>NW_026918900.1:0-1377500 GCF_032062105.1 Saccostrea cuccullata | reverse complement strand
GCGAAAAGATATGATGACTGTGTCATAAAATATTAAGTCCTTCTTTTATGTTTGTTTTAACCGAAAAACGAATTGTTTTACACAGATCTCTAGGTAGATGAAGAACATCTTATTTGAAATGTACGTGTTACAGGACACAAAAGTATTTTCCCCTTAATTTATTGTGCACATTATTACTAAGATTTTTGCAAACTGTTGCATTAAAAGTTATTTTTTCTTCCTTTTTCCTTTTTTCTACAAACTATGAGAAATTTACCCGCTTATTCGCCAAAGAAAACAAACCACACGTACATCCATCGTCGCAAACCGCGGGCAAAATGTACAATCAACCCCATGAGAGAGAGAGAGAGAGAGAGAGAGAGAGAGAGAGAGAGAGCTAATGCAATCGCACCATCTCGGGTGTTTCAGTCAGAGGTCGGGAAAATAACCTCTGATGGAAAGGCCAGAGTTGATGCGATTGAGCTTTATATACAGACTCCGGACCGTAGCTTGAGATGATGATGTAAAAATTTCTTACCTTGGTAGACGAGAAGGGACTGTGAGCAGGTGAAAGGCAAAAGATTCTGTGAGGAAACATCGAAAAATCCTTCCTATTTATACTTCTACATTAACTATAATTTTAAAGGTTAATTTTTATTTGCTATATCCAGGTGATTTATGACTAGTTTAGTCATTACGGAATTCGTTAGTATTTCGTGGGAACACTTATTTGTATTTCAAAGAAACTTCCGGATTTTAATTAATAAATGTCTTGACATCTTCTTAAGAAACTTGTATAGCATCTTTTCATCACGATCTGCCTTTTGTGAACCAAAAATTTAGAAACACCTTAATTTAGTGTCAGTAAAAAGTTGCTTGTGTAGCATTTCATAACTAATTAAAATTTTGATCGATTTTCAAATTCCATCCCCTTTTTAAATTCCAGTCCATTTTCCTCTTTTACAATAATAATAACAGACCTGTTTAAAATAAAATTATAGAAATTCACGTAGAAAGGAAAATGATTATTATTGTTTTTTTTAATTGTTGTTCCTTTACATCATGGTCAAAGAGATACATCCAACCATTCTTTAGTTTAACCAAAGTGACACTGAATTATTTTCGTATCATCACATTGGTTTTATAAAATACACTCACTAAAACTGTCACGTTACATAGTACTTTTACACTTATAACTTGTTTTTTTTTAAAATAACATAAAAATAACTTTACAGTATTGATTTTGTAAAAAAGAAAATTATTTTTTTTATAGGAAAGTATTGTGCTCAAACCCAATAAGATATTTTCCCCTGACTAGCCTTAAAGGACTCAGTAAGTTTTTCTTTTTATTTTTTTAATTAAACAAATAATTGACGGAGGAAAATTCTGATCCTGTAAAGTGAAAGTTCAGTTTCGAGGTAGCAGGAGGGGAGTGGTAATTAACAAAGGGGTTTCTTAAAGAGATATTCTATTGAGAATTTAATGAGGAAGAATACATTGTCATTTATAGTTTCTCTATAGTTCTCTTATTAGCTTTTTTTCCTCAATCCAAAACTTTCAATTTTGATTATATACAATATTGTACAACATATACATACAATGAAAATAAAATTTCATAATAAATTAAACTAGATGCTGTCATGAGACAGTAATACCCGCACTAAGGTGTTTGCCTCTAAATACACACTCCTTCATATTAGACTTTCCAAGGAAAAAGTCAAATTAATTCTATATTTTACACAATGCATGTACATATATTCGTCAAATTGAGCATAAAATTCTCAGGTGACCATGTGACCTATGAGCCTCTTATATGTATTTTATATGCTTAATTCATTACCAGTCTGAAAAAAAACAGAATTTAATTAATGATGTATTAAATTTTGATGAAATCTTTGCCCATAATTGGAACTTTTATATTTACTTTCTCAACAACAAATAATATTATTTTATTTTTGATGAATTTATCATACTGTGCAAATTTGTTTTTTTCAGTATTTGGCCAGGCATAAAAAAAACAACCTTGAAAAATGAAAATCCAGTCCGATCAATTGTTCTACCTTGAATCAGAAATGATGATATAAAAATTTTGAAAATAATTATAATAAGAGATGAAAAGGTTGTGCATCTTAAAATTGACCAAGTTCTGTGGTTGAATTAGCTATAAAAGTTCATCTTTATTTTAATACTGGAAGCACCTTGATTAACTATTTTCAATCATACTCTATTCTTCCGTTTTTTACACAATGCATACATGCCATACATTTTCAGCTTCTCAAAAAAATTGCATGAAAAAACCCCAGCTTTTCAAATACCGTATCCTTTTCCATATACTTGTGAATCATATGTTTTAGCTCATTTGAGCTTTTCTGGTTTCCTGATCAGATTTTGTCTGTCGTCCATCTGTTTGTCTCCAAACATTTTTAACTTCATCTATAGAACCACTGGGCTAATTTTAACCAATTCACATAGAAATATGCAGGGAACTTTTTTCATCATAATTCTTCTTCTCAAGAACAGCAAGGACATTTATTGTCCCCCAATTTCTTGAAAGGTAGTGGACATTAAATTTCATTTGTATGTCAGTCTGTCCATCTGTCACAATAAATTTAACCTTGGTCATCATGGTCATATCTTTTGAATGAGAATAGACAAGACTTTCATATTGAACATGTGTATTAGTTTTTACCTATGATAATGCCATTCTAAATATACCATGATTTTTTACCCGTGACCTTGAAATTTGACCAACTTTAAAAAAAGTAATTGTTTTAAATTCATCATTTTGAAAGAGAAAAGTTAGGGCAATCCTATTATACATACCTGTAAATTACCTGTGGTAAAACCTATTCCAAATGTATCATGACTTTTGACTTCTTCACCTTGATCTTGAAGAATAACTTACTTTACCTTACTTTACATCTTCATGACACCACCACCCATCTCTCTAAACATGATCAGGCTACTGTGTAAAATGTAGGAGGAGTTCAGGGAAGAAGGGGCTTTTGCATAAAAAACGACATTTTCGACCCCATTTGACCAACGGGGCAAAATGAAAATTCCGAAACCTTACTGCACATCAGCATGACACAACAAACCATCTCTTAAAAGATGATTAGGCTAGTGTGTAAAATGTAGGAGGAGTTCAAGGAAGGAGGGTCTGTTTGCACAAAAACGTCAATTTTCGACCTTCTTTTGACCCCCGGGACAAAATGAGAATTCCGAAACCTTACTGCACATCTAAATGACACCAACAACCATATCCCAAAACATAATTTGTCTACTGTGTAAAATGCAACAGTAGTTTGAGAAGGAAAAGTGTGACAGACGGACGGACATGAGAAACAACAATATACCCAAACTTTCTTTAGAAAGTGCGGGTGTAGTAAAATATCAGCTTATATACCTTCATGTATATAACCGTTATTACGAGTGTTATTCACTATACGCATTATTTTTCGTTTGATTTTTAAATTGTTCATAAATATTTCATTTTATTCTATATAAATTTAATAACTTATATGTTAAGGATTTTTTGGGGGTGAGTGGCGTGGGGGTGGGGTATGGTAATAATGATAAAAGTTTGGTGTACTGTAGATCACTTAATTTAAGCGACACCTTATTTTCGCGAGATAGTCATTGACTCTTTATGAGCAAGACAAAATTTTTACGAATTTTGGTCATTGCCCTATATAATCTTAAGGCAATGTATTATACGCGAGAATGAAATTTTCGCGAGCATATACCGTCTCGCGTAATTACGCCAAAATAAAGTTCTCGCGAATAAAAAGTGATTTACAGTATATGGAAATTTTAAATAACCAGGCATGTTAAATTCACCTCACTGTTTTGTATCATATTCACCAGTATACATAGATTCAGCTGGTATAGTAATAATCACTCACAAGTACATTGTATTTGGTGTATGCATAAAATGTTTTGCAGTATTACAATAAAAAAAAATCTTGTTCAACAGTCTAGTCAATCTTGAAAAAAAAAATTGAGCACATCTTCTTGCGATGGAAAAAAATGTGATTGATAAGTTTACATTAAATATTTTTGTTTAAAAAAGAAAGGGAAAGCATGGTGTTGGAATGGTTTAATTAGATCAAGATTAATAAAGAAAAAAGGCACAGCTCTTTAAATCTTTCCAAATTTCTCTATTGATAAATTGGAGGTGAATTGCTATTTTTAATAATACATGTAATGTGATGCACTTTTTATTGATAATTTATTCACATAGATAATAAGAACATACAATGAGGAATTTTAATTGTATATATTTTATTTTTTAAATCAAAGACCATGGGCTTATTTTCTGAGACAATGTTGACTTTATTTGATTATAAATGTTTCATTATTATTTTTCTATTTGGATGATTTGGGTTTTGTGTTATATTATTGTAGAAAAATAAAGATTTGTTAAACATCATCAACCAATCATACTGAAGAAAATCAAAATTGGCATCAAAGTTGAACGAAATTTTTAAGAGGAGGTGATAGCATGAACCTCTGGGAATCTTTTCCTCTGCTTAAAAATTTTCAGTTGATAAACATAGTTATTTTCCCTTCTGAACTTTATTTAGGAAATATTTTAATAGTATGATAAAAATGAAAGAACATCAATATTTCTTGGAGGAGTTAATGGCTATTTTTCTACAAATCTGATTCGATTTCCCTAAATAGGGAATTTTCTTTATTGAATATCACATATCTATCTTATTATATGTCATGATAAAGAAATCCTGTTAAAAAAAATTCAAAGAATTTCATTAAAATACTTATAAAATATACATGTTTATAGCAAACGAAATGTTAAAAATTAAGGGAAAGTGCGTGCACTGTTTCATTTTTTGATGACATCAGTTAAAAGACTAATGCATGTATTTGTTCACCGAATTTCTTTTTATTTTATTGAAAATTAAAAAATGTAAAGTAAAAGTCGTTGACAAACCAGAACATGCTACACATTGGTTTTTTTATTGGTTTCTCACAATACGTAATCACAATGGGTTTGGTAAATATAAAGTATTTTATGGAAAAGTAATACAATAAAGTACTAGGAAATTTAAAATTCAGACATGTGTAAGTATTTCCTTCAATACACTGTATATATACTGTAAAATGTTGATGGTACTACAGCTGGATATTACCGGTATTCGAAATCAAGCCAGTCAGCCCAGAATTACTAAAGATTTATGCATGTATTATTTGTGGTACATTAGTATTTTACAGCTATAATACAAAAAACCCCCAACAATTTTCAAATCCGATTCCATAACGCACAAGACATATCAATCAGCCCTGATATGAAATTTCATTTAGATCATATTTATGGTTTTCACCACAAAAAACCAGTACTCCGAATATTTATTAATAAAGCGCTATATTCGAACCCATTTTTATTATTACATGCATACTCTTGAACTTTTCTTCTCTCCATGGCTCAGAAATATACAATTTAAGATCAAGTCGAGTTACCGGTGCTCAAGATTTATTTTGTAAAAAGAAAAATGACAGTGACAATTTCAGCGTAAATACGTTCATCCAGGTTTTCAATAATAATCCTGAAAAAAAGATGAAAATAATATTAAAATTTCATACCCCAAAGTAGCATGGTTTTGGAAAATAAAACAAGAATAAAATCATTTATTACCATATGCATAAGAATCATCGTAGTTTATTCTATTACCTTGATTCCTACAACAGAAGAGATTCCTCCGTATCCCAGATTACCATATCCACTGCCTACTAATCCTTTGCCTCCAAGGACAATTCCTCCCATTCCTTTAGCACCGTAGTTTCCGCCGAGTAGTCCCTTTCCTCCCAACAGAACACCTCCGTATCCAATGTTTCCATAGCCACTGTCCCATAATCCTTTGCCTCCAAGGAGAATTCCTCCCATTCCTTTTCCTCCTACCAAGGGTCCTCCATATCCGATGTTACCATAGTTACCGCCCAATAATCCTTTTCCTCCTACCAAGACTCCTCCATATCCAATGTTACCATAGTTACCGCCCAATAATCCTTTTCCTCCTACCAAGACTCCTCCATATCCAGGGTAACCATAATTACCGCCCATTAATCCTTTTCCTCCTAAAATGAGCCCGGTGTTCCATGATCCCCCATACCCTTTGCCCCAAGTGCTGATTCCTCCATATCCTTGATTTCCAAGGATGACATTTCCTTTGCCTATGCCCCCATAGATGACTGTACTAACTCCTAAGTTGTTTCCCTTTAATCCACTGTAGGATGGGACATAATAGTCATCAGCGACGGCTATGGCCAGCAGAGCTAGACAGCACAGCAGCTTGAACATCCTTATAAGAAAACATAGTAATGTTACAGAAATTATAAAACCCACATGTGCATGGGATTCAAAAGAAAGTCAGGAAGTTCAATTTTTTTTCTTCAAATTAAGATTCTACAGCTAAGAAAAAATACTTATTTTTTATGTTCACTCATGTATTCCATAGCATAAACAAACTATTGGTATTCTCAAATCAATTTTAAGTCAAGTTCATTGAAATGAAATCTTTTTTTCTCTCTCTGAAAAAAGTACAGAATTATCAAAAACCCGTGTTTCAGCTGTTATTGCTTGAATGTTAAGATTAAAACTAGGATATTTTTTTTTTCAAAAGACATGGACCTACAATGTATAATAACAATAAAACTTTTTTTTTTGTGAAAAATGTCATCTGCTAATATTTCATTTTTAAAATTTTTAAAAATGTTATTTTCTTGTGGATTGAACGCAGGCAATAAAATAATTATCTTTTTTTCAGAAAGACTGACATGTTAGACAACAAAGCCTAAAATGTGAAATCTTGATTACAAAACAAATATTCTGCGAAAAGATATGATGACTATGTCATAAAATATTATGTCGTTCTTCTATGTTTTTTTAACCGAAAAATAAATTGTTTTAGACAAATCTCTAGGTAGACGAAGGACATCTAATTTGAAATGTACGAGTGATAGGACACAAAAGTATTCTCCCCTTTGTTGTGCACATTATTTCTAAGACTTTTGCATTAAAAGTTATTTTTTTCTTCCTTTTTTCTACAAACTATGAGAAATTTACCTGCTTATTCTATTAAAGTTTTTAAAAACTTCTTAAAGACAAAACAAGAAACATATATTGACGCAAGCGTCAGAAATCGGCCGCAAACCAATTAATTGTTCCTTTTAAGAGGCAACTAAAGACTGAAATGGTGATCTGTTTTAAATTACCTTGTATTTATCTGTTAATATATATCCTCGTGACATTAAACGCTTGTGCACGACATTGCATGATTTTCTTAATTATATAATACATGTTCAGTATTACATGTATATATAAGCAAAGTACCCCTGGTCCTCTGTGTCAACAAACCGTGGGCCTGTATAATCAAGATGCATTTACATTAAAAGTTTAATACCAAAGTTTAATGTAATCTACAACTAGATATGCAGTGTAGTTTTAATTCATTAAAAACGCAACAAATATGTGGGCGCCTTGCTCTCTCTTAGAGGAAAAAACTAAACTCCCTCTAGATACGCCACTACATTTCTTCTCTGTTTCTTTGAGTTGTAGCGGGAAAATTCTTGGCACATTGTAAAACGTGCATTATCCTCGTCTGCTAGGCCATATCTCGTAATATTCTATAGCCTGCTAGGTCTTTTAATAAATTAACATTTAACCATATTTTTGAAAAATTTTATATATGTACATGTGTACACGTCATTTTAAAATAAATACGTACAACAAATCCTGTTTAAATAGAGAAAGTAAAATTGTGCAATATACATAACGCGGTCTTTGCTTTAGACTATGCCCAACACATGTCCTAATTTTCTCCGCACCTCAAACATGTCTAAGTTTCTCAGTCAGGATTGGATGAAATATTTACCTCATTCTTTATAAAAAAAATAATTTTATGTTTATTGTGCGTTCTTGTTAAACATTTAGACGCTCTTTTTAATATACTATAATATTAATGTTAAATATTTCTATTTAAATTGTTTTAACTCCGCAGAAACGCACAGCGACTTCAAACTTTTATATCATATAACCGACCGCCTCCTGGCGGACGGTAATTAACAAACCACACGTACTTCCATCGTCGCAAACCGCGGGCAAAATGTATTATCAACCCCATAAGAGAGAGAGAGAGTTTATATGCAATCGCATCATCTAGGGTCTTTCCGTCAGAGGTCGGGAAAATAACCTCTGACGGAAAGACCCGAGTTGATGCGATTGAGCTATATATGCAGACTCCGGACCGTAGCTTGAGACGATGATGTAAAAGTTTCTTACCTTGGTAGAAAGAAGGGACTGTGAGCAGGTGAAAGGCAAAAGATTCTGTGAGGAAACATCGAAAAATCCTTCCTATTTATACTTCTACATTAACTATAACTTTAAAGGTTAATTTTTATTTGCTATATCCAGGTGATTTATGACTAGTTTAGTCATTGCGGAATTCGTTAGTATTTCGTGGGAACACTTATTTGTATTTCAAAGAAACTTCCGGATTTTAATTAATAAATGTCTTGACACCTTCTTAAGAAACTTGTATAGCATCTTTTCATCGCGATCTGCCTTTTGTGAACTAAAAATTCAGAAACACCTTAATTTAGTGTCAGTAAAAAGTTGCTTGTGTAGCATTTCATAATTAATTAAAATTTTGATCGATTTTCAAATTCCATCCCCCCTTTTTTTTTAATTCCAGTCCATTTTCCCCTTTTACAACAATAATAACAGACCTGTTTAAAATAAAATTACAGAAATTCACTTAGAAAGGAAATTGATTATTATTGTTTTTTTTAATTGTTGTTCCTTTACATCATGGTCAAAGAAATACATCCAACCATTCTTTAGTTTAACCAAAGTGACATTGAATTATTTTCGTATCATCACATTGGTTTTATAAAATACACTCACTAAAACTGTCACGTTACATAGTACTTTTACACTTATAACTTGTTTTTTTTTAAATAACATAAAAACAATTTTACAGTACTGATTTTGTAAACAATGAAAAACAGTTTTGTTTTATAAGGAAGTATTGCGCTCAAAACCCAATAAAATATTTTCCCGTGTACTGGCCTTAAAGGGCTTTTTATGTTTTTTTTCATTAAACAAACTATTGACGGAGGAAAATTCTGATCCTGTAAGATGAAAGTTCAGATTCGAGGAAGGAGGAGGTGGTTGTAAAGAAAGGGTCTCTGAGGGAGTTTTTTTTTTTAAATTAGAATTTAATGAGGAAGAATGTTGTCATATATAGTTTCTCTATAGTTCTCTTAATAGTTTTTGTTCTCTTCAATCCATAAATTTAATTTTTATTATACACAATTGTACAACATATACGTACAATGAAAATAACATTTCATAATAAATTAAAGGAATATGAGCTGCATTTTTGAAAATTTTATTTTGCTGTAAAAATGTGTGATTAATGATAAATTTGTATGTAACTTTATGATCAATTAGACTAAAATAACGCAGAAGAAATCCAACACAGAGTTTTATTTAAGAAATCATTTTTGTACTGGACGACATTACTGTAATTTTGATTCAATCAAAGTTTATCAATAGTTCTTTCATCGTAAATATGAACAACAGAGGTTTATTAACTTTTTTTTCTGTCATTGAAATATATAGTTATTTACAAAGAAGATTGAGGGATAAGGCGGGCGAAGTGCCTATAGTGCGACAGATAAGAAATGAAAAATTAAATTTCAATTATATCCAAATGTTATTTGATATTTCATCTAAAATTAAAGTGTACTTAATGTAAAATCTCTACAATTTACAAACATCTTACAAAGACTGAAATTATTTGCCCATGAAAAAGCATACACACACTTAAAATTAAAAAAACGACAATTTTATCATACATAATCAATTTTTTTAATGGGTCTTCACTGCATTTTTTTGAAAGATAATCCTAAAAGTTTTCAATACATTTTTTGGCTTACAAAAACATGGAGTGAAGACCCACTTTATTTTAAAAGTACGCTTTTATGGCACAATATTTGCATCTTTCTGAGAAATACTTTTTAAAGTCCATTAAATCAAGGTTAATATTATAAACATGATTTAAATGTCCGAATTCATCATTAGCCATGTAGATTAGAGCGTTAGTCTGAAAGCAGTCTTACTGCTGGTAAAGTGCGAATCGAGAAATCTTTGTTTCGGACACCAGCTACTATTGGTTTACATCAATGAGGCAGTTTATGCTTACTACATGATCAGAAATGATAAAACGTTTGATTTAGACGTAATTATTAATGTTCAGTATGGTTCCGTATAGCAGAATAGCTTGTTGGTTGAATACATATAAGGAGCAATCCAGTAATGCTTTAGATAACACCCGTTCAATGTGTTTTACTGGATCTATTCACGTTTGCTTTTTACGTGTTAAACACGATTTACACTACAATATTTGTGTTAAAAGTGATACTATGAGTATATACTGTATGAATCATTTATGATTCCCCATGTCTTTCATGTTTCACAATATTAAAACTTTTGATTCAATATACGTTTTCTGATAACAGCGCGAGTGTCACTGCTGTATGTGCGACTCTTGGCACGTGTAATTGCTACGACTGGCTTCTGTTCTGTTTCATAAGGTGCGACGTTTTACTGCTGTATCATTAAGGTAGGATTCTTCTCTGGTTTCTGACTAGATGGAATATTCAAAGTACATTTGTTGATATGTCTTATATATTTAGATGTAAGAGATTTAAAAGACCATATTTTTCTTTCCTCATCACAATTATACAACTTTGAATAGAAGTGGTAAACTGCGTTTGAAAATTAGCAGGGACTATATTTTTGGCGGAATGGTGGCGTATGAAAATATCTTCTTTTCTGCCTCTCAAAATTATTATAGAATATTGAATTTAGCTATAATTTTTACGCAATCAAAGACTAGACGAAATTTTCAAATGTAAGTTAAATCAATAATAAGGGACTAAAGTTTCAAAATGTATCAAATAAATAAGATTTTTCACAAATACTAGAACTATGTTGGCTTTTAAATGCTTCAAATCTAAGTACAGATTTGAGCCAAAAATCCGTAAAAAGTGTTATTTCTCTCTTAGTAAACGATCAAAACTTTTAGTTTTTTTTTTCATTTTGTATATTTATGTGACAACTTTACTATATGTGAAAATTGGAAAAAGTAAAATAAAGGAAGCATATAAAAATAACTAATAAATCCTAAAAATTTAAGAAAACTAGAGGAAATTTGGATTAGCAAATATCCATTTTATTTAAATTATACATGTCAATTTGGTAATATCATCTTATAGGCCCTATATGCTAGTATCTTTTTATGCAAAAAGAAAAACATTCAATCTTTTGAATTGCAAGTAGGGATCACATGATTAGAAACAATAATTTTTTATTCTTAATGTCCATGAAAAAGGTAATGACCTTGACCTGACCTTGCCTCTAATATTAAACGGTCAAATTTAATCTCACTGATACCATCATTTAGTGATATTGTCCTTTTGAATCTGTGAAAATTTCATTAATTTTTAAATACAAGAAATTTGAGAAGAATCCTACCTTAATGTATTGTTTTCCGTGTAATACATTTGAATTTAATATCGACACATCAGATAGTGCAATGTCCTCGAATAACCCCCCAAAAAACATACATCCAAGTCGAGGATTGGTTGCCTCTATCGAATATTTAAAATGTATTGCATATACAGCCCCCCCCCCCCCCAAGTTCCATCATGTGAAAAAATAAAGGATTTTGAAATGCAAAATTCACTATGGTTAGTTTATATTGGATTAGTTTATATTCTTAAAAATCATTAACTTGTTTCTGGAGTATATGTCCATTAAGGTTCTATCCCAAAGCTCAATTTTAAAAATTTCAGATTCATGTTGTAAGTTTAATTGACTATCTAGAACTTTAGTGTTACAAACTTTTTATGCATGCAGAAGAAAACAGAAAAGCCCCTCCCCCCCCGGGGGGAGGGAAGATTGACCTCGTTCTAATGAGATTTACATGTATTTGAAGGGAATAGACGTTGATCAATGCATGTGAATGTCTTTAAATTTTTATATCCCCTCCCTGAATAGTTTTTTCAACCTTTGACTTGGAAAGATGACATGGACAGGTATTAAGTATTTCCGATTATTAACTTCTCATATTTGAATGACATAAAGACACCGGTCTATTTATTAAACAGACCCGTGCCATTATTTTACAATGTATATGTAGGAAGGATGACGGTCGCAGGTGATTGACAAGCCAGCAAAAAATGTTGAATCTCTGAAGAACAAAGCTGTATAACTGTAGTGTTAACTTGTGGTTTCATGTTTTAATTTTTGACTATAAAGACTTAAATATAAAACCATAACGCTGCCGTTCTGCAGCTAGGAAGAACAGTACTATTTCTTCGCGTGTATTGAACCTTTTTCTAACTATATTCAATTTTCAAAAACGGCCATCTTTGCTAGCCAAGGGTTTATGATACGTTACTTTCCTCATAAACGGAGGAGAGTAGCGTATCAGAAACCCTTGTTCCGCGAAGATGACAACGGCTGGATTTGCAAACCTTACGGCTAGCTGCAGAAATGTAGCTGTTCAAAGACGGTAGAGTTGCAGTGTCACCAACAGGGGGAAAAGTGCGCTGCTTCTCGGTTTCAAACTGTCATGTTCTCAAAAAATTTTCTAACTAGGTGTTCCAAATAAATTCCTGTGCAATTTTCACTTACTATTTCCACAACAAACAACTGTTGTAAATAGGCCTCCGTGAAATTGAGACCTTTTACTGTCATTTTTAAGATGGCAAGATACAAATCGTTTTGATTGCAACACGCTTTGTGAGGAATTAAGTCTAGAGGTCGTATTTTTTTGTGACATTTGTCTTGCTTATTTATTTACACCATGTCACTCTATTTAAAAGTAACAAAAGAATATAACCAAAAACACAATATCCGTAGGAAGAATTGATGGAACTTTTTGTATTGCTTCAAGAAATGATCAAGAATGACTGTAAATTACAAAAACTAGTATTCTTTGCATGCAAGGTTGAATATTTCATATTATTCACGTTAAGCAACATAAACCAACAGTCTCAGAGACGTAAACTAGTTGTCGCATTTACACAAATAAAATGTCGCCCCTGTCAAAATTTTACAGAAACCAGTTGTAGCACCTACAAAATGAATTTGCTAGTTAATGGCATATCCCATGGAAATAATTCATTAAAAGCACATTTTTGTGTTCTGGGCATTAAATAACGTTGAATTAAAATTAGATTTCTCCACTTAGCTTTCCAATTAGTCCTGTAGCACTTTATGCATCATTCGAATGCGAGTACATGAAAAACACGAAGCAAACAACCATTTCCATGTAATGTTTCGATATTGAGAATGATATGGAGATAACGAACAGTATTCAATCTCAAAGTCCATTAAACAACATACAAAATAAGAGCAGAGCAAACTCGGACCTCCGAAACATCAGAGGTGGGATAAGGTGCCATGGAGGAGTGAGCATCCCCTGCTGACCGGTCACACCCGCCGTGTGCTCGTTGTCATGATAAGGAAAGAACGGAAAAAATCCGTCGTCAATTCAGTGTATAAATAATGGACTAACAATTGGTATGAAAAACGTCAGTCAGCATTTGACTCGATGATAAATTGTATTTGCTGACAAGGTCATTGTATCGACCACAGAACTTACGAAGTTTTTCGGGTATAGAAGCAGTCCAATCGCTTAACTATTTCTAAAATTTGCTTTAAAGAAAGTGATTTTTATTGTGTTATATAAAAAAAAAATATGCATTAAACATGGTAATTTACAAGAGCCAATATATAGTAGTTGGTGTCCGAAACCAAGATTTTCTCGATTCGCACTTTACCAGCAGTGAGTCTGATTCTTCGGATTTTTTATTGCTAGGGTTCGAATCCCACGAATACCATCTAATATTTTTATAAATGAAAAATGTTTTACGATATTTTTTCTCTCAGAAAAGTTTTTTCTCTCATAATTTCATAAATTTCGATAATGAGATGTTGATTTAATTATTCAATTTACATATTGAATATAATTTCAAATATCCGATGCTAAATATATAAGCATTCTGCCCGCCTTGTTCCCCCATCGTCTTTGCAACAAAAAATTCCAACACCAAGGTTGCAGCTCATATTGCTTTAAATAAAATATCAGCTTATATACCTCCATACATACATGTATATTACGAGTGTTTTTCAATGTGCGCATTATTAAATTTGTACTTTGATTTTTAAACTGTTCATAAATATTTCATTTTATTCTATGTGATTTTAAACTTTTATGTTAGGGGATTTTTTTTATGGAGGGGGGCGTATGGTACTTGTAATTGTGAAAATAAAAATTCGCATTCGGGAAACAAAC
This sequence comes from Saccostrea cuccullata, assembly GCF_032062105.1. Classification (NCBI taxonomy): domain Eukaryota; kingdom Metazoa; phylum Mollusca; class Bivalvia; order Ostreida; family Ostreidae; genus Saccostrea; species Saccostrea cuccullata. The sequence continues at coordinate 1,363,131 of NW_026918900.1, read as the reverse complement.
TTGCCATATTTTTTCCTCGAACAGGAAATAATTAGCAAAGTGATTAAGAGGGCCCACTCTGTGAGACACAGGAAGAGCTTACATATTTACCTGTAAAGAAACAAGATTAATGAAGAAAAATAATTAATTTTGTGTTTTGCATAACAATCATCAGAATTCATTATTATGATTATACATGAATGTAATGATTACTTACAGGTTCTGCTCAAATTGTGATACCTGCGTATGCAATTTATTATAATTTTAATTCCAAGCGGGAATTCTGCTGATAAAGAACAGAAGGGAATAGTAAATCGTGTGCATAAGTAACAAATGTATGTGTATAATAACATGATATTTTCTTCTATAAAGCTGGGTTAGCAACATTAGATTTAAGATTTTCACATAAAGAAGACCGAGTCGGATTTTAAGTATTTTCCATAAGGAAAAAGACTTGCCAAGAAGTTCGATACATTTTTAAGCATTTAGATTTCCGACAGTGTTTTCTGCATTTTGACACTTCTTTCTTTAAACATGCTTGTAGTTTACCTCATAATTTTTTTTTAACTTAATTTAAAATTGCACTGTGTAATACTGCAATTTGAAAAAAAAATTAATTAAATCTACCAATTAATATGAATGAGATTAAATGTAGAAGCATTTGATTTGAAACTTTTTTTATCAGTATAGGTAAGGTATAGGGACATGTACTACCATTATAATAAATATGCTCAATACGTCTCTGGTATATAATGTTATTCTTCTCTCTTTTAACTAATGAAATGAATGTTTCATTCTAATATGTTGACGATGCAACCGTAATCTGCAATACGGACAATTTACGGACAAGGTGAAATTGTTTACAGATTGTTTTATTTTTATTAAGTCTGAAAATTGAAAGCTATTGTTTTCCTATATTTAAGGAATCAGTGGATATGCCTTATAGAATTGTTGTTTTTATCCGTTGACTGCTTTATGGAAAGTGCAATATCAATTTGGAAAGTGCAATATCAATTTGATTTAAACTGTGTGGACATATGTTGCTTCTATACCCATAATTATATATTCAGACTTTCTTTGCTGTGATCATTGCTCAAATTTGGAAAAAAAAAATACATATTTTTAGATTATCCCTAGCAAATTACATGTATGATTGAAGAAATTGAATGTCAGAGTATTTTTTTTGGTGTTATCCTGAATCAGTATTCAAGAGAAGTTGCAATATAACATAGTTTTTAGTGATTTTTTGAAAAATGTTATGGATAATGGTATTTCTGATTTTTTAAAAGCATTATCAAAAACTGTGATATATTGTTTATAATAATTTTCTTTCATATACATTTATAATGTACCTGGGTATTCCGTCCAACATAAATTTGATTTTAATATTAATTTTGTTTTTTGCCTTTCTTTGAGAGAGAGAGAGAGAGAGAGAGAGAGAGAGAGAGAGAGATGGCAATAAATTGTTACTGTAAATTGAGTTGCAAAAATATAATCATACAGTTACACATATATACAATATAGTAATGCTAAAAAAAGTTGAAGTATTGAATTTGGTGTATAATGGAAATGTTAAAATAACCAGGCATGCAATTCACCTCACTTATACTTATGATTTAGCTGGTATTGTAGTTATCATTCACAGTATTTGGTATAAAATGTTTTTGCAGTATTACTATCAAAAAAAATCTTGTAAAACAGTCTAGTAAATCTAGAAAAAAAGTGAACACAACCTCTTGCATTGGAAAAAAAAATGATAAGTTTATGTATATTAAAAATATTTGTTTGAAAGGTTCAGAAAAATTAAATAAAAGGAAAGCATGATCTTGGCATGGTTTAAAAAAAATTATGAGGATTAATATAAAGAAGAAAAACACAGCTCTGTAAATCTGTAGAGATTTTTCTATTGATAAATTGGAAGAAAATTGGTATTTTGCAAAATCATGTGATGTAGTTCACAATGATTGATTTATTAAGGTTCAAAATCATGTAGATTATTCCTTTATAAATTTGTAGTTCACAATGCTATAATTGTTTGTATTTTATTATAAATACAGAAAATCATATTTTTTATATGAGAGCAGAAGGTTTATGAACCTTAGATTGATTATTTATTTGCATAGATAATAAGAACATAAAATTAGTGATTTTTTTTAATCAAAGATCAAAGACACAAGTTTACAGTATTTTTGGAGACAGTGTTGAATTTATTTGATTATAAATGTTTCATTATTATTTTTCTGTTTGGATGATTTGTGTTATGTGATATATATTTCTGTTGAAAAATAAAGATTTGTTAACCATCATCAACCAATCATACTGAAGAAAATCAAAATTGGCATCAAAGTTGAATGAAATTTTTAAGAGGAGATGATAGCATGAACCTCTGGGAATCTTTTCCTCTGCTTAAAAATTTTCAGATGATAAACTTAGTTATTTTATTTAGGAAATGTTTTAATGGTATGAAAAAAATGAAAGACTATCAATATTTCTTGGAGGAGTTAATGGCTGTTTTCTACAAATCTGATTCGATTTCCCTAAACAGGGAGTTTTCTACATTGAATATCACATATCTATCATATATATTTCATGATAAAGAGATCCTCTAAAAAAAATCAAAGAATTTCATTAAAATACTTAAAAAATGTACATGTTCATAGCAAACAAAATGTTAAAAATGAGGAAAAGTGATGACACCAGTTAAAGGACTAATGCATGTATTTGTTCACCGAATTTCTTTTTATTTTATCGAAAATTAAGAAATGTGAAGTTAAAAACGTTGAAAACCAGAACATGGTTCATATTGGGGTTATTTTTATTGGTTTCTCACAATACCTAATCACAATGTCTTTGGTAAAAGTATTTCATTGAAAAGTAATACATTAAAGTACTAGGAATTCAAAATTCAGTCACGTGTAAGCATTTCCTTGAATACTCTTTATACTTTTGATGGTACTACAGCTGTATATGCACATGACCTGTATTCGAGATCAAGTCAGTCAGTTCAGAATTATTTTAGATTTAAGCATGTATAATGCGTGGTACATTAGTAATTTACAGCTATAATACAAGGAATCCAAATTTTCAATTCGATTTCCGATTCAATTTTTTTTTTACAAGATATATCAATGAATATTAATGAATTTGTCCTGGTGAAATTAGTTAGACCTGTCTTAGAGATCAAGTACATGTACCAGGCAACCCAGTATTGCATGCATGTATTATAGGTCTATACATGTATTAATCGTTGTACATTTGTATTTTACAACTATAATACAAAAAATCCAAATTTTCAAATCCGATTCGTTTTTACCCCCCCCCCCCCAAAAAAAGACAGTACTCCGAATATTCATTAATAAAGCGTTATAATCGAACCCATTACTATTATTACATGCATACTTTTTAGCTTTTCTTCTTTTCATAGCTCAGAAATATACAAGATCAAGTCTAGTTACCGGTGCTCAAGATTTATTTTGTTAATAGAAAAATGACAGTGACAATTTCAGCGTAAATACGTTCATCCAGGTTTTCAATAATAGCCCTGAAAAAATTAAAAAGGAAGATATAATGTTAAATTTTTATACTCTCAAAATAGCATGTTTTTTGGAAAATAAAACAAGAATAAAATCATTTATTACCATAAGAACCAACGCAGTTTATTCTATTACCTTGATTCCTACAACAGAAGAGATTCCTCCGTATCCCAGATTACCATATCCACTGCCTACTAATCCTTTGCCTCCAAGGACAATTCCTCCTATTCCTTTAGCACCGTAATTTCCGCCGAGTACTCCCTTTCCTCCCAACAAGACTCCTCCGTATCCAATGTTTCCATAACCACTGCCTACTAATCCTTTGCCTCCAAGGAGAATTCCTCCTATTCCTTTTCCTCCTACCAAAGGTCCTCCATATCCGATGTTACCATAGTTACCGCCCATCAATCCTTTTCCTCCTACCAAGACTCCTCCATATCCTATGTTACCATAGTTACCGCCCAATAATCCTTTTCCTCCTAACATGAGTCCGCTATTCCATGATCCACCATACCCACTGTCCCAAGAACTTATTCCTCCGTATCCTTTGTTTCCAAGGAGGACATTTCCTTTACCAATGCCCCCAATGACTCCCAAGTTGCTTCCTTTTAAGCCACCCCCGTAGGATGGGACATAATAGTCAGCAGCCACGGCTATAGCAAGCAGAGGTAGACAGCACAACAGGTTGAACATCCTATAGAGAGCATGGTATTACAGAAATCAGAGAAATTAACATTTGCCAGGGATTCAGAGTAAAATTAATATCTACAGCTCAGAAAGAGAAATTAAGAATAATTATATTTTTTTAAATGTTCATTCAATTGTATTTTATAATACAAACAAGATGTTGATTTTTTTCAGTTCATTTTAAAATTACTTTTATTGAAATGAAATTAGTTTTTTCCTCTGAAAGAAAGTACAGAATTATCAAAAACTTGTAGTTTGGTTGTTGTTGCTTGAATGTTACTTAAGGTTAGTTAAAAAAATGAACAGATAAATAATGGGCAAATAAGGCTTTAAAAGTTCAATTTCCTTTGAGGACTGAATTTTTTTTAGGGACATGGAATTTCAATGCATAAAAACAAAACGTTTTAGTGAAAAATTCTAGCAGAAAATATTTTATTTTTTTAAAATGTGATTTTCCTGTGGATTGAACGCACCCAATAAAATGATAACCCATTCTTCGGTATGATTGAATAATTTTTTCTACGCAGCATAACAAAGATAAAACAAACCACATGTACCTCCATCGTCGCAAACCACGGCCAAAATGTACGATCCTCCCAACATATAGGAGAGAGCTATATGCCGACTCCTGACCGTGGATTGATACGATGGTATACTTCTTACCTTGGACGCGGAGGAACTGCGAGCAGGTTAAAGGAAAAAGATTCTGTGAGGTAACATCGACAAATCTTTCCTATTTATACTCCTACAACAACCAGCTTTAAAGGTTATTTTTTATTTTCAATACCAAGGTGATTTATGCCGAGGTTAATTATTATGGTAATCGTAACTATTTCGTCGTAACCTTTATTGTATTTCAAAAAAACTTCCGGATTTTAATTAGCAAATGTCTTAATGGTCTTCTTAAGAAACATGAAGAATCTTTTCGTCTGCCTAATGTGTCAAACAAAAATTTAGAGACCCCTTAACTTAGTGTCAGTAAAAACTTGCTTGTAGAGATTTCAGTATTGGTTAGAATTTTAATAGATTTGCAGATAGATTCTATTCCCTTGTTTAAATCCATGTCAGTCTTTTACATCCTTTACAATAAAACGAAAGACGTTTTTAAAATTTAAATTATAGAAATTCATGTAGAAAGAAAAGTGATAATTGAGTTGTTTTTGTTTGTTTGATTTCTTGTTTTGTTTTTTACAATTTTGTTCCTTTAAATCATGGTCAAAGAGATAGATCGAATCATTTTTTTTTTGGGGGGGGGGGGGTGCGCTAAGGAATTTCATTTTCGTAACACTACACTCTCAATTTAAAATTGATATCACGTTGCATAGTAATCTTATTGCCTGTTAAAAACAAGCAAACAAAGAAGCTTAACGTATAAGAATATAATTTTACAGTAATGATTCCAAAATATTTTTGTTTTGTTTCGTATGGAATTATTGCGCTTGTTTTAAAAACAAATATTGACGGAGAAATATACAGATCAAGTAGGATGAAATTTAAGTTTGGAGCAAGGAGAGGGAAGGGGGTGGTGGTAAAGAAAAGGTGGTGTCTAAAAAGGAGATTTTCTATAGTTAAATTAATGAGGAAGAATATTTTTAAATACATGTATAGTCTCTCTATAGTTCTCGATATAGTTTTTTATCCATAAGTTTAATTTTGACGACATTACAATTGTACAACATATATAACGAAAATAAAAGTATACAAAAATGTCAGCTTAATTATATGTACATATATTTACGAATGTTATTCACTATGCGCATTATTTGTCGTTTGATTTTTAAATTGTTCATAAAACATCTTATATGTTGTTTTTTTTTTTTTTTTTTTTTTTTTTTTTTTTTTTTTGGGGGGGGGGGGGGGTGGCATGGTACCTTATAATTGTGTAGAGAAAACCTATAAATAAAAATTGTTCCAGAATATTAATCTAATTTAATAAATTTTAATTGCGGTGTTTTCATTAACATTTTATGAAAAATTTCTCATTCGGGGAACACACCTGTCATATTTTTTTCCTCGAACAGCTTAAAAAACAATTAGCAAAGTGATTAGGAGGCGAGACATAGGAAGAGTTTACATGTTTACCTGTAAAGAAGCAATATTAATAAGGAAAAAATACATTCTGTCTTTTGCATAAAAGTCTGCAGAATTCATTAGTATGATGATACATGTACGAGGGCTGTTCAATAAATAATGTTATCCGTGCTCGAAAGGAAGCAAAAGACGTTTTTCAATGATTAAGTCTTTATGATTTAACTCAATTTTTACCTTATTAAAACACATGTCTGTAACATTTTTATCTTATTTCTGATTGTTTTCAGAACTCCTTTTTGAGTATGGCCCTTCGTATACTGGAATATGGCAGATACTATGATTTCCTGGACTTGTTTCGTCTGTCTGAAAGGTGTTTTCTTCACGTTTGAAAAATAATCAACTCAAATGGTGACAGATCTGGCGAATATTGTTGGTATGAAAAAATGTTAACTTTCTGTTTATCTCCAAAACACCTTTACTCTTTCTGATTCTGGTTCAGTTCTCTTAAAATATTTGGATTATTTTGCAAAAAGTTTCCTTTCTAAACTCCTCTAGAAATTGAACTGCCTCACGAATAAGAATTCGAACTACAAGACCACTAATATTTACGAAAATTGCATATACAATATATATTATGTACTAGTATATTATATTTATATATACAATATTTCGCAAAAAGTTTGCTGTGTTTGCATTCATATAAATCTGTCAATTTTCTTTGCTCTTCTCAGACATTTGCTGTTTTTGTCTAGTGCATCTTATTGTAAATTTGAGGGTTTGAAGCAATGGATTCGTGTTTCATTATCTGTTTGAATTTCAGCTGACAAACGTGCATAACCACAATTTCTGATTATCTTAAATAATTTTTTAGATATTTTTAGATGCTGTCGTTTTCACTCATGTTTCAAAACATAAGATGACTATTGAAAACTAAACTTTTTACTGTCAAATGTTTCTTATAACTAGTGTGAACTACCCCCAACTTGATGCCTATCGAATTTGCTATGTGTCTTAACGTCAATCAAACATCGTCAGTGATGCAAAAAATTCATTAATTGTCGCCAAAGACCGTGCCCAAATCAACTTGCTCATGTGTTTAAAAAACAGACATTGGATGCTGTTAATTTCACAAATTTCAGTGAATATTCCTTTGGTTTTCTTTACAAGTTTAACAGCAGCTTTAGCGTTTAATTTCATTCTAGATAACTGATTTTTACCATTCATTTTGAATACATGTATATATTTATAAAAAGTGGTAAAAAAAACCCGATATCAATTCAATAAAGATTCAATCATGAGAGAAAGTCAAGTTAATGCCATATGATATATGTGTTGTATGTCATAGAGTTCAGGACATTATTTATTGAACAGCCCTCGTAATGATTGCTTTCAGGTTTTGTTTAAATTAACTCCTGTGGCTGCAATATATTATGTTAATTTCTAAGAGGGATTCTGCTGATAAAGGACAGAAGGGGATAGTAAATCGTGTACATAAATAACAGAAATCTTTTTTCTAAAAAAAGATTAATCACAACTTCATGAGAAAATACAATAAATTCATGTATATATTATATTTTCTTCTATAAAGCCGTCTAGCAACATTGGATTGAAGATTTTCACATTAAGAAGACCGAGTCGGATTTAAAATTCTTCCCATATGGAAAAAGACTAGGAAGTTCGTAGTATTTTTTAAATTCTTCATCTTTCCAATAAAACAAGTGGAATTTTTCCACTGTCGGATCCAGTAATCCTGAAAAAGAAAGGGGCGAGCAGGTTGGGGTCAATGTAGGGGCCCCCAGCCACACCAAAAAAAGAAAAAAAAATTATGAAATATCTTATACATGTATATTTTGGACAAAACAAAAAAAAACAAAAAAAAACAGGGGTGGGGGGTTGTGCTCAGCACCTTCTAAATCCATCAATACTTTCTGCATTATGAAACTTCTTTCTTTGTACTTACATGTATGCAGCAATATACCTTCATCACCTATACTAGCATGCTCTACGTATGAACAATTTATAAAACGAGGTAAATTATTGACAAAGAAGTTGATGAAACAAGAATTTAAGCAGTCTCGTTTAAAGTCATCATTTCGTAAGTTTTATGGTCGATACAATGACCTTGTCAGAGAATACAATTTATCATTGAGTAAAATGCTGACTGGCGTTTATTTATACTAATTGTTAGTCCATTATTTATACAATTTATTGACGACGAATTTTCCCGTTATTTTCCGATTATGACAAGGAGCACACGGCGGGTGTGACCGGTCAGCAGGGGATACTCACTCCCCCTTGGCACTTGATCCTAACTCCGATATTTTGGAGGTCCATGTTTGCTCTGTCCCTATTTTGCATTGTTTTGTGGACCTTTTGATATTGAATACTGATCACAGTTTATCTTATAATTCTTTTAAATAACTACCAATTGCACTGAGTGAATTCTGCAATTTCAAAAAATAAATAGTTGAAGCTACCAGTATATTTTTAGTTTGTTAAGTTTCAAATAAGGTTTATAATGGAGGCATTTGATTTGAAACCTTTTTGTTAGTATATTTAGAGACATACATACTATTATAAAAAATATGCTAAAACGTCCCTGTTATATATCAGAGACATCTCGTATATATCTCTGTATATATGGTTTATCTTCTCTCGTTTAATTACAAGTAAGTGATTATGATATATATTGCTAAATAAATATATAGCAATCAATCCATTCATGAAAGTTCATAAATGCAAAATCGTATTCATGACATTCATCATGTTATGATTTAAAATAAAAATGAAATGTCATGATAAAATCAACTGTGACATCAATGTTCATTAACAACGTTAAAAAGAAAGATAGGTATTAGTTAAAAAGAATAAGTAGTCGAGAAATATTATGGCAAATCTAAGTTCGAAACACGACAAAGAAACATCAATAAATGGTTATGTAAAAGAAGTTGATTTTAATGAATTCATGGAACAATGTTAAGGATAATGTTATTTTTATCATTGAAGAATGTTATCAATCATGGTATTTTTTTGATGGCATTATCTAAAATTGTGATATATTGTTAACAGTAATTTTTTTCATATGTATAACAATATTTACATTTCTGAATAATTTTTTGCAAACAGAAAGACTGTTCATTTTCTCATGAACTACCATGGATGAGCATGAATATCTCCATTGTTACGTCATAATACCGCACATGACTCCAAAATTATAGTGCAAACTGTTTTGCTATAAAAACGATAATTGAATGGCATAAATTTGATGGCAACTAATCAGAAAAATAATGTAAATACATGTATATGAATCTTCAAAAATTAAATTCAGAGAGAGAGAGAGAGAGAGAGAGAGAGAGAGAGAGAGAGAGAGAGAGCGAGAGAGAGAGAGAGAGATTGTTACATTGAGTTGCAAAAATTTAATTATACATTTAATCATATAATATTGTATGCTGAAAAATAGTTGAAGAATTTAATTTGATGTTTACGGAAATGATAAATAACTAGGCATGTAGGTTAAGTTCAATATTTTGAATTATATTCATCAGTATATTGACGATACAGCTGGTAGTAATCACTCACAGTATTTGGTATAAAAAGTTTGCAGTATTACTATAAAAATCTTGTTTTAAAAAAAGTATAGTCATGCTGTCTAGAGAAAAACTGAGCACGACTTCAAGCATCGAAAAAAAATTGTGATTGAGAACTTATATTTAAAATATTTGTTAAAAAGTCTAGAAAAATCAAATGAAGAAAAATCATGGTTTTAGCATGGTATAAGCTATGAAAATGAATAAAGAAAAGGGGACACAGCTCTGTAAATCTATCCGAATTTCTCAATATATTGGTAAATTGGAAGAAAACTGTTATTTTTCAAAATAATGTGATGTTGTATATTTATAATAATATTCATGCTCGGTCAATATGCTTTCTCTATAGATCTATATATCTAGGGATTGCCCTCATCAAAAGGCTACAGTTGTTTTATTATTTTTTTTATCAGTTACATGCAATAAGAAATGTCATAAAATCCATGTTTCTAATGGACTTGTACGAGATTTTGACAGTCGATGAATTACTCTTACACTTGGACAGTTTATGGAAACTCTTTTACGATATAAATATTTAGCTTAACTTTTAATTCAACGAAAACGACGGATTATTTCAAAGCACAGATAAGTTGATCTTGCAGGAAGCGACATTCAACTTACCCCCAAATCCAGGCCTTCACATATAGTACCTCTAACACCATTACTATGACCACTAGAAAGGTTTTCTTATCCATCATCAATTCCGTACCTCCGTAGATGATACAGGTTTAAATAACCAAGTAAACAGTCAACTGTAAAAGTCAGTGCTTCTTGTAAAAGTCCAATACTCAGTACCCCCTCATATAAGGCATTGTTATGTCATCTGCATCATGACATCACAGTAATGAATAGCAGCTGCAGTATCTGTTTTTAAAAACATCCAGTTTATAAAGACTATTGTGACGTCAGCACTACTGTTGCTTCACAGAAGAATGCTTCCAATTTTAGAAACAGCAGGTTTATATTTTTTTAAAAATAGAAACATCCAGTCTATAACACTTTTTATACTTGATCATGTGATCTAGTTTGAGCCAATCAGTTAGGGGGCAACAATAGAGAAAAATGAAAATGGATTTTATTTAATTGCTGATTTATCAACATAGATAATTTGAACATAAAATGAGTAATTTGAATTTCACGTGATATTCCTCCTTTTGTGATGTCGAAGCAAAAGCGCGTCCACGGAAAATAATGTCGCACGACACACCGTTTGGTTGTACCAAAGTTATGTAGAATGCGACGTCATAATATAAGTAGTTTTATCCATTGTGACGTAATGACAGTCGAGTCTGTTGAGTTAGGACTGTATCAGTGCATCTACTTTGAGTGATTATATAACATAACTATTATGGACTTCAGTGAACGGTCAACATGTTGACACTGTGTAAGGCATAATGCCTAGTAGATACATGTTCCATAGAATTTATACATGTGATAAGGATTCTGAGGACTAAAGTTGTTATTTTGCATTATGACGCAACTGTATTGTAACAGCAAAGTGTTACGTCATGTCAAAAATGGAAGTGTCGCAAGGTCATGACCTTCAATTTAATTGATCGCAAATGAGAATATATATCATCTGTATAGCTATACATGTGACATAGACCTATTGAGTATCTAGTTAGGGTGACACCGTCCAGACTTTTTGAGGCAATCTTTTGATTTAAGGGGGGACCTCGGTCCGAAAAGTCTTTGTGTGAAATTTTCAAAACCTTCATTTCTTTCCTGACCACTTGCTCTTAATTTTTAGGCATTAAAAACAATATCTTTATATGCTTATTTTTACAGGGGGCACGTGCAAAAAACAGTGTGAAATCCTAAAAATAGATTATTTTCAGACATTATTGTTCTACCCCAAATATGCGCTAAAAAGAACCATAAATGGCCAATCACATATAAAATCAACAGGTTTTTAATTTATATGACTTGTATCTTTAAAATGAAGGCAAATTCATTGTAATTCATCTCGCACGAAAATTATAATGGAGCGCAATGTAAGTATCACCCCGTTTTTCTTGTCGTATTTTTTACAATTCCGATATGCATAACAGAAAATGTTATAATTCATATTTTTTGACAGATATGATTCATCTCTTTATTTAAACAAAGAAAAAAGTATACCTTTATGATAGAATAAACGAGGAATCTGACGTTTTCTATTTTTTATTTTTGTACTCTTGTGTCATAAATATTGACCTTTCTGCATTAAAAAAAAAGGCAAGTTAGCACTGACAAACATCTGAATATAAAACTATTTTGCAAAAAACGAGAATTTTTTTTTGATTAGAAACTATTTAAACAGATTAATTCTTTTCTTTTTCATTCCAATAATTCTGCCCCCCCCCCCCCCCCATTTCTCCGTCAACAACCAACACCTATTAGATCCTAGGAATGAATTTATACAATAAAATCTACATGTACTATAAATCAATAAGCAAATATAGGTACAAGTACATTTCTTAATTTTTTTTTCTTAGTTTTATCCAGAAAATACTATTAATGGTAAACATGAAATTAAACATATTTTCCTGATTTAAGCCGCTTTCTTTGCTGAATTTTATCTTATCTTTTTGCTATTTTACATCAGCATATTATCGAGGTATTTCTTTACAACTGAAATTCCTATGAATTATCAACCACAGGAAGAGAATGATAATATTAATAAACTCCATAAATCAAATAAAACTGTTATTAATGATGAATAAATTTTCTTTTTTGTAACTTGTGTACGTTATTGATTATTAACTATGTTTACAATACCTATATCACAGTTGCAAAAGTCAACAGGTAAAAACAAACGTCGCTATTGTGACGTCACATAACGATGCTTTGACGTAGAACGACATAGGTCCCCCCCCCACCTTAACACAGTGACTATTTCACTGTGTGACCCCCCCCCTTTTTCATACAGAAACTAGCAATATGTGTAAAATTTGTTTGACAGCTTTTCAAAAATAATTACAATTTAACATTTTATTGATATTCAAATACCGTATATTCCACACTTCGTGTTTTTTAAAGTGAAGAAAAGTAGAATTGTTGTGTGAGCTGATTCAGTTAGGTTTGAATTTCTCTTCGAAGTCCCCTTTCATGCGTCGACCAATGTCGTAGACATGTGATACTAAATTTGCAATTTCTTGCCTATTTTTATACCAAATTCAACAATGTATGCACCAAAATGTTTGGAATTCTGTCCTCTTTGCACTTAAATACAAAAAAACTGAATTGAATTTTAATTTTCTTTAAGGTAGCGAAACACAGATTCGTATAAAGTCCAAGGGGGGGGGGGGGGTCGCAGAGGGAAGCATGCTGGGTAGGGATTTTCCTGTTATTTATAGGAGTCTACATGAAAACTGCATCTTTTTTTGTTTTTATTCGCATAGTAGAGTCTTATCTTAATAGTTTTCTAAGACTTGTTAATAGGGAGAGATAACTCCCAAAACATCCGGTTTTCACATGTGCAGAATTGCATGAGTCAAGTAACAGGTAATGTAGCTATTTCAAAAGGTGGAAAATGTACCCTAAAAACACAATAAAAGAAAACCCTAGGACTTGTTCTGTGAAATGCACATAACTTATTTTGTCAGATTTTTTCTGTTTTTGTAGAGCAGGGGGACTAAAAATGCATAGGTGCACTGAAAATGGATGCATAAACAACCCAATATCCCCCATGTTCCATGTGTCAAATACCCCCTACTAGTAATTGATGAATGTATCATAGTTGGATATTTATAAAATTCAAAACTTTATCTTTCCATTGATATGTAGAAGTCTATGTAACAAGCCTCCATTTTATTTCTTTATAGGGGTCAGTTTTGCTTGTCCCTCACCAAGTAACGCCCTGATAACGTCATACATAAAACTGTGTTTTGCTTTCTATATAACTGATCACCAGACAGCTCAATGTTACTCTATGTATGAATTATTCGCAGTACATTGTTAATATATAAGATCAGGTCTAGTTATTTATGATTTATTTCGTAATATAGAAAAATGACATTGCCAATATCAGCGTAAATACGTTCATCCAGGTTTTCAATAATAATCCTGAAAACAGAAAAAGGAGATAAAATAATACATTTATGTATATATACCTTCAAAATAGCATGAATTGGAAAATAGATAAATAAAGTCATATTTATCAGCATATAAACGATCATAGCATATTTCATTACCTTGATTCCTACACCAGAGTAGATTCCTCCATATCCCGCACCAAGGTTACTTCCCCACATTCCTTTGCCTCCAAGGACAATTCCTCCAATTCCTTTAGCACCGTAATTTCCGCCGAGTACTCCCTTTCCTCCCAACAAAACTCCTCCGTATCCAATGTTTCCATAACCACTGTCCCATAATCCTTTGCCTCCAAGGATAATTCCTCCCATACTTTTACCGCCCATTAATCCTTTTCCTCCTACCAAGACTCCTCCATATCCAGGGTAACCATAGTTACCGCCCATTAATCCTTTTCCTCCTAAAATGAGCCCGGTATTCCATGATCCACCATACCCACTGTCCCAAGAACTAATTCCTCCATATCCTTGGTTTCCAAGGAGGACATTTCCTTTTAAGCCCCCGTAGGATGGGACATAATAGTTACCAGCCACGGCTATAGCGAGCAGAGGTAGACAGTACAGTAGCTTGAACATCCTATAGAGAGCATGGTAGTGTTACAGAAATCATAAAAATTAACATTTGTCACGGATTCAGAGTAAAATTAAATATCTACAGATCAGAAAGAGAGGTTAAGAATACTAATATTTTTTTTTAATGTTCATTCAATTGCATTTTATAATACAAAAAAAAATGTTGATTTTTTCATATCATTTTCAAATTACTTTTATTGAAATGAAACCGTTTTACAAACTATGAGATTTTTCCCTTAGCTTATATATTCTCTGTTTTAGTTTTTCAATAGTGAATTTAAAGGTCCCTATATCTGTGTTTATAAATTTTAAAGCAGCTTAGTTCTTCGGGTCAGGTTTCTAAATATTTCTTACCTTGGTAGACTAGAAGCAGGTTAGAGGAAAAAGATTCTGTGAGGAAACATCGACAAATCTCTCCTATTTATACTCCTAAAACAACCAATTTAAAGGTTAATTTTATTTTCAATACCCATGTGATTTATGCCTATGTTAATTATTATGGAATTCGTTAGTATTTCGTGGGAACACTTATTTGTATTTCAAAGAAACTTCCGGATTTTAAATAATCAGTCTTAAGAAAATGTATTTTTTCGTCTGCCTTTTATCAACCAAAAATTAAGAGACCCCTTAATTTAGTATCAGTAAACAAATTGCTTGTGTAGCATTAATTTCATAATTAATAAAATTTTAATATATTTGCAGATTCCATCCCTTTTTTTTTAATATTCAAGTCCATTTTTTCTATTTTACAATAATATAACAGACGTATTTAAAATAGAATTAAAGAAATTCAAATTGATTTGTTTTTTTTCATTTTCCTTTAAATCCAACCATTTTTTAGGGTAACGGAAGCGAATAGAATTTTCGTATCATCACACTGATTTTATAAAATACACTCAGTATAATTGTCACCTTGCTTTTACCCTTGCGTTTTAAAAACATAACGTTAATTTTACCCAATAAAATATATAATAATAAATGAATAAATAAATAAAAAAAAAACCCGCTGTACTGTCCTAAACGGGCTCACGAAGTTTTTCTTTTTAATTCTCTTTCTTTTTTTAATTTAAAAAATATTAACAGAGAAAAATAGAGATGCTTTAGGATGAAAGTTCAGTTTCAAGGAAGGAGAGGGGAAGAAGTGGTGGTAAAGCAAAAAGGGGTTTCTGAAAAGATTTTCAGTTAATGAGGAAGAATATTGTCATGTATAGTTTCTCCATAGTTCTCTTAACATTTTTTAAAAACCATAAATTTAATTTAGATTACAATGAAAATAAAATTTTATAAAAAAATAAAATATCAGCGTATAAACCTATATTTACTGTTTTTCACAATGCGCATTATTTGTCGTTTGATATCTAAATTGTTCATATAAAAGAATGTTCATGTATTTCACTTTAATCTATGTAAATTTTAATTTGTAATAATTTATATGTTTGTTTGTTGTTGCTGTTCTTTTTTTTTGTGTTTTGGGGGGGGGGGGGGGTATGATACCTTATAATTGTGTATAGAAAGCCTATAAATAAAAATTGTAGCAGAATTTTAATTCAATTTAATAAATTTGTGGTGTTTTCATTAACATTTTAAGAAAAATTTCTCATTTGGGGAACACACCTGCCATATCTTTTTCCTCGAACAGCTTAAAAAACAATTAACAAAGTGATTAGGAGGCTCATTTTAGGAGACACAAAAAATCTTTTAGATATTTACCTGTAAAGAAGCAAGATCAATGAAGAAAAAAGAATTAAATTAAATTTTGTTTTTTGTATAACAGACTGCAGATTTCATGAGAATGATGATACATGTATGTAGTGATTGCGTTCAGATTTTGCCCAAATTGTTATACCTGCGGATTCAATTTATTTCGTTAATTTCTAAGGGGGGTTTTGCTCAAATTATTATACCTGCGGATTCAATATATTATGTTAATTTCTAAGGGGGATTCTGCTGATAAAGAACAGAAGGGGATAGTAAATCGTGTGCATAAATAACAGAACTCTCTTTTATAAAAAGTTTAATCACGACTACATGAGAAAATACAATAAATACATATGTATAATAATATGATACATGTATTTTCTTCTGTAAAGCCGGTGTAACGACGAAAAGTGACTCCCGTAGAATATTGACCGGTGATCATTTTTCTACGTAGACATTTGACTCCCTGGTCAATATTCTACATTTTTTATATAGAAATTATGGCCTTGGGATCGTTTTTTCCGTTTGCATTGTAGAAAAATGACCCCGTTGAATAATGACCCCTTGTCAATTTTTGATGCAAAAACATTCGTTTTGGTAGGAATACATGTATTCTTATTAGGCGAATGCATACGGGTAATATCAAGCAGTCTTATGATATGAAGTGTTGAATTTTAAAAGCCTTTAAGCTTAAATAAAATAAAAAAATCAAATCTATACTATGCCTTACATTAATAACACAAACCATTTTACATCCATTAAAGAAAAACGATATCTATTAAAATGTTCTAAGACTATTAGAGCAAAGATACGCGCATTTATAGATTTGTTTATTACATTTTATACATGTACAGTAAGTTTCCACAGTTGTCATTTTAATCTTCAAAAAGGTCATTTTCTAGCTGGTGTCAGTAAAAATATTTTAAAAACTTTCCATGATTGTAAATGTCTTTGATTTTACCCTGGATAAATAATTTGCAAAAATCAAAATAAATTTATTTTTCAAACGTTTAACTTTTTTGATATCTATTTTTAAAATTGGCACAACAAAGGAGCTTGCTTAGAAAATTAGATCTTGACAAAAATGTTCAGTTTTCTCTGAAAGAAGTTTCAAACGTCTCATAAAAAAATAGGGATGGTTTAATTTGTATAAATAAGTACTAAATTAACTTGCCTTTCACCTATAATACCAGGGAAACATTACGTGGTTTTCTCAAAACCTTTAAAATGTTTTTTGTCGTTTGTTAGTGTCAACAAAACCTTAACAAATGGGGTTTTAGTATAAAAAAATGATTAACTAAAGAAAGAAGTACTCGTCATACCAATAATTGGCACATGTAGTATCGTTTTTCCCCTTTCTAAATGTACTTAAATGTGATGAGTTTACCAATTGAAATAAAAATGTTGGACTTTGAAAAAATTGTCAATTCACATATCATATTTATGCCCCCGTAAACGAAGTTTTGGGGGTATATAGTTTTTTTACCTGTCCGTCCGCCCCTCTGTTTGTCCGCAAAAACTTTAACATTACCCATAACTTTTGACTGAATGAGACTATATGGCTTTCATATTTCATATGATCACAGGTGTATTTTTGTGACAAGAACAACAAATTTTGACCTTTTGAACTTGGAATTTGACACACGTTTACACAAAAATTCCAAACTTTTACATTGGCCTTAACTTTTGGACGGCATGTGCTAGGACTTTAGATATCGAAGTAATGACATGATAGAGTAAGAGTTTATTTGTATTTGCAAAGTTAGTATCGAAGTTACATCAACCATTTGTCATTTGTCTGTTGGCTAAAAGGTGTTGAAAAGGAAGTTTTCTTAAATGAATTGATAGCTATCTATGAATTATTACGTAGCATTCACTCAGATGTAAATTTTTGCCCGTTTGGGGGGACTTTTTTTTATCATTATAAGAACGTTCTCGAGGTGTATGGTATTTCCCGTATATACAAGGAAAAGTACACTATAGAGCTTCATATAAGATAGTTAAAAATTATGTATTTTAAAGCAGAATACATACAGATATATGCAAGTTTAAATGTAAGGGCTAAGAGAATTGAATTTATATAGTTAAATAACATTGCTATTCTTGCTTCTATGCTATTTTTTTTTTGGATTTATGAAAATTTTAAAAAATGAATTAAGATGATTAAAAGTGCTAATTTCGGGGTCCTCCCTACAAGTTTATGGTTATCAGAAACATATCATGCCATTTTTGGAATAAAACCTTCGAATGAAAAAAGAACACCCAAAAATATAATCATAAATTTGTGCTCCTCAATGAATTAAATTATTCATTGGGATTCTGCAAGCCAAAATAAATCATCCATACCAGATACATTATGATGCTACTATTAAGATATGTAATTTTAAAAAATATATGTTGAAAAGGAGTAAAGTGCATAAAAAATCCCCCTCCTTACATTTGAAAGTATAAAAAAAATATCAGGAGACACAGATATAAGGTTTTATTGTACAAAAAAGTAGGGGGTCAAATTTCTATGGGGGTCATTTTTCAACGTGTGTGGAGTCGTAGAATTACTGGTCTGGAATGTTTTTCTACAAAAATGACCCTACTTGTCGTAGAATATTGACCCTGGGTCAATTTTCTACGTAGAAAAATGACCCCCTGGTCAATATTCTACGGGGGTCACTTTTCGTCGTTAGAACTTTGGATTTAAAAGATTTTCTCGTAAAGAAGACCGAGTTAAATTATAAGTAACTCCCATAAGGGAATAGACCAAAAAAAAAAAAAAATTAAGCGTTCAGGGTTTTTCATCTTACAAATAAAATAGAATATTTTCCAAACATATTTTTTTAAAACACATCTTGTTGAAAAGTAGTACCAGGAATTATAATGGTTTATAGTGGAACAGGACGCTTCCTATTATCTGTCCTTATTTATTCCAGAATAGTCTCATACTGGTGTAAAATAATAAATAGCCCAGGAAAGGAAACTTCATGTATATTATATCAATATTCAGTTGCTAATTCACAATCAGAAACTGGTAAGAATCCTTGCGTTGAATGTGTTCATCGTATTTTTGATTCATGTGTACTATCTCATATTTGGAACGAACAGTTTTATTTTAAACTTAATTAGATTGGGTTACTACTGCTGTTAAGTATGGAACGCCAAATTTAATATACATGTATGCTCAAAAAACACTTATCTTCAAATAATTGTACCTATCTTCAATTCATTTAAACATAGGTGCATGTACAATTGAATTAAAGATAGGTACAATTGAATTAAAGATAGGTGTAAATAATTATACCTATCTCTAAATAATTATACCTATGTACAAATGCATTATACCTATCTTTAATGGAAATACACCTATCTTCAATTCAATACGCTCTATTTCCACTATTGAAGAGTTAAACTTCTTAGTCCGCTCTTTTGATAAAAAGTCGAAAAATGTACAAATATCGCAGGATTTCTAGGACAAACGTAACATAAGCATGTATAAACTATATGTTGAATATCGTTAAACAAATCCTAACAAAATAAAAACGAAATACTTTATTGCTGTGGATTTTCTATACATCAATCGTAGGAATGACGAAGATATCAATTTATATCTAGTATGTTGATCCTATGTATCTATTTATCTTATGGTATCATCTAAATACAATTCAACATGCCTCTGAAATGTCGTATTTTAATTAATGGATAATAAATTTAGGGTTCTCGTTGTCTTATATGTCTTTTAGTTCCTCTATTCTTTAACTGGAATGACAGATACATTTAACGCTTAAAATTGTACAGAGTTTTTGAATTAAAGATAGGTATAATTGAATTGTACTAGCTCGTACCTATCTATATTTCATTTGACGACAGGTACAATTGATTTAAAGATAGGTACAATTCATTTGAAGATAGGTACAATTATAGATAGGAACAAATATTTGAATATATGTTAATTGGGCGTTCCATAAAAAAGCATCATAAACTTAATAAAATACACATGTATATCAATAAATATCGGGAAAAAAATATACCGAAAATGCCGTATGATAAAGGGAGTAGATATTATTGCCAATATCTTATTAATTAAAGATAGGTTCAATTCAATTGTTTCTATCTTTAAATAAATTTTACCTATCTTTAATTCACTGCATTTGTACCTATCTTCAAATCAATCGTACCTACACGAATCTTCAAATGAATTAAAGATATTTAAGATTAAAGACATTTGTTTCATTATTACATGTATCATATATTTTTTTTTCTTTTTCCTTCTCTCCCATTTCATTTTCTGATTATTAGTATACCTCTGACTTAAATTTATATGCTGTAAATATTTTACATTGTCCTCATATACCATATATATATTTCAAATTGTTTTAATTGAATAATGAACTTGAACCAGTGGCGAATCCAGTAATCTTGAAAAAAGGGGGTCAGTTTTGGGTCGGTGTAGGGGTCCTCAACCACACCAGGAAAAAATTTTATTAAATATCTTATACATGTATATTTCAGACACAAAGCGCCGGGGGGGGGGGGGGCTGTGCCCCCTCTAAATCTGCAAGTATGTTCTGCATCTTTATAGTCCTTTCTTTGTATTTAACAAAGGTAATCTCATAATTATTTAAAAAGTAGCTTGCAATTACATTGTGTAATTCTATATTTTGAAAAAAAAATATAATTAAAACTATCAATATAAATAAGATTGAATGTAGAAGCATTGATTTGAAACTTTTTTAAATTTGTATAGGTAGGGGCATATATATAACTATAATAAATATGCTAAATACGTCTCTGGTATACACTAGTGTATAATGTTCATTTTCTCTCTTTTAACCAATATTGACTACATGAAGCAATGAAATGAATATTAAAGAAATCAAATTTTGATTTTTAAACTTTTTAAGGAAATCTAAATCTGTAATGAAATACCCATCGATTGACACGAAATGCTTTTCCACTCGTTTATTTTACAAAGGAATATTAGTAAACCTTGGTATGAGTTGTCTCTAACATGTCCAATCAGAGAGAAAACCTAAAGAAAGTTGGTGCACACGTGGGACATGGAAAAATAATGGCAGAACAATCTGTACATCTGTTATAAACATTTTGGACAATATTATATCATAAGACTGATAGGTATTTGCAATTAAGCAAGATTGTTAAACGAACTACAGTCAAACTTCGTTATCTCGAACCTGACCGGACTAAGAAAAAAACTTCGAGATATCCGAGGATTCGAGATATCGGAGTTCGAGATACCGAAGTTCAACTGTATATAAAATGACGCAAGAGCGGGAAATTGGTACTTATATCATCAACTAAGTTGTCCATAGCCTTAATATTGCTCCTAGGTAGAATTTGCTCTACTTGGATTTCACACAGTGTTTATAATAAATATTACTAAATAAATATATAGCATTCAATCCATTCATGAAAGTTCATAAATGCAAAATCGTATTCATGACATTTATATTGTTATAGTTTGAAATTAAAATTGTCATGGTACAGTTGACTGTGACATCATGTTCACTAACAAATATTAAATCAAAGTACTGAAAGTACTCATGGGAGTTTAACATTGTAATCTGAAAGATCTCACAGGAAGTAGAGGAGCATTTTCATGCTTTCAGATTCAAGGAAGCTAGAACTAATTTGTTACAGATACAACACGAAACATTAAAAATAATTTCAATTGCCTTTGAATAGCGAAGATTATGGGGCTGCTTTTAAATTAGCTGCAGAACTGTAGCTCTCCGAAAAAAAAATATTTTGATAGATCGGAGAGCTACAGTGTCATGGAAAAAACTGTATATATTTATTGTGCACAAAAAAGTGCGCTGTTTCTCGATTTATTTTTCCATGTTTTTAAACTGTCACATCAAAATATTACTAACATGTTCTAAAATATTCTTTCACTGTTTCCACAACAAAGCATTACTTATGTTAATAGCCCTTCGGGCCTTGAAATTGAGATCATCTAAAATGTCGTCTATTTATGCTGCAATTTTGGTTTGCAAGATAATTTGGTACAACGCACTTCGAGCACATGTCAATTATAAGCGAACTTCATAGAGGAGGAAGGAATTTTTATGAATCTATCTTTTTCACGTTTGATGTAAGAATTAGAATTAAAGAATTAATTCCAGAACTAAGCTCAACTTTTCGTGCGCAATAAATGTACAGTTTGTTGGTCTGACAAAACTTTTTCCAGTCTAACAGATCATTTTACATGTCAGAACAAATTAATGTCTGACAGTGATTTTTTCCGTACTATTTTTTAAACGAAACGTTGTTCTGTCTCTTTATTGCTGAACTAAGTTGGGTAAAACCTTAGCGTTCCTTTTGACCTAACATGTATTTCACAGCTTCTTACTTTTACAGCAGACAAAAGCGCTATTTTAAATAATTCCGACCCTTTCAAAGATTTTTCTAACTCTAGATCTTCTCATTCCTTTAAATGACATGGCCATCGAACCACTTGGGATATATAAGATAGAGAATGAACTAAACTTACATATCAAAAAGTTTACTATTCAGAATCAACTTTTTACAGCACTGGTGCAGCACCAGCCAGATTTAGAGGGGGCAAACGTTCCCCCTTTTTGTGTCCAGAATATAGGTAAGATTTAATAATTCATTTTTTGTGTAAAAAAAAGTCTTAATTTTCCAACCCTGAACTTACAGCTTTTTTGTTTGAGGAATATACTGTTGCAATGCGTATATTTTTGGTGTTTTAGTAAACTTTATCTGCATACTAAAAATAAACAATAATTATTCTGTATTATGATTTTGGCTTCATTTCAATAATACATGTATATAGGAGAAGTGATTTGACGCCTTTTTTGCCATTAACGCAATTTTATACTGCATAAAGAAAAGAAAATGATTGAGAGTTTATGAAATCCTTAAAAAGAATAGATTAGTTTTGCAAAAAAAAAAAAAAAAAAAAAAAATCATAATGATTCTTGTGATCTTTCTTCCAATGTCTGTAGTTTCTTTTAGACATTTATGTATCCGCTTATAACTTGTGCTTTTAATTTCTAAAAAAAAAATACACATAATACAATCGCCGAAACAGACTTGTATTATTTTTTTTAAATGACAGCAAGTTATAGAATGACAAATGTACAAATGTACCAAAAAAATTAAAATTTTCGCCTTCAATTCATATCGGTCAACGCGATTGCTCACGAAATTGTTTTGTAAAAGTTGATATTTTTTCTGTGAAATCAATTCTTAAATCCACGTCCTGGCTGCATAGGATCTTTACACACGCACTGACCTGGTTAGAAGATTTTATCGAGTTCTGACTATCATTTACGTAATAGACAAGAAGACTATACATACATATGTAGGAACATACAGTGTATATTTTGAAGTACCCCCACCACCCAGGCAATTGTGTGTGTGTCTCACTCTCTATGATTTCTGTGCAGCTTGTTTTATTTATCAATAATAAAGCAGATCGTTCATTGTTTACATCTCTACATTTAGATAATCGCGTCATTGTCAAACAGACCAGACGTCGTTGCTCTTCGGATGATCTTTTTGTAATGGAGCGTATTGTAGTCAGCCGAGGATTGCAGATTGATAAATGACAGAAAACTGGGACTTTTTTCATCCGAAAATCAAATTTATGTGTCATTTCTCGAGAGAGATGACAAAAATATGCTATTTAGACTATTTAATAAGTTAAATAAAATTCAATTTCATTTACTTTCAAATCATTTATGAATATTAGATAAGTTCAGGAAAATGAGATGGACTATTTTTAATGCGGACGTTTCTGTGAGTTTATATAGACTGGTACGAGTTTACATTGAAATATCACAGGGAAGTAAATTGGTCGACACAGAAGCACCGCGACGGTCGCTATATAATTCATTGTAAAATGACTGCGCTAGAAACCGCGTGACGACGAAGGCGGGAGATTGAACATAGTTCAACTCCCAAAAAGAGAGATTAGATATTAGTTTTTTTAAATAAATAGTCGGAAAATTAATGGCAAATTTAAATTCGAGACATGAAAAAGAAACATCAATATAAATGGTTTTCAATATTTCTCTAGCAATGAATATTCTTATCAAATACTTTGAGCACTCTTTTTTAATATTTCACATATGTTAATTTCCCATATGCATTAAATTTTAGAAGTAACTTTGTAATAATCGATATCAGTTGAGCTGCATGCGCTGTCTTTTGCTGCTAATTAAAATGAAGGTATAATTTAATGATTACAGACTTGTGTTTGATGAATAAATAAAATGTTCAGCAACATTAGTTGCAATAAGATAAATGGATGTTGTAAATAACAAAGTAGCTATATAGTAGATTTAAGTGAATATGAGACGATGCATTTTGAGGAAGCTGATGTACATGTATTATGGCGAAAAAGAATTTGGAGATTTCTAGTGAACTTCTTGTTCATACTTGGAACAATGAAGATATGTTCTTCTGCTCAGATTCCTTTTGTTGCATTTCATGAAATGAAGAATTTATCGAATCCGGAATATGACATTTTGACGATCCGTGGACCAAAGCAATGTGCAAGACAGTGTTATAATGATAAGCAATGCAAATCAGTGAACTATAACAAAGAGACTCTAACGTGTCACCTGAATGATTTTGATCTAGATCCGAGTCATTTAGAAAAGGATGATCATTACATATTTATTCAGAACATCACTGGAACAAAGGTACATTTTATGATTATTATCCCCTCGCAAAGAAGCAAGGCGCTGGTTTGTGTTAGTGTGTGTGTTAGTTTGTCCTTTGTGCGGAACGGAAATGACGTGATTTGCATCGGGATCGATGTTAAACCTTGTTTTTGTTTATACATGTATGTTTAAAATGCTCTTTGCAAGGGGATGCCTATCGTCCCAAGCCACTTTTTTTAAATTGTGTGTGTATAATACGCAAAAATATTCTTTTTTTAACGGAGCGTCATTGAATATATCTTTAAATGAGGAAAAGGGGCCTTAACGGTCTAACGAGTATAATGCAACCCTGTAAAAATAATCCATAGAAATACAGTAAATAAATTATTAAACAGAAAAATGCATCTAAAGAAAAACGCAATTTAGAAAATATATGTATATGGAATCAACAGAATAAATAGGCTGATAATTAGTTAGAGTAACGCTCAGCGGTAAATTTTCAAGAGGAAAAGTTAAAGTTTTCAAATATTATTATGCACGACAGATTAAAGAGAACAAAAGGTCACCTAACCTGAAAGATTCAACTGAACTATAAAAAAAGGTCAGAGAAATTGCTGAAGAATAGAATATTGAAAGAATTTGGCAGATACTTTCAAACGTCAGTGATTTTTGTTTTGTTGTTTTTAATCTTTATAGCGTCCCTCTCAAGGATTTTTCTTTCGATCATTTGGAGACGCCACCATCTGCCGGTGGAGAAATTCAAAATTTGACCTATACTTGGGATCATTTAGCAGGGTGGCATCCTTTTTGTGCCAGCATCTACACTGAGACCTCGGTTTATACGGTCTAATCCGAAGGACTTGTCTCCATGTCCCACAATGGGATTCGAACCCTCGACGTTAGGATCAACTCCTTACTCAGTAACTCTATCTAGAGCAGACAAAAACTGTTTTTTTTCTAAAACGAAAGACTGGTGCAAAGTGTTATTGCCGGTTTCGACTTATGATTAAAAATTAAAATACTTTCTCTGGTTTATTTTTCGCAACATGCAACATTTAAAATCAATGGTTGATGTACATGTTCAGATGAATGTGTCGTGAAGTAGTCTACTTGAGTTATCAAATTGAAAAAAAACTTATCTGTTATTTCCGTGGGTGGGCATTTCTTGGA
The DNA here is from genome assembly GCF_032062105.1 of Saccostrea cuccullata. Lineage (NCBI taxonomy): Eukaryota > Metazoa > Mollusca > Bivalvia > Ostreida > Ostreidae > Saccostrea > Saccostrea cuccullata. The sequence goes on along the minus strand of NW_026918900.1, from coordinate 1,337,155 downwards.
ATAATCGTATGTTGAATATATTTTCTCAAAATTTAAGATAAACATATATCCACACCTTGTCATTTTTTTTTGGCTAAATGAAATAGAAAATCGTTAGAAAAAAAAGTCTTTTTACAAATTTTCCTTTCAACCAGGTTAACCAAAAGTAGCTTACTTATTTGATGAAAATTACTCTCGGCTGTGTGTTTCAAGATGAAAATACCGCCGAAAGGACATGGGGTATTGTATTCCGAGTCACATTGCAAAGACACATTTGAAAAAAGAATTAAAGTAACCCAATATTCATAAAAATTTACATTTCCAATGTCTTTTTCCGAGATAAAATTACCAATAGTTAACGTACTTTATTTCTTCATAAATGTACTGGTTCATCGATCATGTCGATAGGCGCGGTTTAAAAAAATCACGTGTGGGGCGGGACGTGAAGCGATAGAGACAGAAGCGAGGCTTATAGCACGTGGATAAGCGTCCAATCAAGAGCATGTAAATGTAAGGAATAACTGTCAGATTTTTTTTTATTTCATGACGATGCATGATCAATCGATTGGCTTGCGTGATAATTTTATGCATTCGGCGTTTATGCAAATTATCAAGCAAGCCACTCGGTTGATCACATCATGAAAATCAAAACATTAGATAGGTATTCCTTAAATGAACCATTGTAATGTAATATTTGAAATTAAAAGCACAGATTGTTTTTTGGTTTTTTTTTGAAGGAACTCATGGGCCCATGTTGGAACCACAGCTGTAAGGAGAACGAGAAATGTTTAGTGATTCGAACTTCATATCGGTGTTTGAAAAAGGGTAAATATTCACACATATATTGTAAAGTTTTATTATTGCAATAAAAAGGTTAGCAAAAGAAACAAACCGCGATCTGTAAAACAGTTAAATGACGAGAAAGATTGATTTTTTAAAACGTTTTCAAATGCCATGGCTACTTTTTAAAAAATAAACTTTTCTGATCACCCGTTGTCCGCCGTCCGTCTAGCTGTTTAGCTGTCCGTCTGTCTTAAGTTTTTCATATTTTCAACTTCTCGAGAACTACTTGGTCAATTTTAACCAAATTTGGTACAAAGCATCCTTGGGTTAAGGAGAATTTAAATTACGTTACATGTAAAATGAAGGGACACAAGCCCCTTTACAAGGGGAGATAATCAATGAAAGATATGGAGATAACGAATAGTATTCAATATCATAGTCCATAAAACAATACAAAATATGAGCAGAGCAAACACGGACCTCAAAAACATCAAAGGTGGGATCAGGTACCATAGAGGAGTGAGCATCCTCTGCCGACCGGTCAGACCCGCCGTGTGCCCCTTGACGTCATGATCAGGAAATAACGCAAAAATTCAATTCGGTGTATAAATAATGGACTAACAATTAGTATGGAAAACGACAGTCAACATTTGACTCAATGATAAATTGTATTTGCTGACGATGTCATTGTATCGACCACAGAACTTACCAAATGATGATTTTAAACAAGACTGCTCATATTCTTGTTTCATCAACTTGTTTGTCAATAATTTCCATCGTTTCAGAAATTGTCAATACAAAGAGCAGGCTCTTGCGTATTGAATCAACTAAGATATATAAACTCCGTATGCAGGTGATGAAGGTCTATTGCTGCATAAGTAAGGGAAGTTGACGACAGAAAAGTTAAAGTCATCACGTTTATTGGTTCATACTTCATGTAAGAAGTCGCGAAATGAGATGAAATGGGTTGGTGGGTTGGAGCTACATGACCGAAAAAAAGAGTTATGCTATAGCATTTAGGGGCATTTGTCCAACACAGTGCTTCTGGTAGAGTCAGCAGCATTGAGCGGCATTTGTCCAAGACAAACCTTCTGGTAGAGTCAGCGGCATTGAGCGGCATTTGTCCAAGACAGACCTTCTGGTAGAGTCAGCGGCATTGAGCGGAATTTCTCCAAGACAGTGCTTCTGATAACATTAAGGGGATTTGTTCAACAGATCGAGTGCTTAAATTCCTTTCTCCTTTATTTTCAGTAAATTCCTTCATCTTGAAAAAGATGTAGGCCTCAGGAATAAACAAGTCAATAAATACTTTTTTGTATATATCATGGATAAAACAATCTTAATTACAGTTTAAACTGTTGTTTTTTAATGGATAGGATTCCGTAAAAGATATAAAACTGGGATAGGTTAACATTTTATAATCATGCAGCTTATTCAGTAAAAGATATAAAATTCGGATAGATGAACATTTTATAATCATGCAGCTTATTCCCTAAAAGATATAAAATGCAGCTAATTCCATAAAAGATATAAAACTTGGATAGGTTAACATTTTATACTCAAGCAGCTTATTCCGTAAAAGATATAAAAATAGGATAGGTTAACATTTTGTAATCATGCATCTAATTCCATAAAAGATATAAAACTGGGATAGGTTAACATTTTATAATCATGCATGCAGCTTATTCAGTAAAGGATATAAATGCAGCTAATTCCGTAAAAGATATAAAACTGGGATAGGTTAACATTTTGTAATCATGCAGCTTATTCCGTAAAAGATATAAAACTGGGATAGGATTTTGTAATCATGCAGCTTATTCCGTAAAAAATATGTAAAACTGGGATAGATTAACATTTTATGATCATGCATGCAGCTTATTCCGTAAAAAATATATAAAACTGGGATACATTTTGTAATCAAGCAGCTTATTCCGTAAAAGATATAAATCTGGGATAGGATTTTGTAATCATGCAGCTTATTCCGTAAAAGATTTAAATGCAGCTTATTCCGTAAAAGATATAAAACTGGGATAGGTGAACATTTTGTAAACATGCAGCTTATTCCGTAAAAGATATATAAAATTGGGATACATTTTGTAATCAAGCAGCTTATTCCGTAAAAGATATAAACCTGGGATAGGATTTTGTAATCATTCATCTTATTCCGTAAAGGATATAAAATTCAGACAGGAAACCATTTATTTTATTAAACTTGCAACTACATAGACATTAAATTTAGTGACATTTAATTAATCTTGCAACTACATAGATATTAAATATATATATATATATATCTATTATGGTAAACTAATGTAGAAAAACACACAAAAAGCAATTTAACTGCATTAAATTATAACATTTTACTAACATACTCTAGATACAATGTATTTGCTTTGCAAAATTTTTGTTGTAAATACTACAGATTAAATTAAAGTCACTGCTTTTGGCAAATACAGCATGCCATTCATCAGAAGAAATGCCTTGCAGAAATAAAGGCTGCTCTACTAGAAGCACTGTATTGGACAAATGCCGCTCAATGCCGCTGACTCTATCAAAAAGTCTGACTTTACCAGAAGGTCTCTTAGCTAAGTAAATTAATTCAATTTTTAATCAAAACTCGTGAAAAGAATAACCTTTAACAATATTGGTGTCTACTGTCTTTTATTTTTACTTCCCCATGCGGGTGAGCATAACCCACGATCATACTTTCCCGTAGATTTTCACTCACCCCGGGCAACGGGAAAGCGTAATTCTAGACCCCTGATTATATTTAAACGATATAATAAAAACATATGATTAAACATTCAGACTTTAGTGGACTCTTTTCCTATGCATGTGTGTCTGACCATCATAACCTGAACAATTGTCACAACATGCTCCAAGTTTTATCAATATCTGTTTTGCAAAATTTTTGTTGTTACTAAAAACAAAATTAAAGTCATTGCTCTTGGCAAATAAAGCATGATATTCATCAGAAGAAATGTCTTGCAAAAATTGAGGCTGCTCTACCAGAGGCACTGTATTGGACAAATGCCGTTGACTTTACCAGAAGCACTGTGCTGGATAAATGCCGCTCAATTGCCGCTAACTCTACCCAGAGGGTCTGTGTTGGAAAACGCCGCTCAATGCCGCTGACTTGAACAGGTCTGTCTTGGACAAATGCTGCTCAATGCCTCTGACTCTACCAGAAGGTCTCTCTTGGACAAATGCCTCTCAATGCCGCTGTCTCTACCAGAAAGTCTGTTTTGGACAAATGCCGCTCAATGCTGCTGACTCTACCAGAAGGTCTGTCTTGGAGAAATGCCGCTCAATGCCGCTGTCTCTACCAGAGGCATTGTGTTGGACAAATGCCGCTTGCATCTAATTTCCTTTTCAAAGATTCTCTTTGGGAAATTGAAATATGCTTTAAATTTTGCTATAAGCAAGATCTGAGATTTTATTATTTTCTATTACTGGTATGCTGATGTTAGCTATGATTTTCGTGACTTCTTACATGAAGGAATAGCCCGTTTATCAAAGAGCTTGGTTTTTAGATTACCATGAACGTCTTTTTTCAAGTAAAATATCCAAGTATGAAACAGATGTGTCAGACTCTGTGGTATCTTTTATCTCAAGCTCTCCAGGATATATCGTATCGACATAAGGATGGAAATTATCACTGTTAATTAATACGTAGTCGATATATCTATACATCTGTCGAGTTGAAGGCCACGGCAAGTGTTTTCTTTTTAGCACGCATAAGATTTTGAACAAATTCTGCTTCATATGAATACAAAAATAGGTCTGCTAATAACGGAGCGCAATTGGTACTCATGGGGATTCTAATAGATTTTTGGAAGACCTGGTCTCCAAAAACCATATATAGATATTGTCAATCAGAAACTCAAGCACCTTTTTGATGTCAACTTCAGAGTACTTGTGTGTGCAATCAGAATGTGTTTTAACAAAATAATTTTGCAAATGACCAATGACCAGGTAAGTAAATTTACGAGTTCCATTTTTATTAAAAAGGCAACTGTCAATGATACCAAAAAGCCTGGACTTTACTTTATCATGGGAAATAGTTGTGTATAAAGTTGAAAAGTCGTAAATTTTTAATCTGTTGATTTTGGTAAATTCTATTGATTTCAAACTGTCCAAAAGTTCTTTGGAATTTTTAAGTATCCACATCTGATTCACACAACTTCTTAAATATATTGTTGCACAGTACTCTTGAATTTTTCCTTCACTACTGTCAATATCTTAGTGAGGAGTAAAGAAGGAGGCTTGGTTGAACATTTACTGGAACCCGCAATGTATCTTTGTTTGTAAGGATTCTTACGAAGTTTCGGAATCCAATATACATGTATGTATGGTAGTTCAAATTCATTTTGGTTCTTCGGGATATTAAAAATATTCAAAACTGACATATGATTTTGAAGAATTTCTTCCTTAGAGAGGGAACTATGAGTATAAGTTGGATTACCACTTCTAGAATTAAATCCAAGTTAAATTCTTCTAAAATATAATTTATATAATGAGCCTTACAAACAAAGACAATGTTGTTACCTGCTTTGTCAGCAGGGACCAGTACGTACTGATCTTGTAATCTATCTAATTCTTTTTTCACTTCTGTATTATTGAATACAGAAGGATAGATGGTTTTCATATTGCCCCTCAATCCTTTAATACGCGATTTTAACATGGATCTGATACATTTAATCCATTCTGAAAAAGTGTCAACGTCTTCTTTTTCACACCTGGCCCATCGTCTGGCGTAATCTTCAACAGAATCCATAATATTTATGAAATTCCGACTCTAGTTGAAGGATCGGGGTTCCCTGTATTCAGAAATGACAAAAAAGGTTGGGGTCATTAAAAAATATATGTCTCAAGAATCACTTACCCAAAAAAATGAAACTTATGTGAAATGTGAATTTCAAACATCCTGTAGTCGTGTAGATATTTTTGATAAATTATTCATATCATGACCCCTGGGGGTAAGGTTAGGCCACATTAAAAGTTTCACTTTGAAATATAGAGTGAAAAAACATAAAATCTTCTCTAGAACCACTGAGTCAAAAAATCTAAAACTGGTATGTAAGCTTTCTAAGGTAATGTAAATTCTAAATTGTTCAACCGAGCTTTCGGGGGGTAGGACGGAGCCACAGTATAGGTATTACATGTGGAAAATCCAGTGATGAAGAATACAAAGCCAATGTTACTCAGGTGAGCGTTGTGGCCCATGGGCTTCTTTTTTTTAAAGGTTGTAGACACCCTCTTTATGTACTGGATGAGGACGGGATGTTTTGTTACCGCTTGGTAACGAATCCTAAACTGAACTGGACCGACGCTAATGGATTTTGCGCAGAAGACGGGGGCAGATTGATTTCACTTCCTACTAGGCTTAAGATTGACAGACTCGGATTAAGGTTTTTAGGCCAAGGTACTGCAAGTTTTTAACCATGTTTTTAAGAAAGGAGTGAAGATGAAATTATATTGTTTCATCCATAGTTTTGTTCACACAGTCACGAGGCTTTCAGTTTCAAAATTTATGATTGTATACTTTTCGCTTGCAAAGTCTCTAAATCTGTATCCTTTTCATTTAAGGAATGAATTTAATAGTTACCCATTTTATACGGTTTAAACTGGGTTGGGGCAGTTTACGCTTTATAAACCGCGAAGCGGTTTATAAAAAAAGCGTAAACTATTCCAACCCAGTTTATACCGTATAAAATGGGTAGCTATTAAATTCATTGCTTATAATTTAATTTTTATTCATTTGGTGTAAGAAAAAAAGATGATTGTTCTAACAAAATGACTTCAATTTGTACAAAATTTGAATGTAACATCAGACTGTTTGATACGTTTTTCACGAAAGTCATTGTGACGTAGGCAACCCATTTTATACGATATAAAGTAAATTTTTTATCCAATCAAATACAGCGTTACAACCAGAATTAAATTATTTTGAATTGTTTTTGGTTTACTGTGTTTTTTCTAAACGTTGAAAATTAATTTCGGAAAGGAGTCTTTTGATTCAGGTATCACATTAATTGCATATACTCTTTTAGTTCTCAGATTTTGGATCGGTTTAAATGACATAGAAGAAGAGGGGCGGTACAAATGGACGACGGGTCACGCGGCGGACATTCAGATATACGATTGGTATAGAGGAAAGCCTAACAACCGAGGACAGAACTGCCCAGACAATGCCGACTGCATATACATGAAGAACAACTTAACAGTCTGGGATATTCGCGACGCCTGCTGTGCCGAGGAGCTAAAATTTATTTGTGAGATAGGTTTAGGGTCCTAAAAAAATTCAGAGGATACCGAGTATATGTACTTGTATATGGTTAAACATTTGTTAAAAAAGCAGACCGCACGGGGTATGTTAGACAAAAATCTTTTTTAACCATTTGTTAAACAAGCAGAACGCATGGGGTATATTAGACAAAAATCTTTCTTTTTTTTAATTTTAATTTTTTTTAAAAAATTTTTAAGGCCCTCGGTAAACTGGGTTTGGAGATGAATGACATTTAGAAGGGTGATTAAAGTCTAATGCAGTAATATACCTGCATACGGAGTTTATTACTTGCATGTTTATAGGCCTTTCAACTAATTTTTCAAGTTGCACATATGTTAAAAAACATTTCATAGATTGATTTATAGGTACATGAAATTATCAAAAAAGATAATAACTTATGCACGTCTTTAATTAAATCATTAAAAAATTTAATTATTTGTAAGTGACTACTTCGATGTTGTGTTTTAAGGACAGGTAACTCAGGTGTGAAAACTGACCAACTAAGTGCCGATTTATGAGTTATCGTTTATAGGAATGACATATAGGCTACTTCAGCATTAATGAATATTGTTGTTGTACACAAAAGTGTTGATCAAAAGAAGGAGAATGTCTCACTGTACCTAAAATAACAGGGTCTAATGAATGGGGAGCAGACTATATTCAACATTTTAACTCTCTTTGACGATTGTTTTGAATAAGAAAATATAATGTCATGTTTTTTTTGTTTTCGCGCTTTTGCGCTTCCTATATGAACATATATATTTTTACGAGTAAATGCAGCAATTATTTATCTTACTTGTGTTACTAAGCACGAAGAAGAAAGACTGAGTATAAAAATTTAATTAGGTTAAAACTACGAAGGAGGGTAGACTTCACTTTTTATTTTAATTAAAGATTTTACTTATATGTAATTTAACGGTATCTGCAACTATATAGTAAATAAGTTTAATATTAGTGCTAAATTTTAAAACCACTGGATTCTACTGACAGCAGAGAAACACTTCGGAAATGCTAAAAACTGACCTGTCTATAAACAGTTCGATACAAAACAAGATTTCTTCATAACAGCGAACCCTAGCGGCAGTTGAAAGGCCTAATGTTTACATATCTCGGTTGATTCGATACATGATCATGCTCTGCGTATGAACAATTTCTAAAACGAGGTAAGTTATTGACAAACAAGTTGATGAAACAAGAAAATCAGCAGTCTCGTTTTAAAGTCATCATTTCGTAAGCTCTATGGTCGATACAATGACCTTGTCAGCAAATACAATTTATCATTGAATCAAATGTTGACTGACGTTTTTCATACTTATTGTTAGATACTGAATTGAAGACGGACTTTTCCGTTATTTCCCGATCATGACAAGGAGCACACGACGGATGTGACCGGTCGGCAGGGGATGATCACGCCTCCATTGCACCTGATCCCACCTCTGATGTTTTGGAGGTCTGTGTTTGTTCTGCTCCAATTTTGTATTGTTTTATGGACTTTGACATTGAATTCCATATCATTCATTTGAATTATACCTTCACGTTTTTTTAAAAGCACGACAAAACTGGTTATACTCACTATATGTATTACGAGGCCATATTCTGCCTTAAGCTTCTGTTTTCCTTTTGACGAATGCCTAGTACTAGTATCAAGTACATGTATTATCATTAGACGGGCGGACAGACAGACATGTATATACGGAGAGGAAGCCAATATTGTCACCTCCGGTTTCGTTGTGTATATATAAGACTAATAAAGAGAAAATGTTAAAAAGCAAACAGTTCCTTTATTCCAAAGTGAAACATATTTTTTTGACATGCCAATGATTATCATAAAATCAATAATTGGATTCTGTGTGTATGATTTTTCTCAAATTAAATTTTATAAATCTTCTTTGGTTTCTGTGGATGGATTTTTGTCATAAAATTTTAAAATATACAGCTCAAGCCCATGGACTGTCGACTTCAAAAGAATCGCATTTGTTAGTTATGCATTAAATATGCATGATCATAAAAACTTACTTACTTCTGAAATTGTTGGCAATGTATTAAAAATGCATGCTCATAAAAAATCGTTATCGTTTAATTTTTTTTACAAGACTTTGAACACAGTATCGTTCGGTCATCAAATGATTTTACAGATATGAACCGCTCATATTCAATTTTATTGGTGAACGGCTACTACAATAGAATATATGCATAGAATCTTAAACAATTTAGGTCTTAATCGGAGCGTTAACAGTGCCAAAGAAATAATATAGATATATGTTAAATGGAGAAGTTTTCCCCCTAAATAATAAAGTTTCCCCGGAGGGGGGTCGGTCTTTAATTGTTGGAGAAAGGGAAAACTTCCATCATTTCTCATGGCTGTTCGACTTAGGGGGGGGGGGGTAATTCCATCAGTTAATTCTATTGAGATAAAAACAATCATTGATACTTTGGACGATAGCACAACAATTCATGTACGTTCTCTGTGTTGTAATTTTTCAGTATTTTTGTATTTATCCATTGTCCTCACTACAGAGTTCACTTGATACTATCCAGCACTCCATTTAACCAGAATAGGGATAAATACTAATAAAAGAATGAATATCAAACCAAAACATAATCCTATCACACACAATAATTTTCTGTTGCTTAACGTTCTTCCACTTTTGAAATTTTTTGTAACTTTTTTAAAAACACGAGCCTGAAAGAAAAAAAATATATCATTACCATTGGAGTTTTATGAAGAGACTTACTTTTACAATCGACGACTGACTTCTACAATTTAAACAGAGACCTTAAATGTAAAAAGTCAGCTGTCGAATGTAAAATTAAGTCTCTTCATAAAACTCCACTATCGTGATTACAACATTTCGAATAAATATTGCAAAGAAGAAGGGCTAAAAAGGCAGCGAAATGCCTGATTTTTACAAATTCGGTAGGTATTCAGCTCGCTTTGTTACCAAATATCTTGGTTGAGTAATTGTACTTAAAAAATTTAATATGTATCTACATTGTAAATTGAACATTTATTGTAAGTTGGAAAGATAATTTTTAACGAATCCAGAAGTATCTACATCTGATTTGCTGTAAGGGAGATGTGGAAAAAAATTCTCGTATCATTCATTCATTTATTTTTATTTTTTTTTGTAATTAAAAGTTAATAGCTTCAAATTAAAGCATTGTGTAAAATATTCAATTTTTTCCTTCCTTTGTATATGAGATGAAGAAAAAAATCATATATTTCAGACTTTTTTTGGGAGGGTCGCAATCCATTATATCTCTATCAATTACATGTGTATCTCTATCAATTGCAATGAAAAGAATCTTTCAGAGGTGAAGTTCGATGAGGCCATTTAATTTTGTAAATGCTGTTACCTTGTTCGACAGTTTCTCGGCTGTTTTCTCCAGTCTCTAGATCTTTATCTTTTCGTAACAATTTCCCAATACTTGTAGTCAAGGCTTCATTAAAGTCTAGCAAATCTCCCTTTATCTTCCTCGATTCTCCCACATTCTTTTTCTCATCCTTTTCAAAAGAAATAATTTTACTATAACAAATATTAATCAGGATTAATAGTATTTTTCAAGTCTTTAAAAAAGAAAATCCAATTAAAAATTTATATATTTTCCTCACTGAAAACTGGAATACTATTTTAATATTGAATTGAACTTCATTAATACAAGATTATATTTAGGAATACAGTGTTTGAAGATCATATACAGATATAGTACAAATTCTATAAGATATTAATTTTTAAATATTCTTTAATTAATTTACTTTTGCGTAATTATGAAATAATAAAAAGAACCCCCATATATTAAATGAAAAGGGGGAAGAATCATTTATGCCTCTTTCTAGCAACACATAAATATTGGATTTCAAATATTTATAATTTTAAAGAAGTAGCATACTGTTAAAATAAATATAAAGAAAACCAGAAGTCTCTGTCGAGACTGTAGCTCTACTGGTTTGTACTTATCAAAAACCATTGCACTATTTTATGTATCTTTGTGTAGTCTACTTATGTGCCAACTTATTTTGAAATCAGACAAAAACTGTAGAAGGAGTAGCGTTTTTAAGGAATTCCACAGAAAATTCTATTTTGAGTAACCATAGCAATACCGTTCATCGAAATCAAAAACCGATGCACTATTCTATGTATCTTAGTGTAGTCTACTTGTGTGCCAAGTTATATTGAAATCAGACCAAAACTGTAGAAGGAGTAGCGTTTTAAAGGAATTTCACAGAAAATTGTATTTTTAGTAACCATGGCAACACCGTTCATCTAAATAAAAAAAAAACGATGCACTATTCTATGTATCTTAATGTAGTCTACTTGTGTGCCAAGTTATACTGAAATCAGACAAAAACTGAAGAAGGAGTAGCGTTTTTAAGGAATTTTACAGAAAATTCTATTTTTAGTAACCATGGCAACAGCATTTATCAAAATCAAAAACCGATGCACTATTCTATGTATCTTAGTGTAGTCTACTTGTCTGCTAAGTTATATGGAAATCAGACAAAAACTGTAGAAGGAGTAGCGTTTTTAAGGAATTTTACAGAAAATTCTATTTTTAGTAACCATGGCAACAGCATTTATCAAAATCAAAAACCGATGCACTATTCTATGTATCTTAGTGTAGTCTACTTGTCTGCTAAGTTATATTGAAATCAGACAAAAACTGTAGAAGGAGTAGCGTTTTTAAGGAATTTTACAGAAAATTCTATTTTTAGTAACCATGGCAACACCGTTCATCGAAATCAAAAACCGATGCACTATTCTATGTATCTTAGTGTAGTCTACTTGTGTGCCAAGTTATATTGAAATCAGACAAAAACTGTAGAAGGAGTAGCGTTTTAAAGGAATTTCACAGAAAATTCTATTTTTAGTAACCATGGCAACACCGTTCATCGAAATCAAAAACTGATGCACTATTCTATGTATCTAAGTGTAGTCTACTTGTGTACCAAGTTATACTGAAATCAGACAAAAACTGTAGAAGGAGTAGCGTTTTTAAGGAATTTCAAAGAAAATTCTATTTTTAGTAACCATGGAACATCGTTCATCGAAATCAAAAACCAATGCACTATTCTATGTATCTTAGTGTAGTCTACTTGTGTGCCAAGTTATATTGAAATCAGACAAAAACTGTAGAAGGAGTAGCGTTTTAAAGGAATTTCACAGAAAATTCTATTTTTAGTAACCATGGCAACACCGTTCATCGAAATCAAAAACCGATGCACTATTCTATGTATCTAAGTGTAGTCTACTTGTGTACCAAGTTATACTGAAATCAGACCAAAACTGTAGAAGGAGTAGCGTTTTTAAGGAATTTTACAGAAAATTCTATTTTTAGTAACCATGGCAACACCGTTCATCGAAATCAAAAACCGATGCACTATTCTATGTATCTTAGTGTAGTCTACTTGTGTGCCAAGTTATATTGAAATCAGACAAAAACTGTAGAAGGAGTAGCGTTTTAAAGGAATTTCACAGAAAATTCTATTTTTAGTAACCATGGCAACAGCATTTACCAAAAACAAAAACCGATGCACTATTCTATATATCTTAGTGTAGTCTACTTGTGTGCCAAGTTATATTGAAATCAGACCAAAACTGTAGAAGGAGTAGCGTTTTTAAGGAATTTCACAGAAAATTCTATTTTTAGTAACCATGGCAACACCGTTCATCGAAATCAAAAACCGATGCACTGTTTTATGTATCTTAGTGTAGTCTACTTGTGTGCCAAGTTATACTGAAATCAAACGAAAATTGTAGGAGGAGTAGCGTTTTGAAAAATTGTTTACAGACGGACAGACAGACAGACGGACGGACGCCGGACGCATTACTATCGCATAAGCTCTTCTGGTCTCTGACCAGTAGAGCTAAAAATGAACAGTTTCACTTACCATACTTTATCTGCACTAATCTTATTATTGTCTGCTCTTTGCATGTTCTGTCCTTGTAAACAGGGATATCTAAATACAATTAATATGGCACATGACATGGAAAAGACAAGGGTCTTAAAAAATATTTTCCCCTACTAAAACATGTAAAAGGTGTGTTTCATTATATTTTTCCCATAACCATCATTTTGCAAGCCATCATTGGCCATTTTTTTTTTTTTGGTCATTTCTTGCAATCACTAACATAAAGATTACAGAGTTCCTTCAGCGAAATTTTAAATATTGGATAGATAAATTCAAATATTTTTTGAGGAAATGAATAACTTCCCAAAACTTCAAAGTAGTATTGTACACGTACATGTATTTTGCTTGAAACAACAATTAAATTTCAGGTTCAAGATATACAATTACTTCAAACCAAGACCCATGACCTTGTGCGATACTAGTATGTCAATATGCTCGTAAATCTTACATTAATTACAGTCTAGGGCAGTCACAAAAAGAACACAAGACCAATGCATGCAATAACGGTTAGAAGTCTATTAATAATCCGACGCAGTGTTTTCATGGCAATTAATCGTTGTCTGTATGCATTCATTCGTTCAAACGTGTAGTTAAGCTAAATACTGTAGATCACTAAATTTTCGCGACACCTTATTTTCGCGAGATTGTCATTGTCTCTTTGTAAGCGAGACATAATTTTCGCGAATAGTTGTTATTCCTCTATATAATCGTAGGGAATACTTTTATACGCGAGAATTCAATTTTCGCGAACGCATCGTCTCGCGTAATTGCGCGAAAATTAAGTTCTCGCGAATAAAAAATGATTTACAGTAACCCATTTACTTAATTGTACATATCATACAACGCACGTAATTTTTTTGCAAAAATGTCTACTCAATAATGTTCCGCTCTACTCAATAATGCTCCGCAAAAACTGGCATGCACATGCATAGAGTTTGCAATTCGCGCCCAGATCTTTTTTTTTAATCCCAAAGACGATTCCAGCAACGGTGCCCCCTTCATATATAGGCGCTTCTATTTAATTTTCTTTCCCATTTGCTTTTGTTCATATTAACATGCATATGCTTTTTTACGAAAACGTTTAGGCAGTGACTTATATGTATCATTACTGATTCTTGTAGGGAAATATTTGAAATACCGCAGTATGCATTACTTCTATCAAGACCTTCCCTTGGGTACCAACATATTTGACCCCAGATTTTGAACCGACCTTGCAAAAATTTTACCAAAAACCTTGGTCATAACTTTTGAACAAATAATGCTAGGACTCTCATATTTAATATTTGTATTCATCTGTCATCATGTGACAGATCTTTTTGGAAAACCAACAATTTTAACCTTGACCATAATTTTTTAACGTTAGTACTAGGGCTTTCATATTTCACATGTGTAATCTTTGTGAGAAGACCTTCCTTTGGGTACCAGCAATTTTGACCTTGGAATTTAACTAGCATTTGAGAAATTTCAACCCTGGCCATAAGCTGTCATACAGGGGCATCAGTATTTCACAAACACATCTTGTTTATATATTATATTATTTACATGTTTGGATGCGAGGAAAAATAACTAGAACTGTCCAAACAGGACAAAATACCCCCCGGTGGGTTTTTCAGAAGTGCTAAATCATGAATATTTTATGGATCTAAGAAAAGATATATGCTAAAACATTTTTAGTGCAAATCATTATATTTTTTCTTAATGAAATAAAAGCGCAGTCTAATTAAAAAAAAAAAGACTAAATATATAGACCAGACATGAATTCTGAACTTTTTCTCTGTCAGTGACCTTGAACCTGCATAAATGACCTTGTTTCAAAGTCATGACACAACCTCAGGTCATAAGCAATGTTTGTGTGAAGTAGTTGATTTTAGTTTTTCCATAATAAAGAAAGATATGGACCAGACATAAATTATAAAATTTTTCTTCCATTGACCTTGAACTTCCCCAAATAACCTTGAACCAAGGTCATGGCACATCCTCAAGTCATGAGCAATCTTTGTGTGAAATGAGAACATACCAAGTTTATCCATAAGAAAGATGTGGACCAGACACGAATTATGAAATTTTTCTTCCAGTGACCTTGAACTTCCCCAAATGACCTTGACCCAAGGTCTTGACACATCCTCAGGTCAGGAGGTATCTTTATGTGAAATGAGAACATACCAAGTTTATCCATAAGAAAGATATGGACCGGACACGAATTATGAAATTTTTCTTCCAGTGACCTTGAACTTCCCCAAATGACCTTGGTTCAAGGTCACGACACACCCTTAGGTCAGGAGAAATCTTTGTATGAAATTAGAACCTACTTAGTTTATCCATAAGAAAGATATAGACCAGAAACAAATTATGAAATTTTTCTTCCAGTGACCTTGAACTTCCCCAAATGACCTTGGGTCAAGGTCATGACACATCCTTAGGTCATGAGCAATCTTTGTGTGAAATGAGAACATACCAAGTTTATCCATAAGAGAGATATGGACCGGTCATGAATTATGAAATTTTTCTTCCAGTGACCTTGAACTTCCCCAAATGACATTGGGTCAAGGTCATGACACACCCTTAGGTCATGTGCAATCTTTGTGTGAAATTAGAACCTACCAAGTTTATCCATAAGAAAGATATGGACTGGACACGAATTATGAATTTTTTCTTCCAGTGACCTTGAACTTCCTCAAATGACCTTGGGTCAAGGTCTTGACACACCCTTAGGTCATGGGCAATCTTTGTGTTGAGTAGTAGATTCTAATGTTCCTTCGTAAGAAAGATATGGACCGGACACGTTTGCACAGACAGACGGACAGACGGACAGCTAGACGGACAAGGTGATTCCTTCGTTTGCGGGGGGTATAAAAACATTAAACAAATTATGATCATACTAAATTTATTTCTGCCTTTTCCATTCATTGATTAATTGCTTATATAAAATAAATTTAATCAAATTTAATAATTGTGCGAATATAATACCTCAAGCATCCGTAATTCTTAATATTCACTACACCAATAGCAATGATCAGTACAAACCAATACTGTAAATGCATGCTACAAATGTACAAGTATGTACAAAAGCAAGATGAATACATTTCTTCATATGTATTAACTGTTGCTCCTTACTACAATGTACAAAGAAAAAAACAGCCTTAATTAACCATGCCTTGTAGTAATTGTTACATTGTAGGCTTTACTAACTGGAATTTACTAATACAATCCATTATCCAGGATGCCCTAACACTAGCTATAACAGGAGTTCTGATTGGCTGGAATTGACCTTTGTTGTCATAGACAATAAATACACAGCAGGTTTCCATGCCAAGAGGAGCATGGTAGGGCGTTGTCAGATCGGCTTCGGGAATGTGACCTGGTTTGGGCTCTCTGTGAATCACGTGACCTCCTCCTAGTTTTACCAGATCCATGAGCTCCTCTTTGTCAGGGGTTGGGTATTCGAAGTCCCCCGAGAAGTAAAACTGGCAGCCATCGAATAAACCTGGTAACTGTATAAAGAAATAAAATTATTATGTCTGAAAAAAGCAACACCTTGGGGGTTAGGGTTTTTTTTTTTGGGGGGGGGGGGGGGGGGGGGGGGGGTCTCTTGATCTCTTATATCAGCAAAAATTATTTATAAGTTTTGAAATACTGGAACATTGATAAAATGACCAAAGTTGATGATGCTTATTATAGCATCAATTAAAAAGTACTGATTTTTAAAATACATGTACATATATCAAGTTTCTATTCCTCCTTTACCTGTTGTTGACGATTGACTCTGCCTTTCTGTGCTGAGTGGGATTCCGGATCTGAACTGGTTCCCGGGATCTCGAATGCCTCCTCACATACCTTCATCCCATACTCCAGACACATCTCTATCCCTGAAAGATCCCACGGATAGGAGTGTAAACTTCATATATAGGTGATGCATAGCAGCAATAAAAAAAGAAGGAAATACAAGAGGTGCAGTGTAAAAATATCACTCATTTTAAAATCTTTTTTCATCAGAGAGTTAGTACATTATTCAAATCATGGTGCCCGTGATGTAGGGGGGAGGGGGGGATGAGTCCACACCAGGGAGTCAAAGTTTACAGGAGAAATTTTTTTGTCAAGAACCACAGGACCACAAAAACTAGCACTTATATGGCAGAAATAAAGTTTTAATTGAAATATAAAGGAACTAATTTTCTCAATAAACAATGGGCAAGAAAAAAAACATCTTCGAAAGCCTCCATGCAAGTTTCACATTTTCTGGCTAAGTAGTTCTAGAGAAGATTTTTTAATGACTCTACCCAATATTTTTTTAAGATTTTTTTTAATCATTCAATGACCAGGGATGTTTTGTACAAACACAGGTTAAAATTGGCTACCCAGATATTTTTTTCTTTTATATACATGTATTTGTCTTTGACCATAACCCTTTTTTAAAAGGGTTTTTTGCGCACTTTTGAGGAGAATTTTTTTTCCAGCATCATTCAATAGAATTTCCTATTTTTAGTCGTTTCCAGGAATTGCTTGATTAAAATTATTTGTTAGATTGCTGAAAATTCACTTCTAGCGATTTTACTGCCTATAGAGACAACTACAAATGATTTAAAGGTGGATAAAATATACATATTTGCTACAAAATGTGTTCATTAGGGAGTGAAAGGTTGTTGAGATGAAAATTCTCCCCAAAAGTGTGCAAAAAATATTGCAGTGTCCAGAACGACAGTGACAGAGAAGAAGATGAAAATGTAAACAGTGTCCAGAACGACAGTGACAGTAGTACGTACAGTCCATGTTTACAATCCAGCGTCCAGTTAGTACTCCCTGTAGGTACTTCATGGTCCGAGGACAGAGTCCGCTCTTGTTACAAGAAGTCACAATGTGGGTCACTGTAAGACAAAGACATATGCAAAATTTAAACTGTTAAATCCTATAATTTTAAAAGAATTGTCCAAGCTGAACTCCCAATTCATTTTCAGCATGATGGAAAAATGATTTCAAAACATTTATACCTTATATTAATGGACAATTTTGTACAGTTTACCTTGAATTCTGATTGTAAATTTCCAATAAAAGCATAAATTTAACAAAACCATTGAAGACAAAGCATGAAAAATGTGTTCGAGGTCAAATTTGGTATTTTTTTTTATCATACATTACACTATATATTTATAACTATCATGAACTTTGACCTTACCTTCCTGGGAGAAGTCCTCCATGACCTTTGCCTGGAGTTTGGTGGCACACTTCTGTAGGGTGATTTTCTGGTCTCTAGTCAGACCCGTGCTGAGGAAGCATGGACTTTGGAAAGATAGAGGGTCAACCTTTAAAAAAGAAAGACAACTCTGGTAAAACCAAAAAGTCAACAAGAAACATAACTCTGTAAGACAGTGGAGTCAACAAGAAACATAACTCTGTAAGACAATGAAGTCAACGAGAAACATAACTCTGTACAACAATGAAGTCATCAAGAAACATAACTCTGTACAACAATGAAGTCAACAAGAAACATAACTCTGTAAGACAATGAAGTCAACAAGAAACATAACTCTGTAAGACAGTGGAGTCAACAAGAAATATACATTTTTTACTTCGAACTTTAAAGAGAAAACCTCCTTGAATTTAAATAAACTGTAAACATCTTAAAATTGTAATAAAACTGGATAAAACTCAAACCTGGACAGCTGTATGTGTTGTTCTGTTCTGAGCCTTTGTTTTCAGGGCAGATATTAACTCTGCATTACTCCCAGCCAACTGTACAGGAGTCAGGCCTTTTATATTTCTGTAGAAGAAATAAAAGCATAAAAAATACTTTCTTTCATTTTTGTGACCTAAAGCGTGGGCAAATAGATCCAGTTCCCTTGATATAATGGTCTTTTTTCCCCAAAATTAACCATATTTTACAAAGTTTTTCAGATTTCCCTGTAAAATTTCTACCTATATGGATGAAAAAAACTTCTTTAAATTATGAAAAAAAGCCTGACATTTAACACAAATTGTCTAAAATTTCATCAAAACCACTTTTAATGTATTTACTCAAGTTTATCATGTATGACAAGTGAATACCATTTTTGCTAGCCAAGGTTTTTAGGTCTACGCCACTCCCCATTATGGGGGGAGCTGAGTGGATCGAAAACCCTTGGCTAGCAAAGATAAGTGAATACATGTAGCTGTCTTATAACTGACCTTGCATTTACTGAAGCACCATGTCGCACAAGGAGCTTGATACAGTCCACTTTTAGATGTCTGACAGCATCGTGTAACGGAGTCTCGTTCTCTGTGCCTGGCACATCAATCAGTGCTCCAGCTTCTATCAGCATCTCTGCTATCTTTACATAGCCATAGTGACAAGCCTCATGCTGTAATCAAAGCCTCTAATTCATAACTGAATGAAATATACATATAATCTTTTGTCATTTTAATACTTCTGTATGAGTTGTTCCCCTTTAAGTGCAATTATAGTTTTTATTCCATTTTTAAAAAGTGTCTAATTTTTCAAGTATATGTAATATTTTATCTGAGCTATTCCCGAGAGAGAAGAATTGTTTTCTGGGGACCTTGCTCTCTTTAAACAATCTTTGTATTAACCTGTCATTTATTTATTGCAACTTTTTCAGAGTACAAATTGTAATTCCTGTATTTACGAACGCAGAGTTATATGAATGAGCCCTTAGAGATTCACATCTCTTTCTCTTTTTAATGCACTAGTTTTGTAGATTTTAAAATATGAAATGGTATGGAAAATGAGAATTAAAAATTAACAACCTCTTTGGTTTGTAAAACACTGACTGTTCTGTTTGCATCATTCCAGCATTTTACTTTGGAAAACCTATTTGGAATATTGACTGAAATTCTAATTAAACAAATAAAAAATTAAGGTATAGAGTCTCAAAATGTTTTCTTACCAATGGTGTCCAGCCCGCATTATCTCTGTTGTTAGGATTGGCTCCAGATGAGAGTAGTGACTGCACTTTTTCCAAATCTCCCTAAAGTACAATTAGCTGTTATTTATAACACAATAAAAATATATTTATTTATTTGTTTGTGATAAGTTCAGAATCCCTGGTCATAATAAAAAAATTGTCACAATTAACTGAACACATTTGCAATTGTAAGCATTTTTAATATCCATTTTCTCAGTGACAGATAAAATAAGGGTGTCTAATAATTTTTCTCTTTAGTATTCATTTGTTGATTTCGAATGCTTCTGAATGTACTCTGATCTCTACAGACTACACAACTTTGAGATCCTGGAGGATCAAATTATTACTGTATACAGGGTTACTTTAGTCCCATGTTATATTCGCCCTTTTGCACTTGCGAACAATTTTGCTCCATTTTAAATTTGCCCAGTAAAAGTCCTGTTTTTGCTCCATTTTAAATTCGCCCAGTAAAAGTCCTGTTTAAGAAAATAATCCAATTAGGTTGTATTCTTTGAATTCACCTGTTTTAAATTCACCCAACCATGATGAGGGCAAAAGGGGTGATATTAAAATGGAGGCAAAAATTTCCCTGTACATTTATACAGTAATTGTGAAATTGCCCATAATTTACATGTACCTTGAAATGAGGACTAAGAAAAAATAAAGACTTAGTATTGTATTAGTAGGTTGGATTTTGTTTTTATTTTTGTCCCCCGCTTTCCCGAAAGCGAGGGGACATTAAATTTTCTGGGAGACCTTGCTCTCTTCCGTCACAAAAACTTTAACCTTGCCCATTACTTTTGATTTAGTGGAGCTATGATTTTCATATTTCATATGTGTATTCCTTGTGATAAGACCTTTCTTTGGGTACCACCAAATTTGACCTTTTGACCTTGACCTTGAAGTTTGACCAACTTTTACTAAAAAATTTCAAACTTTTACTTTGGCCATAACTTTTGAATGGTAGGTACTAGGACTTTTATATTTCACAAATTTATTTTTTGGGACAAGACCTTTCATTGGATACCAACAACTTTGACCTTTTGACCTTGACCTTGGAAATTTACGTACTTATGAAAAAACTATAACCGTGACCATAATTTTTGAACGGTAAGGGCTGTGGCTTTTATACTTCACAAATGTTATTCCTGTAAGAAGACCTTTCATTGGATACCAAGAACTTTAACCTTTTGACCTTGACCTTGGAGTTTTAACTACTTTTTAAAAATTATAACCTTGGTCACAAATTTTGAACGGTAGATACAAGGACTTTTATATTTCACATATGTATTCTTTGTGGCAAGACCTAACTTTGACCTTTTGACCTTGACCTTGGAGATTTACGTACTTCTGAAAAAACTTTAACCTTGACCATAACTTTTAAACGGTAAGGGCTAGGGCTTTCGTACTTCACGTATGTAATTTTTGTGAGAAGACCTTTCATTGAATACCAAGAACTTTGACCCTTTGACCTTGACCTTGGAGTTTTAACTACTTTTTAAAAACTTTAACCTTGGTCACAACTTTTAAACAGTAGAAACTAGGACTTTCATATTTTAAATATATGTATTCTTTGTGGCAAGACCTTTCATGGGATACCAATAACTTTGACCTTTTGACCTTGACCCTAAAAAATAATATCTCGCCCACAAAGACACCGAAAGCGGGGGACCACAATTCTTTGAATTTGCTTGTCATATTTTTTCTTAGGCCTGGCCTAAAACTAACCTTGATACAAGCCACTTGGAGTGGGGTTTCTCCTTTACCATTCTTCTTGTCAATGACACTTCCTTTCCCACTGAAAGAAGAGTTCAGATGATCCTGATCCTTCTGTTGACCTGAGTTAGTCCTCTTAACCTTTTCAGGTTTGGAAATCACAACAGAAACATCTTCAGCATTAAGGCAAGTTGGAAGGCTCCTTCTGTTTTTCTTTCTGTAATTTTAATCCAGATGAACAGCATGTACAAAAGTATCTACATTAACTGTTGAAGATTTTGCTAAACAAAAATGAAACAATATGCAGTATTTGTAGAAAGTTTAAATCCAATTTTTTTTTTTTTGGTAAAGATGCCAATTTAAAATAATCAACAGAGCCATATAAATTTATCCATTTTAACATGTTTAAAATTCCTAGCTTTGTATAATCTGAAGATTCCAAAAAGAATCTGATATTACAATGTACTAGTATCTCCTTCCCTGGCATTTTAATGTTTCTTTTGAAGATGTGAATGCATGTACCTGTTACCAGTAGAGGAGGAAGCTCCCACACTTCTCCTGGATTTTTTGTTATCAAATGGAACGGGACTTTCAGGAACTGGACTATCAACAGAGGAAGTAGTTCCAGATGCACCAACACTCCTCCTCCTGGCCTTCTTCCCTCCAGATGACTGACCAGTAATACTTCTCTCCAACTGGACTTCCCCATCAAAGCACTGACCACTTCTGTACCCACTGTTTTGTACCGTAGAAGAAATATTGTCTTTTGACACATTCCCTTCATCTCTTCTCTGTGCTGCATAATCTTCGTTATCTTCATTGCCATTATGCAGACTCTTTCTTACTCTTAAAATCTTAGATCCTTTCGATTTCCCTGTTCTGCATCTTGGTTCTCCAGTAACCTTGACCTTTTTAGATGTTTCACCAGGATTCTTTTCTTCCATTTCATCTGCGGAACTGAAATTTGCTGCAGCACTGCTGCCATTGTTAATATGGATGTCATCATTAGTCTCCATATAGTCAAAGAACTGGGTCATGGTGGTCTGCTCTTCTGGTCCTGTTGACCTAGTTTTTCTGACTCCTGACCTTTCAGCTTTTCCTCTCGATCCACTACTTCTTGTGGATTCCTGATTAACCATAGCTGTATTATTTGATAGCACGTTTCCTGGACTGGGACTCGCCTTTTCCGTGACTTTAGATGATCTGGATCTTCTTTTCTGTTTTCCTGATAGGATACATGTATAAAAATTTTTTTATCATAATCCAGTTGAATTATAGAGATCAGCAATTCACTGACATTTAAAATGCAAGTGTTTTGCATTGTACATGTATGTCACCAAAAAGCCTAATGTAATAGGTTGAGAGGTAAGAAAAACAATCTCAACATTCATAATTTTCCCAAAGATGTCAGCAGAAGTAATCAAATAAATTTATTAGGGGTCCCACGAGAAGTTGACAAAGGGCCCTTAACGTTACAAGGATGAGATTTAGAAAGAGATCTCGTATTGCAGAGAGAAAATCCAAGAAAATAACTGTACAAGTACCATTCTTAACTGATTCCTGCTTGTGAGACAGCTTGGTTGGGGTAGAGAGTTCAGCACTCAAAAAGTCATACACATCTGGCGTGCCATCTGGTGTACTTTTATCGTTTTCTGCTTCAGGATCTATGACGTTTTCTGTACAAAAAAAAAAGTAAAACTTGTGACACATTAAAGGCATTGTTCTGTACTGATGATAAAGTTTGTTTACTTAGTAAATTAACCTTTATTTTATTTTTTTCTTTAGGTCCAGATAAAATTAAATTTTTGATTGTCTCCCATACTGGCCCTCTCACAATTCTTACTCTTAAACGTTTTTAATATCTGAGTCTGAGCAAGTCAATAACTTAATTTATCGACTGAATTCATTTGACCAAACACTGCCTTACCTGAATCATAGCTCTCTGGATTGTTCAGAATGTGACCCAATCGTTTACACAGGTTCACAAGATTGAACAGTTGTCTGTTCACCTGGGCATCTTTGACATGAACAGGAATTTGACAAACTACACAGCACTGACCCAGCAACTTCTCACAGCACAGACTGATAGAGAGATTAAGCATTAAACACTGTAAACCTACTACATTTGGTAGAGTATTCTATTAAGCGATTTTGAGGGACAGCAGAATCCACTCATTCAAATACATGTATCACTAAGTGTCTTGTGTATTATACGTGTGCATCTTTTTTTTACCACTTTTTCCACGTGAACCACAAAGATAAAATAAAATGTTTAATTAAAAAAAAAAGTTTTGTGTACCTACCTACCCTAAATTTTTTGGCATGTTAACAGAAATACTAATACATATATTTTTTTATTTGGCCTTAGCCTAGTAATTTTGTCTCTCTAGACTCCTGTTTATTAACCAGTACTTCCTATATTACCTGCAGTAAATATGTTCACAACCACCCAATGTACACGGGCTTCCTGCTATGCTTCCACTATAATAAAAAAATAAATATTTTATGTCTAAATCAAAAGGTAAAATCTGTCTGAAACCACTAATATTAAAGATCTGTTGCATGATATTTCGAAGACATTTTTTTCACTTTAAAGAGCAGTAAGATTTAAGTAAATTTCACCCTTCCATAAAAGGGGACCATCATAGATGGCAGTGATTGGGATAAGCACGCGCCCTGCGCCATAGTCACATTAAATTTTAAAATGTCATATTAAAATTAAAAATGCTGCGCCATCGTGGCGCATAGAAAATCATGCACTACATACTTTTAAACTTTGAGCTTTCCCTCAAGCGCTTGTCTTTCCCACAACAATGGCTGTCAATTTACACTTGAAAAAACAGTATTTAATGTCGTTCAGTTTAAGCGTTCTTATGGCTTTCTTTTCTCCAGTATCTAATCAAACAGTTACGTGTTTTCTGATTGGCTAATGCGCACGAAATAAACTGGTGTCAGGACTGCAGCATGCTGCCTAAGAAAATAGTACCTCGTACCGATAAAGGGCAGACTTTTCTTAATTTTAACAATCCTAACAAACAGACGGTAAGACAGATGATGTAGTCTAGGAGGAAAAACCAAAACGAAAATTTAACATGTGGAGGGAAGCAGTATAGATCTAAACCAGGCTTTAAATCATTTTAAAAGATGTCAAACATCGGACACAAAAAATTAAGAATTGAAATTAAATTGCAGTGTTTATTTATTTTCTGACACTTGTGAATTTAAATAGAATTTAACTAGGAAATGTCCCATTAAAAAGTCTGTTCGGCGCATTGAATTTTGAAATGTCACATTGGCACTGATTTGGAGTGTGCCATTGTCACATTTACTCCCTAGCTTATCCCAATCACTGAGATGGAAGTCTATTTTGATGAATTTAACTTTTAAAATTAATACTGAAATGGCATAGTAAAACTGACATGTATTATAATGTTATGTTAATTAAAACACATTATATTACAATGTGCCAGGGACTGACGAATCTGCTTCATTATAATTAAGAGTAATTTCAACTAATTTGATATAACAATGAATTAAGTTCACAATATATTTTAAAGCAAATTATACTGCATAAAACTCATATGAAATTTGGGCAATATTGGTCCAAACTTCTTTAAAAAGTTACATAATACATGATTGTAAAGACAATGGCATTTTTTCCTCATCCCCTATGGAAATGGACCATTATAAAATAGTGAAATACAAATACATATTAATTGGCACAAAGACAATTACAATAATTAGTAAACTTAAAAGGCCCATTGAACATAATAACATAATGTTTAGGCTTGCCTCATTTTTATTTAGTAGTAATTTACTCTATCAGTATCATAGTCTATGTTCAAGTGTTCGAGCATTTCTTTGCTTGATAAATAATAATGATGGGGGAAAAAGAAAACAAAATATTTCCAAAAAAAATAGTTACCAAACACTGCATCGTAAATCGTTTTCTAAGTCCTTTAAAGTTTGGCGAGTATTTGTAAAGTCTAACATTATTTTACATGATTTGTAAATAAACTTTTTCGACTTCGCGCGTTTTAACAAC
Organism: Saccostrea cuccullata; assembly: GCF_032062105.1. Lineage (NCBI taxonomy): Eukaryota > Metazoa > Mollusca > Bivalvia > Ostreida > Ostreidae > Saccostrea > Saccostrea cuccullata. The sequence goes on along the minus strand of NW_026918900.1, from coordinate 1,311,536 downwards.
TGGAAGTGCTAAATGCTATATATCATTCAAAGTCGGCAAAGGTATTTTCCGGGAAATTATAGGGGGAACATATCAAAAGTTGTAATTAAAGTTTAAACCCCACTTTTTCTTGAAATGTTCTATTAAAACAGAGACATTATGTCGCTGATTATAACAATTCCTAGGGGAGTTTATATTTGCTGAAAAAATGCTTAATAAATTCATTACTAAAAAAGGGAACGCCTATTGACACTCAGGAATGAACGATATATATATAATGCAATGTTTACTCAGATATAAAATTACCACAGGCACCTGACGTTACTTATTTTTCTTTTAATAAAAAAAATATACACATACCGAATAATATTCGGTATGTGTATATTTTTTTTATTAAAAGAAAAATAAGTAACGTCAGGTGCCTGTGAAAATTCCGATTTAAAAAAAAAAAACCATGCGATAAGTCCTTTAAAGCATGGAGAATTAATAAAATATAATTAAAATAAGAATGGTGATCAGACCCGTAGTAAGCAATTTCTGTTAGGGGACAGCCTTACGTACAGTTGGGGGCACTATATCACGTAACTAGCCTACATGTACCAAAACTACCAGACAGTACCTTGATAAGCATATTCGATCAATCTTTAATCTTCAGACAAATATTTACGACATTTTTGATTTCAATTCAATTCAATTCAATTCTTTATTGGCATTAAAGCACTAGATTTCAATGGACTCCACATCAACAACAGAAGGAAATTTTGTGTAGTTTTATTTCATAGCGATTTTATATTATGTTCTAGCATTTCTTAAAAGGCTCTTAATACTGGGGGGGGGGGGGTGAGAATAGTGTAGATAAGATATGTTTTATTACTAATTCAGTGCCCAAACGAGTCGCATAAAGCATGTAAAGAGAACAAACTTAAGAAGGAAAAGCCTAAAATATAGTTGAAAGAAAAAAGTCAGACATACGGTATATAATATGATAGTTTTACTATATGTAAATCATTTGTCATTTTGACCCCCCCCCCCCACTCCCTCCCCTTTTTTGCTGTACTGTTGAACACATGCAATTTTCATCATTAAAAATATACCAAGAAGTAAGTACGTTACAGTGTGGAACCCCCCCCACCCCCTACACACACACACACACACACCCACCCTCACACACACACACACACACACACACACACACACCCTCTCACACGTGTCACACTCTCCCACACATGTCACAATACAAAAAATTGTCTGACATCACGTATAACTTTATCTAATCTGTGGTCTTACTCTTTTTTTTAAGCGCTAAGCGCAGCGCACAGCGCTTTCTGTCAGCGTAAATCTACTTCCGTTCTGGATCCAGCGCCTCTATATAAGCAAGTTAGATAACTCCACTTGTTATTCTAAAAATATGCAACTGGAAATCCCTGACTCTCTTTCTGCTATTTTAGTGTAATGCTGCGTTACTTGCATTTCTAATAATAGAAGGAAATTAGTAAGGTTTAAGGATGTTCCACAGTAAGAAGATAAGAGCAGTTCTTATCATGCTCTTCTGTATACATTGTAGTTCATTTAAATCATGTCGGCACACATTAATTTGGTACCTCGTAGCTTACAATTGCTGCCTTTATGGCGCAATTACTTAATTATAGAACCAGTAAATTATTTATAATGTACATGCAATATAGTGATTGAATATTCATACGTACCCGGTACATGATTTAAAACTCAGATGGGATTTTGATAAAGTTTTAAATCTCAAACTGGAAGTGAGTTATTCAATAAAAGAAATCACATAAAATTGATTTACAATGTACTACTTACATAATGTGGTACATTCTATATATCCATATAAACTATAATTATTTTTTCTTCTAGACAATTATTTCGGGCAATGTAACTAAAACAAGCCTTTCTATTAACATCTTGCACCATGCTGAGATTTATCAGTGAAGTTGATTTTCGCATATAAGTATCAATTAGTAAGAGACTGGAATGCATTCAAGGACGGTCTTTTTTAATGTCTATACTTGTGTTGTACATAATTCGAAAAGAATGGCAGTTTGTGGCTGTACAGACATGTAAGGCATGTGATGGATGTGTTTTCAACGAATCCACTCAAATAGTAAAACTTATTTCTCGGAATACATGTATTGTGCTCTAAAATTGTGCGTGTAGTGTGCAGGATATAGCGAAACATGCTAAAACTTAAATTAAAGCAATGGACAGAAATAGGGCTGATGAAATGTTAAGCAAACGGTGTAATGGGAACTAGGATTAAATAGTTTATGTAAAGATGTGTCTCAGCTGTGTTGTCGATTAATCTTAATGAAGACTAAATAAAATAGAATGTTGTATACCTTCATGAAGATGTATTAATACTTGAGATTAATAATGTATTTTCTCTCTTGAACTCTTGAATTATTAATCATTGAAATAGGAGAAATATTATGGGCAATTATTTTCAGTATTCCTTTTTAACTACGCACAACAATGTCGTAGATATGTTTTCCTCTCCACATGTTTTGCATGGTAGTGAAGATCATACATACACAAGTAAAAGGATGGTGAAATGCACCAGGCGTCCGCAAAAAATACTGAAGCATTTTAAATTATTTCAACAATAGTCAAAAACACTTTTGGGGGTTTAACGTATGACGGGTTTGACGTATTTTTAATCAAAAGAAGAAAAGTGTAAAAAAAAATTATTACAAAAACGTATCATTTACTAAAGAGTGACACATATTGTATATCAACACAAATGTTACTGCAAATACATGTATACTGTAAATCAAATATTTGAATATCAGAGATTACAGGATAACATCAAAAGATAAATATAATATCTTTATACTTAAATGTATATTTACATATTATCTCTGACATAAAGGGCATTAATTCTACGGATGTTAATTTCATTTACATATGACGTTGTTACAAACATGATGCCAATCTTCAATTTGAAAACTTGTAAACGCAGAATGAATTTGTTATTAAATACATGTATGATCACCAGAAGATTTTATCTTTCAGTGTTGCACGTAAATGAGAGGAATTTTAGCGACATTTTCAAATGTTAACATTTTTTTCAAATACACCTGTACATTGTACATATTTTCCAGCAAAAGTATCGTCTTCAGACAGTATAGCTACATGTACATTTAGAGTTTAAATTTGATCAGAAAACTCGATTATCATCTCGAAAGAAAATAATTTTACACGCAAAAATATTTTCTTGCAATTTCTTGTACAGTACTGTAAGTAAAATAGATTGATCTTTTGACATACGAAGATAATGTATGATGTTTGAAAAAAGGGCATGAGGCAATACTGAATTTCATATCCCAACGGGGTTTACATATTCAGGACTCACATACTTTTTGACAACTGTGCTCGACCTAGCGCTATCGCACTGTCAAAATATCGCTTAGAATTCAATACAACAGGACATTTTAAATTAAAATAAAATTCTGACGAATTCCAAATCAATATGCTTAGCGCTTCCCAGTACTTTCAGTACTTTGATTTTAATTAAAAACATCTAAAAAAAAATGCTTTTAAGGTTCATAAACCCTCTGCTCAATCATATAAAATGTTGCTTTCAGAACCTTAATGATTTTCCAAAAGAAATGTATTTTATAAGTAAAATACAAACAATTATAGCATAGCTTGCGGTGCAAAATTGGACAAAAAAGACACTTCAACTTGCCAAATCTCTAAAGAATTATAAACATTTATGTCATTAAGAGTTATTTCTCTTATCAGCGTATCAATGAACCTTAAATTATTGCTGAAAACGTATTTTGAAATTATCCCTATTAATGACCGTGCATTTGGAACCGATACCGCCATAAGTATCCCACAATGCACAGTTCAACATGTCAACAACAGGAAAAGGATGTTAGCAAATGGATGAATTTTGTTTTCTTAATAAATCAACCTTATTCTATGCATATTTTGGCGAAATTTCATTATCTGCAAGAAAATAAAATATCACTGGTTTAAATTCTAGTAGATGGTAAGTATATGTTCTTAGAAAAAGCGAAATCTTTACATTTAGTACTTATTGAACCTCGATTTTACTGAGGATGAATATCTGGTTTGCACACTTTAGGTTGAAGAAAAGGGCATGAGCGATTAATTAATCATTTAGTAGCGTACATACCTTCAAAATTATCAAGTCTTTGAAATGTTTTGATTAAACAATGCGCTTATATAAAATAAATAAAAATAAAATAGAAATAATTTCATTAGTTAGTCCCAGTTTAGCTGTCACCTGTTCAGTGCTTAGAGAAGCATGGCAAGTTGTCAACTTGGTCTGATCATTGGCTTGACTCTTAACATAAAGAGTCTTGGTAGATATCTGATCATATCTATGTGATATTTTGTTGCTCATTTTAAATAAATGTGTAGCTTAAAAACTTACTGAACATTTTTTTAATAAAATGATTAATGTTATAGACAGTCAGAGGAGAGACAGAAATCTGTAATTTTAAAAAAATGAAGTAATTTTTTTTAACTTATTAAAGAATGTTAATTGTATTTTTTTCATCATACATGAATTAAACCTTAGTCATTTATTTACTGTTCCAGAGTCAAAGAAGATGTGAAATTTAAACATGGGTTGACACAGTGAATGAGTATGGCCGAATAAAGTCACCCACAGCTGACAAGAGGAGTAGCAGTAAATAGGCAGTAGAGGAGACCCACCATGACCGAGGCGGGGTCATCAAAGGGCCCCCTTTACGGAGCAGTGGATGACCTCTCCCTCCCCTTACCCCCCTCTCCGCTAGCCAATCAGTCGTTTGAATACAGACACGTGAGAGAGAGAAGCAGTAGCGAATCTGATCTGGCCGCAGAGTCACCAGGATTGCTGTCGTATCTTGCCGTGGATAAAAATGTCCTTAACCTTGCCAAGGCAACAAGTGTCAAGGTCAGCTGGGACATCAAGGAGGAGATCGGAGCAGATGATTGGATAGGGCTGTATCAGTCAGGTGAGTCCCCCAGACAAATAAAAAAAGAGTTTAAAATCAGGTCATTGCATTGTTGCATTGAATTAAATTTTGTATGAAGATTCGTACTGGACATACACCTAAAAAGGTAGAATCAAAGCATGATTCAGCAAAAGTGGGAAAATGATCATTTGCAGCCTGGGCTACAGCATCATTTATGTTCAGAATTTGTTGTGACAATCACATTGTGTCAGGTATCTTGAAATATTAGACAAAGCCTTTGTTTTAAATTGTGTAGGTACTAGATGCTTAAATGTCATGTATAGATAAAGAAGAAATGTCATTGAAACATTAAGTCTTTGACTTTTCATCAATATCATTTTTATATTAAAAATCCACTCAATATTTAGGGGAGACTAATCCTTCAAAGTTTCTTGACATGAAGAACCGCGGGGGTAATGGTGGCCAGACAGGAGATTTACAGTGGGACCTGTCCGACATCACGTACAACTTTACAGCAGGTATCTCCATTCAAACTGTATATGCCCATCAGGCGTAACAAAAAAAATTTTCCAGGCAGCATGCTCCAACTGTTCTTAAATTACCTTAACCTTATCCATTTTGAAGTACTACCTGACTTATTTACTTAAAAAAAACCGATCGTTTTTTTCCTAATCCGAATTTCCTCCATTCCTCTTTTTATGGTAAATACATGCAGATATCTCTTTCCATTATTTACGGTCCCCCAATCAACTAATAGCTAAGTGTTATGTGGTTAAACTTTAATATATATCAATTGTATTTAATGGTTTGAAATGAAAATAAAATGATTTTGCTTCATTTTAGATAAGCTACGTCACTAGTACAATATGTTCAGAAAAGGAAAGATAATAATATAATTTCTTAAAATTTTTAAACTTCAACTTTAAAAGGGATGGCTTAGGACCCTGACTTTTTCAACAATGAACATTTTACAATATTTGTTTTTACAATTTTTTGCCCCTATATTTGGACTGCTCACTTTTAACTTCGGGCTAGTTAAACTTTATTACTGTTACAAGCCTGTGGGCTAGTACTTGATATTTTTTAATTGCACACCCCTGAGTTGTAAGGCAGTTGGCAAGAAACCACCCATATTACAAACCAAACAAAAGTAAGGCACCATACAATGGTAAAACTGTTTTGTAATTCAACCAATTCATGTGACTTTGTGTATAAAAAATTTCAATAAAATAAAAAAGAATTCCTACCTACCGACCCTATTTTATTTCAGCATGTAACAGTAAACAAAGATATTTTTTTGTTTGGCCTCACATACAATGATACAAATTGATGCCCAAGGAGTCCTATGTATACAATCAAAATTTATACTCTTTGATAGTATGGGAATTCTATGTTTGTATGGATTTTGCAGAAAAAGTTGCATTACTCAATTACACAGACTATGTTTTTTTTTTCCTGCGTCAACTGCAACATTTATTTCCATAACAACAACCAAGAAAGTGTTTTGTTGTTTACATTTGTCCTTCATGACCTAAACAAGCATATTTGCATGTATAACTTTATGTTGTTACATTTATTCTTGTGTGTAAAAAAAGGGGGGAAAACTCGATAATGCTCCTTGTTCTCAGTGTTTCTACAGTTATTTATCCTGATGATTATTTGCTGTTTTTCAGGTGAAACCAAGATTTGCTTCAAGTATTACCTGGGCAGTAACCAGGATCTGGTGGCCACTAGTCCCTCCGTCAAAGTCGTCAAACCCGCCTCTCCTAAGGTCGGTACTATGACTGTAACATACTGTAAAATCACATAATTTCATGGGATCAAATTTTCGAGGGTTGGGGTAAAAAATATTGGGGGACTTGATTTCCCTGTTGGCAAATGTTTCATAGACTAGTGCAAATGAAATATTAAATTTTATGGTGGACATAAATTTGTAGGTCTATCTATGCCTTGGTACCAACAAAAATAAAATCCTCACAAAAATTAGTGATTTAACAGTAGTTCTGTAAACCAACTATTATTTGCATCATCTGTTATTTCATGATTTGTCCATTTGAAATCCATCTGAGACAGTCGAGTTTCATGATGGGGAAAATATTCTCTTCATTGACAAATACAAAGCAAAATAAATGGTTTAGGGCGATTCATATTCTCGAGTTAAAGAAGGGTGTGAAACTCTCAGATATTTCTTGCACACAAGTAAAAGCTGGTTATTTCAAAATATTTTTTTGTATATTCAGAGTTATTCTGAGAAAAGATTTCAAAATCAAATTTATGCATGACGTAGACTCAATAATTTAAGTTAGCTGAAAACATGGAATAACTTTTGGACAGTATGAAGTCTTATCCCAACGAGTTGCTCCAATTTTATGCAAAAAGAGTAGAGAAAAATTGATTTACATTTATGCGTTCTATTTTAGGAGGAGGCAGTGAAGAATGGAATCACAAGCAGAGATATAAACAGAAAAATAAAACTGAAGATAATGGGTAAGATTTAAGATTTATGTTACATGTCGACATATTGACTTATGTACATGTGTAGCTGCTAGCACAGATTAACTATTATGCAGTAAAACTTGCTTTAGGGATGAACAATTTTGATTATGAATACAAATCTTTTACAATATCTGTCTTATCTGTCTTATCTAAGACATTCATGATAAGTTAAAGGGATTGAAATTCAAAATCATAGTGAATTCCTTTTAATAGTTCTTCCTGTAACGTTTACTATAAGGCCAAATAAAATTGAAATTATGGTTTTTGGACCCACTCATATCTGTCTTGAGGAAGTCAAATTGGCTTTTTTTTTTTTTTTTTTTTGCTAATTACATACAAAATTCTAAAACAAACCAGCAAGCCCTCATCAGCATCCTATAAATTAAAAAATAAACATTTAAAAAACAGTTTTAATGATGCTTTACAAATGTTTAAAAGAGAATTTCCTAAACGGTCTTGTAAAGTTCAATTAACTGAAATAATTATCATATTTCAGACATTGAAGCTGTAAATCTGAAGAAAGGAATGTTCTTTAACCCTGACCCTTACGTGAAGATGACGGTACTACCAGGGAAAATGTGTCCTAAGATGAGTCACCACCTGAGGGAGATACGCACCGGTGTTTGTAATTCTACAACTAACCCCGTGTGGCGGGGACAGGTCAGTGTTGGGGGCAATTTTTGTAATTTTCTAAGGGGCGTGAGCATGTCGCTTTTGAAATGATTCTTGGCCTTTGTAAACCAAACTACTGAAATAAGCATGAATGATGCATATACATGCAGGTAGAATGGAAGTGTGGGTAGGGTGGGGGGGGATGGAGCTAGAGTAGGGTGGAGATGGTGGCATACTACCAGTATCATTTTTTATGCTTCATTTGATGTGTGTTCTGTGCATGAGTAAGCAGGATAAACAGTTTTGTCTATATGTAGCTTTATAAAGTAGATTCAAGTGAATAAGCTAATTGTCGACATTAAGGTATCAGGCAGCTTTATTAGGAATGGTTCTGAAAAGTGATGGCAGGATAAATTTTTTTTGTTTTCTTTCCAGTCATTTTCCTTCGAGTCGGTTCCCACGGATGTTCTGGATTTTGAAATCAAGGATAAGTTTTCCAAGAGTCGGCCCTCCATTAACCGATTCCTAGGAAAGGCCACACTTTCAGTTCAGAGAGTCATTGATAAAACAGAAAGAGAGTAAGTGTTCTAAAAATCGACTTAAAGAGAATGACTTTCACTTAAACTTCTGTATACAGGGTTATTTTTGCCTCATCTTATCCTAGCCCTTTCATTCTGACCCATTTTGAATCCTCCCAGGCACAATTCTGTTTCAGAGATAATGACATTTTCTTTGAATTTGCCCCGTTTTCAATTTCCCAATCACGATGAAGGTGAAAGGGACATACAATAAAACTTCTGCAAAAATTTCCCTGTTTGCAAAACCTTTTCCAAAATGGTGGCAATTTTCTAACAGAAAATGAAGATGAGAGCAAAATTAGTGCAAATTTACTTCAGTAAAACCTGTCTAATCCAGTTAGCTGAGATTTCATTAAAACTGCAAATTGCGCTGTCATTCTGGATTTTTTACAAAATGGAAAACAATTTAATTTTAGAGATTAAAAGTTTTTATTGTGATAGGAGAGATTTTGGAATATACAACATCCCGATGAGACTTATTAATTGTTATACTGTAGATAGAAAGTGGCTGAATCATTGCTGCACATGTACAGTGTATGATAACTGTATCAATTTTAAAATTATCTCCCTTATAACAGGCACTTTATATTAAAAAGCATCATTTATCCTTGTCTGAAGGGGGGAAATAACAAATGAAAGGAAATAACAAATGAAAAGGGTTTTTGATAAATATTAACCAAGTAAAAAACAAATATAATGGAGAGAAAAATATTTCATTAGTTATACTAGTCCCTTTCCCATAAGAATAATCTCGTTCCCATTAAAAATTAAAAAGACCATTCCCTCAAAAATCATTGAAAATGAACTATTAAATTCAAAATTGATTTGTAACTCATGGGGATACATTTACATATAAAAATTCAGCTAAATATCTGCAAGCGGGTAGGAAAACAATGTGGAAAACCATTAAGAATTAAAAAGGCTGTATTAAAAAAACTGTCAAACTTGAATTTATTTTCTTGATTGCACATACCGGTATTATATAATAAGGTGGGTGATTTAACCATATTGCTACAAAAAGGTTGGTGAATAAAGGATGGGGTAATCAAGCTTCCTTTAAAGAATTTCATAATTAACAGCAAGAAATTTTTCATAAAAAGTAGGGTATTAGCCTCCTGCCCCTCACAGCCTTGATGCTTTGTGCCTTTATTATTCCCCTTCAGGGGAAACGAGAGGGGACAAGAGGTTTCCCCTGCATCTGTCCATCCATTTGTCTATCTGTTGGTCTGTCCCATTTAGATTTCTGCATTTTTTTTTCTACATGCTTGCAAATATTGAGCTGATTCTTGGTGTGTGAATGATGAGTTACTGATGAAATTGGAATTTCATTCGCTTCAATGATATTTGAGGGAAATGCAGCCTTTTTAATCTTTAATGGTTTCCTGTACTGTTTTTCTATAGGCATGCAGATATTGAGCTGATTTTTTTTTATAATAAATGTATCTTGATGAGTTATAGATTAATTTTGAATTTAGTGGAACTTCAATGAATTTGAGGGAATTATGGCCTTTTAATTTTTAATGGAAACCAAATGACACTACCCATAGGGGAGTATGCTTGTTAGAGAGAGTTTCTTCTTAATTTCAAAACTGGGCACTTTTAGAGTCCTTCTTCCAGAACTGACTTCAGACACCTGTCAAAGTGGTAGGAATTTGAGATTTTATCGGTATACCGGTATATCACAATTTTTTGTCGCCTTGTACGTATCGTGATACGGAGACCTAAATACCGGTCTTTAGATACATATTATAAAGTCCAGAAATTATTTATTTGTTTGTTCAATCTTTCAAATTACAATTAAGGAAAGTGTAAAAAAAATGTTGTAAAAGGTGAAAAGAACGGCATCTCACCCTTCAAACATGATTAATTTTATGATTAATTTTATTTACATAAAAATTTAAAAAAGTGAAATTTATTTTTCTAGTAAAGTTTTAAGAAAAATAATGACTATTAATTTAAAATCATTGTAAAAATTGCTTGTAAAAATATCATGATAATATCGTGATATTTTGGGGAAAAATCGTGATATATCTCGATACAAAATTTTTAGCGATACCCATCCCTACAAAGTGGATTAGAAATATTCAAATTTTGTTACCTCTGGAATTCTAATTCCACACATTTATTGGTGTATTATAGAACTTCCATTTCTTCCTGCTTGAGTTTTTTTTAAAATTTAATTTGAATAAATATTTCATCAGACAAATTTATTTTTGCTCTGTTAAAGTAATCATGTTAATAAATCAATACATGATGTTAAATGAACAGTGATGAAATCTATGTCAGTCTACATCATGTACATGTGTATGTAAGTATTAATTTCTGTAATCCATGAGAAGTACCAATCAAATTAAAGCTTTCATAGATAGTTATATTATATAATCTAAAGAGAAATAATTTAGTTGACACCTAAAGTGCACATATATATGTTACAAAATTAATGCAAGTTGTTTATCACAGAGTGGCTTCATGTGATTGGTTGAGAGATAAGAAAAATAATCAAGATTTGTAATTTTTTCGAAAGACGTCACTACAGTCAGCCCCCAAAATATTGAATGAAATTTGTCTGGGGTTCAATGGCAACATGTTGACTCAACAGTGCTCAAGATCCCTGGGCATTGTGAAGATGGCATGAATAATGTGTTTTATTATACTGAAACACTCTTAATTTGACTTTAATTTTTTTTGAAAAAAGTAAAAAAAAAAAAACTTGATATATGTAGGTACCGTATAAGTAGAATTCTTAGCGAGGATTTAATTTTTGCATTATTACCGAGAGTGCCGACATCGCTAAAATTGAACATCGCTAAAAATTAATTGCATTGTAATTTGTAATACTTCTTAAATATGCATTTTAAAATCGCTAAAATAACACTCGCAAAAAAAAATTACCAGTTTTTAAGGAAAATCGCTAAATTTGCGTCTCGCTAAAATTTCTACTTATACAGTAATCTGCTTTATTATTATTTCCATACATACAGCAGCAGTACATACATTATTTATAGTGTACGTATGTTACTGTGAAAGCGGAAAATTTTGTTGTGGATTAAATTTCGTTTATTTCATTGTTTACAATTATTGACGAGATTAAATCCCACACAAAATTTTATATTACTAATATATTGAAAGTAATACTAATTCAAAAGGATGAAATTTAATGCCAACAAATTCATTTTAGATTTATACGTACAACTTAACGAAGTTTTATCCCCACAAAAATTTGTGTTTCTACAGTATGTATGTAAATGTGGCAATAATGGAGAAACCATTTCATATACAATGCCCATTGCGAGGATATATATTTCGTTGCACATGTATACATGTCCATGTATGTAATTGTACATCCATGTAATAGTGCTTGATCATCATGACTGAAGCTGTACAGACTTGCAGTGTACCTATTGATGTATGTTGTTATCATACATACATAGGTACACAAATGGACTGTGCAGGAGCTAATAAATGTGACATAATATTTAGCTAAAAGAAGTGTCTATGATCATGATGATAGCTAAAATAGTGTTTGACTGTGTTTTTTTTCTTTTATAAGAAATTGACAATTTATTTTTTTTTTTGGAGTGAAAGATATCTCAAATTTGCATTGAAAGAAGAAGACAAAATCACATCAACAACCTTAAATTAACCTTGTATCACATAATTGGTGTTGCATATTTCTTCCTCAACTTAAAAATAAAATGTTATCAAATACACACATGATATATACGCACACAAAGACAAGCTAATATTGAGAAATATTATATAAGGATTATAAATTCTTACTTTTAATGAGTAATACGATTGTAAGTACCAGTAAATCACACATCAGTAATTGAGTCTGTACACACGCGCAGCAACTAGTACAACCGGGATAGGGAAGTGATTACATGTGTACAGTATCAGAGTATCCTGCTTAACATTGTACAGTGTACTTATACACAGCTGTCCCTGTCAATTACTTCCTCTTAATTACTAACTCCAGTTTTCTCAAGTTCTTATAAGGAGGTCATCAATTTTATCTATGAAAGGAAAATATTTTTTTTTGTTTGAGAAGTGGAGAGACTATATTGTCTTGGTCTTTGTTTTTTTGGAGTTTATTAACATTTTTTTATGTGGGATTTTATTTCCTATAATTCATGTGTTCTAGTGAGTGAAGTTTTGTGTTTACTTAACCTTACAAGGAATTTAATGTTCTCTGTGGTGTTGTTATAGCTATACTAGCGGTAAATCTCAATTATAGCAAAAAAGCTTATAATGAAACGACGTTTACAACAAAGGGATTTTCATTCATCGTGACTTTAATATATAGTAAATTTAACAGATTATAATGAATTATGCTTTAAATACAGGAGACTGAAGTTTTTTTCCATCACAAAAAAAAAATCCTGAAAAAAATTTCCCACCCCAACTAAAGAAGAGTTTTTATAGAGGGTGGGAAATTTTTTTCCTGGATTTTTTTTTTTCGTTTTGTTTGTATTTTGTTTTGACGATAAAACCTTCAGACTTCTGTGGCTTTAACTAAGCAAATCGTCCATCCCTGACACTTTGTTGTAAGTTCGTTTTACTGTACGTATATGTTAATTTCTTGGATTTATTTTTAACAGACCTACAGAATTCTGTCTGGACCTGACAAAGAGGAATCCCACGGAAAACGTTAGCGGGACACTCAAGTTTGGTGCTGACGTAATAGACCTGGAGTTTAGACCAGGTTTGAAAACTTTTAATTATTAAGGTGTCAGTTACACTAGTTGTTATGGACATAGGTGGATCCAGGAATCTTAAAAAGGGGGCCCAACAAGTTTGGGGTTGGGTTAGGGGCCCACAACCACAGAAAAAAATAATTGATTAATTTAAAATCTTGTGTATATTTTGGACACAAGAGCCCCCCCCCCCCCCCCCCCCCCCCCCCCCCCTCTCCACCAGTGATGGATACTGACCACTGGGAAATAAAAAAAAACAAACAATTTTTTAAACTCTATGTTCATGATTTATCATTTGTCAAGAAAATTTGACAACTATGAAGTATTTATCACAAGGCACATACCTTTAACATAAATTTAAAACTGCAGTTGGTAACTTGCCTGTATCCCTAATTTGTCAATTTCAATGCAGTTGATATTTACATATACTATTTTTTTAATGATTATTTTTCATGTGTATCTTTAACTTGTTTAATCTGAGTAATTTTATATATACCTAGGATTACAAGAATCAAATAAGCAAAGTGGAGGTATTGAAAATCCTGAGTCCGTGTCACAAAATGGCTCTGTGTCAAAGGATGATTCAATAGACGACCAAGAGGATTCTGGGATATCCTTAACACAGTTATTAAGGGACCGTATCAGCGGTGAAATTGAGGATGATGTAAATGAAGTGGAATGTGATAATGTTCCCGTTAGTAGTGAGGTTACCAATTTACCGTCAATACCAGACATAGTGTGTAATTTTTCTGAGAATACGGAGGAAACTCGAACAGAAGAATCAAATCAGGGTGAAATATGTGATATTAGTTCAGGATTATCGTCTGCTGTGCCGTCAAGTGGAGACAATTCAAGCGGTTCCGATGTGTCGCCTCAGACTGTGAATACAAACGGTGCTGATCCACTCGAGTTTTTAAATTGTGCCAAAAACAAGCAGGAGGAAACTCCTGAAGTGTTAGATAACTCTCTAGATAGTGAGGTAAATTTAGTCATGAATGACATACCCCCCAAACCACCTGTGCTCCCACCCCGGACCTATAAGGCTCCCCCACTACCCCCTAGGTACAAGATGTCAGATGCCCCTCCCCTACCCCCTCGGACACCTGAGAGAGGGGAAAGGCCTATATTTCCTGCTAGTGGAGTAGGAACTGTTCAAATTTCACCTGACACTGTGCCAGAATGTAGGTCAGAGCCCCCCACCCCTAGACCCACTAGCACAGAGGCATTGAGGTCTTGTAATAGTCTGGAACCTCCTCCTTTACCACCCCGTACGTACAGTCCAATCACGGTCTCTCAAACTAGTCCTCAACAGCAGGCTGTCGAACAAGAGGAGGGGGAGGGAACCAGTTCAAACAGCTTGGAGAGTTCAGGAGATTCCCAGGAATATGCAGAGGAACAAGGGACCTCGGAATCAGCAATGCCGTCTGGTGTCCAGGAGGCAGAAATCTCATCCCCATCGTCGGAAACAGCTGACGAGGTGGACAGTCCACGGAGGTCACGACCCCGTGCCCAGAGGTCGGAATCCGAAGTGCATAATAAACCTAGAAGTGTTGTGACTAAGTTACCGGCCAGACATCTGTCGAACAATAGCAATTTGATTTCGCATGTGTCCATGATTGGTGGCCCTGATTCAGCTGGGTCACCTGAGAGACACAGAAATTCATGTGCGGTGAGTAGATCTGTGGAGTGTAGCCCGAGAACTAGTCCGAGTCCGTCTATGCAAACTTCATACAGTGATTCAGTGGCCGAACAAAGGAAATATGCAAGTCGTCACAGTATAGCTGCACCAACAGAAAGAAACTTTAGGAATAACGAGACATTTGTTACTACCCCCGTAAGGGCCCCTTTGGATAGATCTGCCAGTTCGATTTCCGACTCTGGAACCCCGCCACGCATAATTCCTAGAAACGCCCTCAGTCGCGTTTTAAGCGATGAAGAAAAACAACAAAACCGTGAACAAATCGTTCAGCAACTACAACTATGGACCCAAAAACAAAAAGAAAAATCTAAACCCGATTCGGAGGAGGACTCCGGTGCTGTGTTATCTACCGATAGTGAAAACCAGACGAGCAGTGATAAACCAGATAAACCGTCTACTTCAACGTGTAATGCCATGCCTAGCAATTCACCAAGGCCCCAGACAGGGGCGGCGAAGTCATCGAGTGCCAAATCTGGAGCCGGGAAATCTGACTCGCGTTCCACAGTTTGGCAGCTAAGGCAATCTACCAATAAAACAGAACCTAAACAGCCAACCACCAACAAAGGTAAGCAAGGCTAATGTCACATCACTCATTTTTATGTGTTGGCTTCATTTCTGTTGTTTTTCTGATTATAAAAGAGACCCTAATTTATGTCCTCCATGAAATGTGGATATTGTGATCAAGACTTTACTTCTTCAACCACGGAACCAAATCCCCCACTATATCAATACTGTTCAAACTTAAGTATCTCAGACTTGTTTGGATCAAGATAAAATTTCCAGATATCTGAGGAATTGAGATATCAAGGGTAAAATAATTAAAGAATAAGCAGTTGGGACTTCATAATCAATAAGATAATCTGATATTAGTGTTCAAGATAAGGAACTTCAACTGTTAGGGATTTTACACCATGGAGACTTTTACTGGTGTTATTCTACCCTTGTATTGATATTATGTTGACTGCACAATATGTACAAATGAGGGTTTGGTGATGATTGTACATTGACTCTTTCAGAGGGCAGCCAGTCACCACTACCAAAACTGCCTGCCAGGAAAAGGTACCACCGAGTGGACCCACCCCCAGGGGATCAGCCGCTCCCTCCAGGTAAGTGATCCCAAATAAATGTTTTGATGTTGGACTTGGACAAATGTTTTTATTGAGCTGTTAAACATAATACAGTTATTACTCCTTTCTTCCATTAATTACAGTAAATTTCTTGGGTTAAATGTAAGTTGATTTTACATAGCATCATTTAGTGAACTGAGCTGCAATTTTTAAAATTAAATAAAATGTTCATAAATCCTTGAATACTTTCAAATTACCTTGAATATTAATTGCCGCCTAGATTCAGATAAACAATGTTCCTATACTATTTCATGAATCTTTGACTGATTTTTATTTGCTGTGTAGGTTGGGAGGCCCGCGTAGACAGCCACGGTCGAATCTTCTACATTGACCACACCAACAGGACCACCACGTGGCAGAAACCACAGAGTGGTCAGCGAACCATACAGCGGCGGCCAACCATCAGCTCTGAACAGAGACAGCAACTGGACAGGAGGTAGGAATTACAGGGCTGTGAGGTTTGATTACTGTAAACCAACTATTATTCGCGTCATCTTTTATTTGCGATTTATCGGTATGAAATCAATCCGCGATGATTAATTTTAACAAATAAGGAAACATGTTTAACCAAAATAAAGCGAAATAAATGGTTCCTGACGATTAATATTCAAGCCTCAAAGTAGGCCGTGAAACTCATGAATATTTCTCCCACGCGGATAAAAGTTGGTTTACAGTATGCTAATGAAGATAATTCATGTCTGTATTAGGCCTGTATATGGACTTTCTTTGTTCATGGACCACTCTCAAATCTACTGTTGCCATTAAGGTTCGTTGATTCTCTGATAAGAAAGATAACTTCATATCGGATAAACATATTATTCCGCCAATGTTAAGCATTGGTGTGCTGTTATGATTTTTTTATTTGTCTTTACACATTTGTCTAACAATCAGCAGCTATAATTTTTTCTATCATTTCACATTCCAGATACCAGAGCATCCGTCGAACAATCAACCAGCCTCGTTCTGAACAGGACACTCCCACTGAGAGTACCTCCTCTGGTGAGTCAGTTACCTGTTTAAAAAAAAGGAAATGTTTAACATAAAAAGAGAATTCATCAAGGATCATT
This sequence comes from Saccostrea cuccullata, assembly GCF_032062105.1. Taxonomy (NCBI): domain Eukaryota; kingdom Metazoa; phylum Mollusca; class Bivalvia; order Ostreida; family Ostreidae; genus Saccostrea; species Saccostrea cuccullata. Next base: position 1,294,329 of record NW_026918900.1, on the reverse strand, counting down.
ATTTCATAGAGGTTTAATCAAGCGTCATTATCATAGAGATTTTATCAAGGATCATTATTTTATAGATTGCTGCAAGTCAGTAGAGCTACAGTCTTGACAGAGACTTCTGGTTATTAACATTTTATAATTTTCTTGTCTTTATGTTATACAGGAGGAAGTGACAACAGTCCTCAGACTTCAGCACAATCTAGGGTCCCCCTCCCTGTCACCTCCCCACCCCCATCACGAAGCCCTGCCCCAGAGCCTGGGGACAACAGAATGCCAGCTGTCAAGTTCCTCACCCGCTCGGATTTCTTCCCTCTTCTACAGGGCAACGATGTAAGATGAAAAAAATTCATATTTTGATGAGATTTGACACTTACTTAAATTATGATATTTATTTGCATTTCAAAATCAGGATTCAATACTTATGTAAGCGAAAAAAAAATATGCCCTGTTGAAAATTGAAGACTGGCACCTTTATACTGCAATTTTGTTATTTATCTATTTTATTATTTATGTGTCTTGTTTAAAATTTTGGGTATTAATAAAAACTGTTAAATTTAGTTGTAAAGTAAGTTGTACAAAATTTACAAAACACTTAAAAAGTACCAAAAAGGTGCCCAATAAGAAAAACGTACTTAAGTTTCATAAATTAATTGGTTTTAAACATTTGTTTTGTTGTAGAGAGCAATGGCAGAATACAATCGTAATGGTACACTGAAACACATGATCAGTAAAATCCGCCGAGATCAACACAACTTTGAAAGGTAGGAGAAACCAGAGGCTAAAATTTCAGTTAAGGTACATCGATACTCTGATAAGAGAGATAACTCTTAATGACATTAATGTCTATTATTCCTTTCTAGATTTGTCAAATTTACGACCCACAAACTATGCTTTAATTAATTGTTTGTATTTTATACGTTTGTATTTTACGTATAAAATACATTTCTTTTGGCAAATCGTTAAGGTTCAAGCAACATTTTATATGAGTGAGCAGAGGGTTTATGAACCTTAAGATTTGCTTTAATTCTTTACTATTTGCATTTATTAATAAGTATAAGGTTTGCTGAAATGTGATTCCATTCTTAGATACCAGCACAACAGAGACCTTGTGTCGTTTCTGAATCATTTTGCTGATGGCAGCAAGGAACTGCCGGCTAACTGGGAAATGAAATTTGACAGAGGAGGAAAGGTAAACTACATACATTATCATATCAATCCTATGTATCCGTGAGTTTAAGGTATTGACAGAGTTATAAGTTCATCGGATATTTCATTAATTATACGAAAACCTGTATGCAGGACGTGCACATTTATATTCTGTGGGTTTTTTTCTTTGTGGATTATTTCTCATTTTTTTTTAACACTAGCATATACTGTATGTAAACGCAAGCGTTACTTAATTTTTAAAGAGTTTTCTGAGTAAAATAAAATGCTCTTTTCTACAAGTGCGTATGTATATGTTAACAATATTTTAAGCAATAGCAATTTTATTCAAAACAAAATAAGTAAAAATTAATGGCATTTCTTGTTTTTATAGACATTTTTCATTGATCACAATCAGAAGTTGACGACCTTTATTGACCCCCGCCTGCCAACAGATATCCCACCAATCAACACAGACTTTCTACATACATCATTGTTGTTCCGTAACCGCGGGAGACGAGAGGGCAGTGACAGCCCAGTCAGAACCAACCATGCAGTAAGGACTGAAAAAATAAATATTAATTCATATAGTGTAGAATTTTACTATGGGCATTCTTTTTTGTGGTTTCTTAAAGATGTTATATTATAAAAGGCGTAATTTGTTCTGAATTACTTCGAAAGGATGGACAAAAAAAAAAAATTCCTTTTCATTTTATGATATTGGTTCTTATAAGTTAATTTTCAAAACCTTCAAATGTATTGTAAAACCTTATGTACAGCTGTATTTGGATAAATAGCTCACCTGAGTTAAAGACTTATGCGAGATTTTCTGATTAGCATTTGTCTTGAATATATACATAATGGACAATGTCTTGAACTGTGTATGTTAATCACTTACAGATAAGACTTTACTTATTGCTTTTTTTTCAGCCAACACCCCCTCCTAGGGCCCCAGTACCAGATGAGCCAACCGTTGTACCAACAGGTAAAGTTTCCTTCTCGGAAGGTTTCTACATTTCCACATGGTAAAAAACACTTGATTCACCACTAAGCTGACTTTTGGTAAAAGTTGCAAGTTGTATTGAGTTCAAGTGTGTCAAAGCATTGGATGAACATTTCATGTTTCTTGAGCTTATTACTGTATACACAGTATTTTTGCCCTGTTTTATTTTCGCCCTTTCAATCATGCATACAATTTAGCCCCATCTTAAATTTGCCAAGTCACACTTTTGTTTAAGAAATTATATGGTATTCTTTGAATTCGCCCAATCAAGATAAAGGTGAAAGGAGCGAAAATAGAATGTGGGCGAAAATTTCCCTGTATACAGTAGTTAAGAGTACAGTAAAACTTGTCTATTTCTGACACTAATACTTCCATAGAAAAGGGCTGGATTAGACCACATTCTTTATTTGATAACAAAGTAAGCAATTGAATTTATTGAAAGGATCTTCAAGTACATCATACTAAGAAAAATTTCAGAATACACAATATTCAGATGAGACAAGTTTCACTGTAGATACTGTATATACAGTAAAGACATTCTGTGAACATTTGATTATATATGTGAATTTTTAGATGTTTAAAAATTTATAGATAAACAAAAAAAGAATGGTATTTTTTGTGGTATGTGTTACGTTACTCTTTTATGCATACATGCCAGTTATTTGCTATAAACCCTGTACATGGATGTATAATAATTATCCTAGACGCTATGAAAAAATTGCTTGCCGGGTCAAGTACAATGTCAAGTGCTGTGAGAAAGATTGATAATTGTAATAATTCATCATTTTTTTTCCAGATTAGATGATTTGTAAAATAAACATGTATAGATCTAATACATTTAAATTTGTATTTGGACAATATAATGATAATGCATATCCGGACAGCACATAATTACTTTTCCTGGCAACAGCATTGTATTTTATAATATAGTTAAATGTTTAGATTTCATTACACAAGTTATTCTGGAGAGCTGGATTTCTCAATACATATTCATGTAAATATAAAATTTACAAACTGGTAATGCGCCTTTTAACACAGAAAATATTTATGTCTGACAGAGATAAAATTTACAAGTACCAAAGTTTGTGTGCATTATAAAGGTACATTAAAATCATTAACAAGTACATTTAAATATGGACATCATACTATTAAGAAAAAAAAACATTTATTGCAATTATACATGTAAATCTGAAAGTTTATTTTCAATCTATTTGAAACAAAAATTGATCTTGTACAAATAAATTGAGTTTTCTTTTAAAGTACAGTCTTCCTTTACATTGATGCATCAAAATTCATATCAAGACTTCGTAAACTTTTTCTTATAGCTTACAATGATAAAGTTGTGTTGTTCCTGCGACAACCAAATATCGGAGAGATTCTTCAGGAAAAGTGTTCTACATATAGCAACAGTACCCGGTTAAAAGAGAAAATCAACAAAATCCGCAGCGAGGGCACTGAAGCTCTAGATAGGCTGAGTAACGATGTAGATCTTATCATTCTGCTCAGGTTTGTGTTGCCCAGTTACCTCCCCTTTCTCTAAAATTCAAACTTTTATAAGGGAAAAAGCCATGCAATCTCGTAATTAAAAAGATATTGATATCAATGAGATTAAATCTATGTAAATTTTTAAGACTTAAACTTGCAAATGGATAGATTTTTTAAAATTTGAATAAGACATTAAATCTTGCATGTAATCTTAAATGCAGTTGTGGTGTGTATTAATAATTTTTCCCCCTCTTTTTTCTCCAGTTTATATGAAAATGAGATTATGTCTTATGTGCCTCAAAACCTTCTACAAGCCAGTGTTCCAGGGGACTCCCCAGGAGAAACCCCTCAAGGATCACCTAGTAAGTTTCAATGTCTATTATAAAAAGCATGGAGCTTAGCAGTAGCCTGTTAAGAAAAAATGACTCAAAATCTTCATCCTGAAATAGAAATATTGTATTTTACAAGGAATACTGTAAATCTGGAAATTTTTGCTGTAGATAAATTTTTAGCAAATTTGCGAGTTCATTGCATTCGCAAGTATATTTTTCTTAAAAATATATTACCATGAAGAAAATGTAAACAAAGCAGTTGCAAATTTTGAAACGTAAAAATTAATCAACAGCATTTTGACCCGAATTCGCAAAATAAAATCGACGTAAAAAATTCCAGATTTACGGTATCATCAACAACATATGCAGTAAAGCACTCTCATTACAAAGTGCCAAAGAGGGACAATATTGCTTCATTATAAGCATAATTCTATATATCCATTAAGTTTACAATATATTTTTAAGCTGGGGGGAATTAAAATCAGTTTGTAGTAGGCGTCAATTCATTATTAGCATGTTTACCAAGAGCATGTTTTACTGTAGTACATTGTAAAGTTATGTGAATATGATAAAAACTGTTTCAAGAGAGACTGATTTTTTTTTTACAGATGTCCAGAGAGCTAACATGAGGGTTCATGCTCCATATAAAAGAGATTTCCAGGCCAAGCTACGCAGCTTCTATAGAAAGCTGGAGAGCAAGGGTTATGGACAGGGACCTTCAAAATTAAAGTAAGACATCTATATACTGTGTACCAAGACGGGCCATCAAAATTTAAATAAGAATTAGTATGAACCAAGATAATGATTGTATTGGTAATATTAGAGCATAAAGCCTCTCTCTGTGTTTCTTCAATATAGAACTCTTTTAAGAAATGACGTACTGTAGAAGTATTTTTTTCCGTGTGGTATTAATTTACGCTATGTACGCGGTCACAAATTTTCCTCGGAAATTTGTCCAAGCGTACTTAATGTAAATGCAAGGCATATAGTGATAGTGTAAGAAATCCGCACAATTTTCCACCCGCGGATTAAACAGAAATTGAGATTTCGCGGAATTATGAACCCGTGGAAAAAAGTACGTCTGCAGTATTTAGTACCAGTGGCAAGGGTACAAGTTTGCTTTAAGCGATTGTCCTTTTCTCATTGTTTATTCATCACTAAAGACTTGACATGACAAGAATATTAGATACATGCATGCGTTCTTGATCTGATTCAGGCTAATGGTGAGGAGAGACCATGTTTTAGAGGACGCCTTTAACAAAATAATGGGAACCACAAAGAAAGAACTGCTGAAGAAGAGCAAACTGTACATCACGTTTGTAGGAGAGGAAGGGTGAGTTATCTGTACATAATGTACAAAGATTGTCAGAACAACAGGTACAGTCATATCTCGTTATCTTGAACTTAATGGGACCATGGAAAAACTTCTATGCATGTATATCAGAGGATTCAAGATATTGACTCAAGTTGAGGGTAAATTACTATAATAGAACAGATTATAAAGGATAAGCAGTTGCAACTTCCAAATTACTTAGACATATCCATGGTATTCCAGATATCAATGTTTGAGATATCAATGTTAAACTGTAGTTATAAATTACTCGACATGGAATTCTTGATGATGCTTGTAATACATGACTGTGTTGACTGTGTGTTTTATATTTTAGTTTGGATTATGGTGGCCCGTCCCGTGAATTCTTCTTTCTGCTTTCTCGTGAACTCTTCAATCCGTACTACGGACTTTTTGAATACTCCGCCAATGACACATACACTGTGCAGATCAGTCCAATGTCTACCGTAGTGGAAGACGCTCATGAATGGTAAAGTTAAAAAAATTATGGTAGCCATTTTCATAGATTATTTAGTTCAATTAAAAAAAAATCTATATTTATGGTGCAAAAAATTGTACATAAGGAAGGAATTTTTGCTTTTCAACTTTAGCTCTTAATATGACTTTGAAAAATGGTGATATTATTTTTAAAAATCACTAATTTTTTGTTTGTTTGTACATTGTGATATTTTGAATATTTCTCTGACGTATGTTACACATGTATATATGTCTGTCTGTGTAGGTTCCGATTTGCTGGCCGAGTTTTAGGACTAGCAGTTGTACACCAGTATTTATTAGACGCTTTTTTCACCAGACCATTCTACAAAGCCCTCCTAAGATTGTAAGTAGTGGTAATAGGGACAACCCAGTATCAAATCATAATCAAATATTTCAAGTCTGTATACAGATCTTATACATGTACTCTGAATAAACAGTATACACCATAGTGAAAAAATTGTATCATCGTTTGCAAGGGTAGTATCACAATCATTGCTGTGTCATTAAATGGGTTAAAACTTTGTTTTTAATTTATATTTAGATGTATATGTAGGTAAATATATAGAATTTAAGATGAGTTGTTGGAAAAAAAATTGTCAATTTTTACAGGCCATGGTCCCTAGCTATTAAATATTTAAACTATTCATTAAGGTCAGACGATATGTTCCTCAGAAATCTGCTTTGTATATCTTCGTAATGTATAAAAAAATATTTGAATTTAAAATCATCTTGTGATTTTTAAACTGGTTTCTAATTGTCTTTAAACATTTACAATGCTAGAATTTATGATTTTGGCAATTTAAGTTTTTTCCAAAAGGATTATATAGGCAACACCATCCTCTGGTTTCTTGCACAAATGCCTGGTAAGGTACCTCAATTTTTTGTGAGCTAACTTGTTAAAGTAGCATTACTTCAATGACAAAATCTTGAACAGAATTATACATGTATATTATTTAGGAAGGTATCATCTGTCCTAAACCAGTTATATAATGTTTTCCGCTTTGTTAACTGTCCCTGGCCAATGAGTAAACTGAGAGACTTGCTAACTAGTTATAATTGCTAATCATGTTGTTAATTTCTCAGACCCCTGGTCCCTAACTTACATGTAAATTGAGTAATTCATTGACTAGTTATTAATTATTATTAATTCCATGTATCATTTTTTCCAGGCCTTGGTCTTTAGCCGATGTGGAGACCCTAGATGCCGAGTTTCACCAGAGTCTGCTGTGGATTAAAGAGAACGACATCTCGGAGGTCGACATGGACCTCACCTTCTCTGTCAACGAAGAGGTGTTTGGACAGGTAATGCACAAACGCTGAAGAAAAGTTGATCAAAAACTTTTTTTTTTTTACTATTTGTCTTGAAAGATTGAGACAGATTTTTAGCTTTAAACAGAATACAACTGCTAATTCTGTTAAGTTTATAGAAAAAATTTAAAACATATAAAAAATAAAATGTAAAATATGAATGATAAAAAATATGAAAGAAAATGATAATTACTGTATAGGGGGAAAATAACTCGCGGTGTTAATATTCGCTTTATTCACGGTGTTGATGAAACCGTGAATTCAAGAAACAGTGAATACGTTTTCAATAGGTATAGATTAAGGGAGAAAACTTTTATTATATACCAATTCCGCGAATTCAAGAAACCGCGACAGTATCAGAGACGAGAGAAACGTGAAAATTACAACCCGTGAAATTAATCCCCTATACAGTATATAAAATGTAGAATAATATTTCTCTGCGAAGGAATGATTCACTGCTAAATCAGTTCTCATTCAATGGAAGAAGAACCATTTGTATATACAACTCGTGCATAAGTCTATATCTGTGTCATTGTTAAGAGGTCAAAGAGGAACATCATGTATGTTGTGTCACCCATACATCTTGTTCAATAAGCCAACATATTTCAGGTGACCGAGAGGGAATTAAAACCCAATGGGAAGTTGTTACCTGTGAACGAGAGAAACAAGAAGGAATACATAGAGAGGATGTCTAAATGGAGGCTGGAGCGGGGGGTGACGGAGCAGACAGAGAGCCTGATCAGGGGCTTCCACGAGGTATACAGGCATCATCAGTAGATACTGGTCATACTGCTAACCTTATACATACAAACTGTTTACTTTTTATATTCGGAAATGATTAAGGCACAGGCCTCAACCTTAAACTGAGAAAAGACTGAGAACAGTCAAAATTTCATATAAATTTAATATTCAAAACAATTTTGATTAGAATTATCAAACAAAATTTTCATCAAGTGTTTGAGTTTGCTGTATATAATGCTGAATTTATAGTACAGTGTACCTGCATATAATAATGTAAATTAAAAAGTGAAAAAAGGCAAATTTAAGTTGATTCAGAGTCATTATAACATTCACTCAATAGGTAAAATATACACATGGCAGAAAATCTCTCAGTAAATGAAACCTGTTAGTCTGCATGTCGTGCAAGAGTATACAAATAAATATATTTTTACATTTTTGAAACTGAGTATTATCTTTATTTTTGCATTGTGTACTTATATTTGGTTTCGTTACTTATTTAGGTTATAGATAGTCGGCTGATCTCGATGTTTGATGCTCGGGAGCTGGAGCTGGTGATCGCGGGATCCGTGGAGATCGACGTCAAGGACTGGAGAAAGAACACAGAGTACCGATCAGGTAAGAACACCCAACAGGCATTACAAATACACATATAACAGGAAAATAAAGTAATGTTACCCCAATGTTATTAATGTATACAGGGTTATTTTTGCCCCTTCTCACTTACAAACAATTATGTCTTGTTTTAAATTTGCCCAGTCACAGTCCTATATTTAAGAAATTATAGTGTTCTTTGAATGTTCATTGTGGCCCATGGGTTTATTGTGAACATTTTTGAAATATTTATAAAATCAAACATTAAATTAAGTATATGTAGTAAAAGAAGAAAAATTTTACTCCCTTTAAAACCTCACTCCAATGCTTTATTATCAGATTTCTTATAATTTCTTGGTACATTTACATGTATATGATGGATGCAAATGTATATAACTTCTTAAAGGTAAAGTAAATGCCATAAAATATAATTTGACCTTTACCTTAAATGTCTTGTTCTTGATAGGATACCATGACCAGCATCAGGTCATTCAATGGTTCTGGCAGGCAATCGAAAAGTTTGACAATGAGAGGAGGCTAAGATTATTACAGGTACGGGTTATTTGAAAGTAATTATGTGGTAATGACCTATATTTAAAGAAAAGAAAGAACTTTTTATGCCCCGCAATGAATATGGCCGGGGTATATAGTGTTTGTCATGTCTTTCTTTTGTCCTTCCATACACTTTGCGTTTAGCTCAGTTCAAAAAAAGAAACTATCTATTTTCATCAAACTTCATATGCTGATAGATATTGATGAGAGCTGTGCAACTGCATCAACATTTTTTGACCTTTCCTTTGACTTCACTTTTCTTAAAATAGTGTTTAGCTCAGTTTTAAACATACCATTCAAGATGGTGTTATCAATCTTCACATGTTGATAAATACTGATGAGAGCTATTCAACTGCATCACCTTTTTGACCTTGACCTTTCCTTTGACCTTGACCTCACTTTTCTTAAATTAGTGTTTAGCTCAGTTTTCAAGAAACCATCCAAGATATTTCATCAAACTTCATATGCTGATACATACTGATGTAAGCAATTCAACTGCTTCAACATTTTGGACCTTGACCTTTCATTTGACCTTGACCTCACTTTTATCAAATTGTGTTTAAGTCAGTTTTAAAGAAACCATTTATATTATTTTTTTCAACTTCATATGCTGATACATACTGATGAGAGCTTTTCAACTGCATCAACATTTTTTTGACCTTTGCATTTCATTTGACCTTGACCTCACTTTAAAGAAATTAGTGTCAAACTTACTGTGCTGATTCATTCTGATGTAAGCAGTTCAACTGAATCACTATTCAAGATATTCTGATCAAGTTTCATACACTAATACAAATTTTCATGTTGCATTACTAATATATCCTATGGACATATTTCTAGTTATTGTTTATATTCATGTACTGTGGAATCAGTTTTATTTGTGGGGTCAAATGTTTGTGTGCAAGCAAAATTTCATTTGTTCGTGTGAACATAATTACACAGGGTAACTCATATATACTGAAGATTCTGTGAAAAAATATGTTGACAATATAATAATTCATGGGAATTTAATTTTTAGTACCTTAAATTTCCTGGAAGTGATTATTGAAAACATACATGTACATGTTTTTGTTTGTGGTCTCTGAATGGAGAAGTACCTTTGTTTAATTTTGTAGTTTGTGACTGGGACCTCCAGTATTCCTTATGAGGGATTCTCGGCACTTCGAGGAAGCAATGGCCCACGTAAATTCTGTATAGAGAAATGGGGGAAAGTTACCAGTCTACCAAGGTCAGACTTTCTTTATTTGATGTATAATTAATAACTTGAAGCAGCTCAAAACTTTACAAATAATAAAAAAACAAACAAAAAGCAAAACAAAACAAACATAAGTAAAATGAAATTTGAAAGCAAGTGCTCAAAGTACAAGTAAAATAGTATTTTTGCCTGAACTGCACATACATGTACTAGTTAAAGGCCTAGAGGAAAGAAGAGGATTTGTTTTTTTTTAAATCAATAATTTAGGGTAACATTGAAAGTTTTATTGACAGAGTTTTGTATTTTCAGAGCACATACTTGCTTCAATCGACTGGATTTACCGGCTTATGCGTCATCAGAGATGCTGTTTGAAAAACTAGTCACAGCTGTCGAAGAAACCAGCACATTTGGCATTGAATGATTTTTTGTCAAAGTTTTTTTTTCTTTTCCTTAATAAGGGTATACATGTACACATGTACATGTATATTTGAAAAAAGGCACAGTTATCTATGTGAAAGAATTTTTATTGCCATTGCCAGATTTTTTTTTCAATATGTAAGTCTTTCACTGAAGATGGATTCATTGCATGGTTTAACAAATGAATGGATTTTTTTTTATATTCTTCACCTCTGTGAATGGTAAAGGCATTCAGTGTATTGTAAAAGCTTTATTTTAAAGGGTCCTTGAAACATCCTGAGGACTAAGAATCTGGACTCTAGTCAGTGTGGTATTTGTAATTTGTGATAATATATAATTATATTTTTTAATTTTGATTCAGACGGACTTCAGTGTGAATGTATTTTTTTTCTTTTTTTAATGAAACCCATAAATACAGAATTTTGGGCATTAGACCATGCATTTTGAATATGTTAGAGGATTCAAAGAATACATTGTAAGAATATTTCTTTGAGAAAAAGTCTGCTGAAAAAGACAGTATTAATTAAAATGAAATGAAGTCAAGTAAATGAAATTATGAATTAGGAAATTTACAACAGAGCTGCAATTATCTAAAATCTTTTGATACATAATAGGCATTTACGTAATCAATGACTTTATTATAAAGTGAATTATGGTTGTGAAGAATAGGATTTTATCGTATCTTGCCCTGAAACTTTAATATCTTTCCATTTATAGAATCATGAAGTTGCATATTGCAGTTGTTATTCCTATTTCAATTGATATACGATTTCAATGTCTGTGTGTTAAATTACTTTAACATATGCATTACCATTTTATATTCTAAGTTTTTGGAAGCGTTATGGAAGCAATATGATGTGCAATGATTTCTGGATCAAACCAAAGTCGTAATTTATAAAGTTTAGATTTAGTTGATGTGTCTAAAGATTTTCGGGTACATGTATCTACAAATGAGTGTAGTTTTATTTGTTCAAACTACAATGTATTAATAGTGTTTTAAATGCAAGACAGAATGCAAAATGACTGTTCATTTTGATATTAATAAGAATTAACTTTAACTGAATTTCATAACTGGAATATACATGTATGTGATCAGGATATTCATTGTAATATAAACAAAAATCCAAAGGATAATGATTGGAAGGGTATAGATTTTACATGTATGTTCTGTGATAATATTTGATATTTATAAAACATTTTATTTAGCTTTTTTTTTTGGTCATTACAGCTTTGAATGGTATCAATGCTTTAAGAATGTACTTCACACAAATTGTAAAATGGTACATTTCTGAAAGTCATCCTCCCTCATCTTAATCTAAAAAAAAATCATTAAAAAAGATAAAATCAATAGTAACAGAGGAAATTATGTAAAGACTGTCAATGAGCGAGTTTGTTAGGTATTGTTTCTTCTTGAATACGGCCCATATTTTGAACTGTATAATGGATTTTAAGTCTCTCTGCTTCTTAGGATATATCAGAAAATGGCTATTATTATTTTGTTGTTGTTATTTGTTAGCTTTTGTTGTACACCAGTGTTGTGATTTATTTCCCTTTTATTTCCTCACGTCTTAAAAATTGATCATGTAATATACTGTACATAAATAGGTGTCTAGACTGTGCCAGTACATTGTAGTTTTGTTGTACACAATCATGTACAGATAGCTATTAACAAATAACTTTTCAAAATATTAACCAAATATATATCACTATGTATGATCTGAGAGCATTAGATGTAAGTTTTTATGATCACGCTCTGTAAATAATTGTAAACTAAATGTACATGTAGAACAAATATTGTATCAGGATGCTTGAATATACTGTAAACCAATTTTATTTCGTGTACTAGAAATGTACACGAGCTCGAAAATTAATTGTGAAGAATTAGTTTGCTTTGCTCCTGCTAAGTCGCCAAATAAAGTCGTCACAAATTAAAGTTGGTTTACAGTAACATACTAAAGTTTAGTGATCAAAGATAAGAATGTAACACTTTAAACTCATCACGCTTGCATCATTCCGTTGTGTTCATATTGTTTAGAGAAAATATATCAATGTTGATATTTATTTTGTTACTTGCAGCCATATATTATACAGTGTTAGTCATGATTTAGCCATTCACCTTTTTTTGTACAGTAATATTTTTAAGCCAATAAATATCGTTGAACAATAGTAGACTCTTGATTCTATGAAAACAACATTTGAAGGTTTTAAAGTAGGCTCATTTTGTTATAGTGATATAATTGTAAAAAAAAATGTAATACTATATTATTTTTAGTTTCTACTTTCATTCCTTAAAGTTGAATGAAATGTTTTTTTCCCTCTCCACCTTTTTTCTTCAAGTGATTGTTTTTAAATGAACATTAAATATGTTGTCACAAAATAAAAGAAATACCTGGTACTGAAGACTTGATTGACATGAAGAAATAGACATTTTTGAATGCCAAGTCAGTTAATTTGTAGGAGATCAACTTCATGCCCCATCTTGATTTTTTTTTATTATTGCAGCCAATTTGGGGATGGGTACGTCTTCAAATTTAAAAATATTATTTTTATTGTGTAGTCCAATAAATCTGATTGGTTTGCCTGATAACGTGTAAAATTTTATTTTACAATCATGATTTAAGTTACTAAAAATATTTGGGAGTAAAACCCAAATATGTATTTAACATTGTATTGTTTTAAACTTGAAATCTTATAATGAATTTGTTTTGTTTTTCTTTCTTCTTTTGTTTCAAAGAAAATAACAAATACAGGCCTTTGATTCATTCTCTTCGTAAATACAATTTCATGAAAAGCACATGGATTTCACACTTGTGCTCAGAAGGTGTGCTTTTCTTTGGAGTTGTTATGTCTACAGATTAACCTTGTAAAAGGGATTTATTTATAAAATAACTTTTTTTTATTATGATTTTGAAATTCAAGAAAACAGGAAAACTTCGGAAATCTTGAAATGTACGTTTCAAAAAGGGTTTTGATTTGTAAGCCAGTAATGTTTATAATTAACTAATCTGATAGTTTATATTTTCATACACTGTCACAAACTGAAGTGGTTAGGGTATTTTATATGAGGATATAGAAATACAATAAAAATACATGTACCCGGCATTATATTTCATGTATGGCAGATTTCTATGGATAAAAAATTCACACCACAATGTTTAGTTTTATTCCTAGCAATGATGTTTATTGGTGATAGTTGCTAACTTGTGCTTTAATAAACCACCAACAAAATATTTTTTTTTTATCAATCCTTCATTTTAACAGATTGGTGACATTTATACACCAAGAATTTTCTAGGGAAATTATTTAAATGTACTCACATGTACTTTTTTTTCTGGCGTTTATTTAATATCATGTTTGAGACCTGCTCATCAGATCATTCATTATTCCAAAGGGCAAATTTAGTTGACAATTATACCTCAGTTGTTTCATTACGCATTATATCACATTAAGCTTTTGTGTTAAGGAATATTACTTCAAAAGATTACAAGTTTAAAACAAAATGTTTTTATTGTTTTACCACAAGAATGAAAAAAATTACAATATCATTTGTATTTGATAATAAATTTCTAGTAAATGTACATGTATTATTACTCTTGCAGATTTAAGTATTGTTTAGATGACTTATTCATCTGAAGTAAACTACTAGCACTTAAGAAACTATGTTTCTAATGATTTTTTTTTCTCTTTTTGGATGTATGAGAAATATTTATGATTATACTTTCAGTGTAATTCTAGCAGAATGATAACTGAAACACGTTTTTTTTCTTTTTTTTTTATGACTATTCATATTTGTATATTTATGGTAACAATTATTTATGTGCATTGTAACAAAACTGTTGTTTATGTTTTATAAATATAAATGAAAAAAAAAACCCTTCCGTTTTTTATTTCACCAATAAAGATAAATATCAAATGATTACTATTACCTTGACTTCTATTAAACCTGAAACGTATACAGAAGACAATGGGGCTGGCATTTTGTGGGTTTTTTTACGAGAACTAACGACTTGTTTGTTTGTTTATAGCAAAGTGAGATGCACTTTTGAAAACTTAATTTTGCTGTTAAAAATGTGCTTTTATTAGAAATTGGTTTGAAATTGAAACTTTTATGACCAGTTAGACTTGTATAAAGAAGTTATTTACATTATGTAAGACCAAGAATACGAAATTTGATTAATCATTTTCATTAATTTTCCCAACGTAAGTAAACAATATTGATTTCTGCTCACATATAGTCCATTGTCTTTGAATATTTTCCATGCTCAATTAAGGCACGTACCCTATGTTCTAAATTAATGAAAAAGTCTCATTATGCATATCTTTATACGATATATTTTTCTCCGAGTCCAAAAAGCAGTTTCTGTTAGTGTTTAGAGCTTCCTTAAGTAAATTTTGTTTCAATCAAAGCTTGAAAATAGCTCTTATATCGCAAATAGGAACAGCAGGGGCCCGTTTTACTATGGAACTTGCGACTAAGACCAAAAACTTGAGCAGATTGTAGAATTTTGTTAAATTAATGATTGCGTTTAAAATTGCAATTGTGAAAATATCTTTACACCCCTTTTAAAAAGTTTAAAACCATTTACAATTGAATGCATAATAAAGTTATATCCAGAATGAATTTTGATCTTATTTAAGCCTTCCAGAATTTCTCATATTCACAGGTACTTGGGTCGTGGTTTATGTTTATGTATAATGTACCTTATTTACCTATCAATAAGGTACATTATACATATTTATAAACCACGACTCAAGTACCTGTGCTCATATTGAGACGTCACCATTTGCTCATTATGATACTCTTTTGAGTTAAACCTACGTCAAGAAATCCAAGTTGTTAGAGGGTCTGTGTAGCTGTCCGTCCGTCTGTTAATTTTCACATTTTCGACTCCTAAAAAACCACTGGGCCAATTTTAACGTAAATTGGTACAAAGCATTCTTGGGTGAAGGGGAGTTTAAATTATCAAAATGAAGGACCAACTCCCCTCACAAGGATAGATAATCAAGAAAAAACAAAAATGGGTGGGGTCATTAAAAAATCTTTTTCTCCAGAACCACTGGACCAGAAAAGCTGAAACTTATGTGGAAGCATCGTGGAGTAGTGTAGATTCTAAATTGTTCAATCATGACCATTGGGCTTTGGACGGGGCCACAATATGAAATCAAAGTTTTACATTAGAATATATAGGAAAAATCTTTAAAAATATATATATAGTCAAAAGATGAATATGATTATCTAATGAAATATGCAAAGAAGAGTCAGGAAAACATTTATATTTTATTTAGATGAAATGCTTTATTTGTGAATATGTTTGGTACATGTAGGGAAAATCATCAAGAATTAGATCCGCCAAGGTTGCAAGAATGCTCCTACTAATCTGCAAGATTATAGATGCATAATTACTATTTTAATAAATATTTTGTTTTAATAAATATTTTATAATACATGTACACATTGTAAAAAGACTAAAATCCTTACTGATTTTTCTTCTCATTTTTATTACGTAGTCAAGCTATGCTTGTACTTTGCATTTATTACCAGCAAAATTAAAACCCCGAGGCAAATAGAAAAATGCCTCCACCTTACTCCCCCAAAACCTTATAGAATTAAATAAATGGAGTATTTTATTATTTCAATGAGGAATCCTTAGTTCAAAGAATTCCTCAAGTGGAATTTCTGAAAGATGTAAAGAGTCTAGCTCGGAATCAGAAATTAATCTTTGACGAATGTTAGTTTTGTAGAAAAATTCATATAGAGTGTTGTTTTATTAACACGCATAGTAATGTCGGTAACTGATTTTTATTTGAAAATTTAAATAAGTACATGACTGTGTACAAATTTTAATTTTCAAAAATAAAAACCAATCAACGACACTAGAATTTGTACTCTTCTTAAATAAAAACTTTGACCAGGAAAAAAAAAAGAAAAACAAAGATCGTACCTTGTGTTTTTTTTTTTCCTAAATCGTATTATTTTCTAAGGACAGGTACTCACATAGTTTTTTTTTTTAGAAAGCCCTTCGTATAAAATACATTTAGATAGCTTTACGCGCAAAGAGTTAAACTTTGAATTTCTTTTTTACACTGACGAATGATGATGAATCTGAAAAGTATTATAGATATTGGACAAATAAACTGTAGACCTGGTACACAGTTCTCTATCATGTGCACTACATATTTCAGAAAACATAAAGATCATTTCTTGGTTAAAATGTATTTATAGTAGGCCATCTTTAATCATGTTAATAAAATTTTCCCTCTCAATGCAAGGGGAGGTGGTAGTAGATACTAGTAACGGAAGAGGGAAAAGTTTTGCAATTAAAGATAAACGTAAATAGATAAAATAAGAAAGCTTCAAAATGAATTTTTTTAAATACTCAAATTCATTTAATAAAAAAAAAACAACAACAGAGAAACAATAAGTTGTGTAGTGGTATGAAAAGATATAGAAGGGAAATTCTAAAGTTTTAAAATCTTACGGTAAAACTTTCCCAAAAAGTGTCATTTCCAAATACTTTCCAACAGTATACACGAGAGTAACATTTTTTAAAAATACGATAAGAGAATTGTATGTTAACAACATCACTCATGTTGAAATGACCCAAAATGTTACATTGATTCTTCTATAACAAAACTAAGGTGAAGTATGTTGCAAGATTTAATAAAGATGCTTTAAATTACAGTTGATCGAGCAGTATCACTACACGCTGTATTTTTCTAAAACGTCCAGTAATTTTGTAATTTTTCAATACAGAAAGATAAGCCTTTTTTTTGGTACTAACAATTTTGGTGCCATTTGTGTTAATCGTATCCCGTCCGTCCGAATCCTACTCTGTAATTTCCTCCCCTGGACCTCTTCTATATCCTTTCGTTTAGCCACCTCCAGCGTAAAATCCTCCGAAATCGAACTTATGACCTCCTCCGCGTTTTCCACTCTTGCCTTTTCCTGATCCTCCCTTGTAACCACCAAAATAGTCGCCTCCTATTCCTCTTCCAAATGCTCCCCCTCCTAATCCTCCAAATCCTCCTCTCCCTCCTCTCAACCCTTCATATCCTCCCCCTCCTGCTCCCCCTCCTCTCAACCCTTCATATCCTCCCCCTCCTCCTCTCCCTCCTCTCAACCCTTCATATCCTCCCCCTCCTCCTCTCCCTCCTCTCAACCCTTCATATCCTCCCCCTCCTCCTCCCCTTCTTCTCAACCCTTCATATCCTCCCCCTCCTCCTCCCCCTCTTCTCAACCCTTCATATCCTCCCCCTCCTCCTCCTCCATTTCCGTCTAATCCATTGCTTCCAAGTCCTATAAAATATGTAATATACATAGTTAAGTCTTTATTTACATGTAATATCTAGAAAAGAACAGATGAAACACAAAACTAGTATCTTTAATCTATTTCTGATACAAAATGTAAATATAATAAAGTTGTCAATCAGTTAACGGCTAGACGTTCAAATTGATTAACCGGTTTAACGTTTCAATTAATGAATTTTCTTTATCAATTTTCTTAAGTACCTCTTTTCTTATACTCAAGAAACTGAAAAAAAGTTTGAAGTTTAACCATTCTATTTATCTTTATTCTTTAACGACATGCATATTTAATTCATTTCAGTGTTAAATGTCTTGGTCAACTATGAATACCTCAGGACATTTTTATCAAAATTCATTTACAAATTTCAAGGGCAAACCTTACACACTGTTACAGAAGCTTAATCTGCATTGTCAAAAAATTAAAACAAAAATTATGACATAGATAAGAATGGGATAAATCTATTTTAAAATCGACTATCTATTGTGTCGTCTTTTGGATATTTTCAAAGCATTTGTACAATTTTTGGCAGTTTCCCGATCATTATGAATGGGAAAATATTAAACACAACACACGAAAAATGCATGGCGATGTTTGTTGATCACCGGAGAGCAGCTCAGTTTGATTAAGATGGGGGGGATGTAATTACACCCTTAGAGGCTTAATGTAATAATTTTATTTCGAAGTGATACTCTCGGATTCTCCAATGATACCCCTTTTTATCGTGCCCCGTAGGTCAATTCCCTTGTCTGTAGACATTCAAGCTGCAGAATAATTTTTTTTCTATATTTTATCACCAAAATTAAGATGCACTTAAATATGATAAATAAAAATTTGCTGAAAAAATCAGCTTAGTGCGCCAATTATTTTTCGAGAAAAAAGCTTTCACCAAGATTTTACTGGACAACCCTCGTATGTGAATAACGTTCAATCGTACTCTGTATTTTTTTTTTTTACGATTAACTGATTATACAGACTTTCTAACGGATTGCTATTGTTTCGACCGAGTGGACTAATATCGGATACAAAGTCCTATTCCTAACTTAAATGAAATTGAAAAATAAGCAATTTTTGTCTATGTAAAGAATTTTGAGAGATACTCACCGTTAGAACAGCAGTAGCCAAGTCTTTGGTTCATGAGTGCTTTCCTGGGCGAATTTTACAATATTTACCCTTTCCACATTCGTAGTCATGGCAACATCTTTGAAAAATGTCGCATTTTTCGTTTTTATCATAGCCAGCTGAAATAGTGATAAAGTTAGTATTTCTTTATCATGTTTATTGCAAAATATTTCTTTTTGTTCAAAAATCTGAAATAACAGACAAAAATCCAATTTCTTCATTAAGGTTTTGAGTTATCGAAAGATAAAGATGTAATCTAAGGAGAGTGAATGAGATACAAAGATAAATACAGTAGAGAAAAACTAGTCCTTGCATCGAGCAAGCTAAATAAATTTACGAAACAGAATAATAGTTTTTCTTTTGTTTTAAGTTTTTAATGATGACGTTCAAGCACAACTGCAATTTTGGATTAGGTCAATTGATTTATTATATCATATACCCCAGACATTTATTCCTCAATTAATATAAATTAATTTTTTGTCACTTAACCTGCAGAATAACAATTAACTTCAAATGATTGTGATTTGTACTTCTTTAAGTATCCGTTAAATCGATAATTATTAAAACACCATTTATGTTCGTTATCCCCAAATTTCATACAGAGTATAGCGTATAAAGTACAAAAGCAGCGTATAAAGTACACTTACCTGTTACCATGGCCACCAGGCAGAGAACGGTCATCACAACCAAGAGTTTACCCATGTTGGTTATAAACTCCGAAGACAAACTGATGATCCAATTTAAAGTCTTATATACTGTCCGTTTATCTGCATCAACCAATCAACGCTTGATTGTTTGATTTATAACAATAAAAATATTGAATTGAATATTAAATTATTTCTATTTATTAAAAACCAAATGATGATAAATTAATACATCATACACTATTGCATAATTGACTTAATTAAATTATATATAACGAAAAAAAAAATAACAACAAACTGAAAACATTTCCTTTAAAGCTTTATTTCAATAAAATGGAATTAATATCATACCGACAAGATGTATCGAAAACGTGATTAAGGTTTTAAAAAAAAACGTTGGAAGGTATTAATTTGATATTGTATTATGTCATTAAATTCAATCAAGTTCAATATTTATGAAGAACTAATGTAAACAATCGCACTTATTTTTGACATAAATGGTCAACGAGCTTGATAAAACTGCTGCCCTCTACAAAAATTGAATTTTTTAAATTAAAATTTGTGCATTTTAAACACGATTAATGTGATAAATGCGAAGTAATTACGAGAATTCCATGTGCACTGGAAATGAATTCTAATACATGCAGTGTGGCAAATTTGAAGTAATTATTATTTTTAATGTGCATTGGAAATACATTTCTCTTTTGTTCATTGCTTTATGTTTTATGCACCTCAGTTGGGTATTTAAATATCTAACCTAGTTGGATATTTGAATATCCAAATGATGGCCAGTTGGAACTTTTTAAAATATCCAACTATAGTCTATAGTGATAGTTGAATCGATAAAATATACGTAGACTAATAACAATGGGTGACGTCATAGAAGTTTTTAAAGTCTAAATAAACTGAGCATTCAACACCTACAAATCCCTTTTGCATTTAATTTCATTGAATCTGTTGCTGTTAGGGATAAAATACCTTTAATATACATCTAGAATCGTATATGTACATTAAAGTTCAAATGTAAGTTAAATATCTGAATATCAATTTGGGGGTCTTAATATAAGGGGTACTTAAGTCTAAAACCATACTTATGTTGGACTTAAGTACAGACTTAAACTTAAAACGTAAGAAGCGTGCTTAGATTTGACAACTAGTCTTAGCAAAGCATATACATTATATATATTCGTTTTTCTTAGGGGTAAAAGGGGGTTATGACTACTAATTCCAATATTACTCTCAACATGGCATAGATGACATGTAGATTCACAAATTTTGGGGGATGCTTAAGTTTTAATACTAGTGGGAGCTAGGTTAAAATCACTAATTGCACATAGTAATTATGGATTTGTGCAATGCTAAAATGTGTCATAAAAAGGTTTAGAAAACAGAAAATTTATTTGTATAGAGGAGGGTAACTGTTAATAATTTGGAGACACGTTAAAAATATCCATTTCGATTCGTGATTAATATGTAAATAAGAACACTTATAACAAACAAGAGGCCCAGGGGCCACATCTCACCTGAGCAATTGGCTAGGAAAAAGCACATATCAGATCAAACATGAATCAGATCAAACATGGGTCATGATTTGAACAAACTTGAATCTACACTACCTGGGGATGATACCACAGGAGTTTCATCTTTCCTGTCTCAATGGTTCTTGAAAAGATTTTTCCTATATATTCCTATGTAAAACTTTGATTGGCCATTGTGGCCCCACCCTACCCCCTGGGGTCATGATTTGAACAAACTAGAATCTACACTACCCGAGGATTATTCCCTATAAATATCACTAAACATGGCTTTGAAGTACTTGAAAAGAAGATTTTAAAAGGTTTCCCTATATATTCCTATGTAAAACTTTTATCGGTCATTTGGCCCAACCCTACCTCGGGGGTCATGACTTGAACAAACTTGAATCTACACTACCTGGGGATGATTCCACAGGAGTTTCATCTTTCCTGTCTCAATGGTTCTTGAGAAGATTTTTCCTATATATTCCTATGTAAAACTTTGATCGGCCATTTTGACCCCATCCTCCCCCCGGGGGTCATGATTTGAACAAATTTGTATCTACACTACCTGAGGATGATTCCACATGAGTTTCATCTTTCCTGGCCAAGTGGTTCTTGAGAAGAAGATTTATAAAGATTTTTCCAATATACTCCTATGTAAAACTTTGATCGGCCATTGTGGCCCCACCCTACCCCCGGGGGTCATGATTTTAACAAACTTGAATCTGCACTACCTGAGGATGCTTCCACATGAGTTTCATCTTTCCTGGCCCAGTTGTTCTTGAGAAGAAGATTTTTAAAGATTTTTCCAATATATTCCTATGTAAAACTTTGATCGGCCATTGTGGTCCCACCATACCCCCGGGGGTCATGATTTGAACAAACTAGAATCTACACTACCTGAGGATGCTTCAACATGCGTTTCATCTTTCCTAGCCCAGTGGTTCTTGAGAAGAAGATTTTTTAAAAGTGACCTTAATTTTTCACTATTTCCTAATTATCTCCCCTTGGAAGAGGTTGTGGCCCTTCATTTGAACAAACTTGAATCCCCTTAACCCAAGGATCCTTTGTAGCAAGTTTGAATGAAATTGGCCCAGTGGTTCTTGAGAAGAAGATGAAAATGTGAAAAGTTTACGACGCCGACGCCGACGACGCCAACGACGACAGACGACGGACAAATTTTGATCAGAAAAGCTCACTTGAGCCTTCGGCTCAGGTGAGCTAAAAAGTCTTCAGTCTTTCTCTGTTTCGCTGATACATGGGATGGGTTAGAATTCAAAATGTTTTTATTGTTTTGTTTTCTTGTTTATCAGAGGTTCAATTTCAAGTACATGTAAATAGACTTTCAGTTTTCATACCTTGTCCTCAAGAATAACAGTGAGTGAACATTCGTCAAACGAACGAATGACAGCAAAAGATAAGTGAAAATATCACAGCCTCGAATGGAAAAAAATCATGCATTTACACTGACCACTTACCACATTAAAACCTTTCTTAGAAATTATACTCAAATTAAACTTTTCCTAGAAATAAAAATCCTTTGTCATGATCTAATTATTTAATTATTGAAGGAAACAAGTCGCAGATAATTAATCTTAAAATGATTTTTTATAACAGCTCAACATTCTGAATATCATTTATTTTTTCATTATCTAAAGAGATTCATTTTAAGTGGATAGAAAGAAACAAACTAATTTCTAAGAGTTTTTCAGATTATAAAGAGTTCTAGAGTACGTCGTATTAAATTGAATTTCAAATTAATTTTTGATTCTCTGATTCTTCTGATTTCTCCGAGTACGGTTGTTTTGCGTTTGAAGATTCATTTAATTTTTCAAGATAAGTTTCATTTCGTATCGTTTTGGGGAGAAAATTTACAGTTATCGTCAATTATTCAAGGAATTTTCTTTTTATTACAAAGTGTAAAGACTTGTTAACTTTTTAAAAATTTCTTTTTAATATTTTAAAATTATACATTTGATAAACATCAGCAGAACTCGTCGTAGTGAACTAGTAAGCCTTTTACATGCATGAAAGTTGTTTTTGATGTATAATAAAATAATCTTTTATACAAAAAATAATCAGAAGATTAAAAGAAATTGATGACACTCTTTCAAAAAATTATAACCTGCGTTTATTTTCAATTCTCTTAATACCTGTATTTTCAATTAAATTTCTTATGAAATGAAAATCATAAATACTTAAATTTTTGCAAATGGTGTCAGAATAATTCCGATATTTCTAAGAGGGTTCTATTGGCATATTGAAAGTACTGTAGAATAAATATTTAGAATTGACCTTTTCAAGCAGTATCTTTAGATTGATTGATTGATTGATTGTATGTTGTTTAACGTCCCTCTCGAGAATTTTTCACTCATATGGAGACACCACCATTTGCCTATGGAGGGCTACAAATTTTGTCCTGTGCTTGGCACTCAGGGCCTTTGAGCAGTGAGGGATCTTTAACCTACTGCGACACGGGGCCTCGGTCTCATCCGAAGGACCGGTCTCCACGTCCCGATGTGGGATTCGAACCCGCGACGTAAGGATTGACTCCTTACTTCGCGACTCTAGAGCACACGCTCAAACCACTGTGCCACGCGGGCGACCAGTATCTTTAGAAGGAGAAAAAGATAACACATACACGCGTCCGTGCATCGTTGGCAGATTGATTGTCGTTGTTGTTGCTATTGATGGTGCTGCCGTTGAGTAGGTTGTTTTCATTGGTTTGTTTGTTGTCCATGGCTGTAAGTGGGGGATGTTACTTTCGGTCCGTTTGTCTGTCTGCCTTACTGTCTTTAATTAACACTTTCGTTTCCACGCGATATCACAGAAGCCTTTGTATTTGTAGAATTAAAATATTATACAACTCCCTATGTCATAAGGAAGATAACTATTTTTTTAAGGCTTTGAACTTTTTCGATGACATTTTACACTACAACTCTCTATTGGGTGATAAAGACCCCAATCTATTTTGAGGTCAAAACGTCAATTTATTGAATTCAAACATACTGTGCGATTTTAAAACTTTCATTTCAGGGCGATATCTCAAGAGACTTTTGAGCTTTTGGAGTTTAATGATATCCCATAACTCCTTATGGTCCCGTCTGCCCTTCTCATTCCCCCTCCGGATCATAGCATGCTCTTCTTTTTGCCTATTCTCTGAATGAGCTTTTTGTTAATGTTTCTTTGCTCAACAACCTTCGTTATCGTTACTTTAAGCTTTTTTAACATTTGTATTTGTTTTCTAATTTTCATGTTTATACATCTAGTTTTTTGGACTTGTAGCAATTAGATTGGGTAAATGTTTCATTAATATTTCAGGAGAAGACTGAAGTTAACTAAGAAATAAAATAATCATTTTTTTTTTCAGACGGGCATATTTTGAACTGTCGTTACTTTCATAAGCCGTATAATTGATTTTATTACTTGTCGTTTTAATCACACATTATTTAACATAATATATAAATATACTTAATATTATACCAGTTGGTTTTAATGAATAACTTAGTTCATATTTCTTTTAAATTCCTATGTTTTTCACTTTGCCTCTTCTGTACATTAGTGTTGTATTTTCTGTAGATTAATTGACAGTGAATGTCATCGCTTAAAGTGCTGACTCATATACAATCCAATATCTTTCAAATTATTTGTATCTCCCTCACTGCTCAATGGCCGAAAGTGCTGAGTTAAATAAACAAAAATGATAAATGCATGTATGACTAATCATGCTTCATTTTCTGTCATGTAATCATATGTATTAATAATCATGACTATATTTTCTTTTATGTTTGTTTGTATGCTGCTTAAAGATCATCTCGAGGATTTTCACCCATATGGAGACGCCACCAATTGCCGGTGGAGAGCTGCAAAGTTTGTCCTATAGTCGACACTTTCGGCGATTGAGCACTGAAGGATCTTTTTCATGCCAGCACCTTCTGCAACAGGGGACATCGGTTTATACGGTCTCATCTGAAGGACTGGTCGGTCTCCAAGTCCCACAGTGGGATTCGAATCTGCGATCAACTCCTTACTTTGCGACTCTAGAGTCGATGTTTTAACCACTGCACCATGCGTGTGACTAAACACGAGTTAAAATTTAACTGGTGCTTCTTTTGAGTTATTTCTTTTTCCAGCACTTTTATTTGCGAATTTTGCATTTGAAGTTTCTTTACATGGGCAATACAATTACATTGTGCCATAAGAGATAATGCGATTGATACTTATAATTTTTTACAAAAAATATCAAACATTTTACAGTCAAAAAAGAACTGCTCGCGAAAATTAATAGTCGCGAACTGTTCTACTGCTGGTAAATCGCGAAATAAAGTCATCAAGAAAAAGTTGGTTTACAGAAGTCTGTAAAGCGGAAAACTGCTTTAAAATTGTGATATATAGGTAAGGGTTAATGAACGACCCACTTTAACTCCTTAAAATTATTGAATTTTCTTACACTCAACGGCTTTGAATGCTGTCAATTTACAAATAAGAAATTTGCATGTATCTTATTAAAATGCATTGTAATAGAATGGTTGTCAAGAAGAATTTTTATCAAATTATGATTTATGACAGAGGGAATATTGAAATTAAAACAATCATTACATTAAGGAGATTGGATCCTGTTATGTAAGGTATTAAGAATAAAATAACACGTATATTTTAGTAATTTTAACACGTAGCTTAATTAGGATACAAAACAAAAGTAGGGGTCAATGTTCCTCCTTTGGTGCATTGAAGCATTTAGTATGACTTTTTGCATTTATAAACATAAAATCAAACAAATAAATCAATTTTAAAAAGATTTACCTCTATTATTTTTTTATCTAAATAAATTATTTAGCAAATACCGCCATTTCATCACGAATGGTCATTTTAAAATTTTTTACCAAAAATCATTTTTTATCGCATAGTCAATTATATGATATTTCTGCACTCAAAAAACGCCATTTTTCTGGCATGAAAAGTTAAAAAGCAATAAAATTATTTGAAATCTCTTCATTTAAAGTAATTACATTTTTCTATAATGTTTGAGTATCATTTTGAAAATAGTTGTTCCAGATCGATTCCGACATCATTTTACCGGTAAGAATCTTAGGACCTTATTAAATTATTTGTATATTTTTACACTTTCCGTTTGGTAACCAATTTTATCTAATTTTCACACATAAGGTATGTTGCGTTCCTTGTAATAAGATGGATATGGTTTCATTTAATCGAAGACTTAGAGAGAAAAACCTAGAGTTTTCGGAACATATGGTACACAGGGTTTCCTTAAATTTCATTTTAACACTTCTTTTAGATTGTCGCCCGCGTAGCACGGTGGTTGGAGCGTCTACTCTAGCGTCAAGTAGCAAGGAGTTGATCCTTACGTCGCGGGTTCAAATCCCACTCTGGGAAGTGGACACCGGTTCTTTGGATGAGACCATATAAAAAAATCGAGTTCCCGTGTCGCAGTAGGTGCTGGCACGAAAAAGGTCCCTCACTGCTTAATGGCCCTAAGTGCAGAGTATACATGTAGGACAAAATTTGTAGGAATCCACCGGCAAGTGATGGGTGTCTCTATATGATGGAAAAATTCTCGAGAGGAACGTAAAACAACATACAATCCTTCAATCTTTTAGATTATAGTGTATGAAAGCGTCATTGCGACGTTTGGTTATTTCCTTCTACAAATTCTCATAAAAAACAGGAGAATCATCTTTTTGGCCAATAGATACACATTAAACTCAACTGTTTTCCAATTTTGAACAGTTAAGTTTAATCTCCCCCCCCCCCCCAAAGCAATTGCCGGAATTATCTAAAATTTGGTCATGGACATTGTTGGTAAGGTATTGTTAAGCAAAGAAGAGAATATTTGAAGTCTTTTACTTAAAATTGAGCTTGAAGCTTATTGATACTAGTATCTGTCTTGGTATCATGTTTTTAAGCATCTTTAATTTATCTCATGTGCTAATATACATCTACGGGAAAAATAAAACTCTAAACACAGTAAATTTCTACGCAAACGTACAGTTAATATTGTTTAAGTAACATGATTGTAATTATTTCAACATTATTCCCTTTTTCGATTAATTTTACAGCTCCTTTCATTTCCAGAAATAAGTATGAGCAAATTATTTATAAAATACACAGCAGAATATTTTTTAGACATTGTTAAATGTATTCATTTATTTATTTTAAACTTTGGAAAACTAAAATAATATTGATGCTTTTTACAATCCAATGTTTTGTTTAAATAGTCTAAGCACTTATACCTTGAAAGCATTTTTCCACATAACTTGGCCCTTTTTAATTGAATTTGCTATAAACTGTTTGTTTTCTCATTTACATATTTCATATTGATTATTTTTACATGCAAAACATTAAATGCCTTATTTTCTGTTTACAATAACTCGAACTTAATGACTAAAAGTGAAGTTTAAACAGTGTATACTAAATAGTGAAAATTTCATTTTCTTGCACAGGCTTGGAAGGAGCCTTGTCCAATGTGAAATAATTATAAAATGTATCGTAAAAATTAACTTTCAGGCCTTACAGTATACAGTATCATGGATATTTTCAAATTTAAATAATGTTTTAAGAAAACAGCATCATACGTATATAAAGGCAATTAAAAAAAAATAAGTTGACAAGCAAAAGGTACAAAATGTTGCCAACCCGTTTAAATTTGAACATTTAGAGTTTTTAAAGGTTCGCAGTTCTTATCAAAATCTAGAAAGACTAATAATGTTATTACTAATCAATCTTATTTTTTAAAACCTGGCTATGCTCATGTAATATTTGAATTTTTAGTCCAGATCTCAATAATTCAAGTATCAATATGTACTAGAATTACGTGACTGCCAGATCACATGAGAAATTAGAAAAAAAAATGTTGTCGACCCCATTAAGTTTTTTTAGATCACCTGAGTCACTCAGGTGACCTATTGCTATCCGTTTTCGTCCGTCGTCGTGCGTCGTGTGTCGTGTGTTAACATTTGAACATTTTCAGCTTCTTCTCTGAAACCACTGAACCAATTTCAACCAAATTTGGTATGCAGCATCTATGGGTGAAGGGAAACAAAAATTTTGAATTTCAAGGTCCCTGCCTGAGGGGTGGGGCCAATACCACTAAAATTAATGAAATCTTTAAAAATCTTCTTCTTTACTCCTGGACATCAAGCAGGCAAACTGTTAGCATGAATGTAATGAGCATTGAGTCCTCTACCAAAATTGTGAAATTCATTCCCCAGGATCAGGGGTTCTAGTTTTATATAGATTATATAGTGAAAATGCATTATTTCTTTGAAAATCTTCTTCTCTGCTTCTGGGTATTAAATAAACTAAGTACATAGTTATAATGAGCAAGAGTGCCTCTTCCAAAATTGTGAATTTTATGGCTCCAGGATCAGGGGTTCTCAGGTGTTAGGGCAGGACTCTATTGATTATATAGTGAAAATGCATTAATTTTTTAAAAATCTTTTTCTCTGCTCCTGGGTGTTAAATAAACTAACAACATGTAAGTACATAGTTATGATGAGCAAGAGTGCTCTTCCAAATTGTGAATTTTATGGCCCCAGGGTCAGGGGTTCTCAGGTGTTAGGGCGGGGCTCTATTGATTATATACGTATAGTGAAAATGCATTAATTCTTTGAAAATCTTCTTCTCTGCTCCTGAGTATTAAATAAACTAATTAAGTACATACCCCGGTAGTTATGATGAACAAGAGTGCCTCTTCCAAAATTGTGAATTTCATGGCCCCAGGGTCAGGGGTTCTGGTGTTAGGGCAGGGCTCTATTTATTATATAGTGAAAATGCATTAAATCTTTGAAAATCTTTTTCTCTGCTCCTCGGTATTAAATAATCTAACTTAGTATAAAGTTATAATGCCTCAACCAAATTTGTGAATTTCATGGCCCCTGTGTCAGGGGTTTGGCCATTTGGTGTAAGGGGGGGGGGGTTTTTGATTATATAGTGAAAATACATTAATTCTATGACAATATTTTCCTTTGGCTCTAGGTGTAATGCTAATGATCCAAGTATATTTATTTATGATGAAGGAAGGTGCATCTAGCAAAATGGTTAATTTCATACCCCTGGTTCGGGGGGGGGGGGGGTTACATAGTCTGAAAATAAATTAATGCTTTGAAATCTGCTCCCTGGTATTAATCAACCATTTAAATTTCTGATAAAATTTCCAAAATGTTGAAAAATGTGGCCCCAGGTCAGTGGTTCCTGTGGGGTCGGGTGCACAACTGGTTACAAACTGGAAGTGCATTTTCTCTTTTTTACTCTGATCTACCTCTGGGTATTAAGTAAATAGAGTAAGCATGCTAAGTTTATAATTATGATAAGCAATAGTGCCTCTTTCAAAATTGTGAATTTCATGGCCTTTGGTTTAAAACAGAACCAAATTCAGTTATTGGAAAATTGTTACATGATACTCAGATGACCTATAAGCCCGTGGACCTCTTGTTTTTCAAAATATGACATTTTTCTGTTATAAGTGAAGTTCTTGAAATAATAGCTAATGTTTTAAAGGGATTGGTTTTTTCTTTTAGACTAAGTACAAAATCGCCAATAATTCCTTTGGGCAACTTCATAGCATTGCATTTATCAGGTCCTTTGACAATTGTTCCGTAGTCAAATGCAAGTATATTTACTAAAATTACGTTACTTCCTCATCATATGAGAAGTGAAAAATTAAAAAAAATCTAGTTGTTTTCGGTACGTTTTTTCAACACCTATTACATTTTCCGATTTTTAATGAAGAACTTAAAGGTGCATAGACACAGATTTGAAGTTAATATTTTCTCAAATTTTCTGTATAATATCACGACTTATATATTGCAATAGCATTGCACACGAAAATATTTTTAAAATCTTATTTCATCTAAAAATTACTGAAAATTCAAAATTTTCGACGGGATTGATTGACATATCCTTGCGCTTTCACAAATTTTAATTTTACTCTTAATACTTAGGAAAAGTGGCAATCTTGGTGTGTATAAATGAAAAATATTAACACTATAATCCAGAAAATTCAGAGTAGAAATGTTCGAAAGCAAAACATAGACACAGTATATCGTCGGCCCGTGCAGTTGTGGTGAGCAAACTTAAACAATTGAACACACCCGGTGAATCGTAAACCATACCATTGGACTTTTGTGAGAAGCGTTGACTTTTACAATCGATGGCTTACTTTTACACCAAGAAAATATACGAGAGCTCTTTTGTGAAAAAATATTAATCTTAGCATTTAACAAAACGTGCAGTTGTGGTGAGCAAACTTAAACAATTGAACACACCCGGAAATAATGTTCACTTTTGAAATAAAGATTTCAACATGGATTAAATTATTGTTTCAAACCATACAATATATATTGAAATAATTATTTTTACAGTTGCTGACAACGATTTCAATACCAACACCACATTGCAAGCTTTATAGAAATATCCCAATTATTTGAGAAAAATTAAGGCTTATACATTCTGTTTTCAGACACAATGAACTAATTTATTGAGTTTAAAATATGATAACTAAAGTCCTTTTTTATGTTTTCTTTTCGATAGTGGTCGTATTTCAATAGTGGTTGAAACATATGGTTATTCTACTGAAATGCACTCTCACCCACTATTGAAATATTTATTTTAATAGTGGTCGTATTTCAATAGAGGTTACTATCTATGTTTGTTATTGAAATGCACTCTCACCCACTATTGATATGATTATTTCAATAGTGAGCTCTTTTAGTGGTTGAAACCTAAAAATATTCATATTAACATTTAACAAAATGATATAATTATTTCAATAGTAATAACAGGGCTATTTCAAATATCATATTACGTTGTCTAGGAGGGAAACGGCAACAATCCTATCCTCAACACCCTTCATTCCAGTATTGACTAACTCCTGCCGAGTTTTCGTACCGAAATGTGTCTTCGTATTTATTCAATTCCTTAAGTTATTGAAAATAAAAGGATATATCAATTCTCATAAATAAGGTATCTAAATAAGTTTTATTCTACCACCAATTATAAATTTGTTTGGTTAATAATTTCAAAGCCCCTAATACCATAAATTTCACCTCAATGGATGTTTTCTTATCTATTTTCAATTCTGTACCTCCATACATAACGCAGGTTTAAATGTCCAAGTAAGCCGTCAACTGTACAAGTTTGGCTTTCCAGAAAGCCTGAAATGTCATCTCTTTGGCTTCATTAATGTCACAGATTAAACAGTGGAGTGTAACTTTTTTCTCAGCTATTACAGATTGTTCTATTCTTCTAGGGAAGGGGTTTTAGATTAGGAAAAAAGGGTAGTGATCAAACTCCAAGATCCTATGTTGTGGATGAGAAGGGAATATTTTACCTTTTTTTTTTATTTTGTTAGTACATGACTATACTCCAAGAAAAAGTGTGGATAAGGGAGGGGCTGGCATTGAACAATTACAACAGTACAAGGTTAAAAAAGGGCTGGTACACAGATTTGTGGATCTGATTTTCTAAAATTGTCTGAATAATATCATGATTCATATGTTGCTTAAGCATTTTACACTGCTTGAAATATTCTAAAATAATGTTTAAAAATCTCTTTTATCTGGAAATTATCGAAACTACAAAGTTTGGGAAACGTTTCATTGACATATTTCCTAGATCGTAGCACTTTCACAAAAGAAAACTTAATCCATAATAGAGATAACTCTTAATGACAAAAGTGTCCATTATCCCTTGATAAATTTGTCAAGTTGAAGAGTTTTTGTCCAATTTTGCCCCACAAGCCATGCTATAATTGTTTAAATGTTACTTCGCATTTAACA
Source organism: Saccostrea cuccullata (assembly GCF_032062105.1). Classification (NCBI taxonomy): domain Eukaryota; kingdom Metazoa; phylum Mollusca; class Bivalvia; order Ostreida; family Ostreidae; genus Saccostrea; species Saccostrea cuccullata. Next base: position 1,262,363 of record NW_026918900.1, on the reverse strand, counting down.
TTTTGAATAATCATAAGAGTAAACCCTTTCTAAAGATTTCCCTTAAACTTCCCATTCCTTTCATTTTTTTCTTGTGTGACTGTGGGCCCCTACCCAACGCCCACATGCTTTTAAGCATAAGTAAGTATGATAACATGTAAATGCTATCAGGTGAAATAAAGCATTTAGAAATTATCTGGAAAAAAGTCCTAATTTGCCATCCCCGAACTTACGGCTGTTTTAGGAATATACATGTGCCGTATTGTGCCAACAGTGACCGTCCAAATTCACGTGCAGTGCGTATATTTTTTGTGTTTTAGTAAACTTTATCTGTATACTAACCATATAAACAATTCCGTCTTATAATTTTGGTTTAATTTTAATAATATAGGAGGAGTGAATTGATGACTTTTTTGCCATTAATGCAATTAAAACTGCATAAAGAAAACGATTGCAAGTTCTTTAATTATAAGCACGATAAATCCTTAAAAAGAATAGATTAGACATTCAAGAAAATACTCACAATGATTCTTTGGGATCTTTCTTCCAATGACTATAGTTTTTTACAGGCATTAATGTATCCGCTTATAACTTGTGCTTTTAATTTCTGAAATTTCTTTACTCTTAATTAATACATTCGATTAATCAGACTTGTATCAGTAAAAAAAAATGACAGGGCGTTATAGAATGATTAATGTTCCAAAAAATTAAAGTTTTCACCATCAATTCCTATTTATTAGTAATGCGATTACTTATGTGAATGTTTTAAATTTGATGTTGTTTTTCTGTGAATTCTTGAATCCAACGCCTCTGCTGCAGAGGATCTTTACACACGCGCTGACCTAGTTAGAAGATTCTATCGAGTTCTGACCATCATTTAGGTAACAGCCAAGAAGACTATACATAAGAATATACAGTGTATATTTTGAAGTACCCCCATCACCCAGACGATTGTGTGTGTCGGACTCTCTATGATTTCTTTGCAGCTTGTTTTCTTTATCAACAAGAAGGCGGATCGCTCGTTGTTTACATCTCTATATTTAGAAAATCGCATCATCGCGTCAAACTGACCAGTCGGTGATCCTCGGGTGGCTCTCCACGTTTTGTATGCAGTGTAGTGGAGTCAGCCGAGGATTGCCGAGTGATAAATGGCTATGGCACGCCAATTTCACAAAAATGAGATAAACCTAGCTTCACAATTGATAAACTAGGTTTATCGACTGTAAACTATAGTTTACAAACCGTAAACTATAGTTAACGATTCGTTAAGTATAGTTAACGATTCGTAAAGTATAGTTTTCATCTGTAAAACTATATTTAACGGTCGTTAACTATAGTTTACGAATGCTAATCTAAGTTTATCAGTCTGAATAAAGCGTTAACAATAGATTTTGTTGATAAACATAGATTCACGTTTGTAAACTATAGTTTACAATCGTAAACTGTAGTTAAGAGTTGTTAATCATAGTTTCACAAATCGTGAAACTATATTTATCAGATCGTTAACTATAGTTAACGGTTTGTAAACTATAGTTTACAAATCGTGAAACTGTATTTATCAGATAATCTATGTTTTGCGATCGCAAATGATTGTTTTCGATGTTAAGTATAGTTTACGGTTGTGAAAGATAAATTATCGCGTTAACTATGGTTTACAGATGTAAAATATAGATTAACGTTGTTAACTATAGTTTACAGTCCGTAAACTATAGTTTACAACCGATAAACCTAGTTTATCGACTGTGAAACTATGTTTTGCTCATTTTTGTGGATTTGGCGTGCCATAAATGGCAGCTTGTCATCTCTCGTGAGAGATGACAAAAAGTCAGTATCTTCGCAAAAATCCATTAATAGAGCTCGTGCCCTGTTTACAAAAACTGTGTACTTCTCACTGGTGTGTTCAATTTGCTAAACTCTGTACACAACACTAAACGCGGAATGACGATACTTGTGAAGGGGTCTTGCTTTCGAACATTTCTACTCTGAATATAATTATATTTCAGGATTAAAGTTTTAATATGTTTCATTAATACACAAGATTGTCATTTAATTTTCCTAAGTAATAAGAATAAAATTAAAATTCGTGAAAGTGCAAGGATGTGTCAATCAAACAAATCGAAAAATTTGAAGTTTCATTAACTTTTAGAAGAAATAAGATTTTAAATGTATTTTTGTGTGAAATGCTATTACAACATTTAAGTCCTGCTATTAAACAGAAAAAAATAAACTTCAAATCTGTGTCTATGCACCTTTAAAACAATATCCAATTCTTGAAAGAAATTTGAACTTTATCATACAAAATTTCTTCATTTTCGAGACTTTATTATATTGCATCGATCAGTTCCTTTAACAATTGTTCCGTAGTCAAACGAAATATTAAAAAACCCATACTTCTGATATAAATACTCTGATCAAAATACGTTGTAAAACCGTAGGTTATATTCCCTAAAATGGGTATAAAAACGACTAAAGAATAAGAAAATGTCCCTTTCAATGAAGTTTTTGAAATCTTTGAAACATCAACTAACCTGCCAATAGCCTGCCTAATTTCAAACCATCGATTGTGCTCTGCAATCGAAATTGTATGTACATGTGTATTATATTTAACCGTATTTATAAATATTAATATAATTATATTCTTTTTTTCATGATCGAGTGATTGTTAGGGTTTTGAAAGTCATGCACCCAGGAACTTAAATTCATTCCTTTTTTTTTTTTTAAATTGCATGCTTTATTTTACTAATTTTTTTTTTTGCTTATTAAAATGAGACAGTTTACCTTTTGATTAATTATTTACATGGCAATTAAGCTCAATGAATATTCTATATGAAGTAGTTTTTCTCTCCTCATCACCTTCTCAAATTATAATGTGACACACAAGGAACAGAAACAATGAATTTATTGACTTCTGTTAATTTTTTTTGGCATGTATCCTGTTTTTCTACCATGTTAATAATAAAAGTAGATAAGTTGGAAGAATTTTTTTGTGTTAAAGTTATTTATATGCATATGATGCACAATTTCGGATGCATGACAACATTCAGATGAAATCGACGTCGAGAAATAATTTTTCAATGATTATTACAACAGTCAGATGAAAACGACGTCGAGAAATACTTTTTCAATGATTATTACCCATACCACGCAACAACTAAAACTTAGTCTAATAATTGTGTGAAAATTTTGTTTAACCTTATTAAATCAATGAAACAGAAATGTCTTCAGTAGCTCTCACTTGCCCTTATCGACCAAGCTCTGCTGCATGAATTTAAACATAATGCGTTTTATATGAATACCTCGGAGAGTTCAGCCAAAAAATCTATTGTGCTTACACAAACATCAAAGACTGCGCTTCAGTTGAATCTAAGAGGATGAAATTTCGTTGTCTCTGTATATTTATAATTCTCTTTCTATTTCTTGGTGTTTCCAACAGCTTTAAACAATTTTCCTTATTTTCCCGTGTTCCAGAAAATGATAACAAGCGTCCAGCTGTCACTGTTTCGGATGAGATAGACGGAATACAGAGTTTGTCCTCTTGCATTTCGTATGGCAAATTGGATTATACTGAAATTTTCTTCAACAAATTGACAAATAAATGTGTAATTTCAAAGTCAGAGGGGCTCTCACAAATGATTGTTTCGTCAGGATATATACATATGTCAACTACGGCAGAAAGTAAGTATACTCCCTAGCTATTTTATTTCAGATTGAGATAAATGAAATATTGCTTTATTAGATTAAAAAGGAAATACTGCATATTAAGATATCAAGAAATGGAATCTGTAACAGTGTGCAATCAATGATATTCCTTTCTTTTCATTCAATTAAATCAGAACTATTACAGAAAGTTATAGGTCGTCATTAACTTCTTTTTAAAGTAAAATATCAAAACGAAATATGCTGAGATAACGAACAATATTGTAAACCAACTTTTATTCGCGACGACTTTATTTCGCGATTTACCGGGATTAAACTAGTTCGCGCCGATTTATTTTCGCGATCAAGCCGTTTTGGGAAATGTTTTTAATAGACAAAAAGAGTTTAAGGACCTGTTGGCGGCGAGAAATATTCGCGATGATCAGGCTCTCGCGAATCTCGCGAAAATTTCTCGCACGCGAATAAAAATTGGTTTACAGTATTCAAGCTCAAAAATTAGGAGCAGAGCAAACAAGGACCTCTAAAACATCAGAGTTGGGATCAAATATCAGGAGATATTTCTGACTCTTTGGTATATTATTAATGTATATAAAAGCAACGTACTAGGATGAACATTGAATATTGTATATAGAGTTGATTCTAGATATTTTCGCCCTTTCACACTTGGAAATAATTTTGGACCGTTTTAAATTCATCGAATCACAGTTTTGTTTAAGAAACTTTACTGTGTTTATGAATTCGCCCCATTTAAATATGCCCATCCGTGAAGAGGGCGAATAGGGCGAAAATAAAACGGGAAGAAAATTTCTGTGTATTCAGAGTATATCTACGGAAGCCCATTTAGGACCTATAAAAATATTTTCGAAATTTGAAATGTGATATCACGAATTTAATTCGTTACAACAATTTCTTTGAATTTGTTATAACGATTTTAATCTGCTATAACAAATTTGTTGAATTCATTACAACGAATTCTTTAATTTGTTATAACGAATTAAATTCGTTAAAACAAATTCAAAAATTTGTTATAACAAATTTAATTCGTTTGAACAAACTCTGAAGTTAGTTATATCAAATTAAATTCGTTTAAGCAAATTCCAAAGTTTGTTATAACGAATTAAATTCGATTAATCAAATTCAATAATCAGGGCCTATAGAAAAATATATATGAATTCGATATAACGATTTGTCGAATTCATTTTAACGAATTAAATTCGTTATAACAAATTATGGAATTTTTTTTAAACGAATTCAATTCATTATAACAAGTTTTAGAATCTGTTAAAACGAGTTTAATTCGTATTAACAAATTTTTGAATTCGTTATAACGAAATCAACAAATTTGTTATAACAGATTAAATTCATTATAACGAATTCAGAGAAATTGTTATAACGAATTAAATTCGTTATAACAATTTCACTGAATTCGTTATATCGGATTCAAAAATATTTTTCGATAGGTCCTAAATGGGCTTCCGTATATTTCAAATATTAACAACAATTTTGGGAAGTTTAAAATTAATTTGCAACTCGTTTTCAAATGAATAGTGATATAGTGGCCTTCAACCATTGAAGGAGCTCGAGTATATCGTATTATCAAATAAACGATTCAAGAAAACAAATTTGATCTTCGATTTTTTTATTCATTTCACAAACTTTTTTTTCCGTTTTTAGAGCTTTCCAATATTAATTTGTTAGAATAGTTTCGTGTCTTATCGACATATTTTCCGAAAATTAATTTCTTTCTTTTATATATTTGAATGAGAATACATAAAACAGAAATACTTAACATGTACGTGCTTCTCGCTTCGTAATAAGATATTAATGCTGTATCGAACGTCCAGAAACTTCATAAAAAAAAAACTTTTGCAAACAAAAAAAATCAATTTAATCCTTTTAGGCATTAAAAATAGGAAGTAAATGGAATTTTCAAAACATTTTTAATGGACATGTTATGTTTTCTAAAACAGTCTTCTTTTAATGCTTATAATTAATTTCAAAATATACCTGTTCTACAGATAGGTTGTTTCATAATATCTATCCTAATCAGAAATATCTTTTCAATCTTTGGTTTTCGTCTATTTTGTGGTTCTCAAGTCTGGTCTCCAAAGACCTCAATGTACATCAATGTTCAGAAATTATTCCAGCAACAATCATTCTCAAAACGCATGATATAATATAAAACGCTGACTTAATCAAAAGTAACGGAAAAATTTATGAATGTATGCATATGTACCAGAAAAAAAGTATTTATGAATGTATGCACATGTACCAGAAAAAAAGTATTTATATTCTCTAATAGTATCTTAATTACTGTTCGTTTTCTTTATTTTTTAGTTGAATGTATCTGAAAGCAGTTTTTAATGGGGACAGATGTTTCACACTGTACTTAAAACATTGCTTGTTCACTGGATGTTTGAGATTGATGAGTGTTAATTATATCAAATTGATTTACCTTTTACATTGGAGATACCAATTACAATTAATATAACATGTTTGCCTCTGCGGTTGATTTTTAAAACATTTTCAAAAACACAAATGTAAGCAATACACTACTTTCAATACAAAAATATACTTTCATCAGCGAATCAATTAATTTTTGATCCAACATTTTTTTTTCTAGAATTAAACGATTGCTAAAGTAATGTTATAAAATACCTTTGTTTAGGTTCGACTGATTGGAGAATGCATGGGAAATCCCAATACTGGCCGGTTTACTCAGGTAAAACATGGATCAATGCGCAGGTAATAATATATAAGAATATAAGGTAAAATATGAAATGAAGTTTATATTGTGTTTTTTTTTTTTTTTTTTTTTTTTGCTCATATTAAAATAATGTATTATTCACAAGACAAATGTGTTGCCTTGCAGATTTGTAAAAATGTTCTATATTCACTGCTTCTCAGAAAATTATTATTCGATTATGGATGGCACTTTCTGGATAGATTTTATAGAAAAAAATCTATATTATTCTTTTAAAGATTTTTTTTTAATTATTTAAAGAAAGAATGTTTGAAATACGGTTCAAAGCTCACAGAGATTGAAACAGTCGAGGAATATGATTTTGTGAAGAGCATTGCTGAAGAAATAGACGCAGGTACAATGTAATACAAAAATCACATTTATTATTAACCTAAATTCTAAAATAATTTAAGAGTAAAAAAATGATATTTCAAAATCTAATTTAGTTTTTTTTTCTGAAATGAATATTATTTTCAAAGTAGTTACATTAAATTTTGCATATTGTGTTTCAGCGAAATATCTTTTTGTATATTTTGTATCTTAGAGTAAAAATTGAGAAAAATTTAGAATTATTGTTAAACTTAACAGTACACAATATAATTGTGTTTTATTTAAGGAATGAAGTTTATTTCAACTGTTGTTATACGATATAACATAACTTGGGGTAGTTTACGCTTTATAAACCGCGAAGCGGTTGATAAAAAGCGTAAACTGCCCCAAGTTACCGTATAACGGGTTGTTTTTACTGCTGTAAATTTTTACGAATTTTGTCTGAAATAAGGTATTTAAATTTTTACGCGTTAATTTTTTTACGAATTGAGCATGTCCGTAAAAATTAAAATCATCAGAGGTGAAATTCCATGCAGATTAATGTTTTAGCATTTTGCATGCGTTTACATACAAATAGGCCTAATGCGTCTGGAAACCCCGGCCCGATGTAAAAATCAAAATGAAACTACTGAGTATTCTCTCGACATCGAATGTCGATTCATTAAATTATCATATGTTTGTTCATTGAATTATCTTTATATTATGATGTACCCTTCTTAGATTCCTGTTTTTTTTAAAATTAAAACACAATTTGCTAAGTATCATCAATGATGAGTACTATGTGCCCGTCGTCAATTTACCGGAAATGTAAAGAGAGACAACTCAAACCATCATGATTTACTTGACACTTTTAAAGTGTGTTAAAAAGTCACGTTTTTATTGAATGCAAACAAAACAGAAGAAAGGGTCAACGACTTTGAAAAACGGGCATAATTTGAAGATCTGTAATAACTAAATCATTATCAGAAATTATGCGCCTTGTAAAAGTAAGCGATGTTATGCGTTAATTGAGATTAACTTGTTTAATCCTAATTGATGATCAATTTAAAAGTGCTAAAAATACCAACGGTACTAATTCTAGCCTAAAGGTAATGAGTTAAATGGATACTCTCATACATACGATGTTGAAAATTTAGGCCAGGCGTTTTATTTTTACTTCTGTGAAATTTTATGCGTTTAAATTTTACGGATTTATACAACTCGTAAAAATTAGTAAAAATTAGCAGCACGTAAAAAATACCATTATGCGGTATGTTATATCGTATAACTTAAGTTGAAATAAGCTTCATTCCTTATGATTTAATTTAATGTAGACAATTAGTCAATTTTCTCATCTTTTCCATCAGAAAAAGGCTTTAAGAAATGAATGTAATATTTTTTCCTTTGATCGATGTATCAAAGAAAAATTTGGACGGAAAACTTCATCAATGCGCGTAGCGCATTGATAAAAAAGTTTTCCGTCCAAATTTTCCTTTGATACATCGATCAAAGGAAAAAATATTATATTCATTTCTTATCATTTAATTATGATTTTAAATTAATAAAATGAAACTTTCTTTCATCTTTCTATTAAATTTACGCATCAAAAGCAGTGCGCACGAATGCATCACAACAACGTTGCTGAAATTCAAAATGGCTCAAACGAAGAAACGTTCTCAAATATTGTACGTCGTGTCATTACCAACATTCTCTGAAATAATTTACAGTTCTTTAACACAAAAAACTTACCTGTTGTGTTATCCCAATGGGTATATTTTCCCCGGTAAGTCACAGGGGCTTGTGTAGATAAAATAAATCAGTTGAAAAAAATGAGTAACTTTGTGTCGCTCGGTTTGTCTCAGGACTTTACTATAACAATGAAGTCGTACCCAAACTGAAATATTTGACTATTTTTAAATTGGTAAACTCAGATGCTTTCATTTTATCAATGACTGTTATTTCACTTCTTTGCTTTTCTGTTTGAAAGTATTTTGGTTACACTTTTTTCCAAAATTTGTTGAATTTGGACTGAATCTGGGGTAGTACGAAATATTCTCTAAGTCACGTGTCATACTTTCGTTTTCTTCAGAAGCCAAGGAGTTGTCGATTTTGGATGTTTATGCGATGAATTGACTAAGACTGTAAATGTAAACAAAGAAAGATTAAAACTGCAAGTAAGATCTTCAAGAAAAAAACATTGATTAAGGGAAATGAATTGGCTCGTATGTCTAGTTTAACAATTTAAGCGAGAAAATAGCTGATGAAGCGAGGTGGTATCCAAAATGGCGTCCTCCCTTGTGTTTTTTTCTCCGAGGTACTCATTTTTTTCAGCTGATTTATTTTCTCTACACAAGCCCCTGTGGGTAAGTTATCTAAGTTCGTAAATGTAAAGGGAAGCTACTCAAATTTATAACAGTTCTAAGGTCACAGAAATTTTGCATTTCATTTGCACATCTTTTCATCTGAATTTCAAACCGAACATATAAATACGTATCACAACCTGTCAATGCTGTAAAACCTGAAAGAGTCTGCTGCCGACTGTTTAAGATTAAAAGAATCTTCCTCATTCATGCAGTGACGTTTTTTCTGGATCATTCGTTTCCCAAGATTTAACAGATTAACGGTTTTCTCTCTTCAGAATTCTATTGTTCATACCTGATATCTCAAAGCCAAACATTTAACAAAAGTATGTCGATTTCTTCCCTTCTTTCCGAAAACTGTATTGTTGTTATGCAGACGATTTGATTTGTCTAGCAAAGGGTGATAATTCAAAAAGAAACGAAAGTAGAAAATAAGTCAGGAACGTAACGGACAGGTTTCGAAATTCAGGAAAATATTTATTATAGTAAAAGTATTTAATTATTCCTTCAAGAAGTAAACTGAAAGCGGGAAATATACATGTAGAGACAACCAAAGTAGTTCCGGCTGCTTAGTGCAAGCGAACTCTAGATTTTATTGATGCAGTTATCAAAAGAATTTTTCAACCAATCAGAATCAAGTATTTTATAGAAATTAAATGATTCAAATATCGCATATTTTAAAAGTTAACGTCTATCGGAGTTATACGTTTTTGACGTAACTCATTGTGACGTAGGCAAGTTATGTTATACAAAATGGATAAAACCGTTTAACCAATCAAATGACGTGTTACAACTAAAATAAATTATTCTAAGATGAATGATCTCTAAAATGTTCATTTCATATCGTGCATGTGTATGTTTCAGCGAATATCCACATTGGTGGCACAGATGCATTTGAAGAAGGAAATATGGTATGGTGGTCAAGTTTGCTGTCTGAAAACCTTGGTCCTGGTTTGTGGACACGGAATCAACCCGACAACTACGATAATAATGAACATTGTCTGAATCTTCAAAGAACATCAGACTATAAACTAAACGATAGTAACTGTCAATCTGTGTTTCCCTTCATATGTGAACGCAGTGTTTGAAAACTATATCAATAAGGAAACGAAATCCTCCATACAGCAATCTTTTTGTTTTTGACTTATTTCAACTTAATGTAACTGTAATAATACTCTTAAGTTTACTCGTCAATGGATTTGCACTAATTTATTGTTCGGCAAAAAATTAATTAACTATTTAAGTAAGATTGATTTATTGATTGTATATTATTTAACGTCCCTCTCGAGAATTTTTTCACTCATATGGAGACGCCACCACTTGCCGATGGAGAGCTTCAAATTTTGTCCTTTACTCGGCACTCATTGCCATTGAGCAGGGAGGGATCCTTTTCGTGCCAGAACCTACTGCGACACGGGACCTCGGTTTATACAGTCTCATACGAAGGACCGGTCTCCACGTCCCACACTGGGATTCGAACCCGCAACATAAGGACTGACTCCTTACTTCGCGACTCTGGAGCAGACGCTCTACCCATTTTAGTAAGAAAACAAAATCCTCGATATATTAAAAGTTCTTTTTAGTCTTATTTTAACTTCAAGTAATTTAATAAATAAATACTCATCAAGAGATTTGAACTTATTTAAAGTTCTGTAAAAATGATTTACCACTATATGAAACTACAACTCTTGATCCGTTTGATTTGTCAAATTACAGTATATGTCCCGATTGATTAATGGTTTGATAAAGAGATGTAATTAAATAAATAAAAAATTAACTTTGTTATCAATTTTTTCAAGCAAGGTTTAATTTTTTTTTCACGCAATGATTTTTAAAGAACTTCTTTTCAACATATCATTATTTTAGATAGGAGAGATGACCTCTGATTATTTATATCAGAATTTTTACTTCTTCTGGTTATACTTAAACAGCACAAGATGTTTTCGATTGGTATATCTTTCATAGAGAATTGCATACATTGATTGAAATAAATGCAAGAATTGTATGTCATTTTACCATATATAGCAATACAATATAATTAGGGTTTTTTTTTATTTAAAACTATTGTACCCATTTGACTGTAAGAATGCTTTTCACTTTTTCATGCATTTAGTATTACATTAAAGGATTAAATAATCGAGTGCATGTATAATTCATTCTATTCTTACTTACTGCAAGAGTTTTAAATGAAATCCTTTACTAAAGCCCAATAAAAAACCGCAAACCAAATAGCAAATTATTTATTAGTTATCTAGATACATGTAGTAGATACCTTACTGCCATCATTGAAGAGAATTTAAGTGTATTGCTTAAAATAGTAATGTTGTAATGAAATATAAAGATATCGCACAGCTCGAAAGTCCATAGAGAAAACACTAATTGAGAACAGAGAAAACAAAGACCTCCAAACATATCAGATGGATCTGATGCCATGGAGGAATAACCATCCCCTATGGACTGACAGAATGACACACCCTCCGTTTGTTCCTTGTCATGATTTGGTAAATAATTGTAATACATAAACAATATAATATCATTTGACTGAAAATTTATTATTGTTTATTTTGGGCTAAAAATCTTTCCCTGGAATATTCTAAAATTTGAAACTCTGCACAAAATGATTCACATGCACTGGAATCTATTATATAGATCAATTAATTATTTCAGTGGAAGTTTATTGAAAATTTATCTCGGAAGAAATTATAACCCAATTTTACCTTCGTAACAAAGTTTCAAGGATATCGGTGGTCACATATATTTGACCTGCTGACCTTTTCTTTTGTTTTTGATTCAAGGGAACGGAACCAGAAGTGGATGTACAAGGGTCTTCCTCAGTTACATTTAAGACTTTGTCTTTTGTAAATGAAGCATTTGAACTACCGTATTTCTTTAAATGAAAATTATCATCGGTTAGATCAAGAAAGTCAATGTCTGTGACTTCACTGGTAGACTTTTTAGCGTGTGTGCAGTTCTTAATACGTATTTTCTCATTTTCCGTGCCCTTGGAAGGTTTTGGACACTGTGGAATGCCATCGGTCATTCTATCTAAAGGGTACCTGGTCTTTACACTTCTTTCCAAACTTGATAGAACACTTTTCTCCGAGATTTGAATAATTTTTCTGTTTTCTGGGTTACCACGTAATCCTGTTTTGCATTGAAAGTCTTGAAATACAGATGTATTGGGAGTACACGTAGTTGAAGTGCAACCTATTTGTGGCGAGTTTACATTTGGCTTCGAATTCTGAGTAGCCGCGGATGATTGTTCATCTGACTTAGCTGGAGTATTGTTTTTTCTCATTTCTTTTACCATTGATTCAAACGCACATGGCTTTTCTTTATGTAGCTTGGTCTTTGCTTTCATACCATCAACTTCCTCTTTTATTTCGTTCAATTTCATCTTTACTTCTAATTGCTAATATTTAAAAAAACATATTAGACATGCCATATATTAGAGTGATTATTAAAAGAGAACCAGACGTCGAAATGCAAAACAATTTTGCCATCTTTTCGCCCATGTCTAAATCAGAACTACATTATAATACAAAGATGTCAATCCTATTATTATACCCCCCGCTTGAAAAGCGGGAGGGTATATAGTAATCGGTATTTCCGTCCGTCCGTCCGTCCGACCGTCCGTCTGTCTGTACGTCCGTCCGTCCGTCTGTCCGTCCGTCCGTCCGTCTGTTACGCTTTGGGGTACCCATCTCTTATCCGCAACTCCTCTCATACCACTGAATGAAATTTGATGAAACTTTCACAGAATCTTTATTACATATTGCCATTGTGCACCTCCTATTTTACTTTTTGATCTGACACATATTTTGGGTTTCCCGGCCACAGGAAAACATGGACTTTTTCACCAGTTAAAACCATATGGGAGGCGGGGGGTATCATTTAGTGAGCTCATCGCTCACAGTACCTCTAGTTTATTAGAAGACGATGTATACTTACACATACTCTTGTTAACAATTTCACTACCACGTTCTTATATTTAGATTCCAAGTTCCTGTTATGTGCTTCTAGGATCTCTTTCTCTTTCTTCATTTTCTTTATATATTCCACGGATGCTTTAAGAGTCGATCCTTTATTCAATGTCATAATGCTAAAAAAGTAAACATGTAGTATATTTTAATGAAAAATAACCTAAAATAATCTCGTAGTGATTTTTAAAATAGTCTTAAAAAGACAGAAACTGTATTGCAAAGAAACAAAAGGTTTAAATTCTGTATCAAAGTTTAAAAGCTATGTCTACTGAGTTAATAATTTGATTGATTGATTGTACGTTTTTTAAGGTATTCAATGCATAATGGCCATATTTTGTACCTAATATGTATAAAGGAATGGTCCGATATTTTTAAGCATGATAGCATTTGAAAGATGTTATCAAATAAAAATGCACATTGTCCAATTGATCCAATTAATTGCACCTTGAATGTTACATTGAAGTCTATTGCCAGTGCTTTTTTTAAGGTTATGTGAAAAATAATTGGAATTTCAAACAAATCTCTTGGTAAAAATATGCACACATTCTCTCTTTGGTAAAACATGAAATAAAATAAATTATTTACCATAGAAATTTTGAAAAATTAAAAATGCTCTTCTTTTCATCAAGGGCAGATAACACTTCAAAAACTTTAAAGATTCAAAATGACCCGCTTCTTACATGTAATCAGTTATGTAAATTTGGTTCATTTCACCTTTATCGTAATACATTTTACGTTGAATACGCCCTTCTCGAGATTTTTTTCACTCATATGGAGACTCTGTACTTGACGGTTTAGAGCTACAAATTTTGTCCTATACTTGGCACATTGGGTCATTCAGGGATCTTATTCGTGCCAGCACCTACTGCGACATGGGGCCTCGCTTTATACGATCTTATCGGAAGGACCGGTCTCCACGTCCCAGTTCAGCTTTATTTTTTGATCATACATTTTTTCGCCATACACGGAATAATTTTCGAAAATCAGTTTAGCGGCAGAAGGTGTCATTGCGGTCGGGAACTCTAAAACCCTGAGGCCTATTCAGCAGAGCGAACGTTCGCAAAAGCTCGCCAATGTTCCTTATACCTCCAACAGAAATAGGGACTCTTTGAACAAGCCTCTGGAGTCTTTTTTTTCTGGAATCATTGGCAATTTGTATACTTTTTTATCTTAAAGTTTAATTTTTTTAAATTTTATTTTAGCATTTGAATGTATGTGTATTTTATGAAAAAACAGCATGTATTTTCGATCGACAATGTCTTTGTTTCGTAAAAAAAATATGAGGGATATTTCATTATCTTCTCTGATTTCTGTAAGCGTTCTTTCTAGAACTATTACTGTATCTTATTTTGGCAGGGTGGTAAATACAATTCTATTAAATATTTAATCTACGTTTATCTTATTTTTTGCTACAGCTAATCTACTATAGATGCAAAGTTATCGAATGTTACAATTTGCCATGCGATGAAAAAATATTTACCCATGTGCTGGTTTGGGCAAAAGTGATGCCAGTTCCTTTATTCTATCATTGATATGGAATCTTCTTCTACGTTCGACTAACAAAACAAGAAACAATATTTATTTATTAAACATTACTTTTTTTTATAATAACACTGTTCACACTTGAAAACTAAATCCTTAAAATTTCTAACATGGACAGATACTGACCATCTAAATAAGCAACCTCGCAATGCTAGGGGTCCTGAGTCAACACGTTGCCGTTGGACCCATGGCATATTTCTTTAATATTCGCAGGCCGACTGAAGTGACGTTATTTGGAAAAATTACAAATCTTGATTGTTTTTCTGATCTCTCAACCAATTGCATCAAGCCATACTATGATTAACAACATTTCAGGTATCAACTGACTTCTTTTTATTTACGTTATCTTACTGTTTATGAAAGCTTTAATTTTATTGCTGCTTCCCAATGAGAGACGCACCCTAAAATATCTGATGAAATATGCCAGGGGTTCAACGGTAATGTGTTGACTCAGGACCTCTAGATCTGGCATTGAGAGGATGCTTAATAAAATTGTAAGAAAAAAGTATTATTTTTAAAGAGTACATTATTATACCCCCCGCTTGCAAAGCAGGAGGGTATATAGTAATCGGTATTTCCGTCCGTCCGTCCGTCCGTCTGTTACGCTTTGGGGTACCCATCTCTTATCCGCAACTCCTCTCATACCACTGAATGAAATTTGATGAAACTTTCACAGAATCTTTATTACATATTGCCATTGTGCACCTCCTATTTTACTTTTTGATCCGACACATATTTTGGGTTTCCCGGCCACAGGAAAACATGGACTTTTTCACCAGTTAAAACCATATGGGAGGCGGGGGGTATCATTTAGTGAGCTCATCGCTCACAGTACCTCTAGTTATAAATGATAAAGAGAGAGAGATAACCATTACTTATATTATGCTTCTCCTTCCGAATTCTCTCTTTTCTTAATAGCGACTCTTCTAACTGTTTGGCAGAATTTCTTGATTGAAAACTGGATGTTGAGGGATTTCTCTCATTAGCATTGCAACAACTTGTAAGATTGCCTTTGTCCTGCAACGCAAGGAAATAGAGTGAGATGAACGTACTATTCATCGCTATAAAAATAAAATGTTATCAATTTTAAAAAAAATTGAATAATTTATATATAAATTAAATTGTTTATGATTGAGCATGCTTCGTGGGGTTGCGGAAACTGACGAAATTTACTGGAGTCGAAGCTTATGTCATACGAGTTATCTTTCTTGGACTATCTTAAGCCCTCTCAATAAGAAGACATTGAAGCAAAAAATGATATCCATCGTCGATACGGTGATTATTACAAAATTTACATATCACATTACAGTATCAATAATGTGTTATAGATGTATGTAGATGAACTTGTTATATTCTACATTGTTAATTATAAGTAAATATATTTCCTGGGATCAAAGGAAACTTTGCTTTATCTGTAAATGTGCAATTTCTTTTTCAGTATGTTGTGTGATTAGGCGATTCCCAAGTCCGTTCTAAGCGAACCATCTTTAACACCCCTTGTCCAATTAAGTTTAAAATGTAATTTATTTCTATCATAATGTAATAAATATTCATTGGAAGATTTCAATACACAGTTACTTTACTGTACAAAGTAATTTACACAAGAATTAAATTTTCATAATTCTTATTTTTCAGGTTATATGATTATTGGATAACAAATTTATTCACCATAAACCATGTAACAACAAGTAAATCTTTAAATTCCTAGCAGGTTTTACTAATTGACTCAAAAAAGATGAATGCAATCTTTTCCAGGTGATTTGTGGAACCCCAAAATTTCACAAAAATGTTTTAGAACACTTTATACGTATGTATCAAGCGACTGACAATATATTTCTGCAATTCAAACATTTGTATATTTCGATTAAACGTTTCTTCCTGAATTCAAACATATTTTCTGAGCATTTTAAATAAACGAACTGCTTATTTAAAGAACCCAAGGATCGGACTTCGAAAAAAAAATGCATCTAAACCTCTGTCTTTAAATAACGTATTATTAGTTTGTATGCATGAAAAAAGGTAATAAAACAAAAAAAATGTTAATATTAAACTACTAAACACGCATTTAAAAGAAATTTATTCTACCTTTGTAGAATCCAAACAATTAAATGTGTAGTTCCTTAATTGTTATGTTTGCTCAGGTAGTAAATTGTGTTAATTTAAATGTACTTTAAACAATTTTATTTCTTGATTAGATTCCTCTCTTAACTGGTTTAAATGTGAAAGATTAATCAAGCCCGTTAGACACAAATTGTCGTATATCAAACTTTTTACTGTAATTTGTGGTTTCATACTTATCACTTGTCATCTGCAGAGGAACTCTGAGAGATCAATTGACCTGGCGTTCAACCTTTGAACTTGATCTTTGGCATACTTAAGGAATCACTGTCTAGTTAGTGTAGTATGCCAGGTCATCAACGATAATGGGAAACATGGGATAATAAATTATCCCATGTTTCAAACTATCGTTGATGTCCCCGGCATACTACACTAACTAGACAGTGATTCCTTATATTTCCATTTCATTGTGAAATAAAATTATAGATTTCGACTTTAGAAATGTAGATTAATAGATTTAAACTACATGAGGACTTCCATGTCAATTTCAATAGTCCTCGCCCACTGACGTCAAACACGAAGGCAGCCGCACGAGATTTACATGCATATTTGGCCTCCTTAGCGTCAGACACAGAGGCAGATGCGCACGAGATTTGCATGCGTATTAGGCCTCCTTAGCTCCTGACCTATCGACCTGCCTAATTTGCATTCTGGTTTAATTATCAAGAAATAAACTCCCCCTAACTTTCAAAGAGTTTTCACAGAGAAAAAAATTAGAAATGGAAATATTTTTTTATAATAGTGCATAAAATCGATATACTGTAAGACTTAATTTTTTTTTACATTTAAGAGACACGTCTTTGTATTAGAACTATGATGATACTTTTTATAATTAAATATTTTAAATCAAATGTTCCTAGTTATGAGTTGAAGATGAAAGGTGTATTTTTACTCTTTAGATCACATATAGTATATGATGATTGACACACTAACACATCTATTTTTCCTTGTATGCAAAAACATAAACTACGACACCAGTAGAATACACATGGAATACTTTAGTTCATTACCAGAATGTCAATTGTTTTTTATAAAATATCTTAATAATTTTCCTAGAATAACATTTTTATTTTGAATGAAATTATACAAGCATACGCATACCTTATCAAATTGCATGAATTGATCAACATAGTGAAGTTCTTCTACGTGTGCTCCATCCATTTTGATAGATTTCAAAATATCGTCAATAACGATGTCCACCTAAATACAGATGATTCATTTAATGTATGATTCAAATAATAAACTGGTGCTAATAACTTTTCTTAAATTTTTCTTCGAAAAAAAATTTTGATTGTTCTGGAGAAGCATAAGAAAATCAAAGCAATTTACACGAAGACTTTTAACATTTGTATTTTGGTCATTTTATGGAATGTGATTGATTTCCACCCTAATGCATTCTTCATATTTTAAAATAAATTCTACGTACGTCTTCAATACCGCTCATATTTGTTACAGCTTCATGTAAACCTTGAGAAAGCCTTGGAATTCTAAACACGTCAGCGCATGCGTCTTCTTCTAAGGTCGAAAACAACTCTTCATCCTCGAGAAGGTCATCAGTTTCCTCTTCCGGGTAAGGTGATTGTCCGTCAAACACTACTTCCGTTATGTTTTGGTTTCCCAAAGATGTTTCCTCTTGTTCTGTTTGCTGAATATTTAATAATGATATAATATATGTATTTATCACTTTATCTAAGTTTCATTTATGAATATTTACAGGTGCAAATATTTTTCTTATGTAAACTTAGTGAAAGTAAAATATGTGTATAAATTAATGTATAAGAGCTCGATTCACTTTATGCATAAAACGGCCCTGTCGTTAAACAAATTTATTGACTAACATTTTATATTCACTTTAATTTTAAACATAAAAATAAAGTAGAGACTTAGTACTTTCATTTTCTATTAATTTTTCCCATATAAACTACAAGTCTTGGAACACAGGCTTTATGGAATTGCAATGAACTTTGATTTTTTAAAGTAAATAGGTATATTTAAGTACCTTCAGAGAAGAAAGAAATATGAACGCACCCTCTGATCTAAAAATAAAACATGTCTTATAATCCCCAGAAACTGTTCTATCATTTACTACTTGTAATTTGAGATCAGAGATTGCACTATATATTAAATATTGAAAAATAGCTTTAAAAATTGGCTGTTTTGTAGACTTTTTCAGAATATGAGGAAATTGACGCATTTCATGACGCCACAAAGCATTGACTGGCCAGAAAATGTTTGATAGATATACAATCATCAAAGGTCTAAAGGATATTTAATGCATTGTTAACTAAAATAAATCAGTTTCAGATTTTCAGAAAATCACAAGACCAAAAAAGGCCATAAGTGAACCTTGTATTTCTTCAAGGGGTCAGGGGTCATAGCGTGACAGAATCACTTGGCAAGATGCTCTTTTTTTTTATATTTCTATCACAGTTAGACTGGTTTAGGAATGTTTAAGTTGATAGCGATAAAAAATTAAACATTGAACGACATGGATGTTTTTTTTTCAATTCAAAAAAATGCCTATGAGATCTTCCCTCGAATAAATCCCGAATTCCGTACGTAAACTGAAAGAAATTACACCAACGCTTTTGAACTTCATCCTTTAAAGAACAAATGAAATAGTAAAATTTTTCTCAGAAACAATCAGACTTGTATCATTAAAACCGTTTTTTTTGTTACCAACTTTGGTGGTATACTCTCCTTGTCATGATTGCGCGAAATAACAGAAAAATACGTCGACAATTCTGTGTGAAATTTGCAATCACCTATAAAATATCTATTTATTATGGAATTTATTTCTAGATTTGCAGATAACAACACCTCTGTGGAACAATATTAAAAATATTTTAATTTTGGTCTGATTGACTTCTAAAACATTTTATTATAAAATAAAGATTTTGAATTAAGCTTAAGATGTTTTATGATTCCGGGGCCTGGACTACATTAAATTTTAAAATGTAATGGAAATTCGAACTTGCCTCTATACGAATGACTTTTCGGGGAAGAAAGAATAAAATACATTTTACATTACAATTTTATTTTTTTATCTGAATAAAACTGCAAGGATAAAAATTATATCATTCGTTCATCGAAAAGTTAGGTAAAGAAAATTTAGGACGGGAGTGAAAGACATACAGATATTTTTAAGTGGGCGGGGCCTAGAATAACAATTATCTATTGTGGTTTTAGGTTTATTATCAAATAGTCTGCGGTTATGCAAATTGTTACGCAAGCCAAAGATTCCATGACGAAAAGTTGTTATCAACGTTCATTTCTAAAATAAAACGCACTAAAATTCACGCAGTTTAGTACATATTTTTTAAACCCATTGAAGACTTCAACAGTTTGCTAATAATGGAAGGTCATACAAAAACGATGTTCCTGTGATTTGCATAATTATGGAAATGAATTAATCAAAGCGAGCCATTTTTAAAAAAGCCTAAAACAAATATTGTTTTATGCAAGGTACTGGAAGTAAAGTCAACCACGAGGAAAAAAAAACTCAATTGATTCAGCTAATCTCCATTCGCTGATGATGTCAGTAAGCTTTAGTGCTGTTCAGCGTTGTGCAGTATACTCTTGCATGTAAAAAAGTTAACATTACGCCATTTTGCAGCATACCTTTAAGAAATGTTATCACCATGACTAGAAATATCCATCTAGGTATTATTTGTTCAGTGATGCTTGTTTTTCTTTTCTAAAAACATTGCATTTTGGCAAAAGTCAAAAAGTTCTTAACATTGTAATTTTAATTGGATTAATGTCCTTCGTCGACACCGTAATAATCTCTCTCTCTCTCTTTCGTAATTTATCCTTCTTGTGAAAGTTCTTTATGGAATCTTTTCATTTCAAAACACTTGCAGATATCTTGTTTTTTAATCAACATCTCAAACAAATACACATAATAATGATAATAATAATAATAATGATAATAATTTGAAATTAGAAAATTATATAAGTTAAAATCAAACATCTTCATGTCGTAGAGTTTAAATGTAAGAAAACTTTTGTGAGTATTACATTGATCTAGCAATACTAGTAGTTCCCTTTAACGGCAAGTGTTATCTGGTTCTCATTAAAAATTAAAAATGGTGTAATAAAAAAACCTCACTGAAGTCGGACGAAATACAAACTTTATCCTTTTAGTCATCAAGTTAGATTCATTTACCAAAATCAGATCAAAATATATCTGCAAGCATTTAGGAATAAAAGCGGAAAACCCTAAAGATTTCAAAAGGCCGTAACTTCTTCAAAAATCATGAAAGCGGAACGAAATACAAACGTCTTTTACTCATGTCGATATAGTTACATATAAAAATTTAACTCAATATCGGCAAGCGTTAAGATAAAAATTACGGAAAATAAAGTTGGACAGGCACTCAGAACAATGGACACCTAGACAGAAGAGGAAACCTTAAACTCCATTCCGTTTTCAACGCTAGGATACTCATCCAAGTAATTATGGCATTATAAATGAGGAAATATTCTTTTATATATCTTTGTTCTCATTCTAATTAATACACATAAATACATGTATTTTCTTTTTTTATGATACAAAATCGTTTTATACACTTAGTCTGTTTTTTATCATTAGGAATTATCAATAACGTTCGACATTGCAACACATTGTTAAATTTACATAAACCTTCTAGTTTTACAGCTTTTATATATAAAGAGAGTTAGTAGAAACAAAGCTTACAATATAAATTCGGGATGTACATGTTATTATATGGATAATTACTTTCGATTACTTTTGGAAATTAAAATTCAAGGTTCTTGAAGTCTGCATTAAAGTCAGGAATTCTATAATGACCAAGTCGATATATAATTGATCTAAAAAATAAACCACTACAAACAGTTTTATATATATATATATATTTATATATATATATATATATATATATATATATATATATATATATATATATATATATATATATATTTCATTGAGCATACAGGAATATTTGCGCAATATTTCGAAAAAAATGAGAAACTAACCAGTGTTAAAATATATATATCTATATACAAATTACAAAAAATCTACGGGAAGTGCTTAAAAGAGCAAATGTTTATTTAATTTTAATCTTTGCAGCTAGTTTTAATGTTGGGAATACAATCGAATTGATTGCATTCAACATGGAGTCAACATACCTTTTCATGCAAATCAAAAGGATTAATTTCAATTATTGGGCTGATATCCAAATATTCTGGTGTTATCTCTGCTAAATATTCTTGATCCATATTTTGGTAACTCCCGTTGGAGATCGCAATCCTTTTCTAGCAAGAAACTTTAATGTAATTTCTTTATAAAGATGCAGAAGTTATGAAACAACTTCACAACACGTGATAAAAGAACTGTCTTAAGTTGAGCATACACGTGTACCACGTTGATATCAATTGTAATTTACAGTTCATTATAGGTTTGGCAATAGATTACTTGTAACTAATTTTACTGAATTAACAGTTAAACTGTTATGTAAAAAGTAAAATGTTATTCTATATTCCATAAAATTAACAGTCATGAAAATTGAATACATCTATGTTATCTACCAAAACTAATTATGCCTTCAAATAATTTAAATGTCTTATCTTACAAACCATTTATGAAGAATGGTAAAAAAGCTTTTAATCAACGTTGCTAAAATATATTAAATACCCTATCTAATAGAAAAAAGCTTTTAGACAATTACTCAATGCAACGTAGTATTTTGATCCGAGTATGACTTTTAAGAGAATGAATCCATTTACTACTAGTAATCTATATTTAAAACATAGGCTCCATTGGGCTGCACATAAGTCAGTGAAGTTGCAAGAGAGATACATTATAGTAGACGATAAATGGAATTAGCATATCATCATTCCTGTTGTTATCCACATAAACATGATAAATATTTTTATTATTCAAAATTTTTAGGAGCCCTGAAAATATTTTTAGATTTATATTTAAGCACTTAATAAAAAGAGATGTGTTTGTGAAACACAGACGCCCGCGTATGACAGCTTATGGCAAGGATTGGTATTCCTCAAAGTTAACTCGAAGGTCATGATAAAGAGGCCAAAATTGATTTTACCAATGGAAGTACTTGTTATGGTCAAAGTTAAATTTTTGAGGTGGGCCAAACCCTAAAGTCAAAAGGTCAAATTGTTGGTATTAATAGGCAGTTCTTTTCACATTGTCACAAGGAATACATCTTGAATTCACACCTGTGCAATATGAAAGCCCTAGTACTTACTGTTAAAAAATTATGGTCAAGCTTAAAGTTGTTAAAAACATGTCAAATTTGGTGGTACAAAGAAAAGTTCTTCTCACAAGAAATACACCTGCGAGATTTGAAAGTCATAGCCCCACCCCCTCAAAAGTTATGTACAAGGTGAAAATTTTGGCGGAAAAACAGACAGACAGTTAAACAGACAAACAGATAAACAGACGGACGGACAGGGCAAAAAATATAGATGTAATGAACATGATATAATGAGAATAATTTAAATAATTCAAAATTACTTATAATATCTGTAAATCATAAAATGATATTCAACTTTTATATGTACATATATGTAATGTATGTAAGAATCACTATTGTTTCTGTGCTATTTGTATCGAGAAAGTTTAAAGTGTTGAACAACGCTTCTTACACCCCTCCATGGGTCCAATTCCCTTCAATGGCAATGTCTTGACAATTACCGAGATTGCATGATGAAAATCCCTATCTTGGTGTGACGTTGTTACGTGCCAACGTCGTCATGGTTGGTTGGATACGCTTCAAGTTACTCTCTGACAACTGAAAAATGTTTTATGGTAGAAAAGTTAAAAATAAACTGCATTGCAGCATGTCGTTGCCTTTTTATTCATTTATGCAATTTCCTTAGTAGACCCAAAAAAACTTCCGTCAGCCAAGCCATGATTGCAAGAAATTTATACTGACTTTAAAATACAAAGACAATGTCTATACAGTGCATCAATAGATAATAAAAATGTCATAATCAATGTGCACGGGTTTTTCACTTTTTACCACATTCTCCACCAGACGTCAACCATTTAACGGTTGAGTAGTTTTGAGTATCGATTTTTGTGTAAAGAAACCAAAATACATCTCTGACCAATTTTCACATTTATTTGCCACATATTCAAACATTTTTCGCATATCTTGTTGTCATCTGTTTCTTTCCCTTTCAGTATAATTTTCAGCCAGGTACATATTCATGTAATCTAGATATTCCTTTCGTCTTCCTCTATAAAAAAAAAACTCGCAATAGATCACTATATGTAATATCCCAATGATTTTATTTTTCACTGAAAAGTGCGAGAGATACAGGTATTTAAATATTAGCCAATTAGAATCCAGCAGACGTGCATGTATACTCCTGCATTCATTTTCGATGTAAGCACAATACAGGAACCCAGTATAATAATATTTGTTATCAAAACTTCCTATATCCTATATTCCTATATTGTTGATAACTAATGATTGTTGATTGACTTATCTTGTTTACGTCACATTCGAGAGTTTTCGCCCACGTAGACATGTCACCATTTATCGTACAAGGGATTCAAATTTAGTTTTTTTTTTTCGAGAATCAGGGCCATTGAGCATCGAGGGTTCTTCATTGTGACAACGTCCGCCGTGATACGCGGGGTTTCGATATTTAAAGTCTCACTCGAAGGGCCCGCAACTGTCAATTTTAAATCATAAGCATTTGGCGAAGAAACATTTGCTACTTATGTCTGACCTAGTTACGTTGCGGCAAATTTTCATAAAAGAAATACCATCCGATCACACACAAATATTCCAACAAATGAACAAAACAACAAAAGCAAACAAATAAACATACAAAACAATACAAACGGAAAATTAACGATAAAATTTTATTTAAAAAAACCCCAAGGATTTAAAAGTTTTTAATTGTTTGGAGATATATTCTAATTCTGCTATAAATGATGATTTCTTATGTTATACTGAAACAAGTCAATAAATTTTTTAATATAAATAAAATCTCGTTTTATTTCTCGTATAAATATTACAGAAAAGTATTTGTCATTATTATAGGATATACTCAAGGAATAAATACGGAAAGAAGATTTTTCCTATGTAATTTAACAAAATTTAACAACAACAACAACAACAAAAAAGAATATTAGGACGTTGAAATTTGAAATTTCTTAAATAGGTTTTATTTTACGTAGTTAATATTTTTCGCTTGCCAATTCTTATCATTACTTTATTCTTCCATGTACTTTATTGTAAAAAAAAAATTCAAAAAAAGTTTGTAATCGGCTAAAAATAATAATGGGCTAGACATATTAATTAATGGTCTTTCGCTGCATGCGTGCATAATTGGATTCACCTTTGATTTACAATTTCCTTTGACTACCTGAAAAAAAAATGACGCAAAATGCAACATTCATGATATATTTAAATAACAAACAGTTAAAAAAAAAACACTGTATTGGTTTAACATCTTCTACACCTGATAAAGATATTGTTATCTAACTTAATTTTAAAAAATCATCAAAATGCCATTTTTACAATGAGGCACACAGAATACATTGATAAATAAACAGTTTTATAAGAGGATTAAATAAGTTTATAATTCAATGAATGACACAATGATTTATAAATTCTATGTAAGATTTTATCATTATGCATAAAAAATACAGGCAATGGGAATAACTTTTACTTCTCGGCATTTGTATTTCAAAAACGTTTCAATAATCGTAAAATACTTTTACTTCAAAAAAAAGAGAAGAAAATAACGCCCGAAAATGAAATTTAGAAAATGTCATTTTGTAAAATTCAATATTCTTTAAATATCTGGCAGATAAATAATAAAGGTAACCTTGCAAAAAAGACCTTTCTGATTATATTCAAAATATTATACTTAAAACGAAGATTGGGGCAATTAATAATAAAACTTTACCAAAAGCTGTAAAACACCATGCTAATCACAAGAAGAATTGATGATAAAGATTTAAGTATCTGCACATACCCAATTATATCAAGAGAGCAACATCTGAAGTTTTCTTCATCTGCATGGAAAAACTCTGTTTGATTCTTAATGTAGACAAGAAAAACGCATGTTTTAAGCAAATATATGTATTTGTATGGACAGGGGTGCAATACAGTTTTGTTAAGATTTAAGTGTATGTGATGAAAAGTTTGTTGACATGAGGATTATATTAATATATATTCCTTCATTAAAAAACAACAATATACATATTTGAAAAAAAAAATAGTATTTAATTATGGAAAGTTAAATTAATCAGATATTCTCTTATTCTCTTTTACAATTTTATCAATCCAAAATTCTCCCTAATTTTATATCTGAATCTTTTTCTGAAGAAAAAAAAACACTTAAGGAGCCTACTGGGGTTTCCATCGCGCAATATTTCGTGCCTCATAATAAAAAGAAGGGCGTTTACTTTTTGAAAGCAACTTTTTTTCACATAATTAATAAAATTCAACAAAATAAAGGAATTACAGGTTAAAAAAATATATTACAACTTTATATAACTGATTATTTATACCATTTTCAACTGATTGGTAGATTGACGTTGTAACTGGGGTCTATTATAATAGAGAACCTCTTAAAGTTTGTACTATATGTAGCTTACATTTACTTCAGTGTACAGTAATCAGTGCCAACTTTAGGGGAAACCGTCCAGGTATTTTTAAGGGACCGTCTCAAAATACCGGTATTTTTATGATAGGATTATATAGAAAAATGCCAATTTTTCGCACTTTCAAGCAAATCATACAAATACTACAAAAGACTTTTCGCTCAGTTTCTAATAAATGATGATTAATGCTATATTTTACATTATATGTAAGAAACACAAAATTGTACCCTTTTGTTTCCGGAGGGGATATCTCAAAATGTCAAAATAAATGAAATTTCCCTGTTTTTTATGGAGTACTACAAACTAAGACAGAACAAAAGATTTTTGCAAGAAATCCATAAAAATGATTGAAAGAATCTCAAATTCCTATGTTTAAAATTTCAATAGCTTACATCTAATACTTTTTCTTTAATAAGAAAATATGAATAAATGATTATTCTTTACGACCCCTTCTTTCCTAGCTTTAGTTAATCATAACGTCAAAAGCACATGATTACGAAAACAATAGAACACGTCCTGACACAATTTATGTTTCTACATTCCATTTTGCAGACTCGCAACCTCTTGTTCAGGAGTGCAACAAAAATATAATAATTGTTTGCTGATCAAATAAGATTAAATATAAAGAAAACGTCAATGAGTAGAGTATTTTAGGTATTCATTTTGTTAAATAAACAGGGAATAATTAAAGTACCTTTTGTATGTTTAAACCAGGAAGAATCGATTCTTTTATAAAATTAATATTGCACTATTTCGTATCCAATTATTCAATTTTTATGTTCTAAGGTTCTAAGTTTTAAGTGCACTGCAAATAGGAGTCCACGGTTTGAACCTTTTTTGTACTTCAAATAATTATGTTTATCAATAATAAACAGATATTAAAGTCAAGCCATAGAATATATTTCATCAGGTAATGAAATTTTTTTTGAAAATGTGAAAAAGTGGCCGTAAATGTTTGATTATTTATATCAAATAGCCAAACTTATTTATTAACTTTGAACGAGTTTGTATGTTATAAGTTTTTTAAAAAAGTGTTAAAAAGGATAATACGTCATTTAGTTTGTAGTAATTGCGTTGCATTACATGTACAGTGTATTAAGAAAATAAATCTTATTTAACTCTCTCAATAAAACAATCTTACGCTAAAATCAATTAAATCAAAAAAACATTATGCTAGTTTTTTATGCTGAATGTTTATTTGGGAATGCATTCATATAATTACTATACTTGTATATATATTGTTCATTTTTTTTTTCTTTTTCGTGATATGTATTATAGATTGCCTTTTCACTTAAGATGACTCTACAAATTGCCTCTATTAAGAATTGTATTTTTTCATGGTGGTTTTGTTACAGTTGACCTTACGTGGACCGAATAACGGAGTTGAGAGAAAACAGTATTTGAATTCATTAAATCTTACGAAACAGCTAATCATAAAAGCATATGCGGAGCCTTTGTACACAAAACAAACAGGCAGGCCGTGCCCTTACGAACGATATTGCTGTATCAGAGCTTAATGTATTAATTAAACGATATGAATCGCAAGATATTTGGCAAGAAAGATATCCTGAAAAAAAGATGTTATACATTGCAATTATACATCAAGAATAGATTTTCTTTAATAACAAGTTAAAATATATTGTACAAAGTAAACAATTGTTCAATTTTCCTTTAACAAACATAATTTGATAACACTGAAACGACAGTAACATAATATCCAAAGAGGACCAGGGCTAAGGACAATGAAAAATAAAACATTAACAAACGAAGATTTCCGAATAAAAATTGTTGAATTCTGGAAAAATTTCAAGAACAGTTTACATGTACATAATATAAATTGTCAGGATACTCTATACTGGTGGGACTTAACGAAATATAGGATATAAAAACACTGTGTATCGAGATGCCAAAAACAATATTAAAGTTATTAAATAAAAACTTGAAAATTAAAAAAAGGATTACAAGATATGAAAAACAATTTTACAACTGGTAAAAAGTATCAAAACGATCTTCAGCAAAGAATAAGAAAAATATATATAGAAAAGACAGAAGCTACAATGATACGATCAAAATGTATATATCGAAAAGACAGAAGCTACAATAATACGATCAAAATGTAGGTGGTTTACAAAAGGGGAAGCTCCTTCGAAATATTATTTTTCAATTAGAAAAAAATAACGGAGAAAAAAACTTTGGAATAGAATTGATACAGAAAATGGTACTTATAAAAACTGACATCGATTCAATCATTGAAGATTTAATTAATTTTATAACAAATAATAAATACGGAAGGTTGGGATAGCGAAAGTGTGAAATTACTTTTAGTGGAAGTTCTATGTAAATTAGATGAGGATGATGTAAACATGCTCGACAGTGATATAAATAATTACAAGATATAAAAAGCAGTTTTGTCATTAAAGCCTTATAAATCTCCTGGAGAAGATGGCATTTAATCAGCTCTTTCTCAGATATACTGGGGTATAATTAAAAATGAATTTTCAAAAGTTATAAAACAAATATTTCATAAGGCTACACCCTGTGACTCTAAAACAAAGAATGACTGCACTTAAGTTATGAGAGTTGGATCCCGATGTTTTGCGCAAAATAAAATTCCAAAGTTCATTAAATTTATGTTTTATAGGCATTAAGCAATATCTTAAGAGCAGGTTTTGGTATATTATATTACATGAAAGTATTAAACAATGCCGAGCGACACTAGCTTTTGAGACGAGGGTCTAACAGGTTTGTCTCATTTCTATTGTTATTCATATGTATACCAGTTTTCAACGACCTTGTTTACATAGAGCCGCAACTTGGCCATTTTTCTTATTTGCATGGAATGTGTATTTTAACTTAAACTTATACAAATCCAAAGGATAATGTTGGCCAAGTTGCGGCTCGTATCTAATTTAAAAAAAAATGTCCCCAAACTAGGGTCGACATAGCTACTAAATTAACCGGTCACCGAGCATCAACGATTGATATTATAATCACCTAACTTACGTGACATACTGCTGTTCGAAATCTAACACTTTCATTGAAAATTTTATTATGTTTAAGTCTCTGTTGTGACAGTATCTATTGTACTTCCAACTTCAAACTATGGGAGATTTTTGCGCAAAATTTAATAGGGTTTGAAGATAATATGTCTCTTAATAATATTTAACTTAATGCTTTTCATTAGGGGTGTTTTGAAAGAATTCTGGTATTGACAGTGTCATTAGTAAGTACATGTACAGGCTTATGTTGCCTCTGTATTATGGTCTGCAGAGCGAGACATCTATCCCATCCCTTAACATTAAAATCATTTAATAAGTGTGCACCTTAAAATCAACACGTTCTTTCTCTTTTCTCCATTTAAATTCGTACTGCGAAAAAATCATATGTGCTAATGTTTACATTCCACAACCATGCGGTTTAAATGTCTCCGCCTATTTGCGGATACCTTAGATTCAAAAGTGGTCCCGTTCAAATTTCCGGAATTTAAGGCTTTTACATGTTGTTTTCAGTTACATTTTCTGTAATTTTAGAAATATGTATGACAAAAGTTCTAGAAATAAATATCAAAAGCATATGCTTGCACATTAATCATAGATTAATTTAGCTATATATTGTTATGTTAAGCTTAAAATGGGTTGCCGAAAAGGTTCCAAATGACGTACTTAAGTGCACTCATTCTTTAAAGGAGTCATTTTACTATAAAATTAAAAAATGGAGAACATTAGATATGCTCAACAATAATTATAGAATTATTGCTAAATTACTCGCCAAGTGATTAAAAACAGTACTGTTACAATTAATTTATCCAGACCAAAATAATTTTTAAGGGAAGAAATATCAGTGATGCTTATAGACTGATTCAAGATATCATTGATTATGCAGATAACGAAGATTTAGAAGGGGCAATTATATTCCTAGATCGAGAAAAAATTTTTTGATAGAAGAGAATGGGACTGGATAGATGATTTACCTTTGGTAAAACATAATGCGCTGGGATACAAATGCTTCGTATAAAGTCAAAAACAAATGGATTTGTATCAAAATACTTTTCAATCTCAAGATCTGCAAGACAAGGTTGTCCTATTGCTCCATTGCTTTATGTTCTTCAAATAGAGCCTATGACTTGTGCAATTAGATAGAATCCTCAGATAAAGGGCATCTTAATTCCTACTGAAGATCAACACATTGAATGTAAATAAATAATATTATGTTTGCTGACGACACACAACTATTTTATAAAGATAAGGAATCTATTATACGCTCATTTAATGTTTTGGAAATATATGAAAAAAGCTTCAGGGGCAAAAATCAATATCTCAAAACAAAAGGTTTGTTTATTGGAAAATCAAAGGGTAAAAAATAAAAAAATTAACAAATAAAGTGAATAAAAACTAATTTAAAAACTTTAGGGGTATACTTAAGCAATAAGGATAAAAAAAGGACAAATTATGAAAAGTTTACATGTTGGAAAACTAGAAACCTTACCATAAAAGGGAAAACTTTGATCATAAAGAATTTAATAATTCCAGTTATTGGCTATGAAATTGAAATTAGAGGAATTCCTGATACATATGCCAAAATCATAAATGATATTTTCTTATCTTTAATTTAGGATTAATAAATTAAATATATAGACAGAAATGTGCTTTGTTTTGATAAGATGAATGAGGAATGAACATGATAAATATCTTTAATTTTATATTTAAAAAAAAACAAATTAAATCGTTTTATAAAATATTGTATTCAAAATCATAAACTTGGAATGCTATCGGAAAACACAGTTTAAAAATTAAAGATATACATCCAATACAGGAATATGTACTATGCTCTTGTTCAAATTTATCTCAATTTTCTTTAAATATGATGTCTATTTTGAATATAGCGAATTCCAGTCAAAATTGGAGTCTGTAAATCGAAATATAATACTCAACCTCCAATTGTTTGAAAATAAATTAATACAATTACAAGGGAAAACACTATATGTGGCGTCATTTATTAAAAGCGGCTTATTAAAAATCAAAGACATCTGGAGTGATAAAGTTAACTGTATTAAATACAAATGCATTCTATTTAACAAATTGGTAAACAAAAAGTGCTGGATATTTGAATATAGTAAAATAAAAGCTGCTAAAACTAAACCATATTATAAAATAATGAGAGAACAGAGTTTGGTCAATGATATTGAATCAAAAATCCCTTATCAATTGAAATATAATTTTCTAATAAAAAGAGCTACAAATAAATTAGTACATAATGAAGATACGCGTATTAGATTAAAATGCATAGAAAAGTCCGAAATAAGAAAACAGTACTAAAAAGTCAAGAAAAATGGTAAGAAATATCACAAAGTAACATGCAGTGGAATTTAGTTTTGGACAGCATAATAAGAGTAAAAATCAAACATAAAATTCAAGTATTTCAATGGATCCATTATATCATGTACACTGAAAATAAATTATTTATTAAGAGGAAAATAAATTAAACATGATTTTATACACGTTTATTTTGATATTGGCGATTGTTGGTCGTGGCATATGTAAAAGCAGCAAGGGGTAAAGGGCGACCCCAAATTATTACAACAAGCAGCAGCAGCAGCAAGCAACATGAAAGCATAATATTACATGTACATGTACTTATAATAAGCATAATAATGGCCGTTTCGGGTATTCCGCGAACGGTAATTAACCTTACAATTAAATCTTATGTACATGTATTTTAATTAAAATTTACAAGTTTACATGTATGTAGTTATCGTTCCGGGTTATCAAACCGTGAACGTTACTAAAGATATTTTAGCAAGCAAAGCACTCTGCATGAAATTTGTTGGAAGCAGTACACATTTAGCACAGCAATTGAGTTTGTTTCAAGCAAGCAAAGCAGATCGATTCATGAATTTGTTGAAAGTAGTACACATTTTCACAGTAAATGAGTTTGTTTTAAGCAGCAGAAGCACAATGAATTATAGCATCAGTTGAATGGCTCGGCGCAAACGCCACATGGCCGAAACCTTTGGAATTCATAGGTTTCGGTCACCCCATAAAATGGGGAGGCCGCATTCAACTGACCCACGACCAACCGCCCTAAATTTAACCTATTTACTTGGGAAACCGAAATAGAACCCCTGAAAATAACTCTAGACCCCCCAATCCCTCCTAAGTGGAAAACGTCTGTATAATAAATGTACTGAAAATACTGTAGAAGTACTTTTTCCGCTTGGCATTAATTTACGCTAAGTACGCGGTCACAAATTTTCCGCGGAAATTTGTCCAAGCGTACTTAATGTAAATGCAAGGCATAAAATGACTGTCTGAGAAATCTTCAACCCGCAGATTAAATGGAAATTGAGATTCCGCGGAATTATGACCCCGTGGAAAAGAGTACGTCTACAGTATGCAATCTGCTTGAATTGATGTTTTAGATATGTAAGATTATGAGAAATTAAGCAAAAGTTTCTAATTAGCTACAATGGATTATTTTATAGCAAAATAATTTATATTAAACATGAAAAATTACATGTACAAAAATTATATTCAACATTTTGCTCCAAACAATGACTCCAAACGGGATCTTGAAATTATCTTTCATATATTGATATGCCATCTTTTTAATGTTCATAATAAAAACAAAAAATGAACCTTCTCATCATATTTTAATTTTATTATCATGACATCTCAATTCTATTCTAAATATTGCCTTTTCACTAAACTAAGCTGTATAACTGAGCTGTGAGCCTGTACATGATAAACTGGATATTTACAGCTACTTAATTAAATGAACCAGGAATATAGAACTTTTTAAAGTTCACTTCTAATGAAAATTACAGATCTATGCCTATTAAGAATCCTCTCTACACTGCACACTAAAGAGTTCTGATTCTAATGTATTTTTCTGGAGTTAGAGTGATCTGCCCTTAGATCTTAATTCTAAAAAATAAGAAATTTACAATATAATTACTCATTTTGTAATTAATCTTAGTATTCTTAACATTTTAAAAGGCCAAAATAAATTAATTGAACGTGTTATTTACATGTATGTTCTCTACTGAGGTAATTAAGAGTGATTTCTATTCACTGATACAGTGTTCACTTTGAACATTTTTCCCGGGAGTAAATGCCATGCACCATACACTGAAAATTAAATAAATAAGCTCAATATTAACTCCTTTATGCAATATATTTTTCTCAATGTCCAAAAAAAATTGCACTTGTGTAGAGAGGGTCCTTAAAATAATAATGTAATTTCACTACCTAGAACTATGATAGGAACAGGACAAGTATTACTAATAAATGGCTCACACACAGATCAAAACCCCTTTTCCCATATCAGAGTGGCTTGCAAGAATACATGATTACATGTTTATTTTGATTATCCCTGTAGTTAAAAAATAGGAATTATTATGTTGACCTTGCATGAGAGTGCATTATTCCTAAATTACAAAACAGTACTATATCACTTTCCTAAAGGTATGGAGGATAAAAAAATGAAAAATTTTCTTAATTCACCAAAATTGAAAATTTGTTCAGAAGGAAGCACTTTCTTGTTAGTAAAGGTTTAATTCGTACACTGAACAAGTATTACCACCTAAAAAGTACTGTGAATCATTTTAACTTTTGTTATACATTAAAGCCTATGTCTGAGAAATAGAATTTTGCTGTTGATTCTGGATGAATGATATGTTTACCTGGCATGAATCATATTTTCATTAATATAATTAGTGGAAAATGTTGACAAATGTTGACAAATGCTTTAATTTCGAATCCATTAATAACAATAGCTTTGTATTTCCTACAATTTTCCCTGACTGAAGCTGTTTGTGTAAATCCAATGGGTTGGATTTAGAATGTGTCTACCCCTGGAATTTCCACTGTTTTGTTGAATATAGGATAAGCAATAAAATTATATTTACTCTATGATTTACGTATCTTGAATGAAATCCATAAGCTTATATTATGCTTATCAAGTTTAGATGTCTGATCACAATACTAGATTAAGACCAAAGAAAATTGCCTTTGTGAAATACATCACATCAATTCGCCAAATCTTTGTATATTAAAACAGGTGGAGCTTATGTAGTAATGAAATCAATTCCAAAAATTGAAGTCCTTTACATAATTGCCTTCTTGTTTATCAATAATTGACTACTGAACAAAAATATATGCTCTAGTCATTAAAATATGCATACTGCATGTACGATCAGTTTATATTTGTGTGTACTTGACTTGATAATCTTAGTACACTGGATCTTGCAAATAATAAATCTTACTGAATAGATACTCCCAAATATGTTATATTCCTATGTCATGATGGCCTCATTGCAGCTTTTCCTAGTAAGTGTATAATACACTCTTCTACTGAAAACCCTATCCAATTTATACTTTTCCTAAATAATTTAATTATTATTTCCAACCTAAGAGTCAGACACGAATTGTCTAACAATAAAATTCCCTTTTATTCCCCAAAAATAGAATGAAATGCATGTTTCTCCCCTATCTATGTGTTATGAATTTGAATGTCCAAAGTTAATTTCAGTAATATTTTCAACCCTGATATTTTAGTATTCTCATCTGATGTAAATATTCCATGAACTTTATTCTCTAACCAATAAATTAAAATTATCAAGAATACCTTATATGAATTATTTTAAGAAAAAACTACTTAAAGAAATTTTTTAACTAAAAAAACAAGCAATCCAATGATAAACTTAAAATTCAGATATGTGTAAAAAGGCAGAAAAAATTTTGAGTAAACACACGTATTAAGCCTGAACATTTTTACCAGTATATTTTGTTAATTGTGAAGTAAATCTTTTTTATTTAAAACCTTATTTAGTTAACCTTGTCAGTAGTTGGGAAGGAATAATTGATATTACATGATTCAGTTACTATTTTTCTGGGTCACAGCACACTTACAAACTTTAAATATCATAGCTAAAAGAAGAGAATTTCTAATTTAAGCAACTAATTATAGCATACAGAAGATAATGTTCTTTAACATGAATTGAGCAATTATTTGTCATTTTCCTTAATTTACAAGTCTAACCCTAACTTACCCAAACTCCAGGTAAATAAATTTATCAATTCCTTTATTCCTAATGGTTATAGCCTTAGAATTGAAGAATGCATGTAAGAATAAAATGAGGTACCTCAATCTAAATCCCCCGTCCCTAAAATACTATAGCGAATACCCTCGAGTCAGATTGTACTGTCAAATTTAATGTACGACTAATTATGTCGACAAAATAGATCAACAATGATTGGCCGTTTTTGTTCATGGCTTTATTGATTAATAGTCAAAATGAATTACCAATACAATGATGTACTCAAGGTATCAATGCAATGATGTACACAAAGTGTATGTTGAATAACTGCTACTAAATGGGTACAATAATATACAATGATAGTTCAATGATATACAATGGTATTCAACGATATTCAATGTTATGCAACGATATTCAACGATATTCAATGATATGCAATGATATTCAATGATACAACGATATTCAATGATATTCAATGATACAACGATATTCAATGATATTCAATGATACGACAATATTCAATATTCGCCTCGGTCAATATGAATATTTTTCTGGTGAATAACAAACCATATTCAACACCAAAAGAGTCCATAATTGTATAATATTCAATGATATGCAACGATATTCAATAATATTCAATGATATACAATGATATTCTATGATATACAATGATACCTGCATTGCAATGAGCAGGTAACGATGTATTACCAGGACCATGAACTACATCGACTTTTTCAACAGTGAATGATGTAGAAGGTTCATAGAATGACATAAGCCCAATTATTGGCCACGGACCCTGGAAGATAACAGGATCAGCAGCGAGCTTCTAGCAAAATTCGGCCATATGTCTTCACATGAGAGCTAATAAAGCTGAGCATGTGAAGACATCAGCCACATGCGGGCAAATTTTACCCATGCCATGACAAAACTGCAGTTGATTACAGTTCTGCAGAGTTAATCGCTCTTTGTCATATGCATTATACGATAGAACAAGAGCGTTTCATATGATTAATCAATCGTTAAATGATTCATTTACAGTGATATTGTGAATGTTTGGTTCCACCTGTTCCCAGGTCATTTCTCTTTAACCAAACCATCTGATATGGATGTTGTGTTGTTGAAATTTCAACTCATTATCAGAACTGACTATGACTATAATCAGATGTAGGTTAAATGCATTGGATTTCTATCTACCTTTAATTTTTATATCATCTTCAAACAATCCTGATGGATGCAATTGTGTTACACACATAATTCTAAGTCACTGAGACTTAAATGACTTATTGTCCATGCAACAAATTGAATAGATTTAGTAACATAGAAATAGTTTGGTAACTGAAGACAATTGCTTACCACAGAGGTGAACAAAATTAATCTGTAATGTTGGGTTTGACTAGTAGCTCTGGAGTGTTTTAAATAATGTAGATGTTTTTTGGTTAGCATGCTGATTAGTTTTTTGGACCCCTTATATGCATTTAAATTTGAGTTTTCTGTAACTTACCATCTTTGATGGCCAACACCAATGATTTTTTAGATAAAACTGTAAACTCACTAATTCTAAGAAGGTCAAAAATTGCTAAGTGAAGGTCAGAGTAAACAACTTGTTTCATACAAGTTTGACAAACTGATGAGAGACATTTTGTTATGTGATTAATCAAAGATCAGCTTTCAAATGTGTTCCTAACAATAAATGTTTTGTAGTATCGATCTGAAAATGTATTTGGAGATCATAGCTGATGGCGCTAATACAGCATCATACAGTTGCATGTGCCATAGGAATGGCTGCAAAGTAAAGTATATGGTTGATAAGTTGGTATACAAAAGGAGCCAAAGTATTGTAAGGAGTTGAAAGTGCTGTATTCAATATAGGATCTACAAGTGGTTTAAGAGATTAAATAATTTCTTCGTTAACTGTGAAGGGCACTTTTCAGCCATAGTGCCAAGGATACGAAGTGATCCCACTGAAATCAGGAAATAGACTAGAGTCTGCAGTAACATTCTTGTAACCTGAACTGTGTTCCCCTTTGATTTAAATGTTATTTTTAAACATAACACTAGTAATCTTAATTAACTATTAATTTCTTGAAAATCTACTAGACTAGTACTGCAAATTTGAAATGAAAAAATTGGCATTATTATTATTATTATTATTATTATTATTATTATTTTAATTATTATTTATTCTATCTATTTATTTATTTATTTATTATTTATTTATTGTGATGTGTAATAAATATGGTTTAATTTGTAAGATTTATATAGAGAGCAAGAAATGTTAAATAAGTGGTTGGGCCTTCAGTTTAAATCTGAATTAATTGGAATCCCTATTTCCTGAAATGTATGTAGCAATGCTTTAGATAGATTCGACCAATCTGACGAGTCCTTGGAACCCACAAAAGAAAATCAGTTAAATGATTAATTATATTTGAAATTTATGTATTTATTTATTTATTTGACTGACAATCTAATGGAGTATTGATGTTTACCCGACATTAGTTCATTTCTATTACTTGATCAAGAAGCACATGATTCCAGCATAATGCCATGCCAATGAAATCATTTACACTAGCACATCGAGGGGCTTAAAAAATTTTTATCTTTGTAATCAACCTCCATTTTTTTTTAGGAAGGGGGGCAAATTGAATTGGAGGAATGCTGATTGGGCTTTGTTTGATTAGACCTTTGCCTTCTGGTTGGTGATGGGGAGATGTTAATGTTTGAGCAACAATGAATCTGGGGGTAATTGTTATGATGAGACGTGCATTTATTAACGTTTAAGTGTAAAGTATGTTTGTTGAGTTTGCATGCAATTTGACATGTACAGTAAGAATAGCTCAGCATTTACTGAGCCCCGATATAAGGAAGTTAATTCTTTGACATTTTCAGCCTAAATTATATTCTAACCAACCCCCTGTAGGATATCAACAGGCCCCTAGTCTAATTACAATGTATTAGCATATAGGCCTAATTGAGGCCGCCTTGAATGTCAACTGAGTGCCTCGTCAAATAGACCCTAACTAATGTCAATAATGCATCAGACCACATTTGAATGGAAGTAGTTTTCTTTGTACTTTGCTTTGGCTACATAATTAACTGACCATCAACAATGGAGAACTTTTTGTTCATTTTAATAATCACTTTCTGACAGCACAGTTTATCAATCCTATCTATTCCTTAGCTCATATTTTTATTTTTATTTGCTGTGGGACATGTGCTGTCCAATCTTGAGTAACACTAATTAATGTTTGAGAGAGCTTCACCCTTGTATGGAATTTGTATTAACGAATTCCTGAGAGTTGATCCCCCGTTGTCGGCGTAATGCTTTTGTCTTTTTGTCAGTATTTTCGACCTTTACCTTCTATTAAACAACTTTGATCCATTTCTGCATTGCCTTAGTTTGGGCAACATAAAAAGCGTATAACCCCTTCAATGGCAAAGATTTTAAGCATTTCTAGACAAATGGATGTGGCTAAGCAGTTATATACATTTGCATCAGAGTTATCTTTCCTGGACCATATCTCTATTTGTCTCCATAACGTGACTTAACTCAAATTGAGTTAAGTCTGATTACACAAAATATGCTAAAAATAATTCGCATAGCTCTAATGAATTTAGTGAGCTACCTTTGGATGCTAATGAATTTGATAAAATTTATGCAATTGCCAAAAGGAACCAAGGGGCAATTACACACTTGAGAATCTCTGAATTTAATTTCAAGAGTACATCAATTTTGAAGTTTCAATTAAAACAAAGGCTTGTCTTGTTGGTTGATTGTGTTGTTTAATGTGGAGGACTTTATTTTAGTCAAGTATGAACTAAATTCCTTTTGCATGATAATAACTTATATCCTGATTTATGCTGAACTGTGAACATTACCCTTACAACTTACAATATTTGAATTTTCCTTGTTGATCCTCAAAGCTGGAAATGGTATAACTTTGGTTCCGAGCCCCCTTGTTTTTTTTGTTTTTTTGTTTTTTTTAAAATCACAATTAATGCCCTCTATTGCAAAATGCAGTAAAAAATTCCCTTATTGTATCAGTTGAAAATGTTCAATTGAATAAAGGCTGCGAAAATTGATAAACACCGATTATAATGTTTTGATCACTTTTACTGCTATTAAGCCCCCCTTTTATGGTTATTTTTTTTTTTAATGCACGATTTATAAAACATAATTACAATAACTATTCCTCAATCCGATATATATTTTTGCTTATAAAACTAAAACATGACCAAGTTTTAACACAAATTATGCCACATATATGCCGATATGGAATTTTTTTTAATCCAAGCCAATCTCGCATTTTTTCGAAAAAGAACAATCCATCCATATATCTAATCATCAAATCAGATACATGTATTTGTCTATACTGTTTTATGAAATTATTTTAGAAATAATCGTGATTGAAAGCATATTTTTTGAAAATTCTGTCTGCTACAAAATTATGTACCTTTCGTTTTAGGATCCAGGGCAAAAAGGGGGAATTTTAGATATCCTGAACCCGATCTAATTTATATTCAAGCTAACCCAACTCAAATAGCAAGAACAAAGTTTTCCTCATAAAATAAGCGCATCTATTCTTTGAATTAATAGATGCTATTATGTAAAACCGGATTGTCCAATTGTATATTCAATTTATGTGAAAACGAAAGGAAAAATCAACAAAAATTTTTTTTACATTGTTTCTTTTTTGTCATTGCTTGTTTTCTTTTTGGTGTTTAATATAAATATATAAAATTTCTATTTACATAATTTACAATATACGCTACTGTTTTTTTAATGCATAAGATGTTTTACAGATGTTTGCGTCACTGCTTATTATGTGTAAGAGTTTTATATTTTGGATCCAGGGCAAAAAGGGGGAATTTTAGATATCCTGAACCCAATCTAATTTATATTCAAGCTAACCCAACTCAAATAGCAGCAACAAAGTTTACCTCATAAAATAAGCACATCTATTCTTTAAATGAATAGATGCTATTATGTAAAATCGGATTGTCCAATTGTATATTCAATTTATGTAAAAACGAAAGGAAAAATCAACAAAATTTTTTTTACATTGTTTCTATTTTGTCATTGTTTGTTTTCTTTTTGGTGTTTAATATAAATATATAAAATTTCTTTTTACATAATTTACAATATACGCTACTGTTTTTTTTTAATGTTTTACAGATGTTTGCGTCACTGCTTATTATGTGTAAGAGTTTTATATTTTGAATTTCTTCTATGATTAGAACCATATATGTTGTAAAAAACGCTTTACCAAAACTTATAAGATAGCTAAAATTATCGATCCTTGTAAAAAGTTAATTATTTCCTGATACATGTAATTACAAGGAGCACACGGCGGTTCTGTCCGATTGTCAGGGGAGGGGGTGTTGACTCCTCCATGGCGCATGACCCAGCTCTGATGTTTTGGATGTCCGAATTTGTTCTGGTCCTATTTTTGAGCTTGAATACTGTTCGTTATCTCCATATATTTCATGTATATTGTTAAGAGGCGTTATGTACAAAAGTCATAAAATTACTTGCTAATTACCTAGACATTTCTCACATTTTGAAAAAATTCCTTTTCCATTTTCGTGGTATTGCAATCATAGTTAGATTGGTATATTTAACAAAAATTTGGTTGATTTATTTTTTGATCAAACAAACGTTCATCCTTATACATTTCAAAATAATTTAATTGAAACTCAAAAACCTGTAAAATTGGTTCACAGGTCAAATGTAACATGATTAAATAAACAGATTAATCATTATAAAATCGAATAGAAACTAATTAAAATTCGCAAAGTAAATCTGCTCTAGGATAATGATACTTATGATTCCACTAATAACTTACTTTGAAAGATGGTTGATCGATTGTTATTGTAAAACGCCTAGTCAGCAATATCTCATCCATATGTCGGCTGTTGAAAAGATGGTAATTGGTAATTGGATACAAAATATCCAATAGGTAAATTAGTCGAAAAAAAATAATACAAGCTAATATTTGATTCCTTTTCCTAACTTTGGCCCTTGAGTATCACGTTCAATTTATATTCTTAAATTTTTTGGATGATTTGGATAAATCGATTGTCGGTATGCTTTATGTGATTTATGGTCAAAACAGCGCATCGGTGCCAATTTGTCCTACATTTTCCTAACATGTAGAGGAAATTCAATAATAATATTCCATGTTTATTTTCTTCATGTGTCGATCTTTTTTGGGAAAAAATAATGTAAAATAATAAATGCTTTTAATGAGAGTAGTATTCCCGAACGAACTTTTGAAATCAACTCGTAAAATCTCTTCAGGTTCATAGATACTCTGATAAGAGAGATAACTCTTAATATCACAAACGTCTATTATTTCTTTATAAATTTGTCAAGTTGAAGTGTCTTTCTTTTTTTTTGTCCAATTATGCCCGCAAGATATGCTATAATTGTTTATATTTTACTTATAAAATACATTTCTTTTGGAAAATCATTAAGGTTAAAGCAAGATTTTATACTGTGGTTTCTTCAATAATCGTGGAGCACCAATTTTCGAGGATATCGTTGTTGAGCAGATCCACGAAATTCAATGTTCGTGGCATTAAGAAATTTGCTTTTCATTTGTATAGGCAATGCTTTTATCCACGAATTTACGTATCCTCAAAAACGTATGTTTTACAAAATCCACGAAAATTGATACCAACGAAAATTGATGAAACCACAGTATGAGTGAGCAGAGGGTTTATGAACCATAAACTGTCATCTTTACATGTAGATCGTATTTTAAAATTGAAACAAAATAGGTATATGTTAGTATATTTGTATTATGAAAATATTATATTTGTATTAATTGAATAGACCCAACGAGAGAAAATAAAACTATTTTATCAACGTATTATCTCAGATTCCCTATAGACAACAAAATATATATTTAATTGTTTTTTTATGAGAAAATAAAACTATTTTATCAATGTAATATATATATAAGTGGTACTATCAAACAGTTAGTTGGTTCGAAAGAAATTAGGTTAACCGATTGACAATACACTATTCGATTAGAAAAAAACAACTCTTGATGTGGTTTATAACTCGATATATAGATATATCAACTACGTATAACAAGTGTTAGTTCCATTCTTATATTGATACGATGTATCTTTCGACGAATTACGAGAAATATAGTAAATATATTCTGAAAGTCCAGGAAAAAAACTGAGCGAATTTTTACACAATATTGACACTTTTATAGTAATATCTAAAAAATTTACATCATATACCCCCCTTTTGAGGTTCTTTTCTGAAAATTTAAGATAACTTTGACCTATTTACTTAAATTCTGCAAAAGTTTAAGACTTTAAAAAAATTTTCTTGCTTCTTAAATTTTCAATGCCAGAAAAAGTCACATTTTGTGAGTGCTGAAAGGTCAAATAATTGATTATTGGAAGCAATTTGAAACTTTTTCTCAGTCACAATTTTATAGTGTCTTTTTAAGATAGACTTACAGTTTATTTTGTTCCATGCTTTATTTGGAACATAAATAGTTTATATGACTCACAATGACAAGTTCTATTTTATCGTGTCGACCTACCTAGCCTGTATTTTATTTTATCGTGTCGACCTACCTAGCCTGTATCCTACAGTGTCTTGCATTTATCCTTTCACTTTTCTATTTATCATCTTTGTTGTTGCGTTTGTCAGGTTCCTGTGTTTTTTTAGATATAAAAATATAGCAAGAGAGTAAATGGTGTGAGCAAGCTCAAATTAACATTCGGTCTAAAAAAACTATCAGTTTTTCATTAATTTTATCGATATTAGGTTATGATTGTTTTATTTAGCAAGTAAAAAAATCTTTATATACGTAATGCGAAGAAAGAAAATTGACAGGTAATCTAAATGCAAATGCGCAATGATTTTACATTTTATTTAACAATTGTACCCGTTTGACTGTAAGAATATTTCACACTTTTAGTTTTAAAATAAAAGATAAATAATCAAATATAATTCATTATTTTCTTACTTTACGTCTAACATTTTTTGGAATACATTTGCAAGAGTTTTAAATGAAATCCTTTCCTAAAACTCAGTTAAAAGTCACAATCCAAATAGTAAATTATTTAGTTATTTACACAGTAGATGTATTACTGCCATCACAGACAAAAAAATTGAAATGTATTGTTTAATATAGCAATCAATATTGTAATCAAATATCAAAGTATCAAACAGTGATCAAGCTCGAAAGTCCATTGGGAAAACACAAATTGAAAGCAGAGAAACAAAGACCTCAAAACATATCAGATGGATCTGATGCCATGGAGGAGTAACCATCCCTTACGGACCGACATACCCACCGTTTGTTCCTTGTCATGTTTTGGTAAATGATTATAATACATAAACGATACAACTGATATTATTTGACATTTCTACTCAAAATGATTTACATGCACTGCAAAATATATCTCGGAAAGAATTATGACCCCATTTTACCTTCGTAACAAAGTTTCAAGGATATCGGTGGTCACATATATTTGACCTGCTGACCCTTTCTTTTGTTTTTCATTCAAATGAACAGAACCAGAAGTGAATGCACAAGGGTCTTCCTCAGTTGCATTTAAGACTTTGCCTTTTGTAAATGAAGCAATTGAAGTACCGTATTTCTTTAAAGGAAAATCATCATCGGTTAGATCAAGAAAATCAATGTCTGTTACTTCACTGGTGGACTTTTTAGAGTGTTTGCAGGTCTTAAATCGTAGT
The DNA here is from genome assembly GCF_032062105.1 of Saccostrea cuccullata. Taxonomy (NCBI): domain Eukaryota; kingdom Metazoa; phylum Mollusca; class Bivalvia; order Ostreida; family Ostreidae; genus Saccostrea; species Saccostrea cuccullata. The sequence goes on along the minus strand of NW_026918900.1, from coordinate 1,218,291 downwards.
TTCTTATTTTCATTGTCTATTGAAGGTTTTAGGCACTCTGGAATGTCATTTTTCTCTATAGAGTTCCTGGTTTTGACACTCCTTCCTAGACTTGAATGAACACTATTATCCGAGATTAAAATAATTTCTCCGTTTTCTGGTTTACCACGTAATCTTTTTTTGCATTGACTGTCTTGAAATACAGATGTCTTTGAAGTACAATTAGTAAAAGTGCAACCTATTTGTTGTGAGTTTACAATTGGCTTCAAATTCTTAATAGCAGTAGATGGTTTGTCAGTTGATTTAGCTGGAGTGTTGTTTTTTCTCATTTCTTCCACCATAGATTCAAAAGCACATGTCACTCCTTTATGTAGCTTGTTCTTCTTTGTTTTCATGCCATCAACTTCCTCTTTTATTTCGTTCAATTTCATCTTTACTTCTAATTGCTAAGATAAAAACATTTGAAACATGCCATATATATTAGTGTTCTTAATAAATGAAAACGAGAAGTCGATATGCAAAACAATTTTGCCATCTTTTTGCCCATGTCTAAATCAGAACTACATTATAATACAAAGATGTCAATCCTATTTTTTATTAGAAGACGAGGTATACTTACACATACTCTTGTTAACAATTTCACTACCACGTTCTTATATTTAGACTCCAAGTTTCTGTTATGTGCTTCAAGAATCTCCTTCTCTTTCTTCATTTTCTTTATATATTCCACAGATGCTTTAAGTGTCGATCCTTTATTCAATGTCATAATGCTAGAAAAGTAAATATGTAGTATATTTTAATGAAAAATAACCTAAAATAATCATTGGAAATAGGGACTCTTTGAACAGGCCTCTGGATTCTTTTTTTTTTGGAATCATTGAAAATTTGTATACTTTTTTATCTTAAATTTTATTTTTTTAAATTTTTATTTTAGCCTTTGAATATATGTGTATCATGTGAAGAAACAGCAGGTATTTCGATCAACAATGTCTTTGTTTCGGAAGAAAAATATCAGGGATATTTCATTATCTTCTCTGATTTCTGTAAGCGTTATTTGTAGAACTATTACAGTATCTTATTCTGGCAGGGTGGTGAACAAAATTCTATGAAATATTTAATCCACGTTTTTTTTTTTTTTTTTTTTTTTTGCTTCAGCTAGTCTTCTATAGATGCAAAGTTATCGAATGTTACAATCTGACATGCGATGAAAAATATTTACCCATGAGCTGGTTTGGGCAAAAGTGATGCCAGTTCCTTTATTCTATCATTGATATGGAATCTTCTTCTACGTTCGACTAACAAAACAAGAAACAATATTTATTTATTAAACATTACTTTTTTTAAATTTCTAACATGGACAGATACTGACCATCTAAATAAGCAACCTTGCAATGCTAGGGGTCCTGAGTCAACACGTTGCCGTTGGACCCATGGCATATTTCTTTAATATTCCTAGGCCGGCTAAGTGACGTTATTTGGAAAAATTACAAATCTTGATTGTTTTTCTTATCTCTCAACCAATCACATCAAGCCATACTATGAATAACAACATTTCAGGTGTCAACTGACTTCTTTTTATTTACTTTATCTTACTATTTATGAAAGCTTTAATTTTATTGCTGCTTCTCTATGAGAGACGCGCCCTAAAATATCTGATGAAATATGCCAGGAGTTCAACGGTAATGTGTTGACTCAGGACCTCTTGATCTGGCATTGAGAGGATGCTTAATAAAATTGTAAGAAAAAAGTATTATTTTTACAGAGTACATATAAATGATAAAGAGAGAGAGAGAGAACCATTACTTATATTATGCTTCTCCTTCCGAATTCTCTCTTTTCTTAATAGCGGCTCTTCTAACTGTTTGGCAGAATTTCTTGATTGAAAACTGGATGTTGAGGGATTTCTCTCATTAGCATTGCAACAACTTGTAAGATTGCCTTTGTCCTGCAACGTAAGGAAATAGAGTGAGATGAACTATTCATCACTATAAAAATAAAATGTTATCAATTTTAAAAAATTACATAATTTATATATAAATTAAATTATTCATGATTGCACATGCTTTGTGACGAGCGGGGTTGCGGAAACTGACGACATTTACCGAAGCCGAAGTATGGTATTACGAGTTATCTTTCTTGGTCTAGCTTTATCCAACTTAATAACATGACCTAACTCAATGAGTTAAGTCGAATTATTCATTATATTTAAATGTCATGGAGAATAAATTTCCCTATCCCAACTAAAACACCAACATCCTTAGAGCTCAGTAGCTGAGTAAGCTTGTACATGTTTCGAGATCTGAAATAATAAGGTTTTTAATATTTTCTTCTTAAAGAATCATATACAGGACATTGAAGTAAAAAATGATATTCATCATCGATACTGTGATTATTACAAAATTTACAAATTACAACAGTACTAGTATTAATGATATGTCATAGATGCATGTAGATGAACTTGTCATGTTCTACATTTGTTAATTATAAGAAAGCATTGTTGCAGGGGATCAAAGAAAACTTTGTTTTATTTGTAAGGTAGCTATGTTTGTACTAAATGAGTTTTAATGTAGCATTAAGCTCAATGTTCATGACTTTCTCAATATATTGTGCGATTAAGTAATTTCCAAGTCCCGTTCTAAGCAAATTATCTTAACACCCCTTGCCCAATTATGTTTAGAATGTAATATATTTTTAGCATTATGCAATAAATTTTCATAAGAAGATTTCAATATACAGTTATTTGTACAGTACAAAGTAATTTACACCAGTATCAAATTTTCATAATTCTTATTTTCCTGGTTATGATTAATGGACAACAAACGTATTCACCATAAACCATGTAACAACTAGATCTTTTAATTCCGAACAGGTTTTAACTAGTGTACTAAACATAATATGAAAACAATCCTTTTCAGGTGATTTGTGATCAAAGCCCAAAATTTCTCAATCATAGTTTAGAACACTTAATATACATATGTATTAAACAACTGACAATGTATTTCTGCATTAAATTCAAACATTCGAATATTTCCATTAAACTTTTCTGCCTGAATTCAAAACATTTTTTTCTGAGCATTTTAAATTAATTGCTAATTTAAAGGTCCCAAAGATCGGACTATAATAAAATTAATTTTAATCTCTGTCTTTGAATAACATGACAAAAATAACAAATAAAATTAGTTTGTATGCACACAATATTTATTTAATATTAAACTATTAAACATGCATTTGAAAGAAATCTATCCTACCTCTTCGGAATCCAAACGCTTAAATGTGCATTTTTAATAAGTTGTATGATTGCTCAGGTACAGGTAATAAAGTATGTTAATTCAAATGCACTTTAAACAATTTTATTTGTCAGAAGCCTGATTAGATTCCTCTCTTAATTAGTTTTAATGTGAAAGATTAATCAAACCCGTGAGACACGAATTGTCGTATATCAAACTTATCACTTGTCTTCTGCTGCAAAGGAACGCTGAGAAATCAATTGACCTGGTGACCTTTTAGCCTTTGAACTTGATCTTTGACTTGAACTTTTCATAAAAGTGCATAAAACATATAGGTAATGAAACCGTTTAATTTTACCATTCAGGAACCGAAATGAACCATGGTGATAACTTATTATCATAAAATATTATAAAACAAATATTCCTAGATATGAATTTGAATAATAGAGGCGTACCTTTACTCTTTAGATCACATTATATATGTAATTGACACACTATCAGATTTTTTTTTCTTTGTAGGCAAAAACATAAACCAAGGCAGCAATAGAATACACATGGAATAATTTCATTAGCAGAATATCATTTGTTTTTAATAATATCTTAACAGTTTTTATAGAATAATATTTTTATTTGAAATGAAATAATACAGGCATACCTTATCAAACTGTACGACTTGATCAACACAGTGAAGTTTCTCTTCTTCTGCTCCATCCATTTGAATAGATTTCAAAATATCGTCAATAACATTGTCCACCTAAATAATGACTGATTTATTTAAAGTATGATTCAACTAATAAACTGGTGAGTATTTCCAATTGCAAATCTATTTTTCCTTAAATTTTATGTCGAAAAAATACTCATTGTTCCGGAGAAATATAAGAAAAAAAACGATTAACATGAAGGCTTTGAGAATTGTTTTGGTCATTTTTGATTGATTTCCATCCAAAACCATTCTTCATATCTTAAAATAAATTCTTCGTACGTCTTCAATTTCGGTTATATTTCTTATAGTTTCATGTAAGCCTTGAGAAAGCCTTGGAATACTAAAGACGTCAGCGCACTCTTCTTCTTCTAAGGTCGAAAACATCTCTTCATCCTCGAGAAGGTCATCAGTTTCCTCTTCTGGGTAAGAAGATGGTCCCTCAAATACTTCTTCCGTTATGTTTTGGTTTCCCAAAGATGTTTCCTCTTGTTCTGTTTGCTGAATATATATATATATATGATATAAATATGTATTTAACAAAGACTGGTGCAAATACACTTCTCATATAAACCTAGTGAAAGAAAATATGGTCAAATCTGTATAAATTAATGTATAAATTTATTAAGGGACCAGACGTCATAGCGTGATAGAATCACTTGGCAAGATGGTCTATTCTTCATATTTCTAATCACAATTAGACTGGTTTAGGAAATTTTAAGTTGATAGCGATAAAACACAAAATAACATTGAACCACATGGATGTTTTTTTTTTCATTCGAAAGATGCCCATATGATCTTCTCTCGATTTAATTCCGAATTCCTTTGAGGGTACGTGAACTGAAAGAAATTATACCGACGCTTTTGAGCCTCACATCTTTAAGAACTCGCGGAATAGCAAGATTTTTCTCAGTTACAATCAATTTTATATCTTTACGAACATATGTTTGTTACGAACTTTGTTGGTACATTTTCCTTGTCATAATGGGGAAATACATTGTAACGGAAAAATCCGTCGAAAATTCAGTGTGAAAAATAGCAAAACAATTAGTATGAAAAAGTCAGCCTTTGACTTAAAATGATACATTTGACAACAAACTTTACAGCTTGATGGGTTATTCTCATATTTCCTTCAAAACCAACCTCAGGTCATTAAATAAAGTACAGGTTTTCAAATGTGTTTGAAGTTTGGATCGATAGGCTCTGCATTTGGAGTCATTTATCACTATTGATATGAGAATGTCAGTATTCTGCTATGAGAAAGTCAAAATGTCTTTCCAATCTTAAAAAAATAAATATGTGGTCACAATAACACTATTTCATGTAAATGCCATGATAAATCAATTCAACCGATGTAGCAGTAAATATATTAATATTTTGTTTTGTATATAAGTGTCTGGAATCTAAATTAGCAATTGTGTATATTATCGTATCAGGTTTTGCGTTTATTGTGAAGACCGTTTATCCTGTCGTTTCGAGATCGTATCCTATTGTACCGTGTATCATGTCAGGAATACCGTTGCTGGTACTGAAATACTTACGGTATTCTTAATTTTATCAAAGATAATAAAGAATATGTCAAAATATTAAAGCACAGATTTTTTTTATTTTTGGATGTCGTTGGTCTTAATTTGTCGCGCACGACTAGGTACTATCATGGAATCGACGACAACCAAAAAATAAGAAAAATCTGTGCTTAAATATATTTAAATATTCATTTTCTTCTTTAATTTCTCTTATTCATTGTTAATGTCATAAATCTTTATTGTAAATTGAGCGCCTTTCAGAACCAATGTACACGTGCTTAATTATTGTATAAGAAGTTGTGACGTTGGAAATTTAAAAAAAATGCAAATGGATATTTCGAAGCGCAAAAGGCAATGTATGGTGTGATATGCAAAATTAGGCAGTTTAATCTCCCCTACGAATGTTAATTGGATTTGTTTGATAAAGTAGTTTTACCAGTATTGTTATATGGCTGTGAAATATGGTGGTATGAAAATATCGATATTATTGAACGAGTTCATTTACGTTATTTAAAACATATATTGAATCTGAAAAGTAGCACTCCAAGTTATATGTTTTATGGAGAAACTGGTAGGTTTCCATTACATATAAATATTTACTCAATAATGTTATTGGGCAAAACTTGTGAATTGAAAAGAAAATAAATTGTGTAGAATACTGTATACAGGGTTATTTTCGCCCCGTGTTATTTTCGCCCTTTTACACTTGCAGACAATTTTGCCCCGTTTTAAATTCGCTCTCTCAAAGTTTTGTTTAAGTACCTATACTGTATAATATGAATTCGCACCGTTTTAAATTCGCCTAAATGAGGCTAGGGCGAAAGGGGCGAAAATAAAATGGGGCGAAAATTTCCCTGTATACAGTAGTATACATGTATTTACGTAAACAACATGATAAAGATGAAATGAAAAACTCTTCGATATCACTTGTACAAAAGATTTTTGATAGATGTGGTTTATCAAATATATGGTATGAGCACGAACAATATTTTTATAATGTAGAATGGATAACTGCTACAGTCAAACAAACATTAAAAGATCAATATATTCAAAAGTGGAACAGTGAAGTTCAAGAACCTTCAAAAAGTTTAAGTTATAGAATTTTAAATTTTGAGTGCGAAAAATATTTAACACTTTTATCATTTAAATTTAGGAAAAACTTTTGTTAAGTTTAGAACCACAAATCACCACCTTCAATTGAAACAGGTAGATGGAATGGTACTTAAAGAAATGAAAGAGTTTGTAGCTTATTCAGTAGTAACCAGATAGGAGATGAGTATCATTATATTTTAGAATGTAGTGCTTTAAACCAACTAAGGAAAGTTTATTTGAACCAAAAATTTTGCTCTTATCCAAATATTATCAAGTTTTGTGAAGTCATGTGCCAAAATGATGTTGCTTAATTATCACCTTCTGCTTGACCCACTGTATTATATGCATATATGTTTTATATGTTTCGTACCTCATGTACCATTTAAATGGTTTTGAGTGAATAAATTGAATTGAATTGAGGAAAAAAAAATTAATTTTAAACATTCAATTGTTATAATTTTACAATAATGCAATGGGGTAATTGTTTTAAATCAAACTGAGCTTAGGCAATTTACATTTTGGTAATTTTAAAGTATTAAAAATGCATATAATTTGTATTCTACTGTGCTGTGACAAGGTTTCGCGTGGTTATAAGGTATAGTTTGTTGTAAATTCCCAATGGATTTCGTAAAGAAAATTATACTGAATGTAAATGTAATCCTTGTAAACAGTCTATGAACTTAAACAATAAATAAAAGTCTCTTTTCTTCGGACTATATTAAATATGAAAATGTAATAAAAAAATTCGAACCGTGGTTTTGCCTCTATTGCAATGACCTTTCGGAGAAAAAATTATTGAATTTTTTTTTTCATTCTAATTTTTTTATCCAAATAAAACTACATATCCTTTATGAAGCCATTCGTTCATTGAAAGGCGTGGTAAAAAGAATTTAAGGCGGGAGTGAAAGACATAGAGAGACATTGAGAAGTGGTCGGGGCTTAGAATAACTATTATTTTTGTGGTTTTAGGTTTATAATAAAGCAATTGGCGGTTATGAAAATTATCATGCAAGCAAAAGATTTCCATGAAGAGAAGCTATTATTAACGTCCAGTCCTAAACATAAAACATCATAAAATTCATACAGTACAGCACTTTTTCTCGAAAACGAAATCATTTGAAGACTTCAAGTTTGTTAATAATTAAAGGTCACACAAAACGATTTCCCTTTGATTTATATACGGAATCTGAGGTCATCGGAGCTATTTAAAAAAAACAAACCTGAAAATATATATTGTTTTTATGCAAGGTAGCGACAGTAGAGCCGACCACGAGAAAGAACTTCAACTGATTCAGCTTATCTCCATTTGTTTAAGGACTGATGATACAAACAAGCAAAAATTTTGAAAATAAAAACCTGGGTCATGTTTAAATGAATAAAGTGAATGAGTTTCACCGAGGAGTTTTTAATTTTTTTTCAAAATTTAATAATTTGTTCAAAGATGTTTTTTAAAAGCCATTGAATTTTTGGAAGGGTCTTATATGTTTTATCTTTGTAATTTTGATTGGATCAGTGTCGTCAATCAACACCGTAATAATCGATCGCTCTCTCTCTCTCTCTCTCTCTCTCTCTCTCTCTCTCTCTCTCTCTCTCTCTCTCTAATTTATCCTTTCTCATTAGAGTTCTTAAAAGAATCTCTTCATTTTTTGAAAACACTTGCAGATATTTTGTTTTTTTTTTTTCAAATCAACATTTCTCTCAAACAAAATAATACACAAATGATGATGATGTTGATGAGGATAATATTAATTAGATTAATACATCGTAACAATAAATTGTAATAATAAAATTATGTAAGTTATAATAAAATATTTCCATGTAGTACAGTTTAAACGTAACAAAACTTCTTAAGGCATTATAATCATCTAGCAATACTAGTAGTTCCCTACCGACAAGAGTAATGTGAAAAAATCGAAAATGTTGTGAGTAAAAAAAAATCATTGAACCGGGACAAAATGCAAGCTTAAACTCTAAGTCATAAAGTAAAATTCATTTACCCCAAAATCAGATAAATATAGCTGAAAGCTTCTTGGAATAAAATCGGAAAACACTGCAAGAATTAAAAAGACAGTAGCTACGTCCAAAATCATGACATTGGAATGAAATGCAAACTTCTTCTGTTACTCATGAAGGTAAAGTCACAGACCGAAACTCAATTTATTATCTGCAAGTGTTAAGAGAAAAAAATGAAAACCAGGTGAGACAGACTGACAGTTAGATAGACAGCTAGACAGACGGGCCGACAGAGTGGGAGGAAACCTTATACTCCCTTCCGTTTTCACCGCTTGTATACTTATAAAAGTAATTATGGCATTTAATATCAGAAAATAGTCGTTTAAATGCCTTTGTTTTCATTTAAATGAATTTCCCCATTTTATGATACAAAATCACTTTATACACTGTTATTATCACTAGGGATTATTTTTAAAGTCCGACATTTTAACACATGGTTAAATTTATGTAAACCTACTAATTTTACAACTTCTAGTGGTAAAGAGAGTCAAGAGAAGCAAAGCTTAAAATGTAAGTTCGGGATGTACATGTAATTATGTGGATAAAAATGCTTCGTTTGGAAATTGAAATACAAGGTTCTTGAAGTCTACATAAAGTCAGCAATTCTATAATGACCCAGACTAGATATAATGCTTTCAAAAATACTTAACAGTAAACAGGTTTGCAAAACTTCACTTAAACGGTGCGTAAGTATTGACAAAATGACAGAAAAAATTAAGAGGAACACACTACATTACTTTAATGTGAAGTAAAAAAAATATTTTCATTACAGATAACATATTGCAATATTTCGAAAAATCTAAAATACCAACAATAAAAAATCTTTTATTAAAGTGGTAAAATGTATATCTATATACTAATTACACAATATCTATAAGAAGTGCTTAAAAAACATGTTTATTTAATGCAAATCTTTCCTAGTAAATGTTGGGTATAAAATCGAATTGATTGCATTGAACATGGAGTCTAATTTAGAAGCTGGCTATTATCCATCCAACAGTTATACAACATACCTTTTCCTGCAAATCAAAAGGATTAATTTCAATTAAAGGGCTGTTCTCCAAATATTCTGGTGTTATCTCTGATAAATATTGTTGATCCATATTTTGGTAACTCCCATTGGAGCTTGCAATCCTTTTTTATCAAGAAACTTCGATGTAACGTCTTTATAAAGATGCAAAAGTTATGAAACAACTTCACGCCACGTGATCAGAGAACTGCCTTAAGTAGAGCATACACGTGTACTGCGTTGCTATTAATTCTATATAAAGATGAAAAAACGTTTATATATAATCTTTCTGATAAATCTTTGTAATGTCCATTCCAAAGAACTGGTGGTAACAATTAAAGATTTGTAAAGTTACCTGTAACTGGCTTCTAGTAGCTGACTACGGCAAATGGGTAAAGTTAGCAACCAGTACATGTAAATGGCCACTCGTAAATACGAATAATGGTAGTTTTTAGTTACCTTTGGTTACGACTTGTTAGTAGAACTAGCTACTACTAACTGGCTACCCGTAACGGACTTGAAAAGTTATTAAAGCTAGCTGCTAGTAACTGACTACAACATGTAAGTAACGCAAGCTATTATTTACTGCCTACTATTAACGGACTTGAAATGTGTAGAAATGTAAGTAGTTTCTAGAAATTGGCTAAACTACAAATATTGATTTGAAGGAAATAAAAATAATATTTTGACGTACTAGCTGAATTCACATTATTTGCACCCTGTTAATAGCTAATTTTACCCAGTTTTTGTAGCCAGTTACTAGTAGCTCCCTTTACTCACTAAACAATTAAGCTGTTATGTAAAAATAAAGATAATCATTTTATTTTCCATAAAACCAAAAATCAGGAGAATTGAATACATATTATTGTCATCTACCACAACTAACTATTCCTTCAAATAATTTAAATGTTTTATTTTTCATACAAATGATGTAGAATCTTAAATAGCATTTCATCTTTGTTGCTATGATATATTAGAAACGCTATTTTATATTTTAAAAAATGCAGCTTAGTTTTTTGACCCGAGTATGATTTTCAGAAGATTCTTTAATTAATCTATCTTTAAAGCATAGACTCAATTGGACTGCGCTTTTAAGGTCAATGAAGTTGCTCGTAAGATGAAAGTTGCAGTAGACTATAAAAGGAACTTGTAAATCAGTATCGATGTTGTAATATGCATAAACATGATAAATATTATTATTATTCAAAATGTTCAAGAACATTGCAATAATTTTAGATTTATGTTATAGGACTTAAAAGAAAAAAAATGTGTTTTGTATAACACTGATGCCTTCATATGGGCAAACTCTAAGGTCAAAATCAAAATATTAAATTGTTGGTATATGTAACCAGAGGAAGATCTTGTCACACGGAATACACCTATGAAATAGGAAAGCTCCAGTGATAACGGTTCAAAAAATTATGGTCAAGTTTAAAATTGTTCAGAAGTGGGCCATAATCTAAGGTCAAAATGTCAAATATGTTTATACCAAAAAAAAAAAAAGGAATACACCTATAAAATATGAAAGCCCTGGCGCCCTTTACTGAAAAGTTATGCCTATAGTTCGAAAAGTTTTGGTAAAATTGTGTAAAACTTTAAGGTCAAGAATAAAAGGTCAAATTTGGTGGTACAAACAAAAAGGTTTTATCACAAGAAATACACCTGTAAAATATGAAAGTCATAGCCCCGCCCACTTAAAAGTTATGGGCAATTTTAAAGTTTTTGCACACAAACAGACAATCAGATCTAGATAAATAAACAGGAAGACGGACAGATAGGGTATAAAATTATATACATCCGACACGGGGCTTCGGTTTTTAAGGTCTCATCGAAAGGACCTGCAACTTTCACCTCAAAGTGTCAAGAGCATGGGGAAGGCACAGTTGCTACCCACTTTTTATCGACTTAGGTCACTTGCATTTCCGAATACGCAATGCTTGGCTAAGAAACGGTTGCTACCTATTTCCTACCTAGTTACACTCCAGCCGATTTTTGCTAGCGCTCTCGAGCGCTACCAACTACGTTAGTCCAAATTCCTCGAATAAGCATGCTCAGCTTCACCGTCGTGCATTCTGGGAAAACTGTGAAAAACTACTACAGATAGACCGTACGATAACAAATTTGTTGTATCGTTAAATAACTTTATTTATTGTGTATCTTACACTTTAAATTTAACAACATAATTGTAATACTTCAAATTTCCCCTTTTCTGACGGAAAAGCCCGAGTCATTATCTTGTTGTTCTAAACAAACACAAGGAAGGTTTTATTTACGTCTACACAAAAAATCAAATATATATTAAGGACAAATCCATTAATATTTATATTTAAAAAAACTTTCTGTTTAATTAAACAACTTCAACAAAATCTCTGGAAAAAAATATATGAAATTAAAACACAAAAAAAAAAAATAATTAAAGCAAAATAAATAACTTGATCACAGGCCTTCCTCTCTGTGTTTAAAAATTGCTATAAACTTGTCGAACAAATATAACAACCATCCAATCACAAAAAATAAATATATATTAAACAACAATAATTAAACAACTTCAACAAAATAAAAAAAAATTAAATTAATAATACAAATAAAAAAATTAAAGAAACAACAGGAATTCTTAAATATCCAATTGTTTAGAGATAAATTCTTAAATATTATTGCCAGCGGTGCTCTATTGTCTGTTTTCTATTGGTGAACTTAAATACATGTACGTCAACAAATTGTAAGATATTTTCAGAATTGCATTGGTTTCTTACAAAGAAATTAGCAGAAAAGTATGTGTCCTTATGATCTTTACAGGTTAGGATATACTCAAGGAATAAATACTAAACAAGACTTTTTTCTATGTAAGTTTGAAAAACAACAAAACATAAGGACGTTAAAAGTGGAAAAGCATTAAGTATGAATTATTTTAGGAGTTTAATTTTCGTTAGCCGATTGTTTTCCTTTCTATATTCTTTCGTGTAGATCATTGTAAAATAATTTTTCAAAAAAAGTCAGCGAATGGCTAAGACTAATAATAATGGATTACTCGCATTATTTCATGGTCTTATTTCGCATGGTGTTATAATTTGAATAGCCATGAGTTTTGACAGGAGTTGAAGCAGTTTTACAATGAAACGAAACATTTATATAAGATTTATTTTATAACAACTTAATTTTAAAATCATCTACATATCTTTTTTTACATAGAGGCCCAGTAAATCAATCTAATAATTGACAGGTTTGTTTTATTAATAATCCATCGTACTCAATATACGATATATGATTGGCTTATTATTTGTAATTGAAACATTTCCATAAAAATAAATAAAAAAAGACAGGGCGGATATTTATCATCTTGCACTAAAATACAGGTAATCGGAATGACTGCTCATCATTTGTGTTTAAATTTCGTTTTTATAACCGCGTAATATCTTAATAGAAATCTTAAGTTACAAAGATGAAAACTGAAACCAAAAAACAAAACAAAAAAAAAAAAAAAAAAAAAAAAAAAACATAAACAAAAAATAATCAAGAATTTCACTCCGTTTGATGTCTTTTTGAAAATTCAATATTGTTTTAATATCTAGTAGATAAATAATAATGGTTTATCTTGGAAATAAAGAATTTTTGATGGAAGAAAAAATGTCTTAAAATGTAGATTGTAGCAGCTTTTGTTTAGTAAAGTTGTATTTGTGGGTATTACTGAAAAAAATGTTAATTCATGTCAGGAGTGCAGTTGACAAATGAAGTATTGTAAAAAATAATTATAATAATATTTTTAATAGCCTGCATGACAATTAAGTGACACAAATTAAAAAACAATAACTGAAAACATTTTACGTAAAGCTTTAAAATGCCATATTAATCACAAGATAAATTATTAAAAGTTAGGTATTTGTGCTTACCTAATAATGACAGGAAAGCAACATTTGGAGTTTTGCTCCTCCGTATGGAAACATGATTCTCAGTGCATGAGTTTTTCGAATTTTATTTATCAAATCCCCCTCTTTTTTTCTGAATAAAAAAAACATACAGAAAAATCTTGAAAAATAATATAATTCCGCCTCAACGTTACTAATACAATTGAACACGTTATGAGGTAATTTTTATGTTTTGACATTCTTCTTTACCGATTTGCATGCTCTTGACCAAGAGTGCAACTAATATGTAAGGGCTTTTGTTGAATAGAAATATTTTTGTTATGTCTAAATGTAAAGGGGAAGCATGCACGTAGCAACAGGGGGAGGGGGGGGCAGGGGGGTGCCCTCCCCATTTTTTTCCCAACATTACCTTTACTATTGAAAATTTCAGTTGAAAGGTTGGTTGGCCCGCCACTTCTTTCCTTTGTTTTTGCTTGTCAACTTACTTTTACAGGTAAGTATAAAAAAAATTTCTCTGGCTGCCCCCCATACTTTCAAAAACGATGCTACGTGCATGGAAAGTCGATGAGTAGAATGCTTACGCTTTACCTAAATTGGTCAAAGTTTTTTAAGTAAAATATATATAATAAAATATACTTTTATATTGTTATTATTTTGTTTTTAACATAGGTAAACATTGGATAAAAGTCAAATTATGATTTATTTTTTTGTGTTTAAACAAGGAAGATTTGACTTTACTATTAAAATTGCACAATCTTCTCATTTTGAGTCTTTTTCGCCTAACACTTAGAATTGCACCAAATTAATGACGTCAAATTTCCAGGATGGTTCTCCTTTGTGCACTACTGCTGCACAATTTTCATATTTATCTACACAACGCATCTTAACGCCATTTAAAAAAAAAACATAAAATTTTTGGGAACAATAAAGTCCAAACCGTACCTTCTTCCTTCTCAAAGTCATCAAAGGGAAATTAATGGTAAAAGATTTCCGTGCGTGATTTTAAAGGTACTTGGACACAGATTTGAAGTTATTATTTTCTCTATAATATTACGACTTATATATTTTAATAGCATTTCACACAAAAATTAATTAAAAATCTTATTTCGGTTAAGAGATATTGAAATTTTAAATTTTTCGGCGGGTTTGATTGACATATCCTTGCACTCTTACAAATTTTATTCTTAATCCTTAGGAAAAGTGGCAATCTTGTTTTGTATAAATGAAAAAGTTATTAATACTATAATCCAGAAAATTCAGACAAAGCAAAACAAACACACAATATATTGTCAGTCCGTGCAGTTGTGGTAAGCAGACTGTGACGATTGAACGAACCCGGTGAATTCTAAATATAAACAATAACAGAACTTGTTTACAAAAACTGTGTACATAACACGAGTGTGCTCGAAATTCTGCAATTATTATTTTGTTGGATTTAAACATTTTAAAGGTAAGAAAGGAAAGTTTTATCGTAATAGAAAAAATGTTCAAAGGAAAAAGTTGAATAATGTTTGATTGAAACAACCGGTAAACTTCCCTAATCAAGTTGTGTGGATATTTGCAGTGAAATATTTTACTATCTCGCTGAGATGGTTAAGAATACCATAAGCTTCGATTGATTCAAAGTTACACTTTTTTCGGCCTGTACAATAATGATTTCTTATATAAAATTGTTTATTGAATTGTATATAGAAGTCTTTCTTTCTTCTGCTTTATTTTAGTTTAAGTGATCATAAAGGTTTAAGCTACGTAAAAATTTATCATAATAACACGTCTTGACAGCAAAATAAAATTTTCGAAAATGCAGCTCATATTGCTTTAAATAAATACCAAATCTTCACGGCATGTAACCAGTAATCTAGTAATGCTAACAATAACTCTGAATTTTCGTGAACCTAGCGGATATTTTAGGCATGTTTCGTAGCTGCCTTATTATTATAACAAGTTAAATAATGTTCAATTAAACAAGGGAACTGTCCAGTAATATAGCTAATTCTTTAGCTTCCGTTTTATTAAATAAAGCACGCACACACACATAAAAATTAAGGTGATAATGGACAGTATTCAAGCTCAAAAGTCCATAAAAGAATACAAATTTGGAGCAGAACAAACACGGACCTCCATGGAGGAGCTAACATTCCCTGCCGACCGGTCGCGCCCTCTGCATGCTCCTTTTCATGACCGGGAAGAAACGGAAAATTCAGTTTGTAAATATTGGTCTTTTAGTAAGTATGAAAAAGCCAGCCAGCATTTGACTTCATGATAAATCGTATTTGCTGACAAGGTCATTGTGTCGACCATAAAACTTACGAAAAAGATGACTTCAAACGAGACTGCTGATAGTTTTGTTTCATTAAATTGCCTGTCATTACACTACCTCGTATCAGAAATGTTCATAGAGCATGCGCTTGCGTATCGCATCAACTGAAAGATATTAACCCCCTATGCAGGTGGTGAATGTATATCGCTGCATTAGTAAGGGAAGCTGCCTATTGAAAAGTTAAAGAATGACATTACGTTAATCATAAGGCTTCGTTTTTAGATAATCATTAATATATAATTAACGTCTTTCATTTTCAAATAAAATGCCCAAATATGAAGCAGATATGTCAGACTCTGTTTTCATTTTTTTCATTTGAAGCAGGCTTCTCCACAAGGGGTTTTACCATGGCGGCCCGCCATGGTTAATTTTATGTGCGCCATGGTTAAACGAGCTGCGCCATGGTTAAAATCGGCAGCCGCCATGATTAAATTTTATTGCATTTCAGTCCGACACCTACTTTTTTAATTACTTGAGTAGTTAATTGTGTACCTTGCATGCCTCGAAGGTAAGCGGACTGTGCTAAACAAACACGTCGTTAATCGGCGACTATGCTTTGAAGCATTACAATCAATGGAGAGACAATCAGCTGATCAGCTGATCAATATTTTGAGAATTCATTATCCTGTACACATGTGAATAATTTTGCAGAACTTCAACATATTCGAGCGCTACATGATTAGATAACGGGTTTATAAAAGATGACAATTAGCATGATAATCGTGATGCATGCGATTCAAGTTTCTGTGCCAGAAAAAATACTCTGTAAAAATTTAAGATTTTTCTGTATTTAGTCAATTTTCCATGCTCTGATTTTTTTAAAGCTTTAACTTTATTAACTTTCTGATAAAATGTGCATAGGCCTACGTCTCAGTTTTAGAGTTACTTCCTGTTGTTATGAAACGTCGCGTGGCGCTATTTTTATTACCGGGGCACGTGGAGAAGTAAACAAAACTTGGTGAAAAATGCAAAATCTAGAAAAATAGAACGTTTAGAAAAAAGGGACGCTGGTCCAAATATTCTTTTGTGTGTTAACTTGAAAAAATACTACCCATTCATCAGTTTTAGTAATATTTAAATAAACATGTTATACAACAGGCTACAACAATTCTTATGATTATTAATTTCTGAATAATATTGTCATGGTTACTGTATAAACAATTTTTCTTTAAATTCTTTCAGAAGGTTACTACAGTTTTGGACAAATTCTGGTTCATTTATGAAGTAAGATACAGGATAAATCCTTTTCAATTTTATTTTTTTAACTTTAAAAAGAGTAAGTTATTCCATTGTTTTGTGTTAATAATTGCAGTTGTTAAGTTTGAAAATTGTAAAACCAATCATTGATTAATGAAGATTAGGAAGTCTTACTCCAACAAGCATTCATGTTTTCGATCACATTTCGCCTTCGCGCAGCTTCCTCCATGGTTAAATTTTCAAATGTGGAGAACCCTGTTTGAAGTTCGTCGTGATACATCCTATCAACAAAGTATTTGAAATTAACATTGTTATACGTTTTGGATACATATATAAATGTCGAGGTGAAGGCCACAGCAAAAAATTGTCTTCTTATAGAATAGGGTATTGCCAATCGGTTAACCTAATTTCTTTCCAACAAATTTCTTTAACTGGTTAATTGTACCACTTACACATATTACTTTGATAATGTAGTTTTATTTTCTCTCGTTGGATCTCGTTTATATAATACAAATATAATAATTTTATAGTATAAATGTACAGACATATATTTTTTTCAATTTTTAAATATGATATGAGAATGCCAGTTTTACGAAACTGATTTCAAAAATTCCTTCGGGAATACAGGCATTTATATTTAACATTATTTGTTTCAAAAAATATTAGATCGAGATATAAATAAAACAAATAAAATAAATTAATATAGATTTTCCACTAATTTTTAGGGAAAACTGGCACCGATGCGCTGTTTTGACCGATACATGTAATCACACAAAACAAGCCGACAATTTCTCATATGAACCACAATTATGTCCAAATTTTCCCAAAAATGTATGAATGTAAGTTAAGGATAAATAACACAAACATTTTTTTTCTGAAATCAGCAATATTTCTCATATATAGATTTAAATTTAAATTAATAACCTGAATAATCATTAGCAAGTATAGTGGGAGAATTTTATAAGATTTTATGGAATTATATAGAAAGCAAAACATTGTCTCACATCTAAGCACCAAGGAAAACCCACATTTTCTTTATATTTCAGGGATTTATTATCTATGGCATTTCATCTCAAAGTTAAAAATTTGTGCAAAATTTTGTATGGAATTATATAGAAAGCAAAACATTGTCTCAGGGATTTATTATTTATATCATTTCATCTCAAAATCAGTCAAAAAATATATATCAATCCATCTTTTTGTTTGTGCTAAGGACATTGGCAAGGTTTCTGGTTTCCGTATATACATTTTCAAGAATTTTTGAACATGTTTAATGGTACTAAACATGTTTAATTCTGGTTCATTTAACCCACCAAGCCAGCCTTCCTATTTAGATTTTGTAGAATCAATGCTTTCACAATTCTCAATCAGAGTCAATGCATTTACTATGTAAAATGTTGATAAAAAAGGACCTACATAATTTTTAACCGTACGATTTCTTTAAAACCCATTCATTTCATAGACGTTTTGAATAAAATACATTGTTGTTTTCTTATATCCGATGGTATGTATATATTTTGGCTGAAAATGCAAAATATAGAAACAAGGAACAGAAATTCCAGCAGTGTTCGTTAATTTTGAATTACTTCCCTTAATATCTAATTATTATTCACAATGATCAAGGGTTTCTATCATGTAATTTACGTTAGTGGAAACAAATTGTCATAAATATATTTGTATGGATTTATTATAACTTTTATTCGTAGTTACTAAACGGTGCCTCCTTCATTTGACTTATAGAAGTGTTCTTATCCCGTTACCAGCCTAGCTTTCGCCTAACTTTCAGCACATGTCGCATCTTTGTCCGTCCCAGCATAGATAACTATGGTAAATGACGACCTGTTGACTGTCTATCCTTTTAGTTTACACAATGTATAACAAAGCTATCAGTGCTTTTTTTCTTGCATTATAGTTCATTCTATCCGTTAAAAAACACACGTGCTTTTGATTACCTCTGTTAACCCTTTATTTATTTCCACCGCCTAGAGAATTCCAAACGGGAGATCACTGACTGTTTTTATAAATGGAAAAACCTATGTATTAAACCTACAAACTCTGCCTTGCCAATTACCTTAACTGTTAAGTACCCTTAAACCTGTATATTATCAAGTGCCATAGTGTGTATTTTTTCAATGAAATTCAGTCAAATATAAGCAGGTAATTTTTCCTGACTAACCGAGTGCATAGTTTTTATCAGATAACCATCTTTCAAACTTAGTTATTAGTTAACCGATTGCCACAATGTATTATAAGTTTAAGTATCCGGTCGTAGCTTTACTTAGTTTCCATTCAATTTTATGCCAATGATAAACTATTTTTTACTATGTAACATTTGACCATTGCACTAATGTTTTAAGTTTTAAGGTCAAGATCTAGTTAATGTCTTTAAACTAACTTTTTGGTGCTAAACTATTATGACGTCTTAATCACTTTCAACTTACTTTTTTCCGTACACTACCACTCTAATAGAATAATGTAGAAAATAATTTGTTTTCATGGAATTCAAGTTGAAATTAAATGAAAGTAGTCCGGATACCTTTATTAAAAGTAATATTATTTTAAAGAAGAGGCCATGGACATACAAATTACCGTTTTCTGAAAGACTGTAAGCAATCTAGATACATTTTCTTTGTCAGATATGGAAAAAATCCCATATTCATGTCTGTATTTATCATTGTTTATTAATTTTACATTGGAAATGACAGTTTAAAATATTGATTTTTCATCTTGTTTACCAATAAAGTATGCCCCGAAACGCCTTATTTGACCTAGCTAAAGTTATAAAGCATCGTTTAAGGAATTTATTTCTTAAATTTGATATATCTGTAGGCACCTTTTATTTACTAGATCTTGACCTTAAGGACAGATGATACAGACAAAATTTTATCAAAAATTTTGAAACTACCATTTTCAGTGTCGTCTTTATACAAAAAGAATGAATAAGTTTCACTGAGTATCTTATATTTTTTGTTCAAAACTGAACGAAGATTTGACGTGGTAAAAAATTGTATCCATCAATAAGGTTTTAGAAAGAAATTTTGAACACTATGGAAAGTTTATAATTCCGTAATAATTTATATATTTAGTATTCTAATAATCCTTTTACCTACATATGTCAAGAAATAGGTATACCAATCCAGGGATTCATTTTCATTTTTTTCATCTGTCCTTAGATTTTGAATGTAAATTTATATTGAAATGTTTAAGGATAAACGCTTATCTGATTAAACAATAAATACTGTTTGAGTCATATAATTACCATATGTTGATTATAAATAATAATGATAATAATAATAATAAAAACAAATGTAAAACTTGGTCCGAAAAATACGAATTATCTTCAGTAAGAAGCATAATGTACACAAAATTAATTTTCATTTAACGTAATTTACATTTCATTTGTATAAGCTGAAATTTAAGGGACATGGACACAGTTTCAGCGAAAAATTTTCAAACTTAACTTTTCATTTTTTTTATGTTTACAAATATTTAACTAAGGTATTTCCAATGATCATCAAAAATGTGAATTTCAGTTGATGAGATACAAGAGAGATTTAGAGCACCAAACTAATGCTATGTAAACAGGTCCCATGCAGTGTTTTTGTTTACATAGGTTAAATATACTACCGGGGTACTATATGTTCGTTCAAAGCAGATTTTTTAATAATATAAAAGAAGTTAGTTCTTTATACAGTTAGACAGTTTCTAGTGATTTACTGAATCTAGTTTTGTTATAAATAATATATTTTTATATGTAAACAAAAACAAGGCACAAGTCTTGTTTCCATTATGAAGAATTTAAAGTTTTGTATCTACTTTGAAAATCAACAAACGGTTTTAAAATTTTGCTGAACATTACAATGGCCTTAGTTAAGAATTGTAAACATTAAAATTGGTTTTAAAAAATTCAGTTGAAACTGTGTCCAAGTCCCTTTAACTCATTATGCTTTAATTAGATACTCTGGATAACCTACATCTAATTTCTTATGTAGATTGACAAATTTGTTTCATTTATGAAAAAGAAATTAAAGTACAGTTACGTATACAGTGTCCCAAATCTAGATGAAACACTCTAGAAGTAAATACACAAAAGTTGTGCCAGAAGCAACTGTCTTTTGATTTAAAGATGATTCATTTTGACAATTAAGGTACTAGTATTTTACTTCTCATTTTCATTGAAATTGACATACATAAATCTTTCTTAAACTACGTTTTTTAAAGCCATCAAAATAGGTCAACTTCAATATTCACTTCAATCATTCAGTTTCAATGAAACAAGAATATCAGCGGTCTCGTTTAAAGTCATCATTTCGTAAGTTCTATGGTCGATACAATGACCTTGTAAGCAAATACAATTTATCATTGAGAAAATGCTGGCTGACGTTTTTCATACTAATTGTTGTCCATTATTGATACATTGAATTGTCGACGGATTTTTCCGTTATTTCCCGATCATGACAAGGAGCACACGGCGGATGTGACCGGTCAGAAGGGAATGCTCACGCCTCCTTTGCACCTGATCCCACCTCTAATGTTACGGAGGTCCGTTTTTGCTCTGCTCCTATTTTGTATTGTTTTACAGACTTTGATATTGAATACAGTTACTTATCTCCATATACTTCTTTTTGCTCCATAACGATTTCATTCGGGTGCCAAATAACTAACTAGATTTTTGTTTTTGATCAATCAAATGAACGATTGCATACCATGTGGTTAAATCCTTGATGTATTCAAATCTGCTTTTGAAAAGTGGGGGGGGGGGGGTATATAGTGATCAGCATGTCCGTTTGGTACCTTTTTTAGGTATTCATCTCTTATCCGCTACTCCTCTTTACCACTGAGTGAAATTTAATGAGACATTCACAGAATCTTTGCTATATGGTGCCATTGTGTACCTCCCATCGCACTAAAGTGGTGACAGATATTTTGGGTTTCCCATAGGAAAACAACGACACTATCATTCTTTCTATGACATTTAAGGCTACCGATCTCTTATCTGTAACGCCTCCTATACCACTGAAAAGAATTTATTGATACTTTAAATGAATAATGTTCGTTATCTCCATATGTTTTATTTCACAGATTCTTTATTATTCCCAATGCCATTGTACACCTTTTATTTTACTTTTTGATCTGACGCTTATTTCGGATTTCCTGATGCAGTACATGGACTTTGTCATTATAATCATATGGGAAACGGCGCGTATCATAAAATGAGCTCGGTGCTTACAGTACCACTGATTTTCTCTGTAAAGAAGTCGGGGAATTTTCCATCAACCGTCTTACATGTAAGTTGTTTAACTTCTAGTCGCAAAATTATGTATTACATTTTAAAAATAACAGTAACTTCAAATACATACTGTACACGAGAATATTTGGCGTACTACTAATTTTAGGGCCTGTGGCACAAGAGCCCCTGAACGCTAAAATTTATTGTGCGCTAACGGATATAATTTTTGTATGCGTTCTAATTGAAGCTTTCATATAGGTACATGTAAACCGGAACACGCGATTACGTAATGTCAAAAGGTCGTTGGATTTTTGTATACACATCAGCGTTTCGGGATCGATCGAGAAAGTTCTTCCAAATTATAATTTAATTAAACTATTGTTAGTTGTTCCCCATACTTATCATTAGCACCTTTAAAGTTTGGCTTCTCGGCGTGTCAATCATCTATGTCCTCGAGGAAAACAATGCAATCAAGCATGGCGATTGAGCTTGCAGACAATACCTGATTATGATTACCGTTTATCCAAGTAACTTATTTTCGATGCATGCATTTTTTTAATATGAATAAAATATGTTAATATTCTACGTTTTCTTGTATTAAAAAATGAAGTAAAATTGACATAGTGCCATGTCCATGTGATTGCACCACCACGGTCAAGTTGATAAATGTTTACTTATATATGAGTCATTATCAAAAATCGCCAAAAGTTTGGTCACAAGCCGATAAAAAAGTATATGAAGTAAAAATTATATAAATTTTCACATCACTATTTAGAATACATTATTCTGTAGTTGGCAGAATATTAATTTTTTAGCTGTGTGATATATTTAAAGAAAAAATGCATTGATAATAGCTCAAATTAGCACATTTTGTGATGTCCTACACTCCTTTCCATTGAATTAACAAGTGTTTTATGGCATATGTTGTTCATTTTCTTTTCATTTTTTTCCTTGTATGCCTTAAACTATTCATAATAAATGCCATAAAAACACTAAAATTGTCTTAAATAAGCTCATCTTGTAAATATGAAGACTAAAAGGTGTGTCCCACGAGTTTTTATCTCTCCTGTTACGCCAATGAAAATCAAGAAAATAGAAATATTTAGAATTAACTTTTCTGGGTTTCATACTTACCATTAGCCTTGGTTACATTTCCATTTTACTAGGTTGTTAATTTAATTTTTTTAAATTTGATTAGTTTGAATAAAATGTCCAAAATATAACTACGATTTACGCAGTAGAAAAAAATGACCTCCGTACTGTTACATTGAAATAAAGCTTAAACAATAGAGTGAAACAATTTTAACTTCTTTTACAAAATAACTTAAACATTTTGCTTCAAACCTACTGCATCATCAGCTTGTATGGTAAGCAATAAGGAAAAAAAATGACCAAATATAGAGCAATTGTCTACCCTGTTATATGTCCATGCTGTTACGTGTTAATTTGTAACAGTAAAGACACTTTTTGTAACAGGAAAGACTAACATTAAATAAAATGTGGATTTTAGACCTATCTCATCATTAACCAAGAAATTTATTGCTTGATTTTTATTAAAATTTAAGTAAGTAACACAAATACACCTTGAGTAAGGATTCATTGTTTCTAATTGTTAATTGAAACATAAAAAGTGATTTTGTAACAGGAAAGACATAGCATATTGTAACAGTACGGACAAATTTTGCTTAAATCAGAAAAAAATGTGGACTTTTATTAATTTGTCAGATTTAATATTATTTTCATTTTATTACTTTGTAGTAATTATTTTATTTTTTATTCTTTTTTCAACTATGAAAAGATAATTTTTGGTATTAAAGGACTTCTAAATATGATTCTGCAACAGGAAAGACGGGCATTGCTATAAAATAAACAATTTTTGAGAACTTTTTTTCTTATAAGCACAGTTTAATATAAAATCAATATATGATTTTTTATTTATTAATTCAGTTTAACAGGAAGGACACAATAAATTATGGTTCTTAGCTATATGCAGTATATATTTTTCCATCTCTAAAAAAAAGTTTCACTCAGATAAAGGGATTTGTTACTGCCCTGTTTAGGTTGGAATTTAGGCCCAATTCCTGAGGGTCATTCGTCTCGTGAGGTTAAACCCAGGGTCATGAATTTACCCAAACCATGGTATAATTTACAATACACCACAAAACAGTCAAAATTGTATGGTTTATCTATTATTTTTAGTGATCATGTAATGAGAAGATTTTTAAAGATTTTTCATAATTATTTGTACCCCCAATATAACTCTAAATTAACCAATAGATGCCAAACCCTACAACAGTGATCATGATTTGAACAAATTAGAATGAACACTAAGTATAAATGCCTTTATTTATATTTGACTGATCGATTGATTGATTATATACTGTATAACGTCCTTATCAAGGGTTTGCTGTTCCTGAAAAGAGATTTGTTGATATGTGTCTCAACTTACGCCAGTAATATTTTGATCATTCATAATGCCATACCCTACCCTAAGGGTTCATGATTTGAACAAACTTTAATCTACACTATGTCATGAAGGTTCATATTTAAATTTTACCTTTTCTGGTCCTTTTTAAATGACCTGTCAAAGAATTTCATTCTTTCTTAATCATCTATTGGAAGAGGGTGTGACCCTTCATTTGAACAATTTAAATTTCCTTTTCATAAGATATTCTGTGCTAAATATAGTTAAAATGACCAAGATAAAAAAATGTGAGAAGTTTAAGAAAACAATAACAATTAAGTTAACACCAACAAACAAAACACAAATCTCAATCAGAAAAGCTCATCTGAGCATTTGGCTCAAATTCGGTAAGCTATACTAAACATCATGAGTGTTTCTTTTTTTTTTTTTTTTTGTTTGTTTGTTTTTTGTTTTGTTTTGTTGAAAATTGCAATGTGATTTAATTTCCCAATCAGTGATAAAATGAAATTAAATTCCCAATTTTGATGACCTAGCTAGGGCCCATTTCCAAATTGCAGTGGAAAATTCTCAAGTTAATCTAACAACTTGCCAGAAACATACACTTTTTTGAACTACCAGGTAATATTTTATGTTTCTATATTTAGAAAAACAGTGAAAAAAGAAAGTTTTCTTCTAAAGAAAGGTAAAAGAAAATTATACAGGCAAAAGGAGGATGGCTCTCTAAATCCATGTTTTTCTTTTAAATGGAGGTTAAATATTTTTTTCAGACTCTAGTGTCTTTCAGTGTCCTTCCTTTACGTTGTACACGCCAATATTTGCATAGGCAAGCAATTTTCTTAATGTAAATCCTATTTTGTTTTACATTTTACTTGTAATTCAGCAATTACTCTATGTTATATCTAATTAACATGTAACATTGTTTTGTACTATTACAATACTGTGTACTTTGGAAAAGTCTCTCCTGTAACAGTCATACATATTCATTATTTTCATTATCTATTTGTTCCTATCTTAATTTTAACGTAAAGTTTAATCATTATTTGGGAACACCAGCGTAAATTTTCAGGATTAATTAAATTATGTGTTTAACAAAATAAAGAATTTGATGTAGATACACAGAAATTTCTCTCCTGTTGCATGTTCTGTTCTTTCCTGTTACACTTTTTAACTGAGAAACCAAAAAACCTTTCAAAGTCATATTTTTCTGGAATTGCTTTAGTTACTCTATATCTTTATAATATATTAACAGATTTCAGACTGAAACTGATTCAATATTTACTTTCCAATCATTTCTAAACTAGAATTTAGGATTCTGTTACAGGAGAGACATGACTATTGCAAAGTACTGTCTTTCCTGTTACGGACCCGTCTTTCCTGTTACATGCACTATAATTATGAAAATATGTGGTTTATATGTAATTGTAACAAGATTGGATCTACATGCATGCATAAAATGCCATTTCTTATCAAATGTGTGAATGTGGTTTTTTATACTAACTTTTAGGACTGTAAAATGGTGAAAATTTTGGCTAAAATGATGTTCAGATTTGAAAATTGTCTCTAAAATCATTGAAAAAATTATTTTGCTCCTGTTTCATTGAAAAATTATAACTGATTTTTTATTTGCCATGCTTTCACAAACTAGGCTTAACTAATTTTATAATTATTTTTCCACCTCTTAATAGTAAAACTTGCATTATTGTGTCTGTAACAGGAAGGACAAAATTTTAGGTGAACCAGTATTTTGATTTCTTCTTACTCTGAAATCAAATAATTTCCAGGTGGGAGTTTAGTGTTTTTGTGTTCTTCAGATATGTGTTTTATAGTAACGATAAAAAAAAATTAATTCTAAATGCAAGAAATTTGTTGATTTTTCCAATATTTTTTTCTGCGGTTTTTGATAATGACTCATATACCCAAGTGCTATTGTGCTTCCGTGCTTGACTTACCAAAATGTCAAATAGATTAAAAGAGCCTGGATAAAAAAACAACATTATGTTCACATTTATATATTTTAATGACAAGCACAAACGCTAAAATTTATTTGCGCCAATGCATTCCAACTTACGTTTGCGCTAAAATACGTATTTTCTCGTTTTTCAGTGTTTCTATAAGACAAATTATATTGTCTACACTTCAAGCTAAACAACACAATGATATCAACAAAAAAGTTCCAGATTTAAAACTGTCCGAAACATTACGTGCACAAAGTTAAACTGAAGCTTCAGCGTTAACCTCAAGGTAAAATGGACACACTTGGTGCAACATATCACGAGTGGTATTAAATGTGATTAAATAAAATATGAATAACAATTTAATGATTATTAAGAAAAGTGCTTATATTAGCTAGAAAACCTATTTTTATAAAATATAAATTTCTGTGAAATGATTTCAAAGTGCTATTTCTCCCACAGTTTAAGTCTTATCTTGATATAATGTAGCATACAAGTAGACTACACTAAGTTACATGATTCTGTCTATCGGTTTTTAATTTCGATGAACGGTGTTGCCGTTGTTACTAAAAATAAAAATTTCTGTGAAATACTTGAAAATGCTTCTCCATATACTTTTTTTTGTCTGATTATCATATAATGTGGCATGCAAGTAGACTACAATGAAATACATAATTGTCTTTTTTATTTTCTTTATTTTGATGAATGATGTTGTCATGGTAACTAAAATTGAAATTTCTGCAAAAATTGTATCAAAAACTACTGCAGTTGTTATCTTATTGCAATCTTCTACAAAAAAGAGACTTTATCAAGGATCATTATTGTATTTATTATTTTTGTAAAGTTTCAATCACCAGCTGCTACTTTTCTCTTCCTTTGTGATAAGTATAAACCAGTAGAGCTACAGTCTCGACAGAGACTTCTAGTGTTTAATTTAATTTAGCAATACTTTTCTCATTTTCTTTTATTTCTTTGTATGAAGAATTTTTCTTACTTGTTATATACCTATTAAGCTACTCGTGCAATTCAGGATTTACGGTCTTTTTTTTAATTGAAGTTGAGACCCCTCCACATTTAATGCAATATACATGTCATTAAATCATTCCTACATTAATAAGCAAGTATAACATAACATAATGGCACATGAGATCAGAGAGTGGCGAGGGTTCCTTTCAGTTTATTCTAAGCAAAACTATTTCCAGCTAAAAATTTGAAATTCAATTTTAAACTTATAATTAAAAGGACACAATGAGTCAAAATCATGTCTTTCTTTTAAGATATCTGTAACATACAGAGAAAGACTTATGAAAATTATGAAATTATAGCTAAGGTATGACAATTAAACTACAAGAAAAAAACTGCACGATATAAGTGCCGGAAAAACAAAGGTTGTATCTACCGTTTCGTTGTTTTCGTGTTTGTCAAGGTCATGCCACTTTTATTTTTAGCTCAAACTTGTAAACAACATTCAACTGGAGCATGCAAAGGTGAGAAATATGTTCTAACAACGTTTTAAAAATATTGCCTTGAAATTTTTGGTCTACTTACATTCATTCCTTGGTACTTGAGACCATGGTAACTATGGAAACTTATTCAACTTTTCTGCGCACGCGTGCAATGGGGTGGAAAAAGTATTGAGCAATATTTTTGGTCTAGTTACTTTTATTTTTCTCCTTAAGAATAGAATTTTTAGGTTCTGAAACCCGTAATTTTCTGAAACCTAATGCTTTTAGGAATTGAACAAAATTAACAAGGGTCATGCAAAAATTCTACATTTGTCAATTTTCCCCTTTGTGTGTCATAGTGCCGCTTTAAACAGGTCGAGGAAACTGTTTTCTGTGACGTCGGAATAAATTTACATGTTAAGTGAAGAACCAACGTGACTGACTAATCGACCAATCAGCTCAATGAGTTGCATTATGGGTTACTACAAAAATACTACATGTGTGTTTCGAAAAGGTAATTTTTTTAAAATCGCTCTCGGAAAGACGTGATGCATTTTTCCAAGCATTTTACACGCTTAATATAATATGTATATTATTATCTACTATTCCCATGCTCAAATTTACATACAAATGATTAACAATGATTAAAATTAGGGTTTTCCTCACTCCATTGTACAAGTCCGTTTGTTTACAGCTTTCCCCGTGCAGTACTTTCAGTGAAAAGCCAATTTCACGTGGCCATTCATCGGTACCAAAAAACCAACGCTGAGGTGTGCTCACATATTGACAATGTTTACAACGTATACAACTTCGAAACATACAGTAGGCTACTCAATACATGTTCTACGATCAATGCACATGAGAATTAATTAATATAGAGGTAAATTTAAAAAAAAACGTGCAACTTAAGTCGTTTTTTTAAATGCATGAACTTTAAATTTCTAGTGACAAATAACTGAGCAACAACTAATTCAGTCAGTTACATGGCAAATTTACGATTATCAAGTACTGGAGTCCTTATTTTTTTAATTGTGGAGACTTTGTGAGCGGTATTTCAAAGTACTATTTAACAAGGAAAATTGACTTTGTTAGCTAATGTGAGCATGGGAATTCTTAATCAGTATCTATTCTTCGTATTTTTCTCAAACACGTTTCAAAAAATTGTAAATTGACTTTCCAGCAGTCATTTGAAATCGCATCCTAAATTTCCCTTAACCCACGTGTTTGTAATAGAAATAAACACGTAGTAGACCATCATGCTTTTCGGCTCATTCATCGGATTGGACCATTGTTTACTGTGAGCATCTTTGTGCGCAATGACAACAATATCCATATAAGGTAGTTTCCTCGACCTGTTAAAAGTTTCTTCACCATGTCTGTAGTTACTAACTTTTGCTCTTATAATTATCTCCCGCCAAATTCCATTCATATTCATAAATTCATTTCATATAAATCACAATAATTGATAATGACATAATAAAAATGTTACAGACCGTACATGCAAATGTGTTTTGACATTTATAAGATATATATCAATTAGCATGATAAATTATCTCATCTGTTAGAATTCATAAATTAATGAAATTATTTTTCTTTTGATAAAAATATTATCCATCAAATCTTAAACTTTTTCTTAATTAGCATTTTAAAAACTTTTTTTATTTCATGAAAGTAATCAATATGAAAATATTTTACACTATTTTTTAAAATCCTCATGAGACGCATGTCAGTAACTTTTGTAATATCAATGTAACATAGTTACATATATCAGCTTCAATTAAATAATTATATCAATTAAAGCTTGAAATAAATCTGAATTAGGAACTCTCGAACTATCCTTTCTTTTCTTTCTTTT
Organism: Saccostrea cuccullata; assembly: GCF_032062105.1. Classification (NCBI taxonomy): domain Eukaryota; kingdom Metazoa; phylum Mollusca; class Bivalvia; order Ostreida; family Ostreidae; genus Saccostrea; species Saccostrea cuccullata. The sequence goes on along the minus strand of NW_026918900.1, from coordinate 1,188,458 downwards.
ATTCTTTAAGCCAAAGGCTCATCAGATTTACATGTACAACATATAAACACAATAAAAAGAACAGAATAAATATTATATATACAAAAATACACAAAGGATGTAGATATCAATAGTAGTTACAAATTCAACTTTCGTAGAGCAGTAGCTTTATATAAAAATTTCCCCAAATTAGACAATTCTTTAACATTTTTGCTACTCATTAAACATACAACTTTAAAAACACTTGGTTTGACATAATAATATTTCTTAATGTACATCCTAGAACAGAACAAATTTTTAACAAGGACTTTGGTATATTCCGGGGATAGATTCATATGCCCTAGAACCAATAGTAGCATTAATAAACGCCGTTTAATTACCTCATTATCTACATTCTAAGAATTTCACATTCGAAGGCCATTTCCAAACGATCTAGTTCACGATGTAGCGAAGAAAAAACTGAAGCAATTTATTCAAGTATATTCGTTTTGCATGGGGTATTACACAAGAAATCAATATAATCAAGATGAATAATTAATCAAAATAGTCATTGTTTCAAAATTTCAAGTTATTCTTTCCATTTTTTTATATGAATAAACTATATATTTGTTTTGATTTCTTCTTAAATTTTAAAAATATGGATTGTTTCACTTTGAATATATTAATTCATTGGTGCCTTTATATATCAAGGAGAAAAAGAAAATATGTCCCACGTTGTTTTGCATTTACAAAATTTAATAGTCCAAAGAAAACTGAGAAAAAACTTAATCAAAATTAAGAAATAATTTTCTGTGGTACAATGAAACTGCATTTAATTCTTATGGAAAACTTTTACATGTAACATACTTTACACAATCTGTGCACGTTTTGCATTACATTAAAATACTAAACCTGATTCAATCTTTCCTTACATAAAATATCTAAATATTGCTGCCCTCATAGAAACGAATTTCATCTGTATAACTTAAAGTAATGATTTTGTAATAAATTATTAAAATATGAAGCAGTAATTAAGCTCAAATGTCAAATTGAACAAAAATTGAATGCAAAGCAAACACAAACCCTAAACACACCAGTAAACTCATTCTGTTCCAAGTTGCCATGGACCTTTTCTTTTAAGGAGATGTACACTGATGTACTTCATAATTAGATTTTATTGAACTTTTCTTCAGTGTACATTTCTGTATAACTGTATGTTATTGGCACTAAATGGGTTCTATCTTAATACAGTTGCCTTTATCAGAGAAACATATATCCCAGTAATTTATATTCTAATGTTTCTTAGTTACCAACTCGTGGTCTAGAAAAAAAAACGTACATCTTCTCAATTCTTCTTTGAAAATTAAATACTACAGAATAAAATTGTGGAAATTAGAACACAAGGTAGAATCATGTTTTCAAACTAAATATATAGCAATATATTTTTTTTTTCAATTTAACTTTTTCCAATAATTAATTGCCGTATTTTTTTAAAGGATGACTGCACTTTAAGGAGGGCAATTTGGGTTTTATTGTGTGAAAACTACAATAGCGAAACTATTCATTTTTATACAAACCGGTATACTTACATTAACTTTAGTATACATGCAAAGTTTCCAGAAAATCTACCGCCCAGGTATTTTTAAGGCACCGTCTCAAAATACAGGTATATATATACAGGATTATATGGGAAAGCAAATTATACAAATACTACAATAGACTTTTTGCTCAAACTATAATATATGATGAGTAATACAATATTGTAAATTAAATGTAAGAACCACAAAATTCTATCGCCTTGTTTCCAGAGGGGGCATCTCAAAATGCCAAAAAATAACGAATTTTCTTGTTTTTATAGAGTACTACAAAATATGGTGCATACAAAGGATTTATACAAAAAATTATAAATATTACGGAAATATTATCAAATTCCTGTGTTTCAAATTTCAAGAGAATATATATTTATTACTTTTTTCTTTTACTACATTTCTTATTACCCCATCTTTAAGAGCATCGCGTTATCTAACTATAACACACTATAACGACGCCAATCTACCTGTGAAGTTAAAAATCATTTTAAAAATCAGTTATTCAAAATTATATAATAAAATTGTTCTACCCTTAATTTCTTAATTTTGTTTGTTTTATTAATTAAGTGAAAAAATTGCTTTAAAACACTGCAGTAAATGCGCTTCATTTTACCATGATGCGCGAAATATTGCGCAATGGAAACCACAGTCGGCCCCCTTAGGCTATGACAGTTTGGTCTCGATGTTTTGTGCAAAATAAAATTCCGAAGTTCATTAACTTTTTGTTTTATAGGTATTTAACAATGTCTTCTGATCAGGTTTTGTTAAATTCTATTAATTTACCTGAAAGTATTAAATCATGCCGAGCGACACTAGCTTTTGAGACGGGTGTCTAACAGTTTTGTCACGTTTCTGTTCTTATTCATAAGCATACAGATGTACATGTATTTTACACAGTTTATTCATAATGTGGTTCAGAAGAACATATAACTTCATTTTGTCTTCGAAACAACCTTTTAAGAATATCGCTTGTCAAATATAGTTGACCTACAGATCTTTGCTTCTCTTTTTGATTCAAGGGTTTGGAATAAAAGGAAGTTGAACAAGTGTCTTTCTCGGTTTTTTGGTAAAGCTGCAAAAAAGAAAAAAAGAAGCATTTGAACTTCTGCATTTCTTTACTAGGCAAACATCACCGGTAATTTAAAGAAAATCAAAGTCTATGACTTCACTGGTTGACATTTCTATGTGTTGACAGGTCTGAATATGTATTTTCTTTTTTTCAGTCTTTTGAAAGTTTTGGACACTGTGGAATATCATTTTTCTCTAAACGGTACCTATTTTTGAGGTTCCTTTCCAGACTTAATCGAACACCATTTCCTGATATATGATTGGTGTCCCTGTTTGATGGATAAACACTTGACCCATTTTTGCATCGTATGTCTTCAAGTATACATGTCTTCTGGACAGTTGAAGGGCAGCCTATTTGTGGTGAGTTAACACTGAGTTTTGCATTTTGAGCAACTGTGGATGACTGTTCAGGAGATTTAGCTGGAGTATTGTTTTTTCTCATTTCTTCCACCATGGATTCAAAAGCACATGTCACTCCTTCATGTACCTTGTTCTTTGTTTTCATACCATTAACTTCCTCTTTTATTTCGTTCAATTTCATCTTGACTTCTAATTGCTGAAATAAGACCCGAAAAATTTTTGAAGTATATCTCGATGGTATAACCGAATGTCGAGCGGAAAGTCAAACCGCGTGTCGGTATTAGCTTACGAGCTACATATAGGTAATGAATTATTAAATCTAGCAACTTGTTACAAGACGAAGAATACTTACCCATACTCTTGTTAACATTTTCACTACCACGTTTTTGAATTTAGATTCCAATTTTTTGTTATATGCTGCTAGCACCTCCTTCTCCTTCTTCATTTCCTTAATATATTCTACAGCTGCTTTGAGTATAGATCCTTTATTGTATGTTACGAAACTAAAAAAAAAATATCGTATATTTTAATCAATCATAACCTTAAAATTATCTCAAATCAATTTTATGAAGCCTAAAATTATACAGAAAAGTAATTGCAATTCATATTCTGTATTAAAGTTAAAAATCAATGCCCACTAAGCTAATACTTGAAACTGATTTGCTAAATTTTTCATTGATTTGTTGAGATCTCAGAAATAAGAGCCACTTCCCTCTTATAGGTAGTCCACAAATATCCTAATTCCTAAGTGTTGCAAAGTCATTAGATATATGAAAAGTAGGATAGTTTTCAACTTTTAAATATGATTTCTTTTTTAGTGCTTTTTTCCCCACTTTTGATATTTGCATACTTTGTATCACATGTTTTAAATTTCTTGCGCTTTATTGTTGGAATATTCTGTGTTTAAACATATCTTAACATGAAATTTTTAGATGAAACAATTATAAAATTCTAGCGATGTAATATCCTATATACTGCAAGAAAATGTTCCTATTGTTTGCTATTTTACTTTGATCTTATATTTTACAACATTTACAGTGTTATTAAAAATATGCATCTAACGAACAGAAATCAAATTCAAATGTCATTTGAAACTAGAGGTACTGTGAGCGATGAGCTCACTAAATGATACCCCCCGCCTCCATATAGTTATAATGGCAAAGTCCATGATTTGCTGTGCCCGGGAAACCCAAAATATGTGTCGGATCAAAAAGTAAAATAGGAGGTGCACAATGGCAATATGTAATAAAGATTCTGTGAAAGTTTCATCAAATTTCATTCAGTGGTATGAGAGGAGTTGCGGATAAGAGATGGGTACCCCAAAGCGTAACAGACGGACGGACGGACAGACGGACGGACGGCTAGACGTACAGACGGACGGAATTAACGATTACTATATACCCTCCCGCTTTTCAAGCGGGGGGTATAACAATACAATTTAGAGGAAGATCAAACATGGACATCTGAGATAATAAGAGTTTGGATCATGTGCCATGGAAGAGTAAGCATCCCTTGTCAACCAATAACACTTCTTCCTTCTCTTAATTGATTAGATAAACGGAAAAATCGAAAGAAAATTCATTGTTCAAATATTAACATAGTGTTTTTCCATTGAAGTTCATTAAAATTTTACGACGTTCATATCCCTATAACACACTCGAAACCTTGTCACTGAGCGGTAAAGTACGCAGTAGGAACTACGGGTAAACTTCGTTATCTCGACGTCGACGGGACAATCGGAAAATGTCGAGATATCCGAGGTGTCGAGATATCAGAGTTGAGACTCGACGTCCTTAATTTTACTGCATAGTGACATGTAACTACGTACATGTGCATATCTTCAATAGATGATACCTCGTTTGCTTCAGTTATCCCTTTATTCAAGTATTCATTAGAAAATCTAAGAAGTTATTCATAAATGTAAGTTATGAAATGCTTCCTTTTTATCGAAATCTTCTCGTTTTACTAATAACAGTTTTCCATTCTGCATTCGAGACTCTGCATTCTGCGTGCAACTTGCTTTGTCAGAACAGGGTACGAAATGCGTTCTATAAACTCCGAACCGTAACGGTGCAAAGTCGACTTCCGTGATACGACAAAAAAAAATAATGCGTATTTAAAAAAAAATAAATCATTTCACTTCATTTTAATATCATCATCATTCATCATTATTTTTCATTTCATTTTCAAATCAGATTTTGAATGGATTTGTCTATCAAAACAAACTTAATGATGTTACACATGCATGAATAATACGGCTGATTCGATAGTCGTGCATGTCGTAGATTGGATTGTTTCCTGTTGAATGCATTTTTACCACAATTTCAAAGTTAAATAGAATTCAATGTGTATACTATTCATTGTAATTTGGCTACTTTTTTGTCTTACAAAATGTTAAAGTTTTGTTAGATTTCGACATAAATAAACGGTTGTACATTTACGCAGAATCGAGAAGATTTATCAGTGATATTACCCAAGCTGAACATAAAACAATTAACGTCTCAGAGACGCCGAGGGGGCTTGGGATTCCTCTACAAACATATTCCTACAGAGGCAGTATGTAGTCAAATCATGGGTGCGAAAAGTGTGAATTTCTGACGACGTCGAAATACACGGAGTCGTCCGTGCGTGACGAGCGACCAGCTGAAAAACAATTAAGTTACGTAAAGCAGAAAATTGCCCCGATGTCGACATATACCAGATAAATTTTGTTCTTGGGACTGTGAATATACGTCGAGATAAGCGGGGTAGTCGACATTACCGAGGTCGACATATCAGAGTTTTTGCAAATCATTTATATAGTAAATAATGCCGGGACCGCGGATAAGCATTTCCATGGTCTAGGAACACCAAAATGTAAATTGCTCTGATTCGATTTAACTAAAAAAATTTCCCTTTCTAATAATCGTAAAAATACAACAACTCTGCCCTAAAAATCATTTTTCATTTTCCTCCTTACAATTTTCATTTGTGGTATCTAACTTTCGACATCACAAACGTCTTATGTCCATTAAGAACCATTTCTGAAATTTCCTATATTCACAACATTTAGAATTATGAAGATAATGATTTCTTTTTTTTTTTGGATGTCGTCGGGCTTTTAACACACTTGGCCGTCCGTGCCGATATCCTATCACACCGCGCGTTCCAAAAATAATGCTTTAAAATCCCTAACAATAAGTTAGAAAAACGTCAGTCAGTCTGTATTCGGCCTATTGATAGATTGTATTGCTGACACGGTAAGTATCGACCATAAATATAGAGAATTTATTCTTAAACAAGATTGCTGATAACCTTGTTTCATCAACGTGCTTGTTAATAACTTGCCTAGTTTAATTTTTTTGTATTTAGGGAATGTTCTTGCTTATGAAGGGTCTTAAGAAAGTTTATTCCCCATATTTCTTTCATTTTTGAAAAGAAATACAATGAGGAGATAATTAAAGTTTGTGATATTTTGTTCACGGAGTCCATTCTTGCTACTGATCAGGTTTTAACTGAGTTTGGTTGAAACGAATGGGGGAGGGCAGGTTTTGAAACAGATGATGTCTATGCAGAAAAATCAGGGATGTAGCATATTTGTGAAATCTCTTAAGCACACAGGTCAATACGTATATCATTTCAAATACCAATGCAAAACTTATCAACTCGGCATAGAATTCCAATATGATAAATCTATTCTTTGGAAAAGTGACTAATCTTTCTTTTACCATGTTTATCTATCGTCAATAGTTTTATATGATGCAAGATGAACTGTAAAGAAACAAAAGTGAATAATGCTATATTTTTACATACAATGACCAGCACTTTTGTCATTTGGGTGTTTTAAAGATGGTTATGTATATTTTCATATGGAAAAAATCCTATAATTTCCCGTTAAAAATTAATTGTTTTAAATCGAAAGCACAATCTTGTGATTATGTCAGACTGGAAATTTAATCTTTGCAGTTTAACACTACTTTGAAATTTTCAAAAAATATGTCATTAGGGAACGAACTTTCTTAACACCCCTTAGAATCAGCTGGGAGGCATAAATTCAATGATGAGGGTATTTTGCTATATATTTCAGTTAAGTTGACAATAGTTAAAAAGGGATAGGTTACTTGTATATGTTGTACACGACGATTGAAAATAAACATACTTACCCATGTACTGATTTCGGCAAGAGTGAATCTAGTTCCTTCATTCTATCATTAATACTGAGTCTTCTTCTGTGTTCGACTTAAAAAAAGAAATATTGTAAGGCATTACGTTACTTATATCAGCTTTGGTTCAAGGAATAACATGAACACGTCCGATGAAGCAGACAATCTTATTGTATCAAACAAACAGTACGTAGAATTATAGGTAAGCCGTACTTATATTGTGGTTCTCCTTCCGAATTCTCTCTTTTCTTAAAAGTCTCTCTTCTAACTGCTTAACACATTGTCTTGATTGAAAACAGGATGTTGAGGAAAACTGCTCATTGGTTTTACAACTTCTTAGAATGTCTTTGGTCTTCAATATAAAGAATATAGATTAAATTTAACGAAATATGTATCACCTTCAGTTAATACGTGTTATTAACTGTTTGTGTTTGTTAAGATCATACAGAAACTATTTATAGACTATTTAATGATACAATTTATTTATAAATATTTTGACAAAAATAATTGAAGAATGCTGCTTCAATTTGAAATTAAATTACTATTTTTTTCTTACATACAAACCTTATCAAACTGTGCGACTTGATCAACACGGTGAATTGCCTCCACGTATGCTCCATCCATTCTGATAGATTTCAGAATATTGCCAATAACATTGTCCACCTGGATATCTATCTATATAAAACATGTTTTAATTAATAATCATTTTTATATCTACTGATCTATCAAAAATAATAATAAATGTTAATTGTTAAAATAATACTAATTTAATAATACCGTTAATAGTTATTTCATAATAGTTAAATTCAACTGTTTTGTTCGGGAAATAATCTTTAGGAACTTAATAAAGATTGTCTACTCATGTTCATTTTTAGGCGGAAGCCGCCTTTTACATTTGCTTTGTTGACCTTTCGACCTCTGAAGATGTTTGCCCCGTTTCATGGTACTCCAAACGGAGGTATCTTAAACTAAGGGCATACAACCCGCTAAATCATATTCGACCCCCTTCCCAATCTTTATCGTTATTATCATATCAAAAAGCGTGTGTTATGGCGAATCTATTTTAACAATTTATTTTGATTAATGTAAAATAGTCCAATAAAAATAATAGCCTAATATTAATAGAACGAAAAGTTACTTTAGTACTCCTGATACGTTTCACGTTTGAGAGAAGAACGAACGACAACTCTGTATATCTAAAACATAAACAAATCGGGTTCAACATTTGATTAGCACGGGGTCCTAAAGCGATCTTTAGAAATACTACGAGGGATAAAATAGTTCATGTAGATAATTATGTTTAAGAATTAATGACAGGTACATACCTACTGAGGAACAAATCTTTTTAATAATCTTGTATAAAATAGTGGAAAAGAGGTATGTAATTCCTTTTAAAAATTGTTTATTTATATATATGTACTACTTTCGTGTAATTATTTACCATGAGGCAGTTCAGCGTGAAATTATTGTCAACAAACCCAAGTGGAGTACAAATAACTAACAAGGGAAGTGACAGGCCTTCTCTTCAAAATAAGCAAGGTAACTCACGTTGTGTGATTAGCTTATCATTTATTATCACCTTTATCTTTTATTGTTTTCACTTGAAAATGTCGCCTCCCCTATGCAGGCATGATCTAGATATCGTAATATGATAGCTGTTATGGTCGGGTCTTATCGAACGAACTGGTACTCTATAATTACCATGATTACATGCCTGGGAGAAATTATCTGAGGAATTATCATGCCGAGTTTGCGTATACATTTATATATCCTTTCTCATTTAATGTAAATACATGTATGCATGTTGAAGGATGGGCCAAAACTGTAAAATTTGGACAGAAATTAAGACGCAAGCATAAGAACTACATTGTGTTTTAGTCTGTAAAAAGGCAGCTAACAGAAAGTGGGATATAATTAAGATTGCATTGTGAATTTGCTTTGTGTCACCTCTAAATGGCAGAAAAAAACTCAACTCAGCACAACCAGAATCACTTTTCTGAAGGTGGGTACATCAATTTATTATATTTCTAGTGGGAAAATTTTTCATGTTATGATAATTTTTTTTTTTTTTTTTTTTTTGCATTATCCAATTCAATTTTTTTAAAAATTTATTTACAGATTCCAATACATAGTTTTACAATACAAATATATATTTTCTGTAATTTTTTTTATTAGAAAGAGAGAGAGAATGAGAAATAGAGCAGGTGAGAGAGAATGATACATACTTTTGATAACATAACAAATCTTCTTGTTATGATGGCAAAAATGAACCGAATACTATTTTGACATTTCTTATTTTTGTTGACTTATTTTCTTTTCATTTTTTTAAGTTACAGGCAAATACATGATTACTTATAATAGTAGGCTTTTGAGAGAGAAAAAAAATATTAGGGAAGTCAAATCAGTCAATATTTAATAATCGCTTACTCCATATCTGACTTTTTCCCAATTGAATACACAGTACACGGTAAAATGTACATAAAAGTTTGATCTTGAGATTGGTTAAGCTCTGCTAACCCACAAAGCTGATTTTATCATGTTTATCAATGTAATACATGTACAAATAATTATCAGTTCCATTGGAAATAATATTTGGTATTATCTCAGATAAGTGCATAAAAACACTAAGTATGTATCTAATAAATTGATCTTGAGATTGGTTAAGCTCTGCTAACCCACAAAGCTGATTTTATCATGTTTATCAATGTAATACATGTACAAATAATTATCAATTCCATTGGAAATAATATTTGGTACTAAAATTAGTTACTGTAGACGTACTTTTTTCCACGGGGTCATAATTCCGCAATTTCCATTTAACAGGTCGGAGAGAATACTCGAAATCGGGTATTATCCGTGAAATCGCGTATAATACTCGATATTAGGGTATCGTTGAATCCGCGAAATCGGGTATTCCGTGCAACTTTCTATAAAAACTAAAGAATAAAGCATCGGCGCATTATGCCAGTAACTGTTACTTGTACATCAGTATCTTGTGATTTTATTTTTATTAAACCTAATTCATAAGGTTCTCAAATTAGTTTAAAATCACACGACAAACACTGCTGGGATAACAAAGAGGACACAATGGCGTTATTATTTTTCAATATAATTTCTAAAAACAAACAACTACACTTCGTTTGTCTTTATTTCCCATTAAAGTATTCCATATACTTAATTTTCTAATTTGTGCACTATTCACAAAACGTGAAATTTTAAAGAAATTAAACGACTAACGCCGTGTTATGTATTTTTACTGAAAAATGTATGGCGTCCCTTTCTCGTGAAATATAAATTATTCCTAACAGTTAGAGAGTACAATATAAGCGAGTCATAATTTTATATCTCTGCAATAATAGAATACCAACGTTATTATAAAGAAGGAAATAAAATAAGATGAAATAAATACCCTCGGGAAAACAGTTTGAAAATAGCTAATTGAAGGTAAATATCTTTTTTTATGTCAATTTAGCATGAAATTTTTATTCAAAGACACCGTAAATTTTTTGGTTGCATTTTAATAAATACAAAATATACTATTTTACCTGTATTTTATGCATTTATGTGAAAATTGAGAGGGAGAAGTCATATGAACAGGATTTTCTTGTTTGTTTGTTTTTTTGGGGGGGGGGGTATAAATAAAAGTCAAATGTGTACATCTTTTCATGAAGTTAAAATACATTATATTACATAGTCAAGTTTTCACATTTCTTATAGTTTTTATGTTTATGAACATGTTAATGAACAAACTGAAATAATGGAGTGTTCAATTGCCTTGGAAACCTGTCTCACTTTTTGGGAATATAATTATCGGACATTAAAATTTTATAAAAATCGTAGCCACTTCCTTTCTTCATTATACTATTTGATAGACAGGGTAAATTTTACCTCTTTACCTTCTATATTTTTTTTTATATCTCAATCTTATACCTCATTATGATATGCTAATACAACGCACTATCTGATTGGTTCTAGACAATATGTCACAGTTTTCTTTTAGTTATTTTATCTACGATACGTATTACTCATGGCAATTACTTTTCCTAATACTCATCTATAATGATAAAATGTGTTTGAAAAATAAACATGAATTCCAGTTACTTGTAGTCTTATATTGTGTTAGAAAATAACAGGTTGCTTTTTGTTTGCCTACAATGTATATGATTTTTATTTGATGAATAAATCTTCCCTACGATTAAAAATATATGAACGAGTTTAACCGACCGTGACATTCAAAGAGAGGTCTCTTGGACACATGTAGAACACAGTCGAGGTTGTTTTGTTAGAGGTGGTCAAGAAGCCTTTAGCCCCCCCCCCTTTTGAAGTCGCCAAGAAATGGTAAAATATTGATGACTTAGCGAAATTAAACGATCAACAGTTATGTTCTCCCATAAGCTATATTTCTGAAATTATCACTGTCTCTGCTAAAATGTTGAAGACATATTCTGCAAACATGTTTGAATGATAAATAAAAAAGAAAAGATTTTCAAAAAAAGAGAAAGGGGGTTCTTTTAGCCGAAATTTTAGACATTTTTATCATTACATTATTTAAACATTCTTAAATAAATTTGATTTTATGCCAAGATGAATGTGAAAGTAATTAATGACGTATAATTAGATACGATAGACAATCCCTTGTTTAAACATGGCATCATATCTGGTGTGTGAAATGTGTTTCCGTATAATTTGATTTATTTACAAATTGTTCATGTTTGTCGTGTTGATGTGGAATTATCATAAATTCCCGAATTCTGATACTTTACAATTCTGTTGTGTTGGGAATGAACATTAGGAAGATGCATCTACTTTCAACATAAGGAAAAATATAAAGCAAATCGAACACCTTTTTGTGTGCAAATCATGAAATGTACTGAGCTCCACGGGTATTTGTTGTCCCGAGCGCATTAATCTTGAAGTCCAAATTCTTACTTGGCTAGTGATACCTTTAGAAAACATGTGTTTCTAGATGAAAGTTAACTCGGCAACATGCGCCATCCCATTGTTTAAGTTTTATTAGGTGATTACACCTCCTATACCCGATTTCGCGGATTCAACGATACCCTAATATCGAGTATTATACGCGATTTCACGGATAATACCCGATTTCGAGTATTCTCTCCGATCTGTTTAATCCGCGCCTTGAAAATTACGCAGAGTTCACAGACTGTCAATATCTGCTTTACATTTATATTAAGTACGCTTGAACAAATTTCCGCGAAAAATTTAGGACCGGGTACATAGCGTAAATTAATACCACGCGGAAAAAGTACTTCTACAGTATCAAATAATACACAAATGCACAATACATCCAAAATTACAAAAGGTTGTTTTAATTGGATCTATTTGACAAACTGCTGTGTACACATGTAGGTTATATAACTAGCGAAAGAGAGGGGACGGATGTTGTTGGTCAGGATCGCTAGTCTTGTATTAATTCATTTGTAGGTTGTTTCCAGTATACTTACACTGAACTTACTCTACAAGTTGACCTTCAGCAGTTTGAATCTTTTGTTATTTCTATTTACCCACTTCACTCTTGAAGTGGGTTTAGTGACATTAATTTCTTTGCATGTCAGATTTCACTGAATGAATGAATGAATGAATGTAGATCAAGGCGATAACGGGTGTTTTACAGCTAGGTGTAGATGAAGACATGCTAATTACCATTTGCATGTTTTAGTTATAATTGATAAGTTTTTGATAAAAATGTTTACCTTGAAATAAGAAATAATTTACATCTGAGTAAACGAGTACCTATTTTTAGTATTCGATACTTGGACCTTGGATAGAGTACCCGGTAAAGTTGACTTCCCTAGAAAATATATTAAATAAAAATATATCATAAAGGGTTATTTGAAGTCCTTGATTTCATTATTGAAAGTCGGATACATTGTAAAATAATTTTTGTTAAATAAACATTATGAGATATTCTTAATTTTTTTTTCAATTATACACTTTGTAGAAAATTCTGCCAAGAGACAGTTGTGAGGGGAATGGTGTAGATAATCTCCAGAAAAAAAATCACCACTGATATTGGGATGTATGTACCAATATTTTACAATCATCAAATTTACCACAGGAATTAAAATAAAATTGTCTGGCGTTCAAGGGCCTGCCATGGTAGAAGCTCTCCTGAAAAAATATTCCATTTATTGTGGACATCATGACACAGGGTTCACCTGTCATCCGCGTTAGATACTTGTGTGATTTGTTCTACCTGGGCCATACATGTATTGAATGAAAACAATTCATAGAACCACAAGCAAATTGTAAATCTATGTAAGGTATTCTATGTATGTTGCATCCTTATATAATTTGCTGTTTTATAACAAGACTTTGTTTCATTGGTACAAAAACTTAATACACATAAAAAACTCAAAAGCAGTTGTGATATTTATTGTTTTCTATTACTCATTAGTTCCCATTTTTGTGTGAAATTTTATAATTATCCATTTCTTGTTCCCCAAAACCATATCTTACAAATTTTATGTATTGCAACTTGCATTTCAATTTTAACTTGTTATACTTGACAAAAACTAGAGGTACTGTGAGCAATGAGCTCACTAAATGATATCCCCGCCTCCTATATAATTATAATGGAAAAGTCCATGTTTTGCTGTGGCCGGGAAACCCAAAATATGTGTCGGATCAAAAAGTGAAATAGGAGGTGCACAATGGCAATATGTAATAAAGATTCTGTGAAGGTTTCATTAAATTTCACTCAGTGGTATAAGAGGAGTTGCGGATAAGATATGAGTACCCCAAAGCGTAACAGACGGACGGACGGACAGCTAGACGGACGGACGGACGGACGGACATACCGATTACAGTATACCCTCCCACTTTTCAATCGGGGGGTATAATAAATGTTAAAATGTTCATGTTCATGTATCCGCTTCAAAAGGGAGACATATTATTTATTCTTGTTCCTTGGTTTCAATACTACAATCCATCAAAATATATATCACCCGCCCCCTTTACAACAGATTATGCTTCAAATATGTGTCATTAAAGTTTTGCACATGAGAACTTGCAATCATGCTTCCGCCTATCAGTACTCTCAGTACTTTGATTCTTAAAAAAATGTTTTACGTACGTCTTCAAGTTCGTTTATATTAGCCATAGCTTCATGTAAATTTTCAGAAAGAAGAGGAATTCTACGGATGTCAGCGCATGCGTCTTTTTCTAAAGTCGAAAACACATCTCCAGCATCTAGAGCGCCACCAGTTGCCCCTTCCATGGAAGAAGATGATTCGTCAAATAATGCTTCCGTGATGTTTTCGTTTCCCAAAGATGTTTCCTCTTGGACTGTGTGCTGAATATAATATACATGTATTTATCAATTTTTTCAATCAAATATTTTATAACTTGGTCTATACTATACATTGTCAAGTATTGGTTGAAAGGCTTTTAGAAAATAAAACCAAAGCTATACACAGATATTAGTTAATTTTTCGAAATAACAAAATGGAAACATTATTTTAAAAAACAAGCTTTTAAAATACAAAATGTTTCTTGTCATCATAAATAAATAGTTATATGCGAAGATTTTGTGAATAAAATGTATTCTTATTCAGACGGGCGATTAGTTTAAGTACATGTACTTCATCTATATAGTACAAATGTAATTATGATTATTAATTACCTATGAGAATGATTTTTTTTACTTAGACTTACCACATGACTTTAGCATATAAATCCAAATTAAAATTCTAAGCTTAGACAGTAAATATTTTCAACATACAATGTATGTGAAGTTTTTGAAAAATGATACAATATAGATTCTACTATTTCATTGTTAAAATTATTTTTTTTTTTGGATTATGGCGTGCTGAAGACCCATCCTACAATGTACCTTCATACAAAAATTAGAGCAATTTCAATAATTATCTTTGATGTATTAACTCCAGAAAATTTGTGTGTACAAGTAAAATTTCATTTTCATGTTTGTTTAAAGTGTTGAAAAGCAGCGTGGTTTGATTTTATTGAATTAGGTACCAGGACAAGATAGGCTAAGACCTCCCTCTCACCCTTTTGGTCCCTGGTTTTGGGTGTGTTTTAGAATAATGCAACAATTTATAAATGAAAGCCTATTGTCATCCCTGCAACAGCATGATTACCGATTCTAAGCTATGGGACACAAAGAGGTCACGGGAGGGTTAGAATATACGTCAATTTAAAAATTTTCGAATATTTATGCAATTTTCAACGATTTTAAAGCATATTTCGCTTTAGAAAACATAGAGAACACGCTTATCTAAGTGGAAAATGTCTCAAATTTATCAAAATTCCACCATAATTCAGGTAAATCTGAAAAATGTCCTATTTCTGCACACTCTTATGCCGTGCGTGTATGCCTTGATTCAAATTTATTGCTAGTTTTAAAACAAACAGTTTAAGTTCTTAACTTTACACTTTCACAATTTTAGATGTATCTGACCGTTAGTATAGCTCAGCCAGTAGAGCGCTCGCTCCGTGTTCTGAAGGTCGTGAGTTCGAATCTGGGCCGTGACTGACCAAAATCGAGAACAAATGTATAGCAACTGTTCCTTCGATATATATGCGCTCGGCACCTTGAAGTTTAATTGCGGGCTTTTCGGATTAGACCTAAAAAAAAAACTGAGGCTCCATGCCCTCACGTTTGCACGATAAAGAGCCATCACTGCTCAATGGCCATTAGTGCCAAGTGAAGGTCAAAATTTGAAGCCCTTCACATGTTCATGGTGATAACTCTTTATGAATGAAACATTCTCGAATGGGACGTTAAACAACATAGAATTAATCAATCAATGTGTTTGATTTTGCACAAAATAAGGGACCAGATTCGGCCGTTACAATACCTTGTCCTTTGTAAATAAAATCCAATATATAAAATTCAGAAAGGACAAGGAATGGTATTGGCGAATCTGGTCCTTATTCGATGTAAAAATCAACACACAGTTAAAATACGGATATTTTGTAGTTAGGAATTTAAGATAATGCTTCTTTGAAAACCAGCATTAATTCTAATTTAGTTCTTACATGGAGGCCACAAGAGGGTGCAGAAGTAGGATATTTTCCCAAACTCCTAAATTCTGATGGAACTTTGTCAAATTTGTGATACTTTTACTGCAGGAAACACAGAGCATAAGCTTGCATATATGAGATTTTTATAAGATACTAGTGTATGACATATATAAATCTGGTATATTGGCAAGCTCGTGCGCTTTGTTTTCTGAAGCAAAATGTGCTGTAAAATCGATTGTAAAATTGACATTTAAATGATAAGTTTCAGAAATTGACATATTTTCTGACCTTCTCGTGACCTCTGTGTATCCCATAACTAAGAACCAATACTCAATTGATGGCAGGGATGACAATAGATTTTTTATTGATAAACTGTTGCATCAATTAAAAAGACACCGCAAACTATAGACCAAAAAGGGGCCTTACCCTATCTTGGCCTTTTTATATCTGGAGATTTGTCTTCAACAAACAATTCTTTGCTAAATTTACGCTGGACCTACACATAAGATTGATTTAAAACTGATTTCAAATTCTCTAATTTAAGCTAATCTCAATTTCTGATATAATGAACAATTAAAATAAAGGTTTACATTTTAAGAAATTAAAACCTATTTGATATATATAAACGCAATTAAAACAGTGCCACACTATTTAACAGTCCGCTTAAATTAAGCTGCTCTGTATAATATATAATTATTATGAATCCTTAACTTCGTAATTGCAAATAATTAAAAATAAAAAAGTAATTTTACATACAGCTTTAAATTTAAAATATGTTAAAGATAATTTAGATTTTTATCAGAAGTCCAATCCTGTAAAAACAACACTTGTTTATGAATGTTTATACGACTGCCTGCAGATTGACATCTTTTAAATCTGTAATATTGTTTTATAAGTGAAATGAACAATGACATTATTTATTGCAGAAATATATCAATATTTAGTATTAGTGAAAACATACACCACTAAGCAAATTCCGGTAATAAATTAAAAATACTTTAAAAACCATCGTGTCTTTGTGTTTGAATATTTTGCTTGTTCACAACTCTAATTAATTGATTTTTAATTGTCTTGATTCGTTTATTAAATTAAGCTTTGATTAATAATAAGATGGCGGTGCAGACTATTTTTCTTATGAGAATATTCAATCATTTTCAAATAATACGGGACGGTTCAGTAAAAATATTCTTTTCATCACAACAAAATAATTTATGATCCAAAAAGTAAATTGTTTTGATTGATTTCTTGAATGTTATTTTCTTCTGGTTAATTCATTACGCGCGTGCTATTACATAATGTCCTTGTTATGTCTAATTAAATACGACACCTGCATGATGTTTTTGTAGTATTTTGCGATGAGGAGCACTGTGGTTTGAAGCTTAAGTTTTTTTTTATGAGATTTGTTAACCTTTCCTGAACTCCTAGCATAATAGTTTTATGTTCTTGAAATAATATTTATTTGAATAAAACATTAAAAAATTCTCGTGAATTAAAGTGATGTAAGGTTTTCATCGGACATTCTGCAATTTTATTTATGTTTTCAGAAGAAAATGACGAGAGAAAAAATATTCTTTAAATTGTTGTATTATTATTAACCACGGTAATGGTGCCTCAGTACGGAAGCCCGTTGAGGCCAGTTTAGAGAAAGAAATTTTTTCATGCGTTTAATCGCAATAATAATTGCGTTTAAACGCAAAACATTTCGATTAATCGCAATAATCATTGCTTTTAAAAGCAAAGCACTTTGCGTATTGTCGCAAAAGCATTGCGTTTAAAAGCACAGACGTCGCGCACGGTGTTGGTGCCAAAAAGTTAAAAATTACTATTGAGGCGGCATTTGCGCTATTTTCATAATTTTAAAACAATTCACTATATGAAAACTATATACCACTCAGTTGGTAATTGTATACTAAATACATTTTTACAAAAACATTGATCAAAAATTTCCAGTTGTCAAAGATATGTATTTGATAATTCCGTCAATTACGTGAAAAACGCATGTAGAGCGGTAACAGAAGCGTAGCACACGCAATTACAAAATGTTGATAACTTCCATAAAACAAACAATACAAATATAAAATTTTGCAGGAAAATTCCAAATATGATGTAAATGATGTAAATTCTTACAACTGTGGTGTCATTTAATCCGTATGCGTGGAACGCGTTGCGCAAAATCCAAGACAGAGGTGTAGACACGAGTTAATCGACGAAATATGGGATGCACATAAGAAGTCTTCGGTTACTTAGAAAAACAATTACATGAGCTAAATCTATTTTGAATTTATATCTCAATAATCCTTTTTGTGTGTTAAGAACTATATTTTAGATTAGACTGATATTTTGGGTTGATATGTATGGTGGATTTCTGATATTAAGCCGATTTATTGTGAGGATGTTCAATAAGATGGTGTGTCACAAAGTATGGAGGTTCAGTGTCATAAAATTTTTAAGATCAGTTGAACCAATTTTGTATCACTGGGCGAAAAATCAATGTTGAAAATTGCTTTAAATTCTACAAAATGTTGCCGTGTTATTAAAGAAAAGATCTCAAGACAGAATTTTAACTTGCGATGTCTTAAATTTTAATAATAATTCAATTGTAACATATATATACTACATGTAGCTATATGTCACAATTGAATTTGACGGTAAAAACGTCACATTTAAATGCTAAACTCCAGAAATTACCTTTATTTAAGAATTCATATTTCTAATTTGGCACCTAACGGCATTTAATACAAAATGTGCAAAATCAAAACTTTATTTAGATATGAAAATGAAATGATTCTATTAAGTGTTTGTTTTTGAGGTTTTTTACAATGTCAACGTAAATGTCACACATTGTCCAAAAGTAATAAATCTAACTATAATTGTATAAATGTGGTAACATAAATCATATGTGTAGTCATTAAAAATAGACATATTGAAAATTAGATGAATTTTATGAAATGTGCATCTTTTCAAAAAGATGTTAATATGTTATTTTTGTCATTTACCCGGTAGCATCGTATGAAATAAAAAAAATGTATTTTATTTAAGGAATGAATTTAATAGCTACCCATTTTATACGGTATAAACTGGGTTGGGGCAGTTTACGTTTTATAAACCGCGAAGCGGTTTATAAAAAAGCGTAAACTGTTCCAACCCAGTTTATACCGTATAAAATGGGTAGCTATTAAATTCATTGCTTATAATTTAATTTTCATTCATTCGATGTAAGAAAAAAAAAAGATTGTTCTAACAAAGTGACTTCAGTTTGTACAAAATTTGAATGTAACGTCAGGCGGATTGATACGTTTTTGAAGAAAGTCATTGTGACGTAGGCAACCCATTTTATACGATATAAAGTAAATTTTTTATCCAGTCAAATACAGCGTTACAACCAGAATTAAATTATGTTGTTTTAAACAAAAAAATAGGTGTATAAATTTACATATGAATAGGCGACATTTGGAAACAGGGTAAGGCGAGATCGGCTATATTACCTTATTTCTTTTAATTAAAAATATTTCTTTTTCATTTATATATTTGGTATAAGCAATGGGTCCTTCTTTTTTCATAATTTATTAAGTGATGTTTCATATTTTTTATTAAATGCTTTTAAACTCATTTAAACCGACCAAAATGGTACCAAGTAACCATTTATTCAAACAAAATCTAGTTTAGGGATAGAAGAACGACTCTATACAATCCCCTCAATCTGATTAAAATATTACGCCTCCGTCACCAAAATTCCTCAAAATCAATCTCAATTATTTATTTAAATCTGAATCTTGATGAAAGAATATAAGAAACGCTCGATCTTTGAAACACTTTTTGCTTTCATTTATTAGTATGGAAAGGGCATATGTTATCCCATAAAGCAGGTAAACTGCATGGGTATCCAAAGGAGTAGGAAACCTTCGATCATTGATCTGTGAGCTAGGCACGTACGTTGCAACGCGTAAGAAAAGGGGGTGGAGAGGAGAAAACTGAAATATTTTTCGAATAAATACAACTGAAACCTCTACACTGCATTGGCGTTGGAAGCAAATTTAAAGTGGGGGGGGGGGGCTAAGTGTAAAAAAATAAAAAATTATACCTCAAAAAAGCCTGACAAGCAAAAAAAAAAAAGAAAAAAAAAGGAAACGTCCATTTCCAAAACACGAAAATCCTATTTCGTAGGGGGGGGGGGGGGTGGTAGGTTCGAACCTCAGTACCAAAATTTTTTCCCAAACACCACCACTTTCCCTATTTTTAACCTATACTGCGACTGTGTCTGTGGAAAATGGGGGGGGGGGGTGCTAACCCTACGATGCAATGTTCAATGTCCATACTATGTTTATATTTGGAAAAAAAGTAGGGGGGGGCTTAGCCCCCCCCCCCTCCCTCCGGTTCCGACGCCTATGCACTGCACTTCATCGAAAGTTCTTTTCATTGAGAAATAAAAGTGAGGGCGCTAGAGGAAGGGGTGGATTCTCAAGTTCGATTCCTCTTCTTTTTTAAAACTGAATTATTTGAAATTATATTCAGATCCACTGTAAGAGAAAAGTACTCAGTATGAAAGGGTCTGTGTGATGGCTAAAGATGGGATGGAAATAGGGACTTTGAACGAAAAAATTAATTCAATGCCAATTCAGCAACATAGTTACAATTGTACAACTTACTGAAAACAAATGACAAGGCCTATACTGATATGATATAGAATGGTTTCGAATTTATCTCAATTAAATAAAAAGCACATCAATTTAAAATGCGGTTTCGAACAAGTTTTGTTATTTGTACACAGCTTTTTATTAAATGGGGCAAATTATGCTTATATTTTCAACCCGCAACATGCACGCAAAAGGGCAGAGAGAGAGAGAGAGAGAGAGAGAGAGAGAGAGAAAGACAGAGATTAGACCTAAATATGGCAACGTATAATATCATATTTCCCTTTTGGATATTTCTGAAACTAAAAGCCTTTTTCTTGCAGTTCTCGCAGATTGAAACAGACACATTTTAATCATTTTTTAAATAGACTATATGAGGAGAAACATTAGTAAAATACAGTAATGTTTATCCTTTGAAAGACAGTCCATGATGATACCCGACCAGAAGAGAATTTCACTTAATCCCGGGATCAATTAAGATGAACTCATAAATATTAAATAAAGCCAAGTTTTTTAAATCATGAAAACTATTTTACATTTAGTTACTCGAGACCCATTCAACAAATATTGAAAAAATAACATAACAGAATAATTTAATTGCTATATTACATATCTACATTGAAATACTTTAGAGAGTTTTATTACATGTGTTTTCAATGAATTGCACCATATAATTGGCGGTATTACTGGGTTTTTATTTTTTTTCTTCATGAAAATGTTAGCGAAAAAAGTAACGTCACATTGATTTTCTAGAACTTCACGTAAAAAACGTCATTTTGACGTTACCGAAACTGACACCAACACCATGTTTTAATTTCGTTTTTTATTCTGGTGATAGATATTTTTTATTGCGTGGACCCTGAGGTCCACGCAGTAAATATATAAGCGAGGCTAAACCGGATGCCATGGGCAAACCACAGGCTACGCATGCGCGATAATGCTAGAGAGTTCGCTCCTTAGGTAACTTGCCCGTAGAATAATTCCCCCTATTCGAATTAGAATATGCCAATCATTGTCAAATTACGCTTTTAAATCCGTATATCGCATTCACTTATTCATTGGCGGATCCGAATTTCTTTCTTATACATATACTTTTATATACAAACTAAACATTGGGAAGAGCTTGCAGTAAACATGTAGATACATGTTACTCCACACATTGAATATAAAACGTCATTCAACTACTAGTTCTAGCTTTTAAAGATAGAACAAGTTTTCACCGGCATTAGTTTTGTGCATCAAAGCTGGCAAAATAATTTAATACTCCAGCAATCCAAATTCCGTTTGATAGAGGTCTGTAGCAACGGCTTTTAATGTGTCTGTGTTTTGGGGAGGGTGGGGCTCCGACGAAAAAATTTGCGTGCTACAGAGCTGTGCTACACGTGAACCATCGATCTCTATTTTTCCCAGGATAGATTTCTTCCGTATAAATCTAGATCAGGTGTCAAGTCCCATGCAGCCGTTATTGGTAACATGTATCAAAATAGCCCGATTTTTTAAACAGACAAAACTAAACACCGCTAATCGGAGATAAAATTTAACAATTTTGCTTTGAGACTACAATCATTCATAAGTAGGCAGATCATTGTAGAGAAAATGTAAACAAACCAACATGAATATTCCCTACACCTACAGATTTTCTTAAATTGGATTTCGGTTAGAAAAACATGCATTTGGTCCACGTATTGCAGTCCCTTTTTAAAGGACAGCAACTTGTATATATATATTTTCTTTCTTTTTTCTGCATTCTTTTGAGAAATTTTAATTTTAGAAATAAACCCTTCTGATGGAGATGAAACTTTTTAGGGTCAATAATGGTGTCCCCATTGGACCATTTACGTAAGTGCTATAACGCGTTAGTGTTCAGAAAATGTCGTCGCTCCAACACACTGCCCAGTGTCGCTTACGCAACTGCAAAGTTTAATAAAACAATATAAAAGTGGTTGCAACAGTGCTTCTTTCAGTTTAACTGACACCAAAATATAAATAATTTCTTTGCCTTTGAACAATATATTTTTAGAAATTGAAAAAATTATGCACGAAACATATACAGCTGTAGAGATAACGAATAGTATTCAAGATCAAAAGTCCATAAAACAATACATAACAGGAGCAGAGCAAGCAGACCTCAAAACATCAGAGGTTGGATCAGGTGCCATAGAGGAGTGAGCATCCCCTGCCGACAGGCCAAACCCGCCGTGTGCTCATTATCATGATAGTGAAACAATGGAAAAATCCGTTCTTAATCCAAGGACTAACAATTACATGCAGTATGAAAAACGCCAGCATTTGTGTCAAAGATAAATTGTCTTTGCTAGCAAAGTCATTGTATCGACCATAAAATTTACGAAATGGTGACTTTAAACATTTATCTCAGATGATAGAAAGAATAAAAAGCATTCTTCTTTATAATAAAAATTAATGCATCTGGTCAAGTTGAATCTTTTTGGGTGGTCGTGGATTGTCTTCGCCTAGTGCAGTGTTAAATTTTAACAGAAAATACCGAAATAATCAAATATGTTGTGTCAGTATACGTACATGTACACCTGTAATATGAATATTCTTGAGAATGTTTTACAATATTTACGCGTGTTTTATTTATTTATTGTTTTTTTTTTTTTAACAAAGACTTTCCTTTTTCAAAATCTTTAAAATACCTTATTCTGTAAGGAAATAAATATTTTTTTTTTTCTAAAATTAAACTACGGTTTACCAATTTTTATTCGCGTGCGAGAATTTTCGTAAGGTTCGCGGCAGTCTCTTCGTCACGAATTTCCGCCATGAACCGGTTCTTAAAGTTCCTGTTTCTATTTACAACATATCTAACAAAAGGCTTGTTCGCAAAAATAATTAAGTTTAGTCGTCGCGAATGAAAGTTTTTTAACAGTAAGTTTATCTGTAACGAAATTCAAATACTTTATCTTAAAATTTAATTATCTTTTCTGATTTGTTTACATTAATATTTTGATCGTTGAAAGAAGCAATATGTAATTTAGTAAACAATAGAAAAAATACCTGGTCAGACAATTTCAAAGAATTAAAGAAGCTGTAGTCCAAGTAATCCGGAATTATCTCTGTTACAAGTTGCTCATTCATTTTTTAAAAAACTCTTTATGACCTGCCTGCAATATTTAACTAGCTTGAAACGTAGGTTTGATTTCTTTTAAAAGATGCAAAAATTATGAAACAAAATTATATCACGTGACATTTTTGAACTGGTTTTGAAATGCATACCAATAAACTGAAAGGTGAAAGCCATTCTATATACAGATATGATGCATATAATAATTTTGATTTAAATTCTCTCTTAAATATTCCTCTCTGCAAATGACATTTAAACTATTAGGAGGTAAGATAAATGACCACTTAATTGAAAGTTGATTCTATCTTTTAAATGATCTGCGTATTTAGGTTTAACTTGAGAAGTAACTAATAATGTGTTCTGAATTCGCACTTTTTCAGCAATAATGATCAGTAAGCAATTAAAACGAACTTTGACTTTTTTCTGTCACTTGATTTTAACTTTCCTTAGTAAAAATGATTGATTTATATATTGATTGAATTGTAACGGTTGTTGTGGTCAGATTTGAGCAATTTATAGACATTAATAACCATGTACTAGAAAAGTGCTTCAAATTCAGACCTTTTCTCGGCACTCAGGGACATGGAGTGCCACCACCTACTTGACACATGTTCTAGGTTTGTAAGGTCTCATCCGCACAAGCTTGTGACTTAAGTTCTTTCTCCTGCTGAAAGCAGTCAGTTAATATGTCTACATCTTAGGTTTGCCTCTACCAGCGAAGAAAAATCGAATAATGGACTGGCTTACCGTGAAGAAATCTCGCAAAAGAATCAAATCTTTTGAATGTTGGTTGAATGTTTGTTGTTTTACGTCCCTTTCGACAATGTTAAACTCATATAGTGACGTCATCATATACTGGTGAATAGCTTCAAATTTAGACATTTACGCCACAATCAGGACTATTGAGCTGTAAGGCTTCGTTATAGTGTTAATACATTCCATAAAAAGAGGCTTCGGAGTTTAAGGTCTAATCCGAAGGACCGCAACTTTCACTTCAATGTTCCAAGTGTTTGCGGAGGAACAGTTGCTACAAGTACCTATATTTTATCGACTTAGGTCAGTTGCAGCTGGGGTCCCGACCTTCTGATCATTCAGCGAGCTCTACACTGGGCTACCGTGGATATATTTTGATTTATCTTTAAACTGGATTCTGTTACTGCAAACAGAAGAGAATGTATGTATGTTTGTGATCATTAAGGATATCCCACGTGTTCATTTTTAAATTACAAGGTTTGTTAATCGAACTCTCATTAGCTAAAGTAAACCTTTCTTTATATAATCTAAATAAAAATTCATAAGTACCTGGGCAAAGAAAATGGTAGTTTTTCTAAAAAAGCCTTACTTTCTAGAAAAGACAGAAATAGCAAAGAAATACAGAAAATGTTAATTTGAGCTAATGATAAATAATCTTCAAATAAAAAGGCTAAAACGATTTGAAATGATTTCATTGAAAGTTATAATTTAGTTTGACATTTCTTCAAACCATTTTTATTCATATTTCAATTTTAACGCCAATTCTTATCGGTACTTTGCAATTGAGCCTTTGACAATGGGATTTTTTCGTGTCAGCTCCAGCTAATTAAAAATGTTCAATGAGTATCCCGATCAGTACTCTTATAATGATTTATAATCCATTTATTATTTATCTGGAAATAAAATCCGTAATGTTATCAACATGATCAAGTCAAGAATACAAAAGATCAGGTAATGATAATTAAAATAACATCAATGCTACTCTATATTAATAAATTAAGATTTATTTTTCCTTTCAAAGTCTCTTCGATCTGCTATAGAAGGGCGTCTTTTGATAATAAATAATATACAAAGATTTTGCAAATTATGCGAAAGATGACAATAAGGCATATATTTTAAATATAATTTTATCAGAACGAAAGTTTCCTTCTTAAATTGCTCTCAAGCTGGAGTGACTTATGAAGTTCTTAAAATGCACTTTTTTGGTTGAGCGCTGTGCTTCATTCATCTATATAATGAGGGATGACGCCAAGGAATTCTTATCTATATGAAAAAGGGTGACACCACGAAACAGTGCATGATTGACCTTATGAAAACTTCAAACAATAAAAATCTAAAAATAGGACACAAACGCAGTCATACTCCTAGGCCTGGAAATTCCCGGGAAAGGATCAGGTGTAAAGGAACAGTGGGTATCCCCTGTGAGCCCTACGTATTGATCAAGTCGATGTAACATTCATAGTCAATTAAAAAACCAAAATTAAAAACAAAGGTTTAATAAGTCAGCAAATACGCGAAACAGTGACAGGTAATATTTGCCCAGAAATGCAGACTTTGAACGAAATTGTTGAAATCCCTGTACCATCAACTTAAGCGTGAAATGTTTTTTCAAGCATTGTTTTACACAGATGAATACATTTCAATTATGCTATTATGCTAAGATCGGAGACCTCCCACACCAAATGTCTACTTTTCAGTCAGCATTGATTAAATCCATTTTACAACACCTCCTTCTAAAAAATAAAATGAATGGGAAATACAGTGTATAAACAATATATGCATATTAAAAGTATGTCAGCTAAAGTTATTGAAATCGAAAAAAAAAATTAAAATTTTGCCTAGGAATGGGAATCTTATAAAAATTTCCTTGTACCTGAAAATTTAACGACCAAAATATTCCTGCAGGTAAATTTCTTCTATAATGTACCTGAGAAAACGACAATAACATATTTTGACATCTATTTTGACGTTACAGCGTTTGATGGATATCCTCAACGTTGTGTACATCATATATGTAAATAGATTTGTTAAACTGATAAAAAAATAGTCATGGACTAAACAGTTCACATGCATTTATTGAAAAATATTAGACAGTCATTTATCCCTACAAACCTTTAAAGAATATAAATCTTTAAACATAAAATCATAAAACACAAAAGATATAAATTCAAAACGTCACCTCACAATTTTTAATTCAATTTTCAGAGCTTTCAGTAAGTTAGAAATGCTTAATTGATAATGAAACCTGATTAAATATTGATCAGTGAAATTTAAAAACTTTTTAAAAACTGTTTACAAATTCTAAATTAATCACAAAACTTAAAATATTTAAATGTCAATAGTTATAATATTTAAGGTGTCGATTACGTAAAAAATCTACTTAATTGTGCAAAAAAGGACATGGAAATATTAGAGGAGGAATCAGGTGCGTGGGAGGACTAAACATCCCCTGTTGACACGGTCAGGTGTAAAGTTTAACCATTGCTGAATTAGTCTTTATTTATGTATATTACTTTCAGCAGTTTTAGAAATAAAAAGATCGAGAATGCAAAATAAAGCTTGTTTTTGCAGTCTTAATTTTAAATTAAAAAAAAATTATAAAGATGTTACGCTGTGTGCCTTAAACAGATTTTTTAATTACTTGCTCAAAATAATCCATTATGTAAAAAGGTTAAAATCATTAAAATACCACTGCATAATGTGTCATGTATCAAATATTTAAATTTATTGGTGTCAAAAAGTTATATAACATTTTGTCTAATTATATCTAATTAAACAATGCAAGAGATTTACACCTTAAACTTGTCTTAAAATTAGGATAAATATAATTTTAAAAATAGCTAGATGCACTTAGATGCACTTGCTTCTAGGTTAATAAGTGGTCTTCCGACCGTTTTTACCTATGATTGAAAATTTAAGAAACTCTAAGGAAAGAAGAAACTATATGTGCTATCGTCGCGAATAGCTTTACGACTTCTGTCTTATAGAATCCTGACTGAGAACATTCAGTTGGGGAAAAAATTTCTTAAAAGGAATCGACATCGTGATGTTTCATAATGTATTTAGAAACAGATAAATAGATCTTTTTTTAATTAAATCCTTACACCATTCAACCAAAAGAACTTGATATGTTCAGAAAATTTTTTTAAAAAATACCAAAAAATACTTCTGGCTTACAACATTAGTGAGACAGAAAATAAACAAACCTCATTATATAAATCTTAAAATTTTTAATTTAAAATTAATCTCTATATTCCCCAAATGGCTCATTGCTCTTTCTTTGCTCCTTTTCGAGAAAATTTAGTTACAAAACTTCGTTCTAACAACTGAATAATTATATAATAAATAACTTACCAAGATATATTTGCAATAATTATTACAGTACATGTAAATGTGTAAGGAATAAATTTGAGGGTTTTAAAATTTAAATCTGCAAGTCATACAAGATTCAGGTAGGTGAAGTACCCGACAAAGAAAACATTTTTGAAATTTCCTTTTATTTTTTATTTTATCCTTTTATTTGTTATTATTTTATAATTGAAAAGAGGAAGAGAGGTTGCAATATTTTTTTTCTGTGAATAAATTCCTAGGGATATATTTCAAGGGATATCCTAGGGAAATGGTCGCCTGCGTAGCGCAGTGCTTGGAGCGTCTGCTCTAATGTCGCGAATTAAGGAGTTGACCCTTACGTCGTCGGTTCGAAACCAAATGTGGGACGTGGAGACCGGTCCTTCGGATGAGACCGTATAAACCGAGGTCCCTTGTCGCAGTAGGTGCTGGCTTGAAAAAGATTCCTCCATGCTCAATGGCCATGAGTGCCGAGTATAGGACAAAATTTGTTGCTCTCCACCGGCAAGTGGTGGCGTCTCCCTATGAGTGAAAAATTCTCGAGAGGGACGTTAAACAACATACAATCAACCAATCAATTCTGGGGATAGGAAGACACTGATGATACAGCTGTATATTAGAAATAAACAACATTTCTCAAAGAACATGACGTTATATTTATTCTTTATTGTTATCGAATTCTTTTATATATCATTATACATTCTGATATTCTATGATGTGCGCCAAATTCTTATTTTTTTCTGCAAACACCATTAGCGTGGAGAGTTATATTTCTTAGTGATTATATGAGATTAAATAAAAATATGCATTATCTTTAATTTTCTAGAAAATCAAGTGAACAATTAAATCGATGATCAAAACTAGTTTAATAAAAAAAAATGGATGCTTCTCAATCCGCAATTTTAATCATTTTTTAAAAAAAATGTTTAAAGGCAGATTTGATTTTTTTTTTAAATCTCAAACTTATACCTTCTGCACAGATTTCAGATAAATACATGTACTTCTAAATGCAAATTACAATATGAAAAGCTTGTACCCTGCGAGTGTGAGAAACGAACTACACTCACAGCAGAAGAAAATGCATTCAAATTGTTATGAAAGCAAGTGGTGAGTGCAAGCTCATAGCGGGAGAATGCAGAAGTAGGCGAATATTACGGTATGACGCATGAAGTAACTATCATTAGGTTTACATGTTAGTAATCCGCCATTATGTAAATGATTAAAACCACTAGAATACACTTTATGCACACCATGATGTTTCATTTATCAAATTTATATATCTAAAGCCATAAAAAATGTCAAATCCGTTTAAATACAATTAATTTGTACCTTGGACTTACATATAAATGAGATAGAAATAAATATAGAATTACCTTGTCAGGAACAACTATTTGTATTTACGTCGAATACTGACTGATATTATTCATACTAACTGCTACGCCTTTCTAATACACTGAATTGTGTACCGATTTTTCCCCGTTTTCCCTATCACAAACAAGGAAGACACAGCTGAATGTGACCAATCGACAAGGAATGCTTACTAATGCATGGCACCTGAACCCACCTGTGATGTTTTAAGAAGTTCTTGTTTTGCCATTTGGGCTTGATTAAGATTCTTTATCTACACATTTGAAACATTAAAAAGTTTTTGTTTGTATATTATTTAACGTCTCCCTCTAGAATTTTTCTAGAGTCGCCAAGATTTGCCGGTGGTGAGCTGCATGTTTTACCTATTCTCGGCACCCATCGAGAACTTAGGGGTCTTTTATGTGTCAGCAGCTATTGCTGCATAGGAAAAAGGGTATTTGTTTTATACGGTCTCATCCGAAGGCTTTGTCTCCACGTTCCACAGCAGGATTCGAACCCGCGACGTGGGGATTAACTCCTACTGCACTACTCTAGAGTAGACGCTCAACCACTGCAGCACTCAGTCGTCGATTGATCAGTCTATCAAATCAAATTAAATTGAACCTGTTTTTCTTGGGGATGGGGATTGCAAAAAAGAATCCTTTCTATACTGTGAATATTCATAGGAAAGTGTCAAGTATATAAGGCTTAATCTCCTTGAAAACATGATTTATGCATGTAGTTTAAATGAATGAGAACAATAAAAGTTAAAATATTAACAAGTTCCATACAAAACGAAACTTTGATAAGCAAATTTTGATAACAAAGAAAGTAAACGCTGAAATAATTACCCAATAAACATCTTATTGAACTTTTATGTATATATGCTTATATTTGCACTTTCAAATTTAATAAACCTAGTCCAAATTTTCGGCCTCTACATTCTGTATATGTTCATATTTGAATGCATGACTTGTAAAGTTAAAATGACTTCAAAATCACACGGGAAGTTATAATAATACAAACAATATCATATTGATTGAGATATTTTGTAGAATGAAATATACACATTGTTTTGGAATGCATTCCATATTACGCTTTATTAATGGTGTAAGTCTTAGTTTCTCTAAGCTGTTTTCAGAGAGAAAGGATTCTGCTATTTCTGATAATCTTAAATGATGTTGGTATGAATGATCAATTCTTTGGGTACACTGGATTCGGTTGATTGATTGACTGTATGTTGGTGAACGTCCCAAATCGAGAATATTTCACTCATATAGAGACGTCACCATATACCTGTGAAAGGCTTCAAATTTTGACCTTTACTCGGCACTTAGGGTCATTAAGGAGTGCGGGATCTTTATCAAGCCAAAGCCTGTCGTGACATGGGACCTCGGTTTTTAAGGTCTCATCCGAAGGATCCGTATCTTTCACTAAAAGTGCCGGGTAAATTGGGAAGGAAGAGTATATATTTGCTACCTTTTTTATCGACTTAGGTGAGTCGCCGCCGAGATTGGAATGCACGACTCCCCGATTACGGTCAGCGATCGCTCTACCGACTGAGCTACCGTGAATGATGTTTGGTCTCTACCAGTATGGTTCAAAACATATCTCTGTACTCGAGAACTTTTGTTTTAATATAAAAGTGAATTCTTATATACCGCTTGATGGCCGCGTTCAACAACATACAATTAATCAAGAAATATATGAATATAACGAGCAATGTTTAAGCTCAAAAGTCCTTTAAACAATACAAATTTGAGGAGGAGCTATCAAGGATCTGTAAGAAATCAGAGATGGGGTCAGGTGCATGGAGGAGCGAACATCCCCTGCCGGCCGGTTACACTCTCTGTGTGCTCCTTGTCATGATCGGAAAATAAAGGGAAAATCCGTCGACAATTCAGTGCGTAAATATTGTTCTAACAATTAGTATTAAAACACTTGCCGTCAGCATTGGACGGAAAGAGGTTTGCATTTCAACTTTTGCGTAAATTTTTTGTCTTGAACAGCATTTTAAAAAATCTACAAAAATGTATTTAATTCTTACAAAAAATTAGGATTTTATAAAGCCCATCAATTCATTAAGTCTATATTCAATGAAAACCCTATGATTAATTCCATAGCGAAAACATTAAGCAAGGAACTATATTTTGTAATGGAAAGTTTTTTTATTTAAAAAAGAAGAAAAGGGTCATTTTTTTCTTTTTTGAAGTATAGAAGTTCTGTTAATTTCGGATTCCTTGTACGTTAACAGTCATGACTTATATCACAATATTTGAGAAAAAATTTAGCAAATATATTAAAAAAGTCCTGGGGGAAAAGTAGCCTAATCTAAGTTTTATATTAACACTATATTGGTAATTTATAAGCATTAACATGCTTTAATTCAAGAAAAACGTCATTACTTTCAAATGATTTTATCATTAAACAAGAATTGTTTAATTGTGTTAAATTTTTAATGCCAGATTTTGGACATTTATTGATTGCAGAAATGTCAAATAATTGACTATTCGAAATAATTTGAAATTCTTTGTTGTTGTCGTCACAAATTTTGATGTGATCATTCATGATGAAAAGACGGCATTTGTTCCCATAATTCACTTGGATAAAAATATGAGGAAAAGTTTGAAAAATTGATTGATGTGTTTGACGTATTATCAGTGCAAAAAGTTATATTAAATTATGCTCAGTACTGCCAAAAGAAGAGCATTGATCCCATTCTCTGTTTTGATTTAAATTAAGTTATGTGTGTACATTCTTAAAATATACTTGAAAAACATTCTCAATACTTTTGATAACGACCTCCGTAAAGATAAATTGTGTTGCTTACAATGTTATTGTATCGACAATACCCCTGCGAGGTGAAATTCATAATTTCAGGAACTTTTATGAATCGTTCATGAACATTCATGATGTGTTCATGACTGGTTCATGACCGGTTCATAAAGATGGTTCATGAACTTTATTCATGAATATATTCATAAAATGTAGTTCATGAACAAATGATGAATATATATGAATATTGGTAATTTTCATTTTAAAGACAGAAAAAATGTATTCAAGTATTATGAATGTTCATGAATTTTCATATACATTTCAATTTTGGTGCAGTTAAAATGTCAAAAGTTTCCCTTGCTTCGTGCGTAAATGATCGAGCACAGACTCTATGACATAATCCACTTCGTTGTAGTTTTAATTCTCCAATGCGTCTTCACAGCTCAGAATATTCTGTTCATTAATGTATAAAAAATTGTATCAGTGAAAAATTATTCAGATAAATTTTTTTTTTAAACAGAAATCCGAAACTATGAATAGGCGCAAACTTGAAAACGCGCGAGACGTTGGAAGTGGGAATTTGTAGAGTGGAAGAATCAGTATTTGTGATCTATTATTTGCATTATTAAAACGCCCTATGCAGGTGATGAATGTATATTGCTGCATAAGTAATGGAAGTTGACGATAAGTTAAAGCCATCACTTTTATCATAGAGCTTGGTTGTTAGATTGTCATTAACGTCTTTTTCAAGTAAAATATCCAAATATGAAATAGATTTGTCAGATTATGTGGTATCTTTTTTCTCAAGCTCACTGGGATATATAGTATCGACATAAGAATGGAAATTACCATTGTTAATTGACAATACGTCACATCGTCGCTATATCTAAATGTTGAATTGAGAGTTGAAGGCCACGGCAAGTGTTTATTTTTCTTTTCATGTATAAGATTTTGGACAAAAGCTGCTTCATATGAATACAAAAATAAGTCTGCTAATATTGTTACCCAAGGGAATTCCAATAGATTGTTGGAAGACTTGGTCTTCAAAATGCACATCGACATTGTCAATCAGAAAGTCGAGTATCTTTTTAAGTCAACTTCAGAGTACTTGAGTGTACAATCAGAATGTTTTTAACAAAACAATTTTTCCAATGACCAATGACAAGGTAATTAAATTAACGAGTTCCATTTTTGTTGGAAAAACAGCTTTAAATGAGATCAAAATGCCTTAAATTAAATTGATTGTGGCGATTGGTTGAAAATAAAGTTGAAACGTCGTAAGTATTATGTTGTGATTTTGGTATAATTTTGTGATTTGAAATTATCCAAAAACTCTCTTTAAATTTTTGAGTATCTACTTCTGATTCACACACTTCTCAAATATGTTGTTGCACAGTACTCTTCAAATTTCTCTCTAATACTATTTTTTAGTGAGGAGTAAAGAAACATTTCCTAGAACCTGCTTTGTTTCTTTGCTTGTAAGATTTTTTATGAAGTGTTGGAATCCAATATAGATATTGTAAATATCAATTCAAATTCATGTTAGTTGTAGGGAATATTTAAAATTATTCAAAAATTAACTGACATATGATTTTGAACAACTTTCTTAATAGAAAGGGAGCTATGGGTATAAATTATATCATCATTGGTACCATTAAGTCCCAGTTTCTCTAAAATACAATTTAAATAATGAGCCTTACCAACATTGACAATGTTGTTAGCAGGGACCAGTGCATACTGACCATGTAATCTATCTAATTCTTTTTTCACTTCTGAACTACTCAATACGGAAGCATATTTGGTTTTCGTTTTGTCCCGCAATCGCTTAATGGCATTTAAATTTCATTTTGTGGTTACCTTAATGCATACAGTTTTAAAGTACAGTGTCATCAGTTCATATATATGTGAAATAAATGATAATTATAAAAACTTTGCCTCTAAAAATAAAAAAAAAGGAACACGTGAAATCAACTGTCTAGAGAATAAGCAGGTCAGATATTAAAATTTCCATCATTTAGAGACGTCACATTAAGCCAGTCAAGGACATATTCCGCACTCAGGGCCATTGAAGGATATTTATCGTACCAAGGCTTAATTTCACATGGAACCTTGGTTTTTAAGGTCTGATGTCAAAGACCTCTTGCTTTCATTTTAACCTATCTCTGAGAATATCTTGCTTTGCACACAGTAAGCATGTTTCAGTGAACATTTTTAGCCTTATAACTGTCTGTTATCTTTAAAGAACGGATTTTACCTAACGAATCCGATATTGGGGTCTGTTTTCATCATCTGGTTTGAATAAAAAATGTTGAGGTTCACATATACATTTGATTAAAGGTCTTTCCACTCTCACAATTTTAATGGTTCAAAGTACAAAAACTGCATTATTTTCATGTAATATAGTTTAAATTTACCATTTATTGCAAAAGCGTATAGGTTGCCCTTTTATTCAAGATGGAACATAAAAAACAAAAAGTATATGTCAACATAAAAATCGAACATAATTTGTAAAGAGTATTATAAAAATTATCTAAAAACTGGATCAAATGAATAATTCTGAAGCTGAAAGTTCCGAAATACCTACTACTGATAAGATACTTTTGAATTGTGAATATCAAGGAAACTATTTTACATTAGAAGTACAATGACGTAAATGACTGGATGAAGACACATGAGAAGTTATTGTCCTTGTCAACATTTATTCTTAAACCAACATTGCATCAAAAAAGCCAAACTCTGACCCAACGATCATTCAGCAAGCACCACTGTACTCTCGTTTAATTATGAACCTTAAAATTTTTAATTTCAAATACGAAAAATGCAATACAGAATTTCTTTTCAAGTCAGGCTCAGTGATTTGATATTGAAGAATCAACATTGTTCGTGGGGAACCAATGTTCGTGGATTTCGTGGGTCACCCTTACCTACGAATTTTCATCCCCACGAACGTTTATCTTCTTAGCATTTTGATTCATGTAGCCATCGTATTTACGAGTAACCCAAGAAATTACATCCCCATGAACAGGTCAATTCCACTTACCAACGAAGAAATAACCCACATGAATTAAAATGATTCCATAGTATTAAAATTGGGGGTCTTTTCCTAAATGAGGGAGCAAGTGAATCTGTTATACTTTTGTTGCAATATGTTTATGCATTGGAAAAAAAAAGATACCGGTATTTAAAATATTTTCGATCAGTTATTTAAGCCGAGTTTCACGTTAATATTTATCTATTATATAAGTAAATGCTATAAAACATTTAAGTACACTTCGTGTCCTCCACAATATGACCTTCTCAAAAGCTTTTTTTTCTGATGACAGAGTCAAATACATCTATGTCAAATATTTTCATAAAACAATGCAAGTACATGATGTTCATAATTTAAGTTTGCATTAATATACTGGATACAATTATATTTAATATATAAATATTCATAATTTTATCTACAATTATAATAAGTTGTACTTTGCACGTTGCATAACAGATATTGATTTGAGATATTAAAAGGAGAACTTATTTTTAGATATGAGGGTAAAATTGTTGTCAGATTGTAATTTTATAGGTTATTTAAATAATACACACATAATTAACCGTTAGCAAGGAAGATCGGAAAAGAGATATACTAAGCGTCTGAAAAAAAGGAACACACCTCTTAACCTTATATTCAGGGTCAGGAATCTAAGGGAGCATTCATTGCAAAAGATAATTAGTTTACAAAGAGAGACAACTCATGATTTTTTTATGGTATAGTCAATTTCTTTAATTAATATAGTTACACCAAGACTGAAATTTGTGAAGTTTGATTAAAATGCATTTAATTGCAAAAATTTTGCATTTAATCGCAAAAATATTATTGCGGTTAAACGCAAAAGGTATTGAAACTAAATAATTAAAATTTATCAATCTTGAAGATTGAATGGTTAAACGTAAAGAATGAATCTACATTTTACATAATATTTTTTATTTGCACACTTGTTTATAAGTGTTACAGAATGATTATGTTTTTTCTTTGTTCACCATTGTTAGTTCTTCATAAAGATTTTCTTTCATACAGAGTATATTCAAAAATTGAATAAAATTTCAAAATAAAAAGCAATGTCCCATTTCTGAATATAAAAGTAGATATCTGTATATAATTTATTCTTATCATAAAACAAGCCATTGCAAACAATATATACAACTACAAATACAACTGACCGTATTTTAAACTTTCATTTCGATGCTTCTCATAAAATCCTTTGCGTTTTGTTTTATCAAATTGCTATAATTATTCTGTAATTTAAGGCGATGGATTCCAATTAAGAGGTAATGTATCTGGGGACTCCTCTTCAGTGAATTCGCTTTTGACTTTCTTCATACTGAAATATAAAAGAGTTAACAAATGTATGGATCATATACCTCGATAAGATACTTTCTGAACTATTTCATTTATTTAAAAGTAAAATAAAAGTTCAATAAAGTAAAATAAGGAGAGAAAAAACTTAACTTACTTCACTTGGACCTCTTCGACAGTCTCAATTAATTTTCTATTGTTTGTTTCGGGTAATCGAATGGACGACAACCCAACAACGATGGTAATGACAGCGTAAGTGATAAGTGGTAACATTTTACCAATTTTACCATCTGTCTAAAAATGATAAAACCAGTTCAATAAAAAAAAATGAAACTGTTCTTCATGTTTAAATTAATAAATAGTTGATTTGGAACTGATTCTCTCTCTCTCTCTCTCTCTCTCTCTCCGTTTTCGCTTTTTTGAAAAAAAATATTCTTAACTCGTATCCATTTTTTTTTCAATTATAACATGTAGAAGAAGAAAAAAAATCAGTTAACGTTAACTGTGGAATTCCACAAATAAAGTATTAAGAAACTGAGCATTGCTAAAAACCACTTGGGTCCATCAAATAAGTGAAATTCACTACAACCTCAAACGTGTAATTTGACTTCTACAAAAGTTAAACGTCAATTTTTATCTTAAGTCGTATAGAATAAGTGGAATGCTAACTGATTGGTTGCAGGTTTTTTTTATGTCCCATTCGAGATTTTTTCACTCAAATAGATACGTCAATGATGATCGGTATGTCCGTCCGTCTATTTGTCCATTACGCTTTGGATTATCCATCTCTTATCTACAACTCCCCTTACTGAATGAATTTTACTGAACTTTCACAAATTCTTTGTTACCTAGTGCCATAATGCACCCCCTATTTTAACTTTATAGTGGGGCACATATTATGGGTTTCCCATTGCAACACAAGGACACGGTCGTTCTTTCTGTAATACTGAAGGGTGTCCATCTCTTAATCGCAATTCCTCCTATACCATTGAATAAAATTATGTGAAACTTTCATATATTCTTTATTACTTTATTACTTAGTGTCGTTGCACACCTCCTATTTTAACATTTTAGTCGGGGTATAATTTTGTGAGCTCACTGCTCACAGTACCTCTAGTTTATAACTGTAAAGAAATGCAGGTAATTTGCAATCTAATCAAAATTTGATGTTCCGAGGACTTGGAATATCAAATGTATAGCTAACTTGAGTGAGTAGATACTTAATATGTTATTCAAGGGGTTTGAAGTCGCTGAGTAAGAAATTGATCCTTACGTCGCGGGTTCGAATCCCACTGTGGGACTTGGAGACAGGTCCTTAGAATGGGACCGTATATACCGAGGTCCCATGTCCCAGTAGGTGCTTGCTCGAAATAGATCCCTCGACGCTCAATAACCATAAGTGCTGAGTATAGGACAATATTTGCAGCTTTCCACCGGCGAATGGTTGCGTCTCCATACAATTTATGAATGAAACATTTTCGAGAGGGACGTAAAGCAAGTTGAACATACAAACACACAAAACAAATAATTTGATACCTACGACATCGTACAGGTAAGGAGAGATGAGGGCCCCTATTCTGGCCCCTATACTGACGGTTCCCATGACGATACTTCTTATGACAGTGGGAAATAATTCCCCTGTGTACACGTACAGGACTGCGAACAGGACAGATATACCAAACCGAGAAATCAAGGACACGGCGATATGTAGCCAGTACAGAGCTTAAATAAAGAGAAAAATTCAATCTACTATTTCTTTCATATAAGGCATTGATATTTAATCAAGTTCATGAATTAAAATAATCATTTGAAATATTTAAAAATATTTTTTTTTCTATTTTGTAATTGAAATGAAGATATGTTCTTCTCAACTCTTTAGTATATATATTTTATTGATTTTTGTATATATTTTTTTTTTATTGTTTTTTGAAACAAAATACATTTCAATATCGATTAATATTGATTAAATTGTCGGATGACAAACATTTTGTTAAAATCAATTCCAACTGTAATGAAGTCTTACTATTTTCTGCAAAAAGAATGAGAAGAATTGATCCAACCGATGCAATACCACATCCAAATATGGCCAAGAGATGCAATGGTTTCCGCCCTGTCTTGTTCATAAAGAAGATGACACAATATCCTATCAATTCAACGACAACAAGGAGCGAAAAGTTTTCATACAAATTCCCGCCAAGGGAACCAACATTCATCGTCAGACCATAGTAGATAAAGGCAGCTACAAACCTTTGAAATACAAAAAATTATAGAATTTAAAGCGTGGATATGATATGGCAAAAAAATAGATACAGAGACATATTGTTTTCTACAAAAATTAACAATTCTTCAATTTAAATTGGTATCAAGATCCGTTCGCTTGTGTAAAGTATTACCAGTTAGCAATCACTATAAAAAGCCTTGTCATAAGAATCCGGGAGTGTAACAGCTCCTTCAGAATAACTTTTATTCCTTGGTCTTCCTCTCTTTTAATTTTGTCAGCATCGAATTTCTTCTCCACTTTGTTAACTTTTGCAATTTTCTGTAAAATCTTGGTAGCTTCTTCCGTTTTCCCCCGGGAGGTCAACCACCGAGGGGACTCAGGAATCAAACCAGGTCTACATTTAATAAAACCAGCTTTCAATTAATACCCTGAATGCAATTGTGCATTATAGTAAATGCAGTAACATGTACTGTGTGATAAATAGGCATTATTTAGATTTCAAATTCTCCTTTCAGAATAAGTCACATGTGTTACGGGATACAAAATAATTTGAGCATTATTCTCAAAAAATGTTTCATTTCACTTGTACACTACATTCGTTTCCCATCATTTTCAATTTTAAAGGGCTTTTATTTTTGATAGAAATGATAAACATTTATATTTAAGCATCAAATATTGATATGTTTTGTTATAACTTCCCGCTTATTGAAAGTATTTATAATTCCCAATCATGACAAGGAGCAAAGAGGATGCTCACTCCTCCATGGCACTTAGCTAATCCCACCTCTGATGTTTTGGAGGTCCATGTTTGCTGTGCTCCAAAGTTTATATTGTTATTGGACTTCTGAGTTTGAATACTGTTCGTTATCTCCATATATTTCATTTTTAACCCAAAGAAAACAAAAAAAGTAAATAGATACTTACAGCCAATATATTAGCGGAGGTACAGTCGGTATGGCAAGCCATAGAGTCAGGTAGACCCAATCTCTCTCAAAGTACGCAAGTAATATCAGCAGGAACTCACCCAGACAGTAAAGCGCCTTGGAGAGGTTAGCTGTGAATAGTCTCTCTGATGGGCCGACTAATTCAATGGCTGAATTTCAAATAAAAATGAAAAATCAATGTATATTGTTAGATCTAATAAATGAATTTGTTTTTGTCCTGTCCGTCTGTCTAGCTGTCCGTTTGTCTGTTTTCATGTTTCTCCACAAAAACTTAAATATTGCCCATACGTTTTGAATGGTTTTATCTAAGGCTGTCATATTTCACACGTTTATTCCTTGTGTCAAGGACTTTCTCTGGGTTCCGACACATTTGACCTCCTCATGGCCTTGACCTTGAAATTTGACCCAATTTTGCAAGAATTTACTCAACTTTAACTTTGGTGATGACTGTTGAACAGTTGGTGCTAGGGTTTCCATACTTCACATGTATATTCAATTAGATAAGAGCTTTCCATGGATATAAATATTTAACCTTTAAATATTTTTTACCTCTTGACCTTTTGTCATGCTCATTGAGTTTATCCCACTTTAAAAGAAACTTTTACCGTAGACATATCTCCATTAAGGTAGGATTCTTCTCACACAAAACTGTATGTCTTGTATTTAAAAATTAAAGAAATTTTCACAGACTCAAGAAGACATTAGCAGTAAGATCAGTTTTGACCGTTTTATATTAGAGTCAAGGTCAGTTCAAGGTCATTTCCTTTTCCCTGGACATTAATTATAAAAATAACTACATCCAATCATGAGATAGGGTCTTCTATTTCAAAATATTAAATGTTTTTCTTTTTGCATAAAAAAATATTACGATATAGGGTCTATAAGATGATATTACCAAACTGACGCAAATAGTTAAATAAAATGGATTTTTGGCTAATCCGAATTTTCTCTGTTTTTCTTAAATTTTTAGGATATTTAAGTTATTTTTTATATGCGCCCTATATTTAAATTTTTCTTAATTTTCACATATGGTAAAGCAGTCATAAAGAGATACAAAATGATACAAAAACAAAAAGTTTTGACCGTTTAGTAAGAGAGTAAAAACACTTTCTATGGATTTTTGGTTCATATCTGTACAGAGATTGGAAGCTTTTAAAACCTAACATAATTGTAGATTGTTTGGAAATTCATATTTATTTGATATATTTTAAAACTTTAGTTCCTTATCATTAATTTAGCTAACATATGAAAAATTCTTCTAGTCTTTGATTGTGTAAAAATTATAACTAAATTCGTAGTTCTATAATAATTTTGAGAGGCAGAAAAGAGGATATTTTCATACGCCACCATTCCGCCAAAAATATAGTCCCTGCTAGTTTTTGAACACAATTAACCATTTCTATTTTAAGTTGTACAATTGTGATGAGGAAAGAAAAATATGATCTTTTAAATCTCTTTCACCTAAATATATAAGACATATAAGAAACCAGAAGTCTCTGTCGAGACTGAAGCTCTACTGGTTTGTACTTATAATAAAGAAAGAGAAAAGTAGCAGTTGGGATATAAAACTTTACAAAAGCAATAAATAGAATAATGACAAATACCGATACAAAGAATTATGTATCTTAGTGTAGTCTACTTGTGTGACAAGTTATATTGAAATAAGACCAAAACTGTAGGAGGAGTAGCATTTTGAATGATTTTCACAAAAAATTTCTTTTTTAAGTATCAACAGCAACTCCGTTCATTGAAACAAAAACCTATCTACAGAATTATGTATCTTAGTGTAGTCTACTTGTGTGCCAAGTTATATTGAAATCAGACCAAAACTGTACGAGGAATAGCATTTTGAATGTTTTTCACAGAAATTTCTACTTTTAGTAACAACGGCAACACCGTTCTTTGAAATCAAAAACCAATAAACAAAATTATGTATCTTAGAGTAGTCTACTTGTGTGCCAAGTTATACTGAAATCAGACCAAAACTGTAGGAAGAGTAGCATTTTGAATGATTTTCACACAAAAATCTATTTTTAGTAACAACGTTCATCGAAATCAAAAACCGATAAACAAAATTATGTATCTTTGTGTAGTCTACTTGTATGCCAAGTTATATTGAAATCAGATGAAAACTGTAGGAGGAGTAGCATTTTGAATGATTTCCACAAATTTTTCTATTTTTAGATACAACGGCAACACCGTTCATCGAAATCAAAAAGCGATACATAGAATTATGTATCTTAGTGTAGTCTACTTGTGTGCCAAGTTATATTGAAATCTGACCAAAAGTGTAGGAGGAGTAGCATTTTGAATGATTTTCACAAAAAATTCTATTTTTAGTAACAACGGCAACACCGTTCATCGAAATCAAAAAGCGATACACAGAATTATGTATCTTAGTGTAGTCTACTTGTGTGCCAAGTTATATTGAAATCATTGTAGGAGGAGTAGCATTTTGAAAAATTGTTTACAGACGGACAGACAGACAGACGGACGGACGACGGACGCATTACTATCGCATAAGCTCTTCTGGGCTCTGACCAGTAGAGCTAAAAATACATTGAATATTTCATCTACTCAGAAACCAGAGAAGAATTCTACCTTAAGTACTAGAACCTTCATATTTCACAGATGTATGCCATGTGAAAAGTCCTTCTCTTTGGATTCCAAAAATTTTGGCCATGACCTTGGAGTTTGAAAACAATAAACTTGGAAATAACTTTTGAACAATTGGGGCTATGGTTTAATATTTCAAATGCATATTTTTCTATGACAAGGCTTTCCCCTTAGCAACTTGAAGTCTGGCTCATATTTAAATAAAAAAATAACCTTGGCAATCAGTTTTTAATCTTTAGGGCTTGTACCTTCATATTTTATATGTATTTAGTCAAAACAAGTCCTTTCATTTGGTAACAAAGTTTGTCAGGCCTTGGCCTTGGAGTTTGAGATTTATTTGAGACAACACACCTTGTTTAAAAAAATAATCTCGCAGGCTTCAATGTTAGAAATTCCATTTATAAAGAAAGAGTATGGTATCATATGTTTTAGTATGTCACAACTTTGTGTTCG
Organism: Saccostrea cuccullata; assembly: GCF_032062105.1. Classification (NCBI taxonomy): domain Eukaryota; kingdom Metazoa; phylum Mollusca; class Bivalvia; order Ostreida; family Ostreidae; genus Saccostrea; species Saccostrea cuccullata. The sequence goes on along the minus strand of NW_026918900.1, from coordinate 1,145,829 downwards.
CGCACGCGCACATACGTTCGTACATGCATGTTATGTTTACCTGTTACAAATGACATCTGATAGAAAGCTAAAGAGGTTAGTCCCTCGAAAAACCTCAAAATTCCAAACATCGCCGGGTTAATGGAGAATGGGATGGCAAAGACGACAGCAACTCTGAGTGTACACAAAACTAACATAACAATCCGTCTTCCATATCTATATCAATAAAAATATATTTCATTTGCTGACGAACAACATTTGAATTAAAAAAATTTGGTCTCAGATTTTAAGCCCAATTGTGCTTTGTTAAAAAATACATCATGTATGTGGATACACTTCAAAAGGAAAGTTTCTATTCTTAAGAGTTGAGAAAACCATTAATGTTTTGCAGTAGATGAAATGATGTACCTACACATCTCCAATCTGTGAAAACATGGAGGCCACAAGAAACCCCACCAAATAGGTGATCTTCAGGTGAGAACGGAGATAGAGGGAATCACACACAAGGTTAAACTACATAGAGAAAATAGAGGGAATCACACACAAGGTTAAACTAAAAACAGATGTTTTCTGAATATTTTTGCATATATATTCAACATGTTCAAAGTACAAGAAAATTTCATTTTTTCCAAAATCTTAGTTCTCAATGTGTAATTTTGGCAAGTCGCTTAATTATTTCTTGCATAAAAAACTTCCCTTTCTGTAAAATAGATGTCATAGATTATCGCAAATATGTATATTGTATATGAATTTGTATGAATAAAAGTATTCAAGTTTCGAAAAAGTCTTTAACATGTGTTTAATCCACACATGTAGATAGATAAACCTAAATGGATAGAATTCTAACAACAGTATTAAGAAAGATCAATAATAAAAATACAAAGGTTCAGAGTTACTCACATCTGATGTGACAGTACGGATAAATCTTGAACGATCATATACCCACTCGGAACATTTCTCTTCTGTCCCATTTATCAGTACAGTACAAGATGAATATGTTCCATCTGAATTCATTGGAATCGTCTCATTTATGGCGGCCAGATGGACTTTGGATTGTACTTCGTATGTGTCATTGTCGTAAAATGGGATTTTACACCTGAAACGAAGACTTGAAAGATGTATGGACGAAAAAAATGAAGATAAGAAAGAGTGATTGACCTAAAATAAAAAAAAAAAATCTATAAACAAAATAATTCTGCGAATGAGGCAAAAAACGTAACCCTTTGAGATTCAAGAGATGGGACCAGGTGTCTAGAAGGTGTAAGCATCCCCTGTTGTCTGGTCAAACAAGTCTTGAGCCATATATATTCTTCAGTTTGACGGAACAATTTGTTACGACGCGAAAGTTATGATAACACAAAAAATAATAATAAACTGGGATTATTACACTAATTTTGCTTTAAAACAATTTGCGTGGAGGTCAATGCAGAATGTCAAAACGCAAAAATGCAATAATTCGAAAATCGTGTTATTACAATTTACGTTATTACATTTTGCGTTGATATTGACGCAAAATGTAATACTGTAAATCACTTTTTATTCGCGAGAACTTTATCTTAGCGTAATTACGCGAGATAATGGATTCGCGAAAATTTAATTCTCGCGTATAAAAGTATTCCTTACGATTATATAGAGGAATAACAACTATTCGTGAAAATTATGTCTCGCTTACAAAGTGTCAATGACAATCTCGCGAAAATAAGGTGTCGCGAAAATTTAGTATCTACAGTACATGTATTTATAATGAAAAAATGCAATTTTATATATATATATATATATATATTAAAGGTTTATTACATTTTGAGTTGTTATCATATTTCATATTGTAACAAAGGTTTCCATAGACAAATTCATTTTTTAAAAAACTTAGCAATGTTTTGGTACAAAAACGTCAGCCAAAATACGATCCTTTGATACACGGAAGTTGAAGTTGCTTACAATGCCTTTATACATGTATCGACCATAGAATTTATGAAAAACTGGTTGAAATGGGTTGTTGAAATCCCTTAATTATCTGTCAGCAATCTTCCTGTGTTTTCGGTAGCCTAGTAGTAGAGCGTTCGCTTCGTGATCGGGAGGCCCGGGTTCGATTCTCGTTCGCGGCGCCGCGTCATACCTAATACGTAAACAAAGGTAGTGACTGTTCCTTCGCCAAGAGCTCGGCACTAGAAGTGAAAGTCACGGGTCTTTCGGATATGACCTTAAAAACGTAGGTCCCGTGTCACGGTAGGCGTTGGCACGATAAAGAACCCTCACTGCTCAAAGGCCCTGGGTGCCGAGTATAGGTCCAAAGAATGGGTGGACTTAACTGGCCAGAAAAAATGCCATAAATTTAAGTTTCACAAAATGTTTATTTTTTTCCATCATATAAACTCCCGATATCTTAACCGTGTATTCATGGTACGGATTAGAATTTTAAACGCCTTTTTAGAGGTAAACAAAATAAATATCGAAAGCATGGTGCCTGAAGATTTCTTGAATATCAATAGATAATCAGGGTCACGCGTTTTTCATCGTCTGAATACATAGTCAGCACATGTTTGTCGGCTGTTCTTAAGAAAACTGTAGTTGTATATTGAACAAAATGTTATGTTAAAAGGAGAAGAACCGACAAACGTGTGCTCACACTTAATTTAACAAAAAACATGTTCAAAAGAAACTTCTAGCTTCCATTGTTATGTCTTCGATTGACCTGTTTAATATTACAATTCATCACGTGATGTCCACCTGCGACTCGTGAAAATAGTTACACTGTATTCTTCAAACTGACCTCGATCTAAATTATGTCTTTGAGCGTGTTTTGTTGCCGTTTTCAGAATTTGGCAAAATAAATATTGTTTTAATTTTGCGTGTCATCACATTTTTACAATATTGACATCGCTGTAATATGCTTAACACGTATTCGAATTTTATGGAGAGATAGAGAGAGGGAGAGAGAGCGATGTCAACAATGACGCCGATCGATAGCCCCGCCTCCTATAAATATTGATTGTGTGACATAAAAACCAGTCCGGGTACATGTCGAATTCCGGAAGACGATACTCATGTATCGTTGCTTCAATTTTGATACATGACACAACAGGGCATTGGTTTTGTACAAATGTTCCACCTAATATAACCAAGTACATGTAGCTCTTTCCATTGCTCGTAATACATTTTGGATTCACTTCATTTACAGCTTGGTAGAGGAGTCGCAAAAAGATCCAAAATAGGGCGTTAAGTCCACCCATTCCTTGAAGCCTTTGACCCGCATACGGTGACGTCTCCATATGAGTGAAAAATTCTCGAGAGGGACGTTAAACAATATACAATCAATCAATCAATCCTGTGTTTTTAAAAATGCTGTATTTAGAGCAACCATGCTCTTTTGTAGAATAATTAATTCTTGACCTGCTCGAACTTTTTTTTTTGAATTTTAAAAAAATATGGAAATAAGGAACTGTATTCAAGATCTAAATTCCAAAACACAATATAAAAACAGGAGCAAAAAAAATAAATAAAGAAATAAAGAAATAAAATCTCCAGAACATCAGAGATGAGATCAGATGCCATGTCGCCGTTTGCTCCTTGATCGGAAAATAAAGGACAAATCCATCGTCAATTCAATGTGTAAATAACGGAGTAACAATTAGTATGAAAAACGTATGTTAAACGTCAGCCGGTATTTAACTCAATGATAAACTGTATTTGCTGACAAAGTCATTGTATCGACCACAGAACAAACGAAATTGTGACTTTAAACGAGACTGCTTAAATTTCTTGTTTTATCGACTTGTTTGTCAATAGTTTACCTCGTTTTAGAAATTGTTCACAAGGCATAATCTTGCGTATCGAATCAACTGAGATATAAAAACTCCATACGCAGGTGATGAAGATTTTTTGCTGCATAAGGAAAGTTGACGATAGAAATTAAAGTCATCATATTAATCATAGAGCTTGGTTGTTAGATTACCATTAACGTCTTTTTCAAGTAGAATATCCAAATATGAAAAAGATGAGTCAGACTCTGTGGTATGTTTTATCTCAAGCTCACCAGGATATATCGTATCGAAATAAGAATGGAAATTACCATTGTCGATATATCTAAATGCCTAGTAGAAGGTCACAGCAAGTGTTTTCTTCCTTTCACGCAAGATTTTGCACAAATTCTGCTTCATATAAATTCAAAAACAGGTCTGCTTATAACGGGGCGCCGTTGGTAAGTATGGGAATTTCAATAGATTGTTGGAAGACCTAGTCTGTCTCCAAAAACAACAAAGATATGGTCAATCAGAAACTTAGCATCTTTTTGATGTCATTTTCAGAGTACTTGTGTGTATCATTAGATTGTTTTTAACAAAGTACTTATGCAAATGACCAATGACAAGTAAAGTAAATTTACGAGTTCCATCTTTATTGAAAAAGCAGCTTTCAATGATATCAAAAAGCCTGGACTTTATCGTGGGGATTTGATGTGCATAAAGTTGAAAAATTCGTAAGTTGGTAAAATCTTGTGATATCAAATTTTCCAAAAACTCCTTGGAATTTATAAGTATCCACATCTGATTTTCACTACTTCTTGAATATTTTTGCACAGTTCTCTTGAAGTTTATCCTTCACTACTGTCAATATCTTAGGGAGGAGTAAAGAAAGAGGCTTGTTTGCACATTTGCTGGAACTTGCTATGTATCTTTGTTTGTAAGTATTCTTCAGCTGTTAAGGAATATTCAAAACTGACATATGATTTTGAAGAATTTCTTCCTTAGAAAGGGAACTATGAGAATAAGTTGGATAACTACTAAATTAAGGATTTAAATATATTTTGATAGTATATGATGCAAAATTTTAATTTCTGCCTGTGTTGGATATACTTCGCGTAATACAGAATACTATAGTAGTATTAATTTAACATTGCCAAACAGCTGAATTTTTAATCAGGCTGTTCCTTAACTTTATAATTTATGTATGGTTATTCTTACCAACTTAACAGCTCAGGGGTCAATTAAAGTTTCCTTTGTTGGGTTTCGGGTGGTTCCAAGGTAAGTTTAATTCTTTATTTCTTCGCTCTATTAAGGACTGTAACATTTCACTAGTGGAATAAGAGGTCCTATCCATAAAATACATATGTGTATCGCTGTTGCCCTCTTCGTGAATTTCATTTCAAAATATGCTTTTTTTTTAAATTTGTTTTGAAAATTTAAACAAACATTTGTGAAAGTCTGGAACTATCCATTTTCCTCTTTACTTGATTCTAATATCAAGTATTCCCTGAAATATTTGAAATAGGACTACATATACATGTATATATAACTATTAAAGAGTAGAATGTCTTGAAATTTTTGTTAAATTCTACAAGTACCTGTGTTGGTGATCTCCTAAGATAAAACTCGTCGCCGGGGCTCCAAATCCCGTAAACATACAGGGGAGAGAAATCAGGAGGAACACACGTCTCTGATATTTACCAAAGGAATCCAAATCGGCTATAACATCGTCATAATCCATAGCAACTTTTCTTGTTTTCATATATCATCATCCACAACTTCCTAATCAATATGCAGGCAGGAAATGGGGAAAATACGTGACTAGAATTTCAATTAAGGTGTTATTTTATTTTAATTCAGTATTTTAGATAAGATGAAATTTAGAATACACTGTACATTATCATAAGAGGTCAGACTATGCTTTGAAAGATTTTTGTTTTAGACTTACTTAACGGTCACGTGACTTTCCATCGTCATCTTCTCTTATTTGGGTGGCAATATATTCAGCTGGATTTTATTGTCTCCCATTCAGTTATAAACATGTACGTAAAAAATGTCTACCTACGAGACAAGCTGCTGTCAAAAAACTTGGTAATATACAGTATGTGCATAAAATTAAGTACAAGTATATGGTATCTTTAAGGCGAATGCATGGAGTTTTCAAATTATTAGGCTAGTATTTCCTAGGCTTTTATTTTCATACATGGTTGACCCTATGATTTTCGATCCTACCAAGTTGAAAAAAAACGAGACTTGACTGTAGGTACATTTCTCTTCTTTTGTGATTATGTGATTGCATGTTGTTTAACATTCAATTCGAAAATTTTTCACTTAAATAGACCATTTACCGGCGAAGGGCCTCAAAATTGAACTTAATTGGGCACTTATAGCTATTGAGCAGTGAGTGATCTTTATCTTTCCAACGCTTGTCTATTTTCACTAGCCAAGTGTTCGATCCGTTTATCCTCATCTCTCAGGGTTAACAATTCGGACACTTGCATTGGCTAGCAAAGATGACGCCTGTCGTGACACAGGGCCTCGGTTTTAAGGTCTCATCCAAAGGAATCGCAACTATCACTACAAAATGCACACTGCATGGCAAAGGAACAGTTGTTATCCATTTTTTTAACGACTTTAAGGTCAGTCGCAGCTGATATTCGAACTCACATCATCTCCCCATTACAGAGCATGCGCTCTACCGACTGAGCTACCGTGAGAGGTCTCTCCTTCAAATTTTGAGGCCTATGCATATGGCCTTACGAGAACAAGAGGTGAAAAGTTTATATATATATATATATATATATATATATATATAAAGCACATTTTACAACAACTCTTAAACTAACATAACTGTCCTAAGTGAAGAAATATTATATAGAAAGCACAAAGAAATTCACTTTTACATGGATACCCACTTCCGCCCCAGCCCGGGGTTGAACTCTCGACCTTCGGAATCTGTCTCCTAGCAGTGCAGGAACAGCGCGCTAGACCGCTCGGCTATCTAGGCAAGTCAAAAAACTTGCTTTCGATGCCGATGGAATTCTTTTGCCCTACACTACACGGTCATTGAGAATAGAAGTGAGATACAGTTATTTGGACATTAGTTTTAACAGAGGATTGTTACCAATACATGTTGTAATGAAATTAATTATTATTTATAAAGCACATTTTACAACAACTCTTAAACTAACATAACTGTCCTAAGTGAAGAAATATTATATAGAAAGTACAAAGAAATTCACTATTACATGGATACCCACTTCCGCCCCATTGAATTCGACCTTCGGAATCTGTCTCCTAGCAGTGCAGGAACAGCGCGCTAGACCGCTCGGCTATATAGGCAAGTCAAAAAACTTGCTTTCGATGCCGATGGAATTATGTTACACTACACGGTCATTGAGAATAGAAGTGAGATACAGTTATTTGGACATTAGTTTTAACAGAGGATTGTTACCAATACATGTTGTAATGAAATTAATTATTATTTATAAAGCACATTTTACAACAACTCTTAAACTAACATAACTGTCCTAAGTGAAGAAATATTATATAGAAAGCACAAAGAAATTCACTTTTACATGGATACCCACTTCCGCCCCAGCCCGGGGTTGAACACCTTCGGAATTGTCTCCTAGCAGTGCAGGAACAGCGCGCTAGACCGCTCGGCTATCTAGGCAAGTCAAAAAACTTGCTTTCGATGCCGATGGAAAATCCCTACACTACACGGTCATTGAGAATAGAAGTGAGATACAGTTATTTGGACATTAGTTTTAACAGAGGATTGTTACCAATACATGTTGTAATGAAATTAATTATTATTTATAAAGCACATTTTACAACAACTCTTAAACTAACATAACTGTCCTAAGTGAAGAAATATTATATAGAAAGCACAAAGAAATTCACTTTTACATGGATACCCACTTCCGCCTTAGCCCGGGGTTGAACTCTCGACCTTCGGAATCTGTCTCCTAGCAGTGCAGGAACAGCGCGCTAGACCGCTCGGCTATCTAGGCAAGTCAAAAAAACTTGCTTTCGATGCCGATGGAATTCTTTTGCCCTACACTACACGGTCATTGAGAATAGAAGTGAGATACAGTTATTTGGACATTAGTTTTAACAGAGGATTGTTACCAATACATGTTGTAATGAAATTAATTATTATTTATAAAGCACATTTTACAACAACTCTTAAACTAACATAACTGTCCTAAGTGAAGAAATATTATATAGAAAGCACAAAGAAATTCACTTTTACATGGATACCCACTTCCGCCCCAGCCCGGGGTTGAACTCTCGACCTTCGGAATCTGTCTCCTAGCAGTGCAGGAACAGCGCGCTAGACCGCTCGGCTATCTAGGCAAGTCAAAAAACTTGCTTTCGATGCCGATGGAATTCTCGCGGCGCTGCCCTACACTACACGGTCATTGAGAATAGAAGTGAGATACAGTTATTTGGACATTAGTTTTAACAGAGGATTGTTACCAATACATGTTGTAATGAAATTAATTATTATTTATAAAGCACATTTTACAACAACTCTTAAACTAACATAACTGTCCTAAGTGAAGAAATATTATATAGAAAGCACAAAGAAATTCACTTTTACATGGATACCCACTTCCGCCCCAGCCCGGGGTTGAACTCTCGACTTCGGAATCTGTCTCCTAGCAGTGCAGGAACAGCGCGCTAGACCGCTCGGCTATCTAGGCAAGTCAAAAACTTGCTTTCGATGCCGATGGAATTCTCGCGGCGCTGCCCTACACTACACGGTCATTGAGAATAGAAGTGAGATACAGTTATTTGGACATTAGTTTTAACAGAGGATTGTTACCAATACATGTTGTAATGAAATTAATTATTATTTATAAAGCACATTTTACAACAACTCTTAAACTAACATAACTGTCCTAAGTGAAGAAATATTATATAGAAAGCACAAAGAAATTCACTTTTACATGGATACCCACTTCCGCCCCAGCCCGGGGTTGAACTCTCGACCTTCGGAATCTGTCTCCTAGCAGTGCAGGAACAGCGCGCTAGACCGCTCGGCTATCTAGGCAAGTCAAAAAACTTGCTTTCGATGCCGATGGAATTCTCGCGGCGCTGCCCTACACTACACGGTCATTGAGAATAGAAGTGAGATACAGTTATTTGGACATTAGTTTTAACAGAGGATTGTTACCAATACATGTTGTAATGAAATTAATTATTATTTATAAAGCACATTTTACAACAACTCTTAAACTTCTATTCTCAATGACCGTGTAGTGTAGGGCAGCGCCGCGAGAATTCCATCGGCATCGAAAGCAAGTTTTTTGACTTGCCTAGATAGCCGAGCGGTCTAGCGCGCTGTTCCTGCACTGCTAGGAGACAGATTCCGAAGGTCGAGAGTTCAACCCCGGGCTGGGGCGGAAGTGGGTATCCATGTAAAAGTGAATTTCTTTGTGCTTTCTATATAATATTTCTTCACTTAGGACAGTTATGTTAGTTTAAGAGTTGTTGTAAAATGTGCTTTATAAATAATAATTAATTTCATTACAACATGTATTGGTAACAATCCTCTGTTAAAACTAATGTCCAAATAACTGTATCTCACTTCTATTCTCAATGACCGTGTAGTGTAGGGCAGCGCCGCGAGATTCCATCTTTTATCGAAAGCAAGTTTTTTGACTTGCCTAGATAGCCGAGCGGTCTAGCGCGCTGTTCCTGCACTGCTAGGAGACAGATTCCGAAGGTCGAGAGTTCAACCCCGGGCTGGGGCGGAAGTGGGTATCCATGTAAAAGTGAATTTCTTTGTGCTTTCTATATAATATTTCTTCACTTAGGACAGTTATGTTAGTTTAAGAGTTGTTGTAAAATGTGCTTTATAAATAATAATTAATTTCATTACAACATGTATTGGTAACAATCCTCTGTTAAAACTAATGTCCAAATAACTGTATCTCACTTCTATTCTCAATGACCGTGTAGTGTAGGGCAGCGCCGCGAGAATTCCATCGGCATCGAAAGCAAGTTTTTTGACTTGCCTAGATAGCCGAGCGGTCTAGCGCGCTGTTCCTGCACTGCTAGGAGACAGATTCCGAAGGTCGAGAGTTCAACCCCGGGCTGGGGCGGAAGTGGGTATCCATGTAAAAGTGAATTTCTTTGTGCTTTCTATATAATATTTCTTCACTTAGGACAGTTATGTTAGTTTAAGAGTTGTTGTAAAATGTGCTTTATAAATAATAATTAATTTCATTACAACATGTATTGGTAACAATCCTCTGTTAAAACTAATGTCCAAATAACTGTATCTCACTTCTATTCTCAATGACCGTGTAGTGTAGGGCAGCGCCGCGAAATTCCATCGGCATCGAAAGCAAGTTTTTTGACTTGCCTAGATAGCCGAGCGGTCTAGCGCGCTGTTCCTGCACTGCTAGGAGACAGATTCCGAAGGTCGAGAGTTCAACCCCGGGCTGGGGCGGAAGTGGGTATCCATGTAAAAGTGAATTTCTTTGTATATATATAATATTTCTTCACTTAGGACAGTTATGTTAGTTTAAGAGTTGTTGTAAAATGTGCTTTATAAATAATAATTAATTTCATTACAACATGTATTGGTAACAATCCTCTGTTAAAACTAATGTCCAAATAACTGTATCTCACTTCTATTCTCAATGACCGTGTAGTGTAGGGCAGCGCCGCGAGAATACCATCGGCATCGAAAGCAAGTTTTTTGACTTGCCTAGATAGCCGAGCGGTCTAGCGCGCTGTTCCTGCACTGCTAGGAGACAGATTCCGAAGGTCGAGAGTTCAACCCCGGGCTGGGGCGGAAGTGGGTATCCATGTAAAAGTGAATTTCTTTGTGCTTTCTATATAATATTTCTTCACTTAGGACAGTTATGTTAGTTTAAGAGTTGTTGTAAAATGTGCTTTATAAATAATAATTAATTTCATTACAACATGTATTGGTAACAATCCTCTGTTAAAACTAATGTCCAAATAACTGTATCTCACTTCTATTCTCAATGACCGTGTAGTGTAGGGCAGCGCCGCGAGAATTCCATCGGCATCGAAAGCAAGTTTTTTGACTTGCCTAGATAGCCGAGCGGTCTAGCGCGCTGTTCCTGCACTGCTAGGAGACAGATTCCGAAGGTCGAGAGTTCAACCCCGGGCTGGGGCGGAAGTGGGTATCCATGTAAAAGTGAATTTCTTTGTGCTTTCTATATAATATTTCTTCACTTAGGACAGTTATGTTAGTTTAAGAGTTGTTGTAAAATGTGCTTTATAAATAATAATTAATTTCATTACAACATGTATTGGTAACAATCCTCTGTTAAAACTAATGTCCAAATAACTGTATCTCACTTCTATTCTCAATGACCGTGTAGTGTAGGGCAGCGCCGCGAAATTCCATCGGCATCGAAAGCAAGTTTTTTGACTTGCCTAGATAGCCGAGCGGTCTAGCACGCTGTTCCTGCACTGCTAGGAGACAGATTCAAGGTCGAAATTCAACCCCGGGCTGGGGCGGAAGTGGGTATCCATGTAAAAGTGAATTTCTTTGTGCTTTCTATATATATATATATATATATATATATATATATATATATATATATATATATATATAAAAAAAAATCCACCACTCTTTCCTCTCTTCTCATTTAATATATTGTTCTTCATCAATACACCATCACAAAAACTATTTTCATTTTATATTATTATTCTTTATTTTTTTAAGCATTATTACCATGATTACTAGCCTTATTTAGTTTGCTATTCATTTTAAGATTTATATGTATATCAAAAGCGACTAGATAACTAATACATCATTAACAACTTATAATATTGTGAAAAAAGGTATAATTATAAATTAAAAAGATCACAGGCAAAAATCAACAATATATATAATAAATAAGCGTAGCACTTAAATCAGCAGTAAAAAATGTATGTTATAAAACCATAAAAATATTAAAAGTTAAAAATCTATTTTTAAAAATACAGAAAACAGTCAGATACACATCACTTAAAGACAACAAATGTGAACAATGAAAGGAAAACAATTTGAACACTTCACACAAACATAATCTGTTAATGTTATTTACCTACAAATAAATGCAAGTGAAAGTAAACAAAAAAAATTTAATTTTTACTCGTATATACTATTTTCATTTATTTATTTTTTAAATATTGCTTTTTAAAAAATAGCTGTAATGGAAAATTTGAAGAAAGGAAATTACAGAACTTAGCCATCCATCATGCTACATGTATATCTGAGTCATTATACCAATTTTTTTCTTACCAAAAGCTCAAGAAAATCAACAATGAGGGTCATTATTTATAATTTATATACTTAAACTTGTCAAATCTGAATACCATTTGTTTCATATAAAACTTGCTTGATTAGAAAACATTCTGCATTAGACAAGATTAAATAACTAGTATTACCCACAGAGACTTAAACTTCACATAGATATACTGTAGAAGTACTTTTTTTCCGCGTGGTATTATTTTACGCTATGTACGCGGTGACAAATTTTCCGCAGATATTTGTCCAAGCATACTTAATATAAATGTAAGGCATATAGTGACAGTCTAAAAAATCAGTGTAATTTTCTACCCGAGGATTAAACAGAAAATGAGAGTCCGCGGAATTATGACACTGTGGAAAAAAGTACATCTACAGTATACAAGATTTCAGATTACACAATATCTAGATAAAACAACTTTCACTGTATTTTAAATTCATTCTTTGGAATGGTATTCATTAGTATCTCTTGAGGTACCTGTTTAAATGGGTATGCTGAGGTGTTCAGATCAAGTATATAAGGAAACTTGAAAAAAAGAGTAAAAGTTATAAGAAAAAAAACTTTGAATTAAGGAAACAAAATGTAAAAAAAACATAAATTAATGCTTTTCTTTTATACAATTTTGTTTTGGATTTCTTTGATGTAACAAACTTTGTGTATATATGGATGCAGAGGTTAACAAATTATAGTGTTATACATGTATTTCAATGCCTAGAAGCAAGATACTGTATATTGTAAACATACAAGAAAAGTATGTCAACATCCAAAATAATTTGCTTACCTGCAAAATATTGTATACAGGGTTATTTTCGCCCCATCTTAATTTCGCCCTTTCACACTTGAAAACAATTTTGGCACGTTTTAAATTCACCCAGTCATAGTTTTGTTTAAGAAATTATACTGTATTCTTTGAATTTGCCCCGTTTTAAATTCGCCCAATTGAAAGTATGGCGAAAGGAGCGAAAATAAAACGGGGGCGAAAATTTCCCTGTATACAGTAACTATTTTTTACATGAACGTTTCCAATCTCTTCAGAGAATCAATTTTAATTTTTGGTAAACTTTTACTCACTAATTACTAACTAGACATAATAATCTTGCTTGTTGACATATTTTTCTTGCATGATAAGATAATTGCAAGTAGAGGGCATAAATGTGCCATCTTCAAAAAACAATATATATATATATATAACAAAGATATCTAAATACATGCACTTTAAATTGTACTTAGTAAGCATAAGTATAACAGAGACACTTGTTATAAATAAAGCAGAAATCAACTGAAATACATCATAAAATAAACATCCTCAATTTAGATTAATATAATATCAAAACTCGTTATCTCAAACTCAATAGGACCACTAAAAAAAAATGAGATATCTGACTATGTGAGATATCGAATGCAAATTCATAAATAATAAGCAGATGGGATTTCCTGATCACTTTGAAATATCCTTGATATTTGAGATACCACTGTATGAGATATCAATGCTCAACTGTACTTATCCTCTTTAGATCAATTATTTCATACTAGTTCCTTTGCTGGAGAGCTGACTTATGAGATGTCCCCCTTTGGGTACAAGTGACCTTATTATTTCTGACCTGACCTTGACCTCTTGATTCTTTGTCATTCACCTCACCATTGAGAGTTCTCTTGATCTTGGAAAGATGTCTTATACCTGGAAACAAAACAACATATGGATGTACAAAAATAAATCAATGTATATCATTTATAAGTACATATACTGCGACTTTGAGGATGCCACCATATACAATGTACCTGGCAGTGAAGGGCTTCAAATTTTTACCCACACTTTCACTTCAAATAGCCCAGCATATAACGTGAAGGAGTAGTTGCTTCCCATTTTCAGCTTCTTAGGTGAGTCATGGCCGAGATTCAAACTCATGACCTTCCAATCAATGAGTGACCACTCTACCAACTGAGCTACCATGATGGTCAAGTTAAATACATGAAAAGTTTACAGAAGAATGGACAGACAGATGGACAACAGACAAATTATGGACAATGGATAACAAGTGCTCAGAAAAGCTCAACTGACCTTTCAGCTTAGGTGATCAAAAAATTTTTATTCACATTTGAGTATTTTGAAAAAAGAACAGTTTTTGAATTTATAACAAAAGGCAGTATGCACATATATATATATATACACGTAAAAATTAAGGCTTCTCTAATGGTGTTTTATTAATGTACCTCTATTAATATGGTTTTCAATTTCTTCTGTCTGTAAGCAGTTTGCAGTATGCATTTCTTGTAACTCTGAAAAAGATATGAATATTTACACACATAATTATCATACATGTACATGTATCCACAGTGTCAAAAAGAGAGGTAACAGAATGAATTCAGTTCCAGGTATGACTGCTTGAAGCTGGAGTTTGACAGTCAATACTAGTTTCAGTAAAAAGAGCCATATCAAAAGCATTCTGACCCAGAATAAGATAGATCAGACTAATTAATTGACCTTCAAATGAAAGGCACATACTTTTAGTACTAGTTTTAATTCCAGCATTACATGCCCAAGTGTTTGTATATTTAAATCATGTAAATTAATTAACAACAGTTTACCTTCAATTTCCCTCATGAAATCCGAGTTGTCTTTCTTTGAATATTGCCGACAGTATGCCTTGATGTATTCCATATGTCTGTGTAAAAAAAAATCAATTCTTTATCAAAGAAAGTAAACATATGAAGCTAAGTTTAATATTTATTTCAAATGAAAAAATCAAACAAAACAAAGTGAATAACAAGCTAATTCAGAGAATTCGTGTCCCCCGCTTAGGGAAAAAGTCGGCTCCCCCTGACTGAATTTGTAGAATTATTAAATGTATACATTTACTGAATAAATAAAATACAAGTATGTCAATATGCATATAAAGATTTTTGATTGCTTATTCTTTATTATGCGTATAGAAGATTTTTTTATATGGAATATTTATCACACTGTAATGAGATTTTATAACCTCATAAATTTTTCATTTCACATGCTGAATACTATTTTAGTTACAAAAAAAAAGTATTTAAAAAAAAAAAGAAAGAAAGGTTCGCCAATTTCCTTTGTACCTCTCACTTTGGAAGCGAGAGACATAACCACTATACCACGGAATCGCTGCGGAGTAGAGTATATGCAGAACTGAAGTCACATACATGTATATATTCATGTTTTCATGTTATATATGAAAATATTACACAATCCATGGTGTTTGAAAGCCTTTATTAAACAGTTCTTAGATGTAATAAGAACATTAAGTCCGCCGAGAACCTGTTTTATACGCATAACTCTCCTCATGCCCCTGCGCAAAAATAGCGACATGTAATACTATAAGACTAATAAAACAAACGGGGCGAACATTGAGAGGGGCGAGAGACGTACCTAGGGAGTTTTTGAATATAAAATTACATTGCATACTCAAAATCTTCTTGAAATATCGCCAAATGATAGTGTTACACACAGACAGAATGTATAAATTACGACCTTGACATTGACCTTTTAACCTCAAAATCAATTTCTTCTCTAGGCCACAGGGAGTTGTCATGTAAAATTTCATTGCAATAGCTCAAATGGTTCTAGAGATATCGTGTGGAAACGAAAGTGTTTTAACACACAGAATTTGCTTATTTATGACCTTGACTACCTTTTGTCAAAATCAATAGGGGTCTTCTTTAGTCCATAGGGAGTTGCATGCAAATTTCATTGCAAAAGCTCAAAGGGTTCTGAGATATGTGTGGAAATCAAAGCGTTACAGACAGACAGAAAGACATCTGTACTTGATATATATGCAGGTTATGTGACTGACAAATTTATGTGACTTTTTCCAAAAAAATTATGTGGCGCAAAACATGAAATCAGAGTAAATGTCTTTTGACTTATGAATATTGCTGATTTTTTTAGTGACACTTCTGAATGTTTTTTATTCCATGTGTCTGTTTTTTTAAAAAATCAAATTTTTATTAAAGAAAATAAACATTCAAGCTTAGTTTAATATTTATTTCAGAAAACAAAACAAAACAAACAAAACAATTATGAGGAAAAAAAATTATCAGAGGAAAATTTTGACTACTGTAAAATTTTATTTATAAACCTGGATCCCATCCCATTCATTTTGAACAAATAAAATATGAAATTCAAAAGTAAAAAAAAGAAAAGCCCTCAGTAAATTATGCACCTTACAAGTTTAATTGTTTTCACAAATTTGCAACATTTTGTATCACTTTTTATGATTGCACTTTTGGTGAACACTTAAGAATCCCATGAAAATGATGGGAGTGCTATCATAAACAGACATCAGGAATGGTGAAGATGTGTAGGGCAAATTCAATGCACTAAAGAACAGGATTCTTTACAATCAAAATCGTAAGGATTTTAACAGTGATCATGCATTACATTAAATCAATATGTTTCTGAAACACTTTAATGCTATACCATGTTTACGTACAGTTCTGTCATTTGGTTCAAACATTTAACTGAACCAACCAGTCTGACTCTAAACATCACTTTAATTTATCAAACAGCTAGTCATATTTAAATTCATATAAACATAAAAGTTTTTTAAGTCTTAAGATTTTACAATGTACTTTTAGAGGGTAAAAACTTTAGGCCCCGAAATGATACAAATCTCTCCTACAAGTGGTCCCCTCCTTGTACATGTCAGATGTACACAATTTAAATACAGTCAAATCTTATCTAATACTCACTGAGACTGAGAACAAATCTTTTAGATATCTGAGGCTAAGAGATATCCAGGATAAAATACATAAAGAGTAAGTAATTGGGAATTCCAAATCACTAGGCCTTCCCCATAGCCATGATATTCAAGATATATGCATGCAGTGTTCAAGATTATGAAGTTCAGCTCTATATAATTACAGTTGAACATCAGTATCTCAAACAACATCAAATTTTATAGCTGTTTTATAGTGTCTGGTTTTTTTCTCTTTTATTTAATCCTAAGTTCTGCAGAAGAGGTCACTTTTCGATCTCAGTTTCACTTTTTGATACCGATCTCACTTATCCTAAGAATTTTTTTTTAGAAAAATAAGATTGATATCAAAAGTCTGAGCCCATCTTAGTTTTACAGGCCCAGAGCCAGAATCTCACACATGATAAGAAATGGACTCATAATGTATATGAACAATAAATCTTTATGCAACATATATAATAAAATTGAAAAAAAAAAACTTTTTACACAGTTATAGAATTAAATTTTGTTATAAATCAAATAATAACGTGAAAGCAAATTGCAAAATTAACAGACAATTAATACTTAGATTACAAAAAACTAAAAAAAACAGTAAAATAATGTACCTTAATGGATGACATTACATCATCATTATGCACTTAGAATTATTGATTTTTATATAATGTTTGAAGTAGCTAGCTGTTATGACACCAAGGGTTTATTTGTATTTCTCTAGATGCTGTTAAAAATTGCATGTACTGTAACACTGAATCTGCAAGGCCAAAAGAATTAGTTCATATGAAATATTTATTAGTGTACTTTGATGTTACTTTTAAAATGGCATTCATGCAACAAGAAGTTGTAATCAAAAAAAGCAATAATAAACTCCTCATCTCATCTCTCAGCTAAATGTCTGCCAAGATATTACAAAAGATTGTAGTTTTTCAATTTTCTTTCTAGCTACGATCACTTGACCTCTATGTTAAAATCGTAAGTACAGCTGATTTTTTTCTTTGATCTAAATTGTGTCTGAAGGTCAAGGTTATTTACTTTAGTGGATCTTGAGGCACTGAACATAAAAACAGCTGTAGGTGTATAGCAGTTTATTTAGGGATGATGACCTCTTATTAAATCTGGTGAAAATGAAGCCTGTAGCAGGAAATTAAAAGATGTTTATCCTAGCTCCAGCTTACGAATTATGTAATGATTGCTTAATTTGACCCAGCCTAAAATACACATTTTCTCTTTGGCATTTCATTTTAAATTGATAAATTTATATTCATTTTCTTATTTATTAATACTTTCTTCAAAGATATAAAACACACTATGAAATATTGAAGGTATTGAACAGTAATGGAGTTCAGATCTAAAGTCCATACTCCAAAATTTAGAGCAGTATTAGGGACCACTAAAAACATCTGAGGTGGGATCAGGTGCCCTGGAGGAGTGAGCATCCCCTTTAGACCAGTTACACCCACCGTGTGGTCCCTTACTCTAATTTTATGGATTTTTTTTTCTCTGTCTTTGCAAAAAAATAAGACTGTGGTAGATGCTTTCAAAGAATGAGCCATGCATTAAAAAAAAAAATATTTTCTTTAAATATCTGAAGCCAGGCATAAGTTTTCTGTGAATTGAAAGAATGATTAAGAGTTGCTAAACAAATTATAAGCTTCAATCACCAAGATCCTTAATGGCATATCAAATTATAGTAATCACCTATGTTCTAAAGGAGATATTGAAAATGTTCAGTATAAAATTTGAAGAACATGACACAAAGATGACTGACTGAATCAGCATAAAAAAAAAGATATATACTCCTATGTAAAACTTTGAACATCATAATGATTTGAACAAGAGGCCCATTATCTGGGCCACATCGTTTCACTTTCCTGAGTGGTTCTTGGGTGATTTTTAAAGATTCTATATATTCCAGTAAAACTTTGATTGGCCATTTTGGCCCCACCCTACCCCTGGGGGTCATGATTTGAACAAATTTGAATTTACACTATAAGAGGCCCCCACATAGTTTCATCTTTCCTCCCTTTTCATGAGATTTTAAAGATTTTTCCTATATACTCTATTTAAAACTTTGATCTTTTGGCCCCACCCAAGGATGCTTTCACACTAAGTTTCCACATGCTTTTCCTGGCCCAGTGCTTTTTGAGAAGAAGATTTTTAAAGATTTTTCCTATATATTCCAATGTAAAACTTTGATCGGCCATTGTGGCCCCACCCTACCCCGGGGGTCATGATTTTAACAATTTGATATCTACACTATCTGAGAATGATTCCACATGAGTTTCATCTTTCCTGGCTCAGTGGTTCTTGAGAAGAAGATTTTTTAAAGATTTGTTCCTATATATTCCTATGTAAAACTTTGATTCGGCCATTTTGGCCCTACCCTACCCCTGGGGGTCATGATATTAACAATTTAATTTACACTACCCAAGGATGTTTCCACATGAGTTTCATCTTTCCTGGCCCAGTGGTTCTTGAGAAGAAGATTTTTAAAAATGGCATTAATTTTTCTCAAATTCATAATTATCATTTGGAAAAGGGTGTGGCACTTCATGAACAAATAAAATCCCCTTTAACCAAGGATACTTTGTAGCAAGTTTGGTTGAAATTGGCCCAGTGGTTCTTGAGAAGAAGATGAAAATGTAAAAGTTTACCGCCCTACCGACAGACAATGGACAAATTTTGATCAGGGGCTCATTGAGGGCTTTGGCTCAAGCAATTTTTTTCAATATCTACAAGCCGGTACCAGGCATAAGTTTTCTGTGAATTGTTTCTTCAATCACCAAGATCCTTAATGGTATATCAAATTATAGTAATCCCCTATGTTCTGGAGGAGATACATGTATTGAAAATGTTCAAAATAAAATTTGAAGAACATGACACAAAGATGCACAATCACTGATTGAATCAGCAAAAAAAATTTGAAACTCATGAAAGAACATCATAATGATCAAAAAGTGTCTGACTCAAGTGACCAAAAATAACTCTTATAACATACATAAAATGTGAAAATGATTGACAGAATTTATAATCCTTCAAAATCATGCGAACATGCATCTATACATGATGATGGCTACCAATCAAACTTACTGCAGTTCTTCCTTGTTCCTTAGTCTTTGAAGATTACATAACACTTCATTCTACTATGTGCAGATTTTCTATGCTTTTCTCTGTACTTGTATTAATCAGTCACTTCTAAGAAATTCAAGGCTTTAAAGTTTCTTAATCTATACTTATGTAGATAACTTAATTCATTATCAATTAATCAAATAGGTTTACGAGTTTTAAAAAAATATTTCTGAGAAAAATTATGAAAAAAAATATGCTGTAGTTGCATAAAATAATTGACTTACACATGATTATCATGAGCATAATTTGGTAAAATCATTTTGACTCCTTTATTAATCTAAATACAATATATGAGGGTTTTCCAGTAAAATCTTGGACAAAGTAGGTAGAAAGAATTTCCATCACCTGAAGAATTGCCACATCAATGAATGGAAAAATCGTAAAGAGGGGCTTAAGATTCCTTTTGTAATTTAGCTTACTTTAAATCAATTTTAATTCCACATAGGTAGCCAGAAGTCTCTGTCGAGACTGTAGCTCTACTGGTTTGTACTGATCAAAAACCGATGCACAGAATTATGTATCTTAGTGTAGTCTACTTGTGTGATAAGTTATATTGAAATCAGCTTTCCACAGAAAATTCTACTTTTAGTAACCATGGCAACACCGTTCATTGAAATCAAAAACCGATTTTTATTTAAATTAGTGTTCTTGTGTGCCACTGATTTCTATGTAAAACATTTTAAAGGAATTTCTCACAAAATTCTATTTTTAGTAACCATTGCAACACCGCTCAGTGAAATCAAAAACCGATGCACTATTTTTTGTATCTTAGTGTAGTCTACTTGTGTGCCAAGTGATATTGAAATGAGACTAAAACTGTAGAAAGAGTAGCGTTTTAAAGGAATTTCTTTCATTTTTAGTAACATAACATCGTTCATCAAATCAAAAACCGATGCTTTTTATGTATCTTAGTGTAGTCTACTTGTGTGCCAAGCAATATTGAAATCAGACCAAAACTGTAGAAGGAGTAGCGTTTTAAAGGAATTTCTCACAAAATTCTATTTTTAGTAACCATTGCAACACCGCTCATCGAAATCAAAAACCGATGCACTATTTTATCATACATGTTAACCTATTTTGATGAAAAATAGGGAGATTCAGACCTCAAAAGCGGTAGCATTGCGCGCGCGTTGTTTTACGTGGCCATGTAATATACATGAATGTAGCCTTAAATGAAACCTACAATAATTAATCATATCAACTTTAACAATTTTTGAATAAATTGTACAAATATTTTTCATGCTCATCATTTTGCTTGGATTAATTGCTTTTAACTTAGCCTTATGAAGAGTGATCTTTGCTTATAGCCTAGAAGCAATAATTCTGAATGTTTATTCAGTTGTTACAAAAACAAATGATGACATGGTTTAAACCAGATTTTCCTATCTTTCGTTATATAAATCACCCCACCCAATTTTTGTCTTTGATTTCTATTGACTTTATTGATAACATTGTGAACTCCTGTGCTTTTATAGACGATGACAAACGTTTTCATCTAATTCTTAAAAGCTGTATCTCCTTTTTAATGGCAATGATGTTGACTAAATTTATCGTAACCAATGTAATCACAGATAATCTTTGCTGCTGTCGTTGTCAAATTCGTGCTTGAAATCTATGTACACATCGATGCGTTTGTATGCTTCCGAGTCAAATCAAGTTTTATGAGAGTGGCAAAAATGGCCCAAGCGAACCAAAAATACTTAAGACGCAACTTTTGTAAGATTTCGAAAAATCGGTAGGCGGAAGATGGAGTTTTAAATCGGTAGAGTTAACATGTATGATTTTATGCATCTTAGTGTAGTCTACTTGTGTGCCAAGTGATATTGAAATGAGACTAAAACTGTAGAAGGAGTAGCGTTTTAAAGGAATTTCTCAGAAAATTCTATTTTTAGTAACATTGGCAACATCGTTCATCGAAATCAAAAACCGATGCACTATTTTATGTATCTTAGTGTAGTCTACTTGTGTGCCATGTGATATTTAAATGAGACTCAAACTGTAGAAGAGTAGCATTTTAAAAATTTCACCAAAAATAACTTTTATAATACACATAAAATGTAAAAATGATTGACAGAATTTATTCTAATCCTTGCAACACCGCATGCAAAAACCGATGCACATGCATCTATGCATGTGTGCCATGATATTGAAATGAGACTACCAAAGGAATCAAAAATTAATGCAACATCGTTCATCGAAATCAAAAACCGATTGTTCATTAGTCTTTGTGTGCCATTATATTTAAATAACACTTCATTCTTTCACTATTTGCATGATTTTCTATGCTTTTCTGTATGTACTTGTATTATATCAGTCACTTCTAAGAAAATCAATGCTTTAAAGTTTCTTAATCTATACTTATGTTGATAACTTAATTCATTATCAATTAATCAAATAGGTTTATGAGTTTTTAAAAATATTTCTGAGAAAAATTATGAAAAAAAATATGCTGTAGTTGCATAAAATAATTGACTTACACGTAATTATCATGAGCATAATTTTTTGGTAAAATAATTTTCCATTAGAAAAACTATGCATTATAACTTTTTTTTTATTAATACAATATCTCTCTCATTGCCATATTAACGGGTTGTTTCAGTAAAATCTTGAAGGAAAAGTTATAGGTGTCTCTGACTCTATGGTACAGTGTACCTTGACCTACTGTATCCCCTGAAGAATTGCCAAATCTTCAAAAAGTGAATGAAAAAAATCATTCAAATAAATGAGGGGCTTAACATTTTTCCTTTTTTAATTACAAGCTCAATACTTTCTATATATCAATTTTTGCTAAAATCAAAATCTGCACATTTGAAAATCAGGTGAAAAAGTTAGAGAAATTAAGACAACACATTTAGTGAGCACTGTCAAGATTATGCCTTTCATAAATATAATGTAAACTTTTGATAGATAACATTGAGGTTTACTGAAAAAAAAGAAAAAAAAACCCATTGAGGTATACTTTAGATGCCATAAAAACAGTAAGTCTAAAATGCCGGTGAGGATTGGCATCTCTGCACTTGTTTTTCGAAATGACTAAAACCAAGAACAATCCCATGTCTCTTCCTCTATATATGGATCAGTTTATTCTACAGAAAACCTGTGTTTGACAATCTGAATTAGGAATATACATATGTTTACAGTTAGATTTGCTAAAATTAGTTAAATTCCTTGAGACATAGCCATCCCTGCTTATATTTCAGAACTCAGTCTGTCAAAATCAGGAACATGGAGTTGAAACAGCAGCCAGTGTACTTTCATTCAATAAACTTTATCTTATCCAATTAAAAGCTTGCAGACAGTTGAAGATTCATGTATTCACATTCACTTGATTAATGAATTATGAATGACCCAAAGTCTCATGCTAAATTAATGATACCTTAACTTAAATATGAAGACACGACATAATTTCCTCAATGTTAACGGCCATAGATTCACATCTCATTTTTTTTCCATAGATGCTTTAATGAAATGCATGCTTCATCTATTCATTGAGATGATGAAAGATTTGATCAAGAAGTTTAATTTCCTTCTGTTCACAATAATATTTTTTTCCCGTTCTCGACAGTGACTCACTTACGACCACATATATGTACTTTACATCTATGTGCATTTTCTCTGCCTTTTTATCGTTAATAACATACAGCATTTATTGCACGAACTTCTTGTAAGCCTTGTATTACTTAAAGGTCACAAGATAATGCATTAATCCATTAGTGACTTGTAGGCTTGTAAAAATGACTTTCAAAGCTTAGCATTTTCTATATAAAAGGATTATCTATATTCTTGTTGAAGCTTACACAATAATAAGTGGGTTGCTTGTGATGGCTCTAACATTTTGATGCAGAAAATGTGAAAATTCTGACTTTTGCACATCGATCAACAATCTGTTGGTAATGTTCGTCATAACACATCACAATAAGCAGTAGAATTAAGATGTTTGTACAAGCATTCATTAAATTTTGTATGAATTTTGTTTTAAGAATAGGTAGTTTAAAATTTGCTTTTCTTGAAATAAATCAAAAAGCAATACATGATAAAAAAAAAATCTTTGAAAGTATATAGAGATTTATACATGTACATCTCTAAATACTTACAAAGATTTTTTTTAGAATATAAATATTCCAAAATCAATATTATCCCACACCAATTCCCCCTCCCCATCCCCACCCCCTTGTGCCCACCTCAATCTATAAATATTTTACCTCTGTTCTTGGTTCTCGTCTGACACCAGTCGTCTGAGATTGTCAGAGAGTTGGGTCAGTTGTCGACTTAGGTACAATATCTGGTTTTTCTCCTCCGGAGTCATGAAGACAGCGGCAAAATTCTCCTTCTCTCTTGTAGACAGGTGGTGAAATCTACTCAGAGAAATGTTAAACAAAAAAACATTTCATAATCCATCAGATAAGTTTGCATGCAGATATAGCATTTATGTTGTATTAAAGTCACTGTACACAGGGAAATTTGACACTCCCCCCCCTATTTTTTTATTTTTGCCCATTTTGCCCTACTCACAGGTGGGCAAATTTAAAAGCAGGGCAAATTATTTCACAGAAAAAAGTAAATTTTCTTAAACAAACAAAACTGTGACCAATTGAAATTTTAAAATGGGGCCAAACTGTTTGCAAGCATCAAAGGGCAAAAATAACCTGATTCAATGTAAACAGTATTTTTGTAACAATATGTCTATGTACAAACCTTTTCTGAATGGTTGACCAAACTATTTCCACCTGAAGTTTGATCTGAGTCAATCCTTCTTCTTTCTGTTTATAATGTTCTTTCATACCCTTCACCATTTGCTGTAAAGATAGACAAATTTTAAATTATATTTAAAACAAATTGTAGATACACTATAAAATATCAAAACTTATTTGTGCAGTTTTTGATAATTTCTCAAATACAAGGATTATGACCAAGTGATTTGCAAGTCTCAATGTGCGAAACTAACTTATAGTCTTTTGGTATTACATTTCATTTTCTATAGACCGCAGCAACTTCATGGAGTTTTAGTAACATTTAATGCTAAAATATTGAAATTAAATAAACGTATTTGATGTAAAATGGTGAAATAATTACACTTTCCAGTAGTTTTTGTAGTGGATAAAAGATTACAACAAGAATCAAAAAACACGATATATAAAACAACAGCATTGATAAACGACTCAAACATTGAGATCTCTGTCTGATAGACAAGAGTAATAATAATTCCCGTTTACTTTAAACGGTTGACATGTTTCTTCTGCACTGTTTTGGTGTCCGATTAAAAAAACTAACCTCCCCTCATGTTAAAAATAAAATATTCAACACTGCATACATCGTGGAACAAATTATTATAACTAAGGGGTGACGGAATACATCTGTAATACAGGGTTTTATTTAAACTGGTCTTCCTTTTTGTGGTTTGTTTATTAGAGACAAGCTGGGAACCATATTTAAAGAATTCCTATAGACAAGTCGGTCTATTAATACATGTATAGGACTAGATTTTCTGACATTGTCTACCGGTCCACCGTTAATTTCGCACACTGAGTCTCAATTACTCATTATATTCTTTTGGTATTACCTTCAATATCTTAAGTCCTCAGTTAAGTTTGTAACATTTACATCATTAAATTTGATTGAATTAATATTAAATCTGGTTCTGGATCACCAACCCTGGCATAAGAGATATATAAAAACCATACATATCTCTGCTGGCATTAAGTTTTAATTTGACATGTGACTTGAAAGGGGGCAATTAAAAAATACTGACTAAAGAAAAAAACAACATAACAAAACAAAATATATCTCTTTAATCATCTTTGATGTCAAAAAAAGAATCTTCTTTTACATGTAGGTGCTGACACTTTATCCATCGGAATGTAACACCTTGTCTTGAACAAAACTGAAAAAAGAAAATAGGCTATATATCTATATATGGTTTCAAAATCAATTATTCTTTAATAGTTACAAAAAAGTTATTTTTTAGACTATTTCATTGCAATCATTTAAAACGGACCAAAACTGTGGAAAGGGCTTGTCCCGAGACAGTTATTAAAAGATTATTTTGACTATATGGGTCACTTGCTTTCTTTAGAAATTAAAATGCCTTCAGCCTTCATCCATCCAATGAAAGTAAAATAATGTACTCTTCTCTAAAACAATATATAGATAAAAGGTTCTATCGATAAAATGATGAATGTCCTATGGACTCAATTTACATATATATGTGTTGATGTAACTCTGTGATGAGGGCTTGTCCCGACAGTAAGATTATTCTAACTAATTAACAAGAAAATTTTCTATAATTAACAAGAGCTTACCTCATAAACAGTCGCTTGTTTATAGTTAAAGTTTTCTAATCTACTTCGAAATGCGATAAATGATTAAAAACTACAAGAAAATGTGCCATTACAAGTTTGTTTGTTTTGTACCTGGCGCCAAATTGATAAACCGAAAGTAGATTCTAAGGTCAGAATATGTAACGGAGAGTTTAATTCCGAATAGCTACGGTTTGATAAATGAAATTAATATTTTGAATAAATCTACTTATATTGTAAACAAACTAGGCATAACGGATACAAGTCTGTTAGAATGAAAATACGGGGTACATTATTCGTGACCGAATTTTCTTTCAAAGAAGGAAAAGACAAAAATATTTTTTATTAGCCTGTGAAAGAAAATTATAATCATATAGGAGGACGATGATCTAAAATGCAGAATTTAAATAATAAAAAAATAAAAATGTTGGATATAGATAACTTTATTGCATCTCAGACTCTCAAGTGCTCCTGGATTAAAAGATTAACAAAAAGCAATCACCCATGGTTAGATAATTTTTGGCAATAAATGGTAAAGACATATTTATGGCACGCCAAATTCACAAAAATGAGCAAAACAGTTTCACTGTCGATAAAAGAGGTTTATCGCTTGTTAAATTCAGGTTACGGACTGTAAACTATAGTTAACAAAATCTATATTTTACATCTGTAAACTATAGTTAACGCGATAATTGTTTCACAACCGTAAACTATACTTAACACCGAAAACTATCATTTGCGATTGCAAAACATAGATTATCTGATAAATACAGTTTTACGATTATTAACGATAGTTAACGATCTGATAAATATAGTTTCACGAAATCGTGAAACTATGATTAACAACTCTTAACTATAAAAAACTGTTTACAAATGTGAATCTATGTTTATCAACAAAATCTATTGTTAACGCTTATTACAGACAGATAAACTTAGATTATCATCCTATAGTTAACAACCGTTAAATATAGTTTTACAAAAACTATACTTAACGAATCGTTAACTATAGTTTACGGTTTGTAAACTATAGTTTACAGTCGATAAACCTAGTTTATCAAATGTGAAACTAGGTTTATCTCATTTTTGTGAATTTGGCGTGCCATACATATTGCATAAAGTTTTTGATTTTGGTGAAGAGTTTGTGTCTTGCTTTATTGTAAAAAATTAACAACAATTTTTGGACAGATGTGTTTAATTCATGATTATGTTTCATGAAAACACTCAACAACAATTGAAAACTAAGTATATCTGAACTTATAACTGTGTGGTACAATGCCAATATAAAAAAAAGGAAACAAATATTTTTTTGTAAATACCTGGTTTAAAAGTGGTGTTAAAAGTGTTTGTGATTTCTTAAACAATGAAGGAAATTTTTTAAAATGTCACTGATTTTGAAAATAGATTTCATTTGTCTAGTGTTTGCATTATGCAATACAACAGTATTATCTGTGCTATTACCAGGTTTTTAAAAACAATATCTATAGATAAATAATCTGTTAAGGGGGGAATGTAGCCCTTTTATTCCTTTTTATTTTGAGAATATCATTGTATATGAAAAGTGCACTAAAATAATTTATAGATATTTGAATAGTATTAACAATGTCATTCCTACATCAATTAGATGGAACAAGGAACTATCAGGTTTTTTTTTAGAATCTGATATTTGTGTTCAAGATGTTTTTCAGGTATGTTTTAGAACAACTATGGATACTTCTGCTCAATGGTTACAGTATAGAATCGTTCATAGAATCCTTCCAGTGAAATGTTATTTAAAGAAAATAAAGTATTTTATCTGCATGATGATCACTGTACCTTTTGTAAACAGGATATAGAAACAATACAACATATACTTTTGAATTGTACAAAAATTTCTTCACTATGGAGTAATCTTAGCATATTTACAAAACCTTCTAAAAGAGTTGGGTTTAACACATGCAATGTTATTTTGGGTGAAACTCCATTATCTTATTATAATAGGGTGATAAATTTCATTATTTTATACATGTATACAAAGCAATATATCTTTTCTTGTTTTGAAATTCAAAAATAAATCAATAAATAATGTTTTTAAAAAGCAAAATAATGTCAGATGTTTTTTGATTGGGCAGGGATAGAGAACGATTAAAATCAGCCCCTTATCCAGTGAAAGGAGAAGAAGTGGGCTTCATGGTTTTAATGAGACTGGCAGTGATACTTAAAAACGCTATAGTGAGCATTGTTATTTAGATCATACAAAGCGAAATCAATGAGCAGTATACACTGAACTGAATATGGTCACCGAAAAGACTGAAAATGCCATTCAATCAGTCATCTTCCAGTTAAGGTGAACCGAAAAATAATTTCAGCGCGGAGAAGGGGGGGGGGGTTTTAATCAAACTGGCAGTGATACTTTAAAACGCTAGTGAGCGTTTTTATTTAGATCATACAAGGCGAAATCAATGTCTGTATACACTGAAATGAATATGGTCACCGAAAAGTCTGAAAATGCCATTCAGTCAGTCATCTTTCAGTTGACGTGAATCGAAAACATAATTTCAACGCGGGGGGGGGGGGGAGCAACGATAAATCGTCTTTGTTTTTTTTTGTTTTTATTTTAATTTTATTTTTTGTTATGTTTTTTTTTACATTTAAGATGGAATGTATATCATGCATTGAAGGAGCTCCTTTTTGGAGGGGGGGGGGGGTAAGGGAAGGAAATTTCACACAGAATTTCATCTTCCAAGCACACCTTTCAAACTGACAGTCCTAGAGGGTGCAGGTGCATGTGTGAAGGGGATGACTTTGTGTGTGGTTGGGGTTGCACGTGTATTGCGTGTGGCAATACTATACTATAACATATTTGGCAAACTAGTTTGAAAGAAATAGGGCAGTAGACTTTTCTTTGAAAATAAAGTTAATTGATACACTAATAATTATAAATAAGGTAGGCAATGATTAAAATTACGCTTGTCCATTTCATCCCAGCCTGATTAAACATTCAGGTTTTACCACCCCAGAGCGAGAATTCCACTAAAAATAAATCGAGTTATTGAAAATTAGCCTTTAAATCAATACTATAACCTCCTGCACTTATTTAACAGATTTTGAAGCAAACTTAGCATGGGTAATTACATGAAAAATCATGTACATCAGCAATGAGTATACAAGGATACACCTTATACATAAACCAAGAGAGAGATTCGATAAAATAAGATCAAACGATGTGAAAATCTGAGTGAATTATCATATTAAAATAGTATCATAAAGTTTCCGATATATAAGCCAAATGAAACTGCGAGATGATATCAAGATGATGGGTGTTCAAATGAAATCAAGAATTACATGATGCCATCGACAGGCAGCGAAAGTAGATTTTTAAAGAACCTGTTCAAATGATCATGATAAATCCCTCCCTCTTCAAATAATTATTACTTTTAAATAAAAAAAAAACAAACAAACAAAGTTCATGATTAATTGTATTGAAAGAAATCCTACACTAGACTTGATCATGTTGATATTTAATAAATAATTAGAAAAAAAATATAAGTATAAATAAATGTAAATAATAAATAAATTGAACGAACGAATGGACAAACGGACGGACGGAAGGATGAATGGATGAATGAATGAAATTCAATACTAGGATATACAATGTACCTATAGCATTTTTGTATAACTAAGATCATAGATTGCCAATCCCTCCTGCCTGTAGGAGTTTGCATTATATACCTGTAACACCTGATCTTTATCATGTAATTAAATGTTATAAACAGTGATTACTTGCTTCGACAGCTATGATTCTAAATTTCTATAATATACATTTAAATATTGTAATCGAAGTTGAATTAACACAAAGCGGTAATAAATATAGAAGGAGTATGTCCATGATATTGTGATGGTATAGAGAACGATGCTAATAACCCCACTCTGAGAAAAAACATATCTCGATCATTTCTAAAAGTTCATGAAAAGCTTTATTTTTTAAAATAAAATCTGTAGTGTCAATATCATCTTTTACACGTTTGCTTCCTTAATTGATAATAATTTGTTTTTCACTCATGTGACATGAAAAGAAAAAAAAATCACGCATGATTCGAACTCTCTCCAAAGCTTAATGCTCGGAAGGAGACTGAACACAATGCTATAGGAAGTTTACTTGTCTTCGATAAATATGTGTCAATCTGCATTAAAAAATGAATATTTCTTTTCAAAGTGCGTTGATATTGACCATATATATTTACGCACTTTGAAAAAAAGTAATATTCACTGCTTGGTTGATATTGTAAATGAATTCAACCTGGTTTGATACCTTTTTAGGTCACCTGAGTAACTCAGGGGACCTGTTGCTATCCGTTTTCGTCCGTCGTGTGTTAACATTTGAACATTTTCAGCTTCTTCTCTGAAACCACTGAACCAATATCAACCAAGTTTGGTATCAACATCTATGGTTTAAGGGGAACAAAAATTGAATTTTATGGTCCCAGCCCCCCCCCCTCTCCCCTAGGGCCTGAGGGGTGGGGCCAAAACTACTAAAATTATTGCAATCTTTAAAAAGATTCTTCTTTACTCCTGGACATCAAGCAGTCAAACTGTTGGCATGAATATAATAAGCATTGAGTCCTCTACCAAAATAGTGAAATTCATGGCCCCAGGGTCAGGGATTCTAGTGCTAGGGCGGGGCCGCTATATAGATTATATAGTGAAAATGCATTATTTCTTTGAAAATCTTCTTCTCTGCTCCTGGTTATTAAATAAACTAAGTACATAGTTATGATGAGCAAGAGTGCCTCTTCCAAAATTGTGATTTTTATGGCCCCAGGGTCAGGGGTTCTTGTGTTAGGGCGGGGCTCTATTGATTATATAAAGTGAAAATGCATTTATTCTTTGAAAATCTTCTTTTCTGCTTCTGGTCATTAAATAAACTAACTAAGTACATGTACATAGTTATGATGAACAAGAGTATTTCTTCCAAAATTGTGAATTTTATGGCCCCAGGGTCAGGGGTTCTGGTGTTAGGGCGGGGCTCTATTGATTATATAGTGAAAATGCATTTATTCTTTGAAAATCTTTTCCTTTGCTCCTGGGTTTTATGCCAATGATCCAAATATATATATGATTATTATGAAGAAAGGTGCATCTAGCAAAATGGTTATTTTCTTATGCCCCCCCCCCCCTGGGTCGGGGGGGGGGGGGGGGTACATAGTCTGAAAAGAAATTAATACTTTGAGATCTGCTCTTTGGTATTAACCAATGATAAAATTTGCAAAATTTTGAAATATGTGGCCCCAGGGTCAGTGGTTCCTTTAGGGTGAGGTGCAAAACTGATTATAAAGTGGATGTGCATTTCCTCTTTGTTACTCTGATATACCTTTGGGTATTAAGTAACTAGAGTAATAATTATGATAAGCAATGGTGCCTCTTTCAAAATTGTGAATTTTGAATTTCAGGGCCTTTGATTTAAACACGAACCAAATTTAATTGTGACCTATAAGGCCAGTGGGCCTCTTGTCTGTAATGACGTCACTTGGGGTTGTTAGATATAGACGTTTTGAAAGTTTTTTAGGGGTTGTCTTGTACCCAGAGGTTATCTAAAATGTTGTAAAAGGGAAATGTAGGGGTCGATAAGTGACATAAAGGATCACATTTTACCTGTTTTTCCATATTTTTATGATTATCTTCTTCTTCAGATCTTGTTCTTCTTCATCCTACAACTATAGTCCTGCTGGACACGTTATTACAGATGATTTAAATATAGATAACAATGAGGACCTTAGATCACTTATTTTAAAAGGTCCTAAATATAGAGAACCCCGATCCTTTAACTTGCGTGGGAATTTCATAAATTTCATAGGGATTCTGTTGAAGATTACGCCAGGCAATGGACCAGATATGAAAAAGAAGGCTATGAAACTTTGTCAGAAGGGATTAAATGTATCAGATCTGGCGTATTTAAAGATTTAGGGGCAATATGAAAACCATCTATCCTTCTGAATTCAATATTCCAGAAATGAAAAAAAAATTAGATAGATTACATGATCAGTACGTACTGGTCCGTGCCGACAAAGCAGGTAACAACATTGTCTTCGTTTGTAGGGATCATTACATGTATATAAATTGAATTTTAGAAGAACTTGGGATTTTACAATACAAGTGGTAATTCAACTTATATACTCATAGTTCTCTTTCTAAGGAAGAAATTCTTCAAAATCATTTGTCAGTTTTGAATATTTTTAATATCTCAAAGAACAAAAATGAATTTGAACTACCATATATATGGATTCCGAAACTTCATAAGAATCCTTACAAAGATACATGTACATTGCTGGTTCCAGTAAATGTTCAGTAGTTAAGGAGAAACTTCAGGAGTACTGTGCAACAATATATTCAAGAAGTGGTGTAAATCAGATTTGGTTACTTAAAAATTCTTGGACAATTTGAAATCACAAGATTTTACCAAAATCAGCAGCTTAAAAACTTACGACTTTTAAACTAAATATGCACAACTATTCCCCACGATAAAAATCCAGGCTTTTTGACATCACTGACACCTTCTTTTTCAATAAAAATGGAACGCATAAATTTACGTACCTTGTCATTGGTCATTTGCAAAATTATTTTGTTAAAAAGCATTCTGATTGTACACACAAGTACTGTGAAGATGACATCAAAAAGATGCCCTAGTTTCTAATTGACAATATCTATGTTGTTCTTAGAAACCAGGTCTTCCAACATTCTAGTAGAATTCCCATGGGTACCAATTGCACCCCGTTATTTGCAGACCTATTTTTGTATTCATATGAAGCAGAATTTTTGCAAACTCTTATGCGTGAAAAGATGAAAACACTTGCTTTTGCATTCAACACGACGACGTATGAACAATTTCTAAAACGAGGTAAATTATTGACAAATAAGTTGATGAAACAACTATATCAGCAGTCACGTTTAAAGTCATCATTTCATAAGTTCTGAGGTCGTTACAATGACGTTGTCAGGAAATACAATTTATCATTAAGTCATTTTCATCATTCCCCGATCATGACAAGGAGCACACGGCGGATGTGACCGTTCGGCAGGAGATGCTCACTCCTCCATAACACCTGATCCCACCTCTGATGTTTTGGGAATTTTTTTTTATCTGCTCCTATTTTGTATTGCTTTATAGATTTTCGATCTTGAATACTGTTTGTTATCTCCATATGTTTCTTCCATACCATGAAAATTCCCTCTTTCTCGGTCTACAGAAATTTTTACCTCATTCGCATGATTTTTTTTCTCAAATTATCTTTTTCATCTGTTTTGCGTTAACATTGAGACAATGTATATTATTGTCCTAAGAGCTATGTAAATGAATATATTTTGATTGGAAAGACAAAGCGTTTGGCTGAAGGACTTTCAACAAATGTACCTGTCTTTTCCTCGTTCTCAGTGATGGTAGATCACTCCATCGGTTTTTTTTTTTTTGAAAGAAATATACCAAACTAATGCTGCATATTGCAAAAATTTAAGTCCCAAATTTTTTATTTTGTACATATTTTTACAAAATCAAAGTGCATGAAGTTGAAAAAAAATTATGTACACTTTTTACGCACTTTGAAAACGTTTTCAAAGTGCGTTAAATTTCTACCAAATTTAACTCACTTTGATTTTTTCCCAGAGTGCTTAGATTTTGTCCCAGTTTTAACGCAGTATGAAAAAAAAATTTGCAAAGTGCGTATTTTTTTTTGAAAGTGCGTTGCCACACTTCTTTTCATATTTTGCATTAAAGTAGTATATATGAGTCAGACAAACATGATTTCAAAAAGTGATATCTTTGTCTACATATTTAAAAAAAGATAACCTAACGACTAATTATCTTGGTTACTTTGTTTTCAGCATAAAGATTAAAAGGGAAATAATAGAATTGGAAAGATTGAATAATTTGTTCATGGCAAAAAAAAAAAAAAAAAAAAAAAGAGAATGGAAGATTAAAGCAATAGTACTGATATAACGTCAAAGAATCTATTCTAATAGACTGCTTATACAATCAAGTTTGCTAGTCAAACAAAGACAACAACATAGAAAAAAGCCAGAAATGGCTTCATTCTCATTTTGAATATTAATTTAGTTCAGGTTTACTTTTTTCCTTCAACGACCTGTCCTCGAACTGATATTTTGATTCTTTTTTCCTCTTTTTTTTGTTGTAATTTGTTTTCTTTGAAGACTTAAACTTCTATGGCTTTAGCACTTAAAGTGACATGGAGGCCATAGTAAGTACATTGTTCAATAATCCAATTCTGCTTTGATGATGCGATTCTTTCGACGATGCAGAAAAATTTAAAACGTAATAACACTTAGGTTTAATCAGGATAATTATAAAGTCTTTGATGTATGGGGGACCTGAAATAATTTAGAAGAGAAAAAAAATCGAAGAGCTGGAATGTCTGTAAATTATAATTACCTTCAGCTAAAGAAAAATAAAACATATTTGTGTACTTTTGATTTTTTTTCTGCATCTTAAGAAAACTTCTTGAGAATTCTTTTATATGTATGACTCTGAAGGTTACAGAGAGCTGGTGCAGAAATGTGAATTTGAAAGACTAGTAGATTGCAAGACATGTCCTAGAACCCTTTTTGAGTTTACAAAAGTGTTTTGGATTCATTATTTGAATCAAGTAGGTTGGGTTTTAACCAATGCACGAACTTTTACAATTTAAATCTAATTTTATGGTTCCTTTTCAGATCTTCAGCTAGCTGCAATAATGTAGCCTCCTCCGATTTTTTAAATCTAGTATTTTCTAAACAAAACAAAAAGGGGGAGAGGGCTACATTATTGCAGCTAATTTTGGTATGTGAAATTTGTATAGTTTTTGTGTGTCGTAATGGCATTTTGCATACCTTCAATTCAATTTCAATAATTATTATAGTCAATATAAAAATGTATAATGTATAATATTTTAAAAATGAAATTAACGAACAAGATTTAAGGAGGCTGGGGGTGAACAAATTAACCACAAATTAACCACCAGATTTAACTTATTTTTTTAGATACGGTATCTGAAGCTGTCAACTATCATTTGGCAAAGAAAGAATTCATATATTTTTGTTTTAAAATTTGATATTTTTTGTATATCTTTATATGAAGCTCTTCTTTTAAAGGAGATCGAAATAGTCTGAAAATGGCTGCCACCCCCAGCCTTTTTAAGCTCTAATAAGTCCGTTCAACAATAAAAATCAGGAGCAGAGCAGACACAGACCCCTTTATTATATTAAGAAGACTCTGAATTATTTGCAATAAACAATTTTGATTAAAGATCTAAAATCTTAATATATCGAACAGTAATCGACCCCAAAATATATGTAAAAATTGCAATGTTAAATGCATAAAACAACGACCCCTTGAAATTCCAGAGGTGGGATCATGTGCCTGTAAGACTAAGAATCCCCTGTTCACCATTCACACCCACTGTGATCCCTTTGTATTGATGGGGGTAGTTGGAACTTTCCGTAGTTAAATTTAGATGAAAACAAAGGCCTAACAATTACATGTATTATCAAACAAAAAGTCAACAATAACAATACAATGATAGGTTGTATTTGCTGACAAGGTAACAACAATAAAAAAAATTACGAAATACTTTTAACACTTTAAATACTTTAAAGGAAGTTGTTAAAATCCTTGTACCATCAACTTTTTGGTGATTAGCTTGCCTCGATACAAAAGTGGTCGTTCTGAGATAAAGTCCATGAGTAGCAAATAAACACCACAAGCAAGTGATCAAGAAAATGGAATATTAATTTCTAAACAAATAAGGAAAGACTATGATGGGGAAACTTAAGTCATCTCGTTTGTGATAAAATTTATTATTTATTTATTGTTAAGTGGTCTTTATCGTCTTTAGTCAGTACAATATCCAAATGTGAAACAAAGGTGGCAGACTTTGTGGTTTTTGGTAAAATAATAAAAGAAAAAATGTTTTATTTTCTAGATGAAAGACGAGCATTCTGAACGTGAATTAAAAAAAATATTGAGTACATGAACAATCTACTCTATAAGTGAAACACATTCTGTAACAACAACTATTAATCATCATTGCATATCAATGTACAAAAGTTCCACATGCATATCCCTTGTCTCAAGAGTTTTATTTATTTATTTAGTCACAATATTCTTGGAGTGATAAAAGTTTTATAGTGATTTCTTATCCGAAAGCCAAACCTACATGCATTTATAAGCATATCTGCAAGGTCAATTAATTGCTACCTTGTAAATTTTTTTCAACATTTCATCTTGCGCAAGCAATGTTTGCTTTTTAATTTTATTTGAAGACTAGCTCTGAATTACATTGCAGCATAAATGATACCGGACTCAATGCATGATGCAACAATTTCAATTCTTTGGAGGTTTATTTGAAGGCATAATTATTTCTAATTATCTGAGAGAAATAAAATACGCTCCTAACAGGAAATTAATGAGAGTGAGAAAGGCCTAACAAATAGATGATTCAGCCTTTTTCTTTGGATTAATTGCAACTGATGAGAGTTTTACTAATGAATAGATTCTGAGAACTTTAAAAACCCAGTTTGCTATTGCAATGTTCTTTTGAATTTGACTGTGTAAATAGAACAAGTAAGACTTTGATGCTTTGGAAATGCAAAATACTTGTACTATTTAAGCACACTTTGAAGGGTTATAAAGCAAGTACAATAAAATTTTATGTGTGCAAATTTTGTTCAGCAAAAGTCAAGGAAAAAAGTACACACTGAACACATATGTTTGTTTGGTTATCGGGATGCCTAAAAAAACCAATTCCATTTAATGAAATTGGAATTAATTTCTGTTAATAGTACAACGGGACAATCTATGCTAACCCATTACATGTATAGTACTCGTCATATGTGAATTAAAAACCATTAACTTAATGCCATTGCTGCAACTTATCCATCTGATGCATGTTTAAGCAAACTTAATCTGGAATATTTCCGTTTAAAAATGGAGACAATGGCTTCCCAATAGTCTGCAGGGACAGGGCGGTATAATCTCGCTTAGATAAAGGACGGATGAGTGTATTAGTTACTAAGTACTATTCTCCACAGACATAGATCGAAAACTTTGATTTAACTATTAGGCTAAGTGTTTCTGAAGTCGAATATGTCTCACGGGATGTTCGTTCACCACATATTGAAACTTTAGATTGTGATTAATCAATTTTTGCTTGTTGATTTTATTGCAACTATTGTAAACAAGGACCCATGGGCAACATCACTGAATGTCATTGCAAAGCAGTTAAAAGACAAAACTTAATCACTTTGCTTTTTCGTTGTTCTCATGCTTTTTTAAAATTCGTCCAATACAGGCCAAAACCCATCGTCGTAAGCCACGGGTTTTGTGTCTTTTCTAGTTTGTGGAAATAAAATTGACGCAAAAACCTGTGTGGCTTGCGTCGATAGCGAAAACCGAGTGTTATGATAGGATACTGCTCAATCTGTCTGTCAGACTTTCCCTCTTTCTTTCCGTCGGTCTCTTCCTTTTGCTTTTTCGGATGTCTTCGTAGACACCTACATATATTGGGCTGCCTTCTTCATATTTGAATCACAGATCAAGTTTGCAATTCGTTTTGCTTCAATGTATGTTGGCGAATGTACAGCCGCATGGCTATGAAAATAAAGTATATTCATAGGTTTTCCAGAATTTACAACAACAAAAAAAAAGAAAGAAAAAAACCCGAAGTCTACAGATATGCAGCTTATTTCTTCATGTGATTGTTTCATCTATGAGATGGAAAATATAATTTAAGAGCTTTTGGACACAACGTCTGCTCTATACATGTAACTGTCCATAATGTTTTTTCCGCCTTAATTTTAAAGAGAGTCTAGACTACGCATGCAGGATAAGGAGACAGAGTTGCTTTTGCAATACTATCAGGATGAGGTTGACATAATATATACATTCCAGACGCCATTGTTTACATTTACCGCGCTGATGCGGAATATGTCGTAAACCGTATATTTTCGATAAATTATAAATATTAGAACATAAAAACCAATAAATATTAGTTTTATATGTAATGTTTTACTCTTATATATAGTTTTGAATACAAAACTATTCATTTACACAACTTGTCAAATTTACGACATTTGTAAGTACGGCGACCCGTTGTTGTCAAAATATGGTGAGTAAACAAGTACCTTAAAGTTAAAAAAAATATACAACCCTCCAATCTGATCTGTTATTACCTGCTACCGTTAAGAAATCAATGAATGGATAATGGATTGGTCATACCCATCATCAGCTAAAATAATCATTGATTATTAGTTTAGACGGATTTGATGCATCAAATTTACAACGAATCTTTGACAGATAGACAAGTTAATCATTTTTCCCCAATAAAATAAAATTTTCTGGATGAACTCTTTTTCTTCATTTTTTTTTCACATTGCAATTTAATTACTACAATATCAATTAACTGGTACAAACAACCAGCTATTAATTAATGTTTTTTGCATTGTTTATCGCTGAACATAAGTGAAGTATGTCAATGTGTCTGATAGTACCATTTCAGATAAACAGGGTAGCTCGTACATTTCGGATGACTCAAATTATTCAATAATTTAATATTACCTCTACGTAGACAAATGAATCATAAAGTAAACACATCTGTTTCTGATTCCCATTCTCGTTATGATTAATTTTGAAAAAAAGGATAGTGATTTGAGGATGTGCTTCTTTTCTTCTTTTTTGAATTAAATAAGTTACCACAACTGAAGGGAAAGTATGTTTAGACATGTTTTATTGCTAAAAACAATCCATAACGTACAGTATATACATATGAACTTTAATCAACCAAAGTTTCTCTCAGCAAAATGTAGTAAATTCTGTCTGGAGCGAAAATAATAATAAAAAAACTTTTCATTAATCTGAAAGGAAATGTATATTTGAACAAGTTGCTCGAGATCTAAACGACATTTCGGCAATATAGATTTTTTTTTAATGCATGTCTTTTTTTCTCATTTTTGAAACTTATTATTTTAATAAATCTTCCTGAAGAGAAAAGAGTAAAATGTATAAAACTAAGCTGTGGTAGAAGAATCCATTGTGCCTTTAATTTTAATTTCATATCGTTAACTTTTCTTTAGCTGTAATTTAAATGTTTGCTTTAAATCATCGGTTTTTAAATTTTTTCTGTTTGTTTGTTTTTGTTTTTGTCTTTGTTTTTTTGTTTTTTTTTTTTTGTTTTTTTTTGTTTTTGCTAAAACAAAAACAATTAATCGAAAAAGTGACTTTATTTTCACACCCCTTATTTCAGATTTTCATTGCATAGGCTTCTAACATTTTGAATTCGATTGTACCTAATATGAAAAATTCAAGATAAAAAAGTGACGCTTCATGGCACCTGATCCCATGCACCTATAATATTCTGGAGATCCGTGTTTGCTCTGCTCCTATTTTGTATTGTTTGTATTGTTTAAAGGACTTTTGATCTGAATATTGTTCGTTGTCTCCATACATGTCATGTTGCACATATTTATTTTTAGTTATTTATGTCTAACCTAATATTTGTATGTGTCTCTTACATTAGTTATAAGAGTGGTCTAATATTCTGTTTTTTGCATGATATTTCTAAGCCCTTTTATGCGCTACTCGTCACCTTTTATGCATTTATCAGTTCTTATTTAGGGCCCATTTCTTCCGCTTATTACGTAAAACGTAAGCTTTGAACTACTCTGCTCGACGTCCTTGAGAAAACAGAACAAAACACTCTGACATCTTATGCTGAAACAGTTAACAAGGTATTCTGTCTTCCAAGCACTTATGATTTGATAACCATCTGTTTTGTGTCAGTATGGCCCAGACGCTCTAAAATTGCCTCCATGCAAAACAAAAGCAATAAATTTGAAATAAATATAATAAGGAATTTTTGCAACCGCTCTGGTTTTGAACGTAGCTTCGTATATTGTAATTCATATTTTTGTATTAA
Source organism: Saccostrea cuccullata (assembly GCF_032062105.1). Lineage (NCBI taxonomy): Eukaryota > Metazoa > Mollusca > Bivalvia > Ostreida > Ostreidae > Saccostrea > Saccostrea cuccullata. The sequence goes on along the minus strand of NW_026918900.1, from coordinate 1,105,748 downwards.
AATGTAAACTTAGGGGTTTCTGGTTGATTACGCTTTAAATAAGCATTCTAAGACCATATCAGTCACCTGCATCTGGAAAAGAAACGGAAATAAAGGCTTCAGATGTAGCACAGACACTGTATACAATGATGATCCTTAAGATTTTGTTTATAGCAAACTTCTCAATAACAAAAGGTTTATAAAATTAACAGAATATATTAATCAAACAAAAATAAATAAGAATTAATAAAAATATACCGGTACATTGTTTTAGATACTCAGTAACCATACATCATAATTCTCATCAAGATCGTTCAAGATTTTCTATAACCAATGGGTTTTTTATCATGCATCTTGTTCTAAGTTCGCTAATGTATTACGAGAGCCTTCGTATCAGTAAATATAAAACTTAAAACAATTAAGCCATGTTGATATACGAAATGGTTTTGAAAAGCTGACAATTTTGTTATAAAATCTTTAAATAATTCAATATACTTTTTATATATACTTTTTCTTTTTCTCTACAACCATTGGACCATCATTTATAATAGTTATAATGAAATATGAAAATACTGAGATGAAACCCTGGTCTTTCTCAAAACTGAAATTATGAGCAGAGTTTACAAAGAATGCTGAAAACGATATGGAAAAAAAGATCTAATAAAGGTGTTTAAATAGCCCTAGAAGACCGATTACACCCACTCAGTACTATGTGTCATGATCAGGAAAAATCTCCAAACAATTACATGTAAGTGTTATAAATGACCTTAAATAGTGACAGAATGTTCAATATTGTCTAGACGTTAGGGCAGATTGTACATTCTTAAAAAAAAGTCATTGCAAAGACTACAGAAATTACCAAATTTTGACTTCAGCAAAATTGTTGAGTGGCATCCCTAACATTAACACATTTTTATTTAAACATGTACACTAAACTTGTAATTTGAACTAGTATTTCAAATCATCTGGGGGGGGGGGGCATAGACTTCATTTTCCGTTATATCTCGATCATGACAAGGATCACATGGCGTGTGTGACCGTCGGCAGGCTTTGCTCACTCCTCCATGGCACCTGATCCCACCTCTGATGTTTCGGAGGCCCGTGTTTGCTCTACTCATATTTTGTATTGTATTACGGACTTTGATTTGAATACTGTTCGTTATTTCCATATCCTTCATCCAAGGAGTAATGGCTAATAGATACTCAAATATTGGAAGTTGACGATAGAAAGATTATAATCAATACATTAAATGTATGTTTCAGTTGCCTGTCTGCTATCCCTATCTTTATAAAAATTTGAAATATAAAAAAAATACATCAGAATTTTTAGTGATATACATGTACCGAATCAACTTAGTAATGAAGTTAAATAGGTAACATAATGAACAAAGATTGATGTAAAAAAAACTCAAGCTCTTATCTTTATACAAGACATAAAACATGGACCAATTAAACTTCAAAAGTAGAATCAGGTGTCTTGGAGGATACAGCATCCCGCGTGAGGCGGTCACACCCGCTGTTACTCTGTGATTTAATGTTCATAAGGGACAACTGTTAGTTGATTTCGAGGATCCTCCGTGATTGGTAGGTCGTGGGTTCGAACCCCGGCCGCGAATGACCGAAGTAAAAAAAAGGTAACAACTCTTCCTTGTCAAGCGCCTAGCACAATTGAAATTTGCAGGTCCATGGAATGAGACCTTAAAAGCCAAGGGCCTACGTCACAGCAGGCGTTTGCACGATAAACATCCCTCATTGCTCAATGACTCTGAGTGTCGAGTAGATCTCTAAATTGGAAGCCCTTCACTCATATACGAGGGTTGTTCGAAAAGTTCGTGGACGATGTCAATATTCGTTATACTACTCGCTAGAAATTTAAGATAAGCACATTATAATATGTAAAAATATTTGTTTTGTTTATGTGTAAAGTTTCATTCCATTCGATTTAACAAAAATCAATTTACTCCATTTAAAAATCCACATGTTTTGTACCCGCGGAGCACACTTAACGGCAATTTAACTCAAAACATAGCGTCGAGAATTTCTTAAATATACTATCCCTATACATTTCGCTATACATCTCACACAGTGTAATCCAATGTCCATTCATTTAATCGTTTTTCTTATACTTGAAATTCATTCTTTATTGCTCTCGTTATATAATTTCCTTTGTTAAGGTTTTAATTTCTTTTATTACTTAAGTCTCCTTTCACAGGATACATACGCAACTATGTTTTTCCTTGACGTTACAACTTTTTAAAGTTTTTGTTAAGAATTTTACAGTTAAATCGTAGTTTCACAGATTGTCTTCATCCGATACAGAGTCTCTGTCACTCAAATGCTGCCTGTACTATTTGTACACACACAGGTAACTCGCTTGTGGCATATTTTCTTGATTCTTTCAACATTTTTAGAGTTTAATCAGGATTTTGTCTGAGTAAAACACAAAATTGCATTGTCATCTGTTGCTCCGTGACGTTCTAAAACGTCATCATTTTTGTCGTTTTATATAATGACTGCCTATCTTCTCAAGTTGATTTCTTTTCAACAAAGCAAAATATTAAGCCATAATTCGGTATACAAATAAATGTTACAATCTTTAATTTGAATTTCTAGGTTGGTTTTTGTTTTTGCTCCATTTTACAAAGAATATTACTTCAGACATTATATAGTGTATTGTCTGTAACTTACTAAATTTTGACCTTGCTCCGCGATCCGATTTTTGCATTTTTAAAATCTGGATAAGTTCTAAATAAATTATTATATTTAAAAAAATAATAATACAAATCATTTTGGATTTATTGTAAAATATTTCTACCAAATTTGGATAGCATATGACGTCAAAGAAAAAAGATATGACAGTTGTCCACGAACTTTTCGAACAACCCTCGTATAGTCACGTCTCTATATGTGTGAAAAATTCTCGAACGAAACATAAAGCAATAATCTTTTACCTACTCCATTGATCTCTGTCATCACGGAATTCTAAAGGTCAATCTTGGTAGAAAGACGTGTTGCTATATTTGTTAAATCGACTTTTTTCAGTATTGACTTACAAGCAGTGTACAAAAGTAGAATCCTGATGTTTATGTCATTGGGTTATTTTCTCCTTCATAATTTTTGCAATAGTTTTTGCATTTTATCTTATCATTTAGTTGTTTTTTTTACCGGTATTAAAACAATTTTAACACATAAATTACACAAAGATGCATAAAATTTGAGGGAATTCAAGATCAGAGCAAACCTCTTGTATATATTTCTGCGAGCTTCGTTGATATTATCTAGTCTTTTATCTTCAACCACTGCAAAGCTCGATTGTAGTGTTTCATCTGAGATTTGATCTATGGAGAATAAAGGTCAATAACATATAACTTTGTTAACGATGCGAGTCATCTAAAGCCAACTAAAGGAACAAATTGCTTTTGACCTTCATCAGAGAAGACGATAATGCAAAATAACTGAAGTGAAAATGATGTCTTGACCTAAGAATCATAAAGATCTTTGGTGTTTGAAAGCAGAACAGATGAAGATGCCAACAGTGCGCACCAATTATCGCGCAGCTCTGATATTTGGCAATTACTACCAATGAAATCGAAGGTAAAGGTCGCATCAAGAGTTTTTTTTAACATGATAGAGGATTAATGATTATTTTTTAAATGTCATTTTCCAAAGTTTTGTAAAAAATGAAATTGAAACTCATTGTTCATGAGAACTTTGGTTGAAGATAAGTTTCTTTTAGTTATATCAATATATGCAATTAATAAGCTGAAAAAAAAAACATTACGAAAGGGTGATTCATGGTTCATTATATGGCTTTTCTAAATGTAGCACTGTATTGCATAATCTTCACAACTGCATACTTTGATTATACACTTAAGAATACAAGAAATCCCATAGCACGATTCACTGTAAGAGTTCCACTTTGGATCAAAATGATGACTTTTTTGAGGCTTTTTTTTAAATTTGACCTACAAAAGAATGGTGAACTCCGTTCACCGACCTAGCTCTTCATGCATTCCAAGTCTGTGATAAATAGATACTTGACTCTGAATTTCATTGCCTAGTTTAATTTTGGATTTAATTGTTATGACGTTATTAATCCTTTGATCTGAAATAAAAACTCGTGAGCCTTATTTAAAAAAGCGTTTGTCTTCTTTTAATCATTGTTTCTTTTTTTAATTTAGTACTATGTGAAAATTAAAATTTCTCTGCAACGATGAAATATATACCACTTAATTTTTTGAATTTTGTTGTCATTTATTACCAGGTTAACTACCGTGAGGAGAAAATCTTACGGTGAATTATATTTTTCATGATTAAACACAGGGATAAATAATTATAATCATTACACCCCCTCTTGAAAAGAGGGAGGGTATATAGTGAATGGGATGTCCGTCCTTCTGTCTGTACGTCCGTCTTTTACACTTTGGGGTACCGATGGTCATCTCTCATCCGAAACTCCCCTTATACCACAGAATGAAATTTTATGAGACTTTTAGATTCTTTGTAACATACTGCGATAGTTCATCTTTTCTTTTTACTTTTGGATCGGACCGATATTTCAGGTTTTCCTTTGCAAAACATGGACACTCTTTCTGCAATAATGAAGGGAAGCCATCTCTTATCCGCAACTCTTCCTATACCACTGAATAAAATTTTATGAGACTTTCACAGAACGCCAACAACGTATAAATATCACTTTATTCTATAAAGCCATTGTTGACCTCCTATTTCACTTTTTAATCTGACACTTATTTTGAGTCATTCAGAGCAAAACATGGACTTTGCCATTATAACCATATGGGAACCTGGAGGTATCATCTAGTGAGCTCATTGTTCACAGTACCTCTAGTTTATTTAGTCATTTGAAAAATTTTAAGGCTCAATCTTAGACTTAAAATAAAAACAAAAAGAAATGTTTTGATTTAATGTTGATTTCTGAACAAACTGAGAACGAAGAATTTATTACATATACATTAACATTTGTCAATCACCACCTTTGAAATTAAATATTTCGCCTTTTTTTTATTTTTACAGTACTAAAATTCAAGAAAGGAGTTTAATAGGAGTCTTTTTTTTTAAATTATACATTGTATTCAAGAATCATTTTCTGGAATTTTGTAATTGCGTATAACTATAACAAGGAACCTATGTTCAGTACATTTTTGAAAGCCAAGTATACAATCCAAAGGATGAATCCTTATCAAAAAGAAAGTCATAAATGTAAATTGAACTCCCAATGAACCTATTCAGCAGGAAATTATAGAGTTGGCAAGTTATCTCATAAAGACTTCAACCACAAAAGCACACTATAGGCCCGACGTACCATTTATGTCACCTTAAAGTAATGCTACTTCTGGGTGCCGTTTCGATATACATCCAGATCACTGAAGAAGAATAGCGAAGGATTTGTTTTATGACTTTTAATCACACGATCCATAAACGAAAACTATAAAATCCTGCTGCTAATTCTGGTTTGTATGACCGCGACAAGTTTTTTAATGAAGAGGCCTTTATTAGCAATGGAAACGTAAGCTACCCTCGGGCCTTCCTTTGGGATGCTGATTTTCTTGAAATTATGGGGCTTTTAACATTCTAACGGAAATTAAAAACAATATTCCTTGCTGCTAGTCTAAAACGGTTAAACGCAAATGAAACTAAATGTTTGTGACTAAACCAATTTTCATTTTGTAGACTGTTAACTACAAGGTAAAAAAGAGAACAACTTATACCTTCGATTAAATGTATTTTCATCAGGCGTAGTACGGATTTTACGAGTCATATAACAATCCTAACAATAGAGCTTGTATACGAAAAAGATAAAAAAATGGAAGACAACTAGATCGAATACCTGTTTATAACGAAGTCGCATATTCAAATCGAAGTGCAGTGATGGAGTGTATTTAGGGAAAATACATGTATATTGTGGGTCTTGTAATAATTTTTGTAATGTTATTCACATTAAAAAATATTGCCAGAACTTTAAGATATTTGTTTGTAAACTCTGATTTTGTTTAGGTAGTTATGACCATATTCACCAGGTTCGAGACTTATTATGGGAACAATTTTAGCCCATGCTATAGAAGAGATAGCTTTATCTAAAAGGCAACGTGTTGGGGTCGACTTTTCCTGAAGCGATGTTCGTATCAAAAGTCAATTTGTTTGGTGAAATGTTTTGCACAAAATTGGAAATCATCAATCAACCAAAGGAGGCAATTGATTTAATAAAAGATTTGTTGGATTAAACAAATTGCTTCTGTCTGAAAATGAAGATTACTGTATTGATATTTTGAAGAGACAAAAACAGGTTGTAATTTTAAGATTAAAACTGATGCGATTAGTGGACAACTTTATCATCAGTTATAAATATGCGAAAAAGGAATATTCAAGGTCATTTTAAGAAGTTGTTTATGCAGTTTAATACCGGTAATTCGATTTGTAGGGAATTTTCATATTGAAAAAATGATACTTTTAAAAATAATAGAAATCTTTTTTTTTTCTTAGTCAAACCTTTTTTTATTCTCATTTCCTATATTTTTAATAATTAAAATTCTTTCAAACCTTTATAATTACAAATGTAATAAAACGGTGATCCTTTCAAAATCTTGTAAATAAGAAAGAAATAATCACTATTTGTGATTACATCATTATTTTGGTTGAACAACCAAATTTCGTTGCTCTCTTGGTTAAGCAAACCATGGAATTAGGTATTCAGCAATCTTCAAATTTGGCTTAATCTTGAAGTTAAAATAGCTTTCAACAAAACCACATATAAACAAAAAGAATAAGGGCCACAAAGATCTTCGAAGTAACTTTTTACTCCCTGTAATACTTTGATTCCCTATTGTAGTCCCACCCTATTACAGGGACTAACATTTTAATTGTTAATTTACACTATCCCAGAAGGCTTCTACATAATTTTCAGATATTCTAGCCCAGTGGTTATCGAAAAGAATATTTTTGATGATTTCCTAATATCTTTTGATGTAAAACTTTCATTCCCTATTGTGGCCCCGCCCTTACCCCGGGTGCAATGATTTGAAGAATTTAAAATTGGCAGTGCCACAGGGAGCTTTGAACAACACAAGTTCATCATAATGTCTAGAGGTTTCTTTCATGAACCCACATTATTTTTGTCTCTTGATAATCGCCCATTGAATGAGAACTTGGCCGTTCAAGTTATTCACTATTAAAACTCCCTTTCTCCCGAGGATGCTTTTTGTATCAACTTCAGGTAAGTTTGACCCGGTGATTTTTGAGAAAAGATAAAAAAAATATGGAAAGCTTACAGACGGACGGACAATCAGACGGACGAAAGAAACAATAGGTGTTCAGAAAAACTCAAAATTGTTAAACTTTCCAAATTTAAGTATATATATATTGTTATAAGATTAAAGTTTTGCTACGTTACTGTTGAGAAGTATAATCATAATACGATTCAGATTTTTGAAAATTGCAAACATAAACATTTATTAAGCAGTTCATGGCATTAACGAATCACAATCTCCGGCTGTCATGAAAATTTTATATTTTAGTTTCTTTGATCAATTTTTACATGTAAGAAAAATTTACAAAAAAGGAAACAATCAAACTTTGAAATGCAGATATTTTTTGAATTTTATTTTAAAATCGCAGTTCTATATTAAACATGTTAAATAATTGGTAATAGAGAAGGCAAAATTGCTTTGTATGAGTTTTTATTTTGATTTCAAATCAATACATTTACCTGATCACCATAGAGTCTCATCGAGGGCTTGTCCAATCGACAGGGGATGCTTTGCCTTCTAGACACCCGATCTCTTCTCTGGAGTTTCTCGGTAATCGTCTTCATTGCCATGTTCATAATTATAGTTGTTTAAAGAAAGGTAAATGACTATTTGGTATCTTCATTTTTTTATAATGTCAATTGTATTCCTATATACTAGATATTATACGTATAGGGACGTTTTCTTGAGGTGACGGGATGATCATATTTCTCTTAACTGAATATCCCATATTTGAGTTGATATTTTATGTGGAAAAATGTATAGTATAACTCTGGGTTATATGTGCAGTGTAATTGAGAGCTGCTTAGAAAAACGATGTCTAGGACATGTAGAACGAAATATATGGAAATAACGAACAGTAAGTCCATTAAACAATACAAAATAGGAGCAGAGCAAACACGGTCCTACAGAACATCAGAGGTCGGATTAGGTTAATATATGCAAAATTCAGGCACGATGTCAGTTGCCAAGTGACTTTAACTGTAAAGCAAGTCTGAATATGTCTGAGGGAAGGTGAATGGTTCCAGACATACGTACTAGACATAAATCACAGGACAACGAAAATTATACCGGGAAATATACTGAAAAAAAAACGAACAGTATTTAGCTCAAAAGAATTTAAAACAATACAAATTTTGGAGCAAAGTTATCACGGACCTCTGAAATAACAGATGTGGGATATCGAGTTATGATAGTGTTATATACTTTTAAAAAGTAACATGTAGGAGTTTTAAAAAGCTTGACAGTTTTGGTGGAAACTTCTTGAATGTAAAATTCGGAATTTTTATTATGTGATTATATTTATGATCTCTTTGGAATAAATTAAAGTTGTTGTATAAAATGCTTTTTAAAAGTCTGTTTCTCGGTAATAAGGATGTCGTCTAGGTTCATTTATTCAACTTGTAAAACAAAATACAGCCATTTTATATTGTGAAAATATCGTGAGGTAATTTTCCTCCGGGCAAGTTTATTATGTGTTGATGGTTTTATTTATTTGTATGATTTGCATAAATGTTATATTAAAACGAAAATGTGTACCAAAGTGTTCAAAAGACGGATGGTTGATTTGACGAGTGATCTGCAGAATAGCATTTATATATCTCAACTGATAATTACCGAGCCACATTTGGAATCGTGTAGGCAAACCATAATATTAATCACGAAAGGAAAAGGAAAAACAATTTCACATTAACTCATGACGGAATTTCACAACATTGTAAAAGGTTGTCGAGTCCAACTAATAAACAGGGCTTTTAGAAAACAGGTTCTAAGAATTATTAACATACCTTTATACAAGCTTAATATTTTAGAAATTGATATGCAAATAAAATATTCTCTTCTTAATGCTAACAAAATCTCATTTCTAATTAAGAAAATGACTGTATGTTGGAAGTCCAAACTATGTTTTCTTTAATTGATTTGAAACTCAATCTCTCGAATTTCTAAAACGTTTTGGGAAGTTTATGGAGTACTTTGCAATTTCGAAGTAAAATTCTAAAAAAAAAAAAATATTTGAGCACTACATTCTAATATATAAAGACAGATTAAATAGCGACCAGGATACCAAAGAGAGATATTGTATTATATAAAAATGCATATGATTTACATTATGTACTCTTGTACTTTAAGGAATCGTTCTACACTGTATTTTACGTACTCCTATTACCAATTCATGGGGAAAAAATGATAAGTAATCTACGTGACATGGCGGATGTAACGGGGCGGCAGGGGAGCTCACTCCTGCTTGGCACCTGATCCCACCTCTGGTGTTTCGGGAGTACGTGTTTGCTCTGCTCCTGTTGTTGTATTGTTTTATGGACTTTTGATCTTGAATACTGTTCGTTATCTCCATATGTTTCATTATAGGCTGAATGAATGTTTTTTGTAGATTTATTTTTTTTTTATTCAATGCATGACATTATACCGCACTTAATACAAGTCACTAAAAATACCAAATAATCATTATATATCTTTTTAAAAAAATAATAATGTAAAGAAAAATATACTTTTTTAATGTGACACAAGCAGGGTAGGTCAGTTGTTATGAAAAAAAATGGTCTCAAAAAATGTTGACGGTTTCGTGACAAAATTTCTGACCTGTCAATAACAGAGCCACCATGGCTGCCTTCTATCCCTCAGGGTGAATGAAAAATGACTCGGAGATTAGCTATTCAATATTGTTTTCCTCTTTGCAAGAACTTCCCATTAAGATGAATGAAAAATGACCGAAACGCACGCTTCTGAGTAATGTTTCTTTGAAAAGTTAAGTGACCCTTTCTCATATTGTTCCATCATTTTTTATGTAAATAGATCATCCTTTCAAGACGAGGTACAAAATTGGCTCTGTTAATTAAATTATACAATAATTAATCAGGATCACCGAGCATAAATGTTTTCTATCATGAGAGTAGAACGTCTGATAGTGTGCAAGAAATGTCCTTTTCTTATAAATCTTTTTATCAGTATGTTTTGATGATTTGAGGAAAATAAAATCAAAGCCATGACATTCAAGTTTATATTTCAAAGGAATAAGAAATACTGAACCTAAAATTGAATTGTAACAAGAATATATTTGTAAGGTTTACGTAGTGTAAAATTATTTTCAGTATTTTATGAAAATGAATTTTAATGAGAATTATTTTATGAGACTGAAATGTTTGCAGCACATCGTATAGTATGATAATGCAAAAATGAAATTATTCTGAAATAAAGTAATTTACAATATTAATAGTGATATAATTTAATGAAACCAATAATGATTGTTATAAGCTGAGGCTCAATCCTCTTTTTCCAAAATCGGATTCAAACAGAACTACTTTGGGACTTAAGGATATCAAAAGTTAGTTTTTTGATAGTCATGAATTTTAAAGACTCTGAGGCATAATATTTATTTTTATTATAAAATAGGTACGTCTTCCATAATATCTTTATGTGGTTATTGCTTTCCTTTAAAACTACCAGTAACGTAAATGTCAAGGAGGAACAGTCAGGAGCAATGACTGATTGATTGTATATTGTTTAACGTCCCTTTCCAGAATTTTTCACTCATATGGAGACCGACGCCACCACTTGCCGGTGGAGAGCTGCAAATTTTGTCCTATATTCGGCATATTAGAGCCACTGTGTAGGGAGGGATCCTTTTTCGTGCCAGCACCTACTGCGACAGGGGATCTCGGTTTATAAGGTCTTATCCGAAGGACCAGTCTCCACATCCCACAGTGGGATTCGAACCCGCGACGTAAGGATCAACTTCTTACTTCGCGAATCTAGAGCAGACGCTCTAACCACTGCGCCACGCGGACGACTTATTACCAGAAGCAAGTTTAATCGTACTTATTATACTTCAGCTTGAAAAGTGGGAGGACATATAGTACTCAAGATGTCCGTCCAAATGTTACGCTTTAGGGTACCTATCTCTTATCCTCTTTACCACTGAATTCAAATGACGGGACTTTCACAGAATCTTTGTTACATAGTGCCATTTTGACCTATTATACTTTTTGATTTGACGCTTATTTCGGGTCTCCCAAAGCAAAACATGGATTTCGCCATTATAACCATTTGGGAGACAGGAGGAAACATTTAGTAAGGTATGTGCTCACAGTACCTCTAGTTATTAAATAATTATCATGTCTCTCCAATTTATATTTTAAGGGCATGTATATTGGACTATCTTTGAACGTGATGAGGGAATGGCTAATAGATGAGCTCGCATAGCGAAAAGATTTGAATTTGGCATCGATGTAACGCTTTAATATACGTATCATTCAGATTTTCTCTTCTATACAACTTGTTTACTAGGGCTTGTTTGTCTAGACTTTTTCTATCGAAAGATAATCTAATGCATTAGGAACTGTTCAACATGCTTTCGAGTTTCTAATTTGATCTTGTGTAAATTTAAGGTTACTTCACATCTTTCAATTAATCTGTTAATGACGCACTTGTTTGTATTTCTGTCTGAATAAATTGCTCGAATTTTTTTCTGTAAATTTAATAAAAATGCAAAATGTCTCACTGGATTTGATTACGGAAATAAACCAACTGAAATATTTGGACATGAAAATTAAATCCATTGGGAACAAACAGATTTGTCGCTGAAGGAAATAGAAATTTTGATGTAAATGTCAAATACATAAGGTTTATTTGGAATCAGGTTAAATGTTGTAATTAGTAAGCCTATTGTTCTTAATATCTCAAATCAAGGTTGACTACATGTATTGCCCCTTTGGCAATATGGTTATATAGGAAATTTTTTAAGAAAAAAAGAATATTAACATGTGTACTTTTAATTTTTGGCATAGAAGTATCAAAGCAAGACTTTTCCTGATAGATTTTATACCTCTTCGCGTTGCTGTTCTAGTTATTTGATTTTTTTTAAATGCTGAAAAATGTTCATTACGTAAGCTTTACAAACAAGTGCATGTTCAAATTTAGGTTAAGTATCTTTTTAGAATGCTTCTGTTAAGGGCATCATGATGAATTGTTTCAGCATTGGAGTTTTTCATTTCCGTTGTTTCATCATAGAACTGTTTTCTGCGACGTTGATGCATAAGGTCTCTGAACTGATAGGATGTAGAAATATGTCAACTGAGATGATTTTTCCAAGCAGAGCTTTTTAGTTGTAAGACAACGGAAGAAAACGAATGATAACAAATTCTCTCATGCATTACTAGCTCTTGATTTGCTTTTTTGTGTTAGAGCAGGCAAAATTTTTAAAAATAGTATTTTGAGTGATTTTTTACTCTGTTTTGATCAAGAAACTCTGAATTCTCAGAAAATATTCAAATTTATAGCAAAATTTCTTCTTCATTTTTTTTTAAAATTAATGATCATCAAGTTGGCTTTTTAGCACTTTTAAATAAACGAAGAGAAGAAATGTATATTAATGATTATTATTAAGATCAAATAAGTCTCAAATTATAAATATATGTCAAATCTCTGAAAGGTTAGCTGCTGAAATCCAATAGGAGGCTAAATCTTTTTTGTTAGGAACTCTAAGATTTTGAAATACATTAGATCAAACACTCTGATTGCCTGATGTTAAATAGATGCATGATAATTATAGTCTACATGGAACATAGAAGATGTGACCAGTCTATGTTTTCTCCTACATAGCACATAATTCCACCTCTGATGTTTTTGCAGTTATTTATATCAAAGTATTCAGCTTTTTTTTAAATTGTTATTTGTATGTTTTTAATGAATTTTTGATCTGGTTACTCTGTTCCTTTTCTCCATATTTCATATATGTTATATATCATAATCAAAATCCTTTCTATAAAGTTATTTATATTAAAGTATTTTTACAACTTTTTTTTTTTTTCATTGCCATTGTTGTTCGTTGGATAATTAAAACCTGGTAAAAAATATTCTGTTAACATTATGATATCATATCGGAAAAATATCAAATGTTGACAATTTCTTGTATTTACATAAGCATGTACATATATACATGTATCTACATTTAAAATCCTTTCTAAAAAGTTAAATAAATAAAGAAAACGAGTATGTATTTTTACAAATGTTATTATCTTTATTACCATTTTTCAATTGTTGAAACCATATAAAACTAAAAAAAAGAAAACCTTAAAAAATATGATTTTGAATAACATAATAATGCTTAATAATAAAATGATATTTCACAGTAAATTGTGACTTTGTCTTTATTTTTTTTAGCATGCAATGAAAAGGTGCGACGATGACGGTAGCATTCTTTTTTCGGATTTAAATCAATACATTGCTAAAGAACGATAGAACTTATTTGTTTTTTTTAGATGTATAAATGACTTTTTTGTACGTTTTTCTCAATTCTTTTAATGTGCAGATAAAAACCTACAATTTAGAAAATCAAAGTGTAAAATTTACAGATTACAGTGTAAAATTTAGCAGATTAAAGTAAATGATTTAAAGGATGATGAGAAAAAAAGTAATACAAAATATCAAATGACACTAATTTGCTTCCATAGCTTTCATAATTATCCTATAAACTCCTAGATATCCCCTACTTACAAATATATCAACTCTTAAAATTATTCGATTTATAGTGAGCTTTCATACTGTTCGTTATCTCCATATATTTCATTATTGTCGATGGAGTATAATTAAAAGATAATCATAATCTTTTGGATTATGAGAATAATGTGATAACTAATGGCCGTTAGGAACAAATATCAGGATATAAATAAAGATAAACATATTTTACAGATCAAAGATATTGTTCGTATGACGACAATTCGGTATAATTTATGATGACAGAATCCTTCTTTTGATGATGAATTTGATAATGAATTAGATTCTAACATGGGATTTGGGAAATAATATCTACAAAATTATCAATTGACGTTGATATTGGTTTTCTTATATCAGATATCAATGATATCATTGCTAACATAACTTGTGTACAGCACAAGTTGTGCATTGTGTATAAACTCTATACAAGAACAAAAGGGACCTTAAATTGGTTTGCAAATCGTTGTATCAATGCTCGTGATTTGGTTGTTTTTTAATTTGTTTGTTTGTTTGTTTTTAACCATAAAAACATAACAACGAAAACATTAATTTTTATTAATTGAAAAAAAGCATTAATACATGTAAATGTACATTCAAGGCAAATAAACACTATGATCTTGACATTTGTAACATTCAATTTTTTTTTTGTTTTGTTTTGTTTTTTGTTTTTTTTTTTTTTTTTATTTGCTAATTCATAGTAATTGAAGTGAAATGTTCGTAATCATTTCATGTGTGTCTCGTTGCGAAACGGCAAAAACAGACAATAGACATAACCGACTTCTCATGCAAATACAAAATTGTTCATGACTACGTTAAAACATATACAGTAGAAGACGTTTATAACGAATTCGAAATGTCATGGACGGATGTCCATGCTTCGTTATAAGCGCGTAATTTGTTATATCCAATAAGTTTACAATATATATTTCAAAGCCACAAGAAATAAGAATCACTCAGCTGTAAGCGTCAATTCATCCTAATCGTGTTCACTATAACTTTGTTTTACTGTACATGTCATTTTAAGGAAAAATTGACTGAATAGGATGGAAATGACCAAAGTTTCTTGAGATAATTAGAAAGAACAATTGCTTTTATGAATAGTGTGGACCAGATCTTGCTGTAACAATTATTAATATACAATAGATACCTCTAAATGATCTTCGAGGAATAAATTTTAAGCTCTAAAAATAGATAAAATCTATGATACGGTGTATATTAAGATATTAGGACAACTTCAAAGCGTCTATGAATATTACATCATAACAATGTAAAATGTTTTGGTAATATTAACAACATATAAGCTTTATCTTCTTTATGATTTAGAGAGTGTATCAAGTATTTATATCTTAAAACCCAGTCGGTAAGATGGGAAATTTTTCGATTGACGTCACAGTCGGAATACGTTTAACTCGAAATCATTGCAGGGAATATTTATAGAAATCAATTATTTTTGGTTAAGAATAACACCTATATATCCACGGTTGTAAACATGGTGTGACCAAAACTAAAAAAAATAGTCAACAAGGAGTTTTAAAATAGAAAGTTATCACTCATGAAAAAGAATAAAGTCGGAAAATGATTTTTTTTTAAAGAAAATAATGGAGCCACATCTAATCCAAAATCCAGTGGTTCAAGACTAATTAAAGTAAACAGTTTACTTTATGTCCTTCCATCTTTGGCGGTTCATTATAGGACTTGTGTCTATATTTACTTCATTAGATCCTGAAATTAATTAAACTGACACAAACTGTGACGTCTGTGATAAGAATACCTGTTGTGAGTGGATCATTTGAAAGCATTTACTGTCCGTTAAAGTTTCTCGGTTGTGACAGATGATAGACACCTCTATAGATTAATGTTCCTAAACACGACAGTGGATAAATACAGATTCTATTATAATTATAGAAAAGTGAACAACTTTTCTGAGGTGTGGAGAGAGAGAGAGAGAGAGAGAGAGAGAGAGAGAGAGAGAGAGAGAGAGAGAGAGAGAGAGAGAGAGAGAGAGGCCATTTTGATTTTTCGAATTTCAAAAATATAATGGTAACAACTTTGCTTTCGTCATCTTCCGGTTCCGATATATATAAAGTAACATATTGCTATTGATATCATTTGTACAAAGTTTCAATGTCTCTAGCATATTCGATACGCAAGAATATGTGCTATATATGCACACTGTTTTTATAAACCGAAGAAATCTACTGACAAAGGTTGATTTTGCAAGGGTATTGATCAACAATAGTCAAACCCAACGTGAACCTTAATTATCGAACAAGATGATGGAGGAACCATTGTGAGTTGTCAGAAATGTTTAACGTATAATTAATGTTTCAAAACTGTTATCTTGTGGTGTTTCTTCCCTCTCTATCATGTTTAATTTTATTCCAGTGACTTTCATCTTTTTTTTCCTATCAAGGAATTAATATTCTTGATGCCATGATAATGCCTACTTTAGTTTGAAAAATTCACGTGGCCAAAGATAATTTTGTCCCGAGGTTATGCTACTGTAAACAAATGAGTCCTTGAGATTAAAATATTCATTAAGAGAAAGTAATGTCAATGACCTTTTGCACCTGTGAGTGTTTTTAACACTGTATGTGTTAAAATCAAATACCATCCTATATAATATGAGTGAGAGTGGGAAAAAGAAAGATATATCTAGTGGTAATATCTTATGCCTAGTCGTTAAAATCTGAAAACTTTACGATTTCCATGTTTGTTGAGACTGCTCCTATTTTGTATTGTTTTATGGACTTTTGATCTTGAATACTGTTCGTTATCTCCATATATGACTCATTAGTACAGAGAGAACTTTCATTGAAACCATGACGACACAAAGGTGTAAAAACCTTCAATTAAATGCATATATAAGCGATGTATTTTGCTTTGATATTGAACATGCTAAAAACAGTAGAATATGAGAGTAATTCAGATAAAAAAGACAGATATCTATTTTATTTAAATGATATTTAATTCTATAAGCTCGAAAAATTAAATTTTCCTTTTCACTTGAGTTTGTGTTTATATTTCATTGCATAAATGGCATTAAAAACTGTAAGGATTGATTATTGAGTTTTTGGTGTCTACTAGATTCTGCACTTAGTCTTCAGGATGTGAAGAAGTGCAAAGTTAATTATGTTATTGTTCAGTTTAAAATGCACAAAGTTGACACATATATGAGGATGGATATTTTAACAATAGATGAACTAAATTAAGTTTGCAAGTACCCACGCTTTACAATTAGAGAATAAACATGATGTTATGAGATCCGGTAACCCATGTAGATTGCTAACTAAATACATATTGATATGATACCTCTTTACACAACTACACTTTGTCAAAGACAAAAAAAACTAAAATTGGTCGGACATGAATACCAGGAAAAGGACACTAAAACACAGATAATGTATCTAATTGCAGGAGTAACAGCAGAGAGTCTTCGTTCATATTTTTTTTTCTCGCAGGGGGTCGTGTAATTGAGCAATTATTTCCTTTGTAATTGTGGGAGAATGGAACATTTGGACAAATACATTTGTGAATGAGCGGTAATAAAGGCGGAAGCTTTCGCAGGTCCTATATTTGCCTCTGAAATATAACTCGGTAAAGGGATAGTCAAATACGATTTCGGATTGATAAACTTTTATTGACCATAGCTAATTCAAACTTTTTTGACTTGGGATATTGTGCTCCAAACACAATATTCACAATGTGGCTAGTTAGTGGATTCATTGATTAAAAAAAATAGAAAAGGAAGTCATATAGAATTAATATATATAAGATTGCAGTGAAGCCAAAAGTATGATAATTCTTACATATACACTGTATGCTCCACAAGGATGCTTATTTCGGACAATTTCATTTCAGTTTGAAATGTGGTTCAAGTAAATAAATATTGTTTGATATTTATATGCCTTTCCTTATTTTCTTTATTTGATAAATGTCATATTTTTGAGGATGACACACTTTAAAAAAAACCCTCTAAAATTAACATAATTCCTTTCCTTTCGTCAATTTTGATTGAATTTTTGATTTTGAAGAAAAAATACACCTCGTTTATTTAAAATTTACATGTAGAAGTACAAAACATTCTTATTTTGATTTAATCTTGCATGTTGTGGCCACCAACTCGACATTTACGTATTTCGATAACGTATTGTCAATTAATAATAGTTGCTTCCATTAATGAATTGCCAATCCCAATGTATCGACAATGAGCTTAAAATAAAAAAAAATACCTCGGTTTCTGACACATCTGTTTTATAATTGGATTTTTTTTTTTCGAGAAGACGTTAAAGGTAACCTAACAACAAAACTTAATGATAAACATGATGACTTCAACTTTACTATCGTCAACTTCCCTTACTTATGTAGCAATTAGCATATGGAATTTATGTCTTCAAGTTTTTGAGATACTCAAGAGCATGCCCTGCAT
Source organism: Saccostrea cuccullata (assembly GCF_032062105.1). Lineage (NCBI taxonomy): Eukaryota > Metazoa > Mollusca > Bivalvia > Ostreida > Ostreidae > Saccostrea > Saccostrea cuccullata. Next base: position 1,087,568 of record NW_026918900.1, on the reverse strand, counting down.
ACGAAAAAGAATATCAAAATCTCGTTTAAAGTAATCATTTCGTAAGTTCTGTGGTCGATACAATGTTCTTGTTACCTAATACAATTCATCGTTAAGTCAAATATTAACTGAAGTTTTTAATACTAATTGTTATACTAATTGTTATACCATAATTTGCACATTAAATTCTTCAAATTGTCGACGGATTTTCCCATATGTATTATTTACCGATTATGACAGAGAGCACACGGCGGGTGTGAGCGGTCGGCAAGGTACGCTCACTCCTCCATGTCACCAGATCCCATCCCTGATGTTTTAGAGGTCCATGTTTGCTCTAATTGCTCCCCTCTTAGTAGTGAATTCTTTGAATTGACATTTAAGCATGAATACTGTATCTTGATATATTTCTTTTTAAAAAGGCAATATATTGACAAAAACGTTAATGAATCAAGAATATCAACAGTCTCGCAAAAAGCGGCACATAACAATTTGACATGAAGTCAAATGCTGTCTAACATTTTTCATAATAATTGTTAGACCATCATTACACACTGAATTTGTATGGGGTTTTCCCTTTCCTTGCTTATGATAAAGAGCTCACGACAGTTGTTACTTCTCATCCATGGCGCCTGATGTCTTCGCTGTTCCTGATTTTTATTGTTTAAACACCTTTTGAGATTTATTACAGTTGGTTTTCTTCACTTTCATTTCTAAGAGATGAACGTATTTTTTTTCAAATATTGCGGAATACTTTTAAATTTGTAAGCATATTTTTTAAAAATGCTTTTTTAAATAAATTTATATTGTATAATTTTTATGTTGTGCCGTTTCAAATGTCAGTTTTGCAATAATGTTAAACCCTCTCCCCGAACAGGAAACAATGTTATGTAACGTTTCACATCTTCACTTCTAACTCTGCACTTCTGGTCAATGATCCCGTAAGGACACCTTACAATTGCTTCATATAGATATATGATATTGGCATATATTGCGTTTTGGAGTCGCATCAACCAGTACCTAGCTATAACTTATCCCAGTTTTAGATTCCCTTCTTCAGAAACAGTGACAACGGAGGTGAAACCTTCATTTACTAATGTGTCACTTACGTGATAATGGGACTCGTGTAACAGACGTGATAAAGCGAACTTGTCAATGCAGAGGAAATTAATGTTTCGTAGCATGAGGAAAAATGACGCAAGTTGCATCCATTTCTGCATCTGTATTTCAGAAATATACTTTTATAAGAAAAAAAAACCTGATTCAACACTTTTCATAAAGGCTGTCATAAAATTCAGCATAGATCGTTTAGTAGAAAATATTTGACAGAAAGTTTGACTTGATGTAGTGAAAATTTAGATATAAGGTTTTGATTTAAATGTGATTGGTTTAAAGCTTGATGACGTTATAAATAATGTTTTGATTTTTTAAGGGGGAGGGGGTGTGTGTTACAATCTGATGTCAATAAAAATAAGTGTTCTTTGTACGAGATAACCTAAATAGACACATCATTCTATTTCAACTTATTTACGACGCAACTTAATATATGAAGGCTGTTTATCATTCTCTAAAAAGCCTTTGTCAATTCTTTAGACAGAAAACATTGAATATAATCCTTTTTTTGACCTAATACTGTGTGTCAAAGGCATTGAAGGAGACTGCCATTTACAAAGACCACCACAGCTCTCTCAGGAGAGTCACGTGATTGAAATCGGAGTAATAAATCAAGATTTTTGTGAGTTTGTTCTCATATCATACGGTCCTAATTTTATTTCCGTAGCTTACTGTCACAATGAATTATTGTTACTCACAAGATAGACAGAACTAAATCACTTTGAACTGATTCATTTTTGCAAAGGGCCCTAAAAACCCGAGAAAATCTTTTCCTTCGAATCAAATGTATATTTCTTGTAATTTCAGGTTTCGAAAGTACAATTAAACATTAAATCCACAATTCTGCGTAAAACAAATAATAAATTACTATTAATTTTCAAGAATACCATAAAGTTTCAAATAAGCATATTTTCCACATGAAAGAACTTCTTAAGTGACTTGAAATTCACGGTTTGATCAATAGGAATCATTTTTTAAAAAGCCCTGATGACAACAAAATGAGGCAACTCTTAATTTTCATTCATTTGTTTATTCATTGTTTGAAAAAAAATATACAAAAACTGTTTGATAAAACATGGTTGAATCACCCATCTCAGATGTTAAATGGCCTTCCTGATTGCTATCTACTTATATTTGACAAGAAGGAAGGCTCTTTATTTTCCATGGTCAGCCTTAAGTTTCCTATTTATTTAGTGAAATTAACTGTCATCGAAGCAGGCTACTAACGAATAATTTGGTGTTACAGGTGCAACAACAAACTTTGTTCAAAGTCAGCGTTATGCATTCTCAATGTCTGAAATAATAACTTAAGTTTCAAAAGCATCTATCTTTAGATCTAATTTAGATCTATTGATCTTATTTTAATAAATATATTTCATTTTAATTAAGGCGTAATTTTTTTTCACATTACTCTGTTGATCTGATCAATACCGTACATCTGAAAATTTTTGCTGTAGATAAATTTTTAGCAAATTTGCGAGTTTATTGCATTCGCAAAATATTTTTCTTAAAAATAATTCAACAACAAGAAAATGTAAACAAAGTAGTGGTCACTCGAAAAATTTTGAAACGTAAAAAGTTAATCAACAGCATTTTGGCCCAGATTCCGAAATAAAATCGACGTAAAAATTTCCAGATTTACGGTATAGAAAACTTACGGCAGATGTGACCATATGCATTCAGTAGGAGATGCTTACTCCTCTAAGACACATGATCCCACATTTGATTTTTATTAGATATCGTGCAAGCGTGGGAAATTGTATTTTTATCACAACCGACCGAATAGATCCAATATTATCTATACAGCTGTACTGATTGTAGATTCTACGGACAGTTACATGTATTAACAGGCTACAGGCTTATTGCAGGAAGAAATACCCACTGTTTTATTTTATTTTAGAGCAGAAATAAATAAATGTATTCCCCTACACCCTTGTAAAGACTTGGAAATTTCATTTATTTTGTTGTAAATTTTGAATAAAGGTTACTTTATCCGGAGCCCTTATAAAGCCTCGTGCATGTATTCCGGTTCTAAAAGCATTGTGACGTCATGTATATTGCAATGTTTAGGCCATGGCGTCATTTTCAACTGCAAAAATGCAAAACTTAAAATAGCATTTTTGATATTTTGTTGCATCAAATACATGATAAATGTCTTGAAATATAAGCAAAATGGTTTCAATGTGGCAAGCCTCGCCCTCTAGTTTACAAATTTTACCCATCAAATTCATTAAGAAAATATTGTCTTTTATGAATAAATACATTACAGCTTATACTGTTATCAATGTTTTACCAATATAATACTTTCAATACCATTAACACAATCTTTTTTCAATATCTATTAATGCAGCTAAAATCGCCTTGTTTTTTTTTCTTTTTAACATCGCATAAATGCTTAATGAAGTTTTATTATAATATAAAGATCGGTGAATGACGAAAATAATTTGCACGTTTCGCGTTTTAATTGGTTATCACAACTTATTTCTTTTATATCTATTAATGCAGCTAAAATTGCCTTGTTTTTTTTTTTCTATTTAACATCACATAAATTCTTAATGAAGTTTTATTATAATATTAAGATCGGTGAATGACGAAAATAATTTGCACGTTTCGCGTTTTAATTGGTTATCACAAGTTATTTCTTTTATATCATTTTAAATTATTGTCCGCGTGGTGCTGTGGTTAGAGTGTCTGTTCTAGAGTCGCGAAGCAAGGAGTTGATCCTTTGGGTTGGATGAGACCGTAGAAAGCGAAACCCCGTGTCGCACGAAAAAGATCCCTCACTGCTCAATGACCCTGAATGCTGAACATAGGACAAAATTTGCAGCTCTTCACCGACAAGTGGTGGCGTCTGGATATGAGTAAAAATTCTCGAGAGGGACGTTAAACAACATACAATCAATTACTAAAAGTTGACAATTAATTAGATCCGCCAACCATAACCGCCACCCGTACTCCTTTTTTTGTTTTAAATTGAAAAAATGAGGATAGACATTTAATTAGGTAAACGATACTAACTAGGTGGGAAATCTGATCATCTCTAGTGTATTCTTAGAGGAGTAAGTATAAGCCTTGTGCAGCCGTTTTGGAGTTTATTTGAACAATTTATAAGTATAGATTCTGCCCTGTTAACAATCCATTATACTGCTTAAAGGATTCTAAGAAATTGTTCACTGTTCATTTTCACCACCTTTTTCATAATAACTGTATCAAAATCAATAATGATCCTTTATACACCATTTTTACTCCAAAAATGATCTGAGTAACAAAAGACACTGATGCCTTCCGGCAAATGGAATAAATTCATATTAAAGGAACATCATTGTTTGATGATAAAGAAAATTGAACACAAAATGTTAAAATCATCCATTTATTTCTCATTAAAAAGATAATATAAATTTTGAATACTGAAACAATTTTTATTGATAATTGCAGTTCATTTATTGACGCCCGGAATTTCAATTCCAGCCTTAATTGAAAACGCAGAAAATCTTTTTGCTAATTTGAAAATACTAATATCAAAACATATGCTTGTCTGCTCAAAGACTCATCAATATAATGGAATATTTTACATGAAATAACCAATATCATGTAGCATTATAATAGTTCCTAAATCCAGTAATTATTGAAAATTATCAATAAATCTTCCCTTAGGAGGGATGACGCATTGGTTATGAGCTGACTTTCAAGAACCCGGATGTACTGATAGATGGTCGTTAACAAGATGAATGAGATAATGTTTTTTAAAATGGAAAATCAATAACCATTTTTAATACCTGAAGATAATATATTTATAGTTAAGGTATTTTGAAAGCAGGTCTTACCCGCAAGCAAAGATTTAATATTAGATTTACAAACAAACAATAGGAGAATAGCATTGATCAGTAACTCACTGACACAACAAATACGGAATAGTCTGTATATATAGCATCGTGTTAATTGATGTTCCCTAAAATACATTACAGTATTTATTAATACCCGTTTTTGTTTTCATTTGTCATACACTTTCAAAGCTTTATAACTTTTTGTTTCGATAAGTTACCTTCAACTTATCGGATATTAATGAATGCAACTCATTTTGTACTGTTTTATTAAGTTCTCGGTAAATTAATGCATGCTTAAAACAATTTCAATCATCTTTTGAAGATCTATTGAAAATTTTTCTTTAGAAAAATATTAATATTTTCCACCCAATCTTGTTGTCATAAAGAAAAATATTAAGCACCAAGCATTACGGATTCTTTTATTCATTTATGGCGAACGAAGTGAAATGTTATTTTAAAAAGGCTTATTTTATTGAAAAGTTATTTATGATTATTAACACATTAATTTACAACAGTAAAATGAGCTTCAACTTAAACTGTAATGAAATACAAAACCCAATTTAACTAAACCTGAATTTTGTGAAATTGGAAACCTTTTGCAATATCCTTACTTTTCTAACATTTATTTGCTGAAAAAAAAGATTGCATGGGCAACTTTAAATAACAAATGTATTTATACATTTCTTAAGTAGAAAGTTCTTGTTGAAAATAAAGCCTACGATTCTTTAACATTTATATGATAAAAAAACACAACATTGTTTTACAGCATCACGGTACAAGTAAACTATAGCTGAGAATAGAAGCAGAAAGCTAAGCTGACTCATGATGTCTGTTTATTACACTTTGTAAGGTCAATAATTTTTTATACTGGACAAGGTAGACCAGGACCCCTTTTTGGCCCCTGGTTTGGATTTAAAACTTAAGGTGAAGATGACGAACAGTGATCCATCATAACAAAAAACATATAAACTCAAACATGTGAAAAAAACGAACCCCTGGGGATTTTGGAAGTGGGATCGAGTTCCCAGGAGGAGTAAAAATCCCCTATTGACCGGTCATATCCGCCATGAACTCTATGTATTGATCAAGTAGACGGACTGTTCTGTATTTAAATTCAGTATAAAAACAATGTCTTAACAGTTGATATGAAACACGTCAGCTAAAATACGATCCAAAGACGGGTTATATTTGCTAACAAGATCATTATAACGACCACAAAATTTACGAAATGCCGACTTTAAACGTTGTTGAAATCATTGCAAGAACTTATCAATAAGTAGCATGCATTGCTTTAAAACTGACTGTACTCAGAGAAAGCTCTTGAGTAACGTATAAGTTGGGAGACATAAACATCATAGCAGGTGATGATGAATAATAGCTAGATAAACAAGGAAAGTTGACGCCTTCATCGTATTTGTCAGTAAAAACCTGCAAACAAGTAAGAAATGTATCAGACTCTATGATGTCTTTTATTTCAAGTTCGCTGAGATAATATCAAGCCATACGAATGAAAATAATTTTTGTTAGATATAATTAAAAGATCGTCAATATATCTTATTGTCGAATTGAATGTCAAAGATTTTGTTTTTCTTTCTCATGAAGAAGTTTTTGAATCGATTCTGCTTAATAAAAACATTTTAATAGGTCAGCAAATAAAGGAGCACAATAAGTGCCGATCACAATCCCAACTGTTTGTTGAAAAACTTGCTCCTCGAAGACTACAAAAATGTTGTCAATGAAGAACTCCAGCATTCTTTTAATATCAACTTCAGAGTGCTTGTTTGTACAGTCCTAGTGGTTTTAACGAAGTAATTTTGATGAACATTCAAAGAGGCAGTTATCAGAAAGTCTTTTATGATAATGAAATCAGAAAGATTTTAATTTATCTTGGGGAATGGTTGTATAATGTGTAGAGAAGTCATACGATTTGATGTTTCTGACTTGAAAAAATACCTCTTGGCGATACTTTTGAAAAAATCTCCAAAGTTTTCGAGGATCCACAACTGATTTGCTATGGTGTTCTGATGGGATCACTCGCACCTTCGCACTCTAGACTTTAAGGCGAAAGTTCAAAGTTGCGAAGGCGAAGGAGTGAAAGTGCAAACTGCAAAGATGCGACGGCGAAAATGCGAGAGCAAATTTGCGAGGGGCCCCAACGGAACACCATAGATTAACACCACTTCTAGAATGAGCTGTAGCTCCTTATCCCAACGTTCGGAATAATATTTAAGAGAATTCAAAGTATGAATAAAGTTTTGTCGCCAATGGAAATATCGGGAATCCTTGTATGTAATAAAAGGATGAAGGTCACAGGAATGTTAACTACAAATTGTTAATTTCCGACTTTTTATTTACCTAATCTTCAAGTTTTCTTCAAACGTCCAAAAAAAGTATTTCAGAAAACACATAGCACAAGCCTATATTTCTATTATATATATATACACTGTATACAATTCATATTTTCTACAAACAAGTATCAGCTTCGCCTCCTCTGCTGAAATGAAGGCAATAACTGTTTTTTAAATAAACAGTTGAGAAAATTTTCTCAAATTTTGCAAAATTCTATCACAATTGATGAAAATCAGTAAGAGGTTTTAACTTTTACATCCTCTTATGCAATACAATGTACGAGCTTCGCTCAAAGTTTTTCAATGCAAACTTGAATAATTTTAATAGTGCTTTAATTTGTGTATCAAAAATAACTTAACACTTAAAAATGCCTTGTTCTCTGACTACAGAGTACAAAATACACTAATCAGTACGTAGAGATCACAGCGACAGAGAGATGTTAAGTTTACTCCTTTTAGACACCCGATCCCACCTCTATTCGAGCTTCCGTGATTTTGTCCCTATCAAGATTCATTTTGTCTGCTGTATTTCTGAGTTTGATCATTGTCCGTTATCTTAACTTCTTATATTCTATGAAAGCAATACATCATAACGTAATAATTGAACGTAATTCATGGCTTCATTCACAGGAACATTAAATAAAATGTGTTTAATGTGAATATAAAAGTAAGATTTCACCATGGACACGTCAGAGCGTGCTGATTCTGTCTTCCCTCAAACTCAATAAAATATTTCTTCGTCTGACAAATCAAACCCCGTATCGATGTTGACATTCAAGAATGCAATAACACTATTTAAGCAAATCCACAGTTCCCAATTTTGACGTATGAATTTTCTGTTATTTAATTTAGAATGTAGTGATGATATCAATATTTCTATGACGTCATGAAAATAATTCAATTTCCCCATCATTGATATATATGCTGACTTATTGAAACCTTTAGTGTAAAGTAGGTCAACAATGATTCGACCTCATAGGTCAAGATTTAGAACGTGATATGTGTATAAATCATCAGGGGAATTATGAAGGATAATGCCTAATCATTACAAAGATGTTCTTGAGATTGACTTATCTACATAATCAATATTTAGTTGTGCTCTTGAGAAACGTTCACATACATGAGTGCCTAAGTCATAAGTAATTAAAACGAGTATGAATGAGCAAGCGATGTTTACAAATTGAGCATCTTCCAAATAAAACTTTTCCATAAGTCTTATCAGAAAATTTATGCCAACATTAACCATCACAATTCGAGAGAACTGATTAAAGCGTTCATATCCATGTGTCACCCAAAGGAGTAATAAATAATCGTAAATTTAGTAGGTTTAAATCTTATTAGCGATGTTCCATATACCCAACGTTTTTCCTCTACAAGCAGTTCTCAATACAGCAGAAATGTATGCGGATGAAACACTCCTAATGCTCTTAGTTTAATATTTGACACAAAATATAAAAAAAAATTATCTTTATTGTTCGAACAGAATAATAACTTATTACATTTTTTTAAATGTCCCTGTTATTATTTGTCTCTATAACAAACCATCCTTTTGACAGACTTAAACATATTGTAAAATATTCATTTAGATATAAGATTATTCTTTTTTCATATCAAAGCACGTATAATCAATGTCTCAGATAAGAAGTTCTTCATGTTCTCTGCCCTTAACCATCATGTAGACCAATTTTTGACAAATTATGGTCTTAAATTGGTGTATGTCATATTTCATCATAAATTTTATGCATTTCATATCAACAAATTTTAAAAGGAAGTTTTTATTTCAAGAAAATGATAAAATTTGATGACTTCAATTATGTGAGGAATTGGATATTGAAACAAAATTTTGACGAAATAGTTATTCCTTTGTTTTATAAGAAAATTTTTTTTTTACTCATGGTTCTTAACTCTACAACACAACCGGACTTTTATAACTCACTCGTGAAAATTATTTAGGACAAACAATGCTTAAACTTTCCACATTACAAAGAACGATCTGAATTTAAGTCTTCCTTTCTTTTGGAAAGGCTATACGGCTTATCAAAATATGGTTTTGATAACAAACAATATTTGTTATAAAAAAAATTCAGAAATATAATTATCAAAAAAGCAAAAAACATGTTGCCCTTGAAATACAAGAAGTAGGATCAGGTGTGTTGCTAGGCTATGTAATTATGCCCTACAGACACTACATTTTGACCATGTAGCTAAAAATTTAAATTTAAAAACAAAATACTACTCAATAGTACAATTCTTAACCACCTTGGACTTTCAGCAAGAAGTGGCATTCTTGGCGCTACTTAATTAGTTTCTGTCAACTGGCGAATGGTGAATGAAAGCAATTTCAGAACCTAATTATGTAAGAGAAGTTGTATTTCGTAGCAGCTCATTATAATGGCCATAAAATAAAAATAAAAAACTGACTTTTGACTTATTGAAATCCGTGTATCATCAAGTCAATTGTAAGTAGGCTATGGATTTTAAATCTTATTTCACACTGAGCCTCCTTTTTTAGTATCACAAATCAGTGATTTTATTTATATGAAATATATTCCGACAAAGATCTTTATATAATCTTTGTTGTTCTTTTTTTTTTTTTTTTTTTTTTTTTGTTTTTGTTTGGTTTTTTTTTGTAAACAGTATCCATCAAACATTGTACACGTTTAAGTGGTTTCTTCAAACCTGTGCATTTCATAACAAAATTATAAACCCGAATAAATACACTTCTGTATATTGGTTTAATACGTATCGAGGTTTCATATAATAATCATGCAAATATGACGGATGTTATTTACATGTTCAACATATATCTAATACTTGCAATTAAACTTTATATTAGTTTCAAATTATTGCGCAAAACAATGCCTTTTAAATTATTTTTGCAATGATGACGAATATTTGTCGTAACGGAGTCTAATGAAAAGAGCAAAAATCGCTAAAACTGCGGCGAATTTCTATATAGGGTATATATGTGTGTTATCGTTTTTTAATTTCTCCTAAATAAGGCAACTTTTTACCTCAATCTATAAGAAGACAAAAAAAAAACCCCGAGGTTTTCCAATATTTATGGATTACTTACTTTCTGGTTTTTGACAAAACAATGAATATTTTCTTCATTTCGTTAAACATGGCCAAATAATGACACCAATCAAATATCCGACGTACAAGGCATCTTTTTATAGAAAACTTTATGAAAGTGCATCAAAATAACACAAAGAGAGGTTTTGAATAAAAAATAAATGCATATTGATGGATAACAATAGAATGCTCAATGAAATGGTTGTCCTTGTTAGCAAATGTAAACTGCTGTTGGATCAATTTGTGACTGACATGTTTCATACGAATTGTTAGGCCTTTGTTTTATACTGATTTCGAGTATAAAACGTTCCCTCTACTGTACTGGCCAAAGGCAGTGGTATCAGTCAAAAGTGGATGTTTATTCCTCTTAGGCACGTGATCCAATGCACGTGATCCAGCCTCCGGAATTTCCAGGGATCAAATCTTTACACATTGTTTACGTATTTGTGTCGTGTATATGTTATTTTTCAGTATTATTTTCTGACAAGTTGATATTTTATTCGAATAAAAGTGTCTCTTCTTTTTCTCTGTTAGAAAATGTTTGAATTATTATTTGTCATAACGTACACGTATATTGACCAATGGTCAATAGATATTCTTCCATCGGAAACAAAAAATGTAGATAGCGCAATCATGCTAACCAGTGGAACCCTGAATGGATCAAAACATGTCGCAGATAATGGAAACACCAGAGGTTTGAGCAAATGCTTTTGAGAATTACATGCAAAACCCAATTTAGGCTGATACCACTACTGATTTAGTCGACGATCGGTCGGCGGGGGACGCTCACTCCTCCATAGCATCTGGTCCCACCTCTGGTGTTTCGGAGGTCCGTGTTTGCTCTGCAACTATTTTGTATTGTTAAATGGACTCGTGAGCTTGAAAACTGTTTGTATTTCACTTTAGCACCTGATATATTCTTATGTTAATAAATGTTTTTAAAAAAAATATTTTCTAAGTGGATACTGGTAGTATACTATTAATTTGATTTATTAATTTCTTTATATGGCACCTAAAGAGATTTTTTTTACTTAGATAAGATGCTATCAGAAACCCATACAGGGCTTTAAATGTAAACTGATACTCGATACAGAGAATGATTTAAGGTGAAATATCTCTCTGCTTCAAATTTCACTTTGTAAAAAAAAATTCCAACCATTGATTTTCATCAACAACAATATCCGAAAGACTCGTAGTATTTGTTTAGCGAAGGAAAACTCACTACCTGAAAACTTCCTCCAAGATCTGACAAGATGTCGGGAATAAAGAATCAAACCTTTAAAACACGATCATGAAAACACCCTACATGTACCACTAGACTTTTGAGATTGGTAGAAAATATCGGAGACATCTACATTATGTAAAACGCCCACTCCTTAATATTTAATAATTCATATTTTGGTTTTTGTTTTTAACGAGGCTGGGGTGTGGCAGCCATTTTCAGACTGTTTTTATCTCCTTTAAAAGAAGAGCTCCATATAAAGATATAAAAAATGATCAAATTTTAAAACTAAAAAATACGAAATTTTTCTTTGTCAAATGATAGCTGACAGCTTAAGATACCATATGTAAAAAAATAAGTTAAATCTGGTGGTTAATTTATGATTAATTTGTTGACCCCCCAGCCTCCTTAAGCTCTATAAAGGTCAAAGCTTTTCTTTGAATGAAAAAAGTCATGAGTATGAGTCAAGAGTAACCTATTTATAGTTTTATATGTCACATGATCGTAAATGTTTATATATAATGCTGTACCACAATCAGTTAATGCATACAAAGTCATCAATGAGCACTTTGACCATTGCTTGGGTAATGTCAGTGTTTGATGTGAAATATCTCGTGAGATTAAGTTCTTTGAGATTTCTCATTTGAAATTGGTAATTTTCTGTTGTAGGATGTGAATAACGATACAGAAAGCTTCCACGTTAATCAATATGTCGACTTATAACGACCGCTCTGGCATTTGAATAAATCTCTTCTGTATTTCTCTCCACTTTGTTTTATAGTTGCTTTCTGCAGATGAACACAAATCTTACAACTCTGTAAACAATGCTTTTGTTTGGATAGCTAATACGCTTCAAGTAGTATGCCTACGTGTCAAATTTGTGTGATTTGGAAACCAAAAACCCTGCAAATCTAATGCAATTTGTAAATGGTTAACCGGTTATTCGATCGGAACAATGGTATTCAATTGATACATTTTTAAACGATTAGTCGGAAAAAAAATAAATTTGAGCGAAATGTCTGTTAATTTTTTTCTTTTTTTATGCATAAAATGATTTTATATTTTATAATTTATATCACTGAGTCAAAGGCTGACTGACGGTTTTCATACTAATTGTTAGGCCATTACTTACACACTGAATCGACGACGGAATTTTTAATTTTTTTCCCGATCATGACAAATAGCACAAGGCAGGTGTGACCAGTCGGCGGGGGATGCTCACTCCTCCATGATACCTGATCCCACCTCTTATGTTTTGGAGGTCCGTGTTTGCTCTGTATCTATTTTGTATTGTTTTATGACTTTTGAGCTTGAATACTGATCATATCTCCATATTTCATTCATATTCACACCTTTCATTTATTCAATGAAATTTACACACTAAATTTATTTTTTGTTTTTGTTTTTTAGAATAATGTTTACAGCTGTCGGGTACATTAATAACAGATTTTATCATTCATACGTCGATCGACTCGATCTGTCCCAGTGATTTTGATATAAAATATTCTGCCACAAATGTATCATGTTTATAATAATCAATACAATCAGTCAATCGAAGCTAAAAAAAAACTAAGAACTAAGGTTTGAGCATCATATTGAAAATCATCAAATTGATTGATATTCTTCAATTAGCAAAATTTTCATGCTTTAGGACTAGGGGACATGCTTTCTTGTATTACTTATCATTTGAATAAATGTCTTTTACGTAATGAAAATGCGCGCTATTCAGTCATGTGAATGTTCCCTTTAAGGTCTGGATATGTTATTTAGATGTCTGAACTCTGTCAGTCAGTCAGTCACCTTAAAATAAACTTCCTGCCAATTCCAAACCAATTGACTTGCTTTTTATACTTATTGAGCTGATATTTCCATTCAATGTTTAACAGTTATTTCGGAACATCTAAGAAAGTACAAGCAACCTCGTTTCTAAATGAATAATTCATAACAGGAGCAAGACCGAAATAACGTTGATTGTACATACTAATAACACTGCTCATCATAAAACAGAAACATCAATGAAACTGATCATAAAAGCCTTCACAGATAAATCATTTCAATCGATGCAACAATATTTTTAATTAGGATACTTTCATTTACTTTTTTTAAAAGATGTCACAGTTCCATTTAACATTATTTCATACTCTTGGCTGACTTTGTTACATCCAACTTGTACAAATTATTCGGCTGGAAAAAAGTTAAAAGCAAAATTATCATTAAAATTTTCATTTATTTGTGTCCTTTTTTAGGAATACACTTTGTACATTTCACGCTTTTATTTTATTTTTTCGATATGTAGTAAAATTGCAAAAAGGCCACAATACTTAATAAAAGACAACTATTCTTCAGAAGATTTGTTCACTGAAATATTTTGATCCCATCCTAGCTGACAGAAACCACATCATAATCCGAGGGTTATTCTACACAACAGGTAGGCGATTTGAAATCAAGCGCAATAAAATGTGACATTGCTATTCTGGGGAAAAATGATTGTATACCTTTAGATAACCTATCTATCCACTACGTCCTTCATCAAAAAATAATTCTGAATCTATTCGATTTGAAATGTTTGTGTATTGATATGGTTATAAATATGACCACACATACCACAAAAACAGCGAAAAAAAATTCACTTGTACCGCCAATTAAATATGAGAGTCATGTACGGGCGTTTCATTAAACAAAAGTAGCATTATATTGCAAAGTGTATGCAATTGTTTTATGCAACATCACAAGAACAACAAAAATGCAAAAAAAGTAACACACAAACACACCCTAACTCTCATACACCCCTTATAATTTCACAAAGACTTTAAGATTCAAAAGCAGGCGACCATTTTCATAAAAATACATTTAAAAAAATAGTTTGTTTGGGGTTTTTTTTCGTAAAAGAAATGTGAAAAATTTCCTTCTGATATTCCGGCCGTAGCTGCCATAAACCTACGCTCACACCGTTGTAATTTACGGTGATTATTATTAAAATAACCGATATAACTCATTGACAAAGTTATTTTTATTAATCTCATTTAAATTTGTAATACTGTAAAGATACATAGGGATTCTAATTAAGTTTAGTCTCTACCATCTTGTCACAGATGTAAATATTTGAACTATTGATAACTATTATGATTTTTCATCTTCACCGATATTTTTGTTTGCACGTGAGATTGTTTTGACCGATATTTTTTTAAAAAGCTACAAGAGCTCTTAACATAATTATCTATATGGCAATGTGTAATACAAACATAAATGTCCCACATGGATTCGACCGACTACCTCATAATTTTATCTGACTTCAAATTTCTTATGTTTGAAATCAAGTTCTTATCATAGTAAAGAATTCAGCATAACAATATATTGTCAATCTGGTTATTTACACCGTTCAAAGCTTTTATGAATGTCTTTTTAAAACGCAAAAACACTTGTTGTAATCAGAATTTTGATTTGATTTTCCGTGTTTTATTTACTGCGAATGTAGAAGCCACCTGTTGCAGTTTGATTACTATATTTCTTGTTTTGTCTACGTTTCTGTTATCTATTAAGTCACGGGTCACCTCATCGTGTCGTAAATCAGGATGTATTAGTTAACATCTGCTGCTGAATTACTCATGATTGTCGTAAAATATCATACTTTGATGATCTCATTGGCACAAGTAGACAAACGTATGTTTTTGAATCTATATTTTTTTATGTCTAGAAAAGTACATTGGAAGACACATTAGTATTTTTTACCATATGTATGGTATTTATTTATATAACGGTTTATATTTCAAGTTTCACAAATTTTGACTTTGCATGGATTTTAATACGGTAACTATGAGGGTCCTTTATGTGTTAACATCTTCTAAAAACTGGAACCCTGTCCTCTAAGTCTCATTCAAAATACAGTCAATTGTAAAATTGTGGAATAATGTGATATCTTTCCTAAATTAATAAAAGAATTCCATTGATCCAACTAAATCAATTTCTTTCTAATTTTTTTTTTATTCACACCAGACAATTATTGCATTATGTAAAAAAAAAAGTCTTCCAAGTATGTAATATTGTAAGTTCGTATAATAATAATTTAAACTTTCACCAATGAACGCCTTTTCTTACTTATCTTACGGACTTTTGGAATGATACAATAAAGCAAAAGAAATGCTATTTTCTGTGTCACTTTTTACATGATCGTCATATGATGTTATTCATTTTTATTCATGAAAAATGTTAATTTATAAGGACAATCTTCAGCGCATTTCAATCACTCTAGAAATCCGAAGATTTTTTCTTGGAAACAGACTACGTGACTTTTGGATCTTTTGTATATTTGACGTTGACAAAACTACCTCGTTTAACCTATTTAGCATTGATTATGTCACTACAACAAAGTATAGGGAATATTTATTGGTATTGGTTCATCCTTAATATGTTCATGCTCCCGAAGAATGTCGTCGACTAACAGACAGAAATATCATGCATTTGTGCATGCAATATGGAACATTTAAGCAGCCTCCGTTTTCATGAAAATAAAAATTGCGAAGCATACTTCATAGCTTGATATCGCATCTTTTCCAGTGACGTAGTATTACATGTACGTTTCTACTTAGGCAAGAATGTATGATACACAATAATGTCATTATTCCCCCCCCCCCCACTCGAAAAGTGTAGAGTATAGTGATCGGGATATCTGCCCGTCCGTCTGTTCTACTTTGGGGTGTCCATTTCTTATCCGCAACTTCTTTTATACCACTGAATGAAATTTGATTAGACGCTCACAGATTCTTTGTTACATATTGCCATTGTGCACTTTTTATTTTACTTTTTGGTCGGACACATATTTTGGTTTTTCTAGAGCAAAACATTGACACTGCCATTTTTTCTATTATATATGTTGAAGATTATGCATCTATGATCCGCATCTCACCCTATACCACTGAATAAAATCTAATGATACTGTCACAGATTATTTTATTTCATATTGCAATTGTGCATCTTTCATTTGATTTTTTTTATCTGACACTTATTTTGGATCTCCCAGAGCAAAACATGAACTTTGTTTTTATAAACACATGGGAGGCGGGGGTATCATTTAGTGAGCTTTAACTGCTCAGAGTACATTTGATTTTGTTATTAGGAGCAATTTCAAACCTTAACCCTAATTTGCTCTCAACTACACTCCTCCCTATATCATTTTGTGACTTTAAAATAATAACTACCCCCCCCCCCTCCCCATCCCAAGTCAGTGTCAGATCGCTAAACTGAAAATTCTCATCAACGAGTGAAAAATTACGATGCATAAATTTTTGCGTTTACCGACTTTTCACAGTATTAAATACTACATGTATTTCAAACCGAATTCTTTTCGACTCTCCTGAATGCAGAATCAAAGTACATGTAGTTTGATCTCTTCTCTTATTGGCTATACTTAACTATCAACTGAATGGAAATATTTGTGGATTCAAATCACATGTCTCTCCGCGTTTCTCTTTATTCTACTGATCCAGTTTCATGATGAATTATGAATACTTCTTGTCAACTATATGAATTATTCATTATTTGTCCAATAATAGTCCAAATTCTCTGTTGTAATTCAGTTTAGGAAACAGAAACAAAAATCTTCTATTGATTCTGTTCTCTTTACATAATGATTATTATGACTTAAAAAACGACAACAGAAGCAACCTGGAGAATTGCCCAGACATTTAAAGGATTTGGTACAAAAAAGGCATGTTTTTCAAAATCCACAAATAAAAAAATATAAAAAAATGTGCAAGGAGTGTTCTTTTTGTCCGTGATTGCGTTGCCCAAATAAAGTCCCTTAAATTTGATTACAAGTCATTTTTGTGTCTCTTCAGACTCAAAAAAGGAAAAAATCCCGTTCATTCTCCTAATCTTTTTCAGAGACCGGAAAACATGCTGATGTAATTGTTACCCTATAATTCATCATTACTAAAAGGACACATTTTCTGTCTGGGAAGAAAATATAAATCCATTATTCCAATAGGAAGTTATCCACATGTGGGTTTAAGGAAATTTAGCCAGGAAAAAGGCAATGTTTTCTTTTAAATTTTAATTAGTAATACTTTACGTCTTTTTAAAATTATAAATGCAAAATATTGCGGTAAAATTGATAAATACCATTGTTACTAAAATTTGCAATTTTTTCTTTAATGTCCAAAGTGCTTAGTTGATTATTAATCGAATTTAAATGTTATATGGATATTGCAGTTTCTAATTTCATATTTGATACAGCGTATTCTCTAACTTTGTATATTTTCATATTGTCTTGTTTGCTCGTTTTTATTGTTCTTAACATATTTCGTGTGCTTGAAAAAAAAAGGGATTTTATATAAGCTTTTTGACAGTGAATAAAACCTTCTTTGGTTTTGAAATTGTATTCAGAAAAAAAAACGCAGAGTGGAATTGAGATTCTTCTGTCGTTTTTCAACAAAGCACATTATGAAGGACATGGACGCTGCATTATTCATACAGTTCTATAGAATATTTCTTTAAATTGGTTATCCTGAATGTAATCAAATTCAACTCTCCACATTTATTGATTTATATGATTGTATTCACATGAGATTTAAATAAAAATCTGATTTTAATAACTTCTTTGTAAAGGATAGGTTGCGCTGTTTATGCGGGGAGGTCATAATACGACAAGTTTATAAGCTTTTTTTGTACAGTCAATTGCATTCTATGTCTATTCACGTACAGTTGTCATGTTCATTTAATATCTTTCAGAGGAGCCTTCATAACTAATCTTAAAATAGAAAAAAAGAGATTTTCTATTGGCGTTTGTCCATTCAAAGATCTTGTCAGAAGACTGTCCAATATTTTTATAATTAAGGTAATAATGGAGTAATTAGAAAAAAAAAAGACAGATGTCTGATGTCTACTAATAAGCTTAATTTCTCCTCTGCTGAAAGTATTTTTCTTGTAAAATCGAAGATGTTACATTTAAGAGCATAATTAGTATTTTTCCAAATTGGAATACAAAATATCCTTGAAACTCAGAATAAATTTTCCAAAGAACTGTAATACTAAGCAAGTTTATACCGAACCTGATTATTTTTCTAGGAGTACTTTATTAAATTTTTAAGACATTGATATATTTATTGTGTGTTTTTTTTTTCATTTTTCACACGACTTTCTGATCTCACAGGGAGCGCTATACCGGCTGGGCTACCTTTATGGTATTTTTTTTTAGAGAAGAAGAAATGAAAATATTCTTTTTATACTAAGTTAAGAATTTATAATATTTATGCACAAAAAAAATTGATTTGTGATAGCTTCTTCAAGCTATTACACACAATGAAATACAACAATCTGTACAACAAAATACAATGTTTAAAGGTTATTTTACTTTGGCTGATTCCGCCGAAACATGTATGAAAAATTGCCGACTGGCGTTAAACAATATACAATAAATCAATCAATATTTTGGTTAATTATCTGAATAGGAATTGTCTTATCTGTTATCTTTTTAATTCTGAAATAATTACACAGGTATTTCTCAAGCTGAAATTATAAGAGTAATGGAGTTCTTTATTGACAACATTAATGTAGTCTTCGAAGACAACGTTTTTTGACAAATTATTTGCAATGCAATGAGCACTATTTGTTCTCTTTATAAGCTAACCTTTATATATTCATATGAAGCAGAATGTATCCAAATACTCCTATATGGGAAAATAACAACTTTTCTGTAGCCTTCAACTCAACATCTTAGTAGTTTTTGGAGATCAAATCATCCAACAACTTGTCGAAATTTCTATGGGTACTAGGCCTAATTGCGTCCCGTTATAAACGTTCCTATTTTTGTATTAAATTAAGAAATAAGGTATCATTTTAAAACATCTATCGGGATATAAACATGGGTTGATCACCAAATTAAATCCATAAAGCTCGAAGGGCTTTTAACGTGTGAAATGCATTATTTTTCAAACCCAACCTGCATGTATGAAATCCACTGAACGTGCGTCGACCCTTAATGACGTCACAGAGAAATTACGTAAAATGTTTATCCATACGCACATCTATGGCCTCTTGACCCCGTACTGGTGTTTATACAGTTATAGATCCGCATTGCTTTCAGTAGTGGTATATAAAGGAAAACATTTGCAAATGTAAATATCTTCATATAAATTCAATCAATTAACGTCTACATGAAAATGAATTTTTTGCTTTAACATTCAAATTCAACATTCATACATATATCGAGGATTCTTCAAATATTCATTTTCACTCCTTCATTGATTCAATATGTCTCTTTGAACTCAAAATAAAAGTTACCACAGAGTGCGACATATCTGTTTTTTATTTGGATACTTTACTAGGATAATACGTTAGAGGTAATCTAACAAAATATCTTTAAACCAACTTTATGGCTTCAACCCCTCTCTTATCACCATCCCAGATTTTAGCAATATACCAATATCATCTGCATGTGGAGTTTATGGCTATAAGTTGATAAAATACGTGATAGCAAGAACATGTTGTATTTACGAACGCTTTCTGAAACGAGGCAAACTATTCACAAATAAGTTGATGAAACAGATAAAATCAAGTCTTGTTTTAAGACATTTTGCAAATTCTATGACCGATACAATGAGCTTGGCAGCGATTTCAATATATGATTAAGTCAATACTTGACTGTCATTTTGATACGAATTGTTGGGTCATTATTTTCACGCTGAATGTATAAGGATTTACCATTTACCCAAAGAGGACAAAAGCTCACAGCAGGGATGTTTATCATCCCTCTCGAGAACTTTTTACTCATATGGAGACGCCAGATTTGTTGGTGGAGAGCTACAAATTTTGTCCTATGCAAGGCACTTAGAGTCATTGAGCAGTGAGTGATCATTTTTGTGCCAGCACCTACTGCAACATGGAACCTCGGTTTATACCGTCTCATCCGAAAGACCGGGCTCCACGTCCAATTGTTAAACAAGTATTTAAAATGTTATTTGTCTATCGCATATCGTTCATTTTATTTGTACGTCACGCAATATGTATATAACAAGGAAATTAACTTTAAAATTATTTTTTCTAGAAAAAGAAAAATACATATTTCAAAGAGAAAGGAACTTGCACAAAAATATACATCCCGTTTTATTAAGATGGTTTAAATGGTTACAAGCATAGGTTTCTCTAATTTCATCATCTGTAATCAGCCACAGCCTCTCACAATGATATGAATAATGAAGCTATTGCTGCAAAGCAACTACCATATGCAACAAATGGTATAACAATCAACAATTCTCTCGTTTTCACAAATGCGGAAAATATTGCTTGATATTTCTGACAACTCCATAGACATATACAATGCTTGAAATATATTTCTTTTCTTCATTCTGGATTTTAGATAAACGGACTACGTTTTATTAATGAACAATATTCAGTTTCATTATAATAAATTCGTTGTTTTTCAACTTTTACTGTTTGTTCGATTGATCCACCTCAACTTGCAATTACAGACATTACAAGGTCCGAAACTTTTGTTTCATATCTTGATTGATTGATTGATTGTATATTGTTTAACGTCCCTCTCGAGAATTTTTCACTCATATGGAGACGTCACCGTATGCCGGTGAAGGGCTTCAATTTTTGACCTTTACTCGGCACTCAGGGCCATTGAGCAGTGAGGGATCTTTATCGTGCCAACGCCTGCCGCTGACACGGGGCCTCTGTTTTTAAGGTCTCATCCGAAGGACCCGCAACTTTCACTTCAAAGTGCCGAGCGCATGGCGAAGGAACAGTTGCTACCCATTTTAACGACTAGGTCAGTCGCGGCCGAGATACGAACTCCCGACCTCCCGATCACGGAGCGAGCGCTCTACCGACTGAGCTACCGTGAACGGTTTCATATCTTGAAGTTTTAGTCGAAAAACATCTACGCATTATATAGATAAATTCATGTACTTTAGATAGCAAAAAAATAGCGCGTTTAAGATTCCGTGATCCATTCCTTTCTTCTTTATGATGATTTTAAAGTATAAGGGATTTTAAGTAAATTGTTTTGATTATATACATTGTATATTTAACCTTTCTTTATCTTATCTGTCATGTTTAAAAGATATGTCTAATTTTTTCAAAGTGACATCTTTCAAAAACGGAGGGACTAAAACCCCAGACTCTAACTAGTTTAAACGCCATGATACAATTTTATTTATAAGTTTTCTCATCTCATGAACAACTTTTTAAACATTTTATAGCATGTGTTTTTTTAATTTAAAAGTTTCCCTTACCTACTGATTCAAATTTTTAATACTGAGTAGAGAGAGGGGTAAGCAAACAAATTGATTTTAAAAGATGGCTCAAGAACTATTCTGCAAATTCACTTTTTATTGTTGTTTTCTTTTTGTTTTGTTTTTTGTTTTGTTCCTTAACAGAACAGGATCCTAGTTTATTCTTCCGTAGCTTCATCATATATTTAGCAGCTGTAATACGTCACCTATTTAATACAGGACATTCACTCCAATGTTTGACAGATATCGTATATTAGCATTATGTGAATCATCTCTCACAATAATAACAATCTAAGAGAGAAGTAATTTGAACAAACTCTAAACAAAACGAAGCAGCCCTGCGTTGGTGCTTTTAGACCGTGTATTTAGTGCTACGTTCTGCTTATGTTGGCTTTGAACACATGAAACATTGTATCACTTTTCTCGTGGGAGGGTTCAACACTAGAAAGGTGAGGTGAGGATCACAATTAAACGTGACGTGAAATTGATCATGGTCTTAATACCCAGTGGCAACTTATCAGGAAATAGTGGTAAACAAGTTCCTTTTTATTTCAAAACCCAACCAAAACATCTGTTTCTGTTACCCTATGGATGTTGAAATTCCAAAACGATTAAAAATTTCGATGTAATGTTATCCTGAATATACAAGTTATGTGTAATCTTCATACAAAGGTATGATAGAATACGCAATTCATATCAAATTAGTGGAAAAATACCAGTTTCAAGCACATGTTACATCAATCTTCAATCAATGTTTCTTCTTCGTGTATTTATCAAACTATTATACCGTGATCGACATTGACACCTTATATCCCAGCAGCCTATAAAATAACAAAAATATCTTTTGATCAATCTTGCTGTTATAAGATAAGTGAAAGCCACAGCTTGTATTTGAGCTATCAATGTCTCTTTTGAATACTCTTGTCCTTATATGTCTCTTTAATAAGTTAGAGACAATCCAATATATTTTTGAATATAAAAATGCTTTCTTTAAAAAGTTAATATTTATTTTGTGATATTTTTTTGTTTGTTTGCTTGTTTTTGTTTTGCCTTCCCAATTTAGCCTCGTTTAATATTTCCTTTGTTGACTTTCATAAAAATTGCCAGTGACTTAATGCTGCGACTATTTAAGCATTACAACGGTATATATTTCTCCCATCACAAAAAGTGTCTTTTCATAATTCAGATGTTTTCATTCATTCTTGAAACGTGTTTATTGCTTTTTATTTCATTGATTTTATAGTAAGACAAGAAAAGACATCACACTTTGAACATTCAGTCAAAGACCGTATTTTCAGTCAGAAAGGCTTTCTTTTATGATTCAAGATCACGTGAAATGAATATTTCGAGGATTGCAATATGCTTTTTATACTTTTGAACCATAAAAATAACTAGTAATAGTTTCTATTGATAAAAACGGGCCAACAAAACTCCACTCTTCTAGAAAAAAGCCCTATCCTGATAATTTCCGCTGTGCTTCACGTTATCCATTCATTTCAACATTCTGTTTCTTTCTGACTCTCTTGACACCGTGTCGTCCATATTGTTTTAATGCTGAAAGCTTTTTGGATTCATATTACAGAAAAATAATATTGACCGAAAACGACTGTCATTTATGATAAAGCTGTTCTGAAAATCGTTTAGGTCATCCGGATTTAGTACAATGTTTCTCCTGATAAATAAAGATATAGAGGATGTACGGAATAAAAATTGTCATCCAAAGCAAGCAGTATATGAAATATTACTTAATTTTATAATACTGATCACAAACAATTTCATCAGTGTTTCATTTCTTGTAAATTTCTTGTAAACATATTCCGTATTGCTTTTTTGACTTTTGGGGAAAAAAATTTACAAAATACCACATTTTGTATTGATTGAATTTCAATACTTATAAAATTAAAATCGAAATTTGAAAAAAACTTGAATTTAGTAATCTTCTAATATTACCAATTTTGAGTTTTCATCATTTTTTGTCCTAAAACTTCACAATTTGAATTTCTTTGTGTAAGGTACAACATTCATCTGCAAGGGTTTTTTTGTACGTCTGCGGGCGATCTTGGAAAACAATTGACCTCTTTTGGGTTTATAATGCGTATTGTTTGATATGTCATTTTGCCCGCACAATCATGCACATAAGTGAACGTTCAATGAGTGGAATGAATATATTTGAAATGCCCGTAGCCTGAGAATATTTGATTATTTAAAACTCAAAAGAAAGATATATCGGTGATCAGGAAGCGTCGTCGAATTTGCGTATAGTCTTGTTCATAATAAACTGAACCGAAAATCTGAAATACAATATAACAAAAAAGTATTGCAGTTTTCAAAAAAAAAAAAAAAAAAAAAACCATGCAGTAGTTATATTTCGACAAAAACTTTGCAGAATAATGAAGTAAAAAATCATACAGTTTCACCAATGTAAAAGTTAAAGTATAGTTCAATCAATCTTTCTTAGGACAAACATTTTTTGAATATTTGGACCTCAGAAGCAACTTTCAATTTACAATTATAAATATTTATTCAAAGTGACTGCTTTGTTTCTAGGCAAGGCTCCTTTTGTTCCATTTTTCTTGAATTTGAACGAATAATTTGAAAGAAAAACTGTTTTCTAGAAATAAACTTTTCATTTTGATACATGAAATAAAGGAGAAAACGAGCAGTATTCAAGCTAAAAAAAAGTCCGTTAGAACGTTTATCATGAAGCTTGGTTGTTTTACATGTATTAAAATATGACTTAAAGTCTTTTCAAGTAAAACATCAAAATATGAAACCGGCCACGGTAGCCTAATGGTAGAGCGTTCGCTTCGTGATCGGGAGGTCCGGGTTCGATATTCGTTCGCGGCGCCGCGTCAAACCTAAAACGTAAACATAGGTGGTGACTGTTCCTTCTCCAAGCGCTCGGCATTAGAAAGGAAAGTCACGGGTCTTTCGGATATTACCTTAAAAACGTAGGTCCCGTGTCACGGTATGCGTTGGCACGATAATGAACCCTCACTGCTTATGGCCATGAGTGCCGAGTAAAGGTCTAAATTTGAAGCCCTTCTTCGGCATTTGGTGACGTCTCTATATGAGTGAAAAATTCTGGAATGGGACGTTAAGCAATCAATCGATCAAAATATGAAACAGATGTGTCAGACTCTGTGGTATCTTTCATTTCAAGCTCAACGGCTATATCGTATCGACATAAGAATATTAAAAACCAGTGTTAATTATCAAAACTTCGTCGATGTGTCTACATGCAAATGTCGAGTAGAAGTAACGGCAATTTTTTCCTTTTTACATATAAGAAAAAATATAAAAACAGGTTTGCTTACAATGAAGCACAATTGGTACCCATGGGGATTTTAATAGACCGTTTGAAGACCTTGTTTCCAAAAATCCCATAAATGTCAATCAAAAACTCAAGCATGGTTTTGATATGAACTTCGAAGTACTTGTGTGTACAATAGAATGTTTTAAACAAACTCATTTTGCAACTGACCAATGTCAAGGGAAGTAATTTTTTTCCAAAAGTAAATTTCATAGCGGAAAAGTATATCTATTTCCAAATTCGATCTACTACAATATGTGAATTTTCCGTCTGCGTAGTACAGTTTTACCTTTGAAATGTAGAAATCTAGGCTTACTGGGTATGCTCATTTTGTTATATATATATTGATATGCAATATGTGGATATAATGAACGAGCCATACTTCCATTTAATATTATGAAATAGAAAAAGAGCAAACACCGACCTCCAAACATCAGAGGTTGGAAAAGATGTCATGGAGGAATGAGCATCCCCTGCCTACCGGTAACACCTGCCGTGTGTTCCTTTAATGCTCAGAAAGAAAGGATAAAAGCCGTGGACAACTGAAGGTGTAAATATGGCCAAACAATCAATATGATAAAGTCATTCAGCATTTGATCTAATGATAGATTGTTTTTGCTGATAAGGTCATTGTATCGACCAGAAAATTTTCGAAATGATAAGTTTGAACGGTTTACTAATATTCTTGTTTCTTGCAGTTTTAAGTATAAAATAAGCATTTATAGCCCCGAAAAAAGCACAGTGGAATTCGTCTAGAATTTAAAACTAACACTTTTGACCGACTATCAATGGGGATTTGGTCGGATTGTAACGAAACACTTTTCCAATCCATCATTATTTGCATCGCGTTTTGTACTGCGAAAATGTGTATACAATAAAAACATTGTCAAAAACTTACCTTCTTTTAGAAATGAAATGTCGCATGAATACTTTGGGAAATAAGTTCTAAAAGGACTAGTCTATATAAAGATTTTGCATATTAACTTTTTGAAAAGGACACCAAGAGGAAGAAGCGTCGGTTTTCATAGAAAATTAGTGTTTGTAACAATTATTAGTATAAGTAGTATAACTTTCTGACGAATCAATCAAGGGAGTAAGCACTAAGGAATAAAATGTAGATTATGATTCCTAAATGTTTTTATTTGTTACACATTTTCGCAGTACAATACGCAATGCAAAACAATGATGGAACGGAAATATTTTCATGATAATCAGACCAAATATCCTTTCATAGACGATCAAAAGCGTCTATTTTAAATTCTAGAATCCCACTGTGCTTTTGCAAGGCTATAAATGATTATTTAATATTTATAACTGCAATGAAATGTTTTATAAACAATTTTAGGCAAGGTTAGTAACAATATAAACAATAGAAGACCAATAATGTATTTGTTTCATATTAACAAAGCTTTATCGAGATTAATGCAATGTAAACATATTATCCGTCTTATATTGATCTTTCAGAACTGCTATGAATTATTAAGTAGCAGTTATTTGACTTCATTGTCCCAAACAATTCATTTTCCCCAAACCCTTTTGAGTTCTACTTGAAAAACATTGCCGAATACTGTATATACTTTTACTGGAGGGCCCTAGACGTTCTATTTCCAGTATATTCAGCTATTGCCCAAAATGGACTCCTCTATGGTGTAAGAAATCGTTTCTGATTATCTTAATGAAGTCCCACCACGAAGACTTTATTATCTGTCGATATAATTACTGTCCAGTGAGTTTAAGTGTTAAATATTTGTCAATCGTTAGGAAAAATATTCGTATGCCGATTTCTCTGTTCGAGAAGAACTTAACCGTGTGCAGCTATTCTCGTCTGCTTCAATCGATAGTGCGCGCGACTTGTCCCGCGGTACACCACCGCTATTTTAAATCACTTCCTACTAGGTCTGCGTTCTGTGTATCTGGATGCTGAGTTCACTGAAGTGTCTATCAAGGAAAAAACAACACGTAATCCGTGCATAATCTGGAAGCAGGTAAAAAGACAAAATATTCAACGACAGCGGACAAATTTTGAAAACTTTTTTATTCCTTTTAAAGAAGATAAAGATTATGGTAATTTTTTTTCAAAAAAGAAAAAATTGACAGATTTTATTTTTCATCTTTTTGAAAAAAAAGAGACATAAAATTAAGTTTTTGTTTTGTGGATGTGCTCCTTTAATCATTTTTGTTACCTTAAACTCTGATTCGTAAGCCGAATTTTAACAAACAAATAGAATTATACTGCTGTATAAGGATTGTATTGATTTTGAATTTTAGTTGCAGTGCATTGTAATCATTGGAGATTCCAACATCAGAACTAGGATAATTTAGAAAATCAGAAGTAATTATTGTCGGCTTTGTACGTATAGGAGTTGCGATTACGTAGGACGTGCATCAATACGCTCTGCAATCTGCATTTGAGTCGTAACGATTTGTGACAAAGTGACTGTTTGGAAAGTGCCATTGTTCTGGATTTATTGATAATCAACAAAAGGTAAAAACGCTGCATTTTTTCATCTTTTTTTTCCTCAGAATTTATTTAGAAATATGCTTGAGGTGCATGAATCAAATGTTAGGATCTTGTTACAAGATGAATTTTATTTCTATATTGACTTAAATTAAATCGTGTACTTTTCAGGTGAATAAATGATCTTACAATAGTAACGTAATTAGGATGACGGATACCGTTTAATTAACTTTCTTCATCGTTCATTAGAAGTATTAAGTAAGCATATCACTGTTTAAAAAAGAGATATTTAGCCCAACCAAGTGTTTAAAGAAATTCCGTTTCAATTGGTTGCCATTATAAACTAGCATGGATATTGTTTTTTGTCTTTTGACATTTAAAACAGTAATTTGTGGTTGTTTTGTTAAAAACAAATCTGGAGTATGAACAATAAAAATGTAAAGATGTTTGATGCAAAACTTTGCATCAGATCTTCTTCTATTTAAAAATAAGCTTAGGGTATTAGTTACATTTGTTTTGTTAGGTGGACAATAATCAAAAGCGTATCATATGAGGAAAAAAACGTAAATTGAATAAAAACATTAGGTTAGATGCATCCCCTGTTTTTCCAAAGCAAAACAGAAAAAATAAAGGTTTGGGGTCATGCAAATTTACAACAACCGACTCTTCTCGATGGAAACATTTCCTGCAACATGCATATCTTACACAAACAACTTCGCTTCTTTCTTTATCCTGATCACAGAAAAAATATTATGAAATTCATTTCATACGAATCAAATAAGATAGAAATTATTTCTCCTTCACGCAATAACACTATAATAATTTAAAGGAAAGCAGTTTTGTTAATATTATGAATATAATGAAGGTCTTGAATTTTTTCATTATAATTTAATCTGATAGTCTTGATCAGCTTTTTTAGTTGCAGATATTTATTAATGAACAGACAGAAAGCACTGAAGATACGAAACCTGATCAATGTGTCTTTTCCGATGTTTAAATCTTGCAGAATCTCTTTCATTTACAAACATCTGTCACCTTTTTGGTAATATCTTCACATTTCTCATCTTTTCGTCTATTGTTTCTCATTTCCAAGAATCTTCCAAGAAGTTATCTCATATCTCTACTACGTATAAATTTAACTCGAAATACGTTTTTAAAAATGAAATTACATACTTTCGGTAAAGTTTCACTTGATAAGATGAAGTATTAATATTTTTTAATCTACGATTTTTTATTTATTTATTTTTTTTTTTTGGTCACACTTAAATATTTTAAATTTGTATGTTTTTTAGGTCAACTACTGTACAACGACCGTATTAAAACAGGCACTCGCTTATACACATGTGAACAAGAACTTCTAAGGTGACCTGATTTTGTATGCTCTAATTAGCTAAAGTTAATGATCAATTATGCTAAACTGCTGGAAAAAGTACTCCGATAAAGAATGCGTTATCTAAATTCCATTTAGATTGTTCATTAGTTTCCAGATGACCCCCCATGCTGCTTTATTAATGGAACATCCTCCTTGTTTCTTAAAATGTGCTCCTCAGCTTTACCTAAATAAAAACCACCTCCAGCTCACCACATGGTGTCTTATAGTTTCCCCTCACTTTTTTTTTAAAGTAACGTATATGTTACCTAATAATAAAGGAAAAAATTTACACTCAATTTTAAGGAAATTTAAACTTTAAAACTGTTACAAGAATGTTAGCTGATTATTCGTTAAGGAAAATTAACATTCCATTTTAAGGAAAACTTTTTAAAATATAGTATCACAATATTAAATTGAATAAAAGATTTTAAAAAAAAATATTTTGATAATATCGTTTATTAACAATGTTAATTGAAATAGAGTAAAATGTATAACACCTGAAAATCCCAGATACCTTGTAATTTTTTATCATTAGTTTCCTACTTTTGAAAAACATTTATTTAGAACATAAAATTGATTATTCAAAACTAAACGCATCTTGATCCTTTCTATACTATATTTATATAAAGTGTATGAATTCAATTTAACTTTAGGAGGTTCTTTAGTGTGCTCCTTAATGTCTATTATAATAATATTAAAACCATCCCAAATATGTTATATTCATGGGTGTATATTTGTATGTCATTTTGAAATTAAAGAAAATCATTGATCTTGCTGCTTTTCCTTTCAAGGATTTTTTTATTGTGATATCAAGGTAACTGAACACAAAGGTTAACGATATCATCCATAAACGAACCAATGTTACGTGTAAGATACCTTGTATTCACCTCTTGTCCATTAGCGTATAAAATTTCACATTCAATTGTTTGGGCTTGCACTCCCCGTAAATGTTGATTTCTGAAACACTAGTATTGGAGTACGACACGAGAAATATTGTTTACAGATATCTAGTTTTCTCTCATTTCGATTGAAAGTCATGCATAAATTACCCAGGATTATTTATTAATGAATCCATCCATAATAAATAGGAGGTGAAGCGTTCAGAAAGAACATTAAAATATGCAAATATCGTTCAAATCCAACAAAATATATTTTATTGATGATTTTATCGAAGATAAATAAAGATAACAATGTCAGCGATCGATCTCAAATAAATCAACAAGCAATACAACTATAACAACAAGGAATATGAGTCCAGAATGAAAAAACATAAAGGTTAATAAAGATTGCTCAAGATGTTGCCTTTTTCTGATAAAAATAAACAAGCATTTTGAGAGCAATATATCGACGATACTAGTCCCCTAATGGCAAGTGCAATCCCTCTTCCCAATAAATTTGGAAAATACCTTAATTTCTTCAAAAAATTACTTAAATAGGTATCCGTAATATGAAACGAAATCCAAACTTGATCTATAAATCATCTAGATGCACACACATACAAAAAATTCCTTCAATATATGCAAAGGTTTAGATGAAGTGCAAAAAGACCAAGTAGAACAGACTGACAGACAGACGGACAGATAGGCAGCTCGACAAACTGATGGAAAGACGAGGACGAAACCCAAAGCACCCTCCGGTTTTTCCGGTAAGGGAAAAAATAATAGAACAACGCAGACTAATTATTTAATCCATTCAAAAATATATGCATACGTCATTAATTAATAATTCCTTTATTGATATTCAAGTACGTAATTATTTAAATGAAATTTGCTATGTGTTTCTGTTTTGAAAATTTTTGAGATAAATCAAATCTGTAGATATAGTTCAATCATTGATTTGAATAAAAGATTACCGTTGTGCTTCTAACGACTTTTCTTTAACAAAAGATTTAAAAAAGCACGCGGCCTTCAGGCTTGTTCTATATTTAGACTTTCCATCAAAATCTGAAGACCACGAGGCTTTGTTCCCAAGCAGCTCTGGGGAGAAAAGAGAATATTTTCTCAAGTAATGCGTAACTTTCGGTAGATTTATTGTTTTCAATTTTCCTGTGTCTCGCATACAGGATAGCGTTATCACGTTATTCTTGATTGAAAACACTTCAATATTTGCACAGAAGCACTCAGTGAGTGCTGTCCCTAGCATTTTGTGCAAGACAAAAATGCTTTTATCTCGCAGATAACATTTCTGGTTTTCTCCCTTCATTTCGTCAATTAATCACATCTTTGACTAATTGACACCCTGCTGCCCTTCTTTTAGGTAGAAAATATTCTTTTTCTCAATTGACTTTGGCACGACAAAATGTCGCAACGCTCAATTCCTAAAGGACCTCATTATACAAGTCACCACAAATTGCTTGTAAATGACTAGAATGGTTCAGAACAATAAGTCATTTTCTTCCTCCATTTATTGATTTTGTTGTTAAAAGTATTAGAATAAACATTCAGAAAACTCTGAAGACGTGTTAACTGCATCATCCCGTGTATTCAAACAACTCTGAGAACAATTCAAGTTTTTCCTTAAAATGATAATTGACCGTTAGAAGAAATGTACTACTTTCTTTAAACTCACTATACAGTCCAGTCCAATACGAAAATTCGTAATTTTACGAAAAAACGTAAGATTACGAGAAAGCGTAATATTACAAGTTATCGTAATATAAAACTTATATTACGATTTTTCGTAATGTAGTTAAATTACGAATATGCGTAATATAGCAGATGTAAGAGACTATATTACGAGTTTTCGTAATCCAAGACAAATTCAAGCATTACAAGAAATTGAGTGGTGGGTAGCAAAGTATGGCGTTTAATACGAGATGTCACGGGCGATAGCTAGTACGAAGCTTACTGAGATTTGAAATTCTGTGTGTTTTAATAAGAACTGCACGAACAGTTGAATTATGAAACAAGGGTGTGATTTTTAGGGTAGACTTCGGAAGAAAAGTAGGGAGTTCGGGTGATATAGACCAATGCTACATGCTTGAGCGAATATTGAAATTTACTGGAAAATTGTTCTTATCCGTGGGAAAATTCCTATAAAAGAATAATAAAAGAAATTGTCCACTCAGCCATCGCTGGCGATACTTTCTTCTTGAATTTCCATGCTTTCTGATAGGCGTAACTGACAAATCTGACGGCATGCTATCATTAGCCGTGGAATCTGATATATTACTGACGTCATACTTTGCTACCCACCACTCAATTTCTTGCAATGCTTGAATTTGTCTTGGATTACGAAAACTCGTAATATAGTTTCTTACAATCTACTATATTACGCGTATTCGTAATTTAACTACATTACGAAAAATCGTAATATAAGTTTTATATTACGAAAACTTGTAATATTACGAATTTTCGTATTGGACTGGACTGCTATATGCAAACAGACTAGAAAAGTATGTTATCTATTAATCGTGTCGACAATATTGTTGCAGTTATGAGAAACATGATAAAGTCAATATCTAACCTATTTCTTCATCGCTTTCGTTAAGTCCCAAGGACCTAATTACCATAAATCATTAAAGATAATAACAAACTTCAACAGAGGTACATGTACCAGTATGCACGGACGTCACGTACCTCAGTCAACCGAATGTAGAAACATAGAATTCAGTTTCCAAAGAGGCAGTATTTTATCAGTTATAAAACCTTAACATAAAACAAATACCTTTCAAAATATTATATCTAAAAAATTAATTTAAAAAATATTCAAGTACAATTAAATGACATCAAAGGAACGATGAATCGTACACTGCTATTGTGTATATATAATATACATCTATTCACTACACATGAAGGGAAAACATATAAATTTTTGAAGAATCATATTTTTTCTGATATTCATTATCGAAGATCGTTGGTTATAAAACTAATGTGTCAGCTACAAGGAAAAGAAATTTGTCCTTCCTTAATATCCAAAATGTCTACAGAATGTTTTAATGTACATCTAATGCATTTCTATAATTGATAGAATGGTCGTTCTCG
The DNA here is from genome assembly GCF_032062105.1 of Saccostrea cuccullata. Classification (NCBI taxonomy): domain Eukaryota; kingdom Metazoa; phylum Mollusca; class Bivalvia; order Ostreida; family Ostreidae; genus Saccostrea; species Saccostrea cuccullata. The sequence continues at coordinate 1,054,649 of NW_026918900.1, read as the reverse complement.
TCAGGCCTCATTTCATCAAGTTGAGGCAAAATTTGAGGCAATATGTTTTCGAACGTTTTCTGTTTGCTCATGAAAAGGAGCAGACGGCTAACGTGACCTTTCGACAGGGTATCTATCTTCTCTATGGCACCTGATTCCACTTCTGATTATTTTTTAGGCCTGTTTTTGCTCTGTTCTTATAATGCATTGTTCCAGTGGACTACTGAAATGTTTTTTCTTAATGTTTTTTTTTCCTTGTAATTTCGAATACAATTAGATTGTTTTAAAAATTCCACGTTAATTATATGGATTGTTCTATGCTTTATTTCTGATATTAATTACAAATATATTGATGTTAATATTCTTCTGATTGCGAAACTCTCTTACCATGGGTTACACTATCGTCTAGCTGTGTATTAAGATTGTTTTTGGCAGATAGGTCTGTAAAATAATATTTTGGATATGTTTGGTATCAACGTCGAACGACAATAGAGCTGCATTAATTCAAATGAATAAAATATTAGATTTCTATTTGCCTTCGGTATAAATCGCCTACTTTTGTACATTGTAATCATACAAAGTGTTTTTTGCAAAAATCAAATTTCATCTCCATATTTCTTTAAAGGATAATGGTATTTTTAAAAGTCGATTTTTATTGCACTATTTAAAGAATACTTCAAGCAATCAGTTCACTTTCTTTGAATTCACAGCGATCTGCGTTTTAACCAAGTCCATTATTAGCTGAAAAGAAGGGAAAATAACGGAAATATAGTCATATGGCTTCTTTTTCTTGGATGCAATCAGATTATGGCTATAAATAAAATAGGAATCTAGGTCTAAGAGGCTAAGAATCCAATATGGCGTCAGAAACATTAAATTATTTACTGTCTTTTATAGGCCAGGCATTATAGCGTTTTGTTTTCTGAAGACAATCTTCGATTTCTGTTGTATTAGTTATTTCTTTAGCTTCAATGGCACAAAATTGCTCCCCGAAATCGATCTTTCCAGATTTACATGGGGTTTAGGGGAGGACTTTAAGACAATCTTGTTTTGGGTAACCCGTTCTTATTTTTAGCAGCGTTTTTGTGATTATGATCTAGAATGCATCCCATTAACCGTTTTTCTTCAATTTGTCTCCATTCAAAGACAAATCATAATAATCAGCATACAAGCCACAGGAAGCCTGTATGCAAAGTTTTTTTTTCTTCTCGTAAATGTAATAATCATTTTCTTTTTTCAGACTTTTTCCAGTCAGTAAATAATTTCATTCAGTTAACATTTCTGAAACATTTTGAATGAAAATCAAGGAAATATACAACAAAAACTTAAATACCTCAGAAAATTTATAGAAATATAAATATCACATACATAATATCTTAATAAAGATTAGATTTAAAATTAGAATATATGAATTCTAGAATTCTAAATATTGAGGCTAAATTTTGTGGAAAAATTCTTATCTATATCCAAAATTAAGACTCTCTCTCTATCTCTCTCACTCTCTCTCTCTCTCTCAGATAAACATTGCCCTGATGCAAACTCTTCGTAACATGTACATTAAAAATTTACAGCATAGATAAGAGATAAAAACCTAACAACATTTCGTCGACTTTTTTCACAGTCAAAAGGTACTCCATAACTTCTTTTCTACAACAAAACGCGAAAAATATTTGAAGCACAAAAATTTTATAATATGATCGTAAATAAGCTGCTCAATTTCGTTGAGAGAGAAAAAATGTATATTTCTATTAATTTGATAACACAACGTACATATACCTAACGTGGAACACCCTTGCCACAGTTGCCTCTTTGCACAATTACTCTCAATTGAGTTTTATACTTGTAAATAATACAGATAAAATTATTCTCACTAGAGAGAGTAAAATCAAGCATCATACTTGCTTTTCTAGAAGCCAGAATGTCGATTATTGCTTTGTAGTGTTTATCATTTACCTTGATGTAGAATTTTTCCACGACCTAGGAATGAAATATATTCATACACCGAATGACCTCATTGATTTGGGAAAAGGACTATTACTTTACTATCGAATGATTTATAGGCTTATTTGTGCTACATAAAATAATAAATTATTTGTTATTATTTCTTCACATTTAAGCTGATTTGTTGATTTGAATATATTTATTTTGTAACATAAAGTTTTAGTGGGTGTTACAGACTTGAATCTTATCAAATTTGGTACACACAGAACAAAAGTAAAAAAAAACGTTCTCTCTCTTGCTCTCATGATATGCAGGTTTGCATTTCAATCTATTTATAATCTACTAGCTATCACCTGTTTACATGCAAAAATCCTTAATTCATTTTGCTTTGATCACTGCCATAATCAGCTACTACTCAGTAGCTTCAATTAACCGAGATCATTTTGCCAGGTTTTTTTTATTCCATTGACGTGGTTTTCCTTCAGAAAACATGTGTAAAAATTAAGAAATATATTAGTTGCAATTTATTTCTCAACTTTTTCTGGGACTAAGGCGAAGCTGAGCCATCCTCTGTCAATTCAATTGCAAAAAAATGCTAAATAAAGAAAATCATAATTTATTTTCTTTGTGCACATTAATGTCGAGTGACATTACTTACAATAAAACCACACAGATCGAGAAACACTCATAGAAATACACTTACAAAGTACAAAAAGTGCAAAAAAACCTACAAACCTATATTTTTAAAATATATAACATAGAGTTAGTTGGTAGATAAATTTCGAAATCCATGTTTTATATATGTTTAAATTTTTATTTGTGAGTTTCTTTAATGTTTTTACGCTACAGCATTTCTCATCATTCTAAAAACCAAGTGGATCCAAAAAATGCGCAAGAATATATCAGAACAATACTCAAATCTCTTGGCAGAAGCGTAAATCTTGAATAAGCAATGCAATTAATCATGTTAACAAGATAAATCCTTTTTTACAATGCATATTTTTTTTTTACATATATATTTGGCAGAAACATAGATCTCGAATTAATTATGCAATAGTCAGGTAAAACAAGGTATATGGGTTTTTTTCATCATTCATATATATTTCTTATCCTTAAATCCTGTTTCAATCTATTGAATTTTTATTCAAAATTGTTTTATTATGAGTAATTATATTTTTATAAATCGATGTATCCATATGATAACATACCTCATAAAACACCATTCTTGATTTTCAACAAACCTAGACAAGCTACTCACAGACACACAGATACACTGTAAGAGTATGTTACAGGGGTTCCAACAACCTCTTTAAAAGTTACCGACTCGTAGATTCTATGGTCAATATAAACACCTGATTATGACGTATTACGTTTCAATGTATCACCGTGTCGTATTTTGGCTGACCTCTTTCATACTACTTGTTAGACCTTTATATTTTGACACTTATTTTGCCTAAAGAATGTAACATTGAATCAAATGCTGACTGACGCTTTTCATACTAACTGTTGGTCCATTATTTATACACGGAACTGACGACGGATTTTCCCGTTATTACGCGACAATGACAAGGAGCACACGGCGGGTGTGACCGGTCAGCAGGGGATGGTCACTCATCCATGACAATTGATCCCACTTCTGATGTTTTTGAAGTCCGTGTTTGCTCTGCTCCTATTTTGTATTGTTTTATGGACTTTGATGTTGAATATTGTTCGTTATCTCCATATCCTTCATCTACTTGATCAATACACAGGGCTCAAACAGGTGCGACTGGTCAACAGGGGATGATTATTCATTCTAGGTTTCTGTACCCACCTCTGGAATTTCGGTTCGATTTCCAGGGGTCCGTGTTTTGCCTTTTTTGCAGATTTGTATTGTTTATAGTTTTTACGAGATCGAACGCTGTTCGTTATCGTCACCTTTTTTCACGGAAATACAAGAACAACATTGAGCTAATTAAATTTGTCTGCAATGGCAGACAGTTTTCAAGGCAAAACACGAATATACAACTATTATCAAAAACATAATGTTACATTTGCATAAATCTGTGTTAGGAATCCTTGCTTAGATAAAAGGGCAATCTCCCACTTTCAGACAAAAGTGCAAGAAATCTAAATGTTTAATAAAATCCAATAACGCAAGGGTACAAATTATGAGATATGCTCTTATCGCCATTTAAAATAATGAACAAAACCCTTAGAGTATCTATCAGAGGTGCAAATTTATACAATTAAACTGTTGCATTGTACTCACTTAAGCCATGACATTCATAAGGCGTCTGGCGATATCAAGACCAATCTTTTAAAAGGGTGTTCGAAATCAAATGTAATCATTGTATGTCAATAGAAACGTTTAATTTTAGTCGGTATCTCTACTTTAAAGGAACCGATTCCTACTTAAACTCATTATATAAACCTTCAGAAATGGAGAACTCTAAGCTCCGATTTTGTGAGTTGATTAAATTCTCTTGATAATTAAAGAGGTAGGGTATATCGACTCTTTGAAGATTGTGTCTTTGAGGGGCTATTTTTAGAATTTAATTAAATTGATTTTATTATCTGAGTTTTCTCTGTCTAATAAAGATTTCTTTAATGAAAACTGGATTTCAAATCAATGAGGTTAATAAGAACTTTAAATGTTTTCCGGTCTAGCACGTGGAAACATGTAGTGTCTCTCTCTCTCTCTCTCTCTCTCTCTCTCTCTCTCTCTCTCTCTCTCTCTCTCTCTCTCTCTCTCTCTCTCTCTCTCTCTCTCTCTCTCTCTCTCTCTCTCTCTCTCTCTCTCTCTCTCTCTCTCTCTCTCTCTCTCTCTCTCTCTCTCTCTCTCTCTCTCTCTCTCTCTCTCTCTCTCTCTCTCTCTCTCTCTCTCTCTCTCTCTCTCTCTCTCTCTCTCTCTCTCTCTCTCTCTCTCTCTCTCTCTCTCTCTCTCTCTCTCTCTCTCTCTCTCTCTCTTATAAATGACAGTAAAATGCAAAATACAAATATTATTTCACTTACAAATTAGATATTTATATTAAAAAGGAAGTAAACTGATTTTTTAAAGTCAATTTTCTATCATTATCTTAATGGTTTATTTTGGAAAATATGATGTAGTTCTGATGTTAGGTACGTACATTTCGTTTATAATTGAAAAAAAACACCTTTTTTATAATTGATAAAATATATTGTGGGGAATTTTTATGATACTATGGAGGAGCAGGAATAATTATGACATTCAAGTTGGTAGACAAAAGTCGTATATAGATAAAAGTGAAGACATACTGAAAAATGCTGCATTATTCTAATCAAACAGATGGCGCCATTTAAAATCCTATCGTTGCTTGGATTCTGTGAGTGCAATCGCAATTCCCAGTAGGAAAGGTACATACAAAGGCAGAACGGTGCAGTTATTGCAATTTTCAGGGACATCATCATAAATTTTCTTTTACCTATCAGTGTTCAATGTTCCCTGCAAATGATGACTTATTCATGATGAGGAAATTTAATAAATATACCTCCCGAGTCATGACTCCCTCCCGCCGATGTGTTTTAATAATTTACTCGAAGGCCCTCTTTGCTTTTGAAGCCCTTGCCATTTCGTCGTCCAATTTTTCAGGTAGTGTGAAATAAATATTTGTTGATTCTCAAAGATATGTTTAGTAGTGGGAGGTTATGCTGCTTTGACTCGAATGATTAAAGGGAATATATTTCTAGTGTTTAACTTAATCTGCTAATGAGTGGAGAACATGCTTCCTGGATGATGGATTGGATTTTTAATACATTAAAAAATTTGACAGCTCATTTAAAAAAACACGAATAATTTTAAAACAGAAGTTTTGGTATACGTCATTTAAAAGTGCAACGACAGTAGGAAATCAAGTGTTATTTTATCTTTTAATGACTTTTTAACAACAAATAATACAAATAATAACACGCATTATCACTTATTATACAATCATTAAGCAACAAATATTAGCGAATTATTTCCCCGTAATGATACATGAAATGTCAGGCATTGACACCCTGGAGAAAGCTTTGAACCACGTCTTTTGAATCGTGGATATTGTTGCATAATGAACTGTTTTATTAGATATTTAATTTTTTGTTAAAGACGTGATAACAAGTTTCAGTCACGATATTCATGATTGTACTAAAATACAACTTGAGACTCACTTTGAGCTATGAATATGGAGAAAAAATGACGTTTTTCTTGAATTTCATTTAGTACAAAAATTTATGAGTCAATCATCAAAACATTGGCAATTCACCGTATATCATTATAGACTAAGTCATAATATATATTGTTGGAGATGCAACATTCTACACAGAAATCAAATTTAAAGTTAAATGGGGTTTTTTTGGTTAAGACGTAATTAATGTATTCATCAAGCAGGCAATTGATTTGCATAAAATTATGTGAATATCATTCATTCTGTAGAAAATCAAAACGAAGAGGTAGTTAAAGCTACAATCGAGAAAATGATATGTAACAAACGTTTGAATTCCAGATTGCTCTACAATCTTTATTTTGATTTGGGATATTTTGAATTTAATGTACCTGAAAAGATAAAGGTAACTAAATTTGTTCGATTAAAAAAAGACTCATCACATGAAATAGTTATAGTTTCGGGTTGATTTTAACTATTAAATACATACACATATAGATTCTAGTTTCAATCCATCATATTATTGATGAATAAGATTTAGTTTGTTTTTCAAGTAACATCTGTTATTTCCTTCTTCGGGGGCCAATAAAAAAGTTTCAGTATTTTACAATATTTGGAATATGTATCTTTTCCTTTTTTCGGATTGTAGATATTAAATGCATAATATAAGTTTTATGTTAATTTGATTAAATGCTATTCCAATTAAGGACAGATGATACAAACAATTTTTTTCTTTGAAAAAGATTTAATATCATGTCACAAGTTTAGAAATGAGGATGGTTCTTAGAATTTTTTTCTCCTAAGAACTGGAATATGAAAAAGACTTGGAAAATATTAGTAATATTTATATAGACAAATCACATTCAGTAAAGGTTTACAGGTGAAAACAATTTTCAGAATATGTGAACATTGTGCTAAAAGTATGATATAAACTTAAGAAAAATATACCAAGCCAGGTGAATTTTATTAGGAAAAGCTAAATGGTAAAAATCAGCCTATGTGATATTGCTAATTTTTTGTCATTTTGTTCGTCCTCTTAAGATTAACCTGGTTTGGTATATTTTTCTAAAGTTTATATTACACTTTTAGCACCAAGGTAACATATTCTGAAATTTATTTTTACCTGTAAACGTTAAATGTAATTTCTCTATATTTGTATTTTTATTGAAATATTACTAATATTTTCCAAGTCTATTTCATTTTCCAGTTCTTCGGAGAAAAAATTCTAGGAACCATCCACTTTTCTAAACCTGTGACATGATATTTAATCTTTTTTAAAGAAAAAAATTGTTTGTATCATCTGTCCTTAAGGAGGGAATGAACTGATTACCTAATTGCCATACAATTTTAAGAGAATTTTAAGTTAAGAAAATTGAAATGAATGAAATTAAAAGTTTATTTTCTCATCATTAATTCTGAGTAACCATTTGTTACAGAATCTGATATGTGTTTATATATAGACTCAGTTTACTTTTAAAGACCCAATTTATTCAATCAAAACCATGTAAATGGTACATGAGGTACAGAAACATATAAAACATATTATATACATTTAATACAGTGGGTCAAGCAGAAGGTGATAACTAAGGAGAACAGACAATACTATTAATTTTAGAAATAAGTGTACATAATTTTTTCAAAGAATCAACGTCATTTTGGCACATGACTTCACAAAACTTAATAATTCCTGAAATTCCCGAAAGCCATTTTTAAATATTACCTTTTATCTCTCTCTTTTCGACGCATGCTGTATCCATATAAAGGTTTATAGAGTTTTTTCATAGACATAATTGTATTGAATGCAGCAATTTGAACGACAGATGTACTTTAATTAGGACAATTCGTTATTAGGCTGTCAATAATATCCAAGTTATAGTTGCTTTGCTTGAGATTAAATAATCAAATAAAATAATTATAAGGTTTAAGTTTTATTTATGATTTATGTCTTTATTTTTAAGCCTATTCTGAAAAAATAATTCTGAAAATCGGTAAACATTCAAAATGACAAATACGGCTTCTTTGTTGACCGATTCAAATTTATGCAATGCAATATGGCATTACATACGGTTATATATACGTTTTGGTAATACAAGACAATAAAAATTTTTTTTTATCGTTTTAATTTTTTTTATTTGATTGGTCGTCTTTATTCTGTAAAGTAGCATGTTCAGTAGTATAAAACAATTATTATTGTGATAAAACATTAGAAAAAAAATAATTGCAGAAGAAAGTATTTTCTTTAATAAGTTTTGAAATGATCCCCGGTCACATTTCCCTATCGAAAATATGAAGACTATATGAGATCTTCCTGTTTGGTAACTTAATAATAATCCATTATAATTACGAGGCATGTAGTTACAGATAATGTCATCAATTATAAGAAGATAGATCTATTTAGCAGCGGCCATTGGAGGCTGTTGACCGGCCAAAACAATGATAACGATATGATTACTTACTGGCTTTTAAGCATATTTGAATAACTTCACTCGGGTAATCGAACACTGTTAGGTGCATTCTAATAGAGTCCACTTTCATTGCTTACGAATCGTTCCTTTATTTTAACAGTGCAGACGAACGATTCGGCAACAGATGTAGCGTATTTGTTACAACTATCTAAATGTGTTACAATAATTACTATGTATTATGTTGTACTCTTGTTATATTAACAGATTTTTTTTCTCACTATATGATACGACACATAATTATTTAAATACGTACATGGCATCGAACGAAATGGTTTCGTACTCATCTCTTTTCCATTATATTTTCAGAGTCAGTGGGCTGAAATCCAGAGATGAAAGAAGTATCTGAGAGATCATTGGGAATGTATCAATCAAAGAGAGATAATTTATAAACACCAATTTAAACGAACTCAAAGTATCGATGAGAGCACAGATGAACGCAATATGGCGCCAAGCCACGCGAGACTTCTGCTGAGAGAGCGACTTCCCGCTCCGCCAGTGCGATAAATGATCTATCGTTCTCAAATATTGTTTGACTGGCGGCAACCCTGTGAGTTTTCTGATGAGCCTGCATATTAAAGGCAATTGACAGCGTCACACTATAACGCGCGCATATTTTATGTCTGATCTCTCCTGAGGGGCTTCCGAAGAGAGCCGATTAACGCTAAAATCGGAAACCAAGCTTGATCGACTTTTATTAAAACGACAGAGTATGAACGCTAAGCAGCAGAACTCAGAGAGCAATGGAACGGGTTACATGGATAGCATTATTTCGATAGATCTTGGAAGAAAAATGATTGCGGAGGCTTTGGATAACAATGGAAGTCAAGTGATATATTCTTCAATGCTTGGATTACGAAGTAGTAATGGAACTCTTAGGCCAGAAATTATGACGTTTGATCCTGACAATGAAAGCTTAACTAGCTACCAATATGAACCAAAGTATGAATTGGAATTAATGATTTTTATCTGTGCTCTTATCGGTTGCGTTATCGTTTCCATTGTCATCGGAAATGTTTTTGTGATATCAGCCATTATATTGGAGAAAAGTTTACAAGGAGTTTCAAATTATCTGATATTGTCTCTTGCAGTGACAGACCTTATGGTTGCTGTACTTGTAATGCCGCTTTCGTTGATTGATGAAATTAGTCTGTATTGGTATTTAGGACCTGCTGTATGTGACATGTGGACTTCTTTTGATATCTTGTGTTGTACGGCGTCCATTCTCCATTTAGTTGCTATTTCTTTGGATAGGTACTGGGCAGTGTCTAATATTGACTACATCCGGCGGAGATGCGCAAAACAAATATTGTGTATGGTCGCAGTTGTTTGGGTGGTTGCTATAGCGATTTCAATTGCGCCTCTTTTTGGATGGAAAGAGGAAGAAGACAATCCAGAACATACTGGGGTTTGTAAAATTAGTCAGGATAAAGCTTATACCATATTTTCCACCGTAGGAGCATTTTATTGCCCTTTAATCCTCATGGTTGTGTTAAACCTTAAAATATATAAAGCCGCACGTTCTCGCATTCGGAAGAAACATATAAGCGGGTTACATAAGCCTGCTCGTGCGTATCAAAGACCTTCTATAACCGCTGCTGATGCAACCACACGACACAATAGTTCGGGAAGTGACATAAGTCAAGATGGCTACACTGTGTACAATGGGGTCAACCAAGCAGAAGAACCGGTTTTTCAGGAGGCTGAACAGGACGAATCAGCCGAGGTGAACACAAGATTTTTAGTGGTTCCTTCTAATGTCTACGTGTTGAATAAACAATTAAATCCCCCAAAGAATACAAATAACAATAACACAAAACAGATTCCTTACTGTGATAAAGAAAGACTTCGGAAAGCGAAGATAGAAATGAAGAGGGAAAGGAAGGCGGCCCGTGTATTGGGTATAATCACGGGAGCATTCATTGTGTGCTGGCTTCCATTCTTCCTGTTAGCTCTAATCTCGCCATTTTGTCCGTCATGTGACTTTCACCCTGCCATGTTCAGCGTGTTTCTGTGGTTGGGGTACCTGAATAGCTTGCTGAATCCTATCATATATACAATTTTCAACCCATCTTTCAGAAATGCATTCCGTAAATTAATATTCAAAAGATATAGAAGGCATTGATTGTTTATTATTTTATTTATGTATTTTTACATTTTCCCACATCGTTTATTTGAAAATTATTTTAACTGTGTCACATATTAACACTGGTTGGAAAGTGGGACCCAGCATTTATTTTATTTTTTTTTCTGTGTTTGATAAGAGAATCAAATATGCTTGTTATTTTTAACAGACATATGTGTTTCATTTGATTTTTTTTGTACTGTGCTTTCTATCATCTGAGCAGAATGAACATTTCTTTTGTATAAGATTTCATACACTTTATCAGATATATAAATCAAAATGGCTTAAAGCTTTGCTTTCTTTATATGGTGAATTTCTAGAATTGATGAAAATTAGTTATAGTTGTAGTTTTCTTTCTCGTTTAAATATAAAAGTTGCTTTTAAATTAGCTATCATACTGTGTTTTTAATAGTTGTGAGATGCCTTTTGATTGTTGGTAAGCTTTAATTAAAGGTTATGTTTGACTTTTTTTAGAATAAAGAATCTTTACAATAACTGTGCTACAATTCAAAACAATCAGATTTAATAGACACTAAACTATTCTTTGGCACATGTATTATTCATGTATAGATAAATGCATGTTATAATTCTTCAGATATAAATTAAGGTTCCCAATGAACAAGATAATGAAGTTTAGGCATCTCGGATATATTAATGTTTAATCAAAATACATAATATATCAAATTTCTACTCATAGGGCATGAAAATGAATGACTTGCTGGTGCTATGCTATTGTAGAAGACGTGAAATACCTAATGAAATATGTGGCGGTAACGAACGGTATTCGAGCTCAAAAGTCAATTAAATATTAAAACATATGAGTCGAGAAAACAAGGGCCTGTAGAACATCATAGGTGGGATCAGGCGCCACGGAAGAGTAAACTCCCACTGCCGACCGGTCTGACTTAAGATATATTATTTAGAATGTTCAGTCCTTTTTTGTAAAGGTACCTTGATGTCTCAGAGTAAATGGATAAACCTTAATCATTCCTATACCCATTTAAAATTAATGATAAACATAAGATGTAACATTAATAGATACAAAATTTCTAAGTATTTGAATTTCTGTTATTTATATGTTTATATCTATTTTTATCCCTATTTGACTTTTTTAAGGTAACAATAAGAAATAAATGTCTACATAATAAAAATAAATCATTTCTTTTTCTTGAAATATACAGTATATAATTGTATTTCCTTGTTGATGCCATATATATTTGCCTACATGTGATAGACAATCCATTATATTTAAAATAAAGTTTTGTTTATTTTTAAAAGTAAAATCAGAAAAATAAGTTACATGAACATGATAAAAGTAGTGAGAAAAAGACGGAAGGAAGGAAGGAAGACATGTTAAAGATAGAGCTCGAGAGAAAAGAGGAGAGGAAGGGAGGATGAAAAAAACAAACCTTCTCTGTTTTCTGGTCCCAAAGAACAGAGAATGCTTTGCTTTTTTACTTATGTAAAATTTTACATTATTCTCATATTCCTGTAAATATATACAGGGAACTTTTATTGATATACTCTTGTCACATTGTGGAGATGTTAACGTTATAGCTGTGTTTTTTTGTTATTCATGGTGTATGCATTGTTCAATAAAAAATCAAACATTTTATTTCACGAGTTGATTTAAATTCTGTGTATATATTTTCATAATATTATAAAAAACAAAAACCAGTTCTAACTTTTTGCAACAAATGTATGGAATTTTATCGAATAGCTCGAAATGTGTGTTTTTTGTAAAAACTTTTATCAAATTCCCATCATTCTCTTTTCTCAATTAAGGACTAAAATGGACTCTCTTTCTTTATGCGTTAATACGTGAATCATCTCTTCTGAGAAAATATATATGTAACATGTAAATAATACCAAATACAAACAGGCAAAATTATCCGATAGCGTTTTTTTAATTAGTGTAGGTACATGTATTTTGATGGATATCCAAGCTTGTTAAATCTATTTGTCGATTTCATTCCATGATGAAAAAGATTGTCAAAGAATTTAGAATCTGTTAAAAAAAAAAAAAAAGGATAAATGCATTAATTTGATCAATTATTCTGATGGTCATCATTTGAATATTTGTTCACTGAAGCAGTCACATGAAATAACAATGAATTTTACTACAAACGACAACATAAATATTTAAGTATTTAGGTATAGCAATGGAATATGGTTCTAATAGATTTATTGTAACTTGAGCTACCATATAAAAACAAAAAGATGCGATGTCAGGAATTCCTATCAAACGACATAACGCCAAAAAGATGTCGGAATGTAGTTTTTAATAACACAGAGTGTATTAATGAATCACATTAGAGAAAAGGTATTTGTTGATGGGCCTTGTCTGAGTATATATCTTTCCCATCATTATAACATGGTGTCAAAACGAATTATTTTTAATTTCCTATCATATATAGGTTTTTTCATTCTATATGATTCTTGCAGCATCAAAAATATTGGAAAATCAATTATTTAAGTGTTTCAGGATGTTAACCTACCCATAGAAAATTCCTTAACTTCAAAAACTCTAACAAATTGTTACCTTATAAACAAAAATATATTGCCGGGTCCAGTTAATACTCTACAAAGCCCTTATCTTTATTCATGCAAAAATATTAATTGCTGTTAAGATGAAACCTTAGACGTAAAATTCCACAGCATATTCAATACCTGTTTTAAATTAGATGTTGATCCTCAGATATTTTAAAGAACTGTTAGAAAATATAAATTCAGTAAATTTTTCAAGAGACTTTAACTTCAAAACGTTTTACTTTTCTAAACTTAATACAACTATTCTTCACCGCGGATAGATTAAAAACTATGCTTTTTAATTTTATAGACATCTGCTTCTCAGTTTTTTTCCACATCTTGTGATTGGTCATCAGCAAAATTACTCTGAAAAAAAATACTCTGATTCTACAAATAAGTACTCTGACGTTGATTTTAAAAGGATGCTATCTAGAGTTACGCATCGACAACGTTTATGTAGTCTTTGAAACCCAAGTCCTACAATAAATTGTTTGAATCCCCTTTGACTATTATTATACCCCTTTATAAACCGACCTGTTTTGCATTCCAAAACATTTAGTGAGAAATCATTTTTCGTGGCCTTCAACAAGGCATTCAAAAATATCGACTACGATCTATTGATTTGCATAAGTTTTATATCCATTCATATCTCCACTCGATATAGCCTAGTTAACTTGAAATGAAGGACATCATAGGGTCTGCCAATCTTGATTCATACTTGGATGATTTAGTTACTTCATATGACAAAGTCCAACTAAAAACTAAATTGTATTACAAATGAAACGAATTAAGCTTCTTTTTTACATCTTTTTTTTCGACTTTTCATAATTATGTGTGGAATGAATCAAATAGCAAACCAAGTTATACTGTATATACGTAAATTGGGTTTGGGCAGTTTACGCTTTATAAACCGCGAAGCAGTTTATATAAAAAAAAGTATATACTCCTTCAACCCAGGTTACACCAGTATAACTTGGGAAGCTTTTTAATTCATTCCTTATAATTAAATTTTCAATCATTAAGTATAGAAAACAAGACAATTTCTCACACAAAAAAAACGTCTTCAAATTGTTCATATTGTAAACGTAACGTCAATCGGATCGACACCTTTTGACGTATGTCATTGTGACGTAGGCAACCCAGGTTATACAATTTAGATTATTTTTTATTCAATCAATTGACGCGTTACAACCAAAATTAAATTATGTTATAATATTTCGTTATCACCTGCATATCGCCTTTGTCTTCGTACTTATTCGCTATATTCAAGAACATGCACTGAGTAAAGTCAATGTTAAACCAAGACAAGCATTTCAAACATAACTGGATGTTACAGGCATTTCGTAAATAGTATTGTCGTTACAATTACCTTTATAGCAAATAAGATCTATCATTTTGTCGAATTTGGACTACCTGTTTTATATGAATTAACTTGTAAACCTTTTTCTTTTCGTATTAAATTTCAATATGGAATGTTCCGTCTTTTTGATCAATATAAAGTTCTCATGGCGGGTGTGATCGATCATCTGGGGATACTTGATCTTTCTAGGCACCGATCTCTTGAAATTCGTTTTTTTATTTGTATAAAAAAAATAATCTGGAAAAGGCAGAAGTAGAGACTACATGTAAAACTATATACAGGTTATTAAGTCAGAAGGTTAAAAAAGGAGTTTTTTAAACAAGGAAAATGTCAATCAACACGCAAACCCCCATCAAAAAAGACCCGTTAAAACCTATATATGTGTAAACAAATTAAAAATTGAGTAATTCTTGTGATATAAATATCAAGCATATCAAGTATAAGGGGACTGTCCTTTTTTCATTGTGTATTTTTTTTTTTATTTCAAGGATTTTACAGGGTCATCTATTGTTGGTTAGTAGTACATGCAAAGTTCAAAAGGAGCGACACCAATAAAGGAAAAAAGAACTTAATTTTTGATCCACTGAAAGTGCAACTTTTCCCTCGTCGAATGATATCAAATTTCTGCAGAACATTTGCAGAACATAATCATTTCATCTGAATACACTTGATATTTGAGGAAGACCTTATCAATATAATTTCAGACTAACATTGATAGCTTAGAGACAGAATTAAGTACTCTTTTTATCCGATTATGCAGTCTGAGTTATGTTATACTGTTAAAATCTCCCATATTGTGGCCCCCTTTTTCCTTAATTAAGAAATGATATTTGATCATAATTTCAGCTTGACGGCCTCTGTGTTATTGTCAAGGGGGAATTTTCTCAAGGCGTGAACAAAAGCCTTTGGGCAAGTTTGAAAATTGATTTTCACGCTGCAGAAAGTGAGATCCAAGTCAAATGCAGAGGAACTCTGACTTCAAACAAATATCGTGACTGTTGTCATCTTAGCATTCAATAATAAGATTTCTCTAAATTGTTTTGTCATTATGCCCCCGTAATCAAAGAGATTTGGGGGTATGTAGTTTTTGCCCTGTCTGTCTATCTGTATTTAGTCTACCTCTCTATATGTCTGTCTGTTTGTCCGAGAAAACTTTAATAACCTTGCCTATAACCTTTGAATGGGTTGGGCTATTACTTTCATATTTTACAGGTGTATTTGTAGTGACATGACCTTTCTTCGGGTACCACAAAATTTTCCTCAGTCTTGACCTTTACCTTCACGAGAATCATTTGCTGAGATATACAGTACTGTTACCCTTTAAATTATAAAACTTCGCCTTCAAGAGAAAATATTGGTTTTGCTTGACGAAAGATGGGATGTAAGCGTATAGTTTCTCTTTATATTTTAATAAAATATTCAATATGGTTTTAAGATGTTGCATGTACACGTGTAGTTGAAAGTAACTTTCAATATTTTCACCCCTCAAAAATTATTGGCGACCTCGGCTGCGCCCGTTTGAAAATAGTTAATTCTTTTGGGGGAGACAATTTTTGTCCATATCCCATTTGTATAATGTTAATTTACAATTGCTAATGCCTCCAAAGACATTTTTTGTATAAATAATTCTATTCTGTAGAATTACTCGATAATCTTTTTTTAAATGTATAGAAAAATATTAAAGTTAATTATATTTTGAAAAAATCGATACATCGACTCTAAGAATTTCCTTCGAAAATGTGATTTTCAATTGAATGAAGGATATGGAGATAACGAACAGTATTCAATATCAGGGTATCCCCTGCCGACCTGAAATAAACTGAAACAATTATTTACTGTCGTAAAAATAAATCTCACAGCAACATTTTTTGACGTTTCTGAGAAAATATTTTAATCTTCCTATTTTACTTTGGTAATTCATGTAATTTACTTCTTATTGATAACAAGTAGGTAAGTAACCCTCTTTCCACTTTTTTCCAAAGATAGATACAATATAGGCATCGAAAATTGGATCAGGTGCCATGGAGGAGTGAGCATCCCAATTGTTTTCGATGTCTACGTTGACTGGTAACCTAACAATAAAAGCATTATGATAAACGGAATGTAAACAATTATTTACTGTCGTAAAAAATTCGAGTTTCGAATTCAACTTTTGATTACTTCCCTTTGTTACGTTTTTATTGTCAAATATTTATATTGATAACAAATGTTCATTTGCTAAAATGATAATGCAAAAAAAATGTTTTATGTATTAAAACGAAATAAAATTAAAATTTGGATTACATTAAAAATACATATATAATGTTATTTTTCTAATTTAACAAAATATTACGTATATATGGAATATTATTCTTACTTCTTATTGATAATTTATTTCATCAGATCGTTGCTGATGGAGAATGTAGCATTTGATTATAATTAGATATGGAATGTTTCCACTTTTTTCCAACTATAAGATTGTGCAGTGACACAATAGCGTTATATAAGGTTTGATAAGAGTATATTTTAGTCTTTGAAAAGCTATGGTTAGAGACTAAAATATAACACCATAACGCTATATAGTTCTGCATCTAATTTAGACCCCTACTATTTGATATAAGATAAAATAAATGCTTTTTTTCTAATTCATATTGCCAAGCTGTATTGTAGATATAATTTTTAATTAATTCAAGAAATCAAAGCCTTAGGGATAAGTAATTGAATACTTAATTTTTATGTATTTCCTCTATCAGGAAAACCTTATCCATTTTCATGTTGTTTTCAGTGTGTTTGGAAAAATAGGCAGGCGGGGTGGGTACTGGTAACCTAACAATAAAAGCATTATGATAAACGGAATGATATATTTCAACTTTTCATATAAATTGAAGTATATCTTGCTGATCAAAAATCCAATGATTATTTAAATTTCCTTCTAATATATATAACACTCCTTGCATTGTAATTTAATTGAATGGCCTATTTGTAATTTATATATTAAACGATTTCTTATCACATAATAAAGGGAAGTAATCAAATGTGTTTTGATTGGTTAATCTCTCAGTTGAATTTCGAATCTCGATAACCTCGAATCTCGAGATTGGTTAATCTGCTCTACGGAATTTTGAATTTTTTAAAACGAGGTGTGTAGGAATGACTTCAACTTTTCAATCGTCAACCTCCCTAACTAATGTAGTACTATACTCTTATCACATGCAAATGTGTTTATACCTCTCAGTTGATTCGATAACCAAGAGTATGCTCTACGGATTTTAATTTTTTAAAACGAGGTGTGTAACTGACAAAGAAGAGAGGGCGAAACACGAATATTTACCATCTGGCACTTCTCTGTTCAATACAATGACCTTGTCAGCAAATACAATCCATCATTCAGTCGAATGCTGATGGACGATTTTTTATACTAATTGTTAGGTCATTGTTTAAAATTAAATTAAATTGTCTATTGATTTTCCATTATTTCCCAATCATGACAAGAAGCACAGAAGGGGTGTGTCTTGTCGGAAAGGGGGATCTTCAATCCTCCGTGGCAACTAATCCCACCTTTGATGTTTAAAATGTCCTTGTTTACTCTGCTCTTGATTTATATTGTTTAAATGGAATTTGCGCTTGAATACTGTTCGATATCTCCAGATGCCATTATATAAAATGCATTTTTTTTTCTCTTAGCGCCTATAATATTATTTAACTCTGTGAATTGAATCCTTAGTGTGGAAAATTCTCTGCAGCTGACACATATGAAAAAGTGACTTTGCAATTTTGAGGGGAAAACCTCAAACTTTTTTTTACGTGTTTTGGCCAATCAAATGTTTTTTTTTTCCTTTCTGCTAAATGTCATAGTATGCTTTCCTGTCATTAATAATGAAAATAATATAGCAACATAAGGATTATTTTCATTGTTTGACATATGTCTCATACATGTGTTTTGAAATCTCGCAATATAGATCCGGCTGACTATAGATCAGTCACTTGTTTCTGGTTTTTCATCAATCACCGTCTGTTAATCTTTGTTATCATATACAGTAAAACATTTTTTTTTAATCAATCACTGTTACTTAGTCAAAATTATAATAAGCACTGAATCCCCATTTGCCAATTTTCGTTTAAGTAAAAGTATATCTTCTACATTATAAGAGTCAATTTATGTCCAAGGCTTTCCAAAAGTGCTCCGTAAAAAGCCTTTTTCTAAAAATAAATGAAAATATTTTTTTGTTAGCCCCAGAAAGTTACATAAATAAGGAATTGTCAGTCATTATGGATCCCCCCTGTGTAATCATAAAATAAGGAAAATTATCTTTACGATCTTTTTTATATAGAACGAAAAAATGAAGATATGCAAACAATGAAGATGTACAGCTCAACAAACTTTTTAAGCTCACATGGTTTTTTGCACAAATTAAGGTCACATTGTTATAATGTAATATTGTGTATTGAGACATCACAATACATTTTAAAAGTATTTGTTTTACATTATTTGAGTTTTATTTTAATCACTAAAACATGATTCAAATAAATCAATTGGTAGAATTTTGATATATTCTTGGCTGAAAAATAACAACTATTTCCATTTGATTTTTTGTGGTTTCTTGCCAATTGCAGCTGTCTTTTTATCCATTCTTTTGAAAGCAGTGGCTCTTTGCAGAAACATAGACACAGGCACAGTACACTACTGTAACTTGTGTTTTCTGTACATTCTGACTCTTAAGCGCAAGATGATAATAATATTTTTTCATCAGTTTGATTGATTTGTATGTTAATAAGGTGGCATTTTTCAGAGTCACCTTCTAAAATCTAGAATCATGAAAGATTCATCCCACAGCAAAATTTTATCCTTTCAAACCGTAAATGCAGAAGAAGTTTCCTTTTCATAGAAAAAATTACTATTTGAAAAAATAAACAATACTTTATTATCCTACCCTGTAGTATGGTTTCTTTCTGCAATTTATCCCTTTTCGGTGCTCCATTTCGACAAAATCCAGATGAGTATGGTAAGTGAGCAAAGAATTTTAAAAAAAATACTCACCTTTAAGAAGAAAATGTAAAATTTTCAACTACATTGTATCAAAGAAAGCACGTTTTATATTATTTGTAAATATCCTATGGTAGATGCCAATAGTAGAAACATTGCACCATTCATTAATAAATTCCCCTCTAAAACATCCACTTTGGAAACTTAAGATAAAAATTTTAAAGGACTTTTATACTTGACATTATATATGTAATATAACGTAGGGCCATGTCATCGTTCTCAGGTTCGAAAATAATATTTTTTATTACAAAAATGTGACCTTAATTTGTGCGAAAAACCATGTGAGCTTAAAACGTTTGTTGAGCTGTATATGTCATACCCAAATCGTATATCCCTATTTTATTTGACGTAAAAAAGTATAAATCTAAACATTTGACATATATGTAAGACACATTTTTGTCGTGGACAGATTCATTTTCTGACGTTTATGTTTTGTGACAGTAGATTTAATCAATCGTATTGCTTCTGCAACATATAATTAAAATCCACTTCTGTCCCTTTCATGATTAGCGTAAATACTTGTCTGTCTCCATAGGTTGTCGCCATAATATCAAAACGACAATAAACTCGTATTTACACTTGGTACTTGCTTTAATCTTCGCCACTCATGGGAAATCTGCAGAGTCCGTCTCTATCGCCATACTTAAAACCTCCACGAGGCACAAACAGTATAATGTGCATTGGATCTATTGTTGTTTATTATCAAAAATAATTTATGTTATGTGACAGAAAATTCTTGCCCCTGAACAAAGAGCAAAAGCAAATCCTTACATTTGTTTACGAACAATACATGTAGAAGATGTTTACCGGAAACAGTTAATCGTAATTTACTTCTTTGACAGTGCATACATGCTAGAATTTTATTGAGTAAGTCATGTCAAGCAAAAAGGTGTCTATAATAATCCTATACACTTAAGTGTATTAATTTGTTCTGAGAAATATTTTTTTTGGTCAAAGAATAGAGTAATTTGTGTAATTGAAATAGTACATTAAAACAAATTCCAGGATATTTAATACTTCGTCATGATTTGATTAGTATGTGTTTTTTTGCGTTGTAAAGGACGAAAAAGTCATACCGTGCGTTGCAATAATTACTTCAAATGGTAAAGATTTTATTTTAACATTTAATATATATAAATGAAAAGAAAATCCAAAAAAATTTCCATATACAGTCTCTGTGCATTTCCTTTTATTCTATTTGTGAATGTCATTCCAAATTACAAGATATTTTTCATCTTGAAATTCTTCTTTTTCATACGCTTCACAATAGCTCAGAAAACGGGTAGCAACTGTTCCTTCGCTATGCGCTCAGCACTTGGTGAAAGTTGCAGGTCCTTCGGATGGCACCTATATAAAGAGGTCCCTTGTCATGTCAGGCGTTAGCTCGATAAAGATCCCTCACTGCTCAATGACCCTGAGTGCTGAGTAAAGGTTAAAATTTGAAGCCCTTCACTGGTACATGGAGACATCTCTATATCAATGAAAAATTCTCGAATATTACTTAAAACAACATACAATCAATCTTCATTTTCTTTCAAAATGTATTATAATTTGTTTAAATTTCTCTCAAAGTATTATTCATTTTATTTTTTGCTGATGAAATAAAAACCCTTTAGAAGTACATGTACCTTTAAATCTAAAAGAGTTATAAAAATCTTAATTTTGAATACCATTTGCTTTGACCATTTCGGTGAACATATTAAGGGAAGTCGATATACCTTATTTACATGTATACTAGATTATGAAATTTCATAATTTTCATAAATTCTCAAATACAGCGATATTTTGAACGGCTTGAATAAAGCTCTCCCAATATATACTATTTTACCCCTCTCAGACGTCACCAAAGAAAATTTTCAGAAAAACTTAACGCTTGTATTAAAACTACAACTCAAACTTTTGATTGAATGAAGACTAAAATTTACGTTTTTTTTCAACATTTATAAAAACTTTTTTCACGACATACACATTTCGAATCAATTTTCGATACTCTTGAAAATGGCAAGTACTTTTCCAGTTAAAAAAGAAGACAGTAAATTTCATAATTTCTGATTGGTTAAAATTGATTGATTAAAAAAAAACTTTGTTAAAATTAATTTTGATTCTGCAAAGAAGTGTGTTCTAAATTTTTGAAAAAAACAAGTACTTTTCCAATTCAAAAAGAATACAGTGAATTTCATAATTTCTGATTGGTCAACTTAAAAAAAAAACTTTGTTAAAATTAATTTTGATTCTACAAAGAAGTGTGTTCTGATTCAGTGTGTAAATCTGATTTACAATGGAATATATCAATGTCTATAGAAGATAATTGCAAACTAACAATTGATCAACACTCTCCCAAGAAATACATGTTCTGTATTCTCTAGAATCATTCAAGACATGAATTGATAGTTGATATTGAAACCAAAACAAAAAGTCATCGAATTGTAAGATAGCGCGATGATAAACATATATTATAAAAAAAAAACTACCAAAATAAATTCATGTTTAAATAACCATTTCTTCATAAGAAATTATATAGTCAATTTCCAAGATTCATGAGCCCAAGTCAAGCATGGAGACCATAAACTTTTGATTTTGAATAGCTGGTCATTTATATTACACACATAGTAAAAAAAATGCAGGTTTGTATAATCTTTCAACTTAAACAAATGGTAATATTTTTGTTTTGTTATAAAAATTATTTCAAATGTTATATTTATACTGTATTGAAATTTTTAAGTCTGTTCCAAGTTGAATACAGATCCTGAAAAAACGGGACATTTGAGCCTAATTACTAAAACAATGCATCAATATATGGAAAATACGAACAGTATTCAAGCTCAAAAGTCCATAAAACAATTTTAAAAAAAATACGCGCAGAGCAAACATGGACCGTCAAAACAACGGAAGTGGGATCAGGTGCCATTGAGGAGTAACCATCCTCGGCTGACCGGTCACACCCCCTGTGTTCTCTTTGTTCCCCTAGAATCAATCATAGTAGTTCGTGATAGGTGTGATGGGTCAACAGGATGCCGATTTCTACTTGTCTTTGTCCTGTTTCACTTTTTTATTGTTAATATAATATATGAAGTTGATCATAGCTCCGTATCCTACTTTTGAAAATTTATTAAAACTATTACATAAATATGATTAACAGTGTACCTATACTTTTTTCAGAACTCTTTGTTTTAATTTGTAAGGGAATATGCTATGGATTCCAGGAAAATATCGACGACTGTGTTTAAGCATTGAAGAATGGGCAAAACAACCCCCTCGATGCAATATACATCACATCAGTTTAACATTGATAAGGGAGGGGAGGATTTCAAAAGATAATATGAATCATTAAAGCTTCGAATTATATAGATATGTACAGAAAGCTGCCAAAAATAATGTGAAGCTTAGGCAGTCGTCACAAATTAAGTGAGTTTTAGTAATTCTAACCTTAGCAGCTAAGTATAACTGACGGCGACACGTATATATTCACACTATTCACCTGCATAATTGTCTCTTAAGTTTAATCGATTTAAGACATTAAAATTAGATATATAGGTAAAATCGATGGCGAATGCACTTAGAGAAATCATATTCAGACGCCAGGGCATTTACTGCATTGGAAGCAAGGTAATTGATTTCAGTGTGTTGGATGCTCCTACACTTAGGTCATCAACAAAGAGTTATCTGAAATATTTTCAAAAGGCAAGTCGTTGTTTCCCACACCAAAACTTTACAACAGATTATTTCTAAACACTGATATTTCTAGCCATAAGCAATTTATTGAAATAATCCTTCCTATAAATTCAAGGCGTTAAATTGATTTGTGGTATCTAAATAAAATTACAACAGGCGTCAAAACATCATGCCTTTAGATTACCCATAATAAGATTATATCCACGTGTGATAATGTTCCTTGCTACAAAAGAGAACATTATATTTACTTCTATATACTTGAAGATAAGATGCACTGTAAGGACCAGGAATAACATACAGAAGAACCTTGAAGTGTTTAGAACTAATGTGATAAAATCAATCGCACATTAAATTACTTATAGTCATTACAGATTTGCTTTCATGTTGTGTACATGTTGTTTTATGTGCCTTTTTCTTGAATCTATTTTATTTGTCTTGGAGGGTAAACTATATTCGCTGGGAAATAAAACGAGAAGAAATCAGCATTAAAACTTCCGGTTATGTGTTGTCTGTAATATCTTTATGTATCCCAGTACTAAATACATTAAAAATATTAAAGCGAAAGTGGGCCAAAAATGTTCACTAAAAATTAAGAACGATTTTACTTAAAATTCAATTTTAAAAAACTCTGAAAGTATCCCAGTACTAAATACATTGAAAGTTTTAGAGCGAAAGTGGGCCAAAAATGTTCACTAAAAATTAAGAACGATTTTACTCAAAATTTTATTTAAAAAACTGAAATTTCAATATATTTCATATTATTCATATAATCATTAATGTTACTGAGAACTGGCACCAATGAGCGTCTCATTTTCACAGCATGTTGGTGCTAAAATCATTGCACTTATCGTTGAAGTAACCCTCATTGTGTTAACTTCTCTCTGAAGACCAATCATAAAACGCGTTCCTTTTTTGATAACAAAATGCCATCAAGTGAACTTTATACGCAACTCCGTTGTATTTTGATCTAACTTTGTTGTCAAAAATAAATTGATAATACTGTACAATGCTTATCAACTACATTTGACACTCATTACAATTTATTTTTTTAGAAAACATGTTTCTTGTTTTAACTGAATATACATGTGTTAATTACTAATACCTTTGAAAGATATTAAACATTGTACAAAGGACCATAATGTATTTTGTATTTTGCCTGTAGCATCCATTTTCTTTTTTTGATATTATCACCAATATGTGATCTTTTGTTCTCTTTAAATTACCATTAAAAGTCTCTTTTCAGCACGATTCTCTGTTAGTGTTTCCATAGAGATATACTTTAAAAATATATTTAATTAAGCACAAAAGGCTTTATTTATCTAATATGCTTCATTTACAATATTCGTTGGCTAGGAAATGCCAAGATATTGTAAGATATTGACTTTCTTGCTAAAGAAAAAAAATGAATATTAGCTCTTTCTTTGTTAATATAAAAAATGTATTGTAAATGAATTCTTGCAGTCAAAAATATGTTAAAAGTTGTAAACAAAAAATGGCCATCATTTCCTTTAGGTTTCAATATTTTCAAAGAGATTCTGGAACTTTGTTCTGAACATTAGAGCAAATAAAATAAAAAGAAAGAGTGAACATGTGAGTTTCCCTCATCTCGGCAAATTTTGCTAGTCATGTTCTCCATACATTAGTCAATGCACCACTTGTTATTCTGTTTTGTTAATAAAAGGTTTGCCGAATCGGTACTATTACTAGTATGTACAATATGGTATATGTTTCCAAATAGAGTTGAAATTACAAATGTTTTGGTGTCACGACAAGGCTCTTAAATAACTTTTTTGCCCAGAAACTATGGCATTGTGCATTGCTTGATTTTTCTTTACCCAGATGTGAAGTTGATGATTACCGATGTTGGTTCAATTTCCCATTGAAAAATCTCATAATATACAGCGTGTAACTATTATATCTCCTAGTAGTCTCCCTATGCCTTTGCGTTTATAGACATTCCACCAAACCACTGAATGCTCCAGTTTTGCGAAACAGTCTTGACATTCTCGTGGGTTTAACCTGCATGCAGCGCGCTGAAGCAGACAATCCGTACCAGTATCTACATTAAAAAAAAAGTTTGAAAAAAAATGTAATAATTCTGACAAGCTTCAAACTGCTTCATAATCCTGCGGTCATGAGCCATCTAATTACACCTCTTACATGATAATTAAACTTTATCGAAAAGCCTAAGCAAGTAATGAATTGCATTTGCGAAACCCACAGAGGTGTATATTACACCGTCATGTTCCCTTTCTCTGTGACGTGTGAACAATCCTTTTTCAATTTGAATCAATACAGGTTTTAAAGTTAAAACAGGGTTAAAGTTTTTTTACATCTCATTTTTAGAACAAATTTCTTTTTCGGAGGAAATGAAAAGAAATTGACATCAGCAATTAAGAATAAAAAATTCTAAGAATCGTGTAAAACAATTCAAGACTAACCTACAATAGGATGGTAATATCATTTCTGTGGTATCATTTTCTCTACTGAAATCATAATTAGAAATGGATCAGCAAATTCTTTAAAAATCAATTTTTTATCTGTCTGTTTCAATTAGAAACTATTATTTACATGCATCACTCATATTGCGACGCCACGTGCCATTAGTGTGCTACAACTTTAGACCTTGTACCAGGCCCCATGACCATAAACTGAGAATAGACTTAAGTCAAAATTTCAGATCAATATAACTTTTGAAAGAAAAATTGATATTAAAACTAAATTTGCAACATTTGTTGGAATTTGAATATTATAAATAACTGCAGAATTTTATGAACATATGTTGAAAAATTTATTCAGAATCAAAATTTTGACTTTAGTCTATTCTCTTTTTATGGTCATGAAGCCAGAGCCATAAAACATATTAAATGAGCTCAGGTTTGATCGAAGTTTTACTTATAGAGGAAAATGAGACTGAAATAAAAATTGAGCTGATCATAGTAAACATCAACGGTTCCAGAGACTTATCATCATCTAGGGTCTCTAGGAGTTGGGTACAAACGGTATCTTGTTCGTGCCAGGACGATATGGGACATAGGATATCAGTTTATATAAGGTCTCATTCAAAAGACCTGTCAACACATTCCAAATGCGACATGGAATCTCGATTTATATGGTCTCATTCGAAAGACCGGTCTACACACGTCAAATGCGACATAGGATCTCAGTTTATATATGGTCTCGCAGTTGGATTCGGAGCCGCTATGTAAGGATCTACCAATTGCTCCGCAACTCTAAAACTATAACGCTGCGCCGCGCAGCCGACTTTAACAATATATATTACATGTAATGATCCTGAAAAGGACAAGGCTGCACGTCCCGATAGAAGTTCTTGGTATTCTTTAACTTGTTAATCTTTTTTCATATTTATAAAAGCACCAAAAGTTGTTCATAATTTATATCTGGAAACCGAATGAAAGCGATAAAGAAAGCAAGAATAAAAATGCCAAATATTTTCCACGGTATTTTACTATGAAGACTTTTAATGACTTGGTTATTTTTAAAATTATAAATGTTCTTGGAAAGGATATTATTGTAGTGCATATTCAAATTGGTTCGAATTCTGATACCCGTTTAGGATGGGACTACATTGGTAGGTGAAAATCAAACGCAGAAACGTATGTGAAAAATCTTTAACATCCATCATTCCGAGAACAATGAATCCATAGTTAGTTATTGTTATGTGAAGCATCCTTAGCTAGTGTAAATTCATATTTATTCAAATAAGAATAGGGGTTAGGCTTAGATTAAGAATTTCTGTTAATTTTTGGCTATAGCAATGCAAAGAAATTTTCATTCAAAATTGAAGATATCTTTTTTATTATCATAAAAGTAAATTTTCTCTCAAATCAAATTATCATGTGAAAGCAATCTCAATTTTGTACATGTAGATTCAAATTTGTTAAAATCATGAACTCTAGGAGTACAATGTGGTCACAATGAGGGATCGAAGTTTTACTTAGGAATATATATGAAATATCTGTATAAATCACAAATACAAAAATCCATAAAAAATATATATTAATACACGTATAGAAGTATCCTCACTGAGTATAGACTTAAGTTTGTCGAAACAATAACCCTTTGGGGGTAGTCTGGAGTTAAAGGGTGGCAGATATCAAAATTGAAAGAGAAATATCTTTATGTAAAATCTTCTTCAACAAAGCCCTAAATAATTCACATTTGAACAGAAGCCACTTAAGGTAATGTAGATTCATTTTTGTTCAAAGTCTGACCCTAAGATAAGGAATAATCCACAATGGGCAATCAAATAAAGTGACACATGAAACACAAATTTAAGACAGCGAACAACTAAAATAAAACTCTTCTTCTCGAAATGAACAAATTTATAATTAGTCATATGAACTAAGGAGCATTCTCAGGTGGTTTTTATTCAAATCTGTTCAAATCAAGACTCTTCAGGGGTAGATAAAGACCCAACAGAGGATCAAAGAAATATCAAGAAAAATTTTCTTCTCAAGAACAGCAAACTAAGGATTAGTCATTTTAAATCAGCATGTGTAGATAGTGTGAGATAATTTGTGTTCACTTATTTATTCTGAATATCTAACTTTTAAAAAAATAACAAATATCTGCTTTTTCCTATCCAATGTGCTCAGATGTGTAATGTTGCCCAAGGGCTTTTTCCTCAATGATGGTGTAATAGACAATTAATGATTAATAGTTCCTTGAATTTCTATCGCTAAGTTCCAATTTTATTTGATTTTGTATCGATGTTCAGTTGATTTAGGATGTTTAAGTTCTTTGAAATAAAAACATGCCTCGCTTAAGATACTTTGATAAGCCATCATTAGACGAAAAAAAAACTACATATTTTTCTCTCGAGGAGCAGAACATATGTAAACAAGACTCTTATCTCTAAAAACTTAATCTTCTTCGTTGTTTATGAATAATTATTGCAGGTGTAGCGTTGTGCTTGAAAACTGTTAATAAACCTTATCACCCTATAAAAAAGCTCATAAGCAGTATTGCAATACGTTGGACAGCGAGGTTTTTTTTCCAATATCTTTTCTTTCAGCTTCTGTTTTTGCTTTTTAAATCAAAAGATATATTAACTGTATCAAATCACAAATGTAATAATCATTTATCGTTTTAAATAATATGTTTTTTTTTATTTGTGATGCGGGTGAAAAACGAACTTTTTTTCTTCTGTCAATTGCATGATAATATGTACTTTGTTCCTTTTTTTATTATCTCTATCGTCTACCAAAGTCACAGTTTCGACATAGCACATATGTGAATCAAACTAACATTGAATAAATTGACAACACCAGAGTTTAAATCTTTTTAAAAAATCTTTTAAAAGGACACACAACAGCATCTATATGAAATTCCCAAGGTAGGATCAGGTGCCTTCGAAGAGTGAGCGTCCCTCTTACCACAGGTCACGCCTGCCATTAACCAAGCCTGTGTCTGTATAAATCAGATGGACAGAATATTCGACCCGAAGTGAAGTTAGCATAAAAACAAAAGATCATCACTTGGTTTAAAACATTTTACCCAAAATACGACCCAGTAATACTATTAGGATATATTTCTTTACAAGGTCATTATTACAACCATAAAATTTATATGAAATTACCCTTCAAGATAACCCGGCCGGTTACGATAAAGTTTAAAAGAATGATGAAAGTATTTATTGTATTGATATTATGTCATAAAAATTATAGTTTTCAAGAGGTATTTAGCAGTTCATCCGTAGCTGAGAAGAACGTCTCTGAATCTCCACCTTCTCTACTTCCAAGTACGCATTTGACCCATTTATCTAAGACTTCAATTTGTTTTCCAAATTCCAAAGTAATTTCATTGCAAAGTGTGATAATTGCCGAGATGTAACCGATACAGAACTATTTATTCCGAATCATTGCTGGAGTGCACCGAAGGACATACGCAGCGATAGCCTCGGTACAGCGATGCTTTATTATCTCGGCATTTTTAAAACATGGATAAATCGCGATCAGCAATGGCGGATTCAGAAAAGAATGTTTTTGTCTAGTCCACTCCTCCCTTATACTTTTTAATGAAAATGAATAATGCAAAGATGTTGTTATATATTGTTTTTATCAAAAGTAAAGTACATATCTCTAGAAACATTGTTTTGCGTATTTCTTAAATTTGAAAAACTAGTACCTAGCGCATAGCCTTTCGTTAATACTAGTAGATTTTCTGTCTTTTGCTTGTTTGTTGACTCGTGTGATGATAAAAAAAGTATAAATTAAAAGCTGCAAAAAAGAAATAAAATAAAGATAAATATAAATATAACAAAACTCATTCCCGTGTTTTTTGTTTTTTTTTTTGTAATCAAAATTATCTCGTGAAAGCTATCTCATGTATTGTAGATTCAAGTTTGTTCAAATCATGAACCCTGGGAGTAGGATGTGGTCACAATGAGGGCAAAGTTTATATCGTTAAAAATATTTTTTAGTTTTTTCATGTATATTTACATGTTGAAAATAAGCATTTTACGTTCTGAAATCGCCAGGCTCTTTTTCATACAATGAGAATTCCAAATTGAAGAGATAGATGTCTTAATGTTTTAGAAATCAAGTAAAACTACAATTTAATCGAAGTAGGTTTGAAAAATAATTTGACACTAAAATCTTATGGCACATTTAAATGACAAAAGCATTCTATATTAAGTTAAAGTAAGAATTTAAAATATTTTTACGAAAAAAAAAATGAATCTATATCTGATATTATAAAAAGATAAATGATTGTCATGTCCATTAGTTATTTATTCATATATGTCATAATAAAGAAAATTAATACAAATTCTTCTTATTTTCTTCATTTCTATTGTTTACCCTTCCTTCGTTCCAAAGATTTATTACATACTGTATCTCAAAGCACACAAAACTGTCGTTTTTCTTTTCTTAAACATTAACACTGTTTCGTGTTTTCCAAGATGCCTGAAAAGATGGAATGCTTATTTCTAGCGGATGTTTTATCGTCGATATTCGACCTAATGCTTACTCTCTGGGTCGCCTACAGAAGATTTCAAAATTATGTTTGTCTAGCCAAAGACAATCAAATTAAGTGTTTTGCATTCGTTATGGAAAAAACAAAATCGGTAACATGGTTATAGCATTCGTGATGAATCAGGCTGATATAGGTTCACGTGCAAATGAGATTAGAAGTCAATATTCCTACCACCATTAAAAAAGTTGTCCCTCAGTAGGTGCTGGAAATCTTAAACCTTTAAATTTTGGTTTTCTAACATCTTTAAAATTTAAGGGTTTCGAGGGAATTTTTTAAATATGGCAAGTTGCTGAGTTCTCAGGAATTGTGAAGAGTTTTAAGTCTGACGTGTTTTTCTTTTAACTATTATATTTTCAAAGAAAAAAAAAAAATTTTCAACTATTACATTTTCAAAGGAAAAGAAACAGATTCGCTGAAACGAGTCTCAGAAGTATTACATGTCTATAAGATCATTTAGATTTTGAATTCAACTATTCAATTATTGTAAACAAACAAAAGTGTGAGAAGTTCTTAATGACTATGCAATGTTCTAATTATAACAACAAATAAATTAAATGACAATTTTCTCTTTTAATTAAGCGGACTAAAATACACAGCAATCATTATTCTTAAAAAAATGTTTTGTTTTATTTTATACTTTTTGAATTCCAAAACCAATTGATTGAGTGAATCTGCTGAGAAAATATTTTTGATTCAATAGAGCGATACTCATTTTAAATGAAATATATTGAGATGACGAACAGTTTTCAAGCTCAAAAATCCATTTTACAATACAAGATAGGAACTTTTTCAATGAACAGAGCTTTATAATTCCTACTTGATCAAATGTAAAGAAATCCGTTGTATGACTTAATTAAATTTAAGGACCACTCCTCATATAATGAAAGATATATCTATTAACTTCATATTTGTAATTGGAATATGTGTTTTGACTATTCTAGAATTAAATTTTGTTTTGAACACTTCAAAATAGTGTTCTTGACTTTATTTTCTTAAATAGTTAGGTCGAAAATGCACTGCTTTCTAGGTTTAAATCACTTCCATTTAAGTTAATTTGGTTAATTATCTCTAGAACTCTACAAGACAATTATTAAAATTGAAATCAACAATTTATTGACAGAACTGGTATAGTATGAGACGAAGAATATGGATTTTGAAGAGAACGTGACTTAGTTAATGAATAAGGCATAGGAAACCTGCAAAATCCCACTAATTTAATCGATGAACATTTGATTGAAACGTCTGTGTTTAGTTTTTTTTTGTTACGCCTGTACTTTCGGTACACTAATTGTTTTATTTGTGCAATTGTAATGCGTTAGCTTACGTTTGAACATTAACATTCTTCATAGCACCTTTTTGATCTTTAAAAAGTAACAAAATTTTATGGGGAAAATGTTTCAATTCATTTACATTTCTATTCATCATGTGATTTAAAGCAGTAGAAATGTATACTCTCCATTTTTTTTAAAGAATCTAGAAAGATGCTAATTATTATAAGAATGTGTGTATTTGAATAACTCTATGCAAATAATGTATCTGAATATAACAGGAATAAAAATAAGATATTCGCAGAATGATACTTTTGCATGGAGAGAATTCTACTTTTTCACATACTGCAAATTCCGGTCTTGGTTTCACTTAGTTCGATGCATGCACTGTCTAACGTTCTCAAAGGTGAACAAAATTGTGCTTCTTCAAAATAAATGGAGGAAAAAAACTAGGGTTTGGAACCGATCTAATTTCATTATTCATGCATTTATTTTCTTCTGTCATCTTCAAATAGTGTTTCTTTTTCCTTACTTTTTCGAATTTCGGTGTAATTTTCTGAGTACGATCTGAGTTTTAATTGAGGAAGGCTACTGACAAATCTGATGGTGTTTCAGGGATTTCAACAACCTTGTTTAAATTCAGAAATTAATACATTCTATGGTCGTGAATAATATTTTTTTGTAAATATGACCAATCAATGCGCCGAATTTGATTGAAATAGTACATATTCTCATACCATTTGTTAGGCCTTTGTTTAAACACTTAATTAAACTATAAGATTTTCTGTATACCTGATTAATACATAAAACTCGTGATCGGTTGCAACTGATCGATCGGGTTAGCTCACTTCTTCTAAAAGCACCTGATATCATCTCTGGAGGATAAGTTTTCCAAAGTCACAGAGTATGCTCTGAGTATGAACAATTTTTAAACAATAACACGCCACTCATACATAAGTTGATGTTACAGGAATTTCAACAACCTCGTTTTAAGTTGGGATTTCTTAATTCGGTGGTCGCTATAATAATATTATTAGGAAATATAATCCATCAATGGGTCGAACTTTAGCTGACGTGTTTCATAGCAATTTTGGGACCTTTGTTTTTGTACTTAAGTTTGTCCACGGAATGTTTTACTTGATCAATGTATATATAGGGCCCACTGCGGGTGACCGGTGAACAGAGGGTGCTATTTCCTCTTTGGCACCTGATACCACCTTTAGAATTTCCAGTGGTCCGTATTATGCTCTGTTCTCAGATTTGTATTTTTTTTAAAAGTTTTTATGAGATCATTTACTGTTGAAGTTTGTTGTCTTTACCGGTTTCATTTCTAGGATGAAAAATGCAAAATGAAACGACTACATGTATATTTTTTAAATGATCGAATGAGGAAAAATGAGGCCTTGTTTATATTTTTAATAAAAATCATTAGAACATATTTTATGTGAGAGCAGTCATGCCGTATCAAAGGCGTGTGCTCACTGTGTTAGAAGTTTAAATTCATTTACTAATTTACAGGTTTTCTGATAAGAGATATGCACGGAAACCATGTTCAATTTCATCATAAACAGGGGACGTTATCAGCATCCTCGAACATTTGTCAGAGATAGATACAATCACCACCATCGCCTTTAATAAAACCTGAAAATAAGTTATAAATATTCAGTAATTTAAGCCGTGATTAAATTGATAGAACATATAGTTAGTTCAATCATCCTGTTCCCTTGGGTTTTTTTTCCTTGAATGTTCAAGGTCGAGAAAAAATTTTGATAAATTAAATAAATAGATAAGACATTGAAATTTTTGAAAGAAAAATAATAACACATATGCAATTAATTGAAAATTTTTACTTTTTTATTTAAAGCCGTGGTATTGAGAATCAAATGCCTATAGCTAACATATCCGATCCTTATGACATAAATTTATACTAGGTGCCCTTCCAAAATATTTTAAAAGTGAACTCATCAAGGCTACGACTTTCTAGCAATCACACATGAATTTAAACCATGTGTTTTTACTAGGTTACCCTTTTCCATGCTTCTGATCTATCCCTACTAATCACTTGATCTGATATAAATACCCAAATATTGTGTTTTCGACACGATAACTTGAGAAACATCTTCAACCTCTGCAAGAGGGATATATAACTATCATACTAATTTCTTTCAAGGCATAGAGATCCTTCTTATGTGGTTTTAGTGTAGTTTTGTTTACTAATTTAGAATTCAAATGATGTTAATTACGGAAAAAGAAATTAAACATGTTTTTAGAACTATTTCTCCTTGTATGCGTTGTTTGGTATATATATCCAAGTAAAAAAAAAACATTTGAATTAAAGTATTTTATAAATCAACCAAGAATAACTGAGGGTGGACGTTAAAAATTGAATGTTTGGAATACAAAATCTTAACTGTTCTTTATTAGCTGTTCGTAAAAACTGGTCGTCAATTCTATGAAACAGACAAGAAATCTTTATTGATATATTTTTTCTCTTTCATTTTGTCAAACACTACATTTTCTGTAAGAGCCTTCCGTGTAAAAATAATAAAGATTCGTGAACTTCTCAATCAAAAACAAATTGATAATAAATGAAAAATATTCGTGTAACGTGCGAGTCGCGTAAGAGGCGGGAGTGTGTAGGCTTTTATAGTACAGAAATTTGCATCTGTGACAGAAAATTATCAATCCTTGTCGTATATCATCATTACGCAATATATTTTCTTGCTAATAATGACATACGTCTTTTTGGCGGAAAAACGCAATTTTCTCCCTCACTCTGAAATAGCCTTTGTGACGGAATAAAAAAGATAAAATATGGCTTGACAAGGAACTAATAGCAGGTTTTGACGGTTTGATAGCAGAGGGATGTAAATTTCTAATGACATGAATTTCTAATATTTATTTGATGAAAACATGAACAGAAGTATAAAAACGGGAATTGGGGTGGATAATTTATGTACATATTTCATTAATTCCAAAAGTTAAAGGTGAAAAAATTGCCCTTTCCGTTTATTTTAGTGCGATGTGTTTTCATTTCATATTGAAAATTATGTCATTATTGCACTTGAAAACACATTATTATATTTATTTAATATGATCGAGATATTGGAGCCATACAATGTACGTCGATTAAATGCATTCAATTAAGTCAAACTATATGTATGACGTTACCTATGAATTTTTTGCCGCGTGAATCCTATTGAATCCCGCTCTGGCGCCATATATCTTTATAAAATGAAATCATTTCCACGATCAGAAAATGTATGAAATATTAAAGAGGTGGGAAATGGAAGTTTCTTCTTAATTTAATAGAGGTTGTGAAATCTTATTATAGCAGATATTATGTACTTTAGTCTTTTGCTAGACGAAGACTTAATGTTTTAAATAGCTCATCATTGTACTTAATGTTTGGTTCATCAAATATTCAAATTCAGTTCACAAATTTAACCAAAAAATGTTGTTTTTTTTTATATTACATAATCAGTTTGATATTTGTCAATTAAACATGAACTTTATTACTGTTAATCCTGAAGAGTTTAATACAAGTGTGAAACCAATGTTTCTGCTTGATTTTCTATTGAAAGACTAAAAGACTTTATTTAACTTTGAGAAGTACACTAAAACCAAAACACTATTGTGAAAGTGACTGCTAGGATAACAAATTATAAATATGGCTTTAAAATTCTCTTGTAAAACGCCAATCAAGAAATTAGAATTCTTGGTAGAGAGATCTAGCTTGGCGGTATTTGCACTTAAGAAAGCAAAGATATTCCGCTGAGACGCTTAATTAATATTGTGCTAATGTTACACAATATATATGATTCGTATTGGTTGTTAGAAAAGTATATGAACACTTTAAATTCCCCTAGTTTTTTTTATAACCGAAATATTTATTTGTTATGCCTTTCAAAGATTATATGATGGAATGGACTTTGTGATATAGATTAAATGTAAGGGGAGTTTGTTCCAGCTCTCTCATCAATAATATTGAAAATATAATGATTTTTTTAAGTAAACCGAAAGGTCTTTTGGATGAGATCTTAAAAACTGAAGCCGTGTTTCTCGGCAGGATATTAAATCGTCACTGCACAACGACCCTTCTCATTATAAGGTGACGTCTTTATATTGTAAAACAATGTTGTAATGATTATGTTGTAAAACAACATATTATCAATCAGTCTCATCCAAAAGACCCATGACTTTCATTTTAAAGTGTCATGCGCTTGGTGAAGAAACAGCTGCTATCTATTTATTATCGACTTGCGATAGTTGTGGTCGAGATTCGAACCCACGACGCTTTGACCATCGAGCGAGCGCTCTTTTCTGGACATAAACACATAATTAGGCCTATATAATCACAATAACGAATTCAAGAGTTTCATAGAGACATGAAGTTTGTCAGTTTGTCACGTTAGTCGTTATCAATTCTTCAAGAGTGCCCTAAAGACAAAGTACACTTGATCACGTACTAACTTTATGTAATTTCACAATGAAATATTCTACTTTCTTTTTCTTCTCTTTTTTGAATCGTGTTTTCAAAAGAAGTTGTTATACTCCATCCAATTGTTCGTGGTTTATAACGCATCATACTTTTAAAAAAATCACCCCATAGCACTTGAAACTTGTTCGAAAATAATTATTTTAGAAGTGTTTGTAAATATTTTCAAATTATTTATAGCATAGGCTCGTTTAACAGGTTCCAAAACAGTAGAGTCATGTCACTTTCACTATTTAACATAATTGACAAGATTTTAGCGCATCGTATTTTTTTTCTTCTAAAGGAGTCTGTTTACTACTTTAAGTAAGTATCAATTAATGAAATTTAAAGTCTCTGACTTCCACTCAGAATTGTCTTTGCAATTTCTGTGCAAAAATTCATGGCTCATTTATTATTATGCCATTCGATTTCTTCGGCTATTTGAGAGTTTGATTGAAAGATTTCCCAAAAGCAACGCATAAATTTATTGCTCCTCCATGATGTAACAAGATGTAAACGTTTTCAGCTTTTGTTGTTTTTTTTAAGATGTAAACCCTTTTCTAAATTAGATTTGATTCCTTTGTGTGTAATACGTAAATAATTTGGCATTTAATTTATAAACATGTATTTGTTTTAATGTAAGAAGGCGTCTGTGTTCTTTATCTCTCCTTCTAATTCTCAATGTTTTACTAAGAGTTTAGGAACATTTTCCTCCTATTCTTAAGTCACAAAGTAAAGTTAGAGAATTGTTTTTCTGCAATAAGAATTTGTTGAAATAATTCAAATGTAAAAGAAAAATACCTAAAACAAAAATCTTATGAACTACCTGTCTTACTTTAAGCAAGGAATGGAAAGTTTACACGTAGGTTATAATAATTGATATTCGTTCAGTTCAAAGATTGATTTTGAATAAATTCTACTACATATATATCAGCCTAATCAGGGATCTTTTTTAAGACGTATTCCCTAGCTTCGTTAAGAATTTTTCCCAAACCCACAAAAATTGGTTCCAACGAAAATTAGTCAATTTACAATATTATTCCATTTATAATACTAATGTCACAAGTGGAAAGGCTATTGCAGTCAAATTGTGTACATGTATGCCGCAATTTGATGTACTTTAATTATGGATAAGATTTTTTAAAAAACAATTTCAGTATCATAGAAAACAAAAACTCATGTTTATGTGAACCGAGGGATGTCTTTGAAAGCAGTGGGATTGATAGAAAAAGTTATTCCAATGAAATCCATTACAATAGGAATGAACGTTCATTGATCCTCTCTTACAAAAGGTGCAATAAAATATTTATCTATAAATATTCATAGCGAGGAGAATTTAACGTCTCATGGATTTATTTTCACCAAGGTAGACAGCAAACGCAGGTTATTATTTCTAAATGAACAAAATAACGTTCTTTGGAAATGATTCTGTCGACGAAATAATGGGACAAGGAGTGATGGAAATGAAATTAATGGAGAGAAAAGTAGCCACAATCACCCACTTTCTCTCGTCTCTGATTGTTCCTTCGTCTGGAAAATATATTCAATAATGGCCATGCAGTGACAGAAACAAATTGAAAAATTATATCATCAGGTCTATGGGGACAATGAGTGATGAATATTCAAGCAGTTCATTTTTCGCTAATGATTCGACAAATGGTCATCTGTTTTAACCTTAATGTTTTCCCCGATCCTCATCCGTCTTTGTGACGGGTTCCTGTTAGTTTCATTCATCGGTCACAATTTATTGACACAAATTATGAAAAAAAAAACCGCCTCATATCGGTATACACCGGAGACACAGAAAACTGTATTGTCCAATTTTTTTTTTTTTTAGAAAAAAATTATTACAGTATGAAAAAATCTAGTTCAAGCCCCATCAAACAGACCTATATTAAATTTAGAAAAAAGAAATTAATTTAAAAAAAAAAGAATTCATGCATTATTAGGCTATTATGTAACACATTGAAATGTTGAAGGACTTTCCGTTTTTTCCCCTATTTTCTGATATTGACAAGGAATACACGGGAGCTGTGACCGGTCGGCAGGGAATGCCCACTCCTCCATGGCACCTGATTCCACCTCTGATGTTTTATAGTTCCGCGTTTTATCTCCTCCTGTTTGTATAATCGTTTGATTGGACTTGAATACTGTTCATTATCTCTATATAACGGTATCTTCATATATTTTATGCATATTTATCCTTCAAAACACTTCCTGAGAAAGTTAAACCAATTTAATAACTTTATTCATATAAATTTGAGAATGTTAACTTACAAAATTACATGCATTTTTTGATAGCCCGTTCTTTTGTAAAACACTCCTCCATTACACCTGATCCAACCTCTGATTTTTTGGAGGTCTGTGTTTGCTCTGCTCCAGTATTGTATTGTATGGACCTTTAGGTATGGACCTCCACTGCATCGCATACATTTTTCATCTCTGCATCTTTTCGAACATTACTTTTATTAATTTCTTGGATATATATTACTATAACCAAAAACACTAAGAAAAATGTCTGACTTTTTTCTTTATTTGAGGGACAAAAAGCACATTCTTCGAGCAAAAAAATCTAACTTTTTTTCTGGAGAGTACATTTTTTTTTAAAGGAGAACATTCCGATTCCACGTTACAAAAATGTGTAAATTACCCATTTTGAAATGTAAGTTAGTTTTATTAAAAATTGTTGTTCACAAGTTTCAAATGATAACCAAATTCTTCAACCATGACGCTTAACAGTGTTTTTATCGACACATATAATTATGCATACCGAAAACTTGTTTGTTTTTATGAGACTAACGACTCGCTTTGTACTTGGATTCATATACACAGATCTACATGAAGTTGTGTTTTTATAGGAATACAAACCGCTAAATTCATATTTGTAATGGAATGCCCCTGATTAAACTCTTGTAATCATCAAGAAATAGGTGATTTAGTATACATTGAAACACAGGAGATGAAATCGGCCTTTAATATTTGAACTTTTATAAGAGTTATGCTTATTGTTCGCTTTTTGTTTCGAAGTAAAGTACACGTACTTTATAAGCTAAGAAACTGAGCACCGTTTTTCTCCCGGAGTGCATTTTTATAATTCACAGTTTAATTGAAATCATTCTTGGACCTATTATCCATTACATGTATCATATGTTATGATTTCATTAGTTGAAACTTTCTGTTTCATTTGTTATTTATCTTTTTAACAAATTTAGTGATACATCTTTTGTTTAGAGTTCTTCCTCTATGCCTAATAATATCCTGGAAAATTGGCACTAATACCAATACCGTTAATTAACTTTAAACTTTAAATTACTAACAAAAAAACTCACTTCTAATGTTTTTTTGCTAAAGAAAGCAGACATTTTAAACAAATTTTAACCTTATTAGAATTGATTACGTTTTCGTTCTAAGAATTTCATTCTTTTCTATAGAAAATGGTAGAAGAATAATACGATTCTCGTATTCTTGGTGTTAAAGATGTATTGAAACATAAGAAATAGAATGACAATTTAAAACAATTTTTTACCGTATATTTTTTTTTCAAATAATTTTTTATTAATTAAAAACAGAGAGAGATAACGTATTTGGTATGAATATTCATAATATAGGAACTATATGTAAATTTGCGCTTTATAAATTAATAAAATAATAATAATAATGATAATAATAATAATAATGATAATAATAATATTCACCGACTTGAATATGATGGCGTAATTAAAAGTTCCATTGTAAATCAAAGTATAAAAGTATTTATTCTAGTTAACTACATGTATGGTAAACTATAGTTATCTAAGGTAAATGTCTGATAGTGTTCTCTCTCTCTCTCTCTCTCTCTCTCTCTCTCTCTCTCTCTCTCTCGTTTTTTGGGTAAAATCATGGAAAAAAACAATAAATCACAAAAGAGAAGAATTTTTCATGATTTTGAACTAATGATTGCAAAACAAATGAGGGGTTAGGATCACCATTTGGCATTTGCCCACAATAAGACGCAATATATCATGAGCAGTACATTTACTTTTAAAATACATCTTAACTCGTGCTGCAGTTTTTTGTTTTTTTTTTAATTCGGATGAGCACTTTTTAAAAGATTATGAGAAGGTGAAGACCACGAACAGTTATCGATCTCAAAAATATATAAAAATTAAAAAAACAAATATATGAAGAGTAAATACGGTTAAAAACAAAGGCTTAACAATTGGTATGAAACAAGTCAGCAAAACTTACAAGGTCAATAAAAGGACCATAATGTTTACGAAATGCCAACTTTACACAAATCCCTGTATCACCAACTTATCAGAGAGTAGCCTGCTTTCCTTTAAATCTTTGATGGTACTCAGGGCAAACTCTTGTGTAGCGAATAGGTTGGGAAACATAAACACATAAGAAGGTGATATTGGAATAAAAAAAATTTTATAAATAAGGTACGTTTACGAAGAAAAAATCTGAAGAGATCACATTTCTTATGTGGCAGTCTCTGTGGTGTCTATCATTTCAAGTTCCCTTGTAGGCCAAAGCTAGTACTTTCCTCTTCTCTTGCAGTTTTTATTTTTAAATTCTGTATTATAGGAATATCATAACAGGTTAACTAAGAAAGGAGCACAATTAGTATCTATCGGAATACCAAATGTTTGTTGGAAAACTCGCCCTCCAAAGATTCCATAAATGTAAAGGAACTACTGTAAACGTATTACATTTAGCGGTGTATTCTATTTAGCGACTTTGGCGGAAAGCAGAGACAGCTAATTCAACATTAGTGTACTTGAGTGTATAATCTGAGTTGTTTTAAAAGAGGTCATTTTGCTGATAAAGAATCAAAGGAGAAAAAACTGTCTTCCATTAAGTCTGCCTTTAGCCCCCGGATAATAATAAAAATTTATTTCACCAAAATGAACGTCAATCATTGTTGCAACACTGTAGCGATTGAATACAATGACCTTGAAATATCATTGTTGATCTGTATAATGTTCGTTCCGAAAGCATTTTATTTCAATTTTCTAAATGAGAGGAGCTATAGGAGAGAGAATAAAATGTAATCATATGCATCAAAACATGGACAAAGATAACAAAACACATCGACAGACTCACTAAATTAAACAATGCAAATAAATTGTTGAAATTTCCTAAATCCTCTCATTAGCGAATCAAAGTGACACGAGCCATAGGAATATTCTCTCATTTCACAAATGGCTTAGTCCAAACACTGATTGTGGACATAATACAGTCTGCTTTTAGACTAAATGTCAACATAGAGCAGGATACACAATATACAATTCTCAGA
This sequence comes from Saccostrea cuccullata, assembly GCF_032062105.1. Lineage (NCBI taxonomy): Eukaryota > Metazoa > Mollusca > Bivalvia > Ostreida > Ostreidae > Saccostrea > Saccostrea cuccullata. The sequence goes on along the minus strand of NW_026918900.1, from coordinate 1,013,391 downwards.
ACTTCGGCATTCTGAATCTCCCAGGACCAATGTTGGTATGTTACACTGTTTACTTTAAACAAACCGTGACGATATATGTCATTTGATCGGCTCAGGCTTGTCACGCGTCTCTCGTTTGATAAAATCCTCATGTTCGGTAATTGCAATTAACTTTTTTCCTCCTGGTGATTCATTTTTATTCGGCCTGCTATCAGGAATCTATCCGGAATTTTGTCTGCCTCATTAATGCTATAATTAGAAGCAAACATATCTTAAATCAATCATTTTGTTATTATTTTTTTTAAAAAGTTCTATATGTTCGTAATAAATGCCAGCAAAATATTCAAAGCAAGCAATATCATATTTAAAAAATGAGATATGTTTATTTTATATACTAGTATTTTATGCCTTCACGCTTAACCATCGGTTCTAAAACCTTGTTACTTATCGGTTACATATATCTATACCACCTATCTACTCCTTGCTACGCCCCCGGGCACATAAGGCAAAGACTAGACTTCTCCACTTCTCTCTATCTTGAGCATTTCTCTCCAGTTGTCCCCAAGTTATAGTTTGTGGTCTCTCATTTCTTTTTCAACAATCCTTTGCCAGGTTTTCTTTGGCCGTCCAGGCTTTCTCTTCCCATCTGGTGTCCAACTAAGGGCTATTGTGATGTTGTTGGCTGGTTTTCTTAACATATGCCCTATCCATCGTCATCTCTACTTTGTCAATAAGTGGTTACATATTGGGATACAAATATCTGTATTAAAACAGCTTACTGTATATTACGCATTTTCTTCAGTGAGGAGGTTCGAAATCAGACTTCGTGTATGTCTAGCCTAAGTCAATAAGAAAGGTTAACAACAAAATCTTCTCCAAGCGCTCTGTACTTCTGAAGTGAAAGTTTGGATCTTTCGGAATACACCCATTACTTAAACTCCTTTCCCAAAGAGATTTTATGGTTTCCTTTTTCAGGGGATCTTAAAATCATTACCTTTAAGGATTTGATGACGTGGCTTTGACACGTCTATGGCCTGCTGAGTCTTGATGTCATATCTTAATTTTTCATTGAAAAAAGCATAAAAACTTTATTGAATTCACAATCATGTTTACAGGTAATTAAAATTGTATTTTTCGACAAGAAATGGTAATATTAATAAATATATTTTACCATTTTATGGTTACTTCCTGTGTCTAGAAGAGAGATACGACACACAAAATATTGATGAAGAAATATTTTTTCGGTAGAATCATGCAAACAATGTCTCTATTTAATATTGAGAATGTTTTATTATTTTGAATTTTTAAGATTTTTAAGAAGAATGAGTTGTGGCTGAATGGTAGTATGAACCTCAGGTATATTTTATTGCTTTCCTTGAGATGCTTTGTTCCGATTGATTAATTACTCAAGAAAAAATGGTCCAATCGAGCAATAAAAACAGGGGTTTATTACCAATTCACAATGAACGATTGACGATTGTGCTTTAAACCTCAAGGGACATTGATGACCTAGAATAGGTATTAAAAATAATTTTGTGTCCCTAATGAGCAGTTTCAGTTCAGAAAGTGATGAAAGGAAAAGGTTAAAACAGACGATGATTTTTTTGTGTGTGTTATATCCTGTTTTGCAACACCGTTTAATCAATTGGAAAAAACAATATACTAGTATAGTGTACTAGCATTTGCTAAGGGAATGTTCATACATAAAAAAAAAAATCACAAATGATGTATACATTGCATAATTACGGCGCCGTTGAAGGGCCAGATAAAAAAAATATTTTTATTTGTTCGGACAAATTAGAAATTCGTTCGGACAAATTAGAAATTCGTTCGGACGAATTAGTTATTTGTTCGGACGAATTAGATATTCGTTCGGACAAATTAGAAATTCGTTCGGACGAATTAGAAATTCGTTCGGACGAATAAGTTATTTGTTCGGACGAATTAGATATTCGTTCGGACAAATTAGTTATTTGTTCGGACGAATTAGATATTCGTTCGGACAAATTAGAAATTCGTTCGGACGAATTAGTTATTTGTTCGGACGAATTAGATATTCGTTCGGACGAATTAGTTATTTGTTCGGACGAATTAGATATTCGTTCGGACAAATTAGAAATTCGTTCGGACGAATTAGTTATTTGTTCGGACGAATTAGATATTCGTTCGGACAAATTAGTTATTTGTTCGGACGAATTAGATATTTGTTCGGGCAAATTAGATGTTTGCACAAATTATCCTGTAAAGAGAGATATACAATTTGTCTATTCAGGAGGATTCATCCTTTTTTAATACATAAAAAGCTCTTTGGACCATGACATACACACGTAGCAACTAGACATGTGATATTAAAGTCGGGTATGTTGATTGTAAATATTCGGAAATAATGGATCTATACCGGTATATATTATTGGCCTAAAGTCTGCCATTCTGAAAGTATATTTTCTGAGAGCCCACTAGTAAATTCAAAGGGTCAGTTACTTCTTATCAAACATCTTTTCACTCCCATCCCTGACTAACACTGGGGTGCCAGTGGTCAGTTACCGCTTCTTTGAAAAGATGAGATCCACTCCTTAAGGTTTTACTCCTACTGCAGGCAATTAGTACGGGAAAAAATTGGCATTGAAAAAGTAAGCCCCCCCCCCCCCCCCCCCCACGAAATAGGACTGTCAACATTGGGCATTTTTTCCTGAGTCACCCCCTTTTTTTTGCTTGTCAACTTTTCAGATAACTATTTTTTTCTCAGGTCCCCCCCCACTTTCAAAAACGATGCTACGTGGCTGCATTGTATTAAAATATCGAGCCTCTTATTCGAGGGTCTTAATTTTTTTTAAGGTGGGGCTTACTAGCTAGGACATTTGTAGATTTGCTTCTATACCGCTGTTCCCACATTTAAGTATTTTGTGATAAAGGAACAAAAAGAGGGAATCTCATAAGTCCATCTCCAATGGATTCTTTCTAAGATCGTTAAAAACTATTATTAACACTCTAAAAAAAGTTTTACTTGTTGTTTTTAAAATAAGATATTAGATTGAGAAAAACTAGTAATTATTAGTAATCCATTTAGTCAGAATAGCAAGTAAATGACTATCATGGTTAGTAATTGTAAACATAATTAGTAATAAGGATGAATTCATTTACTTATAAAATGATTTACTAAGTATCAATAGAGTTACTTAAATTATAGGAATTGTATTACTTTAAATTAGTAAATGAACTACTCATTTTTGTTAAATTATTATTACTTAATTCAGAGATAATATGCTTTCTATTTACTAAATTTTATGAATTATTACTAAGTAAATGTAATTCTGAAATTAATTAAAATCTACAATATTATTACTTAAGACAATACTAAGTAAATGAAATACTTATTATATTTACTAATATCGACATTATTTACTAGAAACACTGCAAGGTACCCGCCCTCTGACATGTGAGTACTACTCACAGATTTCTTTATCAGAGTTCCCTAATTGGGCCCTCTGAATGGTTAAATAGAAGTAATCTACTTATGATGGAAACAATTATACTTTCCATTTCTTTTGCTAATTTCTTCATAACTGTTTTATTATATATAACAATAAAACATTTGATTCCAACTTCGAAAGCCTTAAAAATTGAATAAGTTGTATTTTTTTAAGGACCATTTTAAAAATGGTTAAACATTTTAAGTACTTAATATCGCATTTTTATTAGTGTGACTTTTTTTTCACATGAAGGTATATTTAGATGAAAGATAACTCCTCCTCACAGACAATTAGTGATAAGACTACCATATTTAAGTAATTACTGATCTGAATTCTCCTTGATTTAGTAAATAAATTTTTGTTTTAAGTAAATCAATTAAATACAATTCAAACATGCAAGATGTGTTTGTGAAACACCTATGCCACTGTATGGCAACATAGCAAAGGTTAAACTTTTCTTAAATGCAAATTTAATTATTGGGATTTCTTGATATCTCCAAGGCCAAAAGGTCAAGGTTATTGGTATCTAATGAAAGGTCTTGCTACAAAAAAATACATATGTGAAATATGGAAACACTTGCCTCAACCCTTCAGAAGTTATGGTCAAGGTTACCAATTTTGAAATGTAGGTCAAACTCCAAGGTCAAGGACAAAGGGACAGAGTTGGTGGTACCCAAAGAAAGGTCTTGTCACAAGGATGACCTATGTTAAATATGAATGCACTAACCCTAATCCTTTTAGGTTTGCTTTTTAAAAGTGGGTCAAACTCCAAGGTCAAGGTCAAAGTTCTTGGTATCCTATAAATGGTCTTCTTAAAATGATTACATATATGTAAGTATGAAAGCACTTTTCCTTACCGTTAAAAAGTTATGGCCAAGGTTAAAGTTTTTTCCCAAGGATGGAAATCTCCAGGGTCAAGGTCAAAATTTCATAGTTGTTGGTATTCTATGAAAGTTCTTTCAACAAAAAATATATATGTGAAGTATAAATGTCCTGGTATTTACTGTTAAAAAGATTTGGATAAAGAATAAGTTTGAATTTTTTGTGTATAAGGTCTTGTCACAAGGAATACACGTGTGAAATATGAAAGTTATAGCTCCGCTAAATCAAAAGTTATGGGCAAGGTTAAAGTTTCTGCAAATAAACAAAGAATCAGAGAGACAGCTAGACAGACAGACGGAAACGACAAAAACTATATACCCCCGGAACTTAATCGCTTACGGGGGCATTAAAATATTAATTATATAGTAAATAGTGGTAAAATGTAAGTATTAAAGATCAAGTAAAGTTATTACTTATATACACAAATTTAAGTAAATATAAATTACTAAGTAAAACTTTTTAGTGTGTAAGTAAAACATTTTTTTAAAATACAAAAATCAAGTAAAACATTTGAATCTAGTAATTGACATATATTTCAGTAATTGATTTTAAATTTTAAGTAAATGCTTAGTAATTATCTATTACTTATCTTTGTTATTTCAAGTAAAAAATGACTACTAAGTAAAACTTTTTTAAGAGTGAAGTATCTATGTAAATTTTATTTTATATTTAAATATCAGAAAAGCGCATGAATTAAAACATACAGGTATAATACTGACCAAATTAAACACACGCCCCTTTCCGGGAAAAGGATAAAAAATAGATGAATACATGTACGTTCCTAGAAAGTGCAGTAAAATTTAAAAACACATCATAATTTAATGCAAGTTAAGGTTCTCAATGATTAAGACAATCGATCGTTTTTTAAATAGAGGAGTGGGGGGGGGGGTTGTTACTTGAAAACATTTTGACATTCATTCATGATTTATTTTCCCCGTAAAAGGGGTTGCTTTCATAATTTCCCTTTCTATGTGAGTCATTGGCCTATCAAATCTTCGAACTGGTACTCAACTGTAAAAGCGTATAAACAAAATTAAGAAATGCTGAAAGTGAAATTAAATAGTTTGTTCGACTACATGTAGCTCTCCAATAACGGGAGAGGGCTATAATTATGCTCTGAAAATCAATGGACTAGGGAATATACCAGATTGATCGGTTGACCTCGTAATTCACCGGCTCGCGAGTCATATTAACAACCTGGGATCAATACGGACAGGTTCATTTTTGTGAAGTTTTCTAAATTCACAAACAGGAATATCTAATTAAAAACTCAATGAGGACCTTTTAATCATTTTATACACCGCATATGTACCAGATTAATTGATTGAATGTTTTACGCCGAATCGGCAATATTTCAGCTACAAATCGGCTACATGTGTATCAGAAATGTATTTCAAAAATCAGTCACATGTCATGATTAATAACTGCACGGTAGTGAATATGTACATAAAAATCATAAGAAAGAGATCAACATTAAAACGACTTATCTTCAAAATATTTATTGATAATGTTGTTCATTAAAGTTATTTTGCAAAGAATCAAAATAAAATGAAACGTCTTGGTGCAAACCGCACATTATTCGCGGTTTCCTGATAGTTGTTCACAATTTCTCTAATTTGTCCGAACAAATAACTAATTCGTCCGAACGAATTTCTAATTTGTCCGAACGAATTTCTAATTTGTCCGAACGAATATCTAATTCGTGCGAACAAATATCTAATTTGTCCGAACAAATAACTTATTTGTCCGAACGAATATCTACTTCGTCCGAACAAATAACTAATTCGTCCGAACGAATGTCTAATTTGTCCGAACAAATAACTAATTCGTCCGAACGAATTTCTAATTTGTCCGAACAAATAAAAATATTTTTTTACCTGGCCCTCCAGCGGCGCCGTACATAATGATACTTTTGGGGAAAATTATCTTTTTGTGTATCTAGGTTGTAAGGAGTTTTTGTCACGTCTGCTCGTAAATATAGGAATGGGGATAATATACTTTCTACTTAGAGTCTCCGATATGTCAGTCATGATCATATGACCTTTTATTGACAACATAAAACATGAAAAACTCCACTGCGCATGCTCTAACCTCTGATGTTCTTTGAGGCACGTGTTTGCTCTGCTTCCAATCTGTATTGTGTCAATGGGCTTTTGAGCTTGTCATCGTCATATTCCATTGAAAGAAATGTTTTTCAGTTAGTCATGAAAAGCATTTAAATCAATGAAGAAGCTTATAAAATCTCTTAGGCATATTGGTAACAATCTGCTATATTTTTTCTGTCTCCATGCGGAGAGCAAACGCCATATATGCATCATCTTAAAAAAATTAATTTTTTGTCATGGTTTTGTTCATTTTTGCTAAATTTGTGGGCGATATTTTTTAAAATAACTATGGCTTGTCATCACCTGAGTTTTGTTTTGTATGTTTGTTTCTTTATTTCCGATTTTTTTCCATTTAATTTCGCCACCTATTGTAGTACTGCCCATTCCCGTTGGGACATGGTTTATAAATCCAGTATCTAACCACGGAGGATGCTTCAAAATAGAAATGACATGGTAAGGAAAAAGACCCGTCATTCATCCTCTACAAATGAATATTAATAGACCTTATCATGGTTCTTCTAAATTAAAAGGCAAAATATAAACCATATATCCTCCCGTTTTCACTAAAATGGAATTGATATAGGTGTTGAAGAGACTATACATGAACAATATGACACTTAATCCAACCTCTGATGTTTTGGAGGTCCGTGTTTGATCTTCTCCTATTGTGTATTGTTTTATGGACTTTTGATCTTGAATACTGTTCGATATCTCCATATATTATTATATATATGTAATGGTTCAAGCAGACATGGCTGGTAACAATATCGTCTTTGTTTTTAACATGTGTAAGGCATATTGTTATAATAACTGGATTTTGGAAAAACATGGTTTAATTTATTCTACGTTTAAAAATTCTACAAAATCAATATACTCGCAGTTTACTTTCCAGATTCACAAAAAAAAAAACATATGGAGATATAACGAATATTATTATATGATTGAATAATTTCCATCGCTCTGATTGGCTGAGATCCAACTATGTTAGAAAAATATTACGTTGCATTGACCTGCACGTGACGTTGCAGGTGAATACAAGGATTTATTTCCTCTACATTGATCTAAAAATAGATTGGGAAATTCTAAATTGATACAAATTGTTTTGGGAAGCTATTTAAATGACTATGACTTTTTTTTTCATGTGAACAAAACATACGCGAATATGTATTTTTGGGTAAGGGTGGTAAGAGGGGATGCAGGGACCCCCTCCAACACTTTTACTGAACAACAATTTTTACTTTTTGGCAGTCAGTTTTCCCTGATAATACTCCTTCCTTTCAAAATCTATCCTATAGAGGAGACTGACATTATATATTTTTTTTTTCATGGCAACTAAAATTGATAAAAAACATTTCAAATTGATACGACTAGTAAGGTTTATTTACATTTTAATTCTGCCTCTCTCTTGTATTTGGCTAGAACTTAATTAAATGCAAACAAGTAATAAGCTGTATCATTTTATCAGTGACTCATATAATAAAACAATCATTGCTGTTTTTTCGGTCAATACAATGATTTAGCCATCTTCGAAGTACAATATTCACCTCGCCCTTCGGGCTCGGTGAATATTGTACTCCTCAGATAGCTAAATCATTTTATTATATGATTGAATAATTTCAATCTCTCTGATTGGCTGAGATCCAACTATGTTAGAAAAATACAACGTTGTATTGACCTGCACGTGACGTTGCAGGTGAATACAAGGATTTATTTCCTCTACATTGATCTAAAAATAGATCGGGAAATTCCAAATTGATACAAATTGAATTGGTAAGCTATTTAAACGAATATTACTTTTTTTCAATTGAACAAAGATAAGAGAATATATATTTTCGGGTGAGGGTGGTAAGAGGGGATGCAGGGCCCCCCTCCAATACTATTATTTTAACAATAATTTTTACTTTTTGGCAGTCAATTTTCCCTAATAATACTCCTTCGTTTCGAAATCTATCCTATAAAAAAGACTTATTATTTTTTTTATGGCAACTAAAATTGATAAAAAACATTTCAAACTGATACGACTGGTCAAGTTTATTTACATTTTAAATCTACTTCTGTCTTGTATTTGGCTAGGACTTAATCAAATGCAAACAAATAATGAGCTGTATCATTTTGTCAGTGAATCATATAATAAAACAATTATTGCTGTTTTTTTCGGTCAATACAATGATTTAACCATCTTCAAAGTACAATATTCACCTCGCCCTTCGGGCTCGGTGAATATTGTACTCCTCAGATGGCTAAATCATTGTATACACCTCAAAAAACAGCAATAATTGTATAGTATTGACCTCAAAAAACAGCAATAATTGTATAGTATTGACCTCAAAAAAACAGCAATAATTGTACAGTATTCAAGATCAAAAGACCATAAACGAATACAAAATAGGAGCAGACCAAACACGGACCTCCAACACATCAGAGGTGGGATCAGGTGCCATGGAGGAGTATGCATCCCCTGCCGAACGGTCACACACGCCGTGTGCTCCTTGCCATGATCGGGAAATAACGAAAAAATTTGTCGTCAATTCAGTGTATAAATAATGGACTAACAATAAGTATGAAAAACGTCAGTCAGCATTTCATTCACTGATAAATTGTTTTTACTGACAAGGTCATTGTATCGACCATCTATAAAACTTAGAAATGATGACTTTAAACGAGACTGTTGATATTCTTGTTTCATCAACTTGTTTTTTAATAATTTACCTCGATTTAGAAATTGTTCATACGTAGAGCATGCTCTTGTGTGTCGAATCAACTGAGATATATAAGCTTCGTATGCAGGTGAGGAAGGTATATTGCTGCAAAGGTACGGTAAGTTCACGATAGAAAAGTTAAGGTCAGCAGGTTTATCATAGAGCTTGGTTGTTAGATTACTATGAACGTCTTTTTCAAGTAAAATATCCAGTTATGAAACAGATGTGTCAGACTCTGTGGTACCTTTTATCTCAAGCTCATCAGGATATATCGTTTTGACATAAGTATGGAAATTGCCATTGTTAACTGACAATATGTAGTCGATATATCTACATGTCGAGCTGAAGGCCACAGCAAGTGTTTTCTTCTTTTCACGCTTAAGATTTTGCACAAATTCTGCTTTATATGATTACAAAAATAGGTTTGCTAATAACAGGGCGCAATTGGTGGCCATGGGAATTCCAACAGATTGTTGGAAGAGCTGGTCTCCAAAACAACATAGATATTGTCAATCAGAAACTCAAGCGTCTTTTATGTCAACTTTAGAGTACTTGTGTGTACAATCAAAAATCAAATTTTAATGTTAACTTTCAAATTTTTAACTTTTTTATCAACCAAAGTGAGTTTGAGCTAACATTCATATATTTAATTAACGATATCAACTTGAGGAAATCTTTTATACGTAATAATCATAATTTCAAGTAGTTAAACCATTTGTAACAAATATATTCATAAGAAATTATTATGTGAGTAGTGCGTAGCCAATGCAAAAATGTTTTAATAACCTTTTTCCTAATAGCTGTTTTTAAAATTGCAAATCAATCCATAAAACCTCTATAAATTGAAATTGAATTTATGATCCTCAGATTTCCAAATCAAGTCCCCGACGAAAACACAGACCTCTAAAACATAAGAGATGGGAGAAGTACCCATCCCATTTTGTGTCACACCCTTCGTGTGCTCCTTATTATATTCGGCAAATGTGGAAAAAAAAATCAGTAGACAATTTATTGTGTTAATAATGGCCAAGCAATTTGTATGAAAACCCCTGACAGCATTTGCATGCATTCTACTTTTTGATATATTTTATTTGCCAGGAAGGTAATTGTATTGACCATACATGTAGGATTTGCGAAATGCTGGCTTTACTCGAGGCTTTTAATATCCTGGTCTCATCAACTTGTTTGTCGATACTTTTCCTCGTTAAAATATTGTAACAGTTGTAGGTCAAGCTCTTGTGTACCGAAGCAGCTGGGAGGCAAAAAACTCCGTATGTGGCTTATTATGGTACATAAATGAGTTGACAATAGAATTTTTTTTTTATTTATTTAAGTAATTGCAAAACATATACACCTCTCTCTCCCATTTCATACCTGTTGGATAAATACAAATACACACACATTAATAAACATCTAGTATACATACATAAGGATAGATACACTTCAATATACGTATAATAAACATGAACATACACTTACGCAATATGCAATGCATATTCAATCAGTAATTATATTAAGAGTTACTATTAGACACATTAAAAAGACATTTCCACTTGGACCATCTATTTTTGTAAAATATATTTCCTGGCAATTTTTCTTCTAAACAATAGTAATTATTTAAATATTTTAAGATATCATTAAAAACAATATTATTGTTTTTTCTTGATCGTTGAAATAAGTATTTCTTCACTAGTAGGATAATCAAATTAATTGCCATATGATCTTCTTCCAAATTACCAAAAATAACAGTTTTGACATCAAATACAATTTTTGTACCAGACTTTTGAAATATCTAATCTGACAATGCTAACCAAATCACAGAAACCTGTGGACAGTAGAAATATACATGCTTGATTGATCCTGGTTCTAAGTTACATATTGAACAAAGTGGTGATTTTTTTTAGACAGATATAGGTTCTTATTAGTACCTAATATTCTATGAATAATTCTAATTATAATAAGACTTTCCAAACGAATACATGTTTCAAAGCATCTCTTAGTATAGAAGTGAAAGAGAAGTAACTCAGTATGAAATTTTTTTCATCTTGAAATTAAAAAAAAATAGTTCGTGTATTTTTTTTTTCAAATTAGATTTCCGTAATCGTGCCTATATAAAAAAACAAAATTTTATTTGATATTCAACGCATCCTAATAAATTGTTCACTTAAAAATTATTACAGTAAATACAATCTGTCATTTGACACGCTGATATTTGAGTAAAGAAAATATTTCATTCACGTCCATGAATGCTACAGTATGATATATGTATACTAGAAAATGATATAAAAAACACCATTTTTAAAAATAAAATTCGTAACAACTTGTTTCCTAAGGTCTAAAACATTCACATACCTATCTATTTTTTACTGTCTTCGATAAACAGCGTTGCGTTAATGATTTCTGCAGAAAATGACTGATGATGTTCTTAGTACTGAGGAGTCTCCCCTGCGCCCCACCAGAACCAGTTTGTCTTCCACCGGGGGTGTCATTGCAGTCCCCAGAACCCCCCCCCTCCCCTCCCCGCCTTCCTATGTGCATATTTAACTTCTCTATGCACCTTCTTGCTGGTAGAGAACATTTATTCTTTAATATTCTCAAATTAATGCGCAGTGTACATTTTGACAGAGGAATGGTACATTTGTAGCAACGTTGAGCATAAAATCAAATTTTTTTTTCGTTCAAAAATTGAAAATTAAACCGTCATTCAATTAAAAGCATTTCATTTTTATTAATTCCATTCTAATATAAATGTTATGTATCATAGGAAGTATACAAGTGTAATAATAAGTGATTTACAAAACTGTATGTTCCATAGTCAATACAAACTCATGAAAGACATCAGAAAATCGTTTTGCTGGCAAGGTTTATGTCAAGTACAATAAATGATAAATTTGATTGGGAAGGGTTCTCAGTTGCAACTATCATCAGATTACATGTACATGATAGTATATATTTCAACTAAAAACAGAAAATAAATTTTAACAATTTTAACAAAATACAGCAAAAAATTAACTATTCAAATAAATGTATGGCACAATGTAAAGACATATATGCGTGCTCTTAACCTTGGTTGATCAAACAAGAGCTGTTCTAAACAATATTACTTGTATCACTCCTATCCTGCGTTATGATCAAAAAATCGCAAGCTTGAAATTTTCGAGAACTGCAGAATCCTAAAACTCTTACACTATGAATCAAAACAATCTATCTAGATACGCTGATCACAAAAAGTTTTTGCGTCACAACGCACAGGCACCTGTTTATTATTATTAATAAGTTTATTATTAGGTAGGTAGTATATATTTTATTAAAGGAAAAATAAATAACGACAGTTGCCTGTGCCACAATGATATGTTATACTGAGTACTCAGTTACAAAATTTCATGTCACAACAGCACACATTAATAATTTTTTGCTGATAAAGACAGTAAAGATTATAATAAAAATCATAATTTTCAATTGATTATATTGCAATAAATTTCTAACAAAAATTATTTGTCTCTATGTTTGCTAAGAATTGGTTTAAACAAAAAAATCTCTTGGTCAATTTCCATCTCAACAGGCTTTAAAAAAATGTCAACACATTATAATGGTAATTAATTACAAGTAAAATGTATATATTTAGATGTATACATTATTTCTCTTCAACTGATGAGGATATAAGGTAATAAAAAAAGGCCGGTGCATTGAATATACTGTTGTCTTTTTTAACATCTTATTAATATACATCTATTTGCAACATTCAGCATATTTTTTATTCATGCCAATGGCATGCTTTACAATTATAAAATATTAGAATGCGAGATAAATTGGGACAAATTCTATTTTACAAAATTATTATAAAAAAATATAAAAATATATAAATAATTGCAAAATAAATATTTATTCAATATAAAAACATAACATTCCAATTAACTATCAACAGTGTGTTATATATTTAAGAGTATTTAATATGAAATAAATTGCAAAACACCTTGTTTAATTAATTTATATACATGTAGACTAGACTATACTGTATATATATTTTGCAAGAATAAATGCATATATTTTTTTTTAATTATTCAGACATGAATCTGCATGTATTGCAAATTATATTGAAAACATTCATGTACCAATATACATGGTATAGAAAGAAAAACAGATCTTCTCAAATCTTCCTTGTGTTTTTTAGTACATAATTCCCGATTTTCTTAGCATTGAGACCAATGATTGTTTTTGAAAAATTTCATTTAACTTTAAAATATGTGCCTTGCAATCTATTGATTTTTTTTTTTCATTTTACACACATTTGAAAACTCACTGGATAAATATCAACCAAAAAAAAACATAAAAGAGGATAATAGAGGAAGTGAAAGGTTACTGTTGAGGCATTATTGAGTTCAACGTGAGAACTAGTACTATACAAGAGAGTACAAGAAAAATTGAAAGGAGTCTTAGAAGGCATAATCAAGGTCAAGGTGCAAACTCCACAAGAGGGTACCAGAAGAAATTAAAGGTCACAGTGATAGCATTATTGAGTTCCCTCTTCACTTTTTCCTCTACGCTTTCTTCTTCCAGATCCACCATGATATTCAGCTGCCTGCTGGTACATGTAATATGTCTTAGCACCAGTTTGGGGTTCCTTGTGCCCAGGCCCTTAATCAGTGTTCCCGTGAACTCTACCTCGTCGTTAACCTGCAAAGCTGACAAGGTCTCTCTGAATGAATGACCAGCATCTAACTCTGCTATTACATACCTTGGCATTGAAATATAAACTTCAAATGTGTACTTGTCAAGATTCCTTAAATGACATTCGTGACCAAGATCATCCATAGTTCGACAGAGTTTGCGGTCCGATTCTGTTTTGTTTACATCGTCACAATCTCCGAATTTTTGTCCATATAAACAACGAATTTCATTTGCAATAAAACCAGGAAATGCACTTAGGAGTGGTTCAATATTATTTGCCACACTCTTAATTTCAGCACGTGAAAATTTTCCATTCCAGGTAACTTTTTGTCCTTCAAGGTGTAGACATTTAAAGCTTTTGTCAAGTTCATTGTCTCCACAAAAGTCCATATATTCTGTGAAAGACATATTAAATGGTTTTGGGGTTTTTGCTGTAGGAAGACGGATGAAAATTAAAGGAAGTATAGCCAGAACACCAAATACAACCATAATGGCAATCTTTACAGGTTTAATTTTACTTTCTAACTTCTTTCCGACAAAGAGTTTCGTCTGGGTCATCAACAGTGGAACTGCAGCAAAGATCAAAGTGATCAAAAGCTTTCCAAAGATTTGGGTATGAAGGAGACTGTAAAACATATAGATGATGCCTCCAGCAATGATCAACAAGGCAAGGGGAATCAGAAATGGCAAGAGGAAATAGCCCAATGTGGCTCTTATCAAACCTTTCCAAGAAGAAAATGGAAAGAAACTTAGCATGAGGTTGAACCAAAAGTAGCAGACAAGATGTGGAATGAGGACTCTGTACACACCTTTCCAGGACTTCTGGGCAGCCATTATAACAAAGATAAGAGGAATCAGCAGAAAAGCCAGGGAAGGGATCCCAAAATGGATCTTAAACCCTGATCCACAATTAATTGTAAATATTGCATCTGTAAATATATGAAGAAGTTTGGTGAAAAATGGTATCTGTGGGAAATGATGAAAGAAAGTTGGTAAGGCAGAGAGAAGATTACAAAAGAGAGACAACAATGTCAGTAAATCATAATGATCACTCAGGGCAACAAAGCAAATGGCTGAGAGAACCCCACAAAGAACACAGATTTCAGAACAAGGGATGTAACTCTTGTTTGCTAGTGAAAAACTAACCACCATTAGGGGTAGAGCACCGAAGAAGACTAAATAAGGAGTCAGCGAGTTCCATGTAAACTGAGACGTTGTCTGCTCTACATCAACGCCAACGTCATACGTCTTCAGAACATCTGCAAGCTTGCTTGCTTCCTTCAATTTCCTTTTCTTGTAGAACATCTGAAGGGTCGTGACCCCCATGACCCCAAAGGTGAGGTAGAATACGACAAGGGGGACAACCTGGAAGATGAGGGCAGCACTGATGAAGCTGTAGAGGAAGAAGACGGAGAGGAGATAAATCTGATTGGTGGGGATCATCTTCATCACAAAGTCCAGCCCTTCCTTAGAAACATACTCTAATCCAGTCTCATACAGGGCCACTGCTGTCTCTTTCGGATATCGGGTTACCTGGAGGTAAGGGAAAAAGCATTTTAAATAATTATTTTGAAAAGTATCACATGAATTAAAGGGTCAGCACGATTATCAAATTCTGTATACAGAGAAATTTTTGCCCTTTTTGGCCATACTCTCTGATTGGCAAATTACCATACCTTTTCATACAGGCCAGCATGCTTGTACTCCACTGAGCCTTCACCCATTTCATCAGGAGATAGAGTTATCTGCCCTTGAATTTTCTTAGACAGGACTTTGACAAATTCTGTTTCACTAATTGTATCACCAATCTTCTTTCCTGAAAATGGACAAGTTTTATCAATTTTAAGTACCTTCGTTAATCATCTCCATTTTTGATGCTGTTTCTACAAATCATTATTAAAAATTGAATTCAAGCAATACAAGTGCCTCTGTGTTGGTGCATGCGAAATTTCTATGTAAAATCAGTTGACATGAGAGGAAATGACACAAAATATATAGCGGTTTATTACTGCTCTTGTTATTAGAGGGGAGAAGGGGTGGTCTTGAAGTGAAACATGCGCCATGGAATCATTTTAGTTAATGAGTCAATGTTCATGAGCTAACAAAAGTCTTAGCATTTTTCTTGGATGACATGTTTATATGGCAGATCAATGATTTTATATGTTTCCAAACTAAACATTTGTAAGGATATAAATTTGTGGGTATAAGTGTGACCCACAAAATCCACAAACATTGGTCCCCACGTACAACAATGATTCCACAGAGTACATCTTTGTTTTATGATCTCTTCACAAATACCTGCAGCCAGGAGTAGTTTTTCCTCCAGTTTATCTCCCCCTGCGAGTTTTTTGACGGATTCTATGTAATCAGCTCGAGACAGAACTTCCCTCTGAGTGCCGTTGATGGCTCGGAACATGTTTTTGGCAGCTCGCCGGATCTTTTTCTCGACATCTGAGGTTTCTAGGCACCAGTCTATTACCTCTCTGTTGGAGTCATCCACACCTGGAATGAGTTCAATATTATTTTACTTTTCGTGAAAATTTAAACATCAATGTTATCGAACCTGTTTTGGGAAAGAAAATGATGGTAGCATGTTGCATTGGACAGTAAATGCAAAAAATATCATGAAAATTAAATTCTTAGGAGAAAAATTTTATCTAAATATCTCAAACATATTAAAATATTGGGCCTTCTATTATAGTTACAAACATTGGGGGTTCTATTTGTCCAGTCATCCAGCATTTATCATATTGTACAGTACGACTACATAATATATAATTAAAATATATCTTTTTTGTAAGTTAAAAGATATATGTATATGTTCACACAATTGATTCAATTGATATCTGTATAAAATCAGTATACTTTACCAGGTAAAATGTGAATGCAAACTTAACACCTATAAATATTTAACCCTCATCATGATACAGTTTTTGGCACAAAGATTAAAGCTTTCCATATTTTAATACCTGTTTTTGTTTGGAGACATTTGTTCAGGAGTTCATCCGCTTTCTCATTTCCCTGTTTGGAGGCCTCTATCAGCCACGTGACGGCTATTTTCCCGTATTTTTGCCTATCCTCCTCGGAACCTGAGTCAGCCAGCTTTAGATAGTGCTCTCCTAAGAGCACCTGACTGGCTTCATCCCCATCTGAAGCCAGCTCTTCCCATTTCTTAATGTTTTCCACACTCCCTAGAAATTGCAAGGTGAATAATTTTACACTGTTGATGCATTAAATACCTATATAATAAATTTAAGTTTGTTTTTTTTTTTTTACACATAAGATACCGTAAAAGTGGAAATTTTAGCAAGACGCAAATTCACAGGTACTTGGGTCTTGGTTTATAAATATGTATGTAGCTTATTCATCTGTGAAAATAAATTAAAGTATATATCAATAAGGTGCATACATATTTATAAATTTATATAAACCAAGACCCCAGTACCTGAGCTATGCTCAAATTTAGTTTTGTGTATTTTAAGTTCATTTAAAGTAAATCAAACATAAGTTAAACTGCATTAAATAGCAAAATTAAGCTACTCCTGGTACTGGTAGCTAAACAAAGATACGTTGGTCTAGCTCTGTGCCTAAACTTGCTGGATTTTATACCTGATGAATCGCCTTCCGCCATTTTTGCTTTTTTGTGATCACATGACTTTAAAGTAGGGCTTTAAATAACTTTTTTTCATCACATGACGACTGTCAAGGTGTGGATCCAATACGCCCCCACTCAGTCGCCCTTTGGTGAAAGATTGGTGGATCCAAAAAAAAAAAAAATGGATACAGCAGTAAACATGGAGAAGAAAATAAATACGTAGTGTAATACTATAAATATTTTACACAATGAATAGTTTGTTTTGCTTTGTTTTGTTTTTTCCCACATTTTTTTAAATAGAAAATTTATCGATCATACATCGCCAGTCTAGAAGTGAAAAATAAAAATAGAAACAAGATCACTATGCATTCGGAACACTACTTCACGTTACCATACACCGAGAAGAAAAAGTCCTTATTACGAACGATCGATAACGTAAGGGAATTCCACAAAATATTTGGCAAGCAAGAACAGGCAATATACAGTCTATATATACACACACAAACGCCGGCCGACGATCAGTCGAACGTCTGTAACTCAGCAATATTCACTTTCTGTTATCATTATTTCCGTACTTCATTTAATAGCAAGGTAAGTAAAATATGTGACCTATTTAAGGGGGCGTGCCCCTGTGCATATTTAACGTTATGTGTTATTTTGCTCGATCTGCATTTCTTTCGATATTGATCAAAAGGGTATGTAAAATATACAGACGCGGTCGCTATGTATTCGTTTTTTTTTTCACAATTGTTAAATAGTCGACGAATTTATATGCATGCATGCACATGTCCATAAGCCTTGGATAAAAGGGGAAGTATTAAAAATGAAGCATTATCTACCTAAACATGCTGAATATGTTACAAAGCAGCTTTAAATTGTAATTAATAAATTACTTGAATTTATTTATAGTGAAACTGTCTTATAAACATTAAACCAACCTTGCAACTTATTTATGTTGACATTCAAGTTATATGCTTGAGAAAGCAGAGAGTTACTGTTCTGCAGGTAATCTGAATATAGACCATGATATATATAGGTATGCTGATGATTTAATCCATTGGTGGATGCAGAGGGGGGGGGGGTTCCGGGGGTTGGACCCCCCCTTTATTTTTTGCCAAGTGGAGAATGAGAGAGAAAGAAGGGGGATAAAACGTTTCCCGAGAATAAGTATTGTACGTCTAACTTAAATATGTATTGAATAGATAGATTCTCACGCATTTAGTTTTTTCCATTCACCTTCACTATTACTTTTTATGAGTGAATGGTTGAAAATATTCTACTTATTTTTATATATCTTATATATGATATGTAACATGCGAGGTTAAATTTGATATTAGATTCCCGCGATCATAATTTGGCTGTGTTGGCTATATACAAGAAGGTGCCATTTTTTAAACTAAATCTTATAAAGGAACTAAAATTTAATTCATTGTTTTATACCCAACCCGAAAAGGATTTTCAAATTCTTTAAAAAAATTCATTCTACTCTTCGGAAATGCTGCAAATCCATTCAATTATAAGGCTTCAGTAGTTTTTAAATGTGTTGATTTTTTTTATACGGGCTGGGGGTACCTTTTCAAAGAAAAAAGGACGTAGAACAAAGATATTATTTTCCACAATCTTATGTTTTTCCATACATGTGTGTGTGAATCTTTGCCTGAGAGTGTGTAAGGGGGGGGGGGGGGGGGGGGGTAGAGGGACACAACCCTGGACCCCCTTTCAAAAATTGCTGGATCCGCCCCTGTAATCTTGCTATCAAGCACTTCGAATGGTTTACAATCAAAACTTGATATATTGGACAAATATTGTAATGACTGGTGTCTAAATGTTAACTTATCCAAGACAAAAATTATGATTTTTAACAGAGCTGGAAAAAAAATATCAGAAAATTTTTCTTTTCAAAATAAGTTGATTGAATGACTGTTCAACAATACAAATATCTTGGTATTTACTTTTGTAACTCAGGTTCTTTTACCTTTGCTCAAAATGAATTATATAAGAAGGCCTTGAAAGCATGTTCATCGTCTCAAGCCACGGGTCGGACATCCTCGCAAGCCAGGGGTCCTGAGTCAACAAGTTGCCGTTGTTAGATGTATCTCTTTAGTACCCAGTCCATCGTCGAACTCAAGCCAATCAGTTCGGAGTCCGCTTATACAGCTCTCTCCCAGAATGAGAGAGGATCGTACATTTTGTCCTGGTTGCGACGAAGGGTCCAGCTGCTCCAGCAGTAACGCCAATTTCATGATAACGTCAAATATATGGATTTTGAATTGTTATCACATGTCACAGGTACTTGTGGACAGGACCCCCCCCCCCCCCCCCCACACACACACACACTATACATCCCCGGGTCAAAAGAATGTTTTCCATTAATTATTCTTCTAGTACATATTTACAATATATTCAATATGAAAAATCCAAAAAGTAACGTAGAGAGCTATATTAATACGGACTCCGGACCGTGGCTTGAGACGATGCGTGAATAAGGATTTTCATTTAATAAAAGTGGTTTTCCACTTCTTGTAGTGTCTCCAAAATTTTAGACACCGTTGAAAAATCGTATACACCAATAACATATACATTTCATTGGATACCACAAACTTTGACCTTTAGACCTTGGAGTTTGCCCTACATATACTTTAAAAAATACTTAAACCTTGGCCATTACTTTTGAACGGTAAGGGCTAGGGTTTTCATGCTTCATATATGTAATCTTTGTGACAAGATCTTTCATTGGATACCAACAACTTTGACACTTTGACCTTGACCTTAGAGTTTGGCCAACTTTAAAAAAACGTATACATGTACCTTGGCTATAACTTTTGAACGTAATTGCTAGGACTTTCATGCTTCACATATGTAACCCTTCTGACAAGACTTTTTTATTAGATACCAACAACTTTGACCCTTTGACCTTGGAGTTTGACTACTTTTAAAAACTTTTACATTGGCCATAACTTTTGAACGGTAAGGACCAGGGCTTTCATACTTCACACATTTAATCCTTGATTTCTTTCAGACATGCCTCCCAAGAGAAAAGCACCCGCTAAGGCCAAGGCCGGAGGAAAGAAGGCCAAGGCCAATCCCCCAGAAGAGGAAGACAAGCCCCAAACCACACAGGACGTCATCGCTAAACTTAAGGCCTCAGAAAAAAAATCTGGCTCCAAGAAGAAGAGAAAAGTCGACGCCTTTGTGCCCCAGGCTGCCAGTTATGAGGTGATTCAACAGTAATGGATATTAAAAAAAGGGGGGGGGGTCCGCTGGGCCTAGGATTCACGGAGTTATAAAAACATTTAATTGATAAAATGACGTAAAATAAATAGATTAAGATACTTGTAGGCACCGGCACCTGACGATCGAATGATTGGTATAACCCTCTCCCGGTCCATCTAAGATTTTGTAGACACCATGATCACTATACAAACAAAATTACACAAACTCCTAGCCTTTCATACCAATGCTTTATTATTTGATATCTTGTTTTAAGACATTTTGTTAATTTTTAGAGATTGCCCTTTTACCATATTTACGGTACAGAATATGAAAATAGGAAATAATCACGTGCGTGTATTTTGTCATCATGTTAAAGCATTTTTAAAAAAGTTCGGGGGTGGGTGGGGTTGTGTTAAATCCACAGGCACTTGACGTTACTTATTTTTCTTACTAAAAATTAACCCTTTTACGTAATATTATTAGGTAGATACACAACAACTGTACCACTGGTAAATTAATTAGCAATCCATCATTTTGGATAAAAAATTATACTCTGTAGAAACATATTAGCTTAAAAGTGAGTGAACAATGTATCATTTCATGAGCTTAACGTACCATATGATGCTTTTTTAATAATAAATATAAATGGATATTGTTAATTTTAAGTTTATCGTGGAGGAGAAGTCTACTTTCCTTATTTTCTTTTTTTTTCCAAATACTTATATATCCGAGGGGACATTGAATCTAACGGACACAAATGAAAATTTGCCATCCATTTTTCACCCATGTGGTGGGACACAGTTGACAAATTTACCATATTTTGTCAATTTTCTGAGATCTTGATCTTAACAGGCACGTAGCAACGGGGGGGGGGGGGGTCCCCAAAAGTACTTACACTATAGGAAATGTTCATTGAAAGGCTGATCCCCCCATAACGTTTTGCGATATAAGGAAAATGTAGTATTATATAGTAAAAAAAAATTATATTCTTTGAATTTCCAGGTATATGAGGATTATGATTGTATGCTGAACCAAACGAACATCGGTCATAACAACAACAAATATTACGTCATTCAGGTCCTGAATAGACTTGGCAATTTTTATGCCTGGAATCGTTGGGGGCGAGTGGTAAGTCATTTACAGTCTGGATTTTCAGTGTTAGTGTGTGTGTTTGTTTGTGTGTTGGGTGGGGGTGCTACTTAAGGTATAAAAAACCCACGCAACTGAATTGTGTGATACTGATCTATGAACTGATTAAAAAACTGCAAATCATTGGACAATTGGAAATAAATAGTAATAATAAATTGTATGAATTTTGTAATAATTTATCGAGAGTGACTATTTCAAAGCATGTGCTATTCACGCAGGGTGAGAGCGGTGCCAATGCAATGAAAGGCCCATTTAGTACAGCAGACGGTGCCATCAAGGATTTCACCAAAAAGTTCCAGGACAAGACCAGAAACAAGTGGGAGAATAGGGACTCCTTTACCCCGATGAAAGGGAAATACACGATGATTGAAATGTCTTTGGAGGATGAGGACGAAGCAGATGCCCCCGCTGAAGTAATTTTTTTTTAAAAAATGTAAAGCAATTACGTTTGAAGCAAAATTTTAGTTTGGTGAGGGGTGCATAGTTGATGCATGGGATGGGTACAACCTAATGATGTTTGACAAGATCTATATGTATGATTTTTTTTTATTTGTCTCTAGGTTAAAACTAAGCCTAAAGGGCCGGCAATGAAATGTACACTCGACGCACCCACCCAGTCCCTTCTGAGGCTCATCTTTGACCATGATATGTTTAAGGATGCCATGAAGAGTTTTGATATTGGTAAGTTTCATAGTTTTTTTTTTTAATTTAAAAATTGAGATATGTATATGTACATGAATATGAAGTTGAGAAAACGGAAATCGCTTTTTTCTTAATAGAAATATGCATGTAGTAGTATTTAAAAAAAAAAATGCGGAATTTCGCCCCATTCCATGAACTCAGTTTGAATAACACAGTGTTACATTGTAGATTAGAACAGAAGCCTTTTTTTTTTTAGATTTCTAATTTCTTTTTCAGACGTGAAAAAGATGCCATTAGGAAAATTGAGCAAGACGCAAATTGCAAAAGGATTCGAGGTTCTAGAAGAGCTGGAAAAGGCAATAGATTCTAGAAATAATTCACAAATGATGGCACTATCCTCCAAATTTTACACTGTAATTCCTCATGATTTTGGGAGGAGAGTTCCGCCTGTCATGAAAACGCTTGAAGACGTTCGCCAGAAATATGACATGCTGTTGGTAGGACATTTGCTTTTGTCAATATATACATAAACTTCTGGATGCATTAATGATGTATTGTTTTACATGTACAAATTACTTGAAATTATAATTATGCTTTCCTTTGATAAAGGTTTTGGGTGACATAGAAATTGCACAGACTCTTGAAAAAGAGAGGGAAAAGGCTACCACGGTATGTATAATTCTATTTTATTCTGTCATGACTGTCTGATAATAAGTACATTGTATATAGTAAACATTTTACCCCTTTTACTTCCCCCACCTCAAAGTGGAACATTTGGAACATTTTTTCTACATTTAAGCCTATACTCATTCATCAAATCTGCTGTATTAAGGAGTAATTCAGGGAATCGTGTCCTTTCCAATACTTACTAAAGTACATGCAAATTTTGCCTGCAATTTACAAACACTGGGATACATGAATCAAAGTATTCCACAATTAAAAAAAAAATAGATATTCACTGTTTCTCATCATAGTTCTTCTTATTTTGTTTTATTTAAAGGACTCTGGGAAACAGCCCGATCCTTTGGACGTGAACTATGGTCTCCTGAAATGTGAACTAAAACACCTAGACCCCAAATCTAAGGAATTTAAGGTAACATTTTGATTTTTTTGTTACATTTGATTAGGTAAAAGATTAATCCATTCTTAAATATAACACATACAAATAGACAAACAAATATAAAATATGTATTTGCAAGATGTTGACCTAGATATGTGTATACTTTTTTGTGAACTAGTAAATTAACGAATCTCTCTCTCTCTCTCTCTCTAAAAATGTAATTGAAAATGATAATTATAATATCCATTTAAAACACCATTGGGGTATACAATGCATTTACAAGTATTAGATTTAGAATACAAAGAAAGGGGGCGTACAGGGTGTGGACACCCTCCCCCTCGAGATAATATGTTTCTCAATTTTCAAAATTCACGGAAAAATTATATTTTTCTAAAATCGTGTTCCAAGTAATGTCATCTTCAAAACATTTTATTATTTTATTTTGCTGAACGACTTATAATTTGACAATCTTTTTTTCCCAAAATTTACAGTTAAGCATATTCCCTGAAAAATGGGTTTACTAGAGAGCCATAAAAAATGAATTTTGAAATGAATAAGTCAAGTCTCCATTCTTCGTTAAGGCTTAAATGACCAAAACGTAAATGTGAAGCCATTTCATTTGTCCAAATAATGATATCTGAACCCATTCTATATGAAAATCGAACATTTCTGAAAAAAATTAGACTTCAACAAACCCGTTCATTTAAATCACACCGACAGACACCAATATCACATACTTCGTAGTGGTTAACGCGTTCGGTCTTCCGCCAATCTATGTGCTATGGAGAGAGTTCGATTCATACGTAGAGCTTTGATATTATAAACCATATAATCTTGAAAAAATATAATTTTTCATGAACTTTAAAAATCGAGAAATGTCTTTTCTTACAGCGATGGATTGTCCTTGCGTTTACGCCTCCATTCTTTTCTCGACACCTTATTTTCGCGGGATATAGTCATTAATTCTTTATTAGTGAGGCAAAGTTCTCATTGGATTGCGGTTATTTCTGTAAATAATCTATATGGATACTAATATACGTGAGAATGCACCTTCGCTAAGTTTACGACCCCCCCCCCTTCATCGTCGGAAACCACAGCCAACGATCCTCTCCCATTCTGTAGGAAAGAGCTATATGCGGACTCAGGACCGTGCCTTGAGATGATGCCCCTCCTTTTTTCATAAAAAGAAACAAGGGGATGGTCGTTACCTTTGGTCAGCAAAAATGACAGCAAATGTGGTGACTTAATTCATTGATCATTTTGTTGAATTTTGCTTCAGGTTTTGGAAACTTATACAAAGGAGACCGGAAATAAAGGGGGCTGGAGAACTCCTAAGATAAAACACATCTGGTCCATGCGGAGAGAGGGTGAGGTAAGAAACACCCAGAGGAAAGGGAATGGGGGTATTGACCTGGATCAAACTTGAATATATAGATATATTAGGCATTAGGCAGAAAGCGCTAACAGTAAAAATGATTTCCGAGTCTTGTGATTCTTGAATTTTTTTCATTATTTAGATATATATATATGATTTACACAATGCGGAAAGATTGTATTAATGTAAGGAGGTAGGGGAGAGGGAGATATGAGGGAGTGATACATGCAAAATCTATTATTTTTCTAATGATAAATTCTTACCTTCAAAATAATTCAATAACAAGATACTTGGAGGAGTAAAATTTAAACATAATTTTTCAAAATCAGCAATTTTGCATTGATAGATACATAGTTTGCATTTGTAAAAAAATAGTTAATAATCTAAAAAATGATTACTTATTACATGTATGAGGAACATATACATCTATAACCAAAAAAAAAATATTTAAAAAAAGGACAGAAAAAAAAAACAATTAATTGAATTAAAACTCAATTTGAAGTTCGATGATTTTAAATTGCAGGAAAAACGATTTAAACAACATGATAAGGTTACCAATCGAAAACTCCTGTGGCACGGAACTAATGTGGCGGTGGTCGCCGCCATCTTAAAAAGTGGTCTGAGGATTATGCCTCACAGTGGGGGGCGTGTCGGAAGCGGAATCTATTTTGCTTCGGAAAACAGTAAATCTGCAGGATATGGTAAGTCTATAATTACAGGTTTTGATACATTCACGTTTGATCAGGTATATTCATGTTTTACGAAATATAAAATTCTTAACACCTTAATTGAATGTATAATATTTCAATGAGTCTGTGACTCATATTCAGTGAAATAGCATTAAGAAAATTTGACCAGTATAACTTTATTTCCCTTTTTATACCCCACGCAACAAGTTGCGGGAGGTATAAGTTTTTGACCCGTCCGTCATAGTGTCAGTCAGTCAGTCAGTCCTTTTTTTTTTGTCAGCGCAACTCCTCATAAACCGCTGCACAGAATTTCGTCAAACATTGCAAGTATTTAGAACACAATGTGTAGATGTGCATATTACCAGGAAATTCCGATTCCGTTATTTTTCCCGGGAATTTCTGCACTTTTTTACTTAGGCATTTGCCATACCTTGAATATAGAGATGAACAGTTTGTCAGCGCAACTCCTCATAAACCGCTGCACAGAATTTCGTCAAACTTTGCAGATATTTAGGACACAATGTGTAGATGTGCATATTACCAGGAAATTCCGATTCCTTTATTTTTCTTAGAATTTCCACACTTTTCAACTTAGATTTTTTGCCATACCTTGAATATAGAGATGAACATTTTGTCAGCGCAACTCCTCATAAACCGCTGCACAGATTTTCGTCAAACTTTAAAGATATTTAGGACACAGTGTGTAGATGTGCATATTACCAGGAAATTCCGATTCCTTTATTTTTCTTAGAATTTCCACAATTTTCAAATTAGATTTTTGGCCATACCTTGAATATAGAGATGAACATTTTGTCAGCGCAATTCCTCATAAACCGCTGCACAGAATTTCGTCAAACTTTGCAGGTATTTAGGACACAATGTGTAGATGTGCATATTACCAGGAAATTCCGATTCCTTTATTTTTCTGGGAATTTCGGCACTTTTCAAATTAGATTTTTGCAGCACTTTGAGTTTTGGGGGAGCGTGGGGTATGTGAGCTTGCTCACTTTTTCTTTCATTTATCATGAAAAACGAATAGTGACCATTATCTCGAAAAAAAATCAACAAACAATAAAAATCTGTGAATGTGGCATAAAAACATATCCCTAGAAATACCAAAAGTTGGATCAGATGCCCATAGGAGGAGTAAACTTCCCCTGTAAAATAAGATACATTGTACAAATGCAAAATCATTAGAGATTGAAGGTAAAAATCATGCCTTGGCGTTTTCTTTTTTATCATTCACATTCCAATATTTCAGTGCGTTGTGCGGGTAAAACTGGTATAATGTTCCTGAATGAAGTAGCACTAGGAAAAGAGCACCATATTCTTCATGATGATTGGACGTTAAAAGCAGCGCCCTCGGGGCATGACTGTATCATCGCTAAAGGCTGGACAGAGCCTGGTAAGAGAGAGAGAGAACTTTTAAACCTTCAACCCAGTCATTTTTACTCCTCTAAAGTCCTCTTTGATCAAGAATTTGGCACATACAGATTTTGATCTGTCCATTAATCTGTCTGTCTGCAAAAACTTTTTTCTTTGGGTACCACCAAATTTAACCTCTTGACCTTGGAGTTTGACCCACTTTAAAAAAAATTACCACACTCCAACCTTTGTCATAACTTCTGAACATGTGATGCTAAGGCTTTCAATCCTTTCATACTTCACATGTGTATTCAATGTGAATAGCCATTTCAAAGAGTCTTAATATTTTTTACCTTTTGACCTTGACCTAGGTGTTTGACCCACCTTAAAAAAAATTAACCTTGACTGTAATTTTTGAACAGTTAGCACTTGGGATTTCTAATTTCACTTGTGTCTTCTATGTACAGAGACCTTTCTTTGGATACCAACAATATTGACCTTTTGACCTTGACCTTTGCAGTTTGACTTGCATCTGAGCAACTTCATTTATTTTTTCATAAACTGTTGCAGTGCCATTATCTACCATTTGGGGCATAAGTGTCTCATTTGTTTTCATTGTGACCATTTTTTTGGGGTGGGGGGGGGTGGGGGGGGGGGGTTCAATACCCGGATTTTTTAGCTTTTGACCTTGTTTGACCTATATTTTTTGCCATAAGCTGCTATATAAGGGCATCAATGTTTCACCAACACATCTTCTTCTTGCTAACTTTTGCTCAGACTAATTACATGTATGTCATTATAAAATCAGACAGATTTTGGAATTAATTGAAGCCATTTTGATTACAGACCCAAAAAAGAACACAACAATAAAACTGGATGGTAAGGACGTAGTTGTACCTCAGGGGGTACCTATCTCAGTACCAGAGTACGCCAACAAGAGCAGCTTTTCCCAGAGCGAGTATTTAGTTTATAAGGAGAGCCAAAACATGATGCGCTATCTAGTTATGGTGGATTTCTAGAACCCGCTGTAAAATACATACATAGTTCATCCTGGTATTCGACAGAGGAGAATGTGATATAATTGGGATTATATATACATTTAGGTGTTTGAGGCATTTTTTGACAAAATAGTGGAAATACTTCAAATGGAGAGTGTAGTACTAGTATATAAGAAAATAGAGATTTGTCTGCGTTTGATCTTACAGGTAGCATATTGTCTTATTCCGGTATCTGCTGTTTAAGTCTATGAAGAGAAATTCCTTTTTCTTAAATTTTAGTGTTGATTTTTTGTTCATGTTTAGATGTTTGATAGTTTTGTTGTTTGATAATATATGCCAATGCAATCAATTTATGTATTACTTGTATATAATTGTTGCTGCTTAAATCTAGACCCATGACAAAAATCACTCCACATCATTATGAAAATCAAAACTAAGGAAGGCAGTGTGACAGTGTACATGTATTTACTTATAGGGCACCATGAGATTTAACTGTGTATTTTAAAGAAGCATTGTCAATTTATGTCGTATTACTTGAGAAAGTCATGTGTTTGATAAATGTATATTTTATATATATCTTTTAAAGAAATAAATTCTTGGTTTAGTCTCTATTGTAAATGAAATGACTAATAGTATGTAACTTATATAGAAAACCTTATTATATAATTGCGTTTCTTTTTCAGTATAATTTCAAAAATTGTTTTGTTTTTTTCCCCCGAGGTCAGGGGATACAGCTAGTTTGACTGGATGTTAAAGGTTAATGCATTTTTTTTTTTATTTTAATCTGTTTTTTAATTTGTTTTTATATATCTACATTTTTATATTTATGTAACATTGCTGATGCAGTTGTGTTTTTTAAAAATTATTAATATTCTCTGTTAACGTGTTTGTATACACTTGAAAGAAACATTTAGTGATAATTTAATTACATATACATCTTTAATTTTATGCATTTATATTTTAATTAGTATGTTAACATATTTTTGTATATACATCATGATATACAGAATGATCACTAATAAAGTTCACCATAGTCTTAGTATTTTAGTACACATTTATGTATTTATAATTTATGTTTGTTAGAAATAAAAGTTTAACATTAAAAATAATTGATTTAGTTTGCAGTATATTCTCTATTTTGGTAGGAAGATAGGTGAGATCCATCATCCAAAGCAAATCTGGTCAATATAATGCACATACTGTAAATCACTTTTCATTCGCGAGAACTTTATTTTCGCGTAATTACGCAAGACGGAATGCTCGCGAAAATTTCATTCTCGCGTATTATAGAATTCCTTAAGATTATACAGAGCAGTGACCACAATTCGTGAAAATTTTGTCTCGCTAATAAAGAGTCAATGACTATCTCGCGAAAATAAGGTGTCGCGAAAATTAAGTGATCTACAGTAGTTACTGATGGAAATGAGATGCTGCTATAAAAACATATACATGTACATGTACCCAAAATTTTAACCTCTCCAAAAATATTAACCTGGTAATTATTTGGCTGGAAATGCAGCATCTGAAATATGAATGTTACAATGAAACAAATTAAAAGCATTGTGTAACATGCATTTCTGATCAGTGTAGGACATACATGTACATGTAGAAGTAATTGAAAAAAAAACCCATCTGCTCCAAACACTTGAACCTGGGACACTAACATTACATTTGCCCCCAATGACTGCTCTGTGAAAGACAAACTGGAAATTTTGTGATTCAAAATTGAATATCAACTTATGTGTGTATAAATAAAAAATCACAAAGAAAATATAAATATATTTTATTGCAGAAGGGAAACCTCAGTATATCAATTTCATTTTAATGTTTTATCACAAAGTATCACAAAATTTTTTCAGACAATGAGGCCTAGCTTAATCAATTCATTGTTTTCAAAAACATGTCCTTCATTTGAACAAAAAAATTTCACAAACATAAAAATATAAATAAACCAAAATCTCATAAGAATACTTCAGTATAATATCGTTTAAAAAAAAAGGAAAAAAAAATTTTCCCCCAACCTTTTCTTATATTCCCCTTATAAGAAAAGGTTGGGGAAAAACTGTGAATAGGATTATTTCAGGATACTTGTATTCTACTTAAATTTTCCAATAGCATGAACATGCATGTAATCTGTAAAAAAAAATATACCCACAAATACTTTTGGTCCCAATCTTTTTTTTTCATTTAAGGAAATAAACTCAATAGACCCTTTCACGGTAACTGTGGTACTGCTCTTCTGCAGGGCAAAATGATAAAGTTTGGTGAAATATGACGTAAAAGTAATTGTTTAATATATGTCATTTAATTATCTGTCAACAAAAAATTCGCCAAACTTTATTATTTTGCCCTACAGAAGAGCAGTACCACAGTTATTGAAGGGGCTAATTTTATACAATGATACAAACATCTCTCATCATTGTATTTAAAATATAGCTTGAGGAGAGTTTAAAATATTTACAGAATTTTAAAGTACCTTCCTCATTTGAAGGAACCAAGACACATGTATAAAAGGCAAACAAGTCATTCATGTAAGTTTGACAATGAGAAACATTTACGAGTATACATAACATCCAAAAGATATATATTTTACAATCCACTTTCTCTGTTAAATGGCTAGGGTAAGATACCGTGTACATGTAGCTCACTTGGCAGAGCACCTGACTAGAGTTAAAAGACCTGGTCTGATTACAATTTTACTTTTTTATTACTGTAACAGCTAAAATTTGTTCTGATAGCATGTGACTAGAAAAGGGAAGTAAACCATGGAAATTGTGTGGGCAATTACCTGGTATAAAAACATACAGTGACATCTGCCTAATCCAACATGCACTATTAAAGAGACGAATTTTATGTTGCAATAGACAGGGTGTAGGTTTACACAGTGTACATGTACAAAAACATGGAAAATAGTCAAATGGGAACGAAAGTTAACATTGGAATTCACAGTGTGATGAATAACAGAGGTGTTGGATTAGACAGTTTTCACAGTGACTGTATTTATATACAATACAATCCAAGTTTGAGTCTGTTTTCATTCAGTTTGTTAACTGAGAATTTTTTGCTTTGATAATCAATGAAGTACAAAACTATTTTCTAAGAGAGTGGCTCATACAGGCATATACATGATACATGTACAATCATTCAATTTGATAAATATTTTTTGTCAAGAGTACATGGATAAAAAACATTTTGACAAACATGATCATGTGAAAACATGTAATAGTTAGGTGATATATGCATGAAAATTAATGGATAAACTCCAATTTTTTTAATATAAGTAATTTAACAATCTTTACACAAATTAATTTTGCTCTTTCATAAAAAAGTAAATTGCAAAAAATATGTTTTCCTGCATGGCCAAATAAATAGAATGATTATTTTTTAGGTTTGACATTTAGGTTAAGAAATAAGAGACACACATGTATGTACAAGAGAAAGCAACTGCAAAAAAATACAAGGTATTAACTACACAGTTATAATAAATTGTTCATGGCACAAAAATATACATACATTGTAATCGACTTTCGAAAACCATTTCAGTCAAATTTCATGAATAACCTGGAATTATAAATATACTCAAGAAAATTGCACTTACATGTACATGTATATAAAACTTCCCATAAAGAATATAACACCAATATCACTATAAATTCTGTGAAACAGTTTCACGTTTAAATAACCATAAATAAATATTGACATATTTCATGATTTTTTTTTTTTCACTTATTCATTTTCTTTGTTAACTAATTTCATTCTTACTGCATATAAAAAATTACACAACTGACTGTAAATACTGTTTGTATCTTATTTATACTTATTTATAAATTTTTACACTCAAAAACTTGCAGAAACACTACTTATATCTCTGCATCTTGAATGAATTCAAAATGGTTTTCTTGGGATTGATATAATAAGCAATGTACAGTGTATATGTCTACTCAGAGACATTTTAACCCACAATTTATTGTTGCCTTTTTGCCCTTGCTGCATGTACTTGTAAGCAAATTTTAGAAGGGGGCGAATTCAAGAAAATCACATTATCTCTAAAGCAAAACCTTGTCTGGGTGAATTTAAAGCAGGACAAAATAGTTTCCAAGTGTTAAAGGGTGGAAATAACACTGGGCGAAAATAGCACTTTATGCAATACACAATCAAACACATGGCATTTATTTAACCTTTGCAAATACCAAAACTAGGATGATTAAAACTGAACAATTAAATTATCTAAAAGAAAAAAAAATCTGACAAATTAATATTAAACAAAATCATCATTTTTTTTTTACAGATGTACATTTGAAGGGTAAGGAAAACACATATATGTAGAAAATGGATATTATGCTATCAACCTGAGCTAATATACAAATATACATGCATGAATAGTCCATTGAACAGATGCTTTAAGACTTCTGTGTAATTTTCCGGCATACATGTATAATGTACATCAATTATTTCCAAAAAAATAATAATAATGTTGTATTCTGAAGTATACCTCATAAAATATAAACAATATTGCACATATATGGAAAAGAAGAAAAGCTGTTCAGTTTTCCATGGCTTCAAAGTCACAGGTCCATGATCGAGGAATGAGATAATCCAAAAAGTTATTCTGAAAGAAAAAATTGCACA
Organism: Saccostrea cuccullata; assembly: GCF_032062105.1. Taxonomy (NCBI): domain Eukaryota; kingdom Metazoa; phylum Mollusca; class Bivalvia; order Ostreida; family Ostreidae; genus Saccostrea; species Saccostrea cuccullata. Next base: position 980,873 of record NW_026918900.1, on the reverse strand, counting down.
ATGTATAAAATTTAAGATATTTTTAAAAACTCTCCCAAAATTGTTAGCAATCTTAACTCTAAAGCTCTCACTCAAATTTGTTATACATGTATTTGGAGAGGACTGATAAAATTTACTGCATTTTCTGGAAACCTCTGAAAGGATTGATAAAATTTAACAAATTTTCTGGACACCTCTGAGAGAATTAATAAAATCATCTGAATTTTTTCTGGACACCCCTATGAGGATTGATAAAAGAACGAGTGCACTTATGGGCCCCGGTAAAATGTGAAAAAAAATGAAGTTTCAAATTAAGCACAATTTTTTATCTCACATCATTAATTGATATTTAAACCATAAGAATTAACAACTTTTAGCTTTGAAATCCATGAATATTAAAAGCATGAAGCTTTACAATGTAGTAGGGGTCATCCGACATTCGTGAATTTCTATAGTAAAAAGAGGACAGGTATTTTTTTCAAAGCCTTCGTTTACTGTGAGCCTAATCGTGTGCAAACTTGCGGAAAAGACAGTAGACGCATTATACGTTTAGAAAACTTCTGTGAAAATATGAAATTTGCACACGATTAGGCTGGTACTTAAAAAAGGAAAAATGTTCGAAAATTTCAATGTTTTTCCTATTGCAAGCGAGAGCTATTTTTGGCGTGACCCATATTGAACTCACCTGTTGAATACATTATTTAAATAGTCACGTGGGTTTTATCCAGGTAAACATTTGCCAAATGTGCTCACTGTAAATCACTGACACGTTTAAATCGTTCTCCATCGACGTTGTGTGGTCTATTTTTTGGTGTTTATTGGATTTAGTTTTGTAGAATTCTATCATATTTTAATAGTCATCTTGTCATTTTTGGTCCAGGTTGTATATTTTGTAGAAAATTACCATTTAAACTTTCATATATTTCTTTGTGTGTTTATCATAATTGACAAAGGTAAGTCAGTAAAGTAAGGGGAAATAATTATTATTATATTGAACTTCTATATAATTTTTTACGGGGAAAAACCATGCCAAAACATTGCTGTTGCGTTGTTTGTGAAAAACAGGTACCCGTTAAGCGGCGTAGGCTCTTGAAGGGTGGGAAAAATGGAACATTAAGGGGCAATCTCTCTGCACTGCTTGGGCGACGGGTGGGCGAAAATGACTGTTTATGTGGTAAGTGCTATACTCGGAATTATAGGGGTCAGTTGGATAAAAGTTCCATATCGGAGAATTCTGGGGACAAAGTTAATGCTACAGCATTCTATCTCGGAACGAAATCTAACCGCTATTGTGCTATATGTGGGATGAAAAGGAAACAACGATGCAGAATATCTCAAGAATGCCGCACCGATTTCTTTTTAAAGCACAACATCTTATTATATAACAATGCACGTTCCTGTCCTTCTCATTTGTCGGGTAACTCCATAAAAAAATCAGAATTCCAAAAGTACTCTTTTAGACTGAAACGCAGATCGTTCCCGATGTCAAACAATGATCTTTTACATCAGTTGTCAAAATGTAGAGAATTACTACTGAAGAAAGAGTGTTTACGAATTGACTTTGATAACCCCGATTTCCTAAACGATGAAGATTACATTAGTCTCACCGGCATTTCAAAAGATCAGTTCAATACTATTTGTTCTATGGTTGAGAAAAACTCGAGAAATAGAAAACATTCAAATAGAACTGCAATAGGCATTTTGTTAACAAAATTGAGAACAGGTCTTTCGAGCAGTATGTTGAAAACCTTATTTAATATAAGTTGCTGCAAGTATGTATGTCGCATAGTGAAACGCGAAAGAGAAGCATTAATGCAATGTTTCGTGCCAAAAATACGTCGGTTTTGATCACTTGTCCAGAGATGAAGTAATTTCAAATCACACATCTACATTTGCACGTGAATTATTGGCAGGTGGAAGTAAAAATATTGCCATTCTTTTAATAGATGGTACATATGTTTATATGCAAAAAAGTTCCAAGTACTCTTTCCAGAGAAAATCATTTAGTATCTATAAGGGTCGTCCATTAGTTAAGCCTATGATGATTGTAGCTTCAGATGGCTATATTTTGGACATTTTAGGTCCATACCTAGCTGATGGGAAAAATAACGACGCCGCAATTTTGAACCGGCATTTGCGTCAAGGTGAAGGGTTGTTAAAATGGGCAGAGCAAAAAGATATTTTAGTTTTAGATCGTGGGTTTAGGGACTCCTTGGATATAATTGAAACAGTTGGGTTAAAATCAGAAAGTCCTTTTTTCTTACAGAAGGGAAGTAAACAGCATTCAACAAAGGAAGCCAATTTGTCTCGATTGGTTACCAAAATAAGGTGGGCGGTTGAGTCTGCGAATGGTAGACTGAAGACGTGGAAATTTTTAGCAAACGTAGTTCCCAATACCCAAGTTCCCTTTATTGGCGACTACATGTACGTTCGCATTGTTGCGTCCCTTATTAATGCTTTTAGGCCACCAATAGCTAAAAATTCCCCTACAGATTCTGTCGTGGCAAAGAGAATGTTGGAAAAATCAAAAATTGAAGAAAATCCATTAAAAACTTTATTCATTAAAGATAATGGGAGAAGAACTGCTGTCAAAATGTGCAAAATTGATGCTGTTGAGGCAATGCAAGATTTCCCTGTGTTAACCGAAGAGTATCTACGTTCGTTAACGTTTGGCGTATATCAGTTAAAGCAGGCCCTTTCATACTCCTCTGAACATGTAAGTGATGATGGTGGATACGATATATTTATTGGAAAAAATAATCCAAATATTTTGCAAGCAAAGATCCAGTCTAGGCATGTCTCCTCCAAGTCTTACTATCTCTGGATACAGTACAATTCCGCAGATACAGAGGATCCAATAAAATACTGGTATTGCCAGTGCAGATCGGGTGCGCGTTTGGTTGGATGTTGTGCGCATGTTGCCTCTGTATTGTGGTATATTGGAATTAAAACACATGAATCACCTCTGACAAACAAAATTATCCCTAATAATGTCATTGACTGTGGGGATTCAATCGACTAAGATGGCAGAGGATAGTTTAGGGTTAAATAGAGAGGATAGATCCGGATTAATTATCGGTCAAAATTAGAAAAAAAAAATAAGGCTTCAACGTATATTAGGTAATTGGATAGCTAGAATATTTTTGGTGGCCTTGTATAATTTATTGAAATGCATCTATAAGAATGGTATTTTAGTGTCACTATGAAACTAAATTAAAAGATCTGTCGGGCATTCTGGGAAACCACGGTCTAGCTGTCGTGTGAAAACGACTTTAGAAAGGCTGTACGATAACAATTTCGTTGTGTCATTAAAGAACACTGTCCTTTTTTGTTTGATTCTGAAGTTTGTTTATTTATTGTAAAACTTACATTTTACAATTAATTGCACAACAAAAACTAAGGTCATAAAATGCCAAGATTCTAGACACCTAGCTTCAGTGCGAGTTATACCAACTTCCTTCATAATGCCGTCAACCTCATAAAAATATCTGTTTTATCTTTTAAAAGTTTGTTGTCAAGGCATAATAAGCAATTGATACAATGCACTTTAACACTAATATAATTTTAATTTTATAAATACACTTCACAAAAAAAAATTCTAACTGTAAGACTCCAGACTCATTAAACATTAAATTCAGCAAAATAGATGAAAGAAAAAGTAATCAAGCTCACATACCCCATGCTCCCCCAGACTCAAAGTGCTGAAAATCCCGGAAAAAAAGGGAATTGGAATTTTCCCGGTTATATGCACATCTACACATTGTTTAAATACCTGCAAAGTTTGACAAAATTCTGTACAGCGGTTTTAGAGGAGTTGCACTGACAAACTGTTCATCTCTATATTCAAGGTATTGCCCAAAATCAAAGTTGAAATGTGTGGAAATTCCCGGAAAAAATAAAGGAATGGAAATTTCCTGGTAATAAGCACATCTACACATTGTGTCCTAAATATCTGCAAAGTTTGATGAAATTATGTAGAGCGGTTTAAGAGACGTTGCGCTAAAAAAAAAACTGGACTGACGGACTGACTCATTGACTGACACTGTGACTGACTGACGGACGGACGGGTCGAGAACATTATACTTCACGCAACTTGCTGCGTGGGGTATAATTAGTTGATCACGAACCTTTCTAAATTGCCACGGCGTTAGCTCACCTATCTTATTAAAAAGATAAACTTGTTTAATTAAATACCGGTAATCAAATTCAAGATTTACACATATATTAGATATTTATTAAGTCATACATATGTAAAAATGTTTGTACTGATTACATTTCAGATATAAATGCAATTTTGCTTCTCTATTGTTAGCCACTTTTAATAAAATATTAATATCTTAAAGCTCAAAACATAACGTAATAAGGTCCTTAATTATGCAGGCGGAAAAAAAGAATTATTTTGATTATTGCAAAATTTGCACTACTTTTAATTTGACTCAGTGCTACTTAGGTACGCAGGAAAAATTCGTATAGAGTTGATAATAAATTTTGCAATTAAATGCTAGTTAAGTAAAGTCCTTTTTAAACTAAATATCCATTTCTAATATAGATTTTTTTTTATATTGTCATCGATGCAAATATCAATCTTTGCTGTATTATTTTAATTGCCTGCGTGTCAAAATTCTATTTAATCATTATAATTACATTCCGCAACCTAGTTTCATCCGAATTCATTTTTGTATGTTAAATAACGCAAAAAAAGTGATATTTTGCAACTGCGCCCATTAATCCACCACTAGAACTGGTCAAATGTCGATTTAAATTTCTCCTCCCCTAATTTAAATAGACAAAATCCAAATAGGTTCGGTAGTTTTTATTCCGGATTTGGAGTATTTATAGGCATTTAAAAATTGGCAATTGTTTAAAATCATTGCCATTTTTAGTAAAGTTTTACTTTTTTTTTAATTGGAAACATGCAATATTGTTTAAATATTATCAAAAAAGAATGATTAATTGAAATATTCCATGTTAAAACGGCACTGAAAAAGGGCCCATTTACTATTGCTTAAGTGCACTTCTCCTTTACTGTATTTTCTGGACACCTGAGAGAATTGATAAAAGAAGAAGTCTCAATAAGCCATTATCTGTGGTCCCCGGTTACTTGTTAAATTTTAAACTTTCATTAAAAAGCTTAAAAAGTAAACTACATTGTTCTCTCATGTCTGTAGTATATGCTCCAACGTTTAAAAATTTCAAATAATTGCAAAAAAGAACACGCAAAGCTGTGTTTTGAAGGTGGGGTCCTTTGATTTTCATGAATATCAAAAGAAATTTGTGATAGGTACCCACTTCACGGCTTTCGTAAACATCGAGCGCAGCTTTGTTCAAAGTCGACATCAAAATATAATGTGTATATTATATTTATACAGATTGTGTAAAAATATCTTTGTTGAACAACATTGCGCTCTATGTCTTTTACTTAAAAGTATCATGATTTTGAATCTGTTCGGTGAGTACATTTACATAGGATTAACCTCTTGTTGACCTGCTAAGAATAGATAATATGTCACGTGATTCCATTCCGCCACAGGTGAATAACTTTGGAAAGCGTGTTTTCTGTAGGAAGCGACACATGTAGCTCGTATTTGAAAAGTGCAGACACCAGCTTTTATTTTTTTTAAATAAACAAAAGGTTCTCTATAGACTTCGATGAATATCACTTATGTTAAACTCTGACGATTTTCTGGAACATTTTTTTAATTCTCATGCACGTAATCGCAATATTCCTGTTCATTGCGAAAAGCACACGCGTAGATGTATATAAATACACATTTATTTACATAATTTACAGCAAAGTTAAGAAATATATATACATGTCAGGCAGGCAGTATTTGGGGGAGGTTTGACCCATTCTTTTCAGGGATAAATCTTGAGTTCTTCACCCCCCCCCCCCCCCCCCCCAAAAAAAAAAAAAATTTTCATACGCCTTCACGCTTGCTGTTACAATATGAATAAATACACATCAATGTTAATGTTTAATTTTTCAAATAAAAAAATTTGGTATTTTTTTTAAATCCTAATTCTACATTAATCGTTTTCAAGTTTGGAGAATGATTTCCTCGATCTTTTTCTTTTGCTTTATCAAATTCATGTTTCTTGTTTTCTTTTCTAAGCCTCCCCCTGAATGGGAGTGTATGTCTGTGTGTATTTACCGTTAATTATTATGCAACCGCTTGTGCTTTTCAAACAATCATATAAAAGAAAATTATTGTAGTGGGTAAAATATCTTGACATTTTATTCAACAATGATAGATTTAAAAAAAATTATTGTGATTAGGGGGATTTTCAAAACCCCGACAAAAATACCTCAAGAACTAAAAAAGACTCATACCCACCCCAAGTTCAGAAGAATACGAATGATGCAAAATAAAATTCAAACGTATTGAAGATTATTATTACCCATCGTACATTGTTTATTATTTCTTATCTCACGCATCGGTGTCTTCCTTTATATAATACCTAATTTAAATGTTTCCGCCCATTGGTATGTAATAGAGGAACCGTACTCTGTTCGAAAGAAAATGTTCCGGAATTTGTGTGCTCAGTAGGTGTTGGAAATCAGCTTGTATTTCTTGACATTCAAAGTTATTAATAATGATTGTACAAAATGTTAATTAGAAATACTTTGTTATACACAATGAAACTAAAAATAATACCGTATCCTCATGTATATTCTGTAAAATAAGGGCAAAAAAGGGACCATGCTGCTATACTTAAGTGGAAAACTCCTTTAACATTTTTTCTGAACCTGTCTGAGAGAATTTATAAAATTGACCATTTTTTTCTGGACTTGTCCGAAATAATTGATAAAATTGACCATTTTTTTCTGGACTTGTCTGAGAAAATTGATAAAATTGACCATTTTTTTCTGGACACCTCTGAGATTATTGGTATAAATATTTACCATATTTTCTGGACACCTCTGAGATGAATGTTAAAATTTACCGTATTTTCTGACCACCCCTGAGAGAATTGATAAATTTACCATAATTTCTGGACACCTTTGAGAGGATTTATCAAATTTACCATATTTTCTGGACACCTTTGAAAAAATTGATAAAATTTACTTTATTTTCTGTACACCTCTGTCATGAGAGGACTAATAATTTTACCGTATTTTCTGGACACCTCTGTCGCGCGTACCACTCCAGACTGTACAGACACATCAACGTTCCGTTCCCCATTATCAACATCAGCCACAGAAACACATTCCAGCCCCTACCCACTCCCTTAAAGAAGATGAACCCAACTGCAAAAAGAAAAATAATATATAATATAATGTACATACTGCTAATTCAAAATTACTGTAAATGTATTACTGTAAACCAATTTTTCATCGTGACGACTTTATTTCACAATTTTCCAGGGGAAAACTAGTTCCCGACAATTAATTTTCACAATCAAGTCTGTTTTGGATCCGCTGTTAATAGACAAAGAGACTTTAAGGACCAGTTAGCGGCAAGAAATATTTGCGATGACTAGGCTCTTGCAAACCTCACGAATATTTCTCGCCCACAAATAAAACATTTTTTAACAGAATATTAGGGTGTACAATCTTTGGCGGAAATTGATTTTGAACAAGTTAGAAAAGATTTGATTTATTGCACTTACTTATGTTTCTATTTATATCTACATGTACATGTACAAGATATTTAGCGTGGCACTTGAATTAGCAGAAGTTGCTTTCTGCGAAAAGTGCTAAAAAACACGTACAGCTCAATTTATAATGTTTATTGTATACAGTTAATCATGCTTATAATAAGGTGCCAGGGTCAGATGATTTTGTTTTGTTATAAGGGTAATATGTTATTAGAAATATTACATTCACAATATATACGAGGGTTGTCCCGTAAAATCGTGGACAAGTTGTCTAGTTTGAAAAATAATCATCACTGCGTTCTGAAATTTTCACTACTCTTTCGTACATATAATATGAATATACATAGCAAATTTCAAATAGATATATGCATAAATAAACAAACTGTGATATTTTATGTTATGTACTGTTTCGCCCTACGGCGCATGGATTATAACGTCAAGGTGTCTAAAACAGCGTCGCGTTTCATGTTGGTTAAATGTAAAGTTTGATAAGCCCCACTTAAATCTAGAAATTTTTTTGATTTTCATACGTGAGTGTTTATAACCAGTTAAGGAACTAATGTGGCACACTCATGCGATCTTCTGAAGATTTATTAGCAAGTTACGGACAGTATTCTCTCCATCATTTAACTAACAAAGAATCTCATATCGACGGTCGACAGTAACAGCGGCTTTTGCTATTACAATGGCAGTCTGTCCGTATGTTTTGTACTACTTGGGGACTCGATCAAGAAAACTTCGCTAAGAAAACTTCCATTTCATTTATATTTTAAAGATCTGGTGATATTTTTCATATTTTCTTTCTTCTGTATTCATTCAAGTCTCTTAAGGTGTCATTACAACATCCTAATCTAACGGAACTGTTCTCCAGTGCGCCGTAACGTCATCAAACGTCGCCATTTTTCGTGTATTCTGTTTACCACTTTCCCATTTCGAATGCTCGGGAAACTGCCAAAAATTAACCAAAATGCTTGAAATTTTCAAAAAGACGTCAGAATTGATTAAGGAATTTAATTTGAACAATTTTCATCCTAATCTTGTGTATTTCAAACTTTTATTACGATTTAATACTTGTATATTCTCTAATATGACCTTGTTATTTTTACCGTGCGCCGTAGGACCGTACCCTGTGCACATTCAAGCAGAATAAAATCTTCATTTTTGCATATATATTATCAAAAACATCATGATACACTTAAATATGATGAATAAACATTTACTGAAAATTTCAGCTTCGTGCGCCCATTACTTTTTGAGAAAAGCACTTTGTCCACGATTTTACGGGACAACCCTCGTATTTAGATACATGGGGAATAAAAATCCCTTCCCTGTGCGTGTAAATCAATTATAAACATGTTCGCTATAACTGTGTTTAAATGTACTGTACATTTAAACAAACTGAAAATATTAGGAGGTCAGAACAATAAAAGATTCAACAAAGAAATTTTGTACTTACACCCAGCTCCCATGAACATGACGAACAAAACAGGATAGAAGAACTTGAAGCACATGATCAGCACGTACTCGTGAGCCACAGCCGAGATCAGAAACACAAACGCCATGGCCAGGGAACGATTGTTGGGGAAAAGCTGTAAATTATAAATCCTTTTTCATTCATGAAATTAAAACCCCTTGAATGTAATTTTTACCCACACCATAAATTTTTGACCCAAGAAAATTTTAATGATACTACAGTTTATTGAGGAAGTGAAATTTTGAAATTTGGTGAGTGGAAACTGTCATACATGTATCCATGTGAGTTAACTAGCAATTAATGTATCTCTTTAAATATACATATATTTGACATGACTGAAAATACTGTTAACAAATAACAATGCATGTAAACATTTTCATCAAGGTTTCAACATTCCATTATTACAAAACCAAATGCAACTGATGACAGAAACAAGTACAAAATTGTACAAGTAAACTCAAATACCTTTTGATTTTAAATCTATAAATAGTTTTCAGTTTTTAAAGATAGGGTAAGGAAATACCTTGAATGCATCCTTGTAAATGTAAGTATACAGCCAGTCATGTACAACAATATTCCAAGTCCTGTAGTAGCTAGCAAAGGATGTGGAGTTCCACCAATCCTATCAAATTAAACAAATAAGATAAAGTAAGAATGACATTATATTACACATTTGTTGGACCCATGGTGTTGAAGAATTCTCTTCAGAGTTGCTCTTAAATCATATAAGGCTGATGGCTGCATATTAAATCTAAGTGTATTGTGCAGACATTGTTTAGCAAGACTTTAATTAAAGAGACATCATAAACAAACATTACCTTAAGTTTCAATAGTTTTGTATTTCTAAAAGCAGTACATTATATGAGAGGGCTAAAATAGGCTTTGCCTGCTGCCCAATCCCATTCACTTTGTGAATAAAATTTTGTATAAATAAATATTATAATGACATTGAACAAACCTTGTAAAACATTCTGTCTGCAAAAGTCATCATTTCTGCAAAGGCATTAAACCAGGAATGCAAGATAGCAAAGAAGCCTACAATCGAAAAGGAAAAATGACTACTATTCTGGATATCAAAACTTTTCAATGACTAACAAAATATTATTACATGTAAGTTAGAATCCAATTATGTCAAATTTTCATTGCAAAATATGCTAAAATAGTTTTTCTGTAAATTATGACCTAAATTTCTTTATTAAAAAAAAAGCATTTACATGTAAGATAATTTTTATACATGATCAGACAGATACTGTATACAGGGGAATTTTCGCCCCTGTTTTATTTTCGCCCTCTTCATGATTGTACGAATTTAAAACAGGACAAATTCAAAGAACACACATAATATCTTAAACAAGATTTTGACTGGGCGAATTTAAAATGGGGCAAAATTGTTCGCCTGTGCAAAAGGGTGAAAATAACACAGGGCAAAAATGACCCAGAATACAGTAATGAATCTTACAACATCACTCTTACCCAGAACTAAGACTAGCGTAGCAGGCAACATGGAGCCAAACACAGACAAAATCAGAGCCTTGGCTGTAATGTGCTCACGACCAAAGTTACGGAAGACAGGCACGAGAAATCTCTCAAAGATGTAGTACGTGTAGAACAAACAGGCAAGCACCTGTCCTAAATTACTGACCACGTAACTCCAGCGAATCTTCTGTGTCCTGGCGAGGAATCAATCATTTTCAATATATATATATTCAAACAGGAGACAGTCTAAGAACTGTACACGTAAACCAACTTTTAAAAGGGTGCAAGAAATATCCATGAGTTTTGTGACCTACATTAATTTGCAAATATTAATCCCAGCGATTTATTTCCCATTGTATTTGTAAAGAATGTTACATCAGTCACAAAAGTTGATGGCCGCGGATTGATTTCAAACCGATAAATCGTGGATGAAAAATGACACCAATAATAGTTGGTTTACAGTATCAATCCAAGTTCTAAGAGGAAGACAAATTGATGTTACTGTTGAACAATCTACACTGCTTTATATATATTGATGAACTATAAAAATACCTTGGATAAGAGTCTCTGTAGACAAGGGTTGGGATGAACAAGAAATACAGATACTTGGAGAAATCGGGGCAAACATGATCCTCAGAATTATCATCTGTAAAACATCGAAATTTTTTTCATAAACATAGAAAACACTCCATACAAAATATAAACATAGAAAATACTAGATACAGAATCATAGATAACTCTACATACAAAAATCTAAAGCACTGATGCAGTGAATTTTTTTTTTCCTTTCAAGCTTCTTCATCAAAATGAAACAAATAAAATCATGGTTAAAAAAGAAAATCAAGGTAAATATATTACCTTTCTTGTACGCTAATACTTTTGCGGCATTTTCTCTAACAAAAGCATGGACTTTCATCATTAATCGGATCTGAAATTAACAAATTCATTATTACGCCAACAAGAATATGCTCACATCAATCACATTTAGCTTTATTTATTGCACATCTAGAGTAGACTGATTTGTCTTGTTTGCTTTGACATGAATATTTAATAGAAAGTCTTTTTTTTCCAAATGCATTTTCAAGTGTGTACAATCAAACCTGGTTAAGCTGAACATGATGGGATCTACAGTAAAATTCTTAAAGAATAGATGGTTGAGGACTTATCACTTTGACATTCATTGATTTTTGAGATTTCAGTGTTCAAGAGACCAAAGTTCAACTGTATATATATGTTCTTAAAAAAAAAATTTTGTCATGAGAAAGTTCCTTGCCTGCTCCGCTGTGACTATGATGCTGGAACCTGGAGGTAAGGAATTGTCAGTGATGTACTTAATGGGCCACAGAAGAAATACTAGTTGATACAGAATATAGATACAGCCAGCTGCTATGTCGTACCCACCTAAATGGAAGAAAAACAAGAAATTCAAAATTCATAAAAAAGAAAGGAGCTGAATAACTCATTTCATCTATACCCTAAAATCAGCAATACAATTAAAAATATTGCAGTATTGTGATATTTCCAGCAGATACCCGGCCCGAAGTAAAACTAAATTTATCAAGTGCATGTACTTGTATACTGTAAAGTATTTTTTTAACCTACTTTTATTTGTATGCGAGAAATATACACGAGTTTTGCGACCTTCGTTAACTCGTGAATATTAAATCTGCCAAACATTTGTTTTTCTTTACATTTGCAGAAAATGTTTAATCGTCGCAAATCGATTTTCCAAAATGACGAATCAAAAATAAAATATGACACGAATAATAGTTGGTTTACAGTGTATGCACTTACCTGTTTCACAAGTCTCTGATCACATGATTTACTCTAGTGCTTTATAAATGCATTTAATGAAAGAACAGCTTTTAAATGAAACAGTTTACTGACCCACTCTGCCTGGTGTTCTGTGCATTGACCAGTAGTAGAACCCTGGGTAGACCACCAGAAAGGTTGACAGGGTCATGGTGACCCAGAGCTCCATCACTTTAGAGAATTTCCCCATCCCATACTGGATCAGGTCAAAGCTGAGATTTAACCTACAACAGATAGAAAGTGGTCTATTAAAACACAGACTGAATTTTCAATATGTTGATAACACAATGTAACACAGTTATACCCCCTTTTTTGAAACCAGTTATTTAAATTACTGATGTAACCAGGGTTATGTATTATTTAATGCCTTTAATTACTATACTAGCGCTGCGTATATGTGAGAATGTGGTGTGAAAAACTTTGTGTGAATGAGGTTGTTGTTATTTTTAGACACTAGACGGACAGTCACATGACTTTATCCTATTCACCAAATTCCCGCTTTCACGCACTAACATCGGGCACTCTGAGCCTAGCCGTTGAATTGGTTAGATGTGTACTCTACTCTATAGTCAATAACAGATAGTAATATTTGTAATTCCTGTGTGTGTCCCGGTAAGAATCTATTCTAAAGTAAAGTCTATTATGTTTTAATTATCTGTCTAAATGTCTGTCTATGTGTCGTCTATATGTTGTGTGTAATTGTAATATTTCAGGTTTTTGACGTCTTATTTCAACATTAATAAATATAATATTGAACCTGAACCAGATTGTTAGTTCTGATGTTCTACCACTGGCTACAAATGGCGCCCACGCAATTCTAATAAACCGGGACATCACACCAAAGCTTTATTTCCTTGGAATCTCAATCCCCGGGGGACGGACTTATTGAGACGAGGACCGTGGCTGAGACGAGCCGGAGCGGTTACTTCTATTTTCACGCCAGTACCTATACCATGGAAACCCATATGAAGAGGTGATTCTGTGTGTGTTTGTGCCTGTGCGTTTATATTCCGTTATTACCAAGGAACGACAGAGTGAAAAAGTGTGTCAACTTTACGACGAATTCAGTGTTTCACGAATGGCGGGAATACGCACGGATCCAAAGGCGCGGCGAACCACGTGACCCGCACGAACCGCATTGATCCGCGAGGAAACTCGGAACTAAGCAACGAGGCCTCAGGTACTGTGTAATTCAGTGATTACTTATCTGTTCTTATATGATGTGATTATCCTGTGTTGTATTTGTTGCCATTTGTAGCCAGTGGTAAAACATCAGAACTATATCAATTCCCACCCCCTCCCAGTGTACCAGCTGACATTGGTAAAGGTGACCCCTATGGTGAGGTTAAATTTAAGAGTTTCAGTGGTTTACCCCCTCAAAGCAATCCCTTTAAATTAAGTCAAGAAGGGAACACATCCCATTTTTATGAGGTAACACATTCTCAAATCCCTAGAATTCCCCAGTTTTCTGGGGATGAACCCCCACAAAAGGGTGATGTTACTTATAGAGAGTGGCGATATGAGGTTCAGTGTCTTATGAATGATCCTGAAATAAAAGAGACAGTTATTATTCAGAGTATCAGAAGATTTCTGAGGGGTACAGCTAAAACCATGCTTATTCCTCTTGGTGAAAAAGCTAGTGTACAAGAAATACTTGACAAACTAAATATTTTATTTGGTGAAGTGTCAAATAATGCTATGATCATGCAAGAGTTCTTTAATGCATATCAATTTCAGGGTGAGTGTGCAACATCTTTTGGGTGTAGATTAGAAAGCATGTTACAGAATGCAATTGACAATGGTTATTTGAATAAATCATCAAAGAATGATTTACTCCGTCATAAATTCTGGACTTCGTTGAGTTCTGATCGGTTAAAATCACAAACGCGTCATAAGTACGATACGCTTAAGAACTATGATCAGCTTTTACTTGAGATTAGAAGGGTTGAGAAAGAAATTATGATCAACAAAAAGAGTTCAGAAAAGGTGAGTCAAGGTGTTGATAAAAATCCCAGGTTACATCAACATGGTATATCAGTAGAAAGTGAAGCTGAGGAAAGAATTAACAAGAAAATTCAGAATTTACAGACAGAGTTAGAGGGTAAGATTGAGGATAAGTTTAGTCAGATTTTGATGAAACTTGATGCACCTAAAGTTGACTCTAGACAAGATTATAGTAGAGGGAGAGGTAGCTTCAGAGGAAGACAGAGTACTAACCGAGGAAGAGGTGAGTATTTTAAGGGAAATTCTCACAGTAGTGACTCCTACAGAGGAAGTCGAGGAAACCTGCAAAGAGGTCAGTATAGAGGATATGGTAAGCCCAAGGGACAGTATCATAGTTCAGGGACAGAGAAGCATGACCCAAACTTTTAGTGGTCTCTACTAGTGGCCGAGGAGAGACCAGTGTACTCGGAGGTAATGGCCAACAAATTAAATGTGACATGATTGGTGAGTCAAATGAAGTAGAAATTGTGTTACAGGGTGTGACTATGAATGCTTTATTAGACAGTGGGTCTATGATTACAACATTGTCTGATAAAGAGTACAACAATCTTATAGACAAACCAGAGTTGAAAGAGTTGTCTACCCTTGGACTGCAAATATCTGTAGCGGATGGTTCAGTTCTGCAGTACAAAGGTTACATTGAGTGTACAATCAAGTTACTCGATATTGAACTATTTGTTCCAATCGTGATAGTACCAGATACAGAGTTCAACAGACACTGTCCTGTTATTGTTGGAACAAATATTTTGAGAATCTGTAGAGATTATTACTCGCATATGTCCTGTCAGTTACCTGATGCGTGGCAATTGGCTATTGACAGTACACAGTGCAAGTCATATTGTGTCAAGACAACTAGTAAGAAAAACATAACTATAGAACCATATCAGTCGCTTGTTGTCAATGGAATAGCAAGAGGTGTAGACAGAAATATTTCTACTTTAGTGACTGAAAATTCTCATAGTAATGACAGTTATGCAGTGTGTCCGAGAGTTGTCACTTTGTCACAGAATATTGTCAAACCCAAAGTCAAAGTCAAGGTGTGCAATATTTCTGCTAAACCTATTACACTGAGACCCAATTCAATACTTTGTTCTCTACAGGAAGCAAAAGTTATTGAAAGTGTATCTACCCTAAAGGGGAATAACTCTCAGTCAGATAAGGTGAATCCTATAGAGTTGGGTGTGAAAGTAGATAGGACTTCATTATCAGAACCACAGTTTAAAACTGTGAACCAATTACTGACAAGGTATAGTCATGTTTTCTCCAGAGGTCCATTGGATCTAGGGAAGACAGACTTGGTCAAGCATAGTATCAAACTTGAAGATAAGACTCCATTTAAGTTACCTTACAGGAGAATACCTCCTGGTATGTATGATGAAGTGAGACAGCATATCAAAGAAATGCTAGAGGCAGGTGTGATAAGAGAATCCCACAGTAACTATAGTTCTAATGTTGTCTTAGTTAGAAAAACAGACGGTTCTCTTCGCTTTTGTATCGATATGCGTGTTTTGAATTCAAAGACTCGTAAAGATTGTTACATGCTACCACGCTTTGACGATGTCATTGATACACTGAGTGGTGCCAAGTACTTCAGTAAATTAGACTTGCGGTCAGGATACTGGCAGGTGGAGATAGAGGAACAGGACAAACACAAAACAGCTTTCTCAGTAGGTAACTTTGGATTTTACGAATGTAATAGAATGTGTTTTGGCTTGACAAATGCTCCAGCAACGTTTCAAAGACTTATGGAGAAATGCATGGGTGAAATTCATCTCAAAGAGTGTTTGATTTTTCTTGACGATATTTTGATTTTTTCCAAAACTTTCGAGGAACATTGTAAACGTTTAGAAAGAGTGTTTCAGAGATTAGAAGAACATGGCTTAAAACTTAAACCTTCAAAATGTGAATTTTTCAAACAGTCTGTTAAATATCTAGGTCATATTATTTCAGAGTCAGGAATTTCCACGGACCCAGAAAAAGTTGCTGCTGTTGCGGAATGGCCAACACCTACCAATGTTAAGGAGCTGAGACAGTTTTTAGGGTTCATCGGCTACTACCGGCGATTTGTGAAGAACTTTGCCAGTATCATTGCTCCACTGAACAACTTATTGAAAGGCCATGAGACCAAAACTAGTAAGAAGCAGAAGGCACTCAGTAAACCAAACTCCAAGAAGAAACCAGTACCATGGATTTGGACAGAAACGGAGGAAAAGGCTTTCCGGGACATCAAGGAAAAATTGACAACACCACCTGTCTTAGGGTATGCAGAATACAACAAGCCTTTTATACTACATACGGATGCCAGTTCCAAAGGCCTGGGAGCAATCCTGTATCAAGTGCAAGGAGGTCAAAAGAGGGTGATTGCGTACGCAAGCAGAGGACTGAGACCCAGTGAGAAGAACTACGCAGCACACAAGCTCGAGTTCTTGGCGCTTAAGTGGGCGGTATGTGATAAGCTACATGACTACCTGTACGGGAATCAGTTTGAGGTAATCACGGACAACAATCCGCTAACTTACATATTCACCAAGGCCAAGCTTGATGCAACAAGCCAGAGATGGGTAGCCAGTCTTACTAATTATAACTTCCAGATTTCATACAGAAGTGGAAACTTAAATTCAGATGCTGATGGTCTATCCAGGAAACCAGTGGTTTTTAAGGACACGGTGAAGGCTCTTTGTAATGCTGCTTCAGTACAGATACCATGTTGCCAGAGTGTTTCCAAGGAAGATGCCCCTCAAGCCGCGGATGAGGAGATTTTCCCCAGCGACACACTCAGCAGTCATGACTGGATAGAAGAACAGTCCAGAGATCAAGCCATCAACAGAGTTCTACAGATCCTGAAAAGCGATTTCCGACCCAGGGGAGGAAATATACGGAAAGAATCTCCAGATGTTCAGAGGTACATGAGAATTTTGAAGAAGCTGCAAGTGGTAGATGGAGTTCTTTGTAAAACCGCTTTCCAGGATGGTAAGAGATCTTATCAGTTAGTAGTCCCAGAGAGTTTTCGATCAGTCGCATTACAGGGAATACATGATGATGTCGGACATCCAGGAAAAGATAAAACCCTTTGGTTAGCCAGACAGAGATTTTATTGGCCAGGCATAGAGAACGACATCACTAGGAAGATAGAGACCTGTAATAGATGTATATGTAGTAAAACACCTGTGAGACCTGCAGCAGAACTTATACCGATTGTGACAACAAGACCCATGGAGTTAGTTTGCATAGATTTTCTGAGTTTAGAACAATCCAAAGGAGGCTTCGAGAGTATTTTAGTCATAACGGATCACTTTACCAGATTCGCTCAAGCCATTCCATGTAAAAATCAAACTGCTCATACTACAGCTAAAGCTTTATTTGATAACTTCTTTCTACATTACAGCTTTCCTGAGAAATTACACAGTGACCAAGGACGTAACTTTGAGTCAAAAGTAATCCAAGAACTCTGCAAACTCCTAGGAATAAAGAAAACAAGGACTACGCCGTACCACCCGATGGGAAATGGCTCAGCTGAGCGATTCAACCAAACACTCATCAAAATGCTCTCAACACTCAACGAGAAGCAGAAGTCAGACTGGAAATCCCATGTTGCTCCACTTGTTCAAGCCTACAATGCGACCAGAAATGATGCAACGGGATACACTCCACACTACCTGATGTTCGGTTGGCATCCTAAGCTTCCCATAGATGTATTCTTTGGTATGGACTTGGAACACGAGAAAGGAGATCACCATGGTTATGTTGAGAAACTTAAGGACAGGATGGTGTCAGCATATAGACATGCCTCTCAAGAAGCTAGGAGAATATCTGACAAGAACAAGAATAAGTATGACCAGAGAGTGAGGTTCTGTAAGCTGGAGATTGGAGACAGAGTCCTTGTGCGGAAAGTAGGATTAAAGGGAAAGAATAAACTAGCAGACAGATGGGATTCAGAAGTTTATGTTATCACAGAAAGAACTGGGTACGGTATGCATAACGAGGCGGCCCTGTCTCTAAATCTGATTGAAGTTTTTTACAAACATGCTCACGATGTGTCCTTTCAAAATCATTTTATTATTTGGAATTATCTCTTACCGTTTTTCCGCCAGAGGTTTGGGAAAATAGTGCATTCTCTTCAATAATTACAACTTTTGACGTAGCGACGTCATCACGACTTACTGATTTTAACGTCACATTAAATGAAATCTATAAATTCTCTTAACCTAAAACTATTTACTTAATCCTGCCAATATTCCAGTAAACCATTTTGAACTATCTTTCAATTCATATATTGTTGATAGTTTGAAATAGTTTAAATATTTTCAATAATTTATAATTTTTTAACATACGATTGTACCAAACACGCTAGTCTGTGAAAAAGCTATCAACAGAACTCCCCCTTTCCATTCCAACAAATGACGGCGCTATAAATGTTAGGTCTTTTTTATGAACATATTATTTACTCCCTATTTCGGCTTTATATGATATGCCTTTTTCAATTTTCTTTGATTTTAAATTTTTTTACCCTCGCTTGAAAAGTGGGAGGGTAAAATATTGATCGGGGTGTCCGTCCGTCTGTTATGCTTTGGGGATACCTCTCTTTTATGTTTTGCCGTTAGAAACCCAAAACATGTGTCGGATCAAAAAGTAAAATAAAAGGTCACAATGACAATATGTTATTAAGAATCTTTGAAAGTTTCATTGAATTTCATTCAGTGGTAAAATAGGATATGGATAAGAAACGGGTACCCCAAAGCGTAAAAGCAAGACAGACGGGTGGACATATCGATTACTATAACCCTCCTGATTTTCAAGCGGAAGGTTTAAAAAAAAACACGAATTTCCGGGAAGGGATCCCAGAATTCATTAGTACAATGTAGTAGTACTGTCAAACAGGCATGATTATCTAGACTTGTAGAAATAAATACTACATTGAAATGTTATGTGTATGATTTACAAGTTTATCCATGCCAGCTATAGAGGTCTGTGCGTTTTGTTTTCTAAGCAATGCGCAGTCATTGCATGATGTCGGCTGTAAACGATCGACCAACGGTCAAAGTCAAGGGGAGATCAACAGAAAATAGGAAAGGACTGTCTCTAGTTTGAAATTAAATTCTTGATATAAACTTGTTCATTGGCAGTCATAATTGTACATCTTGATAATCAGACCCCCCCCCCCCCCCCCACACTACTATATACTTTTCTATTTAAATGAAGCAAAATACAAATAATCAAAAATATCAAATCTTAGTTCAAGTCCCTTTTCGTTATTAACCTTTTTATAAGCTACATATTGAGACATTTTTGCAGTTACATGTATGTTATTAATATACGAAAACTAATGTAATTTTGTGTCGCGCGGGCACCGCCACTACGGCGGTGCATTTTTTTTTTTACAGAGTTAGGTTTGTCATTTCAGGATTACCATTAGAAAGCGAGATTGTACGACGGCGTATTAGTGCCATTTTAACAATGTAGAATTTTTTTTAAAATCGTTTGTACGATTTACTAAATCGTTTGTACAATTTAATAAATCGTTTGTACGATTTAATAAATCGTTTGTACGATTTATTAAATTGTACAAACGATTTACTAAATTGTACAAACGATTTAGTAAATCGTACAAACGATTTAATAAATTGTACAAACGATTTACTAAATTGTACAAACGATTTAACAAACAAATTGTACAAACGATTTATTAAATTGTACAAACGATTTACTAAATTGTACAAACGATTTAGTAAATCGTACAAACGATTTAATAAATCGTACAAACGATTTAATAAATTGTACAAACGATTTAATAAATTGTACAAACGATTTAACAAACAAATTGTACAAACGATTTATTAAATTGTACAAACGATTTACTAAATTGTACAAACGATTTATTAAATCGTACAAACGATTTACTAAATCGTACAAACGATTTACTAAATCGTACAAACGATTTACTAAATCGTACAAACGATTTATTAAATCGTACAAACGATTTAATAAATTGTACAAACGATTTATTAAATCGTACAAACGATTTAAAAAAAATTTCTACATTGTTAAAATGGCACTAATACGCCGTCGTAAGATTGGGTTTCTAACAAAATAAGTTTTTTTTTTCTTGAAAGTTGTTTTAATGAAAAATTCTTTTAAAATATACCTCACAAACAGCTGACATGTATTACGTCATTTACGTGACTATACATCTGCCGAGACAAAATCTGCTAAAACATAGACATTATTGATATAAATTATGCTTTACAATACCTCCTAATTGTAAATATTTATAGATATTTAATAGATTTCAGTGACAATAATAATTTCAATTTCAATCCTGTCGCACTTCCTTTGGAAACAATAACTTTTTGGGGCCTTCGCAATGTTTTACGTCATTTGTTCTTGTAGTAACGATAAAATACTTTTCATATTTTTTCGGAAGGAAAAATCGTCACAGACGGAAGTTGATATCTTCAAAATTCAGATCTGATGTGCACCGTTTTCACCAAGGTGACACTGGACTGGACACCCCTCCCCACCTTCCCAGCCCTGATGAATGTCATTTGTATCAATATTTATATCCTATGACATATTTAATGTATTATTTTATGAATAATTTGGTTGAAATTCTTTTAAATCTTAACAATATTATGTCTGATACATTCGTTTTAAAACAGGTGATTTTCAAAAAGCAATTTAATGTCTTATAAATGACTTAATTAATTTCTGAAAAAGTCCTAATCGAGCTAAATACATCGATTGTATGCAGCGGAAGGGGAAAAGCATGTCTCTTTCGAAAAATAATGCACGATTATGCTTGTTTTTGTTTCTTAAATATACAGCGGATTCATATAAGTTAAAACTGCCTTCACTTGTCTGGAAAAATGTTTATTGCTATTTGGAACTGTTAATCTTTATTCAGACACAAATAAATAGTTGATTGCATCATGTTTAATTTAAAATTAAATAGAATTTGCCGAACACACTCACAACTGTAGCCATACAAAATTTTTCAACATAATATTATTTCATTATCTAAATTCCTTGTAGATTACAGTTGCGGATCCAGGAATTTAATAACGGGGGAGGGATGGTATTGAGGACAGGGTGTCTGGAGCTGCGTTGAAGTACCATGGGTGTTGGGGGCACATTCCTTGTAGGGTCCAGGGAACGAACATCTACTATAAAATGTGCCCCCCCCTTTTGATTTAGAAAACCATTCGTCACCTTGCAGGAATTTTAGAATACATTGCCATGGCGGTAAAATAATATTTCGGAATATCTGATACCATACATGTAGATCTACTAAGTTTGTGTTTAATGCTAGTAAAAAAAATTAATTAAATGCTTGTTAATTACAAAATCAAGCAAATTTTTAAAAACCACGGTGGATTGGGGGGGGGAGCGCTCGGCGCAACGGCCCTGGATCAGCCTTTGAAATGCATGTTTAATTTAAACTTTCTTGAAAGCACTGATGTCAACATTCAGCATGATAGATGTATAATCTAAATCATACTTTTAAAAAGCTGCATGATGATTTTCAATAAAACGTTAAAAAAATCTTTTCTTGAACAGTATAGTCAATATCACGTCCAATATACCAGGTATATGAAAGAGACGCTCGTTTTAAAAGAGGTACATGTATAAATGTAAACCTGGGTCGTTTAATTGTTTTTCACTATATATATTGATTGAAAATTTATCATATTATTATTTTATGATGGAGGACTGAAGAATTTGGTTATTCTACATATGCCGGCTCATTGTGACGTCATGTTTTTAATGTATTGCGTCATAAATTTCCATTCAATGTCCCTTGATAAATTATACGAAGAAAAGTTTATGTGGTTTTCATAACATTCAGATACAGATTTAAACAATAAATTTCTGTAAAAGTATAGATTAGATAATAACACATTTAGATTCAGACTTCAACATTTAATTTCTTTAAAAGTATAGATTTTAATGAGGGGGAAATTTCACATCTATCCAAAAACGAAGTATTTTCAACTACAGTTTTTCTTAAAAACGGACGTGGCCGCACTTTTGTGCAGTCATTTTTTCTCTTGCATATTGGAAAACAAAGTATACTTGTTCTTTCTGTGAAGTTTCGCATATGTACTCGGATGCGGCCACATCGAAATTTAGACTTGAAGAGGAGGAAAACGTCAAAAAAAGGTGAATTCCGGAATATTAGACCGGTTTTGAACGTTATATACACAAAAGGTCACGTGAGTTGAGGAAAATTGATACCGATTTTTCACAAAGGGGAACCTTAACAATAAATTGACACAGATCAAAATATGTTATCGTGCGTTTAATTTTTGCCGATTTTACAGGGCCTCCTCGTTATATATACCGTACCCAGTTCTTCCCAATCCCGAGATCCCTGTTTTCAGAGTGAAGAGTACATCAGGACGAGCCACAAAGACACTGCACAGAAATATGCTGCTACCATTTAACCAGATACCAGCATGTGACATTGATGAACCTGTTGTTTATAGGACACCTGTGACAAGGAGGAACAAGAAGCCTAAGAATTCTGATGAACTTCCGGAGTCCGATTCTGAGAGTTCGGATGATGAAGTAACAATTGAAGTGAAATCAAGGATACCCAGAAATAGAGATGAGTTCAGCAAAGAATCATCAGATCAACACAGTGTATCAAGATCTAAAGTTTTTAGTGTATCAGATGGTACTAATCAAAATATTTCTTCATTTCAGAATTCAAGTCCTTCCTTTCAGAGTGTGAGTTCTCCCAGACAGTCAGGTTACACCAGTGAGTCAGACAGCAGTAGTACCAGAGCTTCTGTGAGCGGTCCACATAGTCAGTTTATTTCAGACCAATCACAGTCGCCTTTACCGATTTTGCCGAGACGGTCGACCAGAATGAAAAAATTCCCAGATCGGTATGGGGAATGGATAATGTAAACGGTTTTTTATGATATTGCTTTATGCCGAGAACCGATTTTTATGCTGAAAACTGCTTTTATGCCGAAATGTTTTTATGATGCAGTTTACCCGGGATTTTAATAGATTAAAATAAAAATTTAAAAAAAAAAAAAATATTATAATAATGACCATATTCATTATTCCCCTAATCCTTAAACTCATTGTATATAATAATTTGTGTCTAGTGTTTATGGGATTAGCTCTTAAAAGTTGTAAAACTTTAATGAGGTGTATTGAGGTACGTGTAAATAGTTTCATGACTTGTGTGTCATATGGAGTATGGAGGAATTCATTGGTCAGGTATTCCTACATTGATTGGTACATTTGTATATTATGTGTCTTGTTGATGTTTGAAGTTTGATGGTCATTGATGAGGTTTTAATTTAATTACTTGATTTCATTGTGGTGAGTTGTATCAGGTAAATTGGTTTTTATTTATATTTCATGGTTACTATTATTGTACATACTTCTTTGGAAATGTCAGGAGCCATTTCAACGAAGAGGGGGAGTATGTAACCAGGGTTATGTATTATTTAATGCCTTTAATTACTATACTAGCGCTGCGTATATGTGAGAATGTGGTGTGAAAAACTTTGTGTGAATGAGGTTGTTGTTATTTTTAGACACTAGACGGACAGTCACATGACTTTATCCTATTCACCAAATTCCCGCTTTCACGCACTAACATCGGGCACTCTGAGCCTAGCCGTTGAATTGGTTAGATGTGTACTCTACTCTATAGTCAATAACAGATAGTAATATTTGTAATTCCTGTGTGTGTCCCGGTAAGAATCTATTCTAAAGTAAAGTCTATTATGTTTTAATTATCTGTCTAAATGTCTGTCTATGTGTCGTCTATATGTTGTGTGTAATTGTAATATTTCAGGTTTTTGACGTCTTATTTCAACATTAATAAATATAATATTGAACCTGAACCAGATTGTTAGTTCTGATGTTCTACCACTGGCTACACTGATATACAATTATCTTTTTCCTACTTTTCAGTAACACGATCATTGTCAATTTCCTTATAATAATTTTATTTTTTGAAACCTTACTGATTCAAGTTCTTGCTGTAATAATTAACAATTTACACAATCCACATTTACACTTTATGAATGAATGCATCTAAAATTGAAGTTTAAGTTACGTAGGAGGTTTATCCTCTTGAGAATGAATTACAGACTTACCTCCCTTCATTAATGAGATCATACACAAGAGTATTGAGACTGAACACAATCAGAATGGCTACGAAGATATGGTAAATGGTCTTCACATCTTTTATCCGGAACAAATCTCTGAAATATAAATCGCAATTCAATAACAATTCATTTTAATAATGTCAGAGTCTACTGTATGTTTTTTTCTTAGTACTGCTGTTGTTTACTTAGAAGTTGAATTGATACATTCAAAATGAATGTATCAATCTGCTGGAGACTGTGTTTAGTTATGTTCAATTCAATGGCATTTTTGAAGGAGAAATTGTCTTTTTTCTACCCTAGCATGACAAGATGATGAAAAATTAAATTAATACCGATTAATGCCCTGTTCACATGAAGAGTTTAATTCAAATTAAACATAAGTTACTGTGAATAAGCTTCGCTTAGCATTCACACGGAGAATTTCATGCGAATTAGTTTAATTTGAATTAATTTACTGCTCATTAACTTACTTCACATTAACTCCATGTGAACGCTAAGCGAAGCTAATTTGAATTAAATTTTCATGCATGCGTAAGGCCAGAATTAAGTCAAAGGACACATATTGGTGGTTAAATATAGGTATCTGTGCTATATTTGGTTCAAAAATCAAGGAAAAGTATGTTAATTACTGAATGTATACATGTACCTGTAGCCACTATGATTATTATATCAAATGGATGGCTCTGCAAACATGACATGATTTACAAATAACATCATAATAACCTTACAGAATAGCCTTTTTGCAGAAATAAGATTTTAATTCGCATTAGTTAACCTCGCTTTAGCTGTCGCGTGAACGCAATTTAATTCGCAATAGTTTACTTCGCATTAATTTAAGTAAACTCTCCATGTGAACAGGGCATAAATTTCACAGCTAATTAGCAAATTATACTAGTATCCTGGGTTTGAACAGTTTATGTTTTCTTTATAAACCGCTCTACAGTTTATAAAGTGTAAACTGCCCAAACCCAGATTATACCAGAAGAAATTGAGCCATGATTAGATCTGTCAGCCACGGGTCTGAGTTCTGAAAGCCCATTTTCTTTAGTACTTATACATAATTGATGATTTCAAAAATTTAAACTCAACAAATGCCATGCTTTACATCCTCTATTTAGGGAAGTAATGACGAATTTCCCTTAGTTATATGTTATTGACAGAGATGAAGTTTTGCCTGGTTATTATACATTGGTAATGATAACATTCTCTGTGTAAGAGCAGATCATTCATTACAATCGATAACCAGCTTATGTGAATGGAGATTAATGAGCTGAGTCACATTTATTATTCATTTCCTCATGACCTACAATTGTATTGTAAGTGAAATCACAATGGTCAAATGGTCCTCACTTAAAGTGACGCAGTGTACAATAAAAAGGAAGTGTTCCGATTTATAGAAGGAAATAAACACTTGAAAATTTTTTTAAAATTCTAAGTACAAGCCTCATGTACTTAAATTAGAGAGTCAGGAATGTATTGTCACATCCCTTTGAGGGCAACATACCAAAATATTTGCCCATAGGTCACAGAAAAGCCCACTGGAGTGTTATATTACCTGATGCAAGTTATATAATACATGGGATATTTAGATTATATTTATACATATATATAATGGGACATTTACATGTATGTTATACATTGCAGGGTATACATGTACTTACGTTAACACTGAATTCCTGGGCATAAATTCTTTGTCTGGAAGTTCCCCTCCTTCACGTTTCTTTTTGCTACAATGAACATATAATTTAATGAAAAAACCGGGTATTTAGCATTTACGTGTGAATGATTATTCCTTCACATTATTTCTTGATGGTTGTAAGGCTTTTGGTTAATGTTACAATTCATGTATTTTCAAAGAAATGTAGCTGTATCTATTTGTCTATGAAACTGAAATAAACTATCCCTCCATATCCAAATATAAGAAAACAAAATATAAATATTTTACCTATGTACTAAGTCAAAACATCACTCATATATCAGACAAAATTCCATTAGAGATTGTGTTGTCTTTTAATTAATAACCATACAATTCTAAATAATTAAATTTTTTATCTACATCTAAAATTTGTTTTTAAAAATTGATGGAGCTAAATTATCTTTTTCATTATGATCTACTCACATTTTATTATAACACTGTACTTATTGGTATACATCAAATATTCATTTTTAACATATATCCAGGCCTGTAAACCTGGTACCCTATACATTTACTAATCATTAATAAATTATAAAATTCCTATACAAATATATTTTAAAACAATTTCATACAATCCTTGAACTTTTTTAAATACATATACATGTATGTACAATGACTGTGTTGTGGAACTTGAACATGATGCCTGATAAAATAATGATGAAATAATGACAAAACAATACATGTAGATAAATACAAGACAGCTCTCCTTTGAAATGAGAGTGAATTAAATTCTAAAATAGACACGTCAATATGCAGAGATTAAATGATCAGGCTAATCTCTATTTCAATGATTCACTGATAAAACTGAAAGTAAATAAACCTTCCTATCACTGAAGTATTACCAGCTAGCCCATTAAAACCCAAAGTTTAACACTCTTTAGGATAATAATGATACTCACAAAGGTACAAACTAAAACCTTTGTTAAATGTCAATGAACTCTTGGTTATATAGTGATGTACTTTTCATCTAAATCCTAATCTGGATTAGGAGAAAAATTCTGGCATCCTTACTCAAATAAAATTTATGTACATAAAATAAAATGAAAATTGTACAGATAAAAGCTCTGCGATTTTACTTTAAAATAAAATTGCAGACCTTTCATCTCTCCAATTTTTCATATTGAGTATGAATTAACATTGAAATTATGAAAATATTTCTGATTAAACCCTCCTACCCCTGCTTTTAAACAAGGAATGCCCAAAATTAACAAGACTTTAAGCTGGTAACAACAGGTACAGCTGTAAAGTATTACACAGAGAATGATTATTGTATGTAAGGCTACTCAGGGTTCTCCACATTTGAAAATTTAACCATGGAGGAAGCTGAGCGAAGGCGAAATGTGGCCGAAAACACTAATGCATCTTAGACTTCCTAATCTTCATTAATCAATGATTGGTTTTACAATTTTTTAACTTGCCCACTGCAATACCAAACAATGAAATATAACTAACAATTTTTAAAGTTAAAAAAAATAATAATTAAATTGAAAAGAATTTCTCCTGTATCTTACTTCACAAATGTACCAAAATTTGCCCCAAACTGTAGTAACCTTCTGAAGGAATTTAAAGAAAAAATATTGATACAAGTAGCCGGTAACCATGGCATTAGATTAATAATTATAAGATTTGTTGCCTGTTGTATGAAATGTTTTCAAATTAATTCAATATGACTAAAACTGATGAATGGGTAGTGTTTTTTTAAGTTAACACACAAAAGAACATTTGGACCAGTGTCCTTTTTTCTAAACGTTTTATTTTTCTAGATATTGCATTAATCACCCAGTTTTGTTTACTTCTCCACGTGCCCAGAGCTAAAAATGGTGCCACGCGACGTTTCATAACAACGGGAAGTAACTCTAAAACTAAGACGGCGATTGAGACCCAGACCCTATGCACATTTTATTCATTTAGATAATAAAGTTAAATCTTAAAAAATAGAGCATGGGTAATTGATTAAATAAAGCGGAATATGAAATTTTTACAGAGTATTTTTTTCTGGCACAGAAACTTGAATCGCAAGCATGACGATTATTGTGCTCGTTATACCGTACCGGTATGGTAATCTTTTATAAACCCGTTATATATCTAATCATGCCGTGAACATGTTGAAGTTCCCCAAAATTATTTACATGTGTACGGGATAATTAACTCATCAGCTGATTGACTCTCCATTGATTGTCACGCTTCACAGCATAGTCGCTGATTAACGACATGTTTGTTTAGCACAGTACGCTTTCCTTCGAGGCATGCCAGGTGCACGGCAATCGTAGTATAAACACAATTAACTACTCAAGTCATTAAAAAGAAGTAGGTGTCAGGACTGAAAGGCAATAAAATTTAATCATGGCGGATGCTGATTTTAACCATGGCGCAGCTCGTTTAACCATGGCGCACATAAATTTAACCATGGCGGGTGGCCATGGTAAAACCCCTTGTGGAGAACCCTGGCTACTTGCAATCTGTTGAAAATAGGAATAAAGAATTCAAGCAACTTTAAAGAAGTTTTGTTTTTTACTGTTTAAGGTCAAGATCTGGTATTAATGGAAAATACTACATATATATCTGTACATGTAAAGGTTTCTTAAAATTAATTATTGTCAAAATGAATCTCCAAATGTATTCACTGGATCTTGACCTTAGACCAATACACAAATGATAAACATGAATATAATATTAGTACTTTAATATACATGTAAATATATTTATTTTTATCTAATAGAAGCATGCATGTTAAATTTAATCATGTTAATAGCAATGTCTCTATTAAATCAATCATATTATCATGATTATTATGATTATAGGAGATACAAGTTTTTAACAAATGATTATTATAATTAATGTAATTTATGTTATTCATTAAATGTAGCAATACCAAATGTGGCCGCCACCGACTGCAAAATAAAAAAAAAAGAGGGATCCATGTCTAACAAGTCTAGATTATCACAGTGATGACTCAAAGCAGTTTCTGCATGCATTTAGGTCTGGGGCTTTAAAACAAAGAAATGCTGGTAAAATTAAAGAATTCCCCCAATATTAGAAATTAACATGGCATTGCAAAAAAATAGGGTGTCTGAAAAATTCAAAGTAGTGCTACATACATTACATTTTCATGCCTAGAGTCTGACACACTGCAAAAGCAATGGAAATATTAATGAATTATTCTGAAAGTTTTCTAAGATATACAACTGCATACAAAGTTGAAAGGTATATCGGTGAAAATGCACACAATTCATGATGACCATGCATGCATACATGATGTATCAAGTTCCCATATGAAAATTAAAAATTAATGATTTTTTAACAATTCATTTTTTCCAAACCTGTCATGTATTAACACTCACTTAAATCAGAAACAATTGGGAGTGATATGATTAGGTATCAAATTAATGTAACTCAATCATACTGAAAATTTTACAGAAAAGCACCCCCTATCCCTAAAAACATATCAAAGTACATTTTGGTAATTTATTTCTTGTCTACAAAACTCAAAGATTGAGTTTCATCTAGTTGTGAAGCCAAGAATTCAGTCTGCCACCTTATTTAAGCATGTTAGATTTATTTCTAGAAAATCTTCCTCACACACTTAATGACTTCTGACCAAAATAGATATCTATATATACAGATAAACTACTACTACCATATACTAAAAACAAGTCCCCAATGGAAAATGCTCAGACAGCTTATGAAAAATATTTCAAAATTTAACATACCAATATGTAAATTTGTCTAAGTTTTATGGCCCCCTGGCTAGATATCAAAAGTGAGTTTGTTTAAGTTTTATGGCCCTCAGGCCAGATCAAAAGTGACTTCTTTTAAGTTTTATGGCCCTGTAGCAAGGTCTAACCTTGTGAGTCTGTCTTAGTTTTATGGCCCTGTAGCCAGGTCTTACCTCGGGCGGAGATCTGAGAAGCTGACGTTGTTAGAGAGCCCCTCCTTTCCCTCCATTAACTCCACCTCTTCTATAAACCCGTCCACCAGACTGTCTAGTTCCTGTGTAAAAGCCTGCTGCAGGTCCTGCTTCAGTTGCTGAAATCATAGCATCACATGGTTATATGGTCAGACTCAGACTAGTAAATAGTGTGGAGAGGCATTCTCCTTTTAGAGAAATATAATAATAGAACCAAATCTGGTTCAATTCAATAAAAACATCTACATTTTGCTGAGAAAAATATTTTTTTTTTTTTTTAATACTTAAAGTTATTGATACGTTCAAATCTTTAAAAGAGGAAAAAAATATGAAGTATGCACTTTTTTCATTGGACAATCGTTCAGATAGCCAAAAATTTTTCACCAACCAGATCCAAATTTTACAGGTAAAAACCGACAGGCCAGTGACTTTTGCATAGAATGTTGTATGTACCCATGCTTATGACAGGAATAATGCAATTATCATTTTTATAGCCAGGGTTTTATAAGTTAGTTTTATATAATATACCTGAGCTTGTGACTTTATCTTCTGATAGCCAATTTGTGAGTTCATTTTATTTATCCAAGTTATATCTGAGAAAAAAAAAATTAAGTAAAGAAAAATTAAAGTTCACATGGTAAAACGTTGCCTCTCTCACTTATATACATGTTTTAATTAATGGATTAACCAGCCTAACCATCCACAGTGTCATATTGCCCCATACTCTGGTGATACAGATCGAAATTGTCCGATAACGTCTGAAGATTAAAAATATTAACAGGTAACTTAATACAAAGGACAAAATGGGAAAAATGAGCATTACGCCGACATTGGGAGATAACTCTTAGGAATGTGAAATTCGTCTACACCCCCACCCCCACCCCTACACACAAGCCTGAAGAAAGGCATGTAGAATGATGACCGTAATCTTTAAAGTGTTGCCAATACTTTAAAGAATCTCTTTGTTTTCAAAAGTCTGTGCAATAATAAATATGCAAAACTATCATCATTAGTAAATTATGTGTATACCTGTCACATTATTCACTGATACTATAATCTTATCAGTCTAGACGAACTCCAAAAACAGCGTGAACTCCAAAAAAGAAGTCTTTGGCTCCGTCATGCATTGCGGCAAAATGATGTCCGATGTAAACAAACGATTGATTGTCGTTCGCTTTCTCCACAAATACGACTGAAAAATGGCTGTATTTACTAAACTGTGACTGGATTTTAATTTTTATTGAATAAATAATTGCACTTATTAAATTATTTAGTGGTTATTGACTTATTCATCGCTCCCGTATTCTTGCAAAATAGTGATTTGGGATATACGACATCGGATTCAATAAAGTTGGTAAGAATTAATTTCTTAACTTAATTTATTGTCCCCTTGATTTAGATTTTATGCCGTTCCTACTATAAAGATAAATTTTTCTTCCAAGACACTTATATCGTAATTATTTTATAAAAAAAAAAAAAAAAAAACACACAATTTTCGCGGCGGAGCAGAGATACTAACAGGTTCGTTTTGAGAAGACTTTTTAGCGTTCTTAAGTTCTTAAACTGTTAGATTATAATTCTAAAAATGTTTTCAGGATAATATCTGTTCATTTGTAATAACAAGTAGGTTAATAGCAATGGTGATAACTTACGCTCTCAATTCAGATGTAATACAAGACTATATGATGAAATAATATTATGAAT
The DNA here is from genome assembly GCF_032062105.1 of Saccostrea cuccullata. NCBI lineage: Eukaryota > Metazoa > Mollusca > Bivalvia > Ostreida > Ostreidae > Saccostrea > Saccostrea cuccullata. The sequence continues at coordinate 949,089 of NW_026918900.1, read as the reverse complement.
GGGTAAAATTCGGTCAATGTTTAACAGTTACAACATATATTATTCAATTTTACATGTATATTTTTCCCTTTTATCATGCATATATATTTAATTCCCAAACGCTTAATTTTCTTTGTAATTTATCTAACTTGAAAAATGAACTTTTTGCAAATAAAACAAAAATTCTAACAAATACGATCTCTTCAGGAAATGTGGAAACTTGATGGATTCTCAGGTAACTGTCACCTGATCTACTCTTATTTATTATTAAAACCATCAATTCAGTACTTTTTTAGTTATCAGTAAGATGTATTTACAATGTGGTTGCTCATTGCTGCTCTAAACATGCTAAATTCATTTGTACACGATAGACATGAAAGACAGAGGAAATTCGAACAACTGAAAATTCACCAGCGTCCCTTACTTACAAAAAAAACTTCCAAAATCAGTAAAAGTAGTTCTAAAATGACTAACTTAGTCACTGCAAACAAATTATCAATCATAGAGATGTTTTAATAAGATTAAGACCATTTAATTTGTATTCTTTATCCTACTTGTACGAGGTCTGGTTGAAGCTCGAAGTTGGTCAACTTTGACTCAAAATTAAAAACTATTTGCACATAAAATCAAAAATCTAACAAATACGTTTTCTAGAGACATTTATTATAAATCATTTCTAAGAACTTACATTATTGTAAGGTAATCCAATTTTTTTTTGCAAAAGCACTTTTTGTAAGAGCCCATTTTTTCACGACTTTTCATCGTTTTTGATATAACTGCGCATGCGTGGACTCGTTTTTTGGAGTCTTTTCTGGACTGAAATTCTCACTTCCGTTAATGCCGTTTTTGGAGTTCGTCTAGACTGCTTATGTAGGCCTAAATGTGATCAAGAAGCTTTTTTAATCATAAGACCTGTATAGTATGGAATCTGTATAGGGTCATGTATTTACTAGAATACTACATTTAATTAGCCATTCCCTCAACATGTGATTCAAAAATGTTGTCATCATGGTCATTGACCTTTGACTTCAAAACAGTTTCAAACTCAAACAAAAATGGCCTATATAGTCAATAGTGTTATCCATTATTTCAACGATTTGAAAATTATTAATTGAATTAGAACTACTTTTTTTCGGAGATTTTGAATAAATATTATTTAAGAAACATAAGATATCGTAATTCGTGCAATTTATTATTTTCCTTGCTCTAAAATTACGCAATGTGTTTGTTGTCTGTGAATCAAAGTGATGTCTTGTTCAAAATTACAAACCATCTACATTCTCAGCCATTGGGCGGGTGAAACCATTTTCTGTTGGTCTACTGTTGTCTCCCTCACTCATTTTTAATGTTTCTTCAGTCAATTTTCTTCTCAACAATGCTAGGTGAAACTCATCACCGCTTATTTATGATTGGTCCTCACGTGGTGAACCAGGAACCAGTTAAACGGAACGTAATTTTGAAAACCTAATACGGTCGATTAGTTAATTTCCGGATTTCTGAGAATCGAGCCGATTGACCAAAAATGCATGGCCATAGGAACCGTGGAAGAAGGCACACAGGAGAGGAGCATGACCCATAATTCTGCATATAAAATAAATAATCCAATTCATGGATGTTTTTTTTTTCTTGCCTGTCAGAGATTTTTTTTTTTAATATTTGGTAGCCCCCCTCCCTGTTATTAGAATATGGTTGTGTTTTTTTTTTTTCACAGAAACGATCGAGTGCCTGTGGTGCTCCCCTAAAAAAAAGGAAAATATTTTGTTGTACCCCCTCTTTCCAAACTGAAATTACCACTCACGGAATTGAACATGTGTGATCACAGGACATTGGCGTCGGAAGCAAATTAATTGAAAATGGGGGGGCTAAGTGAAAGAAAATTTTTTTTGTACCTCCAAAAAAACCTGACAAGCAAAAAAAAAAAAGGAAATGTTTATCTCTTAAACACGAAAAGAAAAATCCTATTTCGTGGGGGGGGGGGGGGGATGGGGGGGGGGGGGTTGTTTCTAAAAAATTTTATTTAACCAAAAAAAAGCACTTCTCCCAATTTTAAAACTAAGACGTATCTGTGGAAATTACATGTTAAAGAGGGAAAATGATTTAGTTCACTTATTTTTATATACACGTACATGACCTCTATTCCAACAGGTATTCATTAATAATTGTTAATCAGGACAGCAGGATGAGGGTGTCTTTGTTCCTCCTTTTCTGTGACGATATTTTACTATTGGTTGTCACAAAATATGAATTATTTCATTGAAATATATGGATTTGAAAAAGTAACATAAAATCTCTTAAAAGAAAAATTACCTAAATCGATGCTTTGTTTCTAAAACATAAATTAAATATATTTAACCAAAAAAAAGCATTGAAAAAACTTAATTTTAGAATATACATGTTAAAGAGGGAAAATGATTTATTCACTTATTTTTATATACACGTACATGACCTCTATTCCAACAGGTATTCATTAATAATTGTTAATCATTGTTTACATAGCAATCATACGTTTTCATTGTTAATGATTTGTTTACACAAACATTCCACCTATTCCTACATAAAGTCTTACCCTTTCCAACAAAATTTTCAAAAGAGGGAATAGACGTGTATAATAAACCGTTATAATGTATCTGACATTGCATTGGAGCTAAACACACGAGTGCTATATATAATAACCAAAATCACAATCCATTTATGATCGAGTCCATGAACATCATGGGTTTGTGGGGAAACGACAATTATATACTTGTATATATCATATACTTGAATATATAAACCTTAAGTTAAACATGTAAGGAAATATAAATGCAGGTAACAATACAAATTTGCATGTAATATTATTATATAAGGTGGAAGTTTCCTTTAATTCCTTTCGCGGAAATAAACACCACGCCTTACAAAGGGATATTATTGATATTTCCTCTCTCGTTGTTAACAGTGACTTATACCTATATACATGTAACTAGCTAATGTTTTCTCATGCTAATATGTGATTACCAAATCATTCGCGTATCAAGGGTGGTATAAAGGGGGGGGGGGCACTTCAAGAAGGGCGGGCGGGGCTATATATAGTGAATCGTTGTTTTAAGTTTCACAGAAACTCAAAAAATCTTCAGTCTTGAGATACCAGTATCACCCGAAAATGAGAGTTTTACACGCACACAAAATGTATGAATTTATACAGCCCTGACCTTTGACCTTAAATAAATAGGGATCTTCCTTGCATTGGGCCAATGGGAGTTGCTAAAAATTTCATTGCAAAATTCAAAAGCTTCTGGAGATATCGCGCGGAAACGGAAGTGTTACAGAGAAAGAAATGTAGACATGTACAGACAGGCAGACAACTGACAGACAGCTAAACGGACAGACCGAAATTATTACCCCGCACTTTCAGTGACAGCGGATGACAATAAAGTATAAAGCCCTTCTCGTCAAGGAAATGCACACGCATGGTTAAGCTTTTTCTTCAGAAGGAAGGGAAGGAGCTGGAAGTACATGTATACATATTATATAAGAGGGTGTTTGTTGAACATTTATGCATTTGTCTTACACAAGTATAATATATCAATCAAATTGAATGATATTTCTAGATATTGCTGCGATCACAGCTGACGTGAGCTTCTTGGAAAACTAGTATGTTTTCTTGCTCAAATCCAATCACAGATTTTTCTAGTAAAAAGAACCCAAGAACCGCAGTACTCACATATTTAACCGAATATATATATATATATATATATATATATATATATATATATATATATATATATATATATATATATATATGTCCTGATTTGAACAAATATGACTCTACACAAACCGAAAAAAAACCTCCCAAATAAATATGAATGAGAGTGGTCTTGCTGTTCCTGATTCAGATTTTAAAAACATGACTGTATTCCTATGGTAAACTTTGATTGCCTGCATGTCAATCACTTCGCTAAGGAATCATGTTTTGAACAAAAACTTGAATCGACACTTCCTGGCATGTTTTTATATACGTATGACTTTTCATGGTTTTACTGTTCTTGAGAAGATTTTTAAAAGATTTCTTTAATTGTTTTCTTATATAAAACTCATGACTGCCCCCACCCTACCAATGTGGATCATGTCTTGAATAAATCTAAACCTACACTTCCTTAAGAAATGTGCATATACATAATCATTGCTTTGCGGGTCTTCAAAAGATTTTTATTAAGCATATATGTATACATACATGTATATCCTTATATTGAAGTTAGATCGTCCTTTGTTGCCCCAACTATCCATAGCTGTTATGATCTGAACAACTTTTTGAACAAATACATGTATACACCACACAAGGAAGCTCTCATATCACTACTACAAACCAAGGCTGTACTTTCATAAAAAAAAAATTATAAAAAAAAGAAAAAGATTCCAGAATACAAATTAAAATGTCCTTTGTGCCTCCAACCTATCTTTAAGAGGGTATATGTAGGATTAACAAAAAATGAATATACATTTATGTATTCTTATGCTTATAGGCAAGCTCACCGCAGCTTGTTTTTGCTAATTTTGTATAAGTCAAATAAAACACTTTCATAGAGATGAATAATGTCACTTATTAAAATGACGGTATAAATGTGAACAATTTAACAAACAAGAAGAGGATCCCTGAGGAAACTTCGGGAAACTTGTATCTAAATTACATCATGGCTTTGTTATTCTTGAGAAGATAATTTCTTCTCTTATTCAGAGGTATAGGATGAGTTGCGTTCTCCTAGTTTTTGACCTGCATTTCTCAAATGTGCAAGATGAAAATTGATTATGTGAACATTTGACTTATTTAGGTTAAAATGCACGGTAATTGTGAAAACTTATTTATGTCTACATGTCAACATGCAAGATATAATTTTATTATACTTTCATGTTAAATACTAAAATCTGATTGGTATAAACGCAGTTAACAATCCGTTCTATTACCCTCAGCCTTAGCAACACACGTGGCAACGGGTAACACAACGGTAATGCCACATGCGTGGAAATTATGCGCTTACGGTTCACCGTAGAATTCTCAATACGTCAGTTGCACGTTTGAAAGAACCGGAATAAACTTGATGTAAATAAAAGCTTGCGTCTGACTTATGCAACATGCTTGCGAGTGCTAATAACGAAAGTTTCGATGATAAAGGACTCTTAGAGTATCAAATAAACATTAAAGAGGTTAGTAAATCTTTTTCGAAGTAGCGGGGAGTTTGAAAGCTTTCTATAAACGTGAACGTAAAGACAATCAACGATTTTTTTGCAGACATCTTTTAATCAAAAATGACATTCAGTATAATAAAATAAATGGTGCCTGTTTTTGAGGGTGACAGTTGAAACAAAATTATCCGCTTCGGTTGACAATATATATATATATATATATATATATATATATATATATATATATATATATATATATATATATATATATATATATATATATATATATATATATATATGGTATATGTAACATATATGCGAAGCACGAGTGAAAATATAAAAAAAATCCTGTCCCACGAGTGAAATAAATTCCATATTCAATTACAAAACATTTAATTTTCTGTTTATTACATTTTTAAAAATTTCTTTGACTTTTCCTTTGCCTCTTTCTTTTTGTTATACAGTCATGGGCTATACATGACGTCATAGTTGAGCGGTTGAGACACCATAGCTAAGTGAGGTAAAACATTGTAAACATGGATTTAGGCAGCAATACATTGTTGGTAATTTTGGCAGTTTTATTCTCTGAAAGAATAATTTATTTATTTATATCTATCTTATATCAGATCAAGGAAGATTTTTTTTTTACAACACTCTTGGTTATGGGAAGGAAAATCGAGAGTTTTACCTCACTTTTGATAATTGTCACTCTGAAAGGATATCATTTTGATATAATTTCACACTGTGACAGGATATCATTTTTATTCAATGAAAAAATTACAGTATTTCACTGGTAAAAATGTAATAAATGAAGATAACGAATGATATAAAAATCCATTAGACAATACAAAATTGAAGCAGTGGCAAACACGGAACTCCAAAACATTAGAAGTGGGATCAGGTGCTATGAAAGAGTGAGCATCACCTGCCGATCGGTCAACCCGCCATGTGTTCCTTATCATGATTTGTAAACAAAGGAAAAACCCGTCGAAAATTCTTTGTGTATATATTGGCCTAACAATAAAAATGAAAAAAATCATTCAGCATTTATTTAAAGGTCATTTTATCGGCTATAAACCTTACGAAATGATGACTTTAAACGAGACTGCTGATATTCTTGTTTCAGCAACATGTTTGTCTGTAATTAAACTCTTTAACAAATTTTTCATACGTAGAGCATACTCTTGCGTATCGAATCAACTTAGAGATATAAACCCCCGTATGCAGTTGCTGCAGTTGCTGCATACTAGTAAGTAAGAGAAGTAGACGACTACCAAAACCAATTCATCTTCCTTCATTAGAATCAAGAATTTCAATTTTAGAAAAAAGAGACTAGGGAAACAGCTAGACTAATGAGGGAAGTTTTGAAAGTATTACCAATTCCAGATGATGAAAGACAATCCAGACCAACAAACCAATCTGAATAGTACTTACATCAACCTCTGGGTATACATCACCAGAGAGATCTTATAACACATCAGCTTCAGCAGAAAGATCCCAATTAAATAGGCCAATGAGATCAGGCAATGAAATTAGTGCTATTTGTGTGGTGGAATAGGGTAATTTGCTAGAAATCTTTTCCATTTTTTCCGTCCCTGACAATGAGCACACGGCGAGTGTGACCAGTCGGCAGGGGATGGTCACTCCTCCATGATCTCTGATCCCATATCTGATGTTTTAGCGGTCTTTGTTTGCTCTGCTCAAATTTTGTATTAATAAATGGATTTTTGAGCTTGAATACTGTTCGTTATCTCCATATATTTCATCATCGAAGAGTTGCACAATTAAAATTATTAATTAAAACACTTTTTCCGATACTTTATTTCTAATAAAATCATGTAGAATATAAAATACCCTCATTGAATTCAATTTGAAATCATGTGAAAATTTATGAGGATATCCATATTCCATTCATAATTATTTTTGATAAGAGATAGACTTATATGTCTAAATATATCAAATTAGCGTTTTCTGAGAAACTTAAGACAATCTCGATACTAGTACATATCCTATGTCTGATATGAAAAAAAAAATCCATATTCCTGACTGCTTTGATTAATGTTCATTGAAAACGAAAGTATTTTTAAGAATTCATTTTTCGTCTCCTTTAACTTCTGATTATGCCGCGATACCACTTCTTTGATCATACTATAAATATAAAACACCAATTTATAGGAATTTATTTCTTGAGAAATATGTAATTATTAACTAAATCGTAACCTTAAGTATCATTTCACACCAACCCCTTTTATGGATAAAATTCGGACACTTGAGATCAAAAATCATGAAAAAAATGTGTTTATGAAAAGGGTCTGATTGAGCTACATGCATGAATGACTGATGCGGAAACTATTTAACACTGTTTAACCTAACGCGGAAGAATCGTCACTCTTCCTGATAGAACTGATATTTCATGAACTTTTTATAGTCATCGATAAGCATATCTTTTAACATAATGTGATAAAATGAAATCTTTTTTAATTCTGAATTTGTGTCAATTCATTGGACATTTTACTTATTTACTGGCGTACAATATTGATGTTGATAAACCCGTGATTTATGCAGGTGTTGCTGGGGATCAGTTTGGATATTCAGCAGAAATTTTATCAAATAACAACGAAAAACGGTAAGTAAACATGTTTCTGTTTTGTGGACTTAATTAAGACATTAATTGCTGAGCATTAACTATAACATAAACATAGTTATTCAATGTGGAATGAGTTGCAATTTCTTTAGTCTAATTGCCATTTATGTATTTCGTTTAGTATTTTTACAAAGAAACAACAGGCGACTTTTTATGGATGTTTTTGTTTTCTTTTCTTTTAGTGAAAGAAAAGTATTATATCATATCTTTATAAACCTTTAAAAAACATATTTCCTTTCATTCCAAAAATTCAATAGAAAAATTTATTCAAAGTAAAATGAATAGATATGAATAGACAGGGTTTATTTCCCTATTAAAATAAAGATTATATGTTTATTTTACTTAATACTTTAGACATTCATGTTTAGTTGTTAATTCAAATTCAAAGAAATCAAATATTATTTAAATTTGATATATATATAATGCCGGCGTCACCAAGTCTAACTGATGTCTGTATAGGGACTTGATGTAAGTGCAAATTGAACCCACTGAACTTCATTAGATAAGACTCCATTTATAATTAATAGTTTAAAAACCCAATTTAATAATATTAAGGAAAAAATGTACTAGTGCTTTAAAAGCATCGGAAAGACGAAAAAAATACAGAAATTATTATATTTTTTATTTTTAAAAAATCACAATGGTTCAATTGCTTGGTAAATATAAATATATTATATCAATAAAGAACTTATAAATCGAGAGCTCTTTTTTCCGGATAATGGCATTTCTTCCTGTTCATAAAGTTATTTTAGTAAATATATTGAAATGTTCAAATAAAAAAAAAAATCATAGAAAAGTGGATAGTAGCTGAACATCTGTACAAAAAATAATGTACGCAAACGTTCTTTATAGACACAAGTATTAAATTTACGTAGATATCAAGTGTAAATAATCAATTGTTGTGTACATCTTGGAAACAAACACATTACATGCACCTTTTAAAAAAGGCGCCAACGAAAATTTGAGGAATATTGCAACTATATTATAATTTCACTTTGAAATGATTGCGTTTTTCTCCTTTCTGTACGAATATCTACACTTTGTTAGTAATTAAAATGTTATTATCGAAGTTTTAAAAGTTTTCAATTACTATATACGGAAGTAAAGAACAGTATTCAAGCTCAAAATCCTATCTAATGAATACAAATCAGGAGCAGAGCAAACTCGGACCTCAAAAACATTAGAGGTGGGATTAGGTGACATGGAGCAGTGAGCATCCCCTTCGTTCAATCCCGTTGTCTGCTCCTTGTCATGATCGGGAAATAACGAGAAAATTTGTCGACAATTCTATCTTTTGGATCTTCGCACTGTTCTAGTTATAATGCCCTTTTTAAGTTGTTGCATATTTAGAGGAAGCCCTTGTCATCTTTATGACACCTTTAAGGTTTACATCAGATGTAGTCCGTGATGATGGAAGTGTATAAACTATGTACATTGCGCTTGAAAAAAATCTCTGAAAATGCGCTATTTTAGTTATTCCATAATAATAAATTTAACAGATAAAATAGTTTTCTAGGAAATTATATAAACCAGCACGCATGGTACAGATAAATTAGAATGTTCTATCGTTAAAATGAATTGAAACCACATTTTTGTCATACATTTGAATTGAAATATTACATAATATTTTGATTTTTAAAGCAAAACATTAAATAAAACTCAAGATATTAAAAACCAAACTTTTGACTTAAGTCTGTTTACAGTTTATGGTTTTGGGTCTGACGGAATAATCCCAAATCAACTGAGTAAGAAAGCGAAGGTCTTACAATTGGTTTGAAATAAGACAGTCAAAACGAAGCTCAGTTAGGTTTTATGTTCCTACGTAGTCTCAACAAGTTCCTTGTAAATTTATTCATTTTAATTTTCAAACATTATTTTTGCAATTTAGGAGGAATAACTAAATTAATACTTATAATATAAGCTAGAGTTACTTTTATCAAACTACCAGCAATGAGCTCACTAAATGATACTCCGCCTCACTTATGGTTATAATGGCAAAGTCCAAGTTTTGCAATGAGAGACCCGAAATTATAAGTGTCAGATCAAAAAGTAAAATTAGAGGTGCATTATTATCTAATAAAGAGTGTTACAATGAAAGTCTCATATTTTATTCAGTGGTATAGGAGGAGTTGCGGATAAGAGATGAATACCCTTCTCTATTACAATGTATAGAAAAAAAATGGATGTGCCTGTGTTTTGCTCTGTGAAATTCGAATTATGTGTCCGATCAAAAAGTAAAACAGGAGGTGGAGAATGGCACTATGTGACAAAGATTCTATCTCATTAAATTCTATTCAGTGGTAATTAGGAGTTGCGGAAAAGAGATGGGTACTCTAAAGCTACGGATGATCGGACATCCCAATCACAATATATATCCTCCCTCTTTTTTATTGGGGATATAAATACATGTATATCAATTATAAACTTAAAAACGATAATTAAATTAAAATCTCATCATATTTTGTCGGTTTTTTCGTTTGACAGCAATTATTTTTTTTTCTAGAAATGTGTACGTGTATTTTATCGATTCACAACATCATGTTAAATTTAAACGCTATATACATGTATGTAATACGAATTTCGGATATACATGTACTAGTAAGTCCTTGTCTCTTATTCTTACTGAGAAGTACAACAGGCGCGCGCTCTCTCTCTCTCTCTATCTTTTTATTTCTGTCTTCCTTTAATATATATTAAAGTAACAGCTCTCATTATGTTGGTATCTTTTGTAGTATTATTATCGGTGCACCGGAAACAAACCGGAGTGTAGGAGTGATTTATTCCTGTCCAGTAAACGCCACGGAACCTCAAGTAAACGTCACAGACTGCTCACAAATACAACCTCGAAGTAAGCTTCTCAGGATATTTTATATTTATATTATTTAAATATTGTTAGATAATATGTAATCGTTTTAAAAGTACAGCAAGGGATTGGAAACTTGCTAAAACATGGAAGCCTCCCATACCAATCAGACACATATTTTGAATCAACAATCTGATTGTGTATGTTATATTAATGAATCTGGTCATCCAGATGGTATCATATTATAATAAGGAACCTAAGCTCTGGAATTGACCAATGGCAATGTCCCTCTATATATATACCGTATGCTAAAGTTAGCTGTCTTTTTTGCCCAAGAGGCATTGATCTACATTATAATATATATATAAGATATGGAGTACTCCATATGAAACATACGAGGTATTCAAGATCAAAAATTCATAAAACAATACAAAATAGTTGCAGAGCAAACTTAGACCCCCTTCACATCAGAGGTGGGATCTAACTTATGTTAGACCTTATACATGTACTTGTTTTATAAATTTCAATTTCACAATGCTTTATACATGTTATACTTGTAGGTATTTGATTTGTTTTGTTTTGTTTTGTTTTTGCTTTAGTGCCATTTAGTAATGGGAGAAATAGAATACCATGGAAAAAATAACAACTATATAAGCTTTTGCCCCCTCAAAAACGTCTGATGAACACTCTTTTAAGATGATAGTAATCCCCTCCCCCACCTGAAAATGTATGACTGTGCCCCCCCCCCCTCCTTAAACTGGAATTGTTTCCTACTGGCCTGCTAATCTTTAAAAATGTTTACTGGTACTTGAAGTACGGAGTAGATTTACTTTTTCATTTGATAATTTTTTTCTTCCTCTTCCGTCTAAGTTTATCACTGAATATCAGTTGACATCATTTGATAATGGTTGCCCTGCTTAACGTTACTAACAAAAATATTGTTAGAAATTTAATGCTCGTAATGTGTAGGCATTGTAATTTTCAAAAATTAATCTTAATTTTGGCTTTCCTCTGCACTCTATTAATATAGCGATTGAAATGGTTGTAAAATTACAAGCAGATTTTTTATTTTAAAAAAGTCATATTTTGATAAGCTAAAAGATATTTTAGAGCAAAGTAGTTAAAACATTGTCTAAAATCTATATAAAATTATGCATCAGAAATCCATATACTGTAAACCATTATTTCTTACAGTGGTATTAGCACAGAGATTTGGTTCCACAATATATAGACATGCAGAATCCATTGTTGTAAGTAGAATTGTATCATTATATTACTTTGTATTTTCGCTAGCCAAGGGTGACAATCCACACCTCCCCTCTTATTACGTGAAAAGAGAAAAGGAGCGGATCATTACTCTTTGCTAGAGAAGATGATTACTTTGTTACTAAATAACAAATTAAAGTGCCTTCAGCGAACAAAATCGAACATTTTAATTGGGGAATTTAACGCCTACGTAAACAAAATACAGTAAAACTCGTTTAGTACTAAGACAGATAGTGCGAATTCACGGATATAGCGAAGTTATCTTGGATCCCCAGTTATATTTATTAATTGAATTTCTAATAGGTATAGAACGAAATGTCCATTTCCCAAACACGAAAATCCTATTTCGTGTGTGTGTGTGTGTGTGTTGGGGGGGTAATATTAACAAACATTTACAGAAATATACAGAAAAACATTTTAAAATTTGGACAGTACCAATTTTTTTTTCCAAACACCACCACTTTCCCATTTCATTTTTAACCTATACTAATATAGGATGACGTATCTGTGGAAAGTGGGGGGGGGGGGGGTACTAAAAAAAACCTGACAAGAAGATATATTCAATGTCTATACTAAGTGTATATTTTTTTTTCCGAAAAAAAAAGTGTGCAAAGGGGGGGGGGGCTAAACCTACGAAGATATATTCAATGTCTATACTAAGTGTATACTAGTATTTCCCCCCCCCCCCCCCGGGTTCCGACGCCTATGCTATGTATCTGTGTTCAGCCGGTCAATCGAGATGCAATTTTATTGATTGTTTGACAGTTAATTACTGAAATTTATTAATCGATAGTGGCGTATATTTCTATCTGCTGATGTTAAGCATAGTGATAAGTCACAGAGCATTTTAAGTGTGGGTAGTCAAGGAGAAGGTCGCCCCCTCTCGATAGTTATTGGGGGAGGGGTTTAGCTAAGAGCTTTTTTTGAACTCTGAGAAATCTACGATTGTTATCTACAATTTGACAAGCGAAAATAGTTTTGTTAAATCTATTCAATTTAAATCATGATAAGAAGATTATACTTTACAAAATTGAGAACTTATTATTTTTTACTCTGCTTAGAAAATACAGAAACTTCCTTTCTGAATAATTTTAATTCGATCAACAAATCTAATTTCCTACTACATGTAACTAAAAATATATTTCCAGTCGTATTAATTTCATTTCATCCTATTGTTGTCAATGGTTATGAAATTGTCCGATTCAAACTTAATATAACACTTGAGTTTACACTAAAACTGTCAATGTTGCATACTAAAAGTGTGGATTGCTATAAATGCATTTTTTTGCATTTGCAACAAAAAATAAAATGAATAGATTAGAATTATTATCATCTTTCCTCCCCTTATTTCAATTAATATTTTATACCCAGCAATATGCTGTGTAAGATACCTATATGGAAGACACGCCACTGACTGAATAAAAGTGATATACTTTTACAGTGTGAAAGGAAATGAAAGTGATAATATTCTGTCACAGTGTGAAAGGATATCAAAGAGAGAAAAAATAGTTCTGGCCTGTCATAAGATAGAAGTAGTAAGAGTACCTAAACCATCTTGATAAAAAAATAAATCTGCCAATTTTTCCCAGGTGGGTGGCAAAAGTCATTGTCTGGCAATTGATTGTCTCAACTGCTAAACATTGACGTCACAGACTATGATCATGTCACACTGTATTAAGAAAAGGGATATGAAAAGAATTTTTTTTTTTTCAAATTAAAAAATAGAAACTTCATTTTTTTTTGTAGTTGGACAAGGAATTGATATCACTCGTGAGACAGGATATCGATCTATCTCTTTTTTTTTTTTTAATTTTCACCCTTTTTTCACACTCGTGAAAATAAAAAGAAACACCCTATAAAATTCGTAACATAAAATTCATCGTATCCAACTACAAAATGCGCAGTTGTTAGAGCTCCTGCTCTAGAGTCGCGGAGTTCGTAGTCGATCCTCACGTCTAGGGTTCAAATCCACTGCGGTACGTGGAGACCGGTCCTTCGGATGAGAATGTATAAATCGAGGTCCTCTGTTGGCACGATAAATATCTCGCACTGCTCAATGGCCCTGAGTGCCGAGTATAGGTTAAAATTTGAAGCTTTCCACCTGCAATTGTCGGCGTGAAAAATTCTCGAGAGGGACGTTGAACAACAAATAAACAAAGAAATAATGATTTTACTTTAATCTTTTCATCCTCTAGGTATGTTCTCCACTTACGAAAAATTTCCTCGACAATGACGTCACACCAGGAGGATGCGAAATGTTTTTTACAAACATGACTAGGCAAGGAAATTTGGTCATCAGAGCCCAGCAAACAAATAAGAATTTTCCGGAACATGCCGAAGGGATGTTTGGATTTTCTATTATTGCTGAGGTTTGAGTTTGGTGATTGTTGCTCACTTTATAACTTACTGTCGTTTCCAGGTTTCACCCTTATGATTTTATTTTGGCATGGTTTAATTCTAATATATAGCTGATTGTCAAGTACTTGTATTAGAATTTTTAAAGGTAAGTGAACGGAAAAGGAGAATTTGTAGGAGGCAATTTTAAATTGATTAGTTCTGGTAAAAATGTGGTTTATTTTTAATGTATTTTAGAATGAGACGTCATTTGTACTCGGTGGTCCAAACGCCTGCGGAAATGATGGTATAACCTTATAAATTATGAAAGGGAAAACTAAGAGAAAAATAATTCCATACATTCATATTTTAACAAGTAATATTACATTTGCAAGAGTAAAAAACTGTTATTTATATTTTGAAGAAATTTTTGTTATTTATCACATTATGAAAGAGTACGAAAACTTTATTTGATCACAATGAGAAAGAATACACTAATGCTGCAAAACATCAAATTAACCCTCCCTTCATAATGCTGTTTAAAAATATTCTCTCTAGCCTTTTCATAAGATAGTGAATAAACCACCAAGACAGACTAAAACTGACAAAGTTTTTTTCAAACATGTCCCATATGGAAGCAAAAGTTTCTTGAATCTAAAGTGATTTCATATCAGTACATCATCCAAAAAATATCTTGGACTTAAACAAATAACTCTAAAAGACCCACATATGATTGCTTCCCGTTCAATTCAAAGATCAACTGTTGAGTATTATTATCTGTGATGTTTATTATACGACTAAGTGGCAATGAACCAGGCATGAAGATTTTTTCATTCAATTACATATAATATCCTCAATATAAAGATAAGTAGAATAAATCTTTCTATAGCAAAAATTCAGTACCTGTAAATTACTTCCTCGCGTTTACTTCAATATTACAGCATTACATGCCTTATTAATTGACATTTCCTATTTACAGGGGGTCTAGCATTATTTACCGATGTATCAAGGACTGCAGATTATCTGTACAACACCAACTGTTCAAGGTTCTCTGGTGGATATTATTATGGTACGTTATTTTTCGTCTATTTGATTCTATCTCTTATCCTTTCGAACATTTGTAGTTTGGAAAAAATAAGAGATCTTCATGTCATCGCAAAGACGTCCATACGGAGACTTAATTCTATAAATAATCACTACTTGAAAGAAATAAAGTTTGATAAAATTTGGCATCAGAGGAGAAATTGAAAAAGAAAAAGAAAAATGTTGTTGCAAGTGCATGAAATATAACCGAAATAATTCAAATTTCAGACAGATTAATTTGTTATTAGTTGAAATCGATTAAAAACATTACAAATACAATTTAACAATAAAAGGAAATAAGGTTAGTTATGACAAGTATTCTGCGATATTTAAAAAACGTATACCATTACAATTTTTTCTGCGATCATGTGACGTCATCCAGACGATCACACAATGCTTCAAAAAATAAAATTGTATAACTATAAGTATACATATAACAGATTCATACGAAATATTTTGCTAGCATATAATTTTCAAGTAAACTTACACACTGTTTTAGTTCATAAATTTCGCTCAGATAAAAAAATCTGAAATAATATACCCAACGTTTTAGTTTTTATTCATCTTTGTTTTAAACATTTCATATTGTATTAATAATACGAATGGAAAACAACGGAAAGCTCTTAGATAACGTAGTTTTCTTAGCTTCCCTTTCTTTCTATTTAATGTCTGAGTAACCATGTGGACAGACATAAGCACACATTTTTCATTCCATATATATAATCTCCTTTATATGAAATGTATGACTTAAAGATCTGATGCATCTGCATTGCTTTCAGGATATGCCTTAGATGTGATGAAGTACAAAGGAAATAATTTGTTCGTCGTGGGTTCTCCAGGTTTTACCAATAGAGAGGGAGTCCTAGGATTGGTATGTATCCATTTGTTTTACAATGAAATAATGAAGGTAACGAACAGTATTCGAGCTCAAAAGTCCATACTTAAACAATACAAAATAGGAGCAGAGCAAAGACGGACTTATATTGAAAAAAATAAACCAAGGACCTCTAAAACATCAGAAGTGGGATCAGGTGTCATGGAGGATTGAGCATTGTGTGCCGACCAGTATAGTATATATTGTATATATTTAATTATGTATGATGAATATAAAATGGAAACTAATCAAACACATTGAAATGTGCTTTCAATTTTATAATTCATTAAAGTTGAATCTAAATTCCAGTAACATTCTAAAGCATTACAAAATGATTTATTTTTGGCGAGTCTTTTAGAATATCTAAATTCCATATCAATAAATCTTAGATTCAATTGAATTGTTTGTATCTCATAGATGAGAATATTTTTTTTAGATGGAGGTCGTAAAAATTGATACTAAAAGTAGCAAACATGTCTTGCAAACACAGAAAAAAATACCTGGGCATCAGGTAAGGAATTAATGGTGTCATAATATATTCTGACAGACTGTATTGATTCCTAGGACAATATATATGTTTATACATTTATTGCATGATAGTGAGGGAAATATGAAGATTTATTCAGCCAAGAAAAATCATATTCCCCGAGGACTTTGCCTGAGGAGAATATGATATTTCTCGGCTGAATAAGTCTTCGTGTTTTCCGAACATTCATGCAATGAATTGTTTATTATACCGAAGCAAGCAAAACCTTTGAAATAAACATAATCTTTCAAATTCGGCACCGCTCTCATATTCACTCTCATTTTTCACGTAAAGTTACTATAAAACAATTATCACCAATTTTTTGACGTACACCAGGCTATTGTGACGTCTACTACTCACGGGAGTTTTCGTTCAACGAACGAGAACTATATTGCGGGAAAATACAGTAGGTGTTCCTAAGAGGTGGAATATGATGAAAAGTGTGCCGACGGAGTTTTACGGCCCGATCACGCGATAAACTAGTACCAATCAGATAGCGCGTTGTGTAGAATATTTAAAATGAGATATGATAATAGGCTTTCTTTCATAGTTTCCGAAAACTCAAACGGTTGTTACAAAATACGTATTGGCTGGAGTTCTAAAGCAACCTAATAATTCGTCCTGTATTTTGACATGAAAATGTACATGGATTGCATGATGCAAATCAAAAATGTAGAAATAACCAAATAAAAAATAAAATAATAGAAATAGTAAAATTAAATCAATAAAACATAACAAAACATTTTCCCATTTTTTTTTAAACTATAGAGTGGAGGAGGATTTGGACAATCAGTTTGTGTCATTGATGTCAACAATGATGGATTAGATGATATTATTGTTGGAGCACCATCAGAATACCTCCGTGTTACCAGTAAATCCTCTGTTGTTATTGACGTTGGCAGTGTTTATATCTATCTAGGAGATGCTAATGTTCGTATACAACTGATCAATACAATGTAATGTAATTAATATCTCAGAAATTTATTCGCTGACCATTTACATTTTTGACCTGAAATGATGAACTTATATGGCATTTTTTTGTATTTATTATTTTTTTGAAAGTTGGTAATTCAAACTTTTGCATGTACGTTGGCTTTTCTACTTTAATTTTATTAATTCCAGCTTTAAAGTTAACTTTTCTCAATTTAGATTTGGATAAATATACATGTACGTGTAGGGTGGCTTAACACAATGTGTCATGCTTCAAAGACAATGTATCAATTTTTTTTTATATGAAAACACAAATAAAATATTTTTCCGTTCATTATAATATCATACGGTCTCCTGCATGGCTTAGAGGTTAGGGCGTCTTTTGTTGAGTCGCGGAACAAGGAGCTGATAGCAGGATAAAATCTACTGTGGACGTAAAGACCGTTAACACCGAGGTCTTATGTCACAGTAGATGTTGACACGAAAAAGATTCCCTCTATACTCAGTGGGCTTGAGTGCTGGATATAGGTATAAATTCACAGCCTTCCACCGGCAAGTGATCGATGGCGTCTCCATTTAAGAGAATTTAAGAAATTGACATAAAAGTTCTTGAGAGAGACGTAAAACAACAAACAAAAATAAGTACATACTAGTAATTAAATCGCTTTTCCCATTGTGATAAAACATACGTAACACTGCAAAGTATACAAATACAATGTGACCCCCCCCCCCAAAAAAAAAAAATAAATCTTAAATTGTAAAAGCTAAGATTAAAACTGGAAAAGCCAACTTTAAATTTATAATCATCGACTTAAAAAATACTTGGCAGATATAGACTTCCTTGCAGAACACGTATTGAGTATTGAATCTTTAAAAAAGACAACGATGTAAATTTGAAGCGTTTTAAATAGAATTCTCTTCTTTCTGTATAATGATTTTTTTTCAAACAGACTACTATTCTTGACAAAGAGATACGTATAACAGGGGATTCGATAGTATCAGGAAGATTTGGATCTGCAGTGTCTGGAATAGGGAATATCAACGAAGACGATTTCCAAGGTGTGTCACAATGGAATAATTTAAAAAAAAATTGAAAGAGAGATCTACATGAATTTACTGTAAAATCACACGTTTTCGTTGGGTCAATTTTTCGAGGTTTGAGGAAAAACTTTTAATTCGCGGGGTTTCGATTTGGAGAATGAAGAAGTGTTGAGTATTTATGTATGTTAACTTTTACTTTTCGTGGTGAACATAAATTTGAAGATCACCTCATACCTCGAAACAACGAAAATTAACCCACCACGAATATTTAAGATTACACAGTATTTCATTTCTTTATGAAATCAAAATTTAATGAGTTTCTGAGAATTTAGTTAAATCAATAATGTACTGTTTATTAAAAGATCTTGCAGTTGGAGCGCCATTTGAAAACGACATGAGAGGTGCTATTTACATCTTCAATGGACGTAATCTTAAAAATGTGCAGACATGGAAATATTCTCAGAAGATTGAAGGGACAACAATCAATAGTAACCTGAGAGGGTTCGGATTTTACATCTCCCAGACACAGGAAGATATAGATAACAATAAATATAAAGGTGATTTATTATTTCATTTTAATTTCATTTTGTTAAAAATGTTATTTCTCTCAGTAAATGGATATATAGTTTTAAGTGCAGAAGGTTAAGATTTACGAGCAGTAATCAGTCTGAAATCCATAAACAATGAAATTCTGTCAATAAGGCATAAAACGCGGATCACTGGAAATTACAGAGGATCAGGTGCCCGGGAGAATTGAGCACCCCATGTTGCCCAGTCACAATTATCGTGAACACTTTGTATACGTATATAAATCCTGCTCCATAGGAATATACATTCACGTAACGACAAATCAATTTTATAAAACTCCTGAACTCAACAATTTCTAACACTAGTTGCAGGTTTTATTTGACAAAGTCACGAAGCTTAATAATTAGTATCCTAAAGCAAATTTTCTCAATCCTTGTTCCCTTTGCCGTAGCAAAAAACGAATAAAAATAAATCAAAGAGATTTCATAAGTGTATTTCGATAAGTTTGTCGTCTGTCAAGATGATATAAATCTGTCATTATAAAATTTCAAGTAAAAAGCTTATTGAAAAAAACAGAACAGAATCTTTAAATAACAGAATCTCTAATACTAGTAAAAAAATACAACTTTTTTCTGGAAGAATACTAGTATACATTTGAAAACGTTATTGGCTTATCTTTTTGGCTTTTATTCTTCTAATTTGAAAATTTATCAATTTAACATAATTTTATAGATTTTGCTGTTGGCTCGTATAAATCTGGGATGGCTGTCGTGTTAAGATCGCGACCAATCATATCCATAGAACCTAAAATTTCCTTTCTACAAAACCCTGTTCCTTTGAATTCGTCAGAACTGAACTGCTCAAAGGGGAATGACTATCCTTGCTTGGGTGTAGAAGTTTGTTTCAATGTCACAGGGAAAGGAATCCAATCTGGAACTTGTTAGTATTATCTTTTTCTAAACAAGTAATTTAAATGTAAATAATTCATTATTATTTCTTTTATTTTTAAATTCTGTCAGAATTTTTTTTTATAATATAGCTGGGTGGTATTCAGTCTGCATGCTTGAATTAATATCTATATCGATATTTCTTTCTGATTGAACAAGATATAAATTTCACCGTTTGGGGTGACACAACAATGACCAATAAAAGAATAGCTATGGCTGGAAATGAAAGCAGTGTAGATATATCTAATTTCCTGGTATATAGAAATAAATATTCCTGCAAAATCTTACAAGCAGCTGTATCGGTATGTATTCATCAGCATTTTGAAATTATTTTCAATTTAAATTATGTTCTTTCTACCGTATATTTACTTGATTAATTTCTACTAATTCAGTGTTGCCAAAAAAATTAATTTTGAAATTTCGTTTCAGAAAATGGGAACGATTTTCTTTAATGCTATCAATGAACCTTTAGAATTTAAAGTTAATCTATCACTGAGCGGAAGAACCCGTGAATATGAAGTTTTGCCAATTTTGAAAAAGGGTTCCATTACTTCTCACCAAAACAATGTATGTCTTTTGTTTTTTGTTTTATTAAGTATAATGGCATTTGTTTTATATGATACAATAGAATATGATTTATATAAACACTATAATTATAATGTATAAAATTTCTAACTGTGTCATTGATTGCAAAAGTCTGGCATAATATATATGAATACCTTATCATGATTCAAACAAGAATAAAAAACATATTTGGATGTCTTTTCAATTTATTTTAGGTAACGTTTAGAACAGGATGTACACAAAACGAAACATGTCAGCCACAGTTTTTAGGAGACGCTGAAATCAATGATCATAGGGACAATGGAGAATTTGAAACATTCAAAATGGATTTCCTTCTTAGAAACCATGGTGATCCAGCAAGTTCAACCATGATAGAAATTTCGAAAACTAAAAAAGCAATTTATTCTGGTATGGTGGTATCAGCACAATCGGAAAAAGTTGTTTGCAAGGAAACCAACTCTACTCTAGTTACATGCAATGTCACAACTGACCCGTTCTATCCACACATGGTGGTGCAAATTAGTCTAGATTTCAAAATTGATCCACAAAACAATGATGCTACAGGTTATGTAGACTTCAATATCTGGGTGCAATATATTCCTACTGGTCGGATTTCTCCAGGAAGATCTAACAAAACGCACGCCTTACTAAAGCAGCTGGCTGTCGTATCAGTCGGTGGGTATGTACAAGATTATCACTTAAATTAAAAAAACGATAATTTTTTTTTAAATAACAATTGCCTTATCAGATATGGCGATATAGAATTGTTTTCAATCTTAAAAATCATTGAAACAATGCAAATCAGGGGCAGAGCAAACATGGAACTCTGAAACATCAGAGGGGGGTGATGTGTCATGGAGGAGTGAGCACTCTCTGATGACCACACCCGTTGTGTGCTCCTTCTCAAGCATGGAGTAAACAGAAAATCCGTTTATACACTGGCAATTCAGTGTGTAAATAATGATCAAACAAAAATAGTGTGAAAATTGTCGGTATTTCTACATTATAGAATTTACACAATTACATGTATATGATTAAAAGTAAACTGAGTATAAACAGTATTAAAAGTAATAACTGCTGCTGCTGCTTTTTTCAAAACAAGTGTCTACTTTAAAGAGAGTAGTTAAATTCATGTAAATGTCTCGCACATGAAAAAATACATACAATTTATTGAAATAATTATATTAAACATTTCTTTACACTAGGAAAATTTTTGATTAATCTACCTAAATTTTAGGAATTTATAAGCAACCTTTCCAAACTCTAAATTATTTGTAAAAATGAAACATACGTATGAAAAGATTTTCTATCAACACCTGTGACATAAATTGCTTTTTTTAACCTCTGTTCAAACGATGTACATGAACTCATTCTGAAGTGGAAAAGAAGAGTAAAATGTCATTTTTTTTATTAAAAGCATGAAATCAAATCAATTTTCAACAAAACACGAAAATTAATTTGCAGTACGCTTGAAAACATCATAAACACACTCAAATTATTGCTAAAACCGTATTCTACGAAATTATATTTTTTGATATTTTAAAATATCTCTCTCGAGAATTTTTCACTCATACGGAGACGCCATCACTTGCCGTTGGAGAGTTGCAAATTTTTTAACTATTCTCAGCACTCACATCTATTGAGCAGAGAGGGATTTTTTCCATACTGACATCTTCTGCGACATAGCGCCTCGGTTCATAAGGTCTCATCAGAAGGACCGGTCTCCACGTCCCACGGTGGGATTCGAACCCACAATGTTTGGATCAATACCTTACTCTGCGACTCTAGAGCAGGCGATCTTACAACCACGACTAAACTGAATTAAAAAGAAAACAATAAATCGTGAAACATTGATATCAGAAAACCAGTTTTATCAAAACTGCTTCAATTCGCTTTCTAAATTTTTGTTTTACTTTGAAGGGAACCTAGTCAGGACCAAAGGGAAATGGACACAAATTCTGAGATGTTGATTCATAAGGAAACCTTTCGAGTCTATAATAGAGGACCGAGTACAGTGGATGGTCTGATTCTACAGATAGGTGTACCAACCTCTGTTGCTGGTGTACAGATCTTAAGTGTATGTAAAAATATTAAACTTATCAGTTCCCTTCAGTTGAAAACCGGAATGGCTTTCCTCCGCTTCTGTCCGTACGTCTTGCATCCACCTTTGTCACTATCCCTCTGTCTATCTGACCCATCCGTTTCCGTAAATTTATCGATACGCTTCCAGATATTGAGCTGATTTGAGTTTTAAATCAAACTTGCATTTTGTTTCACTTCAGTAATTTTGATGGATTTAAATTTGTCATTTTAAGTTTTTAATTGGAATCAGGTTAGATTGTCAGCAGTGGATCATTCCTAAAACAATACTCTCAGAGTGGTTTTTTCTTATTGTATACATTTATGCTCTGCTGTTTCCCCTTTATTAATACTTGAACGTTGTAGCTGAATCTACATTAAAAAAGAACGTTTTCTTGACAAAATTAGGGATTTGAATATGTTAATGTTTATCTTTTTCAAAAAAATTGTGACGTAAATAGAGTTCCTTATTTTTCAAAATTTTATACATATACATGTATTGCAGATAATTGGACTAAGAAAGAAACGTATATTATGCAGATTTTAAGGTCATATTGCATTTTAAAAATAGTAAAGAAATATGAAGGTGAGGAACAGTAGTACATGTATAGCTAAAATATTTAAAGAATTTATTAATCAAGGAGCAGAGCAACCACGAATCTCTAAACATAAGAGATAGGATAAGATGCCATGAATAGTAGTCTGTCCACTGGTCATATCCGCTATGTGCTCCTTGTCCAGGTCTGGGAATAGACATTTCCAGAGTTCGCGAACTCGAACTCGTACTCGTACATGGATATAAGGATACTTAGGGGATGCGTATCAAAAGGCAATTTTCATGTTGAATAGATTATCTTATTAACACTCAAAGGTCTACCCAAAAATATGTAAAATAATGACTTTTAACAAGATTGATGAATTCAATTTGATGTTGAATTTGTTTACTGTAGGAACTTAACTACGATAAAAGTACTTGTAATCTCACAACAAATGCTGATCTTTCAACCAAAGACAAAGATGCAAAACCAATGTTTCAACCCGACGCAAAACCTCAAGTGGACAACAAACAAAACAGTTTGTTTATTGTGAGCACGTTACAAGATCTTTTTCAGAAAAAATAAGTATTAAGTTAAAAAAAATGTTTCATGAATTCAACCATTTTGATAATTTCAGAACTGTTCGCAGCGAGATGTAAAGTGCCATCTGCTCCAATGTAAAATAAAGAAACTTTCACGTGACAACTTAAATGATATAATGCTTACTTTGAATCTTACAACAAATATTTTAAACCTGCTTGAGGTGAGATGGAATATATACATAGATTTTTAAAGTTGTCTGACATTGAAAAAAAGAAAAAAAATCATGGAAATAGCATAAATATTGTTGTTTATACATATATGATAATAGTGGCAAATATAAAAACAAAGCTGTTGCCATATCTAAAACTAAATTTATAACATCAATATTGAATGTAAAATAAAAAAAATGAATAAAGAATAAACAAACTGCAAAAATGCAATAATGATACATGTATATTCTTATTTTCCCATGTATAGAAATCCCCGGTTGTTAAATATATAACATCGGGAAAACTTATTTCCAACTATTCAGACTTCGAAGGCGATCTTCAGACCACGGATGGAGAGGTTAGACATGCTCTGTTTATTTATTATTCATATGACCTTTCTTATTATCTTACAGTTTATTTATTTAATAAGAAACTAAGAGTAAGATGTTGAAAAAGTATTTCTATATATTATTGCAAAAAATGAATTGTAATTATTATAATATGTTTTTACAATTATAGAAATAATGGTATTGTGTTACAGATTGTCCTAACAATAATTCCGAAAAAGATTGTCTTTGAAACCAGAAAAATTGATCTCGGAGTTGTCATCGGCGGTAGTGTTGGAGGATTTGTGTTTTTAGTCATTATAGGAATTATCTTATGGAAGGTATACAATTTACTGCGTACATATTGTATTTACGACTTGATCAGTTTTAATTGATATAGAAATACGACAACTTGAAATTGATTCAAACTCAGATCTATGATCGGTGTTCTGGTATCTATGAACTGCCAACGCCTACTATTTCATGGGACTGAATTTTTCATGTCTCATCGGGAAGAAGAATGGTTTTCATTCTATTTGTGTTGTTTCCAAGTTTTTGGGAGATCGGCGACTGTTCAGTATTTTCACTTTTTTAAAAATTCTTTTCAGTTCTTATACTTATTATACTTCTTTAGCTTACAAATGACATTGTAGTATACTGAAGTGACCATTAAATGCCTTTGTCCTCTGATAAAAAAATAATTTATATTGTTATTGTGTTGCTTTACTTGTTAACATATTTGTAACTTTTTAAGTCCGTCCGATTGAACGTCAAATGGTATATATACCTGGTGTCAATGACTTTGGCATGCAAAAGATCGAATTTTTAGTTTTTGAAAAAGAGCAGCATCACTAAAAAAATCACGACCTCCTGTGGAAATATGGCCGATATATTGCCGATTGGGCGTTAAAAAAATGTTCAATCATTCAATCATTGAGTAATAAAATACGGTTCTGTTATCTTTAAGTTACGAGGGTTGATCCAAAAGTAATGTCACAACTTTGATAAAATTGCTAGAAATCGACGTAGAGCAACAAAATTATACATGATGGAAGCTTTATTTATTTCAAATCAGACCTGAAAAATTCAAAGTAATATGATGCACACTTTTCAAAATATCAGATTTTAATCAATGCGCGTTTATGGTAGTCGCCACACCTAAATATAACGTCATATGACGGATACACACCGTCTTCTACTTCGAAGCGTTTCCCCTTCATTTCATTAAAAAGAATTGTGATTCGCAAACACTTTCACCAATTCCACTTTCTTTAAGAATTCTTGGTACCATTATACACTCACTCTTTTCATAATTAAGCCCTCTGTCAATTTTGTTTAACTAGCATAAGACAAACTAAAAAATTCACATATCACTTTATACGTCTGTCTTTTTTGACAACGTCAGACACCATTGCACGTTTCCGTCCGATCTCCTATCTTTCGGTCTTCTTGTCCTTAGCTAATCATTCAGTGACCAATCACCCGCCCAAAATTGCTGAAACCATCTATTAAGATGTTTCTTATTTACATTCTTTATTCTGCAAGTCTGATTGATTAACGAAAATGTCGCTTGTGATGATTCCCATATTTTGAAGCAAAAATGCATTACAACTCGTCGAGTCTTTTTTCACCATTTCGACAATCCCTTTGTTCAATTCAACAGAGTAAAAGAACAATGTTTATGATAACAAATACCAATGCCGTCATTTAATTTTCAATTAAAGGCTAGAAAATGACGAGAATTGTATCTTAAAAAAAATTGGGAGATTAGGTGCTTTTTTTAAAGAATTTTTTTAATGTGTTTGTCTTTTTCATTCTAAGAAAAAATACACTTTAAAACGTGACGTTCCGTTGTGACGCAGCGACACCCCCTATGCTCTATGTTTTAGACATCTGTAAAATAAATTCAAATAGATATTATTAAATTAAGATTTCAATGATAATTAGATTTATATTTGTGCATCTTTTGGTATATAGTATTTGATAATATTACGCCAAATATAGAATATATGGACACTGTGACATTACTTTTGGATCAACCCTCGTATATACAATCATATAAGAATAAAAATCACGTGTTATTATACTCAGTGAAGTTCAAACCATTTCAAGGAATTTTGCTTTAACGTTCATTTCTGCACCTTTTGTCTTTCAGGTTGGATTTTTCAAGCGAAAAAAGAGGGAAAAGGTTGACGAGTTTAAACGAAGAACTGCTTTGCTGAAAAGACAATCAAGGATGTCTAAGCTGTCTCGTGTTGATGGGGCAAAGGATAATCGATTTCAAGAGCGGGAGGACTGAATGATGATTAAATATTATGTGTTTGTCCGTGTATATGTGTGTTTCAAATGATAAGCATATTCGCTTGGCTATACATATATTGTGAGATAATTTTGTGAGTTAAACTAGTGAAAGATGATAAAGTTTGCATGAGCGCAGTATTAGTAAGTTAAATGTATTAACAACGCGAAATGTTATGAAAAGTGATTATTGTATTTTGCATAATAAAATTCTGCATTGAGACCAACGCAGAATGTAATACTGCAACATGTAATGACACAATATTCAGATTATTCCATTTTGCGTTCATACATTTCGCATTGAGATTAACGCAAAAAGCAGTAACACCTATGTACTTTATTTATTGTTGTTTCATTTGTGTTAATTACTTTTTGCGTCGAAGAGTACGCAAAATGTATTTAAATGTTGTAACACATTTTCTTAATGAGAAACATGAATGCTTTGATATCATCATTGAATTCAGAGCACTTGCATGTAGAAGCAGAGTGATTTTCAATACAGTATGAAAATTTTGTGGATAAACTATTTAGATGATATGAAAATTTCTGCATCCAATTTTTATTGAGAACAAGATTTTCTTAAGGTACTCCGATCCTCAGGTTCTAAAAATCAGGCATTGACTAATTGAAAATGCTTGCAAAAGTGTCTCTCATTTCTCAAGTAATTTGTTTTTATCCATATCGATAATTCTTCAAACTCCATCTTTAAAATTAATCATATTTATTATATATCAGGAAAATTATTTTATTTTACGGAAATCTCTCAAATTAATGCGTAAATTTTCAGGAAAAAAGTAGCATATTTTGGGGTATTTAAAAAACGAATAAAAATACTATGTGTAATAATTGATTATTTGTTATATTTCAAACTGTAAATAAATTAGATATAAAATTATTCAATAAACAATCTTTCTACCATAAATAAAAAATATTAATTTAAACTTAAACTCCATTTGATAATTACATTTACTAAACTTAATTCACACACTGCATGGTACTACTTACTTTAGATTTAGAGTTATCTTTTCTTAGTTAGAACTCTTTAGTTCATTCAGAAGTTTTCAGAAAACCAGTTTAATGTCAAGCATAGTTGATTGGCTATTCTTGTTATGCAGAGTTTTTATTGGTAGATCATTGAGGTCAAATTCCTTAGTGAGTTTTTTGTTGTTGTTATTTTCAAATTCACTTTGAATCCGGCCATAAGCCTGAGTTCTGGGAACTCTTGTCTTATACTACAATTATATTGTTGACTGGACTTTAAGACCTGATTACAGTATAAGTTCTTTTCTTTTACTAACACTTTGCTTGGTTGAATGAATGAGTATGAATGAAATATAGTATTTGATGAGTTAAATGAAAAATGTGTAAAATTATAGTAAATGATTAAAATGAATATAAATCTAGAGATTTGTTTTTAAAGTTACACTGATATATGAAATATCTTTTATGATGAGATCTGACCTGAAAGATTATGTAAATATATTGTAAGATTTAGTAAATACAGCAATATGTTGTATGATACAGGTCCAGATATGGTTTAGACAAGTAGCTGTGACACCTATGTATATATGCAGCCTAGGTCCACAAATTGGTATTTATTAATATATTTACTTATTGTAAGAATTGTTAATATTTTAGTAAATTTCATAAATTTACTTGAGTTTTATGTATATGGAGAGATAAGAGTTATTTCCCTTTAATTGTGAAATATGAATAGATATTATGCAAGTTAATAGAAATATCAGTGTAATATAGATTTTTATGGTAATGGAATAATTTATGATAAAATATTATACTTATGTTAATGTTATGAAGTATTTATTATGTTTACATGTTTTGTAGGTTTGATCTATCTTATATATCTTGTCCAAATTAAAGAACCCACATCAACTAAACTGAGTTTCCTCGTTATTTGGAAAACCCGGTTACATATGCATTTTCCAATTCAAATCTGATCAACAAACACAATTTAGAAACAAAATTCATAAGGATCCAGGCTTTTGAAGACATTGTACAATTTTTATACATACACATGTACAGTGTAAATGGTGCTTTAATTTCTTCTAATTACTTCAATCATTTAACGATGCATATTGTTTAAACTAAAGATTTTCCTAACATCATTGCAAAACACCATAATCTTTTCTGATTTTATATCACGTTAATGAACATTGGTTAGATTGATAAAACCCCACTATCTTTAAATATGTAATTTCAAAATACTTTAAAGGGGTAAAAGTTTCGACTTTTTATAGGACCTTTCTGAGAACTTCAAGGAACTTTAAAGCACATTGAGAGGTTTAGATTTAAAATTGTTGCATTAAAAGATTTAATTTTCAAGCTTATTTTGAGACTTTATGAATTAAATTATAAATTAAAGATTTTTTTCCTGGCAGAGGATCGGAGTACCTTAAATTTATTGTGAGATACAATATTATAAAGCATCAAATGATCATATGCTCGGGAAATAATGATTTTATAAAAGTTTACATACATTTGAAATTTTCAAAAAGTTCTGTTTTTCTTCAGATCCACATTTGATTTACACAACTCTTGAATACATTGTTGCACAATGTGTTTGAAGTGTTTTCCTTTACAATATATGATATTTTGCCGAGGATTAAAGATGAGATTAATATGCATAAAACACACATAAAAGAGATGAAAGAAGTACACGACACATTAGCGGTTTCACATATTTTCAATCGCTGTATTTTTCCTATTTGGTCATATTTCGGCAAATGTGATAACAAAAGAAATTCTTTCTTACTTTTTCATATATGAAGTTGAATAAACATTATCAATTTCTGCTTGTAATTAATAAAAAGATTTAAAGGTACGTACATATAATGTAAATTATACAGAATTTTCTTTACAATTACTGATATTTCTTTACATCTAGTTGCCGACTTAGAGTACATATACATACACAGAGTATGGAACACTAATGAGGAGAAACATCACCTTCATATCAATAATTAACCCCAAAAATTGAACGATAAATTTAAAACCTGGAAACTGCAAACCTGCTAAAATTGTCGGTTTTAATTATTGAGATTGGAATGCAAAATATTCGTTAAAGAGAGATTTTTCAATTATATTGTAATAAATAAAATAATCATTGATGATTATAAATGAAGTGAACTTAATGTATACTATGTGACCATCTTTCCATTGAAAAGTAAAGTAGTGCTGTTATAACGTGCAAAATACTGATGCATTTCTTACATTTTGATTACATTCTGCACTCTGAAATTAATTATTGCTTGCTATATTCTTGACCTTTTGTAAACCTATAGGGTTTGAGACAATTATTTTAATCATAAAAATAAGCTAATTAAAATGTACTTATGATAGAGTGCACTGACCTGTAATCCAATAGGGATATGAAAGTGTAAATAAATACTTTTCCGTAAAATAAAACAAACAAGTTAATCGGATTAAGGACAATGTAAAGTACCAGGATGTTTATCTATCTTCGGACATCAATACAGGAATAATAATTGAACATTATGAAAATTTATGTTAATCTTATCACTAACTTTTGCCTAATACAAGGACACTGACCACCAGTTTACAAAAACTTATGTGTAGCTTACAAACTGTTTTGTATAAATTCCAGGATTTAGACCCAATTTATTGTATAACGTGTTTACTTGAATCTGATTTGTTTGTTTTATATGTAAATGAATATTATGCATTGTACATTATAAAAATGACAGTCTAACTTTAAACCTCTAGCTCTTGCTCTCATCTGGGCCACACTTCTCAGAGCGGGGCTCTTCGGAGCAACGTTCTAGGAGGGATCGAGAGACACTATACGATCACGAGCCATTTTAATCGGTGTCCACTGTTCTTAACCACTATACGATCATCATTGGTATTCTCTAATAATTTCACTACTTTTAAATAAACTCTTAGAAAACACCTTTTCCTTGTCATTGGTTCACACTTTTTCAAGAATCTACCTTCATTCGCGGCAAATGAGGATATCATTTTCTATGCCTGTGCTTATTAGGCTGATTGTGATTATCAATTAGGGATGTTGCAAACTCTATTTTTTAGATTATTAAGTTATTGTAGTTTTAATTAATGAACTTGTTTGTATAAAAAGAAAAAAAATACTCAGTAATATGCGGCTGTAAGTATAGTATGCAATAACGAATACATGTATAGACATATATAAACTCTAAGATGCATTCTAAAAGTACAAAGACATGTGCATTATTACACTCGGAGAAAGCTTTAAAACTAGAGGTACTGTGACCAGTAAGCTTACAAAATGAAACCCCCCGACTTCCATATGATTATGATGGCAAAGTCCATGTTTTGCTCTGGGAGACTCGACAAAAGTGCCTGTTAAAAAGATAAAATATGAGGTCCAAAGGGGCACCCTGTTACAAAGAAACAGTCAAAGATTCATTAAATTTCACTCTGCAGTATAACAGGAGTTGCAGATAAGAGATGGGTACCCAAAAGCGTAACAGACGGACAGACGGATATTCCGATTACCATATATGCACTTTCCCACTTTTCAAGCGGGGATTTAATTAAAACAACATTTGAATAAGTTGGACTTGCATCATTTATGGAAAACTATGAAAAGTGATAAGAAAGGATTTACTTGGTGTAATAGAGAAAATTCACCAACAAGTAGAATGACTATATTTTACTTTCAAATACTTTTTTGTTATCGATGTAAAACGATAAGACTCCAAAACATCCCTGGTTCACATTCAAATGGAACTGGAATATCTGATTATAAATGTATAGTTTTCTCTATATTAGTAAATGAAAACAGAGATCCAGGATACTAGAAAATTTAACACATCTTTAATTTTATTATTTTATCATATGTGATTATTTTACAAATGCCACGCAGTGTTAAAGTTTTAAAGGCAGAGTCCCTTTGAAAATTTGTTCACTCATATAGTTACGCCTCAATATCCCATCAAACTCTTCAACAACTGCATCAGGCAGAAAGGCATCGATGAATAAAAGAAATATAATATTTAATTAAAATGCGGAGTAATTTTGAGAATCTTTCTCGACATTGTTTTTGACGTTAAAATGTTGGTTAACCGTGCTCAGTGGTAACAAAACATTTTGCTTCAAAAACTGGCTAACATGTCATTGAGTTTTATTTAATCAAAAAGAATGACACTTCACACTTCCGCAAAAAAAGGTTTTAATTTACGAAAGTGTGTTGAATTATAATCTTGTTATAAAAATATGACGATGAAGAACATTGTCTACGTATTTTTGGAATGACCCTTGTATATGGAACGTCTGGGCTGTCTTATATGAGGATTAAACATTATATGCAGTGTTTCCTTCATTATATGCGGTACTATTTTAATCATATGAAGTAGTTTTTACATTATATCGTGTACAACTTCCATTATATGCAGTACTTCTCTCATTATATGATGTAGATATGTCATTATATTATATATATCTATCATTATATGAAGTGCTTTTAACATTATATGCGGCAGTTCTAACATTATATGCGGTAGATCTAACATTATATGCAGTAAACACTATATATACTGACACGCAAAAGAAACGCAACAAGCAGTAATCTACAAATGTTTGATTTTTTATCTTATGATTTTCAAAAGCGAATAAAGTAAGGCTAAACTCACTTTTCAGAACATCGGAGATTTGATAAAAATGTTAAATGGTTATCTGTTCACTTTACTAAGTAAAATATGACTGTTAAAACTCCCCCCTCCCAGCCATTCATGTAAAACGTGCAAGACTGCTCTAAACAACAATTGCACCTTAATTTCTACTATACAATAGGTTCATTAATATCGAGATCTGAGCGAAAGAATTATTCTTTGGCATTTTCAAATTCCCGTTTTTCAGATGATTAGGTCGAATTTTCTCTACCTTAGAGAAGTGTAGCCACCCTTGGACTTCCGGTACAAGGACTGTCCTTAATGCATATAATACGTTAGACCCTGTTGAGGCGTAATGTAGTGAAATTTCGCATCAGCAACTCTCCATCACCTTTACATTGATATTTCCAACTAGAGCAATGGAAATGCGTGCATACGTCATTTTCAGGAAGCCTTAGCATCGTTACGGGAAACGGAAGGAGAATTTATTTTTTGAAATATTGCTGCATTACTTAAAATGAACAGTCATAAACCCTTAAAACTCCAAAATATTGCCAAATGTTTTGTTAAACACGCAATATTTGATTTTTGTTAAGCAGACTCAAACTTAACTTCCGGTTATGGTGTGGAAATCGTTCAACCGTTAAATTACCGATGTTTACCAAATTGAAGATATTCATATTTTAAGATACAAAGTTCTTTACTTTACATCACTATTTCCCCCTAAAGTAGGGTGTTGCGTTTCTTTTGCGTGTGAGTATGGTGCCTGTTTTGGAGGGTAACAGTTGAAATTGACACCCCAAGGAAAACCATTTTCAACCGACGCGTCAGCGGAGGTTGACAGTGGTTTTCCGAGGGGTGGCAATTTCAACTGTTACTCTCCAAAACAGGCACCATTTATTTTATTATACTGAATGTCTTCTTAAATTAAGTCAGCAAAAAAAAATCGTCGATTATCTTTACGTTCACGTTTAGATAGCTTTCAAACTCCTCGCTACTTCTAAAAAGATTTACTGACCTTTTTATTGTTTGTTTGATACTCTAAGAGTCTTTTATCATATAAAGTTTCGTTATTTCTGCACTCGCAAGCATGTTTCGTCTGTCGTTTGTTGTTTTCAAGTAAGCTACATCGGACGCAAGCTTTTATTGATGTCAACTTTATTCCAGTTCTTTCAAACGCGCAACTGACGCCTGTAGAATTCTACGGTGAACCGTACGCGCATGATATCCACGCATGTGGCATTACCGTTGTGTTACCCGTTGTCACATGCGTTGCTAAGGCTGAGGGTAATAGAACGGATTGTTAACTGCGTCTAAACCAATCAGATTTTATTATTTAACAAGAAAGTATAATAAAAGATTATATCATGTACTTCTCACATTATATACAGTATACAGTAAAACTCGTTTAGTACGAACACGGATACAGCGAATTCACGGATATAGCGAAGTTTTTATGGAACCCCGGCAAAATTCTTAACAAATTTTTGTAAAATTTTACGGTTATAACGAACTCCGATATAACGAATTTACGGATATAGCGAACTGATTTTGAGTCCCGTTGAGGTTAACTTAAATATAATGAAATTTACATCTTTTATAACGAACCTTCAAAGATTATAAAAAAAATGATAAATTGAACTCACTTTGTTTCCTTTTAGCATTTGTATATAAAATTCAATTCATAAGAAAACCTTAGTTATCGAAGATATGTCTTGTAATATTTGCTTCTAACATAGTTGATTGTAATACTTGAAGAAAAACATGCATTGTGCGAATTCGCTATAATGGTTATACGAATTCGTTGTACGGATATAACGAATTACGGATATAGCGAATTAAATTCACCGGTCCCCAGGACTTCGCTATAACCGAGTTTTACTGTATTCATCTTTATGTGTAGTATTTCCGTTATTATGATGATGCTGATCGTTAAATATATTATGTCCAGTCAAGTTAGCATTCCGTGCGGTAGATTTTGCACTTCGTTATGATGTAGACACAGTATTATATGCGGTGCTTTTTTCTTTATGATGGTGATCTTTCGGAAGCTACCTTTCGGAACTCTGTTAAAAATTCGGTTCTTCTTTCTATCAACTTTAGGAACTCCGATCTTTCCTATGAAACGCCGTCACTGCCTTATAGCAAAACACAACGATTGCATTGCGTCAACCTTCCATTACATTATGTAAACTCTTTATGACAATTACTCACACTATTATTGCATTGCGTCAACCTTCCATTACATTATGTCAACTCTTTATGACATTAAACCACACTACTATTGCATTGTCTTAACCTTCCATTACATTATGTCAACTCTTTATGACATTTACACACACTTCTGTTGCATCGTGTCAACTTTCCTTTACAATATGTCAACTCTTTATGACATTTACACATACTACACTTATATTCCGTTATGTTTACTTTTCATGACATTTAATTACACAATAGTTACATAAATATTGTGTCAACCTTTCATTAAATTATGTCAGTTTTTTTAATTATGACGTTAACTCACACTACAATTGAATCGTGTCAACCTTTTATTACATTATGTCAATTCTTTATGACATTTACACATACAACCATTACATTTGCATCAAGCTTACAGTACAAAATGTCATCTCATTATGACATTCTAGTTAAAAGCTTTTTACATTGTTTAAAATATTATTTCAACTCGCAATTACGTTAGGTTGATTATAAATTGCATTGCGCCAGTTTTCTATTAAATTGCGTCAACTATTTGTGACATTTAGTCAAAAGATTTAAAATTTTTATACATGATGTTAATATATGTAGTCATATTTTGTTAACTCAGTATTGCGTTGTATTGATTGATTATTATGTGTTGTACAGACTAATCTTACGTACCTTAAGTCAAAAGTTATCTATAGTATTCTGTACATCGGGAAAATTATTGGGGAGGGTCCCGCCCCTCCCCCGGACCCCGGACCCCTCCCGGTTCCTACGACCATGTTTTTTCAAGGAATTTTGTCGAATTCCTTTTTTAATGTATGTTTCTACTGCTACATTGAATTATTTGTATTTTCCCAGAGGCATACATGGGCAGGACCCGTAATTATAGGTGAGCATTTACTCATACACCGATGGCCTAACGGTTAACCTTTCAAAAACTGTAAAGTTAAAACCTACAGTAAGAAGAGTAGAACCATGTAACAAATGAAGATTATTTGTAGTTTTACAAACAGAACATATTTGAATAAAATACCAAACGAACATTATTATTCAAAATATAAAATACCGGTTTCAACGTAGAACAACGAGGGAGTCAAGATACAACTGCATTTTGGCTAGTTTCAACGCAACCTCACAATATCTGTGCAGAAAAAAATATCTAAAATATAAAATTCAAATAAACTGATTGCAAACAAGGGATAAACATAGTGAATGTCAATCCCGAATAATATATTTAGTCAAATGAAGAAGATTTTGGTAGACTGCCTCTACGTATTTTTATCTGAAGTTATCGCCCTTGTAAACTTAAATGACATAAACCTTTTTGCATAAATGGTCAATTTTGATAAATTTACTTAAAATAAAGAGATCAAGAATAGACATTTTATAATTTATTTTACAATAACGAAAGAATATTCTATGTACTGTGGAAAAAGAATTGCTTCGATTATTTTTAATAATAAACAATTATGAAAAATCGATGCATAATGCATATAAATAGTTTATTTCACACGAGTTAAAAGTAACTGAGTCAGATAGACAAAATCTAAAAAAAAAAAAAAAAAAAAAGAAAGAGAGAGTAAGAATGTGGAGAGACAGAGAGAAAGACAAAATGGGAGGGAGGAGGAGTGAGACGGAGAGATATAGTGAGGGAGAGAAAAGAGGGTGAGAGTGGGCGGTTACTACCATCCATTCTATCGAAGCACCTTCTCTCTGCTCTCCTTTCTATCTCCTAATCACAATTAGCCTCCGACTATCTCTCTCGCTGTCTTTGAGAGAGAGAGGGCGAGAGTAGAGAGCGAGAGAGTGGTGGTGAGAGTAGATACTCTCTCCCCACTCCTATTCTACCTTTTCCCTCTCTCCCCAGGCAGAGTGGGGAGTAAGAGTGGGGATAGAGAAAGGGGGAGTGAGGAAAGAGTGGAGTGGGAGAGAGAGTGCGAGTGGGGAGTGAGAGAATGGAGGGAGTGAGAATAGGGAGAGAGAGGGAGAGGGAGTGTGAGTGGAGAGAGAGAGGGATGTGAGAGTGGAGAGAGGGAGTGTGAGAGTGGGGAGAGAGTAAGTGTGAGAGTGGAGAGAGAGAGTGTGAGAGTGGAGAGAGGGGTGTGTGAGGGTTAAATGGACCATTTTATGGTCATCACAGTTGTATCAGTATTAATATACTTCTCATTTGTTTTACTTTATGAGAAAATGTACTTGTTGTTAACTAGAATCTTAAATAAAAAATCACATCTTATGATCATAATTCAAATCCCAAGGAATAAGTTCTTCAAATTCACATTTCAGTATTTCGTACTTATACTAAAAGAAAAAAGAAACGCAGTGTAGCATAGTATCCGAAATGTTTTTGACCGCATGACCGAAAATTACGAAAATTGGTTACATGAAAATGTTACTTAACTATGCACCGAAATCAGTGTTTAGAATTACTCAACCGTTAAATGTATGACTTCACGTATTGAAAACGCTAAAAAGCCCAAAACACATGCAAATTGATGACAACGAGTTTGTCAACAAATCTTGTTGTATCATTTGATGCACCTGAGGTATATACATTGTTTTTCAGTATTTACAGATGATATGAATTTCTTGCAATCTTGGTACAGTTTACAAAAGTTCCATGAGGTCTGGTTTGCGAGTTGCCTATGTAAGGACAAAGGCAACACCGGTTTACTGAGGAGTTTCTCGTAAATTTTCCTCCATAGAACGTCTTACCCGTTGTCAGAAAGGGTCAGGACTGGCTTCCAACTAAACATGATGATGACGTTAACGCGAAACAGTGTCACTTTCCGATCAGGTTATTTGTCCAGCCACCTGTTCAATCGCCACCTAACTATCACAAAAGCCGCTACCATTACAGTAGACTATCAAAATCATTACATTCACCCCAAAACTGAAAGAAATCAATTGCGCAATTTGAGGTTTTGAGCCGGTCAACTTACATTTGTGTTCTCCTCACTGGCGTATGCGCACGTCGTTTGACTAATTTTTCGGCCCCATATAGCCAGGGCTTGAGAGATAAACACTTGGATGAAATCCATGCAGAAGAGAATTAAGGCTGTGACAGCGAGATATGCGGGGAGACATTGAAGATAATGAAAGTTTTCGATTTTCACTTTTGGAGGGTATTGTCATATCAATTTCAATAACTCACGAATTATAAGACAAAATCAAATGGGATTAAAGTTACATTTTCTTTAAAGATGATTTTAAAAATTGGATAGGATTACTTAAAAAGGGAAATGAAAAATAAATTCAATTCAATTCAAAAGTTTATCCTGCGTTTCCTTTCAGTATATAAGTTATTACATTTCAGTCAAAATACTAGGTGTATTCAATGTATCTTACAAGTATATACACTGGATTCCTACGCTTCTGCATCTGAAATCTGCGTCTTCATAAAAAATTACATCTTCGACGTTCTCCCTCCAATACTTTTTATACAAATAAAGCAAGGGAAAAAATTAAGTGCAAGTCTATTTTAAAAAGACACTTTAAAATTGTGCATAAGAAAAAAAAAATTGAAATTGCTTTCCATAATTTTTATTTGACCTTCCTGCACTGACAAAGTGTGATTTTTCTGGCATTGAAAATTTAATAAGCAAGAAAATTACTGTATTAGAAAGTCTTATACTTTTTCTGAAGTTAAGCAGATAGGTCAAAGTTATCTAAACTATTCAGAAAAGAACATCAAAAGTGGGGTATATGATGTTAATTTTAGATACCACTAAAAAGTGTTTAATTTTATGTTAAAATTGGCTCAATTTTTTCTTTGACTTTCAAAATATATTTACTATATTAGTATCAATTCCTTGAAAGAATTCATAATAAATAATTAAAAAGGTATTTTAAAACCAAAATACACATGTAACTCATTTCACAGCAAAAAAGTGCTTCGTGTGCAACCACTCCACAGTTCCAATCATTATTTTTTTTATGGAATACAATTATAATAATTTTGGATTTAACAGTAAATAATAATTCAAAGTTATAATTAGTTTAATATATATTTTATTCACAGAAATGGATTGAACAGCAGGCATAAATGCCTATGATCGTTCTCTCCATAGGTCAAGGTACAATTACAAGTACATGTAAACATTGAAAAAAATGTATGAAGAGTAGATTATCAATTGGTACATATTTAGAATTAATTCAGAGAGAGAAAGAAAGAGAGAGAGAGAGAGAGAGAGAGAGTAAAACAAAAGAATAGAAAAAAATAATTTAACAAATGAACAGGAAAAATAAAAAATTATATAATAAGATATAAACAACAAAAAGAAAAAAAGAAAAAACATATTGAGCAGTTGTTGTTGACCCAGAGTAGGAAGAATTCCCTAACAAAGCAGTTTACTTAAAATAATATTTTTCCCATAGAATTTCATAATCTAAAATTTCAATGAAAACCTCTTAGAGTTTCTTGTAAAGGTATGTACATGATCAAAAAATGAAAAATTTTTATCCAGACTTAGTGAGTCTACACCATATAATATGTTTTCTATATTAATTGGTATGTTATTTTCATTCATGTATTTAATCAGTAATTGTCGTTGTGAGGCATATTGATGAAAATACAAGAAAAAATGAAATGAGTTCTCGTTTTGATATCCACAATTTGTACATATTGGTGATTCGTTTAGGTGATCTTTAAAAAGATCAGCATTTAGGTTACTACATTTATTCCTTAGCAATCAAAGTTATAATACAATATTATACAACAATGCTGTTTTGATATACATGTATAGAAACATCTGACAATAAGATAGAGAGATTACACCGATAGAAATTATATCAATAATAATGTAGGTTAACCTGATAAATATTCGTTACGTAATATAAGGGCATGTTGGATATACAGTGGAGCCTCATATATCCGGACGCTTTGGTCCTAGTCAATTTGTCCGGATATGTGAAGCGTCCGGATATCTGAATTACCATTTTAACTAGAACAAATAACAATAAAAAATTCTGTGCCAAAATAAAGTCGTGCGGATACTGAAGCATCCGGATATCTGGGGGTCCACTGTATTTCCCTAAACCAACCAAAGTAGATGTGCGGTTTGTACTTAAAATAATTGGATTTATTTAAATGCACTTGGCGATTAGACAATGTGCTTATGTAAAGACATTGTCGAATTATCCATAAATGCATTGCACTCTTGGAGGTGTATATCTAGGACTCTGTTTTTACATATATGCACGAAATGAGCAAAGTTTAATACTTGTTGATTCATCCAAAATTCTCCCAGACCCAACCTAGATAATTCAAGTTTTACGTCACGCACCCAGTTTATACTTGTACATGTAATTGTTCCCGACCGATTCTCTGCATCATGCCGCAGATATTTGTATGAAGATTTTGAAATGCAGTTTTCTGTTTTTAATAGTTTACACCAGAACTTCATGATTTTAAGATTTCTGTGTATAATAAGTGGATACCGCCCCAGTTCTCTAAAGATCATATAAGTGCATGTATTGCACCTAACACCGAGGGTGATTTTACAAAAGGATAAATGCAGTCTTTCAATTTCTGGAGATTTATAGTGAATGAAAACCCCAGATTTCACTACCATACGATAAAAGGCCGCCAACATATGTAACAAAGAGCTGACAGCGGTGTTACAACGCAATAACACAAAATGTAATTAAAAAAATTTAATTTATTACATTTTGCGTTATTACAATTTGCGTCGAGATCAACGCAAAATTCAATAATGTGCTTTTTTCGTTGTCACATTTTGCGTTATTTTATTTTTGCACTGAAGACAACGCAAAATGTAATAACACAATATGTAATAAAACAAAATATAAATATTTTTTTTTATTGGGTTTAATACAAAACATCATGAAAATGATTTAAATATATACATGTACATGTAACCAACATGGGAAGCACGCTTTACAAAATGTTTAGAACTAAAACAATATTACGGCTTTTCCGGACAGAAATATACATCTATTAAAATGTATTTTTTTTCTAACTCTGACTTTATTTTTATTGAATACATTGTACCTTATTATAAAGCATTAATTTAACTTTGATTGGGATATTTTTGATAAATCAGTCTTATTAAATTTCTAACCAACAATAGATTTTTAATTATCAAAGATTGATCACAGGTCAATAAAAACGCTCTTGATATGTAATACCGCGAAACATTAACTGTCAAGATTGGAAATATGCAGCTTACGTCATTTCTATCTGTTACAATCAAAACATTCAATAATAGACAATGAAATGGGCGGGTACAATTCAACGTGGACGTAGGGAAAACATTGAATTGAAATTCGAGTTTGAAATTCATTCGGTGATATTAAACTTTGGAGCGCAAATATCGCGTCAGTAGTTGATCATCATCATAAAGAAGAAAGCACCGCATATAATACTGTGTCTACATCATAACGAAATGCAAAATCTACCGCACGGAATGCTATTTCTGCTGACCGCCAGGGGAGGTAACGAACGATAACTCTAAATCAGCGGAAGTTCTGAATTGTTGATATTGCCCTTGGAATAGACAAACAAAACATCGGGTCGTGAGTTATACTTGTAATACTTCCCTGGTGAACGGCATTGTCCGAACAAGGAAAATATAATTTTTGTAGGTTCATAGAAAGCTATTCTTATCAGTTCTTATATGTTACGAATTGAAATGTTAACAAAAACCCCATTCTAAACATGCTAAACGCACGTGTTATGAACTTGTCAAAGAGAAAAAAATATTTACAAAGGTATTTCTGTCTGACAGCAGTTGGCCCATCAATTAAAAAGTGTAAAATATGGTTAGATATTTTTATTATAGTTATAGTTATAGACATAATTATAGTTTGAACAGAGGCCTCAATATTTAGCGCTCATTTTTTAAGTATATTGAAGTTTTGATGATTTGGTGTTTTATTACATGTATCTCCCTGTTGTTTATAGTTTTGTACTATAGACGTATATTTTCAGGGTAGGCATGTTTGATGTAGTTTTATTACCTTAAATAATGGAAACATCTGCTTATGGGTGATATTATATATAGTAAATATATTTAATTTAAATGCATCCCATTTTTTCATGTTCTGTGTTATGCTACACTAAAACAAAGAAACGAGTTATAGATAGGAGATATCCTTCCTAACTCAAAATTTATCTTCGGAATCCCCTTGAGACACATATCGCTGTCTGAGGTAAGCTCTACCTATCACTTAATTTTATGAAATCTTGAAGGTGTATAAGCAAATCTCATTTAGAATATACCATTGTATGAAGATATCAGTAGTAATGAAAAACGACATTTGACCTTATAATGTTGTATTTTTAGCTCACCTGAGCCGAAGACTTAAGTGAGCTTTTCTGATCAAAATTTGTCCGTCGTCTGTCGTCGTCGTCGTTGGCGTCGTCGTCGCAAACTTTTCACGTTTTCATCTTCTTCTCAACAACCACTGGGCCAATTTCTAGCAAACTTGCCACAAAGAATCCCTAGGTGAAGGGGATTTCAGTTTGTTCAAATGAAGGGCCAAGCCCTTCTCCAAGGGGAGATAATTATGAATTAGTGAAAAATTAATGGTATTTTTCAAAAAATCTTCTCAAGAACCACTGGACCAGGAAAGATGAAACTCATGTGGAAGCATCCTCAGGTAGTGTAGATTCAAGCTTGTACAAATCATGACCCTCGGGGGTAGGGTGGGGCCACAATGGCCGATCAAAGTTTTACATAGGAAGATATAGGGAAATCTTTAAAAATCTTCTTCTCAAGAACCACTGAACCAAGAAAGATGAAACTCATGTGGAAGCATCCTCATGTAGTGTAGATTCAAGCTTGTTCAAATCACGACCCCCGGGGGTAGGGTGGGGCCACAATGGCCAATTAAAATTTTATATAGGAGTATACAGGGAAAATCTTTAAAAATCTTCTTCTCAAGAACCAGTGGGCCAGGAAAGATGAAACTCATGTGGAAGCATCCTCAGGTAGTGTAGATTTAAGTTTGTTCAAATCATAACCCCCAGGGATAGGGTGGGCCACATTGGAGGATCCAAGTTTTACATTAAAATATAAAAAAGTATCTTCCCAAGAATAACAAAGCCATGATTAGTAATACTAGTATTTATATGGAAGCATTTTCGGGTAGTGTAGAATTAAATTTGTTCAAATCATAACCCCGAGGGTAGGGTGGGGCCACAATGGTGGATCAAAGTTTTACATAGAGAAATAAAGGAAAAAATCCCAAGAACAGAAAAGCTATGTTTAGTCATATTGACATTTAAGCATCCTCAAGTTTTGATGATTTAAATTTATTCAAATAATGCTTCCTTGGGGTAGGGAGGGAAACAATGGGGAATCAAATTCAAATTATAATGAAGTTATATATAGGAAGAAAATGTTTTTTAAAAATCTTTTTATCAAGAACAGCAAAGTCATATGCTGTATTGATATGAAGACAATCTTAAGTAGTATTAGAATTCAAGCCCCCCCTCTTCTCAGTGAACTTTTTCCGTTCTGATCTGATTTGTGTATTTTCCTAGCCGATTTGCTCAGGTGAGCGATGTGCCCCTGGGCCTCTTGTTATTTTTAGGAAGAATTGCTAGTTTTCATTTGTATGCATGGAATAGTGTTCAAGGTAAATTGAACATGTAGAATAGATTGTATGAATAAGATTTCATGATAAAGCATATGTTCAATGAATTACTTACTTTTTAATGTAGTTTCTGTTCATAATAATAACGGAATAACTTTTCTTGGTAAGCTTTGACTTGTGACCCTGATATATGATATATCAGTTTGATGGCATAGATGTTGATGGATAAGTCCATTACTTTTCTTGGCTGAATACATGTAGAGGTCTGTTATTTGGTAGCGACTACGTATATTATTCTTTAATAAGAGTCAAGCTAGGTATCAGGACAGTTGTTTATTATAAAAGTCAGTGTCTGAGTCATATGAAGTTGACCAGTTTAATCATATTAGTGTTTACACTTTATCGTGAGTACATAATAGTACCATGTGTTATATTTAATGTAGGTCTCACTATATATGCTTGTATATGACTTTAGTGATAAATAGTTTGATCAAGAGTTGAGCACATTCATGTTATGTAGATGGACTGCAAGGTTTATTTAACATTAATAACATCATGAATCATCATTCAGTATGATTATACACTTTGTACATACTTTATAATTGTTGTTTATTATTGTACTTTGTTCTTTGCAGATATCACTGCTGCCTTTTGCTTAAAAAATAGTGAACCCAATTAAAGTCTTGTCGCTTGGCTACACATTAGACGTGGTACCAGGTGTCATATACATTGAGGAGTGAGCATCCCATACCAATCGGTCATGCTAGTGATTATAATAAGTATGAAAATCGTCAGTCAGCATTTGACTTAATGTTAATTTTTTTTTTTTGCTGACAAGGTCATATATTGACCATAGAAATTACGAAATGATGACTTTAACCGAGATTTCTTAATATATTCTTGTTTCAGCAACTTGTGATTCATAACATTCCTCGTTTTAAAGATTGTTCATACATAGAACATGCTCCTGCGTATCAAGTCAACTGAGAGATATAAGCCCCATCATGCAGCTGCAGGGGATAAAAGTATATTGCTGCATAAGTCATTTGCTATACATCCCTACGAGAAATCTTCTCTCCTGATAAATTTGCAGCTATATTTTTTAGCTATATAATTTATGTAACCAGTGGAGCATTGGAGAAGCGGATTCCATTCTTTTTTTTATATTCAACGTACTTTTCTTCATCTTATTAATGTTCAACAATGTCAGTATCAGTTCGATATACAATGGTGGCTACGAAAATAGTACGTAAAATATGAAAAAAGTCATAAGAAGTTATAACTTAATTTATTTCCTCTTATACATATCAAGCCAGTAAATAGAGAATAATACATTTTACCCTCTTTCATATCAAATATCAGCCAGAGGGCCCAATGCCCGTAGGCTGATATTGGTCGAGGGCTGATACAGAATGTGATGTGGAAAAGGGTAATGTTTTATCATGAATT
This sequence comes from Saccostrea cuccullata, assembly GCF_032062105.1. Lineage (NCBI taxonomy): Eukaryota > Metazoa > Mollusca > Bivalvia > Ostreida > Ostreidae > Saccostrea > Saccostrea cuccullata. The sequence goes on along the minus strand of NW_026918900.1, from coordinate 904,582 downwards.
GATGGAAAAGACACAACACTTGTGGCATATAAATAGCTTATTGTTTCACACAGTTTATGTATGTATCTACTTCTATTTCATTTGTGTCCGATCCTTCGTTTGAAACAGTCTTTTGTCAATTAGATGATCCTTCCAATCAAAATGCTAAAGCAATGCAATATGAGCTGTAAATTACATGTCAATTCTTTTTTTTTGGCAAATTAATATTTAACTTTTTCAATGAAAGGGAAAAAAGTCTATACATTGTATTGTTCATATTTGCGAAGCAAAATTTTATATAATTCTATATCTTCTGTTGTACGAAAGTCTTTATTCTGACACAATTTAATGCATTATTTTAGGCTATTTGATCATAAAGGTTTAAATTACACACAAATAATTCATAACAACACATTTTTACAGCAATATAAAACTTTCAAAAATGCAGTTCATATTGCCTTAAAATTTAGAAAAAGTGTACCCCCAAAATATGTGTAATATCACAAGTACTGTTTTTTTTTTAGATTTCAATTTCCTAGGTTGTAATATCGATCCGTGTCAGCCACGCAGAAACATATCAACCCTGACATCAACCATATCGCATATCCTGTACTTATTACTAAGTATGTAAAAAAAAATGAAAGTATCTAATGCTTCACACAGCAAAGTCGTGATTTTATCAATATTCGAACTTCAGACAGCCTCCACAAATATTTGAATGGATTAGCAAGAGAATTTGACACACATAGAAATAACAATACACCATTGACGTTTGAGGACGTTTTGTCATACCATAATGTTAGAATGAAAGGTCCTGTTAAAATTACAAGAATTATGATTAATAAACCAACTAAATACAAAGTACTGTTAATTTTTTTCTGTCTCAGTGAAATCAAATTTTGATGATGCTGGAAATTCGATTTGCCTTGACGGTTATTACCAATTTTCGTATTAGAAGTGTCGTCGAATGTAGCAGGTAGCTGCGCATGCGGCTTGGGGATATGAATAGTACTTAACTGTGTTGAATGTGTTGAATTCGAGGTACTCATAGGACTCACTTTCTTGTAAGTTTTCAGAACATGGCCACCAGTTGCAAGGTAGAAGATGACCGTCAATGATAAGAAACAGAGTGTCAGAAACTTGAGATATCGAGTGAGCAAGGTAATTCCCATGGTAGACATACGACAAAAACCGGTCATGATCCAAATTCATATTCCGGTTTGGCCGTGAAATAAGAACGAAGTTAAAGATCACGAGAACTATTGAAGTTCCACCACAAACACAATACTTCCGGTTATTCTTAAAAATGCATGAATGATAGTTTTCTTTACATATGACCAGGTACCTCTGTAAACTGATTAAAAACGTCTGAACGACTGACAAAGTCAAGCCACATGTCATCAAAACGACATGCAAAATAATTACAATTTTGTTCTCATATAAAGAAGGTATGACGTAATGCAATCCGATGCACATGATTCCAACACCTGCTATGAAATCACTCACACATAGCATCAGTACTAAGAAAAGGTATGGGTTATTCCGTACATTTTTAACTTTGATTAAAAGAGCAAAAACTCCTAAATTTACCACAATGATGAGAGTTCCTACTATCGTCAAGGGGATTGTAATTAATGGCATTACATGGTTATCAAGTTCAACATGAATGGAACAATTTAAGCTTGTATTCGTTGAACAATCCGTGGTTTCCAACTTATTCATGCCGCTTTTGTTGTCCAGTGTGTCGTTTTAATCATAAGTTTCATTTAACAAGTCTATTATTATATGTTATTATGTTCCTCGATGATCTCTCTTGATAGAAGCTAGAGGGAAAATATCAATCTGAAATTCAAAAAAAAAAATTTGAAGTTAAGAGAAATTCTGGAATTTTCTTGTAATTAAATATACGGAGATAAAATAGGAGCAGAGCAAACATGGACCTCCAAAGCCATATGATACCAGGTGCCATGGGGGAGTAAGCATCCCCTGCCGACCGGTCACACCTGCCCTGTGCTCTTTTTTCATGATCGGGAAATAACAAAAACTTCAGCGTGTATAAATAATGGACTAACAATTAGTATGAAAGACGTCGGTCAGCATTTCACTCAACGATAAAATGTATTTATTGACAAGGTCATTGTGTCGACTATAAAACTTACAAAATGATGACGCTAAACGAGACTGCTGATATTCTTGTGTATCAACTTGTTTGTCAATAATTTTCCCCGATTTAGAAATTATTCATATGTATAGCATGCCCTTCTGAGAGAAAAAAATCCATATACAGGTATTGAAGATACATCGCTGAATAAGTTAAGGAAGTTGATGATTGAAAAGCTAAAGTCACCAATGTAATCATTGAGCTTGGTTGTAAGATTACCATTAAGGTTTTTTTAAAATAAAATATCCAAATATAAAGAAGATGTGTCAGACTCCTTGGTATCTTTTCTTTCAAGCTCGCTGGGATATAGCGAATCGACATAACAATGAAGGCCACTGCAAGTATTTCTCCTTTTCACGTATAATAAATTGGAGGTGATTAACATTTTATATAGTTTTCTATGATTATTAACGATCGTAAGGCTTTAAGGCTTTACCTATTTTCTCTCAGTGCTCTTATTAGTGAATCACTTAAATCCTTTTTATTACATGTATATCCATTTTTGATATATTTTAGTGTTCATATTGATGAACATCAGAACTATACAGAGATGCTAATTATTATAATGAGGTGGGTTTAGATACGTTGTAATTATTTTTTCTGGTTAGTGATAATAAGGGGTGATCAAAAAGTTCGCGAACTAATTGAATAACTTCCATAAAAGAAGCAATATTTGGTTTCAATGTTGATTATATTTTAATTTGATCTTCTCCGATTTTAATGCACATCAACCACCGTTCTGCGCATGCGCGAACCACGTGATATTGGCGGTCACGTGACCCCCTCCTTAGCGTTCTGTTACAAAAGTTGAATGATTTTTCTGAGTTTTATAGTTCTTTCCATCTGAGTTAATTTTTATGACAAGAATAGTTCATTTGTTAGAAATGGTCAAATCTCGGTAACAGAATGGGTGGATAAGAATATCCTTTCTAAAAATAAGCATGGCACCATTAAAACACAAATCGTCTGTCTTGGGAGAGACCTTTATTCAAGGTGGATAGAGAATATGTGCCTCCTTTTTATCATATCTAATATGTTTAAAATCTGAAGTAAACGATATCTTGCGTATTTAAGAATTATATTATTGTTCAAATTATCAGCTATTTTTCAAAGTGTAAATTGGAGGTCTTTGATAGCAAATTGCTTAATTAAAAACACATATCTTTTCAAACTTGCTTTCGCTGGGCAAGATGACAAGTATCATTTTTAACCATCTGCCTTCCTTGACTAAAACGATCAAGCAAATCATTAATTGAATTTATAGGAACTCATTTTTCTTAATAAACTGTGTACAAATTATTATTGTGATACTGCAGAGGAATTTCTAAGATATACAATAAATTGTACAGTCGTTTTTTTAACCAGTTAGACTGAGACAACCATTTTTCGTAACAAGTGACCTACATAGTGACGTCATTTTCACATTGTGACGTCACAAGCAAGGAGAAGAATTTTATTCAGCATATGCTATTTATAGACCTTGTATATGTCTATATGTGTACGGAATTTCATTCGAATCTGAATTACGGTTTTGTAGATATAGAGATGGTTCGCGAACTTTTTGATCACCTCTTGTATGTTCACAGATTTGCATTGTGTGTAGTTTTTTTTTTATCGATCGCCATTCGTAAGCTTCACCTTTTTCAAGGTATGATAAAGCTCAGTTATGGACATTACTTCATCTTGAAATTTTAAACTTCATATCTATCTGTGCTACAACGCGAAATGTAATAACTAAGCACATGTAATAAACTGAGATTCTTACACTTTGTGTTATTGTATTTTGAGTAGATCTCGACGCAAAATGTAATAAGGCAAAATGTAACAGCACATTTTAAGGATACTTACATTTTGCGTTATTACATTTTGCGTCGAAATCAACGCAAAATGTAATAATCGAAGATTATTACAGGAAGGATATGCAGATAACAAACAGTCTCAAAGTCCATAAAACAATACAAAATAGAAGCAGAGCAAACACGGACCTCCGAAACATCAGAGGTGGGATCAGGTGCCATGGAGGAGTGAGCATCCCTTGCTGACCGATCACACCCGCTGGGTGCTCCTTGTCATGATCGGAAAATAACGGGAAAATCCATCATCAGTGCAATGTACATGTATGATTAATGGACTAACAATTTATGAAAAACGTCCGTTAGCATTTGACTTAATGATAAATTATATATGCTGGCAAGGTCATTGTATCGACCATAGAACTTACGAAATGATGAATTTAAACGAGACTGCTGATATTCTTGTCTCATCAACTTGCTTGTCAATAAATTACCTCGTTTTAGACATTGTTCAAACGTAGAGCATGCTCTTGCGTATCGAATCAAATGAGATATGTACACTCCGTACGCAGGTGACGAAGGTATATAGCTGCATAAGTAAGACCGGGAAGATGACGACAGAAAAGTTTAAGTCATTTTTATCATATAACTTGGTTTTTAGATTACCATTAACGTCTTTTTCAAGTAAATATCCAAATAAGAATCAGGTGAATCAGACTCTGTGGTATCTTTTATCTCAAGCTCTCCAGGATATATCGCATCGACGTAGGAATAGAAATAAACATTTTTAATTGACAATAAGTCGTCGATATATCTGAATGTCGAGTTGAAGGCCACGCATATAACATGCTGCGTTGTAACATATCTCCCTCTTGAATGAGTTATAAATATTTATAGAATACATGTATATAAATTTAGATTAAATTAATATGCTATATTATTGTATATAATGAGAAGTGATGAAAAAAGACAAGAATGTTACAATCTTATTAACTTTTTTAATATAATATTGGGCAAAGATTGTGTAATTTTGATATGATAAACAAGCTCAACACCTGAATTCAAAAAGATGACTTTTACATATTACATAGTTCTTAATTAATCAAGTAAACGTGACTAAACTGAAAGATGACGAACTTATTTCTCACAAAGTTAGTGTCCAGTTTTTCGAACCCATAATTTGAATTGCAGTACAAAAAAGTCTTTGCTCTTCAAGTCGTTTTCCCTTGACGACCAAGTTGCATGTCAAAATTCAAACAAGTGATGCACGAAAGGAGGCAGAATATGCAATTAACAAAATGTTTTGTTTTTTTTAAAAAACTGATAGAATTCCAAAGGTAAGTTAATTTTTTTCAGGTTTAATAAGCATAACTCTAAGGTATAGAGATAAATGGCGATACCCTAAGACAGGTCTTCTTACAAGAAATACACATCTGATAAAATTGCCTTGTACCAATAAATATTAAAAAAAATATGGCCAAGGTAAAATTTTTTTTTAAATAATAGGTCACAAACCAAGGTTGATGTGATTAGTTTAAAAAAAAAGAAGACTTTTACCAAAGAAAAGGTCTTGTCACAAGGAATGTTTAAATGGAAAATGAAAGACATAGTATCAACCTCTCAAGTACATGCATTAAAAAGGTCAGAAAAACAAAAATGTTAGTACCCAAAGAGAGGATTGATTGATTGATTTCATATTGTTTAACGTCCCTCTGGAGAATTTTTCACTCACTTGCTGGCGAAGAGCTGCAAATTGTGTCCTTTACTCGGCAATCGGGGCCATTGAGCAGGGAGGGGTCTTTTTCGCATCAACGCCAGTATCAAGGTCAAATACTCCTACCCATTCAAAATTTATGGACAAGGTTAAAGTTTTTGAAGACTAACAGACAGAATCTAAGATTATGGGGGTATAAAAATTACGCATCAAACGCATGAAACATTGAATAAGATGCTTGATGTCCTAAAATCTACTTTTCACTCAAATCTGTGTTTCCATCATCTGAAAGAAATGATATGCATATTCAAATTTTATTCAAAGAAAATGGTATTTTTACCAATTTTTACCAAAACGAATCTATTTTATCTTTCATTAATCTTACCTCTATGTTAACATCTTTCAACTTTCTTTCTCCTAGCTTCCTATGATTGTTTCCAGCGGAAAATACGGCTATTCATTTGGAAAATCGTATTTATTTGTTCAACAGAATATGTACCAACATAAAAAAAATCGATTAATTGGTTTTTCTACCCTTGTTCTTTCTTTTTTACTTACTTTTCACACTTTCAACGAGACCGAAACCAACATGATGTTTATGAAAAAAATGTTTTCACAAGAGTAGCATTCAATCACAAACAAGCTTTTAAGAAGAAAGGAACAGCTAGTACATAAAGGACAATGCAATATTGTCAATACGAGGGGTAATCAAAAGATTCGCGATTTAATTGAATTATTCCCTCAAAAGAAATTGAATAAGATTTCTATGCCTATCATTTCTTTAACATAACCCCTCCGGTATACATGCATACCTACCATCGTCCTGCCCAAGCGCGAATCACGTGGTCCAGGCGGTCGCCTGACATGCTCCTTAGGGTGCTGGTCACGGAAGTAAGTCTTGTATTTCTTACAAGCCATATTATAATAGATAGTCCGTTCCTCACTAATTGCCAAACTAGGCACTAGGATGAATAAATATGGATCAGATCTTTCCCAAAATGAGCTTAGAGACAATTAATACCCGACTCCTCTGCATTTGATGCGTCGTTTATTTATTATGATTATTAAGTATATATGACTTCACTTTATCATGTCTGAAACGTTAACTTTATAGTCTAAAGTACTGTAAATTATGTGTTAAAAATTACCTTCTAGACCTCTAACATCTAAATACATGACATATAAGCAATAAGTCAAAAACCAGACAAGAATCCCACCTTAAGATATAATTCGTTTTCAAGGCAGGACAATCTCTTACCCAGCTTCCTTTATCTGGGCACCAAAACAAAGATCAGACGAGTGTGAGGATGAGAGATGCAAAGAAATTATCAAGACATTCTGTGACGAAAAACCTAACGTTACTCTCTCTGATAAAATGGTTGAGAGTGCTTATGGTGCTGTTGGAAATTCCAGAGAAAATTGTCGTCAAATTGTTGTGAAATTCAGATATTTTTTTGATTTTTTCTGAGGCAGAATTAAAAAATTTTCCTATAAACTCAAATCTACAGATTTTAGCATCACAGAACAGCTCCCAAAGGAATTTCTACAATTGTTGGACCAAAGACGATCCGCCGTTGACCTAGTTTTGACTAGTGTGCTCAGCCTTATATACCAGACTTTATTGCATGTGAAATGAATGAATTCTAGGATCACACACCTTTTGATTTTACCATACATGTACATGGTCTTGCTGCAACGGCATCGCCAACGGATAATCTTATTCTGACAACAATCACTCAGTGTGTTCAATTAGATGGAAAGAAAATTTCCCAGAAAATGTGAGAGCTGATTTAATGAATAAGCTTGACGATATAGTTACGTGTGTTGACATTTACAGCCACTGTTTAGAGAGTGTTTTTGTTAAATATTGTAATAACAATGTCTCAGTTTCCACAAACAGAAAGCCTCAGCAGGAGAACAAACCTTGGTTCAACCCTAAATGTAGGACTATGTATAACAAATACATGGATGCACTTAACTATTATTATAATAATTCTCTGCATTTTAGTGCTAATTTGAAAAGGCTTATTAGACTAAACCGTGAATATAAAATGTTTTTTTTTAAATTGAAGCGTCAATATCGAACTTCACAAGGGGATATGGTTCAGGCTTTCAAGAGGAATAAGCCAGGCCAATTTAATAAACATTTCCGTAAGCGGACACATTTTGAATGGAAAATTTCACTTTTGGATTCAATTTATCATTTCTGCTCTCTATCTAACGCACCTGCAAGTTACATTTGTATTGGAACCTATTTTGAAAATCATGAGCCTATTTTTGATTCATTGGATTCTATTATAACAGAAAAAGAAGTAGAAGAGTGTACGAAAAGTTGAAGTGTAATAAAAGCTGTGAAAGTGATTTATTGATCAACGAATATATTTTGACATTTAGAAAAATATTAATACCTGGAATCGTTACCCTCTTCAATAAAGTTTTTGAATCGGGCACATGTCCAAAACTGTGGTCACAAGCGGTTATAGTACCTATCCAAAAAAGAGGCAGTACATCTGATCCAGGTAACTATAGAGGCATAGTATTACTAGCAGCCTTGTAAAACTGTTTACGTCTATCTTCAACGAAAGGATCGCTTCCTGGAACTCTGAGGAGTCAATTATTACAAATGCACAATTCGGTTTTCAAGCTTGGCGCTCTAATGTAGATGCCACATTTTCCCTGCAAAGTTTGATATCTCAAAGAATAAATAAAAACAACGTTTTTACTGTTGCTTCGTTGATTACAAAAAAAACGTTTGACACAATTAATTAACCGGGAGAAGCTGTGGTACAAACTCACCAAATTAGGGATTACTGGAAAACTCATTAGGATCACCCAATCAGTGTATTCCGACGTTCAAGCCTGTGTAAAACATGCCGTCCAGGTATCTGATATCTGTAGTGTTAAAAATGGTTTAATGCAAGGATACGTTCTATCATCAATCTTTTTTTACATGTATTTGAACGACCTAGAAAATCATTTTATATGAGAAAAATTTCTATCAGTGGAATTGCGAGAACATAATTAATTCTTTTTAATGTTTGCTGATGATACGGTAATATTAATTTTGCCAATTCGCCCGTGGACTTGCAAAACAATGCTCCATTCTCTGTATCGTTATTATGTTCCTTCACGGGACCTGACCGTAATTGCATCAAAAACATTATGGTATTCCAAAACAGTGGAACAGTAAATTCGTCATGGACATCATCCTCGCTAGCCAAGGGTTTCTGATACGCTACTCTCCTCATGAACCCTTGACATTTGGTGAAGTCAAAAGACGGATTGTTTTCGTCACGTGATCTTGAATATATCAGTTACGCCACAGATTGCATCATCGACAGAAAATTAATAAAGACGCGTGTTTAAAAAAAATATTTTAAAGTTTTTTTTCAAGAATGATTAAGAAGTAATAATTGAGTTATGTTTATTTTTTATTTATAGTAAAAATCTGAACTTCAATATAGATTCTTAATCACATATTTAGAAGATATTATATGACACCATAACTATTCATAGAATTGCATGTTATTTTACGGATCGTTGTCTGAGATTGTATCCCGATCGCAAATATCATCATTTACAAAATAACAATTGGTGATTGGTCGACCGGGTGTACCGAATCCCAATCAGAACTCGAGAAAAGAAACCCAACTTCTATCAACACCTTATGCCAAGGGTTCATGAGGAGAGTAGTGTATCAGAAACCCTTGGCTAGCGAAGATGCATGGACATATAAAGGTGAAATCCTCGAGAGCGTCGATTCTTTCAATAATTTAGGCCTTACTTTGTTTTATAACTACTCTGAAAAAACTGGCAGATAAGGGACGAAAGGCACTATTTGGACTAAATCGAAATATTCAAATTTTGAATTTAATGCTGAAACACATTGTCAGTTGTTTGATACATATATATTAAGTGTTTTAAATTATGACTGTGAAAATTTGGGGTTTCCACAAATCACCTGAAAAAGAATGCGTTTATCTTATGTTCTGTAAAAACTTGCTATGAATTAAAGGATCTACATGTAGTTACATGGTTTATCGTGAATTAGGTCGGTATCCACTAACCATATCCAGGAAAATCAGAATTATAAAATACTGATGTAAATTACTCCATACTACGGACGCCTGTTGGTGCCACGTACGAAAAATATTTTATTTGGCGGCCGCCAGATAATTATGTGGCGGTCGCCACTTATCATTTAGCGGCCGCCACTTAAATATCTGGCGGCCGCTACATAATATCTGGCGGCCGCCAAATATTTATCTGGCGGCCGCTACATAATAATTGGCGGCCGCCACATAATTTATATGGCGTCCGCCAGATAACACCTGGCATCCTGAGGCGCGCGCATGTTTTAATGTGTGATTTCAGAGGTGGATACAGTGTAAAAATTATGATAGCGACATCAATCAACCAGACTTGTAAGAGATTTATAATGAACCAATACTCCAATCCACACTTCTAGTATATTTGTTTTTGCATAGAGCAGATAAATATTTGATTTGAATTATGCAAGTATTTGTAGAGTGTTTCGGTTATTAAGAAGCCTCATCAGGGGTCACGGGCATAAATCATGGTGTTAGTTTAAGGTGAGACCGGGTTATCTCGTCACCTATATTCTTTTGTTTGCTGTAAGCTATGATTGGTTGAGAATTAAGTAAAGTTTTGCATTTTGGATTTCTAAGAATGGTGTTCCAATATTTCAGAATTCGTTTTTTTATCATTAACTTTTTTATCAGTTAGCAGCGGCTGTGTCAACATCCATCTTCTTCACCCAATAACACTCACCTTTTGTAAAATTACTGATGTGGCGGCCGCCAAATATTAAGTTGCAGCCGTCAAATAATAAGTGGCGGGCGCCAGATGAAATATTTTTCGTACGTGGCACCAACGGGCTTCCGTACCATACAAATAACTGTATATTGAAATCTTCTTATGAATATCTATTGCACGATGCAGAAAATAAATTACATTCTAAAATTAATTGGGCGAGGGAGGTTAAAGATACATGTAAGTTGTTTAGAATGGGACGTGGGAATTTTTGGTTCAGTCAATATTTTATTAACACAACACAGTTTATATCTTTGTACAAGGAAAGACAGTTGGATATCTACCTTCAAGATTGTAAATAAATGCTTTTTTTTGAAAATTCAACAACGTGTTTTTTGTACAGGCACATTGTGTCTGACAAATTTTCCAATTTCCAAAATCTATGCATGTTTGACAAAACCTATTTATTCTAAGTTAAAGAAAAATATTACAAGAATAAGGCTTTCTTCCCATATACCTTAGATCTACGTATAGAATCAGGAAGATATCAGAAAATTGAAAAAAAGCTATAGAATATGTCAATTTTGTAGTGATCACTGTATAGAAGATGAATATCATTTTTTGCTTGAATGTCCTCTTAATGAAAGAAATATATCAAACCATATTATATCATATACCTAGTAGTGTATCAGCCCTGATACAGGCGTTTTGGACTTGGCGAGACAGCGCCTCGGAACTAGGGTTGTCTCGACCTCAGGGCTGAGATATCTCTGTCTCGGCCTGTCGTTAAGGGGCTGTCTCGCTCTCAAATTTCAAATCATTATTTCTGTTTAATTTGTGTGAATTAAGAGTAGAATTCACATTTAAGTATTAAAGAGGTATATTATACATCGAAATATTCAACCCAATCTTTAAAAATATTTATTTATATATAATTTAATTCTGGTCGTAAAGATGTATTCAATTGGATAAAAAATTTACTTTATATCGTATAAAATGGGTTGCCTACGTCACAATGACTTGCGTCAAAAGCGTATCAATCCGCCTGACGTTACATTCAAATTTTGTACAAATAAGTCATTTTGTTAGAACAATCATCTTTTTTCTTACATCAAATGAATGGAAATTTAAATTTTAAGGAATGAATTTAATAGCTACCCATTTTATACGGTATAAACTGGGTTGGAACAGTTTACGCTTTTTTATAAACCGTTATGGACACTAGGGGTTCTACCCCCTCCCTCCCCCCTGCAGACTCTCACCATTCGTTATTTACATTTGTTTCTGTTTATATACTGATGAGCCGTATAGCTTAAAGTTATACAATTAAGAAAGAATTATTTGAAATTCGAACATTTGAATCACATGAGGTCGAGGAAACACAAGTTAGTGAGGACAACCGAGCATTCTTCTGAAGACTTCGTTTGAAGGAGCACTTCTCTAGAAAAGATTCCGAAGTAGATTTACAAGACTCTTCCCAGCCAGATTTACACGATCTAGAGGAACACAAACTCTATAGGTCCAAAGGTGACTGGGAACCTGCACCGGGCAAATGCGACGCCCTTGATTCGTATATTGACGCCGTTGCGTCAGGCATAGAGAAGTTCCTCTCAATGCCAAACAAGACTCCCGACAATTTGAGTAAGGAAGAGAGATCTGCCTTATAATCATTAAAAAATCTGGATGACATTGTAACCAAGAAAGCAGACAAAGGTTCTACAGTTGTAGTACTGGATAAAGAGACATACATTGCGGAGGCTTATAGACAACTCTCAGACGAACGTTTCTTTAAGAAATTGACTCTGACCTTTCTACGGAATTCTCCACCACCATAACCAAAACTCTTGACGATATGTTTGAGAAAAACGAGATAAGTATCAACATCTATGAGACCTTAAATCCCATTGACTGTAGACGAGGACAATTCTATCTGCTTCCTAAAATACACAAAGAAAACATGCCAGGTCGCCCCATAGTTAGCGCAATTGGACACCCCAAGGAAAAAAATTTTGAATACATTGATTTACATCTACGTCCACACATAGAGAATTTGCCTTCCTATCTCAAGGACATAATGGACTATATTAGCAAGACGCCCTCTACTGGCCTTCCAGATCATACCCTCCTCGTGACTATTCCGCACGATGAGGGTATCGAATCCTGAAGAGAAGTCTGGGGTAGTAGATCCATACAAATTCCTTCTACCCAATCCCTTGTCAAGCTCCTTGAACATGTTCTCAAGTTTAACAACTTCTTATTTAATGGAGAACATTACCTGCAGGTTAATTGCACGGCTATGGGTACGAAAATAAATGGCACCGTCTCATGCCAATGTTCCCATGGGCAGACTAGAACGCAACATGTTACTTCAAGCACCATTGAGGCCCCATAGCTAATTGCGTTTCATTGACGATATAGAGATGAAGTGGGTGGAATGTCCCGAGAGCATCGAGGCATTCATTACATTTGCCAACACCTTTCACCAGTCCATCAAATTTACAGTAGACGTATCAAATTTGAAAAACGTATTCCTAGATACCACATCTACCTTGACACATTACCTAACGGGCTTTAACACTTGCTCTGACACAAGATGTCTTCTTTGTAAACAGCTTTAACTGCCCCGTTACCGTTGCAGCTACAAAATATAGGGAATTTGTCCTGTCATACTGACAAATACATTTATCTCATCAGTTGCAAAGTTTGCTCCAAACAGTATATTGGTGAAACTGGAGATCTCCGCATTAGGAACAAAAAACTCAATGAACCCGTTGGGGAACATTTCAACCTTGAGGGTCACAAATGGGAGGACATGACAGTAGGGTGATTGACCAAATCCCAAGATGGACAGACGCTCAGAGAAAAAGCAAAGAAAAGTTCTGGATGTACAGATTGAAGTGATTCCGCCCTGTTAGTATTAACAAACTGAATGACTTCACCAGAATGAACGTGAACTAGATCCAATTCCTGATGATGATACAGTAAACAAGATTTTTCTGTCAATTTAGTGTAAACTCTACAGTTAATTCGCGTTACCAAATCTAGAACAACCCACATACCTATATATTGCTTAAGCTTATGTTTATTATTTCTTTTTATATGTCAAAATATATCTTCTTTATCATCTTTCTTTGACTATTCTTTATCAATATAACTATAGTTACGCATCCCATTTGGCTGCACCTAGGTTTACTTATATAAGTCATATATACATGGCATTATGCTATGGTCAATAAGTTTTTGATATCAATTTTAAATCAGTTAATTTTGAATTAGGCAATGATAATGAATTTTAAAATTGACTACATTTGGAGTGGTGCAAGGAAATGCTTGAAGCGTTTCCTTTTTTGGCCATATTTTGGAAGCCACCTATTTTGCCAATTTATAAATGTTCTGTAATGGTCACTTACTGGGAGGCCAATTTATTATTGCATAATTGTTTCATATTTTTCTCAGGAATTGTGTCTTAATGTTACATTGTCTCGGAGTCTTTTTATTTAGTAGTTATGTACAATATTATAGTTGTCATTCCATAATAAATAAAATGTTTGGAACAAACATGTCTTGTGTTATTTGGCAAGTCAGAGGAGTGTTTAATCCAAGGAATGAAACTGAATTTAAATTTTTATCCTTTTACAACGTTAGTACCTGTTATAAAAATCTGTTACATAAAGAAGGGCACACATTTCATGAACTTCAATGTCAGCAATAGTCAAAGAATATCATTTAGTGCCTTTGAGAAGTACTGTCTCGTACGTTTATTGTATTTAGATTGCCATTGAAACTAATAAAAATTCTTACAATAGTACTAGTTAAGTTTACATAATACGTAGTAGTTCATTCAAACATGTATGAAGTTGATTTACCATCTATGTCTATAATAAGATAGAATGGGAATTTTTATTATATTTTACTTTGGTATTGAACTAACCATTGTTTTATATGGAAATATAAACTTAAATGGAGATATATTTTATATTTTTATCATAAACGGAATATGAAACTCAAGAACCAAGAAAAGCTTCATATTACACCCTGTATCTGGAAAGAAAACATGTGAACATTTGAAAAAGGATTTACGTTATTTTATCAACAACTAAAGAAGAACAAACCATAAACAATGACCATAAACAATCATGATCATCCTTTCATATGTACAGCCATGTTAGCATTCAAAAGTAGAATTTAACTGAAATATTCCTTGTTGGCATTGTGTGGTCATTATTAACTTGTCTCATTTTCAAGATAATAACCTATTGATACCTCTTATTCTTTTTCGAAAAGTTTCAATCTATAGTTTGTTTTGTTTGGCACTTCAGAACTCACGGCGCTTAAAATAAAATTTAAATAATTTACGGTAATCATGTTCATTTTATGAAATTTAATGCATATATAAAATTATTTTTTCCGCCAAAAGGATATCTTTGTGATCAAGTGTATTATCAAGGTTTTATATCAGAGTTTGTGTATACAAGCATTGCGCAGTTTTGCTATATCTAGTTTGAAATCAGTTAATTTAATAAAAATCTGTTACCGAGACACATTTTGAATGCAGATTTCAACTTTGTTGGTTTAAATGTACAACATTCATACAACAACAAAATACCCATGGGCCACATTGCTCACCTGAGTACTGAGGCGAAGGAAAAAGCAAAAATCAATCCAGTATTAAAAAGCTTGAATGCATAAGTGGTCACGACCTATCTCTAAAAGAGGGCGGGGATGGTTTGAACTAACAATAATTTACATTAACTAAGATAGCTTACCTATTTCTTTGGCTTGCTTATGCTTTCCCTCTATAAGTTATAACTTTCAATTGACCCAACCTCCCCCGGGATCATTCTTTGAACAAACTTGAATCTATACTACCCGAGGATGCTTCTACTCGTATAAATAAGACCAATCAGGGCTTTGTTGTTCTTCAAAAGAAGATTTTTAAAGATTTTCCCAATGTATTCTTATATTAAACTTCGATCCACCATTGGTTCTCCACCCTACCCGCGGGGGGTCTTGATTTGTACAAACTTGAATGTACACTACATGAGGATGCTTCCCTATAAATATGATCTACAATGGCTTTGTTGTTCTTGAGTTGTTTTTTTTTTAATTCTTGTATATTCATATGTAAAACTCTGATCCCCTTTTGGGACCCCACCCAACCCTCGGGGTATTGATTTGAACAAACATAAATCTACGCTACCTGAGGATGCTTCCACATTAGTTTCATCTTTCCTCAACGAGTGGTTCTTGAGAAGAAGATTTTTGAAACATGACACCAAATTTTCACTATTTCTTAATTATCTCCCCTTGAAAGAGGGCGTTGCCCTTTATTTGAACAAACTTGAATTCCCTTCATCCAAAGATGCTTTGTGGCAAGTTTGGTTGAAATTTGCCCAGGGGTTCTTGAGAAGAAGTTGAAAATGTGAAAAGTTTACAGACAGACGGACAGCTAGACGGACGGACAGACGGACAACAGACAAATTGTGATCAGAAAAGTTCACTTGAGCTTTTAGCTTAGGTGAACTAAAAACTACATTGAACTCATTTCAAACTTTCTATGACGATAAGTTGTCCATAGAAGATAACGCAGCACAGTTAAGGTTACAATAAGGGCCGGGTGGGGCCTAATTTGGACGGGAAAATTGAACTATGACATCATACAAAATATACGTCACACACCAATCCTTCAAAATACAACAAAATGAGGTGATTTGCTAATTTCACCTGTAAGAAATCATCAAACTGCATCAAAACTTACTACAGCATGCTATTTTGTCTTTAGTTATATCCCACATAACAAGTTATAAACAAGTCACTGATCGCAATCCACTTGTCAATGTGACGTCATTTCGCAAAACGTGACGTAGTTTGTATGCAGTAAGAGCTAGATCAAGTAATATTTTCTCAACGAAAAATATATTCTATCATTAAATAAAATGTTATTTACAGATATTCCATAGGCCATTAACTTGGATTCAATATCTTCAATTACGACTTTATTAATATATTTTCTGTACATTACGTATTTAATTGATTATATTTGTATGCAAGCACATCGAAGGGGAATGTGGGGGTCTTAATAAATCGATCTTGTACAAGGGCATACACTCAGTGGATAATAGTAAGCTTTTACAATTCAACTCCAGAAGTATTAAGGTATCGGAAAAGTGCTGCGATCCTGATGATATCTTTATAAAATTTAATTATATCAATATTTCATGCCGTTGACCAGCAAAAAATAAGCATTTGATCATACAAATATAATTTTAACAATGAAACTGCAGAATTTAGAAAACGTCGCAGCACTGTTCAGAAAATACAATGTGTGTTAAAAAAATTTAGAAACTAAGCTTGGAATTTTAACTTGGTTATGCCTTTGCACTGGTGAAATGTAAAAGTATTATCATTAATGCAAGTAAATGTGCTAAAATCACGTGACTGCCGTATCACGTGACAACTCTAAATATCAAATCTAATTGTCCTCAATATGTAATTATTAACCATAATTACAATCCCGATATAAATAATGTACTAAAAATAATTTCCATCCCGATTATGATTACATTTTTAATTACAAAATATTGTCGATATTTCCATTGCGCACCTTATCTGTACTGCGAAGGTTAAGTATCTGCTATCGAGATGCGGAGTAAGTAGTTGTTCCTCATGTTTTGGGTTCAAATCTCACCGCAGGAGATCGGTCGTTCAGAAAAGACCGTTTAAACACAGGTCCTCTGTCCCACTATATGCTGGCACAAAAAGATATCTCACTGCGCAATGGCCCTGATTGCTGAATATAGGTCTACACTTAACAAAACTTCTAAGTGTTCACTTTAAGAAATGTATTAACTTAAAAACTACTTTATAGAATGGAATGATATTTTCAAATTATTACAACAAATGTGAAAGAAAATCAAATATCACCGATGAAAACCAATGTTCCGTGAAGAAGCTTTAAAACAGTAAATCTGTACTTTGCAGCACGTGTTTTGTGTAATTAGCATCGGTTTGTGATCATTAGCAAATTTTAAAAACTGGTTTCACTAAAAAAAAATACGAAAAATTGGCAAAATGACCATTGAAATAAAGGGGAGATCCGTTGGAATGTTGATATATGGACCATCCTTGCACCACGCTTTACTCACTTTTATTTTAGTGTTTCATTGTCCTTGGTATTACTTTTAAAAATTAACAATCGGTATCAAATCCCATTTAAACACATTTTTTATAGGCTTTCCGTCATTTTCCGTCAATTTATCACAATTCGAAAGCCTTGGACAAAATTTAACCAAACCGGAAGTGACCTTGATCTTCGTCTGAGGCCAAAATGTCGCGTCACAACAGGTTAAGCGATTGTTACATTCTTAGAAACATGAAGATAAACAATTTCAATCGTATTAAAATGATAAGAAATCGGTACTCGGGGCAGTCTAATATCAGCTCAAGAGATCAGAATCATCCTTAAAGCTACGCAATTACGTGCTAAACGCCCAAGGATATTGACCAAGAGGCCTCTGTGTGATGCACTGTCTAATTCCAGGATCTGAATCCTGTCCAAAAATTTTTTATATAAGGAATGTCAAAGCCCCCCCCCCCCCCTCCACACAATATCAACGGTTTGGAAAGATCTATGCAGTAGGTGTGGCAGCAGATGGGCCAATCTCTTATTCTGGGGTACATTGTATACAACAGTAAAGGATGTCTTGCAGTAATTAGAACGAGTGGTGGTCTTACTCCACTGAGATTATTTTGTGTGAATTTTCATTTTAAGGGTACATCATTTCCTTGAAACTTTGCTAAATATTCTGTCGAGATATTTGCATGAAATTTACGCAACATCGAATTGAAATATGCATCCTTAACCATGAATTAAAGACATTATTCATTTTATGCCTTTGTTCTTTAAAACTGAAAAAAATGTTCGGTGAACGCTTAGAAGTTTGATTCAGTGTATATTTGCTGTTTTCAGCTGGCAAGTTGTGGCGTCGCATTATTCTAGATAGGGACATGAATAATCAACTATTTATAATTACACTTACTTATGTACTAAACATTAAAATTAAATCTTTTTTATAGAAAAAAGAGAAGAAATTATTTACACACATAAGTTTTTGAAAATTAAAGTGATTAATGACAGTTATACGTACAATGCTAGAAATGAGTGCTAACATGTATGAATGCTAGTGCTGCTGCACATGCAAATGGAAGATGTTGATTGCTAATTGTTTATTCTCCCTTACTTTACTTTCATGTAAAATACAAGTATACCTTTAACAACAGTTCATATTTTTACCTTTTTAGCTAGACAGGATAATGAAACAAATTTAGACTTAAGTCAAATTTTCAATCGCCTATAAAATATTTATTAATAATGGAATTTTTTTTAAATTTGCAGATAACAACACCTCTGTAAAATGATATTGAAAAATATTTTTATTTTGGTCTGCTTGATTTCTACAACATTTTATTATCAAATATAGATTTTGACTTAAGCTTAGGATGTTTCATGATCCCGGGGCCAGTACATTTATCATAAAGTCAATAGCTGACTGACGTATTTAAGGTCTTCCGTTTCCAACGGAAGACCTTCTACTGATTCTGATGGTAAAGATTATTATTCTTTTTAGGGTCTTCCGTCTCCAACGGAAGACCCTTCTATTATTCTATTGTTTCTTTTTCACTTTTATTATTTTTTTTTCTTTACAATTTTTGTGCAGAAGATTTCTCGGAGATGGGTCGACCGATTTACTTGAAATTTTCGGAGAAGGTGTATCTTTATCTAAACCTTATACGTTTTTTTCATTTTTTTGAAATTCACTTCCGGTCGGAAGTTATCGCCCTTTGATCGAAATTTTGATGACCTCCTTGTCTGTGATGGAACTCAAAAACGGCTTGAACTAGAGCGCTGAAATTTTCAGTGATGATAGAGGACATATTGTCATGTTGCAACATGGTCAGGATATTTCCCGAAAGTACCTAGTATGGAAGCTCTGTAGGGGTCAAAATTTAGGACACGAATCTTGACTGATTTTTTAAGACCTTTTGCATCATATCTTTTAAAGTATCATTATTTTGTTAAGACATAATGAACAGAATTTGTGCAGAATGACAAGATCTTTAATATCATATCAAGAAAAAAGTGCTGACTCATCATATTAAGGGCCAAAAGGGGCCAAAAGTCCTTTTTCGATAACTCTTAAACAGTCAATATTTTGTTAGACATTACAGAAGCAAAAATGTTAATCTCAACAATCTACAACTGTATATTATAATTTTAACGTCGTATGTGACATAATTAGGGGCCACAAGGGGCCAAAATGCTAAATCTTTGACACTTTATAGCTCAAAAGTGGTAAATATTTTGACAAGTAATATTGAACAAAAGATGTTCAAAATAATGTTCTAAACAATATGCAATCTTTAATTTTTCGCTAAACGTCCCCATTAAGGAGTTGAAGGGTTGGCCCCTAAATATTTCTTTTGGAAATAACTCGAAAACGAAAAAGAATCTCTGAGTAGTTGTTGAACAAAAAGTGTTCAAAATCGTAAGAGCTTTAAGATGAGATCAAGAAAAAGGGGCTGGGCACTCAAATTAGGGGCCGAGAAGGGCCAAAAGTCTTCTATCGATAACTCTTTAGCAGTCAATATTGTGTTATACATTACTGAAGCAAAAATGTTTATCTCAACAATCTACAACTATATATTATGATTTGAATGTCCTATGGTGCATAATAAGGGGCCATAAGGGGCCAGAATGCAATATCTTTGACTCTTTATATCTCAAAAGTGGGAAATATTTTGATAAGTAATATTGAACAAAAGATGTTCAAAATAATGTTCTAAACAATATGCAATCTTTAATTTTTCGCTAAACGTCCCCATTAAGGAGTTGAAGGGTTGGCCCCTAAATATTTCTTTTGCCAATAACTCGAAAACGAAAGAGAATCTCTGAATAGTTGTTGAACAAAAAGTGTTCAAAATCCTAAGAGCTTTAAGATGAGATCAAGAAAAAGGGGCTGGGCACTCAAATTAGGGGCTGAGAAGGGCCAAAAGTCTTTAATCGATAACTCTTTAGCAGTTAATATTGTGTTATACATTACTGAAGCAAAAATGTTTATCTTCACAATTTAAAACTATATATTATGATTTGAATGTCCTATGGTGCATAATAAGGGGCCATAAGGGGCCAGAATGCTATATCTTTGACTCTTTATATCTCAAAAGTGGGAAATATTTTGATAAGTAATATTGAACAAAAGATGTTCAAAATAATGTTCTAAACAATATGCAATCTTTAATTTTTCGCTAAACGTCCCCATTAAGGAGTTGAAGGGCTGGCCCCTAAATATTTCTTTTGCCAATAACTCGAAAACGAAAGAGAATCTCTGAATAGTTGTTGAACAAAAAGTGTTCAAAATCCTAAGAGCTTTAAGATGAGATCAAGAAAAAGGGGTTGGGCACTCAAATTAGGGGCTGAGAAGGGCCAAAAGTCTTTAATCGATAACTCTTTAGCAGTTAATATTTTGTTATACATTACTGAAGCAAAAATGTTTATCCCCACAATTTAAAACTATATGTTGTAATTTTAATGTCGTATGTTACATAATTAGGGGCCACAAGGGGCCAAAATGCTTAATCTTTGATGCTTTATATCTCAAAAGTTGGAAATATTTTGATAAGTAATATTGAACAAAAGATGTTCAAAATAATGTTCTAAACAATATGCAATCTTTAATTTTTCGCTAAACGTCCCCATTAAGGAGTTGAAGGGTTGGCCCCTAAATATTTCTTTTGCCAATAACTCGAAAACGAAAGAGAATCTCTGAATAGTTGTTGACCAAAAAGTGTTTAAAATCCTAAGAGCTTCAAGATGAGATCAAGAAAAAGGGGCTGGGCACTCAAATTAGGGACTGGGAAGGGCCAAAAGTCTTTAATCGATAACTCTTTAGCATTACTATTTTGTCATACATTACTGAAACAAAAATGTTTCTCCCAACAATTTAAAACTATATGTTGTAATTTTAATGTCGTATGTTACATAATTAGGGGCCACAAGGGGCCAAAATGCTTAATCTTTGATGCTTTATATCTCAAAAGTGGGAAATATTTTGATAAGTAATATTGAACAAAAGATGTTCAAAATAATATTCTAAACAATATGCAATCTTTAATTTTTCGCTAAACGTCCCCATTAAGGAGTTGAAGGGTTGGCCCCTAAATATTTCTTTTGCCAATAACTCGAAAACGAAAGAGAATCTTTGAATAGTTGTTGAACAAAAAGTGTTTAAAATCCTAAGAGCTTCAAGATGAGATCAAGAAAAAGGGGCTGGGCACTCAAATTAGGGACTGGGAAGGGCCAAAAGTCTTTAATCGATAACTCTTTAGCATTACTATTTTGTTATACATTACTGAAACAAAAATGTTTATCCCCACAATTTAAAACTATATATTGTAATTTTAATGTCGTATGTTACATAATTACATAATTATTTCTTCTGCAATCAACTCAAAAACGAAAAAGAATCACGTAATAGTTGTTAATCAAATAGTGTTTAAAATCCTGAGAGCCCAAAGATGATATGAAGAAAAAGGGCAGATTCCTAATATTAAGGGTCGTGAGGGGCGAAAAGTCGAATTTTCAAGTCTTAATGTTCAATGTCTGTTTACAGATTATGGAGGCAAAATCGTTCTTCTTCACAATCTTTATCATTATTTTAGAATGAAAACCTCAATCAAACTATTTTCTCATCTTATCAAGAATCGGACAGAAGACCCACTCGTTGCTCGCAACGAGATCGTATCTAGTTTTTCTTCTTCTTCCTAGACCGCAACTTTGAGGTCTCATATCTCACTCATTTCTCAACGGATTTCGCTCAAATTTTCAGATGTTATAGACGTTTATAAACTCTATCAGAATGCTGACAAAAATTTCAAAAAGTCACTTCCGGTTTTGAGTTATTTCCCTTTAAACGAAAATTTATAGGCTTTCGTTTCCAGACAAAGGTTCAGAGACGGCCAAAGCTGGAACAGAAATTCTACTGATTTTAGAAAATAGAAGGATTGAAGTTGTGCACATCGGATTTTGTTTTTCGATTTCTCTATTCAAAATGGCGCTATATAGGGGTCAAAAAATAGAACGCTTAAAAAAAACAAAAATTACTCATATTTTGCTTTTTATCTTCTAAACTAAAAATATTTTGTTAAAATATATAGAACATAATCTGTGCAGAATTAGAAGATCTTTCAAACAATATGTGGGAAAAAGGGCTGACCCCTAAATTAAGGGATTTAGAGGGGCCAAAATTTTTTTCCAGATATCTCAAAAAGTATTGAGAATTTGTTATACATCAAAGAAGCAAAGTTGTTGAAAATACCAAGCTTAATCTAATGGAGTCGTCAAAATACGTCCAACACGTTTTTGACAAGTTTTTGTGTACTTCCGGCCAAACCGGAAGTAGTCGGAAAACTTTTGGGCTTATTTTTGCCGTTTTTGACAAGTTTTTGTGTAACATATGTCTCTGGGAGCTAAAAAAAAATTAATTTTCCGATGCGTCGTCGTCACTTCCGGTCAAACCGGAAGTAGCAATAGATTATACCCAGAGAGCTAGATTTTGTGCAAGCTGATTTACATTGGAAATCTTTTAAAATGGCTTATTTTTGCATCACTTAACATAGCTTTAGAAGATTCAAAGCATTTTGGAAATTCTGTATATAAATTTTATCGTTATTTCTCATTTTTGTGAAAAATGAAAGCTACTTCCGGTCAAACAGGACTTGGAACAAAGAAATGTTGGTTTTACCTACTCACAAACTACTACTCGTTGCTTTGCAACGAGCTTTGCTCTAGTTTTTTTACTGATTGTAATATAAGGCCATTATAATTATAAACATTGAATTGTCGAGAATTTTTTCCGCTATTTACCGATCATGATGAGGAGCATACTGCGGGTGTGACCGATCAGCAGGGGATGCTTCATGGTATATGATCCCTCTGCTAATTTTTGTAGGTCCTTGTTAGCTCTGCTCCAATTTTGCATTGTTTGGTGGACTTTGGAGCTTAAATACTGTTCCCTATCTCCATTATATATCATTAACAAGTATATGCCACTTTTCACTTTTGAAAAAACTATGCTTTTTACGCAACCAAAGCCGCTTGCATATAATAACCATTCCAATAATTGTTTAGCAAAAAAAATTAGTAATAGTTAAGACTGATTCAACATCTTCAATAATATATGAATGGACTACAACTTACTTTTTATACTTATCTGTTTTGAATATAAGCTTCAAAATGGCAATCTAATCGTGCTATAGAAAAAAAGTAAATATGAAAATTCGCGAAGGTTAACTAAATGATTGTTTCATGGTGGATGACCTTGAAGTTCATGAAATGTGTGCTCTTATTATCTTAAAGATTTCCAACAAAGATACTCAAACCGTAAAAACGGGTTTTCGTGACTGTTTTGCAAATGAAAGTGTTAATTATTTTTATATAATAAGAAAAAGTGTATATAAAGCGTCGGATGAAAAGCAAAACTTCACTGGCCTCCGTCAAGTTTGACTCTCTGCCATCATGAAGGTAAGCTTTTAAATTAGTATCTTATTTTAGTTCTGTTAATTAATTTTTTAAAATCTTTCTTTCAAACAGCAATGAATTTGAGTTATGTATACAAATGGAATTATTTACAAATGCAAGTTTCTCAGGAAAATAGGATAATATTCAATTGTTGACTAAAGAGTACCTTCATGGGGTTTTGTATAAAAATTGCTAAGAAATGTGGAGGACGTGTTATTTTGTCCTCTTTAGAGTTTTATTTGTATTTGCTTCACATCCTCTCTTATTCCAGTATGAATACAGTCAAGATTTATTTCAATTTTTCGGTGTATTAATATGAGTTTATCTTTTTACTTTCACAAATAAACATCATTGTCTCTTTATTATTTTTTTTTAAGATTAATTCCAAGTTTCGTTCAAATTGTTTATAAATCCTATAAACAGGGTTAGTTTTTTTTATTGCAGTGCGTTTGGTTACTTGTCGCAACAGCATCCTTTGTTATCTGTTTATCCGGGGCTTCTGGTGAAAAGACGTGCGATGTTATAAAGTTTGGTAGAGGGGAATTTGACAAGAAAAAAGAATGCTGGAAGAAGGAACCTACAACGCCTCATTTGGAGGTTACATCTAGCCCTCAATCTTTAAACATCAGGTCAGAATTTACCTTGTATTCAGTAATCCTTAACATCAATTACCATCTAGGCCTCAATCTTTGAAAACTAGGTCAAAATTTACCTTGTATTCAGTAATCTTGAACAATTAGAAGCAACATATCAAGGCAACATCTAGGTCGCAAACTTTGAAAATCAGGTCAGAATTCATCTTCTGTTTAGTAATCGGTAACATTTAAAGAATACATCTAAGCAATAATTTCTGAAAATCAGGTCAGAATTTACCTTGTACATCAAGGCCCAAATCTTTAAAAATCAGGTCAGAATTTACCTCGCCTTCAATAATCTTTAACATTCAACTCATCCTATTCAAATACCGGTATTGCTTGAAATGAAAGTGCAAACATTTTATCACAGTTAAATATGTTGGTATACAAAAAGATCCTGTTATAAAGTTTTTAAAAGTTGGTTAATTATATCGATAATATGTACTGAAAGTTAGTAGTCATTTGATATATGATACTAAATATTTTCTTTTCAAAAAATCAATCAAACTGACTTTTGAAGTATTTTTATGGTAAAATAAACTTCGACTTCTAATTCAATGAACTTCTACATTAATTTTATATCCATGAATATAATAACTTTATTTCCTTTTAAATCTTCCATTACTTTTATAAGTAGATAAAAAAAAATAATTTTCACAGAAAAAGAATCGGCAAACACCTTGATGTCTAATTAAAAAAAAACGTGCACTTGCCTGATATTTGAGTCTCAAAAAGTTTTGTCTTTTAAGTTTCTTTTAAATATTTTTAATATTTTTGTCCTTTTTATTTTGCCTTTGAGAAGGTCCGATTCTCAGGACTTAAAAATCAGGGTTTGGATGATTGAACGTACTCACAAGAGTGAGAATTTGAATTGTGAAAATAGTGTTTATATATACCCATGTTATTTTTTCAAATTTCTTCATTAAAAGTAATCATATTTTATAGGAGAAAGTATTTAAAACCTTAAATATATTTTTGGGAAATGCAAAATTAAGTACCGACTAGACCTTTGATAAAAATTGCATCTTTTAATCGGTACGTTATGTCATCTTTTTACTCCAAATGTTAAGAATTAGATACTAGTAGTTTAAAATGCATGTTCTATCATTGTAAGATAACACAGGTCAATTTTAATATCATATAATGCTAATAAACATTGGAACATCGTATCGAAATATAAGGCTAGATAACAGGAAATGTTATTTCTATAAAATGCAGCTTTTTATGTACATCAAACGGTTTTCCAAATGCCCTTGAAACATACTGAGATACATGTATATAAAATGAAAATTGTTCTACGAAAAATATTCAATTTCAGCTTAATTTTGAGCTTTTTTAGATTTGATATTAATAATAAGAGTTATCCTTCCTGGATAAGGAGCGGATATTCTTAAGGTCAATCGACACGTTCCTCAAAAATATATAATTTTTAAGATTTTCATTTGATGAATAGATACTTAAGCAAGATTCCTCACAGAAAATTAGGTTACCTTTCCAGGCAATTCGACATGAAACCACAGGGTCATATTTCTTATAAAACCCTTATGTGTATATTGTAATCTTCTGAATGTCCTATATCACCAGTTTTGGTGCACTTATATTTAAATGTCGAAATCACAAGCGTTTGACAAATATGAATACTGTTTATATAATACCAAGAGATACAAAACAGATATTCGAGAACGTGTCGCCTGACCTTAAATACAAAACATTCTCTTCATTGAAGGCTTAGAGAATCATGTCGACAGTGTATGTTGCTTAAAAGATTACACTGTCAGGGTATTTAAGGGTAGTTAACAATTACATTCTAACACAGTAAGCCAAAACTAAGCCACTGTAAAAGAATTTGTATGCAATGATTTCGTCATATCGTGTTCGAATGCAACCTTAATATGTCATGATTGTTTATTATTCAAATGGAAATTAAAATTATATTTTAGGAGAAAAATTCAGCGTGCGCTCAAGTGCAGACTGGGAATACAGAAGTTTCTTGCTCAGAAATCGTCTGATTGTGATCCAAGGTATATATTATTTATTTTTCGCTAATATTCTAATACATGACTGTGTGCCTTACTTTTTAATTTGAAACAACATTTTTTTTCAGCAAATATACAAATATTGGGCTGAAAAACGTTTGTCCAATCAAATTCGAGTATGCAACAGAGATTAAGAGAGGAAGAAAAAGATGTTATGTTGTGTATCCTACCCGTCAATGTGTAACATTCGCAAAGTGCCAGACAAAAAAGTAAGAAGCTGTTAAAGTATCATTTTTACTGTTTTTTCCCTTGTCTTTATATTACAAATGCAGGCTATGTTTATACTTAACAGGAATTGCTCGAAGACAACACAACGCAGCGTGAAAAGTGCTTGTTTGGCTGACCGATTCCGTTACTTCAACGTTTGGATATTCTGTCCGGACAACCATAGTTTTGAATATGAAACCGTGCTGTTACCTCAGTGCTGTTCCTGCAGAGAATACAAGCGCTGTTAACAAGCCATAAACGAAACAGCATGGAATACAGTTGTTCTAAGGCTGAAAATGTGTAACTCTCTAAAGTTTCTACAATAGCTGAGCCTTTAACATGTTGCAGGATTTTCTTTTGCTGTTAAATTACATCAATAAAAGCATTGATGCTATGCTGGAGTTTTTTTATTCATTTAATATAATGGGATGACGAACAATATTCAAGCTCAAAAGTTAATTAAAAGCTTAAGATACAAATTTTGGAGCATAGCAAACACGGACCTCTACAATATCAGTCAGGATCGGATGCCATGTAGAAGTGAGCATCCCCTTCCTACCGGTCACACCTCCGTATCAAAACCAGGAAATAAGGGAAAATCCGTAGGCAATTCAGTAAATGAATAATGGTCCAAGAATTTGTTTGAAAAACGTCAATCAATATTTGACTTAATGAAATATTGTATTTTCTGAAATGGGCACTGTATCGACTATAGAAATTACAAATTACTAAACGAAACTGCATGTTTTATAACCTTGTTTTTCAATAAATAACATTGTTTTAGAAATTGTTCATACGTAGAGCATGCTCTGGCGCATCGAATCCGTTAAATGATATAATACTCGTATCACTGATTCTCAAAGTCCAGTCTCAATTCGCTTTTAATAATGAACCGTGTTTTAAGTAACATACTAGTAACATTTCAAATAGATTTTATTTTCTGCCAGTCATATGAAACAATGTTGGATGTAGATTAAAATACAACAATTGTTTGTCTATAAGGAGAAAATCGCATTTTATAGCACAAATCAATATTAAATAATTTAATTTTACGTTACTGTCGCCGATCATCGTGTAGTTTTTATTTTAAACCGAAAAGAAGCTTTAAATCATATACAGATTAATTTCTTCGTTAGATTATGCAACACTAGAACTATATTATCTGAATATCATAGCCTCCTCATATATGCGTGTCACAAATGTCACAAAACAATTTTGTTTCGGATATACGTTACGAATGTTAACGTTAAATCACTGCACTTTAAACTGTGCAATATTAACCGATTGCTCAAAATGGAATCATTGATCATTAAACCACGATTTATTTTGAATTTTTTTTTGTCAATTCAATTTTCAAATCACAAGGATGCAAAAGATATTGAGTAAGAAAAATGTTCAGACACCTTTGCATGCACAATCCATTTGCACCACGGCTTTTATGTTACAGGAAAAAGTACAATTGTAAGAAACAATTGCAATGAATTTCTGCATGTTGCCAGTTATTGCATAGTAAAGATTCACTCGCAAATCTGTTCAATCAGCTTTCGAATTTAATTCTTATTTACTTTAAAACATGGTAACGTAAATATTTTTCTGAGCTGTATCGTATCGTTTAATCTTGTTGAACTATTCCACTGTTAATTAAAGGCATATACTAGTGCTTGAGTGTAAGGCAATTTGATACACGGGAAACAGTCTTCTTCTCTTATTTTGTGAATAAATACTAATACATAAATATCGATGAATTTTTAATCGTTGAACTTCAATGAAAAGGGGGCCTATAAATTATAAATACAGATAGACAGTGTCTTTTTTACAAATCCATATAACTGGAGAAATGTTTTTGATGTTAAAAAATTACAACTTAATCCTATTGAGTAGGCATTTCAACTGCCGCTAGGGTCCGCTGTTATGAACGATAACTCGTTGCTAAAACTTGTTTAGAGTAGGTCCGAGGTATCGAACTGTTTATACACAATTTAGTTTTTAGCATTTCTTAAGTGTTTCTTTGCTTTCAATAGAATCCAGTGGTTTTAAATTTTAGCACTAATGTTAAACTTATTTACTATATAACTCATTCTTCAATACTGGTGAATTTTTAAAATGTATTTCTTTTCTCCTTTATTTTCCAATAAATAAAATGTTAGCAGATAGATTGATATTGATATATTTGATACTTGTGTAAGGATATAGTATAAATAGTTTTATGGATATGAGTTGAGGAATAAAAAAAATATTGATCATTTTGTATTGCATTTAGGGGATTTCAGATGCAGAAAATGTGACATAATTTTCGAATAGGCATAAAGATGTTGTTTTATTTAAAAATAAAATCATTTGGCAAGATATTTGTGTACATTATCTTAGCATATAAATGAAATAATATATTTATTTTGTCAAACATGCTAAAATTATCTTAATTATTTTTTTCTGAACTTAAAAATTGTGGTTTATGTTCGTAACGCATGGTGTCCATATGCACTGAACTTTTTAACACGTACCTCTCTACAAACATTAAATAATTTGTCAAGTTCAGTTTCTGTGTTTAATTAATGAGTATGTGTGATAAATTATTTTTAACAATATGCTTCATGAACATAACTCAGTTACTTTTGTAATTTTCAAATGATCTCTGATTGTAAAATGTTTGGTGTCTTGACCGTTATGAACATAATAGCTTTCAGTATGATTGCTAAAATAACAGCCAATGAATCATAAGTTTGGCTCAGAGAGTCTGTAGCAGTGGAGTAATTATAAATTAAAAACGAAAGTAGAAAGGTTGCGCAGCTGTCTGCTAAAAATCATGGCGATGCTCATTGTGTCCATGTGGAAAAAAGAAGTTACGAACATAATAGATTCGGTAAGTATTTTCATATTGTATCAATTTTAGTGAATGTTTAACACATAAATACAGTCATTGTATTTTTATACCATGTAGCTATTAATCAGAAACTGAAATATGTCTCTTATGACCATACAAAATGCATAAATCTGTCCGACCTTTTTTAACATTTGACTTTTGATTCGCGTCTTTTGTTACGAACATAAGTGTTTTTGCATTATTTGTATAATCTATAAATGATAAAGTTATATTGTACTATATTTTATTCTATATTTGTTAGTTTTGTTTTTTATCAAAGGATGAATACTTATTGAATATTTGTTTTAATATTGTCATATCATTTACGCAATTACGTTCGTGACAGAGACACGAAAACTTGAAGTAGTGACATAATTTGTACTTTAATTGCCTTGTTTCTGGTTTTATCAAGGATATATAATAAATAAATAATTAAACAGCATATGTGTTGATTACATCATGTTGTATTTTGTTTTATATATATTTTTTTCTTTCAGATTTACAAGAAATGACTGAATTATGTTCGTAACAATGACACAAAGATCCAAGACTCAAAATAGAAGACCTTTATTTATTATTCATCTGACAATTTACTTGTCTGCATTAATTCTCTTTGAAAGCTTGTCTATTATTAAGCTTTGAAATGAAATATTTAAAGTATTAAAGATTTCGATTGTCTTCTATTTTTTTGTTCCTTTTTAAAGCCTGAAGTTAGGTGTCCATGTTACTTACATAATTTCTCCTTTTTTGAAACTAGAAATAAAAATTGTGACTTTTTAAATAAGTTCCATTTAATATAATATTAAACATGATTTCATCATACCTTATTGATTACATTATTTTCATATTTTAACAACTTGATAAATTCTAGTAACATGTTACTTGTTTAGTGCTTATGTAAGTAACTGTGTCCATTGGTAGTCTTGGATATATTTTCTAATTGTAATGGAATAAGGCAGAAATAAGTCATGCAATAAAACATGCAAACTAGCTTATATACTTCAAAAAGAATTCACCAGAAAAGAATATTATTGTTCTAAAAAACAGTCACTGTGGACACCAAGTATATATTTCAGACATGCATGTACATTTGGACACCTATCTCCTCTTTAAGACTTCAGATTATCTTCCCTTCAATTTTTTTCAGAAGCAGGAAGGGTACTGACTTAATTAATATACATAAATTATGAAATTGATTATTTTTAAAAAATAACCCTTTGGTCACACATCTGAACTCAGTACTGAAGAATGAGTTATATAGTTGAGGACACCGTTTAATTACATATAAGTAAAATTATTCATTAAAATAAATAGTAAAGTCTAGTCTCCTTCTTAGTTCTAACCTAATTTAATTTTTATGCTCATTCGTTCTTCTTCGTGCTTAGTAACACAAATAAGATAATTAATTGTTTCATTTATTTGTAAAAATATATATGTTTATATAGGAAGCGCAAAAGTGGGCACACAAAAAACATGACATTATATTTTCTTCTTCATAACAATCGTCAAAGGGAGTTTAAAATGTTGAATATAGTCTGTTCCCCATTCATTTGACCCTGTTATTTCAGATAGAGTGAAGACATTTTCCTTCTTTTGGTCAACACTTTTGTGTACAAAACAATGTAAGGAACCGGTTACCCTTTTGTGTACTTAACAATACCAATGCTGAAGCAGCCTATATGTCACTCCCATAAACGAAAACTCATAAATCGGCACTTTGTTGGTCATTTTACACACCTGAGTTACCTGTCCTTAAAACACAACATCGAAGTAGTCAACTACAAATAATTAACCTTTGTAATGATTTAATTAAAGGTATGCATAAGTTATTATCCTTTTGGATCATTTAATATAGCTATAAATCAATATCTGAAATGTTTTTTCCATATGTGCAACTTGAAAAATTAGTAGAAAGACCTATATTGAGTCATTCAGCAAACTTTTAAGTCCTTTCAAGTTGCAAATAAAAAGTGTTTTGCGAAGACATCAAAATTTGGTAAATATATTACGAATTTAAAAAAAATTTTGACACGCTTATATGTGGAGGGTATGATTTTCAGATAATATAGTTCAAGTATAGGACAATCTTACTAAGAAATAGATCTGTATATGATTTCAAGCTTCTTTTCGGTTTAAAACAAGAGGCCCAGGGGACACAGCGCTCACCTGAGCACATCAGGCTTGAATTTACTCCCCCCCCCCCTTCCAGGCATTCATCATTTGAACAAACTGGAATCTACACTACCTGAGGATGATTCCATATAAATATCACTAATCATAGCTTTGAAGTACTTGAAAAGAATATTTTAAAAGGTTTCCCTATATATCCCTATGTAAAACTTGGGTTGGCCATTTTGGCCCCACCCTAGCCCCGGGGGTCATGATTTGAACAAACTTGAATCTGCACTACCTGGGGATGATTCCACATGAGTTTCATCTTTCCTGGCCCAGTGGTTCTGGAGAAGAAGATTTATAAAGATTTTTCCTATATATTCCTATGTAAAACTTGGGTCAGCAATTTTGGCCTTCGGCTCAGGTGAGCTAATAAAAACTATACGATGATCAGCGACAGTAACGTAATATTGATTTTTGCAAAAAATGCAATTTTCTCCTGATAGACAATCGTTCAAGTTACAATACACAATTGTTGTATTTTTATCTACAACCAACAATGTTTCATATGACTGGCAGAAATAAAATTTATTTGAAATGTTATGTTACTTAAAACACGGTTCATTATTTAATGCAAATTGAGACTTTAATTGGATATTCAGTGATATGAGTATTATATCTCTTAGTTGATTCGATTTGCCTGAGCATGCTCTATGTATGAACAATTTCTAAAACAAGGTTATTTATTGGAAAACAAGTTTATAAAACATGCAGTATCGTTTAGTGATTTCGTAATTTCTATACTCGATTCATGACCTTTTCAGAAAATACAATCTCTCATTAATTCTTATGTAGATTGACATTTTTCAAAATAATTTTTAGACCATTATTTATTCAGTGAATTGCCGACTGATTTTCCCTTATTTCCTGTAGGCAGGGGATGCTCACTTCTACATGGCACCCGATCCCAACTGATATTTTAGAGGTCAGTGTTTGGAATGCTTCAAAATTTGTATCTTTTAATGGACTTTTGAGCTTGAATATTGTTCGTCATCCCATTATATTTAATGAATAAAAAACTTTAACATAGCATCAATGCTTTTATTGATGTAATTTAACAGCAAAAGAAAATCCTGCAACATGTTAAAGGCTCAGCTATTGTAGAAACTCTAGAGAGTTACACATTTTCAGCCTTAGAACAGTTGTATTCCATGCTGTTTCGTTTATGGCTTGTTAACAGCGCTTGTATTCTCTGCAAGAACAGCATTGAGGTAACAGCACGGTTTCATATTCAAAACTATGGTTGTCCGGACAGAATATCCAAACGTTGAAGTAACGGAATCGGTCAGCCAAACAAGCACTTTTTACGCCCCTTTTCGCTGTCTTCGAGCAATTCCTGTTAAGTATAAACATAGCCTGCATTTGTAATATAAAGACAAGGGAAAAACAGTAAAAATGATACTTTAACAGCTTCTTACTTTTTTGTCTGGCACTTTGCGAATGTTACACATTGACGGGTAGGATACACAACATAACATCTTTTTCTTCCTCTCTTAATCTCTGTTGCATACTCGAATTTGATTGGACAAACGTTTTTCAGCCCAATATCTGTATATTTGCTGAAAAAAAAAATGTTGTTTCAAATTAAAAAGTAAGGCGCACAGTCATGTATTAGAATATTAACGAAAAATAAATAATACTGTAGATTGAAATTTCGCTATGGTGCACATTAATTTTCCGTGAAATTTAATCCATGTAATGTTAGAAATTATGTTAAATTGCTATAGAAAAATAATTTCTCGCACAATATATACTTTTTGAGATATCTTTTTAACACCGTGGAATTAAACAATTTACAATATACACACAATCCGATTTCTGAGCAAGAAACTTCTGTATTCCCAGTCTGCACTTGAGCGCACGCTGAATTTTTCTCCTAAAATATAATTTTAATTTCGATATGAATAATAATCAATCATGATATATTGAGGTTGCATTCAAACACGATATGACTAGAATATTGCTTTCAAATTTCTTTACAGTGGCTTAGTTTTGGCTTACTGTGTTAGAATGTAATTGTTAACTACCCTTAAATACCCTGTGATCTTTAAGTAACACACACTGTCAACATGATATCTAAACCTTTAATGAAGACAATGTTTTGTATTTAATGTCAGATGACACGTTTTTAATACATGTTTTGTATCTCTTGGTATTATATAAACAGAATTCATATTTGTCAAACTCTCCTGATTTTTGAATCTCTTGGTATTATATAAACAGTATTCATATTTGTCAAACTCTTCTGATTTTGTATCTCTTGGTTTTATATAAACAGTATTCATATTTGTCAACCTATTCTGATTTCGACATTTAGATATAAGTACACCAAAAATGGTGATACAGGACATTCAGAAGATTACAATATATACATAAGGGTTTTATCAGAAATATGACCCTGTGGTTTCATGTCCAAATGCCTGGAAAGGTAGCCTAATTTTCTGTGAAGAATCTTGTTTAAGTACCCATTCATCAAATAAAAATCTTTAAAATTATATGTTTTTAAGGAGCGTGTCGACTGACCTAAAGAATATCCGCTCCTCATCCAGGAAGATAACTCTTATTATTTATATCAAATCTAAAAAAGCTCAAAATTAAGCTGAAAATTCAATATTTTTCAGGCAACAATTTTCAATTTATGTACATGTATCTCAGTATGTTTCAGGGGCCTTTGGAAAACCTCTTTATGAACATAAATAGCTGCATTTTATAGAAATAAAATTTATTGCATTATTGTATTATCTGTGTTATCTTAGCATTTTACTTACATTTTTACCATTTGAAGTAAAAAGATGACCTAACGTACCGATCAAAGGTCTACCAATGTTTATAGCGAAGTAACATTATATGATATTAAAAGTGACTGATTTTGAGTCTGTGTTTTTAAAAATCTTATATATGATACTTTATTTTTAGAAAGTAAAATGAAATTCATTTTACAAAACATCAGTAAGTGACGGTATGTTTTGTATTTTTACCATTTGAATACTAAAAAGATGTTACCTAATACACTTTTACCGATTAAAAGGATATAGCAATTTTTATCAAAGGTTTTACTGTAGTCGGTACTTAAATGCATTTCTCAAAAATATATTTCAGATCTTAAATATTTTCCCCTATACAATATAATTAAAATTGATGAAGAACTTTAAAAAAAATTTACATGTGTATATATACAGTATTTTTATAATTCAAACTCTCACTTTTGTGAGTACATTCAATCATCCAAGCCATGATTTTTAAGACCTGGGAATCGGACCATCTTAAAGGAAAGATAAAAGGGTCAAAAATTTGTTTAAGGCAATATTACATGTATTTTAAAGAAACTTAAAAGACAAGACTATTTCAGACCAAATATCAGACAAGGGCACGTTTTTTTTATTAGACATTAAGGTGTTTGCCGATTCTCTTTCTACGGATTTTTTTTTATTTTATCTGTTTATAAAGGTAAGGGAAGATTTAAAAGGAAATAAAGTTATTAAATTCACGGATATAAATGTAGAAGTTTATCGAATTAGAAGGCGAAGTTTATTTTACCATAAAATACTTCAAAAATCAGTTTGATTGATTTTCTGAGCAGAAAATATTTGCTATCATATATCAGATGACTACTGACTTTCAGTACATATTATCGATATCATTAATCAACTTTTTTAAAACTTCATAGATACGGGATCTTTTTTCATACCAACATATTCATTTGTGATAAAATGTTTGCACTTCCATTTCAAGCATGCAATATTTGAATATGATGATGTTAAATGATCACTGAATGTTAAAGATTAACATGGTAAATTCTGACCTGATTTTCAAAGTTTGCGACCTAGATGCTGCCTTGATATGTTGCCTCTAATTGTTCAAGATTACTGAATACAAGGTAAATTTTGACCTAGTTTTCAAAGACTGAGGCCTAGATGGTAATTGATGTTAAGGATTACTGAATACAAGGTAAATTCTGACCTGATGTTTAAAGATTGAGGGCTAGATGTAACCTCCAAATGAGGCGTTGTAGGTTCCTTCTTCCAGCATTCTTTTTTCTTGTCAAATTCCCCTCTACCAAACTTTATAACATCGCACGTCTTTTCACCAGAAGCCCCGGATAAACAGATAACAAAGAATACTGTTGCGACAAGTAACCAAACGCACTGCAATAAAAACTAACACTATTTATAGGATTGATAATGAATTTGAACAAAACTTGGAATTAATCTGAAGAAAAAAAATAGAGACAATAATGTTTATTTCTGAAAGGGAACAGATAAACTGATTACACCGAAAACTTGAAATAAATCTTGACTGTATTCATACTCGAATAAGAGAAGCAGAGAGGATGTGAAGCAAATACAATTAAAACTCTAAAGAGGACAAAACAACACTTCCTCAACACTTCCTTTGAAATTTTTATACAAAACCAAATGAAGGAACTTACTGCCATTACTGTTTAAAAGAAAGATTAAAAAATTAACAAAACTTAAATAAGATACTAATGTAAAAGCTTACCTTCATAATGGCAGAGAGTCGAACTTGACGGAGGGAAGTGAAGTTTTGATTTTTATAAGACGCTTTATATACCTTTTTCTGATTATATAAAAATAATTAACACCTTCATTTGCAAAACAGTCACGAAAACCCGTTTTTAAGGATTTAGTATCTTGTTTGAAAATCTTTAAGATAATAAGGGCACACATTTCACGAACTTCAAGGTCACCCTCCATGAAAGAATCATTTAGGTAACCTTCGCGAATTTTCATTTTTACTTTTTTTCTATAGCACGATTAGATTGCCGTTTTGCAGCTTATATCCAAAACAGATAAGTATAAAGAGTACGTAGTAGTCCATTGATATATTATTGAAGAAGTCGAATCAGATCTTAATTATTACTGAACATTTTTGCTATACAATTCTCGGAATGGTTATTATATGCAAGCGGCATATATGATCATAATTTGTCTGTAGTCCGTCTGTCTGTTAATTTTTCACATTTTTGACTTCGTCTCCAGAACAACTGGGACAATTTCAACCAAACTTGCCACAAAGCATCCTTGGGTGAAGGGAATTCAAGTTTGTTCAAATAAAGGGCCATTTCATCTTTCAAGGGGAGATAATTAAGAAATTGTGAAAATTTTATGTCATGTTTGAAAAATCTTCTCAAGAATCACTGCGTCAGGAAAGATGAAACTAATGTGGAAGCCTCCTCAAGTGGTGTAGATTCAAGTTTGTTCAAATCAATACCCCGGGGGTTGGGTTGGGCCACAAAGAGGGATCAAAGTTTTACATTTGAATAAACAGGATTTTTTTTTTAAAAAATCTTCTCAAGAACATCAAAGCCATGGTTGGTCATATTTAAAGGAAAGCACAGTGTACATTCAAGTTTGTGCAAATCGACACCCGCCGGTAGGGTGGAGAACAAGGGGGGAATAGAAGTTTTACATAAGATTACATAGGGAAAATCTTTAAAAATCTTCTTATAAAGATCAACAAAGCCATGATTAGTTATATTTATATGTAAGCATCCTAAGGCAGTGTAGATTCAAGTTTGTTGCTATCAGAACCCCCGTGGATTTGGTGGAGCAACAATGGACGATCAAAGTTTTACATAAGAATACATAGGAAAATTCTTTAAAAAATTTCTTCTGAAGAACAACAAAGCCATGATTGGTCATATTTATATGGAAGCATCCTCAGGTAGTGTAGATTCCAGTTTGTTCAAATAATGATCCCTGGGGAGGTTGAGTCAAATGAAAGTTATAACTTATATAGGGAAAGCATAAGTAAGCCAAAGAAATAGGTAAGCTATCTTAGTTAGTGTAAATGATAGCTAGTTCAAACCATCCCCGCCCTCTTTTAGGGATAGGTCGTGACCACTTATGCATTTAAGCTTTTCAATACTGGATTGATTTTTGCTTTTTCCTTAGCCTCAGTGCTCAGGTGAGCGATGTGGCCCATGGGTAACTCGTTGTTGTCTGATTTGGTACATGAAAACCAACAAAGTTTGATGAACTCCGCATTCAAAATATGTCTCGGTAGCAAATTTTTATTAATATAAATTGATTTTAAACTAGATATAGCAAAACTGCGCAATACATTTATTCATAAACTCCGTTTTTAAAACCTTGATAACACACCTGATCACATAGATATCTTTTTGGCGGAAACAAATAATTTATATATGCATTTGATCTCGTAAAATGAACATGCTTACCATAGCGTAAATTATTTTTATATTATTTTAAACGCCGTGAGTTTTGAAGTGCCAAATGAATATTAAAAATAAAACAAAATATATATATAATGGAGCTTTTCGAAAAAGAATAAGAAGTATCAATAGGTTATTTTTGAAAATGAGACAAGTAAAGAATGGCCACACAATGCCAACAAGTAATATTTTCAGTTAAATTCTACTTTTGAACGCTAATGTGGCTTCACATATGAACAGAAGATCAGTATTGTTTATGTTGATTTTTATGGTTATGGTTATTTTTATGGTTTGTTCTCCTTTAGTTGTTGATAAAATAACGTAATCTTTTTTCAAACTTTCACATTTTTCCTTTCCAGATACAGCATGTAATATGAAACTTTCCTTGATTCTTGAGTTTATATTCCATTTATGATAAAATTATAAAATATAGATATCTATTTAAGTTTATATATTTGCAGATATTTCAGCTTTCGTTATCATATTTAGATATCAAAGCTTTCGTTGTCATAATATTGTTTGAAGCTAATATTGATGGTGTTATATGTATGTTGTTGATTTGAAATAATGGTTTATTTAGTTGATTACTTTGTGTATCAGTCAGTTGCGTAATCCGGAAATTTTGTCCAGATTTTTTTTAAACATACCGTATTTCACTCTGAACTTACCATATCCACACTTCCTTTTTTATAAATAGCGATAAACTTTAGAAGGTTTAGAAATTCAGAGCTAAAATTGTTTAAAACATTGGTTAAGTAAAGGACAAAGTGTAAGTTAATCTGAATAATCAGTAATATTAAACGCTTTACAATACATTTGAAACCTGGATCGCTTTCAATGGCTTCAAATTTTTTTTTTTTTTTTTTTGATTTTCCGTGATAATTTGGTGACAAAGTGCAGCATGCTCTAATGCATGTGTCGGTACTTACATTATTCAGTTGTGTATTTATACCTATCTTGAAATAACAAAGATAACTGTTAAACAAATTTATGAACATGTTGCTTATAAGGACAAGAGGGAGAGAGAGAATAAAGGACATGTTGGAGGAGAGGCCCAGTCCCATGTTTTATCTGGAGGAATCAATCAGCGACGGAAATAGGAAATAGGCGCCAGAATGGGGTCCTAAAATTCCAGCCAATCAACAGGTACAAATAATATTCTGTCATAGGACGGGGCACCACTAAATTCAATTAACATTGGCCATTATCAATCAACGTAAACAAGAATCGTTGAAGGAATTTCAAGGAAAATATGTTGATTTGTTGCTATAATACTAAGATATTCAAATATCTAAGAGTCAGTCAGTGAGCAATTTTTGTCCCCCGCTTGAAAAGTGCGGGAAATTAATTTGGGTCTGTCCGTCCGTCCGTCTGTCTAGCTGTCCGTCCGTCCGTATGTCCGTCATTCTGTCTGTCTGTAACGCTTTCGTTTCCACACGATATCTCGAGGACCATTTGAGCTTTTGCAATGAAATTTTGCATGGCAATTCCCTTTTGACTAAAGAAGAAACCTAATGATTTTGAGGTCAAAAGGTCAAAGGTCAAGGTCATAAATTCGTAAATTCTCTCTGTTATAACACTTTCGTTTCCGCGCGATATCTCGAGAACCCTTTGAGCTTTTGCAATGAAATTTTAAATAAAAACTTCCTGTGGCCTAAGGAAGACCCCTATTGATTTTGAGGTCAAAAGGTCAAAGTTCAAGGTCGTAAATTTATAAATTCTGTCTGTGTGTAACACTATCTTTTCCGGGCGATATTTCAAAAAGATTTTGAGCTTTTGCAATGTAATTTTATACCAAAACTCCATAGGACCTCTCTCATCCCTCTCAAAGTGTCCCACCCGTTTGTGTTATTAGTATTTATTGTATTACATGTCGCTATTTTTAGCACAGGGGCATGAGGAAAGTTATTACGTATAAAACAGGTTCTCGGCGGACTTAAAATTCTTATAACATCTATTAGAACTGTTTAAGAAAGGTTAAATTAGACACCATGCATTGTGTAAAATTTCGAGCGTTAATACCGGTATATACATGTATGTGACTTCATCTTTGCATATACTTTTCGCTAGTTTAAAGCGGTTCCGTGGTGTAATGGTATATCTCTCACTTCACATGTGAGAGGTCCCGGGTTCGATTCCGGGACGATTCATTTTCTTTTTTTTTTCGAAATACTTTTTTTTACTAAATGATAGTATTCGGCATGTGAAATGAAAAATTTATGAGGTCTGGCTTGTACAAACTTACAAAATCATCATTACAGTATTATAAATATTCCATATAAAAAGAATCTTCTATATACATAATTAAGAATAAACTATCAAATCTTTATATCCAGATTGACATATTTTATTTGCTTCAGTATACATGTATATATTTAATAATTCTACAAATTCAGTCAGGGGGATCCGACTCCCCCCTCCCCCCGAACTGCGCATGGTTTACTTTTTCCTTAAGCGGGGGACACAAATTCTCTGAATTAGCTTGTTCTATATTGGGTAATGATCGCCAAATGCTTATCAAACCTAAGAAATCAGTAAAAAATAAAAATCAAAGTACTGAGACAGTACGGGGTCAAAATCAACTTCCTACTAGATTTTATTTTATGACATCAAGTTTGTCATTTAATTTGAAGTAAAAAAAATTGTTTAGTCAAGAAACCTTTTTTGAGTTGTCCAAATATTACCAGTTCCAAATTAATACATTTCAGGAAGTACAATGGGTCATATATATGTAATGTTAGAGGAGAGTTGTTTGCTTACTTGTGTGATTTACAATTCAGATATTTTTAGTTTGAAGTTTTTTTCAAAAGCTTCATGAATTTGAGTAAAAATATTAATATCACTTTCTCCAGTTTGATCCAGAATGTTTGTATTTTGATCAGAACAATTTCTGCACTCTTTTTTTAGCGAAGGTTTGATTCATGTGTTCTAGGCGGCAGGGCTTCCGTTTTGAAACCTTGAC
The DNA here is from genome assembly GCF_032062105.1 of Saccostrea cuccullata. NCBI lineage: Eukaryota > Metazoa > Mollusca > Bivalvia > Ostreida > Ostreidae > Saccostrea > Saccostrea cuccullata. The sequence goes on along the minus strand of NW_026918900.1, from coordinate 863,518 downwards.
CGACAGTAAACTATAGAGGTAAGTAACACCGTCTAAGAATCACAACTATGAAAATGGAAAGATGCCTGTATACTCCCTTTTTCATGCATTTAAACATCAGTTACTAAAATGCATGCAAGCTGAACTTGCTGGGGCTGGTAGGTCATTTAGGTAGAAACTTTTATGATGATCAGTATCATTTAAAATTGGGCTTTGGAATTCTGCAAATTTAGTTCAGCCGTAGTTATATACAGAATAGTTGGGTCATGTATATGGTTTGGGTTGAAAATAGATCATTAATACAGGAATTCTAGGGGTAAACAAATAGCATGCATTTGATTCTAAGGGGGTTTATGTAAGGAAACCATGCTCATTCATAAACATTTGTATAAATTTAAAATAAAGTGGGGTCTAGATCATGCCATTTTTAGTGGACCTGTCTCTGTAGCAAATAAAATATTACAGGGATTCATTTATGGGCTTAATTATACAGGTCCAAAATCTTTGTCTTAGCTTAAAACTTGCTTTTGGCTTCTGAGGCAATTTCCAAATCATGAACCATATAATAAGTCAGTAAGTACAGTTAGGGAATGTTGATATCAAAAGTGCATTTCAATTACTACCAATATACCCGGGGGACTGAAATAAGGATTTAGATTTAAGGATTAATACTATTTTGACAAGTGCTTACACAGTCAATGTTCCATTTAGCGTGCAATTTTTTGAAAAATATTCAACAATAAAAATATTACAGAGGATTAGAACAAATAAATGTAGTTTGAGTATTGCAGAGCCGTATTTTATCAATTTTATCTTTGCGGATAGGAGGTAATCATGCGATTACTGACATAATTACAGGATGTGTGCAATGATTTTCGAGTTTCTTTCAGCACTTAAGATGAAAAACAAGGACAAATTACTTGTTTAGTATTCGTAGGGGTGGAAAAGATACACAGTGCTTAAAGTTGTAAGGATAGCTAGGGACAAGATAAGGAAACTCAGGGGTCTGCTTTGTATACTAATTGAAAGGTCAAAGGTTGAGATGAGAGACGTGGAATCATTTACAGTAAGAAAGCTCATTTTCTTTCCAAAGCTTATCAAGGTAGTAGGATAAGGTCATCATTAGGCATAAAACACTTTAAGAATTAGCCCCCATATTGTTGTCAGTGACGATCGGGGGAGGGGGGGGGGAGCTGAGTTGATATAAGGTTCAAATCTATACAGATAACATTACATTAGTAAGCATTCTGTACACTCAATTATCAAGGTCTCCATGAATTATTTTCGACTAGGAAGCTAGTTTTGACGCATGTGCATTAAAACATCAATTTTAAAGCCAAACATATTTCTTCATTTCATCACATCCGCATTTTACAATGTGATGTCCAGGGGAAAGTTTCGACTATTAATCCAATTCTTAGTTCTTACAATACTGCAGTAACCTACAATGTAGTGCAAGATAAATAATTTGAAAATTTGAATAACTAATACTTGTAAGTACATTGTCAAAGTATTGGAGGCTTTCAGCTAGAGATCTCAATTCTAACGTTAATACTAGGTTGTTTATTTAAATACCAAGTTGTTAATAAAAAAAGGGGGGCATTGAGCAGTGCAAGAAAAATTATTCACAGCATTATTATACATTTAAGGAGGATCTCTACACCTATGAAGTATAACTGATTTTTCATGCATGCATTTGTTTCTAATAAAAGACTCAATGTCCGATAAAATAAGGTGTCAAAGTATTTCACTTTATTTTTTAGAAATATTTAAAATATTTTATTTATTTTGATTGATTGATTGATTGTATAGTGTTTAACGTCCCTCTCCAGAATATTTCACTGATATGGAGACGTCACCATTGCCGGTGAAGGGCTGCAAATTTAGGCCTATGCTCGGCACTCAGGGCCATTGAGCAGGGAGGGGTCTTTATCGTGCCACACCTGCTGTGACACGGGGCCTCGGTTTATACGGTCTCATCCGAAGGACCGCCCCATTTAGTCGCCTTTTACGACAAGTAAGGGGTACTGAGGACCTATTCTAACCCGGATCCCCACGGGGTTATTTATTTTGATAAACCCCTATTTATTTTGATAAACCCCTCCTTTCTATATTTTTAAAAGCCCAGTGCTTTAAATTTCTCTTCAAAGTTTAATGTTATAAAATATTGAAATAATAACCAACAAAGTTATAAATAAAATCTAAATAATCTTTTTTTTTAATTTACAAAAATAGACAAAAGAAAAATGTAAACAGCATTTTCTTGAGAATAGCTGGTTGGATCTTCTCCAATATCTGAAAAGATATATTATTTCAAAGGGTAAAAACAATGAAAAAAAGAAATTGAACAAAATTGAAAACTGTCAAAAATTTCAAACATCACAAAAATTCAGGTTTGAAAGATCCGCTTCAAGATTGGGCTCAAATATTTTGGTAATTTTTTTCTATATACTTCAAATAAACTCTAGTACTAAAACATGCACGAGTATTGTAAAAAGATGCCAAGAAAAAACATTGAAAGAAGTTCGTATTGTATTGGTTTTCAAATGAGTTTAAGCGAAAACCATCACGTTTCAAGTCAATGACTAAGACATGTATTTCTTGAATTCATGGTATTGAGAAAGGTAAACTTACCGTTTTTATCCAACTTGCATGTGTTATCCATTGCTACATGTAACATAACATGTATACATGGTAAATGGCCAAAAGCACGTAAAAGAAATTCCTGTAACCAAATTCACGCTTCGTTTAAAAGCTGCACGTTTCCCATACAAACAGCTGATCATCAATGTTGATCAAACGTTTGAGTGATGCAAAATTCCACTTACTGTCGAAACGTTTAGGTGATTTCATGAAAAGTTCAAATTTCACCGGGTATAACGACACATTCAGGTGTATACAAATCATGAACAAGTATCCACTAGTCGATGGATAGATGACACATGTGCCTTATCTTATTAAAGGATCACTTCATTATAAATAGGGATCTGGGGGTCGTAACATAAAGGCTACTTAAGTCTAAGACCGTGCTTAAGTAGGACTTAAGTACAGTCTTAAGACCGTAACTAGAAGCGTGCTAAGATTTGGCAATCTTAGCAAAACTTAGGCGGCCAATAGAGGTGACTTAAGTATATCTAACTTTCTTATACATATATTTGGAATTATTTAATGTTGACTTTCGATGTTAAAACAGTCCTCTATTCATATTATGCGTTATAGAAAACAATTATCTATATTTGATGCCGATTTAAGAATTTTAGTTTTTCGTCGGGGGGGGGGGGGGGGGGGTTAGTGGGGCCTAGGTTATAGAAAAAAATTGAACACAGTAATAAATCATGGATCATTCTGTTCACTTTCAAAATATGAGATGAAATATTTTTTTAAAAGAGAAAAGAAAGAGGATGATGACCAAAACAGTGATAAAAAGTATATGTAAAGTAGAATAAATGTAGAACATGATAAGCGCGGATTTAGACAGGGCTCACTATAGTTCCAGAGAGAGAGAGAGAGAGAGAGAGAAAGAGAGAGAGAGTTGATAAGTGGAGACATACGAAAAATATCCCCCGAAATTTTTTTGCAGCCTTGATTAAATTGCAAATGAGTATATCATAAAACTTATGCAGTCTTTGCTACTGACATGCATGGCCTGATACATAAAGGGGGAAGGGGGGGGGCAAAATGTTTTGAACCTTTTTAGGGTTTCAAATTTCAAGTAGATAGACGGGTTGATTATCTTATTATGTTTGCCAGCATAACGAAGCAAGTGTGAACATTTGTCAAAACAAAAGAGTAACAAAAAGTAAACTGAAATGATCTCAAGTGATCGATAAAACAATAGTCGTACATTTACGATGAACCACGAATACGGTGTGACCGTGCAGTATATTTGTTTTCAAATATTCTGAATGATTTATAACAGAATTATCATTTTAATACGAGATCTAATCTAACATAACTAAATCCGATATGTAAAGACGTTAACTTTAATATACATGTATAACTGGATCATTTTTAACAATATATCTGCATAAAATGAAAAACCATAGGTTGACTCGTATCAAATATTTTTAACATAAGTTTGACTTAGCTAAAGACATAGCTAAGTTCGCTTTATGTTACGGTTTAAGACATACTTAAGTAGTACTTAGACAGGTCCTAAGATTGTGCCTAAAATGTACTTACGACCCTACTTGAGTCAAAAACTTAGCAAGCTTTATGTTACGAGCCCCTGACCTATAGGACCGGGCTTGGTTTTATTCTCTACAAAAAGCTTGTTGGTTTCCGTTCTGATTAATGACATTAGGCTGAATACATATAACAATTTGTTTTTCCTAAATCTTTATTTCAGTGAGTAGAGATAGGAGGAACCCTTTTTATTGATTTTCTGAGTTTGTTATCTTCAAATGTAATAATTGATATTTGTCTTTACTCCTCATTGTGCATAAAGGTAATGTCTACTGTCTCTGAAATTCTATTCTTAATGTCTTAGGCTATTTATCCGTGGATATAATATAAACTTGTCTTTAATGTGTGCAAATTATAAAGGCCTAAATGAAATCCAAGTGAGTGCATTTACTGAAATATGTAGCCAAAATCAATGTGATTAAATTCTGAGGAATATATACAATTGAAATTCATCGCAGCTCAGTGCTGCCAAGAATACCCGTATTTAGTAACACATAGTGAGTTATTCTTGTCCTCGGAGAAAGTGTGCTTATACTGAGGTTCGTTACTGTACATTGGATTTTTACGATTTGATATCTCTTTAGTGTTTCTTATATCAAGAATGGACATGCATAAGGGATAGATAATTGAAGGAAAAATACACAAGTCTATAAAAAAATTAAAATACTCTTTGAAAAGGCGAAATTTAAAACTGTACAAGTGTTGTACCAGGTGGATTCGAACCCCCGACTTTAAAAAGAGAGTATCCAAGGTGTAAAATTCGGCGCATATATCAACTGAGCTAGTCTGACTATAAAATGAATGGCATAAATTTAGAGAAGTTTTTGAAAATCTGGTTTCCTTATTTTTTGTAGGTTTTTTGTGAATTTCGACCCCAGGGCAGGGGTGCCCCTAAAAAAATCTTATCTTAAATTATTCCTTACATCCTAAACTATCAAAATATCACAATTTTATTTAGGGGCAGGCCTGCCCTGATGGACTTCAAGGCCAAAATTCATGCAAAAATCAACGCTTTAAAGGACAAAATGGTGTTTCGATCAACTTTGGAGGTTTGTTGTAAAGTTTTGAATAATAAATTTTAGGTATAAAATACAAATTTGAAAAATTTAGACATATATACGGTAGAAAACAACAAATAAAGATTGATTTTTAAATGTCACCTTTTCCGGGAAATTGTTCTCTCCTATAGGTCAATTCTTTTGTTAAAGCGAATGCCTTTTAGAATGGTATCCTATACTATTTCTTATATTTAACTCTCATATTTGATACTTTGTTTACCTTTTATGGGTCGGAAACAGTCCATTTAAAATTATTTTCAAAGCTGGGGAAAGTATAAAATACACGAAAAAAAAAACCCATAGTGAGCGACAAATAATCGTCGGCGTAAATCGAAGGTTTTTACAACGCTTGGATATGTAGCTCTCTGCTTTATCAGTCCGAATTTTCTCCAGCAGAGAGCTACAGAGTTCTGCAGCTAATGGACAAGCTATGTTTTATACCATTTTTTTCTTACCTAAAAATCATATCTATTCTAATAAGTGTGTAGATTGAATAAACCGACAAACAATTCATTTTCAAAGAAAAGATCTGTATTGGGCACTACGCTGTATTAATGAGGTGATACAATGTACATTTAATCCACAATATCGCATGTTGTGTTATACTCGGTGATTTATCGGTGTTAAGTGAATTTGAATCAGATCATTTGGGACCAAAATGGCGTTTCAACGGAAGTACCCCATGTTGTGACTTTGCAGAGAGCCCCCTTAACAATTAGAGTGGAAAAATAGCTAAATTTAAGAGCAACAGCTCTCAGGGTATTTTGGGTATTAGTGATGTAAACCTACAAATAAGTCAATTGTTTTCAAGGTGCTCTAAAACTTATCATTTGGGGAAAAAGGGTATAAGTTCTGATGAATAACCATGGTTCAATTATTTACCCAATGCAGGCAATGACTAAATTTTGAAAGTAAGGCCAAAGACCCTTGTCTTGCCATTTTGGAGGAATATCAATTCTTCGCAGTTAAATGGTAATGTCATTGTAAATATTGGCCTAGAGAGCCATGCAGTATTATGTTTCATTCTTCCAGGATAGGGGCTGCATTTATCATTATAAGTTTTCACATTCAATCGTACTTACGTGCGTTTGCTAATAAATATTACAGGGTTCCCCAAACCAGGCAAAATATTATTGATATGATATTGACTGTTGTTACGTTGATGTTTCAACTGTTATTACGTTGATGTTGATTTGATAATATTTTCATATATAGATAATTTAAAGTAAAGAGATGCATATTTAATTAAATGTTGATGTGTCGGTAGCATGATTGTTAACCCCAACCAAGCATGCTACTTGCCGTTTCGGACGACACATAAAATGTTGTTGTACGGGGATGAGCCCTGTTTTCTGGCGGCCCCAAAGTTGATGTTGATTGTTGAAATACATTTACCTGACCACTGTGGCCAAAATCTGCCATACAATAAACAATAAATTTTAAATGTGTTTTTAATTCTTATTTTAATTCTTAAAAGATTCACAAGCAATGTTGCAAATATATAGGGCTTATGTAAGCCCATGTATACTGTGGATGTCTGGGTAGGATATCCTATACGGCATTACTGTCTTTGATAATTGCATATAAAACAATGGTTAGTACAATACCACACTAAAATATCAATAATAAAAATTCCCATTCTTCTCAGGCTATATATCTTATTAAAGACCTAGATGATAAATCAACTTCATTCATGTTTGAATGAACTACTACGTATTATGTAAAATTAACTAGTACTATTTTAAGAATTTTTATTAGTTTCAGTGGCAATCTAAATACAATAAACGTTGGAGACAGTACTTCTCAAAGGTACTAAATGATATTTTTTCACAATTGCTGACATTGAAGTTCATGAAATGTGTGCCCTTCTTTAGTAACAGATTTTTATAACAGATACTAACGTTGTAAAAAAGATAAATTTAAGTTCAGCTTTCATTCCTTGGATAAGCACTCCTCTGACAACATTGAGCTTGTTTTTTTTTTGTTTTTTTTTTTTTTGCCAAATAACACAAGACATGCTTGTTCCAAAAATGTCATTTATTATGAAATGACAACTATAATATTGTACATAAAACCAAATAAAAAGACTGGGAGACAATGTAACATTAGAACACAATTCCTGAGAAAAATATTAAACAATTATGCAATAATAAATTTGGCCTCTCAGTATGTGACTATTACATAACATTTATAAATTGGCAAAATAGGTGGCTTCCAAATTCTTGCCAAAAAAGGAAAGGCTTCAAGCATATCCTTGCACCACCGAAATGTAGTCAATTTTAAAACTCATTATCATAGCTAATTCAAAACAAACTAATTTAAAATTGATATCAAAAACTTATTGACAATTGCATAATGACATGTATATATGACTTATATGAATAACTTAGGTGCAGCCAAACGGGATATCATAATCCATTGAAAGGCAGTGCTGAAGGATTCAAATTTTTTGCAAGAACTGCGTGTCCCATGGGAAGACGAAAGAAAGAATACTGACCTGTCCTATTGACAACAAAGCATGGAAACTATCTGGGTGTAAAGGAATCATGCAAAAAGCATCTTCAATATCTGACTTTGCCATCAGTGACCCTTTTTCCAAATTCAATATATGGTAAATGATCGTATCGATTACATGTATATCATATTTGATCTTTGAATGCTCTTCTGAGATATAAGAATTCACTGAATCAGCTGATGGGAATGAAAGGTCATGTATGAGTCTGAATTGGCTGTATTTGTTAATATACTGGTTAGCATAGATGCTTTGCTTTACACACAAGGGAATTGCTGCCCCAAATGGTATACCCACTGATAATTGCAGTCGTGTACTATTACATGTATTATCATCCACTGAACTTCCCACAGTACACTCACCCCGGAAGATTCTATCCAAAGTCAGGAGTAAACTTGATTGTTGGACTGTACCTAAAACATTGTTTGTATTCAATGCTGTGTTGGTTGTATCGGTCAAACTATTCCATGAAGGCGCTTATCGTGGCATGTCCAAGTTTTAATTGGGCCCAAGGCATAATGGGATTTCCATGTCTTTTCCAATCACGTGACCCTGCTTCTTCAGTATTGCTTCCTGACATAATCAATTGTGGGTAGTGAATCGTCATTTTGTAACCTTTGTTTCTTCTTTCTCTTAGGAGTATGTCCCCTAGTACCGGGCTCTTGCTTTTTTGGGTGGCATCGCTGAAATTGAGACATTATAATGAAAATAAAATATCATTTCTCTCGTGACTATTTTACAAATGCAGTTTTTAATCATTTTGTATAATAAAAAAACCATACATTGTACGTATGAAACAGCTATTTCATATTTACTTAATTAATTTTCAAAATATTTTTAAAAAGTTGCATGCTATGGGAGTTTGGGTTATACACCCTAATGAACTTACATTGATGAAAAAAGAACTTTAAAATTTTAACAATATTTAAAAACAAAATAAACAGAAAATTTCATTAAAAAAATACAAAAATAAATTAAAAGAATGTCTTTGTTTAGTTTGCCCTGGTCCTCGTCAGTATGTGCGTAATTTGAAATATGTTGGTCCCGTTTGTCCGGGTCCTTCAGTAAGTACGGAAATCCCTTTTTTAGAATGGATTTGTCCAGATTCTTTTATTAAGGATGCACGGATTAATGTTTATTATTATACATGTACCTCTACTGATTACACTATATATAGAGAATAATACATACCTTTTTTCCATATTACACGCTGTATCAGCCCGAGACCCCAATATCAGCCGAAAACCAACTCAGCCCGGAGGGCTGATACGGCCAATGTAATTTTAACTGTATCACATATGCAAAAATCCTGACAGTGTATTTATTACTAAGTATGTACTACAGATGTAAAACATTTTATTATATACCTAATGTGTATCACTCAGTTTTACTGTAGATTTAACGAAATCACATGACGTCGTGATCCGACTTTCCAGATCACCACACTGTGGTTTTCTGAATCCATATCACCACTCTCGGAAACTGATGACGTAGTCCGCAGAAAAATGACGTTATTTTTCTTGCGCGTTAAAAAGTCCCTTAATTGTTATTTTGCTTTGCTTTATGGATAAATGTTATACAATTGATCTCTAAAGTTTTATTTTGCTATAAAAATAAAAAAATGAAAAAATATATAAAATAAATTGAATCATTATAACAGTTTAGTTTGATCCAAGGAGCCGTATCACGTCAGTAAGGCGCGGAATTTGATCAATATTTTGGCTTCGGGTCTCGTTAGATCTGATGATTCGCGCCTGTCAACTCGATGTGATACGACCCTTCGGATCAAGTTACTGTTATAATAATTTGTATAGATCGCTATTATACAGTTACATGTAAAGTGTATCATCGAGGAAGTTAGCAGGATTCCAGTTCCCCCAGGACAGGACTATTTCCCGAAGTGCAGCAGAGGAATCTCGCTAACTCCCCCAAATGTATACTTTTTAACTGTTTCATTTTACCGACAGGAAAGTGAAAAAAATAGAGTAGTCTAAATGACGGGGAATAGGCTTAAGGACTAACGCACGGGCGATTAGTCCATTAACATATTATACTGATACATAGTAAAATCTAGAGGATTACGGATAAGCGGGGAAATAGATTTCGAAGCAGGGATTAGCTCATTTGACTAACGCACGGAGATTAGTACATTCACGTTGGTTTGAAATTGGGTCTGTTGTTTTTGAGAAGAAAAGAAAAATGTGAAAAGTTAACGACGACAACAACGACGCCAACAACAACAACAAGGACAAACAACGACATATAACGGAGAAATTTTGATCAGAAAAGCTCACTTGAGTCTTCAGCTCAGGTGAGCTAAAATAAATGCCACAAACTACTTGAAAAATTTTCAAGACTGGAACTCAAGGAAAGTTCGCCAGAAAAAATAGGGCAAAACTGTTAACCTGGAGGGTATATTGGCTTCGTTGACATAGACGTTAGGGCCGCTGTATCATGCTAAATGTGTCCAGAAAGTTCAAGCTGTTGTAAGCAAAGTCCTCGACTTCCTAGTAAACTCATTTACAAGCGTTTACAGCATTGTTTTCTCAAATTCAAATCAATTCAGAAATTTGAATTGTTAAGTGTTACACGGACCACGCCACCACTTGCCTATAAATTCTTTTCAGCACCTACTGCTACACTGGGCTGCCACGATTTGATCAAAATTAGGTCTTCGCTACCTGAGGATGGTTCTGTATGAATATGACTTTACCTGATAAAAATTAACTAGTAAAATTCACTAAAAAGACTAGTAAATTTTCTGTCCATACAATCAACTACAATTAAAAGTAGTCTTAATAGGTATTACGTAGATTTACTAGATAACATCAATAAATCTAGAATTTAAAAGTAACTTTCACTAGGTTAATAGGTATATACACCATAGGCGTCGGAACCCCCCATCCCCCCACTTTTTTTGCAAAGATAGACGTTACCATGTGAATAATAGGAATTGAAAAAAAATTAAATTGGGGCTTAGCCCCTCAAACCTTTTTACAGAGGAATAGCTCAATTTTCTCTGAATCAAACATTTAAATTGCATCACTTAGCTGTTTAATACGGAAAAAAATAACCTGAAACAGAAGAATTCGTTTATACGCTGCACCGCCGCGCCTATACTGGTACGTCATTCGTCTTGCGTATACGTTATTATGTTCCCCAAACGAAGTTTGGGAACCTATTGTTCTTAATCTGTTTCTTATTATAATTTTCCCCAAACGAAGTTGGGGAATATTGTTTTTACTCTGTTTCTTATTATGTTGTCCCGAACGAAGTCGGGGGCGACATATTGCGATTGTATGTATGAAAATTTTCTACAGGCTGTTTCTTGGAGATGGCTGGGACAATCTTCCTGAAACTTTCTTCAAAAAGATGATCAGTTAGTTGTAGTTTTGCAGTGAGGACGTTCAGCTTTAGAATGGGTACCGTTACCATGGAAAGGTGCGAAAAGTGACGAATTTTAGGTCTTCCGTCAAAAAAGGCAGGCGACATATTGCTATTAATTTGTCCGGGGGTGTTCTCTCTGTTCCCTTGAACAATCGTCATGAAACTTTGTTATATTAATGATTAGTAATTGTAGTTGTGCGTTGTGGGATTCCAATAGATTGTTGGAAGACCTGGTCTCTAAAAACGACATAGATATTGTCAATTAGAAACCCAAGCATCTTTTTAATGTCAACGTCAGATTCAGAGTACTTGTGTGTACAATCTGAATCTTTCATAACAAAATAATTTCGCAAATAACCAATAACAAGGTCAAGTAATTTACGATTTCCATTTTCACTGAAAAAAAGCTGAAAAACTTTAATTTTTCGTGGAGAGTGGTTGTGTATATTTAGTAAAATCCACTCTTTTGAAACGTCATAAATTAATTATTAAATTAAAATTAAAAAATATAATTTAAAAAAATTAATATTTAACGTAGAACCTACGTCGTATGATATCATAACTAGTGAATGTGTTTAGCCTGTGCTAGATCCATTATGGTATCATAATTAATTCAATGTCACTTTTTCCTGTACTTTACAGCTTCAATAGAAATGGTAGAAAATACTGCATTTTGAAATTCACATAATTCAATTCAAAATCATGCCGAAATAATCTTAATTCAATTTATATATTTTTTGGTTATAATGCTTAATGACAGTATATTTTCTGGAATTAGAGAATCCTGTAGGCACCTTTCATTTTAAATACTAGATCTTGACCTTAAATCAAGTTGAGAAATCCAAGACTATCTTGTGTAATGAAATTACAATGTATACATGTACAACTTACTGTAATAATGTGAATGGTATGTAGCCATTTTGAAGGAATGCACAAGTTCTTAGAAATCTTTATTAGCCAACTAAATAGTGTAATATATTGATATATTGATAAAATGTGTCTAAGTCAAATATGTACGTGTTGTAGATCGTGCGATCGTTTGTACATTTTTGTGAAATCTATCATGAATTGATGTGCATTTTTGTTACTTATTCATATTCTTGGTGTTTGATTACACTTTTTCTATCAAAATATGATATTTTTAAATAAAAAGTACAAATTTTGGTTAACATTTTTAATCTGTCAACTATATGAAAAATAATTTTCAAAGCATATTTTTACGCATTTACATAACCTATCTCTCATTAGTTAGAGGCGAAAGGTATATACTAATATCACTTTTTGTAATCATTTGGGCACGTTCTTCATCATATTAAAGATTGAAAACATTGTGACAAAGACTTCTGAAAACTATTTACAAATGCAGGGTGGAAAATTGACTAAAAAATAAACTTCATTTGCCTAATTTTTTTTAAAATGTGGATTTATCTTTTATGTCTTTAATACACACAATACAAATTATTAAAAAATATTGTTTTATTGTTCAAAAAAAAGTCTATAAAAGAGATGTTTTTGTCATCTATGTGATTTTTCATTTTCTCTTCTTGACAAGTACTATTCGCAATATGTAGTTACCATACCAAATTTCACAGGCTGTACTAGATTTAAAAAAAGGAACCATATCATGAGCTTTTAACTGATTGATAAGCAAGTTCTAATTTATCATTTTGAAAAGTTTGAAAATCTTTTGACAAACACTTTTCCGACATAGGTTCTACCTTTATATGAAACAGTTTTCGTGTTTTTTTTATTCTTGGCATATGCATACTATCAATGCATACTATCAGTACGGAATTATTAATGAGCTCATTAAATTGCAATGATTCTTAGCCCTTCTTTCGTGGTCCTGTTCCCAACCCCCACCCCGCTATTTTAGTATGGAGGTAGAGGTTGGTTCAATGACAAACTTGATTTGTAAACTTTACCCTACAATATATGTACACGATCTCTTGGAATTATTAGTCAACATTTCTACATGTATATCTTTTTTGCAAAGCGACACGGTAAATCTTGACCGTACACTTGTCTTAATTACTGAGAAATGAGAAGTTTCTTCCTATAAAAGGGAGAATCTCAAAAGAAAGGCGTATCAGTAAAAATAGGAATAGGAATTGTCTCCCTTTTTTGAAAAAAAAATCTTACTGATTTGACCAATACAAAACTCCCAAAAATCAAGAATACTATCCCCTCCCGGATCTCGATTTCAAGTTGTACATCAATGACCCGTATTAGCTTTCCAATATTTGGCAAAACGGTTTTAATTCATGATGTACCAGAAGAACTAAAAAATCAAAAAAACCAACCTTGAACACTTTATTACGCATATAATAAGAGTTTATGTAAAATATAGCCTTTTACAAAACTCAAACGATAATATCGCAGAAAAAATTCAAATTACATTTTACCTGGAAAACTTGACTACATTTACGTCGTTTAGTTCAGATTCGTAACCCCAGGGCAAACGGAGAAGGACGAGGAGGGGTCGGACCTAAGGCTGATTGACGTTAAACTGTCATATATAAGTACCACAGTAGCTTCGATCAAATCACTGAGAACCAACTCAGGGAAAGGGATAAAATGTTTATCCGGACATTTTTCGTCGTTGTACTCCTACTTCAGTATGGACAGGTAAGACATATTCTTTAGTCATAATTATATTTTTTACCCATCGTTTTCCAATCTATGTGCATTTTAACTTATAAGCGAATAAGATTTAAAATCTACATAAATACTTCATGCAAAAAATCAGATTCTTCTGCATTCATTCGAATCTTATACCTATTCAATATTTTACCATCTTCGCCAGCCAAGGGTTTCCGATCCGAAATCTACTCTAAAATAAATTTCGGATCGAAAACCCTTGTCTAGTAAAAATGATATTTTTAATGCATTACTCTTTCACCAACTCAATACATTATTATATTTACTTTGGGGAAAATCAAATATGGTTTTGCCTTCGTTTTGAAATATTACTCACCCCAACTTTTAATGTAATTTCACGATCTTTCTTTTTTCTCCGTCAAGGAAATATTACTTTTTTAGTGGTCAATAAAACCTCAATATTTTTTTTAACAAAAAGATAACCCCCATGCACCCACCAAGAAAAACGCAATTTTAGTAAATCGTTGAGAGTTTAAAATAATCTGAACGGCTATGTCAAAGAGTACTTTTTGTTTTTACACAGACATCCGGTGGCTGGTTGAAAAATCGCAGAAAATACTATCAATGTAAGTTAACCATTATATTGACTGCTGCTGTAGATTTATACCTATATATTTTACCACAAATATCATGAAATTCAACAGCAGTTAGTGCTTTTTAGCAACTATTTATCAAATAGTATAATTTATTTCTAAATCATTATTTATTTAACTACTGAATTGCTATGATTACATAGTTACTTTTAAAAAGATATGATCGAAAGAAAACTTATATGAAAAAAACTGTTACACTCTAAGTGCATTTAATCAATTTTACTATTAAAGCATGCCGTATTTTACCGGCGCCCATTGAGATATCATCCATGACAATGAAGTACTACCAATACCAACCTCTCAGCAAGCACGGCATCTACTCCTGTAGTCCTGTGAAAGACAATCTGGTCTTGGCCGTAAGAGCATGTAATGATGCGCATGTAGCACTGCTCGAGAAAGACACGGATGATGTTAAAAAATTGTATGAGATTGTCATCGGCGGATGGGGTAATACGAGGGCCGTTCAAAAATTACGCGGACTGTGTTATTATTTACTCTTACAGACGTCATATAGTTATGAAATTTCACAGAAATATGTATCTTAAAGATTCCAATAAATTTTCGGCAGAATTTTTGTATTTTTAAAAAAATCTACGAAAATTATCGCAATGTTGACATCGCTGATGAAGAGGTACGGAGCACGACAAAAAAATTGAAGCAAAAGCATGCGGAATCCAAAATTTAACTCATTATTTTCGATAATTTGCGATATTTTTTGACAATTTTCTCAAATGATTCTTTAAATTGTTCTATTATTATGTATTTAGATTTCTGACATGATATTTGAAGTACTAACAGCAATAAAGTGACCTTTCTTCGATGCGATTCCCGTGAAAACGACTCTGAAAATGACGTCTTCTGAATTGACGGCGCACAACACTTTTGTTAAATTGCGTGTGATGCTCGAGATATCGCCAACATAGATCCAAAATATGCATAATTAATCATGTAGTAAACTAGGGTATTCGTGACATTCGTCCACAAACAGCAAAATGAAATTTTAGACCGTTAGACCTCTATAAAGAGTCTATACGCGAGGGCAGAAAGATGATTATCGACGAAAACTTTATTCGGACTGTAAAGAACGTGATTGAGAGTCACCGATATCATACTCTCTTATCTCATAAATACCTGCATATTTTGGTTTTAAAACAAAAAAAAAAGAATATTCTTTACTTGTTTAATAGATTTTAAGCTTGACAAGAAATGGTGTTTGGATGTTTAGTAGATAAGGTAACTAAAACTGTGCAAGTACTCTTGGGAAAATGTTGAGAAAATTAAAGCTAAATCGCACATTTTTTATAATGACTGTGACGTCGAAGATTTTGCTGCTCCGTGACTTAATGATATGTTCTGATAAATCACTCAAAACCGATACCAATTTATAATATTTTGATATGAAATTTTGAAGACCATATAAGTAAAGATTCTTTAATATTATGTGTGACATTTTGCCCGATTATGTCGTCAAATATTTTTTCTGTGCAACAAGTCCGCGTTATTTTTGAACGGCCCTCGTACAAGATCTTGCTTAAGAACGGGAAAGCAAACAACCTGTGTGGTAAATCACCATGAAAAAGTCTTGCACTGCGATGAAGTTCGGTACTTTTGGTTCAGTTGGAACAAAGGTACGGTTAAGGTTGGTAAGGGCAAAGTCGTGGGAACGGATGAGATCCTGTCATACACTGATCCGAATCCGATCAAGATCCGGTACTTTGCGGTCAGTGGTGGATTTGGGGCCTCGGCTGATTTCTACTTTTGCAAAAATGAGAAAGGTAAAGGCAAATTATCAAATTACAAACAGCGTGACAGTTTGCTTGATGGGGCGTGCTAAAATTTTGTATGCTGGTTATCATTTTACTCATCGATTGGATCAATGAAATCAATACGAATTTGCATATGAAACTCGGAATACAACAATCCCCTGATAATATTGGCCAATCACATTGAAGGGTTGTTTACCAGTACGGCATTTGTAGTCACCAGCAACACGTGGTCAGTCAAAGCCCGTTTTCTGTCCTTAAAAAAGCATGTATAATTTATTATATTTGTCGTGATATAACCGGATGAGTTTTTGAATACGTATAAGAAAATTTAAAGAATGGAATTAGTAAGGTTACTCTGCTTCTGTTGTACTATGTACGTAGCTCTATCAATATCATCATTATAGGAAACTGAAAATTGCTTTGTCCGTTCACATGTTGCTGTGTTCTGTGTTTCATATGCAAAGTATTATTGATTCCATTGAAATCAAACATCCAATCGATGAGTAAAATGATAATCAGCATACAAAATTTTAGCACGCCCTATCAAGCAAACTGTCACGCTGTTAGTAAAATGATAATAAATATAAAGGTTTTTCATGCTGAGAACATAAAATGTATATAATTAATTTTGTATTAATTGTACCGCTTTTAAAGGAATTGCTTCATTCGATGCGGTAAAATCGTAGAATTTCATTTCCCCTTTTATATATATATATGTATACATGTTTTCTTTGAAGACTTTAGAAAATAGACACTTTAAAGTAGAATATCTGTCAGACACTTGCTGATTTAATGTGACATCAGTAGGATAATCGTATAAACAGCAAAACTAGGACAGACGTACCTTTTAAAATTTTGCAGATTCCCATGCACCAGTAATTATCTACACGCCTCCAAAGTACGAATATGAAGCCGTAGGAAATCATCTTCTGGCATCGCATGGTCGTTTTAATGGTCTCATTTTCTATGCACAAACCTGCAACGACGCTCACATTGCCCTTCTCTCTGGTGCCGACGATTCCAAGCCTCTGTATGAAATCGTCTTTGGCGGATGGGGAAATACGAAGTCTTGCTTCCGGGATAAGAAGCAGGGTCCATGTCTGGACGAACATCACGAAAAAGATATTGTAAGCTGCCATAAGTTTCTGCCTTTCTGGGTGACCTGGAAAAAGATCAAAGGGAAACTTATAATTAAGGTTGGAAAGGGAACCAATGTCAAATATGGAAAGATAATGGAATATGTCGATGCAGACCCAATCTATATCACCAATTTGGCTGTGAGTGGATGGAATAAAAAAGTGACTTTCATCTTCTGCAAACAGAAAGGTATCTTTCAAATAAACCTTTAAATTCATATGCTGCATGCAGGGTTATTTTCGCCCCATGTTATTTTCGTCCTTATTTATACTGTAGACAGGGTAATTCCCCCCCCCCATGTTATTTTCGCCCATTTGCACTAGCAAATAATTAAGTTCGCTGCTCCATTTTAAATTTCGCCAAAAACAGTTCTCATTAAGGAATAATTCTGATCAGTGTTTCTTTTAATTCGCCCCATTTTAAATTTACTCACTTGTGAGTAGGGCGCGGCGACAATTTCCTAGTACTTTAGACACCGTTAAAAAATATTCTATCACATGTAATTATAAGCGGGGAGGCAACCATTACTACATCCTCTGTACGTCGATAGTGATTGAGTCTGTCTTTCATTTTGTAACCAGAAAGATATAACTTGTAATGTAATATTTATGGTTTCTGTTAATAACTCTTGTTTAAAATCTTTCGTAACACATTTGCATAGATTAATCACTGTCGAATGTAAGTTTTATATTGTTGTGTTTTCAGGTTACTGGAAATATTACTGAAACACCTGAGGGACAATGACTGGCGTTCTAAATGATGTAATACATGTAATAATTATGTAATAAAATGTATGAAAAAAATGTTGAAATACTGTCACTGTTAATTATTTATCACCCATTGGAGGGAGAGGGTATTGCATGTATATATACATATTGGGACTAAAAAGAAATAAAACCAGTTATACACTTAAAACAAACAGCAGGAGCAAGAAAAACAAGCAAATTCAAAGAATTGTAGTCCCCAGCTTTCGGTGTCTTTGTGGGTGATATGTCATTTTTTATGACATTGTGTCAAATATGAATGCCGCCCTATCATATTTAGAAATTATCACTGAAGTTGATTTTTAAAAAAATTAGGTCAATCGTGAAGGTCAAGGGGTCAGAAATCATAATGCTCGGAAATATTTTGTCACACGTAATGTGCATGTCAAATATGGAAGCCCTATCTCTTTTCAATATATATGTATAAGGAACAAGATAGGTTTGTGAAACACAGATGACCCCGTATGGCAACACAGCAAAGATTAAACTTTTCTTAAATGCAAATCAAATATATTATTACCCAAAGTGTGATCTTCTCACAAGAAATACAATTTTGAAATACGGAATCCCTAGCACCACCTGTTCAAAAGTTATGGCCAAGGATAAATTTTTGAAAGATAGGTCAAATTCCAAGGTCAAAGGGTCAAAGTTGTTGATTTCTTAAGAAAGGTCTTGTCACAAGAATTGCATATGTGAAAGATGTAAAAATTAACCCTTACAGTTCTAGCCAAGGTTAAAATATTTTTGAAGTAGATCAAACTCCAGAGTCAAGGTTCTCAAAGGAATAACATATGTGAAGTATGAAAGCCCTAGCCCTTACCATTCAAAAGTTAAGGACAAAATTAAAGTTTTTTTTATAAGTGCACTACGGAAATCTTCAAGGTCAAGAGGTAAAAGTTGTTGGTATCAAATGAAAGGTCTTGCCACAAAAAATACTTATGTGAAATATAAAAGTCCTAGTATCTACCATTCAAATGTTGTGGCCAAGAATAGAAGAGTTTAAAGTGACAAACTCCAAGGTCAATGTCCAAGGGTCAATGTTCTTGAAATCCAATGATAGGTCTTCTTATAAAAATTACATATGTTAAGTGTGAAAGCCCTTAGTATTCAAAAGTTATGGCCAAGGTTCAAGTTTTTTCATAAGTATCAAAATCTTCGAGTCAAGGTCAAAAGGCCTAGGAATACACATGTGAAATGAAAGTCATAGCTCCACTTAAGGACATACGCAAGTACCTTACATACTGATAATTTTTCAAAATATTCTAAATTTAAACTTATATCATTACATGTTCTTAGACAAAAATAATCAGCATGTGTTACCTGAAATTTTAAAAAGATATCAAATTATCAAATTGTTTTTCATTATTCAAAGAAAAATGTACAAAAATTCCGAAACATAAGTTCCAGATGTTTTTCCATCAAAATTTGTTTTAGAAGAGGTGTTCAAAACTATATATAGACATTAAAAGTACTGCACACAGGTCCTTCACAAAGTGGAACTCTTCAACTCCAGGGAAGAACCCAATAAAATTCAAACTACGTTGCGTATTACCTTAATCAAAAGTTATGGGAAAGGTTTAAGTTTTTTTTGACGGACGGACAGACTGACGAACAGACGAATGAGATTTAATGTCACCTCAGTTTCGTGAAAGCGGGGTACAAAAATACTTGTACTGAAAGCTTTGATTTACAAGTTTTATGAATGTGACTAGCTAATAAAACCAAATCAGCTTCTCTATCTTTTATAAGAATTATTCAGTTGTGTTGAAGATGTAAAGATTGTCTTTTGATTATTCAGAAAAATCAATATCTATGATGAACTGTAGCAAATACATGAACTGAATACCAGTCCGTGACAACTCCTATGTACTTAAAATACTAATAGCAGTCAGTGCACGCATACAGAGTAAGAAATTGATTTAATCTTTTAAATGTACCATGTTGTAAATCAAGCCTATTATTTATTGCATACCTACAAGAAAGAAATGTAACAATTTTTCCATATTTATATCCTCGTCAATTTCTTTTTTCCTCAAAATCAAGCTAAAATTATATTAAGGGAATAAATAAAAAAAGAACTTGTAGACTAAAAGTATACTCGTATTCTTTCTTGTTCTAAAGATTTATATATCAAACACTGCCAAAAAATATGACCAAAAACGTGTGCATTTATTTCGTTTGGTACATATTTTGACATGTACAACATGTACAGTTGTTCATAAAAAAATTGGCGATATAATTTAACCATCATGCCTTTCGTTACACCATCATGGGATGACCAAAAAAGAAGACATTCTAGAGGTCTGTGCATTCTTTGTCTAAAGATAGGGTTTACAAATTAAAGTCCTTCGATAATTTTATTAATAAAATTTCTAATTCTTCCCTTTTGCATTTTTTTTAAAATCGGCAAAACTTATTCCAAGCATGAAAACACGTATGACTATTGCAAAAATATCAAAATAAAACAAGAGGCCCAGGGGCTACCACCTGACTCAAAATGGTCCTCCCTTTCCGCGCTCACCAATATACCTATTCATATGTTAAATATTCCAGCCCCATCCTAAATCCAAGTGTGTTGATAAGAACAAAGGTGAATACAATTTATCTGAGGATGCTTCCATTTGCGTATGACTAATAATGGCTTTGCTGTTTTAAGAAGAAAAAAATAAAGATGTTCGCCAACTTCCCTGAGGAAAAAGACTTCAACAAACTTGAATCAACACTTCTCAAGGATGTTTCCATATAAATGTAGTATGTAGTGATAAAAAAATACTCTCCTTGAATGGATGACATCCTCCATCAATGATATGAATTAATGAAGTAAATAAGTACATTTTCTATAATCAATAAACAATAATCATGCAGATACTAGTAACTGTTGACGAAGCCTGTGAAACAAGGTTAAAGGATCAAAGTTGTAGATTTCTCAAGAAAAGTCTTGTCACAAGGATTGCATATGTGAAAGATGTAAAACCTAACCCTAACAGTTCAAAAGTTATAGCCAAGGTTAAAATATTTTTGAAGTAGATCAAACTCCAGGGTCAAGGTTATTCTTGATATCCAATGAAAGGTCTTCTCACAAGGATAACATATTTGAAATATGAAAGCCCTAGCCCTTACCATTCAAAAGTTAGGGACAGATTTAAAGTTTCTTTATAAGTGTACTACGGAAATCTTCAACGTCAAGAGGTAAAAGTTGTTGGTATCAAATGAAAGGTCTTGCCACACGAAATACATATGTGAAATATAAAAGTCCTAGTATCTACCATTCAAATGTTGTGGCCAAGGTTAAAGACTTTAAAGTGTCCAACTCCAAGGTCAATGTCCAAGGGTCAATGTTCTTGAAATCCAATGATAGATCTTTTTATAAGAATTACATATGTTAAGCATGAAAGCCCTTAGCATTCAAGAGTTATGGCTAAGTTTCAAGTTTTTTCATAAGTATGAAAATCTCTGAGTCAAGGTCATAAGGTCTAGGAATACACATGTGAAATATGAAAGTCATAGCTCCACTTAAGGACATACGCAAGTTCCTTACATACTGATAATTTTTCAAGATATTCTAAATTTAAACTTATACCATTACATGCTCTTAGACAAAATAATCAGCATGTGTTACCAAAAATTTGAAAAGATGTCAAATTATGAAAATTTTTGCATTATTCAAAGAAAAATGTACAAAAACTACGAAACATAAATTCAAGATATTTTTTTCATCAAAATTTGTTTTAGAAGAGGTGTACAAATCCATATATAGACATTAAAAGTATTGCACACAGGTCCTTCACAAAGTGGAACTCTCCCACTCCAGGGAAGAACCCAATAAAATTCAAACTACGTTGCGTTTTACCTTAATTAAAAGTTATGGGCAAGGTTAAAGTTTTTTATGACGGACGGACAGACCGACGGACAGACAAATGAGATTTAATGTCACCTCACTTTCGTAAAAGCGGGGTACAAAAATACTTGTACTGAAAGCTTTGATTTATACAAGTTTCATGAATGTGACTACTGAGCCTATCAAAACCGAATCAGCCTCTCTATCTTTTATAAGAATTATTCAGTTGTGTTGAAGATGTAAAGATTGTCTTCTGATTATTCAGAAAAATCAATATCTATGATGAACTCTAGCAAATACATGTACTAAATACTCGTCGGTGACAACTCTTATGTACTTAAAATACTAATAGCAATCAGAGCACATTCCCCCAGGTAAGCCCCAATTTTCAATGCCTATATTATGTTTATCTTTGCAAAATGTTTGTGTACCTAAGCCCCCTCCCTCACGGTACCGATGCCTATGCTACACCCAAATATAGGACTCCAAAGTGCGATGGGACTCTAAAGTCCGATGGTCACGCCAAAGTCCGATGGTCTGCGCCAAACCCCGATGGCTTGACACGCCAAAGTTCCAAGTCAAGGTCAAAAGGTCAAGGAATGCACATGTGAAATATGAAAGTCATAGCTCCACTTAAGGACATACGCAAGTACCTTACATATTGATAATTTTTCAAGATATTCTAAATTTTAACTAATACCAGTACATGTTCTAAGACAAATTAATCAGCATGGTTAGCAGAAAATTTGAAAAGATATCAAATTATGAAAATTTTTGCATTATTCAAAGAAAAATGTACAAAAATTACGAAACATAAATTCCAGATATTTTTCCATGAAAATTTGTTTTAGAAGAGGTGTACAAATACTTATTGCGTGGACCCTGAGGTCCACGCTGTAAATATATAAGCGAGGTTAAACCGGATGCCATGGGCAAACGACAGGCTACGCATGCTCGAGAATGCTAGAGAGTTGGAATTAAAATGTGCCGTTCATTGGCAAATCGCGCTTTTAAACCTGCATATTGCATTTATACATATTCATTGGCGATCCGATTTCTCTATTTTACATATACTTTTATATACAAACTAAACATTGATTCTATGGTACAAGCAGTTAAAAAATAGGAAGAACTTGCTGTTTATAGATACATGTACATAGACTTAAAAACTTGAATGAAAAACGTCATTCAACTACTAGTTCTAGCTTTTAAAAGATAGAACAATTTTTCACCGGCATTAGTTTTGTGTATCAAGGCTCGCAACATAATCTAATATTTCAGCAATCTAAATATCGTTTGATAGAGGTCTGTAGTAACGGTTTTTAATTGGGGGGTGCTATTTTTCGCATGATAGATTTCTTCCGTATAAATCCAATTCAAGTCCCAGCCAGTATGGGTTACACGTATCAAAATACACGTAGCCCGATTTTTTAAACTGACAAAACTAAAGGCCGCTAATCAGAGATAAAAATTTAACAATTTTGCTTTGAGACTACAATCAGTCATATGTAGGCAGATATTGTAGAACATGTGAACAAACCAACATGGATATTCCCTACACCTAGACTTTTTCTTAATTGAATTTAAGTTAGAAAAACATGCATATGGTCCACGTATTGCAGTCCTTTTTTAAAGGACAGCAACTTGTATATACATTAAAAGTATTGCACACAGGCCCTTCACAAAGTGGAACTCTTCCACTCCAGGGAAGAACCCAATAAAATTCAAACTACGTTGCGTATTACC
The DNA here is from genome assembly GCF_032062105.1 of Saccostrea cuccullata. NCBI lineage: Eukaryota > Metazoa > Mollusca > Bivalvia > Ostreida > Ostreidae > Saccostrea > Saccostrea cuccullata. Next base: position 839,892 of record NW_026918900.1, on the reverse strand, counting down.
TTAATCAAAAGTTATGGGAAAGGTTTAAGTTTTTTGTGACGGACGGACAGACTGACGGACAGACGAATGAGATTTAATGTCACCTCACTTTTGTGAAAGCGGGGTACAAAAAATACTTGTACTGAAAGCTTTGATTTACAAGTTTTATGAATGTGACTAGCCTATTAAAACCGAATCAGCTTCTCTATCTTTTATAGAATTATTCAGTTGTGTTGAAGATGTAAAGATTTTTTTTTTGATTATTCAGAAAAATCAATATCTATGATGAACTGTAGCAAATACATGAACTAAATACCAATCCGTGACAACTCCTATGTACTTAAAATACTAATAACAGTCAGTGCACGCATACAGAGTTGGAAATTGATTTAATATCTCTGGTGCATGTATCTTTTGAATGTATCAAGTTGTAAATCAAGACTATTATTTCTTGCATACCTACAAGAAAGAAATGTAATAATTATTCCCAACATATCTATTTTTTCGTCAATTTCTTTTTTCCTCAAAATCACGCTAAAATTATATTTAGGGAATAAATAACAAAAAAAAACTTGTAGACTACATAAGTGTATTTTTTTTAGTCTTAAAGACTTATAAATCAAACATAGCACAAAAATATGACCAAAAACGTGTGTTTTTATTTCGTTTGGCGCATAATTATTTTGACACACATGTACAGTTGTTTGTTAAAAATTTGGCGTAATAATATTATCATCATGCCTTTCGTTACACCATCATGGGATGACCAAAAAAGAAGACATTCTAGAGGTCTGTGCATTCTTCCTCTAAAGATAGGGTTTACAAATTAAAGTCCTTCAAATAATTTTTTAAATAAAATTTCTAATTCTTCCCTTTTGCATTTTTTTAAAATCGGCAAAACTTTTTCCAAACATGAAAACACGTATGACTATTGCAAAAATATCAAAATAAAACAAGAGGCCCAGGGGCTACCACCTGACTCAAAATGGTCCTCCCGTTCTTCGCTCACCAATATACCTATTCATATGTTAAATATTCCAGCCCCATCCTAAATCCAAGTGTGTTGATAAGAACAAAGGTGAATACAATTTATCTGAGGATGCTTCCATTTGCGTATGACTAAAAATGGCTTTGCTGTTTTAAGAAGAAAAAAATAAAGATGTTCGCCAACTTCTCTGAGGAAAACGACTTCAACAAACTTGAATCAACACTTCTCAAGGATGTTTCCATATAAATGTAGCATGTAGTGTTAAAAAAAATAATCTCCTTGAATGAATAACATCCTCCATCAATGATATGAATTAATGAAGCAAATAAGTACATTGCCTATAATCAATAAACAATAATCATGCAGATACTAGTAACTGTTGATGAAGCCTATGAATCATGGAAGAATATCCCGTCTCTCCCAAATCTTTTTTTCTTTTTATGTCTCCCCGAACGAAGTCGGGGGCGACATATTGCGATTGTACACATGAATCTCCAGGCTGTTTCTCGGAGATGGCAGGGACAATCTTCCTGAAACTTTCCTCAAAAGATGATCAGTAGTAACTGTTGTAGTTTTGCAGTGAGGACGTTCAGCTTTAGAATGGATACCGTTACCATGGAAAGATGCGAAAAGTGACGAATTTTAGGTCTTCCGTCAAAAAAGGCGGGCGACATATTGCTACATGTATTATTTTGTCCGGGAGTGCTCTCTCTGTTCCCTTGAACAATCGTCATGAAACTTTGTTATATTAATGATTAATAATTGTAGTTGTGCGATTCGCATTTAAAAAAATCAAATTATCAATAGTTGCCATGGAAATAGGGGAACAGTTCGGGCGACATACGCTATTGCTTTCAATAGCAGACTCTCTAGTTATGTCGTCCCGACGAAGTCGGGGGCGACATGTTAAGATTGTACGCATGTTTTTGTTCTTCGGGCTGTTTCTCGGAGATGGCTGGGAAAATCTCTGAAACTTTCCTCAAAGGACGATCATTGGTGGTAGTTTTGTTGTGTGGTCATTCAGTTTCAAAATGGCTACCGTTGCCATGGAAACCTGCAAAAAGCGACAAATTTTGTCTGGGAGTTTTCTCTCTGGTCCTCTGAGCATTCGTCATGAAACTTTATTGATTTAATGATTACTATCTTTATTTGTCGATCTGCATTTAAAAATTGCAATTGTCAATAGTTGCCATGGAAACAAAGGAAAAGTGAAAATTCTTTAACTTTGATTTTTAAATCAAAGTACTGATAGGACTGATACGAGTTGATGGTTGTCGAAGCTTAGCTAATGGGTATTGTTTTAGTGATGAAAAAATAAAAAATAGTTATGTTGCCCAGAACGAAGTCGGGGGCGACATACTAAGATTGTACGCATGTTTTTGTTTTCCAGGCTGTTTCTCGGAATTGGCTGGGACAATCTTCCTGAAACTTTCCTCAAAAGACGATCACTTGTTGTAGTTTTGTTGTGTGGTCATTCAGTTTCAAAATGGCTACCGTTGTCAAGGAAACGTGTGAAAAATAGCGAATTTTGTCCAGAAGTGTTCATTCTTGCCCTTTGAACATTCATCATGAAACTTTCTGATATTGATGATTAGTAATTGTAGCTGTGCAATTCGCATTTAAATTTTTCAAATAATCGATTGTTGCCATGGTAACCAGAGGAAAGTGAAAATTATTTAACTTTGATTTTTAAATCAAAGTACTGAAAGGACTGATACGAGTTGATGCTTGTCCAAGCTTAACTAAAGGGTTTTTTTAGTGATGAAAAAAATCTAACACAAAGTCTTGTCCTTTTATTCATCATAATCTATATCATTTTGCAATTTAACAGATCTTAGTCCATAGTGACTTTTGTTCATTTACCTGGGTACTGTTTTGTCTGCGGAGAGAATTTATTGGAGATCACTGTAATGATCACGATGTAGAATAAAAAACCTTTTTATTATTTATGTACAGCATTATGTTACAAATGAAAACGATTTGTGGAATTTAACTTTTCTTTCAATGGCATTTATTACATTTAAGCGCGCAACATGATGCAACACATAAACCATTAAAAAACAAGAGAGAAACTTTCTGTATTCCAGTGGCTGACTCTCAGCTTTTTTGAAAAAGCTAACCTTGTTGTAGTTTTGTTGTGTGGTCATTCAGTTTCAAAATGGCTACCGTTGCCATGGAAACCTGCAAAAGGCGACACATTTTGTCCGGGAACATTCTGTTTTTCTCATTCGTTTGAAACTTTATTATTTATTATTATTATTGCATTTGTGCGATCTGCACTAAAAATTGCAAATTGTCAATAGTCGGGGAACATATAAGATTGTACGCATGTTTTTGTTTTCCAGGCTGTTTCTCGGAATTGGCTTTGGGACATTATTCCTTTTCCTCAACAGACTGTTTTGTAGTTTTGTTGTGTCATTATTTTTCTTGTCAAGGAAAATTGTGAAAAATAGCGAATTTTGTAAAGTACACATCCTTTGAACATTCATCATGAAACTTTCTGATATTGATGATTAGTAATTGTAGTTGTGCGATGCATTTAAAAAAATCAAATTATCAATAGTTGCCATGGAAATAGGTCAGTTTTGCGTGCACGCTATTGCTTGCAATAGCGCGCACGTGCAACCGTGAAATGACCGACATATGCTTGAAATTGCACGTAACTTTTAGGACTTTTACGAGTTGATGGTTGTCCATATTTAAATATATAGGTATTGTTTTAGTGATGAAAAAATGACAGTCTTGTTCAGTTCGGGGCGACATACGCTATTGCCTGCAATAGCAGACTTTCTAGTTCTTGCAAGAGCGCGCACGTGCAACACGTAAAATGACCAATGTAATAGATATAGCCGTAACTTCTCTATTTTTTAAATTTTTTTATGAAACCCATAATGTGAGGATATATTAGTAGCATAGACATGATGACATGGTCAAAATAGCAAGATCTTATTTCAATCAACTCAATAATTTCAAATTTCCCTTATCAAGCTTAGGGGGTCGGAAAAGATCTTTTCAGAGATCTTGGTGCGAGAAATGGAAACGGCTGCACTATGATGTGTCATAAGATGCAGCATTTTGTTTCTGTTGTATATAAGCTTACAAGGGTGGTATGTTGTCAAATCATAAAAAGGGAAGGCATTTTTGTCAACGGTACTCCGTAACTGGGAAAAAACTACCATTCTCTCGAGAAGCCTGCCAACAGCAAGTATCACAGAGAAGCAGTTGAGAGATCGATTACACTTCCAAAGGTATTAAGGGATGTTGGAGAATCTCTCAATAAACAACACTCTGAACAGAAAAAAGAGAACAGAGATTGCTTCCTGAAAATACTTGGGAGTTTAAGATTTCTAGCAAAACAAAATATTCCGATCAGGGGGGAAACAGGAGAGTTAAACTGCAGACAGGGAGTGATCCTGTTTTGCAGGCATGGATTCAGAGAAAAACAGACAAATATGTTTCAGTGCAAGTTCAAAACGATGCACTTAAAGTAAGTAAATCAGGTTCTAAGAAATATTATGAGAGATTTAGATAATGTAAAATTTCTAACTACAATGGCCGATAAGACTACTGACATTTCAAATACTAAGTATGGAACGGCTCGTTATTTGCCTCCGATACATCGATGACCAGTTTGTGCCACGGGATATTTTTGTTGGCTTTTATGAAGTCGACGACATTAAAGCTGATACAATCGTATCTGCAATCATTGATACTTTAACCAGGTTCATTATTCCTTTTAATAAATTACGGGGTCAATGTTATGATATGGCTGCCTCAATGACAGGGTCAAAGAGTGGAGTTGCAAAACAAATTTTAGAGAAAGAGAGCAGAGCTCTTTATTCGTATTGTTATGGTCATGCTCTAACCTTGGCGTATTCTGATGCTGTTAAATAATCTACAATTATGCGAGATGCCCTTGACGTAACTCCTGAAATAACAAAATTGATCAAAGAGTCGCCCAGAAGTTAAAGCAATTTTTAGAAACTTGAAAGAGTCCGAGAATTAAGAGACTTACTCGCGTGGAATACGAGTATTGTGTCCAAAATGATAGACAGTTCGGGCAGATGTCTCCAGAGTGTTATACTCAACTACAAGGTATGATTGGGTGTATGGGAGGAATCAATGGAATATGTAAAAGTATCTGAGATGAGATGTAGAATAAGAGGTGTTATGACCTACGTGAACAAATTTGAATTCCTTTTTGGTTGTCTGCTGGGTGAACAGTTGCTCCGTCATAGCGATATGTTTTGCAAAGCCCTACAGACAAAAACTCTCTCTGCTGCAGAAGGTCAGAAAATGGCTCAAAGCACAGTAAAACTCTGGAGTCTCTAAGAACAAACGAAGCTTTTCTCTTATTTTATGAGGATGCGAAAAAAGAGCCACAGATTTTGATATTGATGGTCCTGCAGTGCATCGTCAAAGACGTCCTCCAAAAAAATGACAAAGGGTCTGTGTATCACCATGACAATTGTGAAGATTTGTATAGAGTTACAACTATCGAGGCAATTGATTTACCTGTGAACGGCATTAGAAATCGTTCTGATCAGCCAGAATATGCAGTTGGAGTTGTTATTGCTAAAGGGGGCAAGGGGAGAGAATTTTGATAAGGAATTTGAGTTGGTCACAGCATTTTACGGTTAAGACATCAATGCTAAAAATTTGAGAGTTCAATTTCAAGCACTCAGGTGTAATCTCCCCAAAGATATCACTCCTTCCATTCAGACAATAGCTGAATTCATCAAAATAGAAGGCATATTACTGTATAGCGAAATTGCAGTTGTGGTTGAACTTCTCGATCTTGTAATGCCGGCAGCAAATGCCACAAGCGTTCAGCGCACTGCGCCGAAACAAATCTTATCTGCGCTCAACTATGACCCAAGTTAGACTAAATAACCTGATGATCCTTCACGTATATCAAGAAGAAAAAGAGAATCTACAATCTATGGGGTGTCGCAAATGAATTTTTTGGTGACAGTGAACACAGATGGTCCGTGTTTGGAAAGTTCTAATGAAACAAAGCGAAATTGCAGTTGTGGTTGAAACTTTAAACAGTAATGCCGGTGTAACGACGAAAAGTGACCCCCGTAAACCGGGGGTCATTTTTCTACGTAGAAATTTGACCCCCTGGTAATAGACTTCTACGTAAAAAATGACCCACTTTTCTGTAGAAATTATGGCCTTGGGGTCGTTTTTCTCCGTGTGTTGTAGAAAAATGACCCCGTAGAATAATGACCCCTTGTCATTTTTTGATGCAAAAACATTCGTTTTGGTAGGAATATTCTTGTTAGGTGAATGTATACGGGTAATATCAAGCTTCCTTATGCTTTGAAGTGTTACTTCTGAAAGCTTTTAAGCTTAGATAACGAAATCAAAGCTATACAATACCTTACATTAATAATACAAACTGTTTACCCCCATTAAGGAAAACAATATTAAAATGTTCTAACTATAGGCTATTAGAGCAAAGATACGCGCATTCATAGAAACGTTTATTACATTTTATACAGTAATTTTCACAGTTGTCATTTTAATCTTAAAAAAAAGGTTATTTTCTAGCTGGTGTTAGAAAATATTTTCATAATTAATTAATTATAAATCTCTTTGATTTTACCCTGAATAAATATTTTGCAAAAATCAAAATGAAGTTTTATTTTTCAAAAGTTTAACGTTTTTGATCCCTTCTTTAAAATTGGCGTGAAAAAGGGTAATAGCTTAGAAAATTGGATCTTATAAAAATGTTTGGTTTTCTATGAAGGAAGTTTCAAACTTCTAATAAAAAAAATTAGCGATGATTTGATTTGTAAAAAACGTACAAAATTAAATTGCCTCTGACCCATGATACGAGGGAAACAAATTAAATGTGGTAAGCCCAAAACCTGTAAAATGTTTTTTGTCGTTTGCTAGTGTCAACAAAACCTAAACAAAATGTGGGTTGTAGCATAAAACATGATTGGCACATATAGTATGTTTTCTCCGTTCTACAATGATTTTAGGAGTTTTTAACCAGTAGAAAAAAAAAACAAATGTTGGATGATGAAAAAGTTGTTACTTTAATGTTATACTTATGCCCCCGTAAACGACGTTTCGGGTGTATATAGTTCTTTACCTGTCCGTCTGTCTGTTTGTATATTTGTCCGCATAAATCTTGCCCTTATCTTTAAACTGGGTAGGACTACGGCTTTCATATTTCACAGTTGTATTTTCATGACAAGACCTTTTTTGTGTACAACCAACTTTGACCTTATGACATTGACCTTGGAGTTTGAGACACTTTTTCCCCAAAATTCCACACTTTTACTTTAGCATTAACTTTTCGACAGTATGTGCTAGGACTTTATGTCGAAGTAATGGCATGATAGACTAACAGAGTTCATTAGTTTGCAAAGATGATGTATATAAAATATCAGAATAAAGGGGATGTAACAGCAACCATTGGTCAGGTGTCCGTGGGCTAAAAAGTGTTGAAAAGAGAAGGTTTTTTTCAATTTATAGATATCTCTGAAGGTTGAACTGTAATTCACACGGAGGTAAATTTTTGCCAGTTTTGGAGGAATTTTAATATATTATAAGAACGTTTTCGATGTGGTATTTCCTGTATATACATGAAAAAATATTAGTACTTTTTATAATATAATAAATTATGCATAACCCTGTTCCTTCAACTGGCGTTGGAATTTCATAAATATTATGGATTCTATTGAAAATTATGCCAGACAATGGGCCAGATATGAAAATGAAGAGTTGACACTTTGTCAGAATGGACTAAATGTATCAGATCCATGATTAAGTCGCATATTAAAAGATTGAGCAATATGAAAACCATCTATCCTTCTGTGTTCAATAATTCAGAAGTAAATTAAGAATTAGATAGATTACATGGTCAGTACGTACTGGTCCCCACCGACAAAGCGTGTAACAACATTGTCTTCGTTTGTAATGCTCATTATACAAATTGTACTTTAGAAGACAAGGATTTAATTCTACAAGTGGTAATACTCATACTTCCCTTTCTGAGGAAGAAATTCTTCAAAATCATATGTCAGTTTTGAATATTTTTTATATTCCACAAAGCCAAAATGAATTTGAACTACCCTTTATATATATTGGATTCCGAAACTTCATAAGAATCCTTACAAACAAAGATACATTGCGGGTTCCAGTAAATGTTCAACCATGCCTCTTTCGTTACATCTCACTAAGATATTGACATAAATGAAGGAAAAACTTCAAGAGTACTGTGCAACAATATATTCAAGAAGTGGTGTGAATCAGATGTGGATACTCAAAAATTCCAAAGAACTTTTAGACAACTTGAAACCACAAGATTTTACCAAAATCAACAGCATAAAAACTTACGACTTTTCAACTTTATACACAACCATTCCCCACGATAAATTAAAGTCCAGACTTTTTGATATCATTGACAGCTGCTTTTTCAGTAAAATTAGAACTCGTAAATTCTCTCACCTGGTAATTAGTCATTTGCAAAATTATTTTGTTAAAACGCACTCTGATCACACACACAAGTACTCTGAAGTTGACATCAAAAAGATGCTTGAGTTTCGGATTGAAAAATCTATGTGTATTTTGGAGACCAGGTTTTCAAACAATCTACTGGAATTTCCATGGGTACCAATTGCGCTCTGTTATTATCAGACCTGTTTTTGTATTCATATGAAGCAGAATTTGTGCAAGATCTTATACGTAAAAAGAAGAAAACACTTGCTGTGGCCTTCAACTCGACATTTCTGAAGATATATTAAATGTAGTGACGTCGTATTGTCAATTAACAATAGTAATTTCCATTCCTACGTCGATACGATATATCCTGAAGAGCTTGAGATAAAAGATACCAAAGAGGCTGACACATCTGTTTCATACTTGGACATTTTACTTTAAAAAGACGTTAATGGTAATCTAGCAACCAAGCTCTATAATAAACGTGATGACTTTAACTTTTCTTTCGTCAACTTCCCTTACTCACGCAGGCAGCAATAAACGAGTTTATGTATCACAGTTGATTCGATTCGCAAGAGCATGATCTACGAATGAACATTTTCTCAAACGAGGTAATTCATTGACAAGCAAGTTGATGAAACAAGAATATTCGTTTAAAGTCATCATTTCGTAAGTTCTATGGTCGATACAATGACCTTGTCCGCAAATACAATTTATCATTAAGCCAAATGCAGACTGGCGTTTTTCGTGCTGATTGTTACTCCATTATTTTTTACATTGAATTGACGACGGATTTTTCCGTTATTTCTAGATCATGACAAGGATCACATGGCGGGTGTGATCGATCAGCTGGGTATGCTCACTCCTCCATGGATCCTGATCCCACCTCTGATGTTTTGTAGGTCCGTGTTTGCTCTGCTCCTATTTTGTATTGTTTTATGGACTTTGATATTGAATACTGTTCGTTATCTCCATATCCTTCTTCCATACAGATGTATATGTACCATAGTTAGGTGTGATTTCTTTTGTTAAAAGTGTGGGTTTTCTGTACATAACCCACACTTTTCTATAGCTCCGCCCATCGAGTCAGGACAAGAGAACTATTTACAAAACGATCATGCACGGTTTTTCAATGAAACAATCATACGGGCTTGTTATAACAAATTTAGGAGAGTAAACAGCATTTTGTAATAAATAACATTTAAAAACGGTCATTAATACTTTAACTTTAGTTAAAAGTGAAGAAAAAAAACCTTCAGAAATCGCGTTATTTTTTCAACATTTTTTTAAAATAGTGTAATGACCAGGGTGACGTTAGCTTAGTAGATTCCAATATATCGTTCTTTTGATAACCAACAAAGGAAACACGGATGTACTTGACGTAAAAACAAGTGTACACTACTGTACTTATTAAATAACCTTTTCGATTGCGGATCTAGCCGATCAAAGATCTAATTTTCATTAAATTGAAATATACATAACCTCTAACAAACATTTCAATCAACGTACCATTGTGCAAAGCAAACTTTGTATCAGGTTTACAAAAATTTAAGTTAAACCAAGTTCATAATCAATTCAAATAACTAGTCTGTAATTTTGAAATTTACGAGAAAAAAAATCATATCAATTTAACATATTGAACACATTGAAACCAATCTCGTTATTTTTTCAATTACATGAATCAAACTTTTTAAACGGGCCTAGATATGTTTAATTTTTATGTCGCTTGCGTGGCCAAGTGGTTAAAGCGCCTGCCCTAGTCACGAAGTAAGGAATTGAATCCCACTGTGGGACGTGGAGACCTATAAAAACTATAAACAGAGGCCCCATGTCGCAGAAGGTGTTGACAGGAAGAAGATCCCTCACTGCTCAATGTCCTTGAGTGCCGAGTATAGGGCAAAATGTGTAGCAAAATTTGAAAAGTATTGTATACAAATCACTTACCCTATATTCGATGGACGTGGTCAGGACAAGAAGGAGCGTAAAATCATATAAAATCCAAATGCATCTTTGAAACCAAACACTTAATGTTTCAATCACGCGAACCAGTCCGAACGATTCCTAAGCTGACTTACATATGAATGATTTTTGAAAACTATGGTACAAGTCATTTACCCCATATCACACTGTTGATTATGTGTAGATACCCGATGGGCGTGGTCATAATGACAACTCGGGAGCTACGCTCCCTCGTGTCATTATGACCACGCCCATCGGGTATCTACACATAACCAACAGTATGATATGGGGTAACTACGTACGTTTAAATGTAATGGTAAGGGAATTGAATTAGTATAATTAATTAACGTTGCTTCTCTTGCTTCTATGCTGTTTTTGGATTTGTAAAAAATTTCAAAGTTTATTGTTATCAGAAACACATCATTCCATTTTCAGAACAAAACTTTAAATGATAAAAAACACCCCAAAATGTAATAATAAATTTATGCTCTTCAATGAATAAATATTCATTGGGATTCTGCGAGCCAAAAATAAATCCATATCAGATACATTGATAGTGATGATACTAATAAGATATGCAATCAAATATATGTTGAAGAGGATTAAAATACATAAAAAAAATCACCCCTACTTGCATTTGAAAGTATCAAAAAAATATCAGGAGACACATATATAAGGTTTTATTGTATAAAAAAGTAGGGGGTCAAAATTCTATGGGGGTCATTTTTCAACGTGTGTGGAGTCGTAGAATTACTGGTCTGGAATGTTTTTCTACAGTCGAAAAATGACCGTACTTGTCGTAGAATATTGACCCAGGGTCATTTTTCTATGTAGAAAAATGACCCCCTGGTCAATATTCTACGGGGGTCACTTTTCGTCGTTACACCGGCAGCAAATGCCACAAGCGTTCAGCGCACTGCGCCGAAACAAATCTTATCTGCGCTCAACTATGACCCAAGTTAGACTAAATAACCTGATGATCCTTCACGTATATCAAGAAGAAAAAGAGAATCTCGATCTATGGGGTGTCGCAAATGAATTTTTTGGTGACAGTGAACACAGATGGTCCGTGTTTGGAAAGTTCTAATGAAACAAAGGACTGAAAATTGTGCCATCTTGATAAGTCAGTAGCCAATTCCTGAAGCTCACTCAAAATATTTTTTTTTGTTTTGTTGTATAATATCCCTCTAAATAATAATTTACTCGAATAGAGACGCCACCATTTGCCGGTGTCGGTGGATTTTCGCAAAAGTTTATACCTATACTCGGCACTCAGGGACAATGGGCAGGAAGGGATCTTCTTCGTGCCATTACCTACTGCGACACGCAACCTCCGACTCAGTTTATATAGTTTCATCCAAAGGACCCGTGTCTACATGTATGTCCCGCAGCGGATTTTAATCCGTGGCGTAAGGATCAGCTCATTACTCCGCGACTCTAGAGCAGAGGCTCTATAACCACTGCGCCAAAGGGCCGGTCTCCATGTCCCGCAGTGGATTCTAATCCGCGACGTAATGATTAGCTCCTTACTCCGCGACTCTAGAGCAGGGGCTCCTTAACCACTGCTCCACGCGACTAAATTATTGTAGTTTCAGTAACAATTGAAATATAAATTCAGTAGACACTCAGAGTAGCTTGTGTGTGTGCTCGACCGTTAGTCGAAACTTTTTTGCGAGATTAGCCCCCACTTTTAATTTGCCTCCGACGCCTATGTATACGACCCCGCTCCACGTGACATTTAGCTACTATCGTACGAGACACACTAGTTAATTTAAAATTAACTATACAAGTACATGTATTTCTCTCAGTGTAGAAAATGGATTTTATTTTGTTTAGACGTAGATTTATAAGATATTTGCTATAGTTTCCTAGATCTCTTATAATTGTGACCCCACCCTTCCCCCAAGGTCACGATTGGAACAAAGTTTAATCTTCACTTAAGAAATGGAGCTTTAACTGTAGAATTAATTTTCATATTTTTTATTGAATATTAATTTTTTTTCTACTTATATCCCTTTTAAAGAGTGTGTGACCTTCATTCAAACAATCGTAATTTCCTTCAGCGAGGGATACTCTGTACCAACCGTGTTTGAAGTTGTTCCAGTGGTTACTTACATTTCGACTAAGAATAAAGAAATCATCAAATGCAAGTACATGTAGATTCTTCAGATGCGTGCAATGCACTTACTAACATATTGTATATTTTATTTTTATGAAAGGAGGTCCTAGCGCATATTTTTTTCTCAGAATTTAAAGGGGCTGGGTGGTCGTGGCCATTTTTAGACTATTTCGATCTCCGTTAGAAGAAGAACTCCATATAAAGATATACAAAAATGATCAAATTTTAAAACTAATATGCATGAAATTTTTCTTTGTCAAATGATAGTTGACAGCTAAAGATACCCTATATAAAAATTTAATATATAACTGGTGGTTAATTTATTGTTAATTTAATTTAAAGAATATGCCACCTCTAGGAGAGATATTTTAATTCATCAAAGGAGTATTCAAAGACAATTTATCATTTAAAAATCCATATTATTTTCAATTCTTAACAAACCCGAATAAAAATGACATCATCTTACCCGGTATGAACATGTGTAGTTTTTTTTTTCACTTCATAATACACTGCATGTCTGGACTACTCAGATACATTCAGATATTGAAAGTGGTCTTTAATCGTGGAGTAAAACAGAGTGTTGAATGTTAATGGTGCATGCGCCACCTATTTCAGGGGCGGGTAATTTGAAGTTTTATATGCAATTCAAATCATACTTCTTATATTAGGTTACAGACTACTAATTTTACCCCTCATTGACCACGCAAGTAGTTCCAGTTTAAAAATAGAGGTTTGTTTCTTAAAAATTCTTTGGGGTGGAATGATGTTATTTTTGGGCATAGATGGAAAAGAGAGGGTTTGAAAAAAAATATATAATTGATAATATGTGAAATTTTGCATTTAAGCGCGTAATAGGAAGGGGTGAAGAGGCCCATATTTACCCTTTCCCCGAAGAGAAAGTGAAAAAAAAGCAGGATAGGGGTTATTTGCGATGCCTTAGCAGGAATTGCATGCAATGAATTTTCCTGAGAGACCAGGGACGTAGCAACCGGGGGGGGGCCAAGGGGGGGGGGGGGGGCAGGGGGCCACTTTTTTTGCCAACAATATTTTTACTATTGAAAATGTTCATTGAAAGGCTGGTTGGCCCTCCCACTTTATACTGAAGTAAAGTAATATGAAGGAAATATAGTATTGTAAGCTTTAAAAATGGATACCGAAAGGAACTGGTAGTGGAAAAAGTCTGCCTCTACCCCCCCCCCCCCCCCCCCCCCCCCCCCCCAACGAAATAGGATTTTCGACTTTGGGCAATTTTCCTCCTTTTTTTTTTTTTTTTTTTGCTTGTCAACTTTTTCAGATAAGTAAAAAAAAAATTTCAGTGGCTGCCCCCCCCCCCCCTTTCAAAATCGATGCTACGGTCCTGGAGACTGTAAAAGTTTTGGACGTGAATTCTTCTTACTCTGTGCAAGTCTCAGGTAAGTTCAGCTGGTGTAATTTTTAGCTCTACTGGTCAGAGACCAGAAGAGCTTATGCGATAGTAATGCGTCCGTCGTCCGTCCGTCTGTCTGTCTAGATGTCTGTCTGTCCGTCTATAAACAATTTTTCAAAATGCTACTCCTCCTACAGTTTTGGTCTGATTTTAATATAACTTGGCACACAAGTAGACTACAATAAGATACATAATTCTGTGTATCGGTTTTTGATTTCAACGAATGATGTTGCCGTGGTTACTAAAAATAGAAATTTCTTTTAAAAATATTCAAAATGCTACTCCTCCTACAGTTTTGGTCTGATTTCAATATAACTTGGCATACAAGTAGACTACACTTAGATACATAATTCTATATATATCGGTTTTTGATTTCGATGAACGGTGTTGCCGTGGTTACTTAAAATAGAAATTTCTGTGAAATGCATTCAAAATGCTACTCTTCCTAAAGTTTTGACCTGACTTCAATGTAACTTGGCACACAAATAGACTACATTAAGATACATAATTCTATATATTGCTTTTTGATTTCGATAAACGGTGTTGCTGTGGTTATTAGAAATAGAAATTTCTGTGAAAAACATTCAAAATGCTACTCCTCTAACAGTTTTGGTCTGATTTTAATATAACTTGGCACACAAGTAGACTACACTAAGATACATAAACCTGTATATCGGTTTTTGATTTCAACGAACGATGTTGCCGTGGTTACTAAAAATAGAAATTTCTTTTAAAAATATTCAAAATGCTACTCCTCCAACAGTTTTGGTCTGATTTCAATATAACTTGGCATACAAGTAGACTACACTTAGATACATAATTCTATTTATCTGTTTTTGATTTCGATAAACGGTGTTGCCGTGGTTACTAAAAATAGAAATTTCTGTGAAAAAACATTCAAAATGCTACCCCTCTTACAGTTTAAGTCTGATTTCAATTTAACTTGGCACACACGTAGACTAACTAAGATACATAATTCTGTGTTTTTTTTTTTTTTGGATTTCGATGAAGGGTGTTGCTGTGGTTACTAAAAATAGAAATTTCTGTGAAAAACATTCAAAATGCTACTCATCCTACAGTTTAAGTCTGATTTCAATATAACTTGGCATACAAGTAGACTGCACCAAGGTACACAATTCTTTCTATCAGTTTTTGATTTCGGTGAACGGTGTTGCCGTTGGTACTTAAAACAGAATTTTTTTTGAAATGCATTTAAAATGCTACTCCAACAGCTTTGGTCTGATTTCAGTATAACTTGACACACAAGTAGACTACACTAAGATACATAATTCTGTGTATCGGT
Organism: Saccostrea cuccullata; assembly: GCF_032062105.1. Classification (NCBI taxonomy): domain Eukaryota; kingdom Metazoa; phylum Mollusca; class Bivalvia; order Ostreida; family Ostreidae; genus Saccostrea; species Saccostrea cuccullata. The sequence continues at coordinate 824,660 of NW_026918900.1, read as the reverse complement.
TTTTGTCATTATTCTATATATTGCTTTTCTAAAGTTTTAAGTCTCAACTGCTACTTTCCTCTTTCTTTATTATAAGTACGCACTGGCGGATTTATGGGGGGCGTGGGGGGCGCACGCCCCCCCTAAAATTTTCAAAGTATGATGTGACTAATATTTATAAAGCCACATTTTGGTACAAAACTAACCAAATAAGTGTTATTCTGCCTGGTTTTATTCATAAAATACACAAAAATCCAGGAGCTTCCGGGGGCTGCGCCCCCCTCGGCCCCCACTATTCAAAGTATGACATGACTAGTATTAAACACGTCGTACTTTGGTACATCACTAACCAATACCACTATTAGTAAGTAATAAGTAAGTAAATCGTTTATTATATAGTGGCATGTGTTACAATACAATGAGAATTGAGAAACATTCAATACATTTATTATTTAAACATCCGGACCTATATGCTATTTACTTTTACCAAAAATAATTGAAAAATATGCACTATTATTGTGCCTGGTTTTACTCTAAAATACACAAAAACCCAGGAGCTTCCGGGGGCTTCGCCCCCTGGGCCCCCACCTATATGCCATATACTTTTAACAAAAATAATTGAAAAATATGCACTGGTTAATATGTGCCTGGTTTTACTCTAAAATACACGAAAACCCAGGAGCTTCCGGGGGCTTCGCCCCCTGGGCCACCATCTATATGCTATATACTTTTAACAAAAATAATTGAAAAATATGCACATTATTGTGCCTGATCTTACTCTAAAATACACGAAAACCCAGGAGCTTCCGGGGGCTTCGCCCCCTAGGTCCCCATCAGGGCTTCGCCCTGGACCCACTGGGGGCCTTAAGGCGGCCCCCAGACCTCTTGCCTCAACAAAGTTATCCACGCCCCCCCTAACCACAAATCCTGTATCCGCCCCTGGTACGATACAAACCAGTAGAGCTAAACTGTACAGTCTCAGCAGAGACTTCTGGTTATAATCATTATTTATATCATAAAGGAATGTATAGCAAAATAATTGGCAGTCTGTGTCCAATAATCTGCGCGGTATACACTCTGCGTAAGATCTTCTATATACGGCGCGGATGTACATGTAAGAAGTCTGATTTTTTAGATTGCGGAATTACTTTGTTGCAGAAGAAAGATATGTATTTGAAAATCTGAAAGATGTCATTATCAGGCTGGTTCATGTTATTTTTGGACCCAATCGCATTGGGGGGGGGGGGGGGGGGGAGAACCGAGATGTTACGATTGCTGTATGGCAATGCTGCATAATGAAAATTTCATTATCTTTTGGAAGATAGATAAAACTCAAGATATTCAATGTTTTGTAGTCGAATATGGAATTTATTTTACGAGTGGGGCATATATTTTTTTCACAACTTCAAAGCAGGAGTAGGAGTTGTCTGACGATTCATTGATATTCTTTATTTGGATAGGAGTTACCGCTCTTTGTAGACAAAACTCGCATGTGCATGCTCTCGAAAGAAATACATTTACTTTGTGACTTCATTCATGTCATTGGCAAAGAAACAAAACGTCACTAAGCATATATGTGAAATTTGATTTTAAAAATTTGCTTTCGAATAATTGATAAAAAATTTAAATTAAAAGTCTCGTCAACGATTTTACCAGACCATCTGTTTATCACTTATTCAATACAACTTTGTAAAGTTTCAGATTTTAACGTTGTCGATCATATAGGTATATATACATGTACACGCTATACTCATAGAGACTTATTTTTTGTATACTGTTCCAGGAAACGAAATTCATGATATTTCGGTTTTATTTCTTGAGTAGGAGAATCGAGCTCATGATCTTTTCCTTTCTTTAATAGTTGCAATTTAAAATCGCATAAAGAAAAAGAATTAATAATACATTAATTATAATTAATTATAACATACTTATAATTTGAGCCAGGTAAAAAAAATACAAAGAAACATATGAAGAAAGAATTGCGTCTTTTTTCATGTTATATTATTCAGGCGTCGTTTTGTTTCTTTGTTTGAGGTCTCTTCGATAATTTTCTTTATATTGAAACGGCACCGTGCACTTGCTGGAGGGGGTTACACTCACGACCTTTTAGAAGTGACGGGATCTCTTTTATTTTGCAAGCACATACTGCAACAAGGGATCTCGGTTTAAATGCATGGTCCTTGTCAAAAGACCTTCAGGAATGGGACTCGAACCAGCCACGTTATAGGATCAACTCTTCACAGCGCGACTCTAGAGTTAACATTCTAACCACTGAGCCACGCTAGCAAACACCACATAAAATTCCAAATTTTGTTAATTTTAGCATATTTAATATGAATTTGTTTTGTGATGCAAAATGTACATATACTTACATTTACAAGGGTTTTTCAAAAAGTTCGTGGACAAGTGCCATAAAATTAAAAATGCTTAAGATACATCAAAGATTTTTTTTCAACGGTTAATTAGCATCATTTTTTTTTAAATTTATTTTATAAATTATACATAATTTTATTTTTTAATGAAATGTAAATGTTTTTGAAAGCAATAGTATACACAGGCGGCGCAACATCGAAGATTATATTTTTCTACCTAAGTGTGACTGAGAAAAACTTTTTTTAAAATATGCATGAGCATTTGTCATCCAAAAATCCCTTTAATTCACTCATGCACTTAATTATGACACAGTTGTATTGTATAATTTGCAATTTTTACCCCATTCTATAGCTATAAGTTCTTCGAAATTTTATCGTAAATTTTATATGCAATGTCCAAACAATTAAAAAGTTGTAAGGGGTGTGTTTCTTTTTCCAATCTTCTATATAGTTTCACCCCTGGGAAAAACGGGCATATATCTAGGAAATATTTAAAAAACGTTACTGAAAAAATAAAATGTATTCAGAGTAACTGTTTTTAAATGCCAAAAGATTAGAGCGACGAGAGATGTAAAAATAAATGTCGATTTGTAATAAGGGTGTTCAAAGTTTGTCACGTGGAAAAGTGACGTTGATAATGTGTGATATATGTTGAAGTCGGACAAGCAAATAAACTGTTTTAATCAAGTGATGATCTTTCCCTATGTATAGATCTATTTACAATACTATATGCATTGAAATCAGCTGTTCATGACATTGTACAATCAAATAAACAAGACCGGTTTAAATCTTTAATTATCCAAGGAATCTCATCAAGATAAGTGTACGGACATCGAGAAACAATTACGTCATGAAACTATAAATGGCGACAGCGCCGGGGGATCATATGATGTCTTTTTTTTTATTTTAGGATAATTTTGCATCTATTTCCTATGAATGTAGGAATACGATGCTGTTATCGAAGGAGTGCAAATAAAGATGTCTTTTCAAGCTAGTAGCAAGTTATTCCCCTCAGATATTATATATTGGTATTCACGCCTGAATTACATTTAGTAATCATACTAAGCAAATAATTTACTATTCAAATAAATTATCTTGAATTATATCGCATTTTTTTGTGGGGGTGGGGGGGGGGGGGGGGGGGTGGACCGTCTTATCTCGTCTTTGCTGTCTAAGGGCAACATATTGCGAGTATATTTCTATTTCTACACCTTGGATTATATTTGAAATAGAATAGAATAGAATTCATTATACCAAATCAGGGCCCACTGGACGTAAACATATAACATATATACATGTACATGTAGTTAAAAAAGTCGATATCAAGTTCCGAAAAAGGTTTTGGGATCAACCGGACGAAACTTGAAGAATTTGTGATTTTGTCAGATGGGTTGATATCGGCTTGTGGTCACATTTGTTTACGTTGTATCAGGGTATTAAGCTAAAATTTTCAACATATCCTTAACTTTTGTTATTTGATGTTCCTTAAAAATTTTGTATGCAGTGTTGCATTGACTCAGTATATAGTGTTGATTTTATCGCATCAGTCCAGGAACCTCTTGCACAGCCTTCGTATGTACTAACAAGTAGTTCAAATATAAAACTTCTTTTTTTACTCCAGTCAGACAAATCAGACGAGTCCAGGTTTTATTTTCCAGCAGGCCTTTTCAGACGAGCGGTCAGTTGTGGTCAGTGACATGAAAAAGTGACATAAAGCCAGAGGGCATCCGAAGGAGAAACAGTGTTGGATTCCAAGGAAAAATGACTCATATATAGTAAATAAAATTCCACGGACTGTGTGATGCAAATCATCGCTGCCAGTAGCTCTGTAAACCGTCATTCAGTTTAGTCGAATCAGATAATTAATATACGTAGTATATTGAGAAGTAATTAATTAACCACGCTAGCAATGTATAAGAATATCTGATACTTTTCATAAATATTCGTTATAGATGAACGCAACATTTTGATGATTTCCAACACCTAAAAAATATCATCTCATTCAACTTACATATGAAATGGAAGAAGACCTGAACTGTGTTTAATATATTTGCACCATATTTAAACATAAAACGGACAGACTTTGTCTTGTCTGTAAGGTTAACTTAAAAAGACTTTCAAATTGTCTAAATTTTTTTTGGCAAAAATGGAAAGCATGTTTGATATTTAACTCTTCGATCTGAATCAAAGTTCAAAGTCCGCCCAAAATGCAATGTGCAGTGGCGGATCCAGGAAACTTGGAAATGGGGTGCAACCAGTTTGGGTTCGGAGTAGAGGCCTACAGCCGCACAAAAAAAAGAAAAATTTATCATTAAAATCTTTTGTATATTTTGGACAAAAGAGGAGGGGATCCGCCGCCTCTAAATCCGCCAGTGAATTCCATCACATTGATTCTTGGGGTGAAATACCTCTACTGGTCAGTGACGTGACCTCTATGTACTCAATACTGACCTTCGGATTTGGGGGGGGGGGGGGGCTCTAGCGGTCACTGACGGACAGTTTCTGTAATTAAATGGACTTGGTCAAGGCCAATAACATATAGACCTACGAGGGAGAGTATCTCTTCTGACAAATCAGGGACTCTCTCAGAAGCGGGCAAGTTTCCATGTTGTCAAGACAAATATATGTGTTTTGAAGTGATCCCGACAGTCTGTTTCGTAGCCCGCCTCCTTCCAGAATAAAATTAATAAATAAATTCATATAAGCTTTTAAGATCATATATGAGATATAAAAAAGTATCATATTTTGAGTTTCTTAACTTTTGAACTCATATCAGGAGCAATACAAGCGCATTGACAGTTTCATATTTTTTAAAATTAATTTGAATTTATTATTAATAATTAATTTAATAAAACTATTACCCTCTACATGTGCATGTATTTTTGATCTTTATAGCAATATGATCCTCAACTTTGATGTCAAAGTTTTCTGGTGCAGAATTGTCATTAACTATTTCAAGATCAGAGTAAAAGAATATTTATCAACTTCTGTTGTTCATATTTGTAATAGAAAAACTTTTAACAAGCTCTTAATGATTCAAAATTACATTACATTATTGTCGTCCTGTACAATATTGTTTCCTTAAATAACACTATATATTTAATTGTAATCATAAAGGTTTAAATTAGTCACAAATTTATTATAATGGCAAATTTTAAATAGGAAAATATAATTCTCAAAAATGCAGTTCATATTGCAATACAACGGTTTTTATGCCCCCGTAAACGAAGCTTCGGGGGTAGTTTTTGTCGTGTCCGTCCGTCCGTCTGTCTAGCTGTCTGTCTGTCTGTTTGTCCACAAAAACTTTAACCTTGACTATAACTTTTGACTGGATGGAGCTATGGTTTTCATATTTCACAGGTGTATTCCTTGTGACGATACTTTCTTTGGGTACCACCACATTTGACCTCTTGACCTTGGAGTTTGACCTACTTTTACACAAAAATTCCAAACTTTTACTTTGGCCATACATGTAACTTCTGAACGGTTGGAGCTAGGACTTTCATACTTTACATTTGTATTTTTTGTGACAAGACATTCCATTGGATACAAACAATTTTGACCTTTTGACCTTGACCTTGGAGATTGACCTACATTTGAAAAAAAAACTTTAACCTTGGTCATAAGTTTTGAACGGTAAGGGCTAGGACTTTCATACTTCACATGATTATGTATTCTTTGTGACAAGACCTTCCATTAGATACTGTACCAACAACTTTGACCTTTTGGCCTTGACCTTGGAGTTTGATCTACTCAATAAAAACTTTAACCTGGGCAATAACTTTTGAACGGTAAGGACAAAGGCTTTCATATATATACTTCCCATATATAATCTTTGAGACAAGACCTTTCTTTAGCAACCAATAACCTTGACCCGGAGTTTGACCTTTCTTTAAAAACTCTTTAACATGGGCCATAAATTTTGAAGAGGTGGTGCTAGGGTTTTATATTTCACATACATTTGTATTTCTTGTGAGAAGCCTTACTTTGTGTATCAACATATTTGATTGCATTTGAGAAAATTTAATGCAGTATCGGCATGTTGCAATACGGGGGCATCAGTGTTTCACAACACATCTTGTTTTACTTGTTAATTTAATTTTATTTAATTAATTTTGCACATACATGAAGATTCTTTTTAAACAAGGCGGTTTCCTCTTTAATCAAGTTGTTGTAACAAAAACTATACATTTTAAATATGAGCTCTCCTTGAAACTTCGGATACACTTCAAACTGTCAGCAATTTTTTTTGCATCAAAACACTTTTTACCATTGACTCTTTTGACATCCTCCTAAGGCGAAAAATATCGGGTATAAAATATATTTTGGAATTTATTTTACATTAAATCTCTTAATAGATATATAAACAAACGATAGACCTAAAATAAAATTTATTCCGTCAAAGTTTAATGCTCGTTTTATGATTGAAAAACCATATGGAGGCAAATTATGGGTTATTCATTATTAGAGAAAACGACATAAACCATCCTTTGATCCCAGAATGATGATCGTACAGACAATTTTTGTCTCGACTTTTAAATGGTGTCACTTCAATATAGGTCAAATTGACGGTAAAATCTGGGTCAGGATCTTGCATGCAGCTGCATGGGTTCACACAAATCGCTTTGATGCTATCGCGCATTAGTTATGCTGTATTAAATGGTTTAGTATATATTTATATCACGTATGCATATTTTTCCCCCGCTGAATTAAGCACAGAAAGGGAAATATCTCTATTTTTTCTTGGCTCTATTTTTTAATTGTCCAATTGCTAAGTAGCTAAATAATTTAAAGAATTCAAAATTGTTTTCATTCAGTACTTTTATGTTTAATTCATTAAAATTTTAAATATATAAGATAAGATAATAAGAACTTTTTTTCTTTAAAAATTAGACTTAACTGCTCTTTTTAATCTAAGATTGTCTTTTTCTATTTTCTAGACATACATGTACGTACATATTTGTTTTTATTCAACAAAAGTTTTGCACAATCAATTTCTGTTTTTTTTTAATAAGATAGCATATATGAGAATATGTAAATGTACATGAATACATTTTAAGTTCATACACAGAGCAGATTAGGGTTTATCTCTATATTTTTTTAAACAAACGCAATATAAACCAAATATCTATTATTCAAATATGTACCAATATTTGAACGCATTGAGGATTTATTCCTTTGTGTGCTTGTTGAAAGGGGAGCAGGTGTTAAAATTTCATTCACACCCCATTTGATCTTGATGATTTTTTTCTTTCAAACAGGAAGAAATTTTCTTATGGGGGTTTAATCCTCAGCTTCTGAGTAGAATTTTATGAGTTTTGTTCTTTTTAAAAAAAATAAAATTCCGCATCCTTTTCCAGTTCCTGCAGCGAGTTTGAATTTTACGATGCCATTTACACATTGCCGTGCAATAAAAGCTTGAAATGAGAAATTGTATTTTTCGGCGAAAGATTTTTTTTAATGAAGAAAATGATCTGATCAATTTTTCGCTTTCAAAGACAATGCCACTGTGGACCTCCTATTTGATCTGACACTTAGTTCGGGTCTCCAAGATCCAAACGTGGATTTTGACATTTTTATCATATCGGAAAGGGGGGGGGTATCATTTAGTGAGATCAGTCCTCACATTATCTCTACTTTATACTTGACATGGCTGTGCCTATCATTCTTTCAAAACTTTACTCTTAATACGGTTTTTTTGCCAATTTAAATACATCACTGAATGCAAGTTGTCAGGACTTTGTTCTAGCTTCATATGTTTTCTTTATTTTGATGAATGCATGATTTTGATTTGTTATCTACAACTAGAAATATCTGTAAATATAGAATTATTGGAATTTTAATTCCTTAATTGATGTGCATGGATAAATATGGACAGCTCTTCATTTCTTGATATTCCAGAATAATAATGCTTATCTTATTAACTCATTTGCAAGAAAAAAGTATTTATAACTTGATACTGATTTAAATGGTTTTCTCGTAGACTTTCAGTTAATCAAAGAAGAGTGGTCTAAGTGCAACATCTGGAAAAGTGGAGAATAAAATTTCGACTAAAACATATTTTTGATATTTTAATTCAAACATTATTTCATTTATTCTTCTTCGTAATAACATGCATACATCACAAAGGTGATAAAATGATTATCGACAATTCTTAAATCTGAAATACATACAGTGTATTTTGGAAATGTCATTCTAAAAACCCATCATTTTTTGGTAAAAAGACAAAAAAAAAAAACCCCATAAATTCAGACAAATTACATGTGTATGCTAAACATTACTGTAAAGCTTTCAGCTCATCATGTGAAATAACAGACAATTTAATACAAATTTTTAAAGATTAGTACAATATTAAACAATTCAGCTGCTCGAATTGAGGACATACATGTAAGTTTCAGTTCATTTATCTAACCATACTAAAAAAAATACACAGTCATGTAATCTCTTTATTGGATTATTATGAACCAGGTAAAAGATTAGTTCAATTACCTTCCATAACAGTACATAGATTACTTAAACTTCTTAAAGCCTTTGATCACCTGTCCAGAACTGTGCAGTTGCTAAAGGAATATGACATAATGTACTGATGGACTGGTGGTGCCATTTTAAAAGGCAGAATGAATATAAAGTTTACAAAGTCCAAGGAATCTTGTCATCAAAAATCTTACAGTGGGTATCAATTATGCTTCCCGAAAAATTTGTAAATACAGCCATTTAATTAAAACAACATAATTTAAAAGAATATAGTCAGTGCATAAAGTAATAGCGAACTTATTTTAAGTTTTGAATTGTGCAGACTCTAAAAACTATACATATGGCAGGAGATACTCACTCCTCCATGGCACCTGATCCCACCTCTGATGTTTTAGAGGTCTGTGTTTGCTATGCTCCTAATTTGTAATGTTTAATAGACTGAGCTTGAAAACTGTTCGTTTACTCCATATATTTCATGTATTCAATTCTTCGAAACAAAATGCGACGCCACACCACATGTGTCAGCCATTTCATTCAAGTACCTTAACTTCTGATATAAAATAGGTAAACGTAACAATCTAAATGGAAATATTATAATAATTATATACATTTGTAAATTTGTTTTGCCTAGTTTACATCTTATTAAAAGTAATGCTATGTGAAGCTAAGTAGAAATTTCTTAATGATTGACAGGAAAACTAAATTCATACTACAAGTTTCACACTAACATAATGCCAGTAAAGTTAGAGGCAATTGCAGCATTTTTCACAATTGCTTCGTAAGGTTGAAATGATAATTATATACATACACATTCACCCATCATTCTTAACTTGCATCACGATTTTTACGAAACGCAGACAATAATAAATAAATATCGTGTCATTTTTTCTCAATTTTTGCAATGCCAGTTCATCTTTCTTCATTACGTCACTTCCTTCTCTGTTCATCACGTGACTTCCATCTCTCTTTATCACGTGACTCCCAAGAGCAAGTGATTTTTCACGGTGATATAAATATCCATGCCACGATATATACGTTGTGAACACAATTCTGGTAGTAAGCTTAAATCTCTCAAAAGTAATCTGACGATTTCATGATTTTTTAAATGTATGACGGTATCTAGTACTTATAACGAGAAATGGTTGAATTCTATTATTCTCATTGTTGGTTTTCTTGTTACGCATGCGTCTCCGACGTCTTCGCCGTTTTTTCCCTCTCCGGGTCTTTCCGTTTTTCATTGTCAGGTTTTTATTTTCCCGTCGAAATAATACTGGGCGCACCATTCTACCACAGAATTTACAAGATATCCTGAGATTCAGTGCCTTGTCCTTGGAATCTAACATTGACTGTATAAGTGTCACCGGTAGGCTAATTTTCTGCCATCTTGATTTTTTCACCCTAGTTCTTAAAGCCGTAAGGTAATGAAATTTCTCTTCCTTCTGATTGGGTACCTTCATAACTCGTAGTATGACCTTTCTGCCCTTTGACCTGCCTCGTTTCCGTTTTCTCATAAGAATCCATAAATGTGCACTCACTGCTTCTATTTGTCTCGGTTTGGTACTGACGTCAATGGTGAACGACAGAACATTTCGCTCTGAGATGTTCTCTGAAAAAAACAATGATTTGGGTATTAGATGAGCTTTCAATTTATCCCTTACTTTGGTATCTGATTTACAAGACTAATGAATGCCAGATTTGTAGCATTTACGTCAATATATTTCTCTTATTCGATTTTCTTTAGAATGTGACAAGAAATTTGAAATTAATTTTTTATCTCATCAAAATTTCAAAAAGGGCTATGTGAGTGTACTCAAAATTTGCAAAGTTATAAATAACATCATTATCTTTAACTAGCAGATCTAGATGTATAATATAATTGCTCTTGACTGACTTGACTTTAGAAATGATCAACAGATACATTATATCAAATGGATCAGTTAATTCCGATTTTATGTTGAATAATTAAGAAAAGTCTTCACTGAATCCTATTATTTGAACTACTTTGCCTTAAAAAGTTCTGAAATTAATTTTTCTTGATAATTGCTTGTTTTAAGAACTTTTGTTTGTGAAACACTGATGCCCCCGTACAACAGTGTATGACAAGGGTTAAAATTTCATTAATGCAAGTAGAACTCCCAGGTCAAGGTCAAAATTGTTGATATCCAAAGGAAATCATTCAATGTCTTGTCACAAGAAATACACCTGTGAAATATAAAACCCTTAGTACTTACGTTTTAAAAGTCATGGCCAAGCTTACTAGTTTTTTAAAATAGGCCAAACTCTGAGGTCAAGGTCAAAAGGTCAAATATTTTTAAATCTTATGAAAAGTCTTGTCATTGGGAATACAGTTGTGAAGTATAAAAGCCCTAGCGCCAATTCTTCAAAAGTCATGCCCCTGGTTAAAGTTCGGGAATATTTGGTAATGGTCAAGGTCAGATGGTCGTTTTTGGTAGTACAAAATGAAAATTCTTGTCAAAAGGCATAAACCTATGAGATTTGAAAGCCATAGCCTCATCCACTCTAGGGTATAATGGAAAAGGTATAAATTTTGCGGAAAATCACACAAACAGATACACAGAAAGACGGACAGCGCAAAAACCTTAAGCCGCAAATCTTCGATTACGGGTGTATATCAACTTCTAAAAATAACCTGAAACACATTCGATTAATTACTCTTAATTAATCAATAATAAATTGAACTTTAGTTAATCTTATTTTCACGTTTCTATATGTTACATAAATAAATATACAGTGTATGTGTATACATGATCAACTGTCAGGAACAATGTTTAAAGAAAGTCGGTCAACGAGCCTTTATTTAGGTCAAACAAATTAAGTCGACTTCAAAGAGACGAATTATGTGATTGAAGATTAAAATAACCTTGAATGGTACTTCAACACACGTGTTTACTTATATTAATATGCCTAATCGGATATTGTGGTGAACCAATGGGGTGAAAGAACCTCTTGGTTAAAGTCAGGTAGGGTTATTATTTTCCTTAAGGGGAAAGCAATATTTCTTAAAAACCTAAGAGGGAATTTTAATTTTAGATGTTCTGACAACTCAGAGAATTCTTCCTTTCCGAATTGATAAGGGTAAATCGAATAATATCCCCCCATTGAATGATGAAAATACTGATGCTGCAATGTTTTCGGTTCACCATAGATGATAAATTTCATACTTTGCTTCCGGTTCACCATAGATTTGATTATAACAAGTGAATATGTAAAAAAAAAATTGAATAAAAACTTTACAAATAAGGAGTAAGTATGAATTTTTCTAAGCGCAGTTTAATGTTTGAATAATTTTAAAGAACTTAATTCAGAATGCCTTTTCTACTATGCAACCCTTTTATTCTTTCGTTAAAAGAAATAATTTTAAACAAAAATGACTTCAATTAAATAGGCTTCGTCGAAGTTCTCAATTTATGTCAAACAAAAACTATAAAAGTACACATGTAATCCCTCCAAAAATAGGTTAAACTGTAGAATTTAAAGCTAATTTGCGCAATTATTGTCATACTTAAATAGCCATCTTTTGTATTTGTATTTATTGATGTCCCAGGACAAAACGTAGGCCTGGCACCGATTGTTAGATTGTAGAAATTTGCATCCATTCACTGATTAAGTGCTTTTTAAAATTCAATATAAAAGATTATGAATGGACACCGCCATCGAAGTTTTACAGGATTGAAATAGAATAAATTTCGATGGTCTCTTTTTACATTTCAAATTTGAGATATGATTGAACCATGGTACTCTTTTTGTTTCCTATGTACATAAATTTCATCACGTCATTTTTTATCCGTCACTTCTATGTTATGTAATTCATCCTTATTCTGAAAGCTTATTCAAGAGCAGATTAAAAGATTACATTTGAATGGGTTGAGCAATATAAGTTAAAAACCATAAAAAATGATTTTTTAAATTCTTTAATTAGACATGTCTTTCGTTAAATGTACTACGTTTAACAGGTCATACTCTTTGCATGCATTTATAAAGAGCCTTTTTACATTAAATATCCTATATTATCGAATCGGTTAGACCGACCTCGATTTTGAATCAATGAATAAGGTGTACCTGAGCGTGGCTCAATAAGTTGCAATGAAGTAAAAACAAACCTGGTTTTTCGGAGAAACTGACAATTTCCGCCATTTCCTGCAGGAAACTCTCAGGTTCCGGTTTTGGCGGAACATCCTGATCCTTCGTTTTCTTCACTGTTCCTCTATTTGAACCCTTCACCGAGTTATCTTGAATGTTTAACTCGTTCATGATATGTTTCTTTAGCATGTCAATGCGAACTTTCTCCGCAAAGGTTAGCTCAAACACCCGTTTACATGGTGATGATAAACTGCAATTTCGTTTCAAGGGACTGGAGTTTTGGGGAAATCTAAAGGCGCGAGTAACACACACAGTGGTCGTATATAATAAAAATATCCATATTCCTGTCACTGAGACTTTTCCCTTAAAATCCATTTCGCCTTCTTTAGAATAGTACCGGCTGCCTGCAAATGACAAAACATAATTTGAAGGGAAAAAAAAGAAAAAGGTTTTTTTTACAACAAAAAGAACGAGGAATTTTTCACAATGTGATTAAGTTGTGAATTTCACATATTATATCAAACGACTAACATAGTGTATAAAAATGTAAATATTTTTTCTTTCAAAATTTACCGGTTGATATTCTGCTGATCAGAAAATCCTCTTAACTAATAGTCTACATTATCCTGGGAACTACCTCAGAATGCTTATGAAATCAATAAACATGTGTCCAATATATGCAAATGTAATATCTGACGTTTTGGAGTAGTCGGGTTACAAATGATTCCCCTAATAGTCATTCTGAGATCTGATATACAGTTTATATGATTCTGCCGTACTGTGAGCAACAAGACTTTGTGTTAACTGCTGCCACTTTCATTGTCAATGATCCATCAAGGGGTCTACGTAGAGGTGATGCATCTTGAACTACTTTATGAACTAAATTAAGAGTTCGTATATCACTTTATGAATTAACTTATTACTCAAGACTTCTCATAATAGTTTCCAAACTACATTTAAGGTAGGATTTCATGAACTAGACTTACAGAGTTTGTTTATCACTTTTTGAACTTAACACTTAAGACTTATTTAGCACTTTACAAAGTAGACTTAGAGTTCTTGAACACTTTTTGAACTAGAGTTAAAGAGTTCGTGTATCACTTTATGTACTACACTGTAGACTTAAAAGAGTTTTTATAGCACTTTATGAATTTGTGCGTCACATTAGTACAATTCTCAGTCAACCTTGGACTTTCAGGAGGGCGTGACTTTCTCGACACTACGTAATAAGCGTCTCTCAAATGGCGAATAGATTCTCATTGGTTAAGAAATTAATAACATCAACAACTTTAAATTGATGTAGACAAAGATGAGATGACTTAAGCCCCACCTCTTTGCCGTACGAAAGACTTATCATTGGGTCATTTCTACACTCGCTGACATTCGTCGGAATGTTTATTTCAAATGTGAATGAAATGCTATGTAAATTTCAAACGCTAGTTTGGTAACGTCGAGAGTATACCACGCCTCACTGAAAGTCCAAGGTTGACTGAGAATTGTACTATGAGCTGGACTGAGAGACCCTGTTTCACTTTATGAACTAGCTAGACTTAAAAGTTAGTGAAACACTTTATGAAGTACACTTAGAGTTAGTGAAACACTTTATGGATACACTTTAGAGTTCCTAGCTATAGCACATTATAAACTAGACTTAAAGTTCGTGCATCAAGTCTTTAAGAGTTCGTTTTTCACTTCATGATCTAGACTAATGGGTAAGTGTAACTTTTTGTGAACTAAACGTTGAGTTCGTGTATTTCTTTATGAACTAGACGAAAAGTTCGTGTATCACTTTATGAAGGTCATTTATCTCTTTTATAAAAATAGTAAGCGGATGATGCGCTTTCCTGTTATGTGAAAGAGGAGCTTAGAATATACGATAATATCTAGTAAGTTAATCCTAGGAAATAATGATCTTTTGGATTAATTTTACTTTTCTCAAATAACCATTTGTTCGTTTCTAGACGCCCCTTTCGCTTTTCACGTATATACATGTACATGTGTATACAGTTGTACATATTGAAACGCCGTCAAATGCCGGTAAAGGCTGAAAATTTAATTTGTACTCTGTAAATGATCTTTTTCGTGTAGGAACTTGCCAGCGACATATAATCTCGCTTTATACGCTATCACCCGAAGGACTAGTCTCCACTCTCACAGTGGGATTCGAACCCGCGACGTAAGAACCTCCTTACCCTTACCACTGCGCTATGCGGGCAACTTATAACTATAAAGATTACAAAAAAATCACAACTTGCCGAGTAAGTCACAGACGTGATAATTAATCTGAAATGTAACAGAGCAACATTAATATCGTTGATCGAATTTCATGGAAAACAGTATGACACATTTAGTCTGACCGTGGTTGTACATTGTGTATTCATATTTTTTTACGATTTCATAATGCAACATTGCTTTCTGTTGTCTTGAATTTCAGATTGTGTTAACGTTGGGTCGAAGTATCCTATTTCATCTCTCGTTAAATCATGACCCAATGAACGAACAAAATCGTACTGAATCACTTTCTATAAATTATATCTCTTGCGCGGATCCAGAATTTTTTTTTCGGGTTGGGTCCACCCTAAACAACTAAAAATCATTTTTTTTTTTTTTTTTACTCAATCGGTCGAAATGGGCAACCTGAAACAAATTTTTAAAGATGACCTATTTTCCTCCCCATAATCCTAAGTTATTTTCATCCTAGGGATCATGAACAAACCTTTTTCTTTTTGCTTTAAAGGAAATCTTGGCTTTTCTAGAGAATTAAATTCTAAATATGCATAAAAGATGTATATAATCAACATTATGGGCTCCCCTAACCCAGTGTGTCATGGCTTTAACAATTTGAATACTAGTATGCTTCTATGCATATCAATAAGAAAATGGCAAAGATGTTTTTAAGAACCTATTCGAAAATTAAAAAAAAAGAACTTAATTTTGACGTCAACTCACGTGATACAAAAAATGGAGGATGGAAAGATACGGGCCTGAAAATAAACATTCCTTTTTTACAATTCTAAGATAGTCCCCCTCATAACAATTGATTAAACTTTGGAAATGTAATCGAGAATGAATCCAAAGTTTAAAAAAAAAATTACAGAGTTTGAGAAAAAGCTGAGAGATGTGGTACAAAGCATGATCCCTAAATATATGGAAATCATCTAAGAATTGAAAAACGATATCGATGACTTATAAATAATAGATCACCCATTTACAAGATATCACCGCCTCTTCAGAGAGTAATGGCCTTAGAATTTGACCTTGTAATTCACTGGTTATATCAGTTGTGATACTAATATATCATGCATATTAATCTTTCTGCAAACTTCCTCTTTTCTGCAGTACCAAGTTCATGCATATTCCCGAATTCTGTATGCATTCTCTCCCACACAAAATAACAATCAACTAACAGATATGACTGAGCCGTGAAGAATGAATCAATATTGGATCAGGAAAATTTGGGTGAATGTCAAAGCAACCTAGTTTGGAAGCGTACATGTAATTATTGCAGTGATTCTTCACACAGTTACTATATTTAGACAATTTATGTACGTCGATTAGGTTATATATATATTTCTTAAAATCCAATACGAATATCCTAAGAAATCCTTTTAGAGACAAGAAGTCTATTGACCACATCTCTAGCCAGAGACATGTACCTGATCACATTTACGCCGAATGTCGGGCGACTAAATTTTTCTGGTATTTTGTCGGCTGAAAACGTGATAGACCGACACTGGTAGCAAGTGACTCGTCGTCCTAGGAACACCGACGATTTTAAAAGTTTAAGCATTTATAAGTCGACACATAGTCGCCAGATCATCGAGCACTGAGCCGAGCTGTGATGTTTTTACTTGACCGACAAAAACTGAATACCTTTAGAAATGTTGACCAAACGAAGAGCGTCTGCGATGATAGCAGATTGGTTAACGGAATATTCTAGAAAAGAATCGGCCATCGACGCTGAAAAAAGAGCTATAACTGGGTCCGACAAACACACCCTCTCACACACAAAACCGAAGGCCGAGGAAAAAAAGAGGTATAACCTGACAAAACGATAGTCAAGGAATTTCTGACTGATCCTTCGACGTATTAGACTCCAGCCTTGGCACCCCCTTGTTCATCTCTTCAAGATTTCATTAAAATAATATTTCGGATTTCCAAGTTTTCTGCATGAGCATTACCGAAGAGATATAATTTGTCGAACTGCCCATTTTGTGCATCCAGTTTGGTACGTTTATGATTTTTGACCCCTGGGTCGAGGCCAATGCTTGTGGACTGTTAGTCCTAGATGGTCTCTATAGCCCAGTAGCTAAGTACTTCGATACTAACTTGAAAATAGCGTTTTATATTAAATTTGATTTAATTAGAGTGTAGAATTTTATTTCACAATTAATGATTATTTCCCCAATACGTAGCTCTGATCCTTCGATGTATTTAGCTCCAGTCTTTCACATCCCCTTGTACTTTTTTGCTCTTTTAAGATTTTTTCTTAATTCAAGCATTTCAGATTTTCAACATTTCGGCATGAGCATCGCTGAAGACATAATTCGCATCTGGTCCATCAGAATGTGTAGCTTAACAATTAATATATAGTATAAGCGAAATCCCCCACACATTTCTGTGAACGTTACAATATTCTTATAAAGATGCTAAAATTCTTTACAGAAACTCAGTTAATGCAGGTATCTGATATGAACGTCGCGGCAACGTTTAAAAGTATCCTCTCTCTCTCTCTCTCTCTCTCTCTCTCTCTCTCTGCTACGTTAACAGTAGAAATAAGTAAATTTATTTACTTAGTTTTGAAAAGCAAACACTTTCACCATTTTAGTACTTTACTGAACTGAATTGAAATATTCAAAACACCCTACCTTCCCCAGGTAGAATTCTGCTAACAAATTAATTAAACCCTAGAAAACTTGACAGCTGAGAATTACATGAAAGAAAAAGTGAAATGATCAAGCGAACTGACATTTTTTTTTTTACCTCAGAAACCGTGTCGGCAGCGAATTACGAGAAAAAAAGGCCAAACGCAGTCGTATCTTTTCTCCTCTAAATTGCATAATTGATCCACAAATTTAGAATCTTATATACTATTTTCAACGTAGATAGTATTTTCATCGCTATACTAGCATTTGATCGAATTTCGAACAATTTTTAAAAAATAATTCAGGTTTTCACGGCTTAATCTTTTACCAAAGAATTCCATATTCACCCAGAGGAACATAAATCAAATACAAAACACAGTAGTTATATTTTACAACATGTATAAGAGGTATGGAAAAAGAAAATTTAAACATTCGAAGTATACTTACAAATCAGAGATGTACAAATAGCCTTATGGACACAAAGAGCAATTTACGTTATTTTTAAACATTTGTCGTAAAACCAAAAGTCGCTGTGGTTTGTTACTATTTACATTTAAAATCGGGTAACAATCATTTTAAACCGGTTAATTCAAAATAAATAATACATTAATTTGTAAAGAGCTCGATGGAAGACGTATCAACTACTAAGCCGATTTATTCCACCTAGTACAGAAGGCCTTATGCTTCTGACGGTGATTTTGAAAGTCGGATCAACCGAGCATATTGTGTATCAATGAAGTTTTCTCGTATTTCATTTTTCTTCTTTTTTAGCTCGCCAGGGGCACATTGTTTGGTTTTCTTTTCTCTGATATACACTGGCGGATTTAGAGGGGACAGGGGGAGGCTTTTGTGTCCAAAATATACACTGTTTTTTATAAATCAATTTCTATGGTGTGGCTGTGGGTCCCTAATTTGCCCCCCTTTTTTTTCCAGATTCCTGGATCCGCCACCGATATATGTACATGTATACTTTCAAATATATTATATTGTATTCTTTTATTAACATTTTACAATATGACAATCAACATGTGTTTAGACGACGGGTTTTACAAATATTAAATGAAATGACATTACATTGAATGACGGATGTTTTTGATACTCAGAATTACATTTCAGTGGCAGCATCTCAATTAACAGAGAGATAGAGTGCCGCGGGTTCCAATCCCACTGTGGAACGTGGAGACTGGTCCTTCGCAAGAGTCCGTATAAACCGAGTTCCCGTGTCGCAGTAGTTGCTGGCACAAAAAGATCCCTCAATACTCAATGGCCGTATGTGCCGAGTATAGGTCAAAATCTGTGCAACTCTTCATCGGCAAGTGGTTGCGTCTCCATATGATTGAAAAATTGAAAAGGGACGTTTAACAACATACAAAAAAAAAAAAAATAAAATATTTCGATTTTAGATTTACTTTCATCATCGTTGATCAACACTCAGGTGAGCATCGATGACTAAGAACCTTCGCCTGTCCTACATATTAAGCCTCTTTTCCGAAGGATTTGGATCAGATTTGGTTTTAAAACTTGTACATTGTATACATTATCCAGGTGCACGTTCCCGCTCACCATATGTTGTTTGTCTTTGCTGACCAGACGTATTAATCTGTTTAATGAGTGCAAAGAACCCGAAAATTGGCAATTGATACCATTTCTGTAAGTACAACTCCGGGCTAATGCGTACATTGGCCGCGTCATAGGGTCCTTTTTGTCATGACAATAGACCAACTACGTACATGTACGTGACAATAGTCATACAACTATTATAGTTACCCGAAGTTAGTGTACATGTACGTCAGGTACTGAATATTCTTACCTTTTAAAGATTTCAGTTCGCTTTCCCTGTTAACTCTTTACAACTTACTGAACTGTTATGCAACATACAATAAATATTTACTCATAGAAATAGAAATTTACCATTTCCCCGCAAGCACCTTTTAGCGTGGTACACGTTTCTCTTAAGTTTAGCGTAAATGATATTATGACGCTATATTTTAATACAAAAATAACTTTTTCTTTTTTGATGAGATTTTTGCAAGAATAAAATAAAAGGAAATTGGCATTAAATTAACGGTTATATGAACTTTTTATAGTGCGTGAAAATGCGTGATTGCGGGGAAACGATATGTGCGTGATTTTGCGTTAAAAATAGGAAATGGTATATGCGTTAAAATGCGTGACTGCGCGGAAGGGGGTTAATAAGACGCGGATTTTGTGTCAAGATCTGGAGTTTTCTTTTTTGGGGGGTCTCTTCATGTGAAGGTTCCGAAAATCATATTTCGTGACACCCAAGCTGCTTACAAGACTTGCTAGTTTGAATCCCATGGATGTCACCCAAATCACTTTGTGTTCCCACTTTGTGTGAATATTTCAAAAAAAGTAGATGCCACTGCAAAACCACCCATCCTAAATAAATTCGTATTCCAAAATTTTCACATAATTATGTTTATTCAAACTTATTCTCAGGATTGTTGAAATATCAATAGCATTGTGTGATTATAGTGGAATATGAACATGTCTAAGGGTAATCTAGACCAAAAGTCCACTGAAAAAATAAAAAATTGGAGCAGAGCAAACACAGACCTCACACACGTCAGAAATTGGGTCAGGTGCCATGGAGAAAATAGCATCCCCTGTCGACCGAGCATACACTTCCCCGACGTGTGCTCCTTTTTCATAATATCCATATGTTTCATGACAAGACAAACGAAGAGATCCGTAGACAAATCATTGAAAATATTGAAAAACTTAAGTTAACACACGGCTTTAATGATAGATTGTACTTGCTGACAAGATTCCAGAGTAAAGAGACTCACTGACAGTATATCCTTATTTCACACACTCGAAAACATTAGGGCAGGCTGGTAGGGCAATGGTCAAGTTCAATGTCATCTTGTCATCTTTTCTGGTGACTCATATAGATTTAAACATTCAGAGCATGCAATACTCAGTAGATGTATATAACTATATATATTTTACATGATTGAATGTCGCTTAACAACCCAAGTCCAGATATTGTTAAAGACTTGCTGAAAGCAAATCAGACAGTCCTTGCACCTCTTGTTCAAAAAAAAATGATTTGTTTATTGTTTAACGTCCCTCTAGAGAATATTTTACTAATATGAAGACTTCATCACTTGCCGATCGAATGCTGCAAATTTTGACCTTTACTCGTCCCTAAGGGCAATTGAGCAGTAGGGGTTCTTCTATTTTCGTGTCAGAACCTACTGCGACACTAGAACTTAGCTTAAATACGGTCTTATCCGAAGGTCCCGTCTTCACGTCCCCAGTGGATTCCACCCTGCGACGTAAGGAGAAACTCTTAACTTCGCGATTCCAAAGCCACGCTGGCAACAACGAATTTGTGGGATAGACACAAGTTGACACTTTATGTCATTTTATAAGTTGGTATAAAAGAGATATATAATAAAGCATTATGAAAACAGACAGACAAGAGGACACTAAATGACCTTCTTATGTAAAAGCTGTTTAAATCAACAAAACAATTGAACAGACGGACAACATAGACGGACAAGTGCACGAAATGTTGCTCTGCTCGTGGTATACAAATACTCAACCGTGTACAATGGCATCAGATATTTCTCTTAAGATTTGATCAAGGCGCAACAATTTTTCCATCTTCTAGTAAACATCAATTTTAACTTGATTCGGTGAGATTTAGACTGATAAAATCTCTCTCGAATTCAGACATCACTAATAACGTCTTCTTTAGCCGACATTTATTAAGGCCTTGTTAAAATCCAAGGGGTGTCAGATCTTTACGCTGATAACTGCTGTCCACAGCTCTGGCATGAACGCGATGACCATTGTCCTTTTTCTTCCTACCTACCGGCCATTAAGTTCTAACTGTGTGATTTTTTTTTCATGTTTTGAGGTAGACTGTAGAGGTGGTCTACCTCCATGAAGTATTTCTCAATCTTTTTCATTTTTAGCTTGGATGAAAAAAATTAAACATTTTTATCCAACATTGGAGAAAAGGTATTTGTGGAGTTTGATAAGTACCACAAAGAATAAAATCTTTCATCTTTTTAAGATCTAAAGAATAAGTTTTTGCTGTCGTTTCGAATTTTTTGATTTTAAATTTAAAGTATCCATCCCCACGTAAAGAGTACGACCGACAATAAATTTAAAACAAGATGTACTTTGAGGTACGTGTAAGAGTTCACAAAGTCATACACCTCCCTCGAGTGTAATATGGCAAAATCTACTCTTTTTTTGTAATGGGAAATCATATTAAATATTTGTCTGATCGAAAATATAGAGGTTGCAAAATGGCACTCAGAATCTCTTAAAGTATCATTAAAATAAGGCAAATGTTATCCTCGTTACATGTTATAGAACGAATGGTAATGTACATTTTCTTCTAAGGAAACCTTAAATAGCCGTCCAGTAGAAATAATAGTTGGACGAAGCTCGCGGAGCTTCAGGATATTCTGTTCAGAGGTCCTAGAAAAAGTTATGTTGACATAAACAGGAGTGACATCTTAGTTTAAGAAGGGCTTTAACAGAGAAAAAAAGAGACTTGTTTCACAATTTTCACGGCGGGTGTGACCGTTCGGGAGGGGATGCTCACTCCTCCATGGCACCTGATCCCACCTCTATGTTGGAGGTCCGTGTTTGCTCTGCTTCAATATTGTATTGTTTATTGGACTTTTGAGCTTGACTACTGTTATTTATCTCCATTTACTTCATAGACCTCTTTATGTGGCTTTCATTTCGGTGATGTGATGAATCCGAAAATTTTGAAATTCTTTTCGAAACGCAACTCCTCCTATGTTAATAAACCTTGGTACATTTTATCTATTTATTGGTTTTAAGTTTCAAAGTAGATTAATACTGTTTTTCTATAATTCTAAGTCCAAAGTAGTAGATACACTGTAATAGTGTATATGTAGCTCAAGCAGATAATTACGTTTTTAAAAGACCTTTAAGACAATCCCATCGTTACATGTAAGGATAAGTCAAGTACAATGTATATTGTAAACGCAAAGGTTACCTGGTTTATAAAATGCTGCTTGTAACTAATGAGATTTCTTTGATAAATTCTCAAATTAGTGTTTACGAGGTTTTTGCGGTTTATGGGTTGGTCATACTAGCAAATTTTCTGCAATTAAAAGTATTTTTTTTTTTAAAAGAACAGAAATGTAAATACCTCTTAATATTTAATAGTACCAGTGTGAGAGGTATTTAGTAACAACCATTCTGTTTAATAAATTTGTTTCAAAAGTATCATGTTAATTACGATTTTTTTCTTCATATTTTTGGGAATATGCAATGAAAAGACTTAACTATTATTTCTGCATGGGAAGATCCTGACAAGTGGTAAATTGGTTAATTAATTGCTTCGAACCTACATTGTGTAAGGAATACGACAATGTTTACATTTATGTACACCACACATATTTGTCAACACAAATAACATGCACCAGATGGTACCCAGAAAATTGTACTTAAACTTAAGTGCATTATCTTACAGCTTTAACCTAGCTAAAAACTAATTACCTTCAAGATATTAATTTAATTAATTAATCAATAAACAGGACAGAACACAGTGAAGATTATAGCCAATAAGTTTTGAATGAAGGTTATGTTTTGATTTTCTCCTGTATTTCGAAAAGTCAAAATATCTAGCATACATAACATAATACTATATCGCCATTTGAATGAATTATACACAATTGACCTTTATTAAAATTTAGCAATTTATCCACTGTACAAAATTTACAAAACTGATATTCAAATATTAAAAACAAAAAAAAAAACATACATCAAAAATTATTTTCTTTTGTATAGCCTAAGTCTGTTCCTAAGATTTTAATGAATTTCAGTTGACTTTCTTGAACACATCTAGAACATTAGAGTATCGGATCTCTTACCTTTTCGCCAGACAGGTCTTCTTATATAACTACGACAGAGTACTTAAACAAGGTAGAAACAAATGATATAGGCATATATTTCAATTTTCCTAGCTTCAGGTGGACTTTATAATTACACACTTTGGAAAAAAAATGACCAGTTCAAAAGTACATGTATTTCGCTTCACAACATTTTGAATCGAGAGTTGCGGTATGAGACTTTAAAAACGAGTGCCACGATTCATGGTAAGCTTTGACAAGATAAAGATTACTGCCCAATACCTCTGTCTGTTTGTTTGTATGTTGTTTTACGACCTCCTCGAAAATTTTTCACTCACATGGAGAAGCCACCATCTGCCGGTGGAGAGCTGCAACTTTTGTCCTATACTCTGCACTGACAGCCATTGAGCAGTGGTGGATCTTTTTCGTACCCGCACCTTCTGCGAAACCGAACCTTGGTTTTATACGTCTCATTTGAAGAACTGGTTTCGACGTCCCAAAAGGGGATTCGAACTCGCGACTTAATTGGAATACTCCTTACTTCGCTACTCTAGAGCAGACACCCTAACCACTGCGCCACACAGGTGACAGCTAAATTTCTGTTAAAGTCCATAAAGTATTAACATCTTTCTCTTCTCTTGTCTAGGCGACTCCAGTCTTCCTTATTTGGACTTAAATTTGACATTTGACATGCGTATCCTAAATCCAGTTTAATCCCTCCAGTACATTCTATCTCCGTGACTAATTTCTCTCTTAAGATTTACTCCGAATAAGAATTTCCTACTTGCCATCACGCGATTAAGAAAATAAGTACACTTAAAATATTGTCCTAGTAGCGAATTAGGTCAGTGCTACATGTATAAACCATATTTCAAGCTAAGAAGAATGTGTTCCTTCTAGCTCTGTCTGAGAAAGAAAATAAAGCGAGAATACATTTTTTCGCCAAGTACAAATTTCTTAAAACTTGTTTAGAGGACCTTGAATCAAGGTCGGAACCTTTCACTCCAAGGTCACTTATCAACTATGGTCAAGAACTTGATAAGTAAACTTCGATCTCTGAGAAGAGCACAGGTCATGGTATAATTGTAAGAATCATTTTATCGCCCGCTTGGCGCATTGGTAAGAGAGTCTGCTCTAAAGTCGCGGAGTTTATCCTAACGTCGGGGGTTCGAATTCCACTGTGGGACGTGGAGACCGGTCCTTCGGATGAGGCCGTGTAAACCGAGGTCCCGTGTCGCAGTAGATGCTGGCACGAAAAAGATCCCTCACTGCTCAATGGCCTAGAGTGTCGAGTATAGGACAACATTTGCAACTCTCCACCGGCAAACGGTGCCTTCTCCATATGAGTGAAAAATTCTCGAAAGAGACATTACTAGTATAATCAACTAACACGTAACTAAAGGTATATAGTCAATCGGCAATCCTCGGCTGACTCCGCTCCGCTCCATTCAAACCTCGGATGTGATTGGTGGAGGAATCATTACATTTCTCCGTGCCTTATCACTCATTTCATATTTCGCTCTGCATAACGTTCTTCGAAAATGTTTCTTAATTTGTGCAATTCTTTATCGTGAACAGGTTTTTATTACATCCTCATGTTAATATGCTTTGAAAGCAAGAAAAAACTGGTGAGTGTACCACAAAAATAACTCCGATATCAATTGTATGAAATTTGAATGAAATTCAAATAAGATCACATGACTGAATCAGCAAGATGGTAGATCACCGTTGACGTCCGAGGTTATGTGCTCTCTCTCTCTTATATGTAAGTTTCATGCATGTTTGTTCAGAGAGAGAGAGAGAGAGAGAGAGAGAGAGAGAGAGAGAGAGAGCAATCTGGATAAGCCCTAGGGATAAATAGTGAAATCTGTAATGTTTTGCCATAATATGGTCCGAATTCTAAATAAATATCATTTATCTGTGTCGGGGGAGCTTGAGCAATCGATTAGCATCCCAATAGGGAAGTGAATTAAACAATCTAAATGCCACCAAGGGTAAAATTTATTATCAACTGTCAAATCGTTAGTACATGTATACATGCAGGAAAATTTCCAATATTATACCTTGCAATAATGCTTTTAATTAATACATGTAATTGCTTTAGTAAATCAAAGCATTCTCTACAGTTTTAGACAATTGTGGGTATATCAAATATCTTGCATTTTCAGGAGAGTTTCAAACTTTACAATTGGTATTGTACATCTGTCAATTTTACCTCCATGATAGAAAAATATAAATTTTATTTTATTGCTAATGATATACTAAAAACAACTTTTAAAATCTTTCCCGAAACATTCCGAGTACAAGCGTTCAATACCAAACGCCCCGTTGTAAACAAAACAGAAAAAAATGTCGTCTGGTCATGCAACTGCTCAACGACAATATTAAAAAAGAAAAGTGGCAGCAAGGTAAGATGTGTCCATTTTCACACCATATTGAAATTATTAATTAGGCCTAAGTACCTTCAAAAACTTCAATAAATAAATAAAAAACTATTGGACTGGTTATTGGAATAATGTGCTATTAAATTAATAAATACTTGCAGGAAAGACACTGATATTGGACTATTTTAATCTGTCCGGCCCGTGCACCATTTGTCAAACCCTGACTACTAATTGAAGGCCTATTCCTTAATATCTAGATATTTCCAGGCATGTAAAATATGAAAACTATATTTTAAAAAAATTTTAAAAAACGCCTGGAAAACGAGATATTTCGGGCTATTGTAGGCCCTACGTTTTTGTTAATATTGGCAACTCATGCCCATATTCACCAATTTAATTAAGTTCAATTGATAACCCTATAGCATTACGATATTTTAATTAAATAATTGTATATCCCCCCTTCCCTTTAGGGTCCGTGAATAAACATGTGTCATGTGGTCCTCGTTTGTGTCTGATTGATTTGCATATCTTCATGGATGTAGTACGTTTTAGATTTTTTCAGACTTATTGGCCCTATGAGTCAAAAAAGGGCCAAAAATTTTTTGGGATTACATATCATTTTGTATACCAATTCAAATTACAAAAGCTCATCATATATATTTTGGAACTTTCTCCCCTTCTCCCGGTTTATTTTATCACAGAAGTTTTTTTTTTATTTATCTACACAAAATCTTATCCAGGAAAACTCTTGACCCAGAAGCCCCATTAATAAAGTAATCATAGCTAACATGATTTCATACACTAACATCTGTCAATATCATAGGGTTAGTGACGATTCAATTTTTAGTTCTTTTATCTTCGAGATCGTCCGTCACTAACGCAGAGGTAAATAACAAAGTAATAATGAATAAAGAACATTCACGCCAGTATTATAAGATTGAGATCTGATAATAGAATGGGGTTTTATGAAGTTGAATGAGTCTTGTTAGCACATTTAATTATATGACTTTTAAAAATTACATTGCAGAGAACATGTCAGTCATACATGTTATAGAATTGGGTGTCCGTTTTACAAAAGAACGTACGACTAAGACCAAAATTTGATTCTGCTCATTACTTTCTATTTTACATTTATTTTAATTTTGTCTTATCTTTTGAAAAAGAACAAACCATTTTCTATGCAAGCAATTTCAAAAAGAATGAATAATTCTACAAAACTTTACTTTCAACTAAAGATTTTGATTTTGGTTTTAGTCGTTAAGTTCTTTTGTGAAACGGGCTCCATGCAGGTCTATTAACTCTCTCTCTCTCTCTCTCTCTCTCACACACACAAACTTGCAAATGTACTGTACAGTGTACAAGTGCATAATTGGGGTTAAAAAAAAACAAACTTCATTCAGAAGTCAAACTGAATTTAAATAACTATTTTTGGAAGTTAACATTGACCTGCCACTTAGTAAAGTTAAATAATATTTGAACAACTGTTATTTAGATTGTAACTTACACGAAATGAAAAGATAGGATCAGACCTTTATTTATTTTTAGTATAATTACTCTAATTATATCCCTTTTCACTTTTTCTTGTTAACATTTATTTTACTCTATTTAAATTTTGAAAGAAATAGTAACATTTCCCCTGGCTTTGATTTAAAAAATGCTTTTAAAAACGTAAACGCTGAATTTAAACCTAAATAGTAAATACATGTACATGTATTTCAGTATATAACAAAATATTGCTTTAACAAATCTCTTTTTTTCTTTTGAATGGCTCAATGACTATTATACAAAAAATGCACAACGTTCTTCCAATCATGGTTGTGCATTTAATTTATTTAAGATATTTAAAAATACGTAGTAAATGTAAATCTTTTACAGCAAACGAATTCAGTTATTTATTTACTGCGTTAAAGTGGCCATTGTATCAAATATTTATACCTATTTATCATAAATAAACAACCTTGCTGGTGAATTTTAATTGAACAGCGTCTACATAATGCACATGTATCTATAGATGTAAGTTTTAGGATTTTTCGACATAATAAGAGAAACAACACAAACTGGTTTGAAAACGTATTCAAATCTGTTATCCGATAGGAATATGTACGTACTAAAAACTAATGTAGAAGTAATTAATTAATGTGCATAATAATTGGATTCTATTTCAGTAGCTGTTACTTCAATGCTTATTATCATTACTTAGATAACAAAGTTATGTAAAAATTGTAAGTAATATAAAGGATTTTATCAATTTTGTTTCATTCATTTTTCTTCAGTTCGAGCTTGTGGTTTATATACCGAAATTTGAAATGCGCATGCACTGCATCTTTTATATTGACCAATCCTTACGAAAAAGCCAAAGAAATGAAATATAAATTTTGAGTAATATTCCAAATACTAGGATTTAAGTTCAATCTTCAGCAAAAAAAAAAAATCCCATCTAAGAACTAGTCTCATTTAAATACTTTAAAGGAACTGCAATAGTAAGTAACGAAAAATGTTGCATATCTGAAAACATGCTAGCAAATTGCAAGCGGAATTAGAGTTAAACAAAACAAGTAAATCTTACTCACGGTTTACATATCTTGGAATCTGAACGTGTTCCAGTTGCTCCCGTGAAGTTTTATCGGCATTGTGTAGAATATTATGTCATTGAGGATAGTAATCGTTGGATCGATTAATTGAGAATGATTCATTTACAAATTAATGCGCTTTGTCTTGTAACATTCAGGCTTAGAGGCGCTGGAATGGGCAAAATTGAAAAAATAAATTCTGGCAGGAGTGACACTTTAAAAAAGGATATCTAAAATTGTCTTTGTAGTAAGCGATACGAAGGTCTGAGTTCGCGGACAGCAATTTTAAAGACAATATCAGAACTCAAAACAAATATTATTTCGAAAACGTGTGATTTTTTCCAAAGATCTGACCTTGCAGTAGAAACCTAAAATATAATAATAATTTTGTACCCAAGATAATATTTGAACATACAAGTTCCTCTTGTTGGTATGTTAAATTGGGTATCGTTGTCAAGTCTAAAGAAACATCGTAATCATTGAATGGGTGATAATTACAAATCTGGCCCAATGTCTATCTCGGTCTCAGCTCCATTGAAATTTTCATTAAAGCTCCCATACGCTAGAATTGCATTATCACTGTTGTTAAAAGCTGGATAATTATTGTGTAGAAATGTTAAATCGTAGGCTTACCCACTAACAGAAAGGGTGACTTTATTGGCCATTTTGGGACCATTGAAAAAGATTTGACCTATATTTTCCTCTTGTGTTCTACAGCATCGTTTGACGTCATCAGTCATCTTCAATCCACTTAGTTGTTAAAGACTTCATTTAATTGTCACACATCTGCAAAGAAAGTCATATGGGAAAAATTACAAGTTAGCGTAACGCAGCATGATGCTAGAAATTCCAAACTGCACTATGTCGTTAATAATGAGAGTACGTATAAAACTATCGATGAATTTAATCTTGTATAGTGAAACGCTTTGGAATTCGTTCTCCTTTGAAATGTAACTGTTCTTTGAAGACACTTTATATGTTTTTCTGTTCTTTTTATTATGTACATGTATTTCTATATCAATCTTAAATTTTGGTAAACTATTCGAAGCATTGGCTTCACAAGATATTTTGCTTTTTTCTTTCTTTTTTCATTTTTAGTAAATATAGATTTTTACTTGGAGTAGTAACTAAAATAAAATTAAAAATTCTGATGATACATGTTGCGAACTGTCGCAATTTTAATGTATTTTCTAGAATTTTGATGATGTACATGTATAATCTAGAATGTTCTATATGTTACGAGAATGAATTATCAAGAAGTCTTTAGAATATGTCAGAATGTAATGACTAGAATTTTATAGAAGTTTCTATTTCAAGATATTTCAGTAATACTATATATATGAGAGTTTTTGTGATCTTAAATATATATTGAAAAAATTATTGAGTTTATTGATTCAAGGTAGAAGAAAAATTGAGTACATATCAGAAACATTCTGATTATCTTTGCCAATGTGGTATTGTAATTGTTATCCCCTGTGGATTTGTTATTTGCCTTTAATTGTCAAAATAAATTATAAAAAGAAGATTTCCGTGTGATTGTGATTTGCCACAATACATACATATTTAAGATCTAAGAATTTAGAGTAAATGTTCAATCTTTTACCTCAAATGCTCTCACAATAATGCACTGACATATAGCCAACATTTTGTTATAATAATTTGTATCACATTTTTTGTCTTAAATAGTAGAATTCCCCAGTTGTTATAATGTAGAAAACGTATGCTGCATAAACGGCTAAATTACAGAAAGAATTTTAACTTACCTTGAGTAAAAAATCGTATAAGTTGTCTTCATAAATTTTAATTTTCCAGTACACGAAAGTCAAGAGAAGAATTAAGAATAATATATAAATAAATAAAATAAACATCATCTTACAAAAAAAGAAAAAAAAAACCCTTATTTATTAGCCTTATAAATCGTCGATTTATATCGCACTATATCAAAGATTTCCACAATATAATGGTGTTCTGTGACTACCTTTTTCATTTGCATTTGACTCAATGTTTACAATGGACGGCAGATTTAAATCCCACACGCGAACTGTTCTGTTATTTATGAACTGTCTCCGTTATTAGGAGTGTGTAACTACCTTCCACAGATCGTTAATATGCAAATGGACCCTCAGGTGCTTAGGTTTAAATTGGAGCTGAAAAATTCAGGAAAAAATTCCTGGATTTCTAAGTGCGAACTTATTGCAATGATGTCGTAGTTAAGAATTAAACATTTTATGCATATGTCATAAACATAATACACCCGGTTACTACATGTAGCCCCCTACCAACCCCCAAACCAACAAATTCAAAAGAGGGTTAATATATCTTTTAATTATATTTATATTTAACTTTTTTTTTATCAATATGTACATGTAAACGTATGAGTCAAAAAGACAAAACTCAATGTCGAAGTACCCTTAAGTTTTTAGGAGCGAAATGAATGTTTGCTTTCACTTTTTCAATCCCACAACATAAGTCACAATTAAAACAACTATTACATGTATTTTAAAAATAATATTCCCATTTAGTCAAATGGTCAAATTCCAAGGTCAAACAAATAGAAATATATGTCTTACTATGTAATGAACGTGATATATAGAGTGGTATAGGATTACAGTAAGCAACAAAATGCCCTTTATGTGATCATCCGGAGGAACCGACTCGTTTATTTAATAAGATCAAAAGGTCGAAAGTCAACAACGACTTCATCAATGAGAAATTGTGGACAGAATCTATCTTTAAATGAGATGTTTGATGCAAAGGGAAGGAACTTATTGATTCCAGAGTCAAGAGTTCAAAGGTCAGAGAGAGTGATTAGTGTTCATTATCACGTGACCTCTATATAAGGTCAACAGATGAAAAAAAAACGTCATGTTAATGACTTTAAAGGGGTGAAGCTCTCTTCTTTGACTGTTGTGCACTTTGTCTGAAAAATTAGGCAAATGATGCTAATTTATGACCTAAGAAATAAAGATTTTTAGTCCCTTCTTTGATTTTTTTAAAAAAATAAGTCATGATATGAATATATTATCTTTTCACATTAATTGTAAATTTTGTACATGTAATTAGAAAATAAAAATTTAGTTCTAAAAAACAGTGATCAGAAAATACGACCTTCCTAATACATGCTATATACTTAAGGAGACTTTATCACATAAATCATGCGTGCATCACAAAGCAGTGTTATATGAAGCTCAATTAAAAAAAAAGACATACTTTTTGAACTCTTTACCTAATTTTAAAAGTACCACGTTACACACACAATAAAAAATCTTTCAAAGAGCAGAATTGTTCTA
Organism: Saccostrea cuccullata; assembly: GCF_032062105.1. Lineage (NCBI taxonomy): Eukaryota > Metazoa > Mollusca > Bivalvia > Ostreida > Ostreidae > Saccostrea > Saccostrea cuccullata. Next base: position 792,755 of record NW_026918900.1, on the reverse strand, counting down.
TAACGTTTCATCTATCCCTGAGTATAGCAACCTTAAGTTATGTATTACTGTTACACAATGATAATATAAATTTGATTACTATTTAATTCAGTAATATTTCAAGTATTAATAATTATTACAAATAATGTTCAGTTTTATATTTTCGTAAATGTATTAACCATATTTTCTTAATGAATATTATGTATTTTCTGTCGATATTTAAGTCCTCTTTCTTGCTAAGATATTTAATAAATACAAACAACACGGGTTCGAATCCATTGCGGGACATTGACCCTCGAATTAGACAGTATAAGCCGAGGCCTCGCGTGCCGCAGTAGATGCTGGCACGAAAAAGATCCCCTCGCTGTTGAAGTTCTAAATTTGCAACCTTCTACCGGTAAGTGGTGGTATATCAATATCAGGGAAATATTCTTGAATGGACTTCAACCACAGACACCACAAACCCCACAACCCTGGACAAATTTTCTGCTTCTTATACACTGTCAGGAATCGGACAATGTACAAGAATGCGCTGCATGACCACTCCACTGACTGGCATCTGGTACTGATAAGATGTCTCCTACGCATCTTGTAAATTGATCATAAATACACGATCTCCTGTACATAGGAAGACAATGAAAAGCTAATTATTACTTTCACCAAGATTTCTTTGGTTGAACAGACAATGAAGATGAACTTTATATCCATTAAGATATGATTTGATGATATCTGACACTTACATTCAAAATAAAATCTGGAACGCACTTTGCATCAGTATCGTTAACCATCCTTTATAAACGAACAAGTGTAAGCTATGACTTTATTGTCATTTGAACCTTTGCTTGTTTGATATTGCCATTGACGATTTTATGATAAAGCTGTTTTCATACAGTGTAATACTGTATCATCGTCTTCCCTAATCAAGTGTAGTGTTATACATAATGATTCAAAATAAGACACTATCGATATTAAATTCTTAGACCTCAAATAGATTTTTTTTTTTTTTGGCAGAAAATTTGAAAATCTTTACTCAGTGACATAATCACCTAATAACTTTATCATTAAAAGATATTTTTTAAGAATTCTAAAAATTCAGACGTTTTCGTAATGGCACATTTTTGATGACCTTGCGGAAAACTTCTGAATGAATTGTCGGAATGTCATACATTTGCAAATCTATGTTAACACGACCTCTGGCTTTCGATGCGAGTGAATAATAACCCTAATTCATGCTTTCAAACGTCGTGCCGTAAAAATTTAGATAAGATCTTATTTGAGGTCTCTACACATGGTATATATAATGTGGAAAAGTGAAAGTTGTGATCTTATCAAAATATTTAGAAAATAGAAATTTAATATATACATCTCGAGAGTGTATATAGGCGCGATATAGGAACACTTAGCATGCTTTTGCACAAAATGTCTGTCCGTCGAAAAAGAGATATTGTGGGAAATGTAATAGTAGCTATCTTCCAGTATTTAGGCGGGCCGAGGAAAAGCTAAGATTTATGGTGAATACACATCGAGTTTTTTTTGTATATGTTACACAAGTAGAATTAAACAATAAATAAAAAATTATTTCTCAATAATTTCTCCGCTCTGCGCCCACAGTTGATTCTCTGATGTGACTATTATGTAACGAATGATTCGAAAACGCATTTCACTGTTAAAGCCTTAAGTGGCGTTAAGGAGATACGAATGTAAGAATGCTTAGAATTGTTTGGATTAAGAATGCATAGAATTGTTATCGTTCAATTGTTATCATTACGACTGTGCACCCTAAATGCCCTGAGGGAGGAGGAATTTCTTTGCAATTTTAAGTTGATGATGATACGGAAGAAAGTACAAGAAAAGAGTAGACACATGAGAAATGATTCATATAACTTCAACTGCATATGACAGGTCCACAGGATCAGGGTGGGCGGTGGGGGTGGGGGCTCCAATAATTTTGCGCCATTTCTCTCCTTCATGTATATATAGGAGAGAAAAGTAAATTCATTCTCGCTTCTCTACAGTAATCTCTGACGACTTCCCCTTTTTTGCATGTCAAGAATTTCCATATACTTACCCCATTCCCCCCTCAGTATCCATGTGAAATTGCTTCCTACGTTTCTTTGATATAATGATAGTTATTTGATTATTTAAAAAGTTTAATTTAAGTTTTATTTTTACTAACGTTAAAAAGATAGATACGTCGTGTATGATATTTTCTAGTTAGAGATGAGTTAGTGTTAAATTCTCATCCTTTTAATCTGAAGGATCCCGAAAGAAGGGGAAATTATTCTATAAACCCAATCTCTACATAAGCTACATACATCTTTAAGAAATATACACATTAATCCAGACAATATCTTTGATGTTAGATTGATAAAGTGTATTGTTTATATTGCTATCGCAAAATGACTGCGGAAGACAGTTTTCCGGTACATGAAGTTTAAATAATAAGTACACTCTACATCTTTAATTATAGGTCAAGAGACTGTCATATTTTCTGCCTCCTTTCTGAAACTTGCACTCTCGTGGAGAATCATCCATATTAATTTATCAAGAATAAAAGCAATTCCTTGACTGACATCAAAGAAAAAAAATGGTTGTAATGAATTAGAACGAAGTAAGAACGTGCATGTCGATGCATGTACGATTCCTAATTACCCATTATCCCCAATTTTTTTTTGTTCACTTTTCCAACTAATCTTGAAATTACGCTTCTTGATTCCTTGAAAAGAAGAATTTGTCATTCTCTAGCCATATATGACTGGAAATAAGAAACATTTGCAGAAATACACTTTCAGCGAGCATTTACTAATTAATCCTTTGTGACATAAATTAGTCTTAAAGAAATAAGGGGCCATTCATCTTCTTTGTTAATGGGCATGAAACAACTCGAGTTTCCTTGTTTGTGCAAAACATTGCATGTTAATTTTTTAACATCACTCCTTTAGCTGTTTACAATCAAAATGGGTGTGAAATAAGTTCTAATTTTGTTTTATTGGGCTATTTTTTTTTCTGAATATTTATTATTTATCATGTTCTAAACACCCATTCATGATCAGCGGAGGAATATAGTATTTATACATGCTATATTTAAACCTACAATGCAAAACACCAATAAACAGAATATATTTCTCGTAAACCTGTCACATATCGGGAGACGTTGTTGTATGGGAGGTATGTAGTAAAAAGATTATCTCTGTAAGGAATAAAAAAAATAACTTACCGTTTTAGAGATTTCCCAATTTCTTACACAAGTTATCCATGAAATACAGAGTCTGAACTAATCGGGGTTACTCAGAGACAATCTAAATCACGTGTAACTCCGAATAGTGTCTTTTCATATATAAAAATTGCAGTGGCATAGACTAAAACATGGATAAGACGGAAACTGAACTCGAGTGTTGTACGATTGAATGGGTCATATTTATATGTTGACTATTTTAGATCAGTCTTTTCTTTTCTTAGCTATACTGAGAATATCTACAAAGGCTTTAAATGTTGACACATTCCCGTATAATAAATGGTTTTATTATACCTCTACTGATTTTTTACTATATAAAAGTTAATCGATATATTTTGCTGATTACTGAAAATCACCGTGAATAAACCGAGATTCCCTGCAAAAAAGTACGTTTTTTTTTTATGAACTGATACACACCTATTCGGAACCCTCAGCATTTTCTTTCAACTTAGGACAAACTTAAAAATGTTCCGAGTAAACTCATGAATATTCATTAATGAATCGAAATGCATCGCGAGTCAACTGGTCCCATATCAATCAAAAAGAACCAGTTTACTGGAAGCGAACGACAACAGAAATGGCGAGCTCAAGATTTGCGTAATGTTACTTTCGATTTTACGAAAGCCCAGAAGGCTCATTCGAGATTCGAGTTTCCAAATACGAGATTCGAAATTCGAGATTCAAAATTCGAGTTTCGAGATTCAAGATCCAAACGAACCAATCAAAAGCGGGTTCAACATTTGATTACTCCTCTTTATTATGTTTTTACTATCAAGAAATAATTCAATATAATTATATCAAATGGGTCATTTGATTAAATTACAATGCAAGAAAAAGTGTTATATATATTAGACGTAAATTAATTTAAATAATTAATGGATTTTTGATCAGCAAAAAATATATCAATTTATATTATAGATTCTTAAATATTAAATAGATTACATATATCAGGAGTATATATATTTTTGTATCGTCAACTAAGTACCGGCCAGGAGGCGGTCGGCTCTATGATATGAAAGTTCGAAGTTGCTGTGCGTTTCTGCGGAGTTAAAACAATTTAGATAAAAAATATTTAACATTAATATAGTAGTATATTAAAAAGAGCGTCTTAAGGTTAAAGAAGAACGCACCATAAACATAAAATTAAAAATTCTTATGAAGAATGAGGTAAATATTTCATCCAATCCTATTTATGAACTTAGACATGTTTGAGGTGCGGAGAAAATTAGGACATGTGTTGGGCGTAGTCTAAAGCAAAGACCGCGTTATGTATATTACGCAATTTTACTTTCTCTATTCAAACGGGATTTGTTGTACGTATTTATTTTAAAATGACGTGTACATATATCAACATTTTGAAACATATGTTTAAATGTTAATTCATTAAAAGACTTAGCAGGCTACAGAATATTACAAGATTTGGCCCTTAGCAGACAAGGATAACACGTTTTACAATGTGCCAAGAATTTTCCCGCTACAACTCAAAGAGAAGAAATGTAGTGGCGGATCTAGAGGGACCATAAAAGGAACAATTAATTGGTTTGCGGCCGATTTTTGACGCTTGCGTCAATATATGTTTCTTGTCTTAATTTTTAGAAAAACGCACGTGTGGACAAGACCCCCCCCCACCCCCATCCCCTTGATATTGAACCCCAGGGCTTATTTCTCTGTTAAGTGTAACCTTACAATACGAAAAAATCGCTGGCGTAAAACCCCCAGAATAATCGCTCAACCAAAAAAAAAAACAAACAAAAAAACAAAAAACAAAAAAAAAAAACAAAACAAAACAAAAAAAAAACACAATTTTATTACCCCACTTTACAAGAAAGAATGCTGTTTACGGAGAAAATGTGGGATTATTACGTGATGCAGAGTCAGTCCGATAGCATGGACTAAGACAGAAATACATTGTATATTTAGAGACAGTGACTGCAGTGGCGGATCCAGAGGGGGGGTTACGGGGGTTGCAACCCCCCCCCCCCCCCCCTTTGGATTTGCAATTTAAGAGAAAGAGAAATAAGAAAGTTCCAATTTTTTCGTTGTGTTTTTACTATAGGAAATGTAAGGTGAAAAGCTAATGTTGTATTATATAAAGAAATTCGGTTGTAAAAACAAAATAAAAACCCTCCCTTTACAAAATAGGATTTTCAGGTTCGGAGATTTATTTTCCTTTCTTTTTCAAACACTTTCTGGTAATGTATACAAGTACTTTTTCCCAGATTGATCAACGTCCCACTTTCAAAAACCATACTCCACCCTGTATCTATATTCTATTGAGTTATTTAACTATATGTATGTGTACGTTTTAACTGTTTTCGCCTTCAACCCCCGCTTTTGAAAAATACTTCAACCCCCCCCCCCCCTTTGAAAAATTTCTGGATCTGCGCCTGCAGTGTGAATCGACATTTAAAGTTAAAACAAAACTAGTTCTAATTGTAACGGGGACCGTTACAGATGTTCCCCAAACGCTCCCCAACTCCATTTTTGTGCAAATTTCCTTTAAAACTTTTTTTCAATATGCTTAGTATCGCTGGATTTCATATAAGAATTTTAAAAGCTACAATAATATCACTTTTTTGTCATTTAACGCATTGTTCACAAACGCACGTGCATGCACATGCAAGGTGATCATGACATGTTGTCTAAACCATTAACATATCTTTATATTCCAGAAATCAATAAAATGTCATAAAAATATAAATTTTACCGTTTTTCAAACATATTGTTCATTTTACGCATTGCGTGTGCGCATGTGCATGCAAGCACGTCCTTGCATTCAATTTTGATACCAATATCATGTAGGAATCCATAATACCTATTCATATTCTAAACTTCATCCTGATTTGTTGAGAAACAAGAAAGATATAGGCATGTAAAGTTTCAGCCAATGAGATTGCAGCAGACGTGGATTTATGTGCTTTCATGATAATTCTTATATATCATGCTGTAGATCTTGATAATATGTGACTAAGTTCAAAATTTCAAAGGATTATGACGTAAAACAAGAAAGATATTGAAACTTTAGTTTCAGCCAACCAGAGCAAAGCGCACGTGCATGCGCGTAAGATCTTGCAATTTTGACCATGTCATCTTGTCCATACTACTACTATATTCATGCATTGTGAGTTTCAAAAAATTCCATCAAGAAATAGAAAAATTACGGCTTCATCCATTATCTTGGTAATTTCACATGTTGCACGTGCGCGCTCTTGCCAGCAAACGCGCATGTACGTGCTTTCATGAAAATTATTATATATCATGCTGTAGATCTTCATATTGTGTGACTAAGTTCAAAATTTCAAAGTATTATGACGAAAAATAAGAAAGATATTGAGACTTTAGTTTCAGCCAATCAGAGCGAAGCGCACGTGCATGCACGTGAGATCTTGCTATTTTGACCATGTCAACACGTCTATACTACTAATATATACTTATATTATGAGTATCAAAGCATATAATCAAAAAATAGAAAAGTTACGGCTGTATCTATTATTTTGGTCATTTCACGCGTTGCACGTGCGCACTCTTGCAAGCACGTGCGCGCAAAATGACCTTCGTTCCGCAAATCTACATAACATGCCTACTGACCCTAAAAAGGTTTCACCTAAGTCGGACGTGTAGTTTACAAGATCATTCGCGGAAAAGATTTTCCCAGGAAGAAGAAAAATAATAATAATAATAACTAGTGCTAATTGTAACGGGGACCGTTACAGATGTTCCCCAAACGCTCCCCGACTCCCTTTTGGTGCCATATTCCCTGTAATCTCTATTAAATAAGAAATACTTGAAGGAATTTAGACTTAATCAAGGTCTTCCCAGAAAAATACAAAATATATTTAAAAATAGGCATTGCATGCGTGTTCATGTGCGTAACGACCATATTATTTTGTCTACACTATCTAAAATTTTAATATTACTTAATATCAAAGCATTTAATCCAAAAGTATTAAAAATATACTCATTCGAGTGTATTTTTAATTTTACTCATTTCACGTGCACGCACGTGCATAATGACTACACCTTCTTGTAGGAGTCCCTTATATTTATCTATGTTCTAAATCCCATCCTGTTTGGTTGAAAAACAAGGGAGTTATAGCCATTTGAAGTTTCAGCCAATCAGATTGCAGCACACATGCATGCGCGTGATTTCATAAATTTTTATCTTTATCGTATTGAAGGATATCCTAATGCATGACTATATTTTAAATTTCAAAGCATTTCGTCGAAAAACAAAGGAGATATGACCATTTAAAGTTCCAGCCAATCAGATTGCAGCACACGTGCATGTGCGTGATTTCATGAATTTTTTTCTATATCATATTTGAGGATATCCTAATGCATGGCTATGTTTTAAATTTCAAAGCATTTCGTCGAAAAACAAAGGAGATATAGCCATTTCAAGTTTCAGCCAATCAGATTGCAGCACACGCGCATGCGCATGCTTTCATGAACATTCTTATATATCATGCTGTAGATCTTCATAATGTAGGACTATGTTCAAAATTTCAAAGGATTATGACAAGAAACAAGAAAGATATTGAGACTTTAGTTTCAGCCAATCAGAGCAAAGCGCACGTGCATGCGCGTGAGTTCTTGCTATTTTGACCATGCCAGCTTGTCTATATTACTAATGTATCCTTACATTATGAGTTTCAAAAAATTTCATCAAAAAATAGAAAAGTTACGGCAATATACATTATATTGGTCATTTCACGTGTTGCACGTGCGCGCTCTTGCAAGCACGTGCGCGCAAAATGACCTTGATTCCGCAAATCTACATAACATGTCTACTGACCCTAAAAAGGTTTTACCTACATCGGACGAACAGTTTACAAGATCATTCCCGGACAAAAAAGTACCCAGGAAGAAGAAGAAAAATAACTAGTGCTAATTGTAACGGGGACCGTTACAGATGTTCCCCAAACGCTCCCCAACTCCCTTTTGGTGCCATATTCCCTGTAAGCTTCATTAAATAAGACAAACTCGATGCATTTAAGACTTGAATAACGTTTACCCAAAAGTGTACCAAGTTCATTCAAATTTTGCGTGCGCATGTGAATGCATGTGCGTAATGACCATATCATCTTGTCTACACAATCTATATATTTTAATATACTTAATATTAAAGTATTTAATCCAAAAGTATTAAAAAGATACGCTCATTCAAGTGTTTTTTTTTTATTTTGCTCATTTCACGTGCACGCACGTGCATACATGAGCATGGTGACCATACCTTCTTGTAGATGTCCATTACATCTATCTATCTTCTAAATCCCACCCCGTTTGGTTGAAAACCAAGGGAGTTATAGCTGTTTAAAGTTTCAGCCAATCAGATTGCAGCGCACATACATGCACGTGTATGCATGTGCATGGTGACCATATTTTCTTGTAGTAGTCCAGTATATCTATCTATGTTCCAAATCCCATCCTGTTTGGTTGAAAATCAAGGGAGTTATAGCTATTTAAAGTTTAAGCCAATCAGATTGCAGCGCACGTGCATGCACGTGTTTTCATGATAATTGCTATATATCATGTTGTAGGATATCCTAATGCATGGCTATTTTCAAAATTTCAAAGGATTTCGTCAAAAAACAAGAAAGATATTGAGACTTTAGTTTCAGCCAATCAGAGCAAAGCGCACGTGCATGCGCGTGAGATCTTGCTATTTTGACCATGTCATAATGTCTATGCTACTAATATACCCTTATATTATAAGTTTCAAAGCATTTCATCAAAAATTTAAAAAGTTACGCCTATATCAATTAAATCGGTCATTACACATGTTGCACGTGCACGCTCTTGCAAGCACGTGCGCGCAAAATGACCTTCGTTCCGCAAATCTACATAACATGTCTACTGACCCTAAAAACATTTCACCTTAGTCGGATGTATAGTTTACGAGATCATTCCCGGACAAAAAAGTACCCAGGAAGAAGAAGAAAAATAATAATAATAATAATAAGAAACAGAGTAAAAACAATATGTTCCCCAACTTCGTTTGGGGAACATAATAATAATAATAATAATAATAATAATAAGAAACAGAGTAAAAACAATATGTTCCCCAACTTCGTTTGGGGAACATAACTAGTGCTAATTGTAACGGGAACCGTTACAGATGTTCCCCAAACGCTCCCCAACTCCCTTCTCGTGCCATATTCCCTGTAAGTTTCATTAAAGAAGGCAAAATCTATGCATTTAAGACGTAAACAACGTTTTCCCAAAAGTATACCAAGTATTTCAAATTTAAGCAATGCAGGCGTGCGCATGTGATTGCATGAGCGTTATGACGATATCATCTTGTCTACACTATTTTACTCATTTGCACGTGCACGCACGTGCATGATGACCATACCTTCTTGTAGGAGTCCATTATGTATGTCTATGTTCTTAATCCCATCCTGTTTGGTTGAAAAACAAGGGAGTTATAGCCATTTAAAGTTTAAGCCAATCAGATTGCAGCGCACGTGCATGCGCGTATTTTCATGACAATTATAATATATCATATTGTAGGACATCTTAAAGTATGCTTATGTTTTAAATTTCGAAGCATTTTGTAAAAAAACAGAAAAGATATTGAGATTTTTGTTTCAGCCAATCAGAGCAAAGCGCACGTGCACGCACGTGCATGCATGTGAATGGTGACTATACCGTCTTGTAGGAGTCCTTTACGTTTATCTATGTTATAAATCCCATGCTGTTTGGTTGAAAACCAAGGGAGTTATACTCATTTAAAGTTTAAGCCAATCAGATTGCAGCGCTCGCGCATGCGCGTGATTTCATGAAAATTTTTATATATCATATTGTAGTACATCCTAATGCATGTCTATGTTATAAATTTCAAAGCATTTCATCATAAAACAAAAAAGATATTAAGATTTCTGTTTCAGCCAATCAGAGCAATGCGCACGTGCATGCGCGTGAGTTCATGCAAATTTGACCATGTCATCTTATCTACACAACTTATATATCTTTATATAATGAGTTTCAAAACATTTTATCAAAAAATATAAAAGTTACAACCATATTAAATATATCAGTCATTTTACTCATTGCACGCGCCCGCACGTGCATGCGAATGCGCGCAAAATGACCTTCGTTCGGCACATCTACACAACATGCCTACTAACCCTAAAAAGGTTTTAACTTAGTTTGGTGAACAGTTTCTGAGAACACTTCCGGACAAAAAAGTACCGGAGAAGAAATAAGAAGAAAAAAGAATAATAATAATAACTAGATGAGATCTCGTTGCGAGCAACGAGTGGGTCTTCCGTTCGATTCTTGATGAAATGAGATCAGATTTTGATTGAGATTTTCATTCTTAAGTAATGATCTTCCATATTCTGTAAAAAGACATTGAACAAAAAAGACTTCTAAAATCGACTTTTGGCCCCTCACGGCCCCTAATATTAGGGATCAGCCCTTTTTTCTTCATAACATTTTAAAGCTCTCAGGATTATGAACACTTTTCGTTCAACAACTATTCAGAGATTCTTTTTCGTTTTCGAGTTATTCGGACAAGAAATATTTAGGGGCCAACCCTTCAACTCCCTAATGGGGACGTTTAGCGAAAAATGAATGGTTGCATATTGTTCAGAACATCATTTTGAACATCTTTTGTTCAATATTACTTATCAATATGTTTCTCACTTTTGAGATACAAAGCGTCAAAGATTTTTTTCTTCTGGGCCCTTGTTGCCCCTAATTATGTAATATACGACTTTAAAATCATAATATACAGTTGTAGATTGTTCAAATAAACATTTTTGCTTCAGTAATGTACTACAAATTATTGACTGTTAAAGAGTTATCGAAAAAAGACTTTTAGCCCCTCTTGACTCCTAATTTGAGTGTCCAGCCCCTTTTTCTGGATTTCATCTTAAAGCTCTTACGATTTTGAGTACTTTTTGTTCAACAACTAATCAGAGATTCTTTTTCGTTTTCGAGTTATTCGGAAAAGAAATATTTAGGGGCCAACCCTTCAACTCCCTAATGGGGACGTTTAGCGAAAAATGAATGGTTGCATATTGTTCAGAACATCATTTTGAACATCTTTTGTTCAATATTACTTATCAAAATATTTCTCACTTTTGAGATACAAAGCGTCAAAGATATTGTCTTCTGGCCCCTTGTGGCCCCTAATTATGTAATATACGACTTTAAAGTGATAATATACAGTAGTAGATTGTTGAAATAAACATTTTTGCTTCAGTAATGTATTACAAATTATTGACTGTTAAAGGGTTATCGAAAAAAGACTTTTAGCCCCTCTTGGCCCCTAATTTGAGTGTCCAGCCCCTTTTCTGGATTTCATCTTAAAGCTCTTAGGATTTTGAGTACTTTTTGTTCAACAACTATTCAGAGATTCTTTTTCGTTTTCGAGTTATTCGCAAAAGAAATATTTAGGGACCAGCCCTTCAACTCCCTAATGGGGACGTTTAGCGAAAAATCAATGGTTGCATATTGTTCAGAACATTATTTTGAACATCTTTTGTTCAATATTACTTGTCAAAATATTTCTCACTTTTGAGATACAAAACGTCAAAGATTTTGCCTTCTGGCCCCTTGTGGCCCCTAATTGTGTAATGTACGACTTTAAAATCATAATATACAGTTGTAGATTGTTCAAATAAACGTTTTTGCTTCAGTAATGTTTAGGAAAATATTGATTGTTAAAAAGTTATTGAAAAAAGACTTTTGGCCCCTCTTGGCCCCTAATTTGAGTGTCCAGCCCCTTTTTCTGGATTTCATCTTTAAGCTCTTAGGATTTTGAGCACTTTTTGTTCAACAACTATTCAGAGATTCTTTTTCGTTTTCGAGTTATTCGGACAAGAAATATTTAGGGGCCAACCCTTCAACTCCCTTATGGGGACGTTTAGCAAAAAACGAAAGGTTTCAGATTGTTTAGAACATTATTTTGAACATCTTTTGTTCAATATTACTTATCAAAATATTTCTCACTCTCGAGATATAAAGCGTCAAAGATTTGGCATTCTGGCCCCTTGTGGCCCCTAATTATGTACCATACGTCATAAAAATTATAATATATAGCTGTAAATTGTTGAGATAAACATTTTTGCTTCAGTATTATATTACAAAATATTAACTGATAAAGAGTTATCGATTAAAGATTTTTGGCCCCTTTCTGTCCCTAATGTGATGAGTCAGCTTTTTTTTCTTGATATCATTTGAAAGATCTCGTTGTTCTGCACAAATGATGTTCAGTATGTTCTTACAAAATATTTATACTTTAAAAGATATGATGCAAATTGTCTCCAAAAATCACTCGTGATTCATGTCCTAAATTTTGACCCCTACCGAGTTTCAATACTAGATACTTCCGGAAACTATCCAAACTCCCAGTAACATGGGGACATGTCCTCTATCATTACTGAAAATTTCAGCGCTCTAGCTCAAGCCGTTTTCGAGAAAATGAACGGACAAGGAGGTCCTCTGAATTTTGATAAAAGGGCGGTAACTCTAGACCGGAAGTGATTTTTACAAAATCCTTCAGCCAGTATAAACTTCAGATTATCCTGCAACATCCCTGAAGATTTAAAGCAAATCCATCCAACCATCTCTTAGAAATCTTCTGCACAAAATTTGTGCAGAAAAAAAGAATAATAATAATAATAAGAAAAGTGAAAAAGAAACATAAGAATAATAGAAGGGTCTTCCGCTGAAGACGGAAGACCCTAACTAGATGAGATCTCGTTGAAAGCAACGAGTAGGTCTTCCGTTCGATTTTTGATAACGGTATAAATCAACTTTAAATAAAAAAATGTCTTTAGATCAATTATTCAATATACGTGAGAACACATTCAAGAGTGAAATCTATCAATTTCAAACAACTTCCGGTCTTTATAATTCACTTCCGGTGTGACCGGAAGTACTTAAAATGACCTATAACTCCTTTCTGATTTGAAAGGAATCATCCCTGATAATTTCGAGGAAAATTGATCATTTTTTGGACTACTTCCGGTTTAGAAAAAATAACTTCCGGTGGACATAATAGTACTCGAGACACTCTATTTGCCTCCATAAGAAACATTTTAAAAAGAAAAAAATAAAATTTTGCATATTTTTAAACTACTTCCGGTGGACGACGGACGCGACGGAAACAAAAACCATATAGCCTTCTCAAATCTAGGACGCAGCACAGTTAAGGTTACAAATGGAAATATCGGCGATTTTTTAAAATAAAAAATACACACTTTATTAGGATGGGCGAATCTTTTTAGGAATTCACTGATATCAGAAAAATGTTATGTGGTTTAAATATACATGTTGGGGACATTTAGATTTCTTATTTAGACTTGTCATAAGATGTCGACGTCACATGACTTTGGCAATTATACTTGCAGTTTAGAGGTCATCTATAAATTTCAATATTGCAAGGGCATAACCAAGCTAAAAATCTTTGTTTATTTTATAATCCTTTTCAACACTATATGTAGTTTGTGAAAAGTGCTGCGAACCTATATAGATTCCCTTTTTTAATTGGTAAAATTTAATTTGTTGGACGGCAGGTTGAATATTTTGCTGGTCAACTGCATTGAATATAGCTATAATTAATTTATTTGAAAGATTTCAAGAGGTTCGCAGCACTTTTCAAATATCTTAATGCTTCTTGGGTTTATGTGTAAAATTTTGACAAGATATATTGAGGGTATGCCCTTGCAATAAATCGATTTATTAGGGCCCTTCTATTACTTTTTCAATGGATCTGCATACAAACACACGACAGTATCGCTTGTCTGATAAATGCACGTACAGTTTATGAATAAAATACTAAGATATACATCGCATCCAAGTTCATGGCTTTTTATTTTACCGCAAATAATATTTCATTTGAGAACAAAAGACATTTTTCATTGTACAAAATGTGACTTGATCAGCCTTTGACCGTGTAAAAACTGCGTCATTTTTGCGAGATGACGTCACATTGACAAGTGCATTGCGATCGATGCATCGTTTATATACTGTTGTGTGGGATTTAACAAACGACAAAACTGCATGTAATAGTAAGTTTGTATGTAGTATACAGTTATTCAGCTGTTTGATATAGCAAATGATTTCATTTTGTGGTATTTTGAAGACCTTATATTATGCGTGACGTCATAGTCAACATTTCCCGTACAAATTAGGCCCCGCCTCCTTACTGTAACCTTAACTGTGCTGCGGAGTCATAATCTATCATCCCTGAAAGTTTCAGGACCCAATCTCCAACCGTTTTCGAGAACACTCTCGGACAAAATGACACTTTAAAAACAGAAAAATTGCCATATCTCGCGACCGGAAGTGACGACGGCAAAATAAAAAAAAACGCATGAAGTTCAAATAGTTTCCTATCATTGCTGAAAGTTTCATGAAAAACCGTCGAGGCGTTCTCGAGAAATCGCCTGCACAAAATCGGTAAGAAAAAAAATAATAATAATAATAGTGGAAAAGAAACAACAGAATCAGTAGAAGGTCTTCCGTTGGAAACGGAAGACCTTAATAATAATAATAATAATAATAAGAAACAGAGTAAAAACAATATGTTCCCCAACTTCGTTTGGGGAACATAATAATAATAAGAAACAGAGTAAAAACAATATGTTCCCCAACTTCGTTTGGGGAACATAATAAATGCATTTAATACCAGAGGGGGTACAACGTAAACAGACTGGAGTGGCATATCTTTCTCTTATAATGTACATGTATAGTGGGTATTTGGGGGGATGTTGAGCGATTATTCTGGGGATTTTACATTTTTTTATTATTGTATACATGATGAATAAGTTAAATAAATATATCTTATGAAAAAAATTTCCAATAAGCCCTTGGGTTGAATATAAAGAGAGTGTGCGGGGGGGGGGGGGTCCCACCCACAAGTACCTGTAGTTTTCCTAACAGAAGAAATTCATAAAAATGACGCTTAGTAGACAATTCAAAAATGTATATACTCCATGTATTTAATATTTAAGAATCTATAATATAAATTAAAATATTTTTTGCTGATCAAAATTCCATTAATTATATAAATTTCCTTCTAATATATATAACACTTTTTCTTGCATTGTAATTTAATCAAATGAACCATTTGATATAATTATATTGAACTATTTCTTGATAGTAAAAACATAATAAAGGGAAGTAATCAAATGTTGAACCCGCTTTTGATTGGTTCGTTTGGATCTTGAATCTCGAAACTCGAATTTTGAATCTCGAATTTCGAATTTTGAATCTCGAATTTCGAATCTCGTATTTGGAAACTCGAATCTCGAATGAGCCTTCTGGGCTTTCGTACGATTTTACTAAGTGAAAACTCGGACAATGAACTGATTTATTGATAAAATGGAATTTCTTTCATGACTGTATTCTGTTTTGTCGTATTTTTTATCTATTCCTGTTGGAATTAAACATTGTTACAGAATACAGTATTGAACATAACTTTTTCAAATGTCTTGTTTGTATCGGTATAATAAAACAGTTAAAGTATATCATTGAGGGAGTCAGCAAGATTCCAGTTCCCCTCGAGCAAGCATATCTCCCTCGGCGCAAGCGCCTCGGGAAATAGACTTGCTCTTGGGGAACTGGAATCTTGCTGACTCCCTCAATGATATACTTTAACTGTATACTGAATACTGAATGTTATTAGTTTAACTTTTCTTGTTTAATATTTCCTATAAGTCCTTTATAGGCGAAGTACATGTTTATATCATTTTAATTATTATCCTTTATTTATCATATCTAAGGACGCCTACTCCTCCTTGGCACCTGATCCACCTCTTAAATTTGCAGGGGTCCATTTTTGTGCCCTTTTCACAGATTTGCATTATTTATAGTTTTAGGAGATCACTAATGTTTGTTATTTTCACCTTTTTTCATCAAACTGATTCAAACATTCTGTTCCTTTCAAAGATATAATTTACGAACAAAATTAATTCTTAAATTTTTTTTTTGTGTTTAAATAGTAAATTCTGTAGTCTAAATTAAAAATATTTAATAATGTGCAGTTATTCAAAAAGTAAAGTTTTTAAAAAGTCTTTAATTTAACATACTTTGTAGTGCTTGGTACATACCAAATCATGGAAAGCTTTTGACGTTCAGTCTCTCAAATTAGCGTTAAGCCTAAGATTTTCTGCGTACTTGATATACTTTGTGTAGTTTCAGCAAACCCATTTTCAAAATCATGTAAAGTCAAAATCAAGGGTTCTTAAGATAAAAACGTTTCAAAGATTTTTTTTCTTATGAGTAAGGGGGCATAATGAACCCTATGGTTAATTTAATAATTTATTCTAGATTGATCATTTTATGATGACTCAAGCTATCAAGTCTTCATATAACTATCCCTTGATATGTATTAAACATATTTTATTTAACAAAATTTAAGTTATTTGATCCTAGAATGTGTATATTTGAGGTCTCTTAATTTTGAGATACGGTTTTATATTTCACATTTGCTATTCATTTTTGGTGTTTTCTTCGAGTAAAAACATTCTTGACTTTGAAGTATAAAGTTCTTTTGAAAAAAAAATTAACCATGGTGATAATGTTTGTATAATTGCTGTCCGGGCTTTCATATTATCATGTTTATTTTTGGTGACGAGAACTTTCTCTGAGAACCAACATTTTCCCGACCTTGTCCTTGGGTTGATTGATTGTATGTTGTTTAAGGTCCCTCTCGAGAATTTTTCATTCATATGGAGACGCCAAAACTTGCCGGTAGAGAACTGCAAATTTTGTTCTATACTCGCCACTAATGGTCATTGACTAGTGAGAGTTTTTTTTTCGCGCCAGAACCTTCTGCCACGCAGGACCTCGGTTTATACATTTCATCGGAAAGACTGGTCTCCAGGTCCCACAGTGGGATTCGAACTCGCGACATAAGGATCCACTCGTTACTTTGCGACTCTATAGCAAAAGCTCTAACCACTGCGTCATTCAGGTGACCCTTGTCCTTTGAGTTTTCGTCATATTCATGGGACAGTTGGTGCTACATGTAAGACTTGAATTTTTAGCTCTACTGGTCAGAGACCAGAAGAGCTTATGCGATAGTAATGCGTCCGGCGTCCGTCCGTCTGTCTGTCTGTCTGTCTGTCTGTCTGTCTGTAAACAATTTTTCAAAATGCTACTCTTCCTACAGTTTTGGTCTGATTTCAATATAACTTGGCACACAAGTAGACTACACTAAGATACATAATTCTGTATATCGATTTTTGATTTCGATGAACGGTGTTGCCGTGGTTACTAAAAATAGAAATTTCTGTGAAATACTTTCAAAATGCTACTCCTCCTACAGTTTTGGTCTGATTTCAATATAACTTGGCACACAAGTAGACTACACTAAGATACATAATTCTGTGTATCGAGTTTTGATTTTGATGAACGGTATTGCCGTGGTTACTAAAAATAGAAATTTCTGTGAAGTACTTTCAAAATGCTACTCCTCCTACAGTTTTGGTCTGATTTCAATATAACTTGGCACACAAGCAAACTACACTAAGATACATAATTCTATGTATCGATTTTTGATTTCGATGAACGGTGTCGCCTTTGTTACTAAAAATAGAAATTTCTTTGAAATACTTTTAAAATGCTACTTCTCCTACAGTTTTGGTCTGATTTCAATATAACTTGGCACGCAAGCAGACTACACTAAGATACATAATTCTGTGTATCGATTTTTGATTTCGATGAACGGTGTTGCCTTTGTTACTAAAAATAGAAATTTCTTTAAAATACTTTCAAAATGCTACTCCTCCTACAGTTTTGGTCTGATTTCAATATATCTTGGCACATAAGTAGACTACACTAAGATACATAATTCTGTTTATCGATTTTAGATTTCGATGAACGGTGTTGCCGTGGTTACTAAAAATAGAAATTTCTGTGAAATGCTTTCAAAATGCTACACCTCCTACAGTTTTGGTCTGATTTCAATATAACTAGGCACACAAGTAGACTACACTTAGATACATAATTCTGTTTATCGATTTTTGATTTCGGTGAACGGTGTTGCCGTGGTTACTAAAAATAGAAATTTCTGTGAAATACTTTTAAAATGCTACTCCTCCTACAGTTTTGGTCTGATTTCAATATAACTTGGCACACAAGTAGACTACACTAAGATACATAATTCTGTATATCGAGTTTTGATTTTGATAAACGGTGTTGCCTTTGTTTCTAGAAATAGTAATTTCTGTGAAATGCTTTCAAAATGCTACACCTCCTACAGTTTTGATCTGATTTCAATATAACTTGGCACACGAGTAGACTACACTAAGATACACAATTCTGTATATCGATTTTTGATTTCGAGGAATGATGTTGCCATGGTTACTAAAATCGAAAATACTCTAAAAGTTTATTAATAGCTACTCCTACAGCTGTAGTAATATTGCCGTATCTTTGCCACAAAAAGAGCTCAATCAAGCATCATTATTCTATTTATTGCTGTTGTAAAGGTTTGTCCCAACTGCTACTTTTGTCTTCATTTGTTAAAGTACAAACCAGTAGAGCTTCAGTCTCGACAGAGACTTCTGGTTTGCTTTTGTCTTCCTCATGGCCTTTCTCGTTAGTATTGTTATTTTTTTTATCTTAGCAATTGACTTGGAAAAAATACCTTGTAACTAGCCTTATTTTGTAATCGGTTGGTAGTTGAAGTTTTATTTTTCAAACGTACTAGTATATTTCTTGTGACAAAACATTTCGTTTAAACTAACTATTGAAAGGTTATACGGAAACGGTTTTTTGAAAGAAGGCCAAATCAAAGTCAAGGTCAAAATGTCAAAGTTAATGGTACCAAAGGGAAAAACTTGTCAGCTAAACTAGACTTGTGAAATAGGAAAGCCCTAAGATCAACAATTCAAAATTATGGCCAAGGTTTTCGGAATTAAGTATAACTTTAAGGTCAAGATGGAAGGCTTATATTGTAACATAACATAAGAAAGGCAATGAAATTTGAAAGCCCCAGTAATAACCGTTTTAAACTTCAAGGACAAAGTGTTAAAAAATTTTTACCCAAGAAATGATTTTTTATAAGAAATACACACTAAGAATGAAAACCTTAACTCCAAGCATTTAAAATGGCCAAGGTTTAAAATTTGTTAAAATGAGCGAATAAAGTTAACTCAAAGGTCAAGAGGTCAAATATACGAATACCCCAAAAGGTCTATAAGGAATACACATTTAGCCTTAGCTTTTACCAATTTCGGACGGACAGGGTCAACATTATTTGCCCCTGAAAGTTCGATAACGGGGGCATAAATAGTAATTAAACTTTTCTTTTGATAACAACTTTTTTAAAGTTTTGAGTCTAACTTGGAGTTTGTTTTGTATTTGAAAAACTTCAGCATTTGCCATAAGCTACCATGCAGGGGCATCAGTGATTCACATACTCATCTTATTTAATTCATTTTCTTGATGTAACCGACAAACAAATATCTAACGGAGGTTTTGCATTGAATACTTTGAAACAGCAAAAGAATTCATAGCCGGAATATATAGATTTATATTCATTTTCGTTTAAGTGTGAGCTGATTGTTTTCTAGGACCCTATACCACCTTAGATTTTTGTAGATAATTTTGTTACCACAATAAAAGGTGGAAAATGAACGGAGGCTGAATCATTGCGTTTAAACGCAATCTTTTGCGATTAAACGCAAAGTGCGTTGCGTTTAAACGCAATCTTTTGCGATTAAACGCAAAGTGCGTTGCGTTTAAACGCAATGATTATTGCGATTAATCGCAATGTTTTGCGTTTAAACGCAAATTTAACTTATTGCGATTAAACACAATGTTTTGCGTTTAAACGCAATAATTATTGCGATTAAACGCAATAAAAAAAATTTCTGTCTCTGAACTGGCCTCAACGGGATTCCGTTAGGGTTAAATATTTTTTTTAAAGAAACTCTTTAAAAATATCTTTGACATGTCCATAAAATTATTTAAAAAAAAAAATTTTTCTAACTTTTATATTCTTTCCTGCAGAGATACATGTACATGTACTAGGATATTTTTAAAGGAAATGTCTTTAACTTTACGTGATCTCTCAATGGATGCAGTGCAATAGTGTGAGCTCTTCATTATTTTTGGCGATTCATGCGGGATGTATGCACTTTCCTTTCTTTACATTTTCCAAATTCCTCTGTTTTGACATCGTTTTCAAAACTTCGTGAAGAGTTTTTATATACGACACAAACGAAACTGAGTGAACAGCAGAAAAAATTTAAAGCTGGGCAAATAATTTGTATGTTTATTACACTTGTGACAGAACGTGATTTTTTAATGTGATAACCGACTGCAAATCCAGATGGAAATCATGTGCAGCTGACACGATCTCGTGAATGTTTTACAGTAGTACGGATTACGTCAAGGTCGTTGAAGCAGTACATTGATTGAGATCCCTATTTCCGGTTTACGCTGCTAGCTTTGTTGCAGACGACAGTAGTATTAACATGCAATTAACGCTGCAATTTCACCGCTGATTAAATTGAAACTGATTATGTCATTCAAAATGAAAGTAAACAGTCTACATCTGGAGAACGTTTGAGGAGGTTTAAATGCAGATAAAGTGCTTATACAATAATATTTCCAGCTAACATGTCTTTGATAAAGAAAATCATCTGTAGCAATTGAGCACGTAGACGACATAAATTCTTTAGAAATTGGATGCAAGGTGTTTCGACATTGTTATCCATTTTAAGCCTCGCTGTAGAATGTGAATCAATGACAAGTCTATGAATGTAGAGAGCACGCTCCCTGCCCTTTTCCGGAAATCAAATTATACAGCCCTCAATGTAAACCTCTGCTCTATAAACATTACCCGAACCTTGAGTTATACTTATCATAGTACGGCAAATCCCTTGTTTAATTTACCAGTAGCTCCTTAGTATTATTGGAAATGTCGCCTTTTCTGTATACATTTGTCTGTTTGTTCTCTACGAGGATATGAAATAGGGAAAAATAACGAATACTGATCCATCTTAAAAAACCCAGAGACAAACAATTCTAATCTGTGAACAAAGAATAGACCCTGAAAATTTCAGAGTTTTATAATATCTTTAAAAAAAGTTATTTTTTTAAATCTTTAAAGAATTTAATTTACATGACGAGACCAAAAAAGTTATGTACATATGTATCGGATGTATGCATCAATAATACTCCCTTTTTTCATAGCTCAAAATATTTATTTAATACACCCCCATAATTGAATTCTGATGGAATTTCCACATGTATGTTTAATACAATCATTGCCCCAATAACCCGGTCATAAAATGATCACATTGTAATCATACAATGGCATTAAAATCCAAATAAACAGTTCTTTCTTTATAAAACTCTATATATAGGTCAAGGTCATGAAAAGCCCTAAATATAGGCCAAATGTACCAGACTCTTTTGTATAAATGTAGGTTAAATCCATGTTTAGAAACATTCTTAACGCCAATCTTAAATCAGTTCAAAGAAACTAAATCTTTTTTCTCCTACCCATGAAGATAAATACGTCGCTACAGATTATCATCACTGCCATTAAAGGATTAACGGATACAAAACGCTCAGTATGCAGATTTGGTGTGCAGAACCTGTACATGGTATAATGTTGCATTTAATTTCCTTCCAAGGAGGATGTTGTGCAATAGATGATAGATTTATGTATTCCTTAATGTCAAAAACTGGAAAGTTAAATTGACCTCTGCATGTCAAAGGAATATCAGAAAGTCTGAAAATTAAAGTCTGGTTTTCAGTTTGATAAATTGGGTCTACTGATCCCTTCTGCCCTGCTGAGGACATGAAATATGATATTGGTCCCACCGAGTATCACGTGACCAGAAACATAAGGACTCATTTCAATCTTCTAATTAAACTTTGTAATCGAAAGTCATTTGTCTAATATCGAAAAGATCAAGATTTTGTACCTTGTATAGATATATCTTATGAATTTCATAATTAAAACTTTTTTTTGCACGTCCGTCACTAGATTCCCGAAAAATGAGTGCGAGGGTGTCGGGCTAAAACAGTTTGACAATTTCTATAAACTGGCAACAGAGTATAGTAGGTTTTGTTTAATTATTAAACGCTTTTTTAATATATAACAGGTACGAAACGAAATTAGAAAAAAAAATAATGATGAATTAATTTTGTTCAAAGAAATAATCGCGAGATTTATTTTTAAAAGGAAGCACACCCTTCCTTCCTTCCTTCAGTCTTTTACATGGACTTCCATTTTAAACAGTTTTAATATTCTGTAACAAAGATGTACATGTATACTAGTAGTTCATCCGTCGAATGTGTAGATAATATTCGGACCCAATCTCTTAAAGTGCAGATGCGGAGTGTACGAAAAGTATTTTAATATTTTTTTAAGAGGATTAATTATTGCTGCTTTGAAGTACGCGTAGGTTCGAAACCCTTCCCAAAATTCCATGGAAAACTGTTCAAAAAGTATCAGACAATTGCGTTTATGAAAATAAATTAGCTGATATTAAGAAGTATTTTTTTTTTTTTTTTTCTCCCTCTTCAAAATAGTAGCTGGTTTACATACACATGTACTTTGAATGGAGTACGACTATTTCCGGTGAAAAACTCACTCACTCCTGATGATAGAAGGTGAATCATTTTCACAGTAATCAACAGAAGGAGCCTGACTCATGGATTGATGTGTATTGCGTACTTGAAGATCTCGCCTTCCGTATTTTAATCTAATGACCATCTTCTCTGTAATTTGTTTTATTGTATATCGATTGAATTGCGACATTTTGACTCATTGATTCGTCAACATTAAATTTTGATTCTTCATTGTTTTTTTTAAATAGTGATGCTGTGAGATGGGATTTGGATTTTTATTCAAGACTGTGGAAATTGTTAGGTCTGCAAGTAATAATCATCAAAAAAGGATAATTCTTAAATATAGAAGCTGACACAAGCATTATACTACTCTTTAGTCATTCAACCTTCTTGAAGATAATTGTAACAACCAAATCTTGTGATACCCCCCTCCGAAGGAGAAGGGGGGTATACTGTTTTACCCTTGTGTGTCCGTCTGTCCGTCTGTAACAATTTTTTGTCGCAGTTTTCTCAGCAACTACTCATCGCAGATGCTTGAAATTTTAACACAATCTTCTCTGAGGCATGCCATTGGTGGGATTCATTTTTGTTATATCCGATGTCAGCTTCCTTATTATCCTTGCTTCTGTCCGTTTCATACCTAACAGATTTTCGTCGCAGTTTTCTCAGCAACTATTCATCGCAGATGCTTGAAATTTTAATTCAATCTTCTCTGAGGCATGCCATATGGTAGGATTCATTTTTGTTCAAATCCGATATTAACTTCTTGTTTATCCGTGCGTCTGTCCGTTTTATACATAACAAATTTTCGTCGCAGTTTTCTCAACAACTACTCATCGAAGATGCTTGAAATTTTAATTCAATCTTCTCTGAGGCAAGCCATATGGTGGGATTTATTTTTGTTCTAACCGGATGTCAACCTCCTGTTTATCCATGCATCTGTCCGTTTCATACCTAACAAATTTTCGTCGCAGTTTTCTCAGCAACTACTCATCGCAGATGCTTGAAATTTTAACATAATCTTCTCTGAGGCATGTCATGTGATGGGATTTATTCTTTTTCAAATCTGATGTCAACTTCCTGTTTGTCCGTGCGTCTGTCTGTTTCATAAAAACAAATTTTCGTCACATTTTTCTCAGCAACTACCCATATAACAGATGCTTGAAATTTTAGTACATACTTTGTTGAAGCATGCAGTATAGTTGGATTTATTTTTATTTGAATCTGATGTCAAATTCCTATTTTTCCATGCATATACCCGTAACGTTTATTAACATGATATTGAATATATTCACATCAGATCGGGGGTATTATTATTGAGCATTGGCTCACAGATTTCTTGTTTTATTATTATTTTTTGAGAATTGAGATAAAAAAAACAGACAAACAAAATTTTAAAAATAAGTTACCTGCATGAAAGGAATAAATTTGAATAGGGCCATTCACAATTTATAAAAATACATGAACATATAGTCACTCTCTCCCATTTCTCATCAAATAAGGTCTTTTCCACATAAAATGATAATGTGGAATATTATTAATATTGCACAAGACAATTTTACATTATCTAAAGAAACGATACGGAACAGAGTGACATATGATGGGGAGGGGGTGCATGGGGAGGGGGGTTGATGATTGGCAAAGGAGATGTACTAAAATAAAGATGTTTGTCTTACTGTCCTAAAATGCAGTTGAATTGGTAAATATATTTTGTAACGACATGAAGTTTTGAGTTCATGAAAAACTACAACTTGATTCTGAAAATTTACAATGTTGTCTTCCTTAATTTGTATCACTATCCCTGACTTGTGTGTATATATATATAATATATATATATATATATATATATATATATATATATATATATATATATATATATATATATATATATATATATATATATATATATATATATATACGTACATGTACATAAGGTTAGTTTAAGGTTTAAGTTTGTTGGGTACATCAACGATAGTTGGAATCGCGGTAAAGAATCAGGGGCATTAAGACCCTAAATATGCCCCAACCATAATGGACAAAATATTATAAATATTAAAAGAATTATGATTGAATCACACCTTTTCAGACATATTTTGACGAAAAAACCACTTTATAGACATTTTGGGGTCAATACAAAAATAACACAATTTTCACTGATTTCTGGAAATTTTTAATAATTTTTTTTCTGTAAATATAATCAAAGAAATAAAAGATGGATTTTTAATACAAATACAACAGACTGAGATATGATCTTAAACATGTGAATAGAAACTATATTTTTTAAGCTGTAAGTGGTAAAAATGGATTTTAATGTAAAACAATTGTTTTTATGTTCAAAATCAGAGATACCTGGGAAATTAAGATGTCTTTAAATGGACTCCAATCACAATATGTACTTTACAGTAAAAATATTTTAAATAAAATCCTATTAACTCTATCAAAAACTATAAATGAGAAAAAACCCTTTATATTATTTTGAATTCACAGAAAAATGTTAATTTTTCAAAGACAGGTAATATTTTATGTATTTAACATAAAAAGACTTTGAATGCACAAAGTGAACAAACAAGAAATGTATTCAACTAACATTTTTAATAACAATTCATTAAACTTGACAAAAATAACAATAAGGGATTTCAGTTTGCATAAACAAATTCCAGAACTCCCATCACCCACCTATACTTTACCAAAAAGATCATAGAAGATAAACATCACACCACTCATGCCTTATACACTACATTTACTCGTAATAAGATAATGTTTTATCATCCTCACAATGTCATAAAAATGAATTAAGCATCAAAGAATTAGTTATACCAGTACTTGTTTGGCTGGAAAGGTTTTGTAATCACATTGTACTACAAAAAATAACAAGTACTTGTATATAGTCATGTTAAATTAACAAAGTTCGATATGCAAATCAACACATTGCATAATAAACTGTAATAGTTACTTTTATCTGAGAAACATTTTGTGATGCATTATGAATTTTACATCAGACTGGTATATTAATTTTGATAACAATAATTCATGAAGTATAATCAAATGATAATAACAAATCATTTCATTTGTCAAGGTACATTATTATCTTTCAATATTTACAACTGAACTTGTTAAACTCATGCAATGAATCTAATATGTTATTGGGATGTACAATGTACTATTTTTTAATTTCTCAATTATATAACAGATGTTAACGAGGCTGGGGTGTGGCAGCCATTTTTAGACTATTTTGATCTCCTTTAAAAGAAGAGCTCCATATAAAAATATACAAAAATGATCAAATTTTCAAAACTAAAATGTATGATTTTTTTCTTTGCCAAATGATAGTTGACAGCTTAAAAGATACCGTATCTAAAAAAATAAGTTAAATCTGTTTATGGTTAATTTGTTGACCCCCCAGCCTCCTTAAGAAATGATGCAGTGGATGTAAATCAAATGCATAATTCTTGTCACTCTTCGGTTGTGCTCATTTCACTTTCTGATGAGTCAGGAAGCACAGCTGCATCTTCAAGATAGTCATCCCAGTCTTGAGTAGTATTCACTGCAAAGTTTTTGTGTCTCTCGTAGCCGAGAAACCACAAAACTGAAGCCACATGGGCACATGCCCCGACAACTCTGGCTCCAGCACGACACTGGCAATACCAACCAGTAACAGCTCCCTCTGAGTGCTCTATCCAAAGAAGGTATTGTTTACTTGAAATATGTCGACTCTGGATCCTTATCCGCAGAACATCAGGAATATCAGCATTTACCATGATGACGTAATCACCTTCTTCATCCATGTGCTGAGCAGTGTACCCCTTAGCCAGCTTTAACTGGTAAACACCAATAGTCAAATTACACAGATCCTCCTCTGAGAGACGTGGAAAGTCCAATGAATCAGCAGCATTGATTGGGGTCCATGACTTGACTCTTCTGTGTAGTCCTTCAGATTCCACTCTCTCCTGAAGCTTGTTTGTCTGAGATGCTAAGAACTATATAAGAGAAATTTTTTTTTTACTTCAGTTTCCAATTCTATCACATATGAGCTATTAATACATGCATAAATTAATTTAAAAAAAAACGTTTTTGAACTTTGGACATGAGTGTAATGAAAAAATCAATATAAAACATAATTATGTACAGTAGTTTATAAAGGAATGAAACAAATACTGGCATGTCCTTACCTTCATTTTAGCGGCTAAAATCACATCATTTTCTGGGTTTCCAGCATTTAAGGGTTGTCTGTACTTATTACAGAGAGGTGCAACCAAACACACATAATCCCTGATGAAGGGTATCTGGGTATTCGGGACAACATTTTGCAAAAACTTCCACTGTTTCAGTCGTCCATTTACCGACTCAACAATCCAACGGATTTTGGTGACTAGTCTCGAAGTATTCGCCTGCAAAACATTAAAAAATATATATACATTGTAAACTGGGGTACAAAAAATGTAATTACTCTTAATTAAGTGTTTATATTGTGAGCATGTCAATTATTACTGACTTTTATCATTAATACCCAAAAATTAGACAGTGATTCCTTAAGAAATTGTGCCCAGTTTCAAATGTACCTTATGTACCTATATACTGATTTGAAAAAAAATAAGCTGAAGATTACTGGATTAAATTACTAAATATCTCCCAAGGCAGTAGGAACCGGGGGGTGCACGGTCGGCCGTCCCCCTTTTAATTTTTCCAATATCTATAGAATTATAGTAGTAGTATATAGAAAACATACCTACTATATCTCTGTAATATGCTTGTGCCCCCTCGATAAATACGTTTGATGGTCTATTTTTTCCTTAGCAAGGAAATTTTGGTAATTGATAGTGCCCCAAACTGACAGCCCCCCCCCCCCCCCACACACACACAGACTTAAATTGCTTCCTACGGGCCTCAGTCTCCCCGTTTACCACGGTACTATATTGATTAACCATTTTGCTTCGAACCCCTTTCTAAGAATACAAGAGTTATCTTTCTTTTTACAGGACTGCATCGTGTTGCGCAGTGGATAGGTTGTTTTCTCCAGAGTCGCGGGGTTAGAAGTTTGTTCCTAACGTCGCGGGTTAGAATCGCGCTGTAGGATTTGGAGACCGATCCTATTAACAGAAGCTTCTTGGGTCAAAAAGTGATAGAAGGGTTATTTTTTTAGAACAGGGAATTGAATTTCTATTGAATAATACATATTGTAAGTAATATCTAGAGCTTAATAAGGCTTCAAGAATGATATCAACAACTCCCACATTGTATAACTGTTTAAACGAAGACCATAATTATAATTTATCGAAAATAATGGGGATTTCTATGGATGCTAATTCAAGGATATTGTGAATGGTTAATCATATGAAAAACTTATCTAATGGGTGGAATTTTTCAATGCGCCTACCAAAAAACCGGAAGAGAGAGGGCTAAAATAGGCTTCGCCTGCTGCCCAATCCCATTCACTTTTATTGGTGAATAAAATTTTGTATAAATTAAAAAAAACGCGATTTTTACCCTTTCTTGTCAAGCTTTTTCACAGAAATACAAAAATCCTAGAACATGCGATAAAAACTAACAGTCTAAATGCCAAGTGTTGTTATGGCATGATTTAATGGTTGTTTATCAATGTATTTTGTAATTTTATATGTCATTTTTAACTTCAAACTGTAAAGTTGATCCTTCATTTAATATGGTTTACACGTAAATCCGGGTTTTTTTCTCCGGAAATACCCATCTCATAGCCATCTTCAAAT
Organism: Saccostrea cuccullata; assembly: GCF_032062105.1. Classification (NCBI taxonomy): domain Eukaryota; kingdom Metazoa; phylum Mollusca; class Bivalvia; order Ostreida; family Ostreidae; genus Saccostrea; species Saccostrea cuccullata. The sequence goes on along the minus strand of NW_026918900.1, from coordinate 764,264 downwards.
GTGGCGTTCTACTTCAATTTGTATTGAATGCTTTCAACCTGTATATTGTTTATTTTTAATATTTACACGTAAATTATGATTATGCACCCGTAAATAAAAATTTGGGATAATACAGTTCATGGTATGTCCGTCTTCATGCATGTCCATCCGTTTGTGTGTTTATTACATGTAACATAAACTTTTAAATAAAATTTTTTAAAATCTTAAACTTTGACATTGAGATGCCCCCCCCCCAAAAAAAAGCTTCACGAACACATCTATTGCTATTAATTCTGTTGTTGATTTTTTTCAATTTCATTTTTCATACATGCATATGAATATTTAATGCTTTTTTATCCAGTCATGTATCCCACTATATTTCAAGCTGAAATCCATACCATGCATTTTCTTAGCTTCAGAACTAGAGCTCTCCGAAAAAAAAAATGACAGACCGGAGAGCTACAGTGCCACCCATTGAAAAAACTGAATATTTATTGCGCACAAAATAGTGCGCTGTTTCTCGATTCATTTCTCCATGTTTTTAAACTGTCATCTCAAAATATTAATAACCGTGTGTTCCTAACATTTTCTTTCACTGTTTCCACAATAAAACATTCCTTATAATTGTTGTTAATAGCCCTCCTGGCCCTGAAATTGAGATCATCGAAAATTTCGTCTATTTATACTGCCATTTTGTTTTCCAAGATAATTCGGTCCAACACACTTCGTGCAGATGTCAAATACGAGAGTATTTCATACAGGAGTGAGGAATTTTTTAAAATCTATCTTTTTTTGCGATTGAGGTAAGAATTTGGAAGAATTAATCCAGAACTAAGCGCAAATTTTTGTGCTCAATAAATATACAATTTTTACAATGGACGGCACTGTAGCTCTCCGATCTGTCAATATTTTTTTTCTGTGAGATACAGATCTGTACATAGCATTTTCTTTAAATATTCTTAGATATTTAATTACAAGTAAACTCTACGGCACCTAGATGTAGAAACAAAATCCTCCAGCTTGTCCGTGCTCTTTTTCATCCTTCAACTACAGCCCTCTTGGACATATCAAAACTGGCGACGTAAATATTGTTAAAAATGAGAACCTTAAATCACTTATTTTCAAAAGAACGAAACTTTAAGGTTACCTGGCTCCAGGATCATGAAACATCCTAAGCTTAAGTCAAAACATTCATGTTGTGCTAGAATTTTGATTAAGTCAAGTAGACAAAAATAAAAATATTTTTTACATATTGCTTTACAAAAGTGTTGTTATCTGCAAAATTAGAGGTTCCTTCAATAATTAATAAACATTTTATAGGCAATTAAAAAATTGACTTAAGTCTGTTTCATGATCCTGGGACCAGGCCTGGGGGCCATAAAACTTAGACGAGCTCACTTTTGATCTCAGTCTCACTTTTCCACTATATATTCCTTAGGAAAAAGTGAGATTGAGATCAAAAGTGAGCTCGTCTAGGTTTTATGGCCCCAGACCTGATCTTCCAACTGGCGTCAGAATTTCATAGATTTATGGATTCTATCATGGAAGATTACGCCAGGCGATGGGCAAAATATAAAAAAAAAAACGACCCGATATGAAATAAAAGCATCGGACTGGTTTTACAGTGTCAGTGTATGTGATTAAAGGGCAATATGAAAACCATTCATCCTCTTGTGTTTCATAATTCAAAAGTGAAAAATAGTATGACATTGTAGTTATAATCATGTATGTACTGGTCCTATAGCTGACAAACAGATAAAGACATCGTCTTTGTTTGTAACGCTCATTATTTTGGAGAACCGATATTTGAATCTGCAACACTAAGTGGTAAACTAACTTAATCTACTCATAGCTTTCTTTCTAAGGAACAATTTCTTCGAAATCTGTAGACATATTTTTAATTTTGTTTTTATAAGCCTAACAATCAATTTCCATACCTAAACTGGATTCCTTAACTTCATTTAAATTCTTACAAATAAAAAACACCTTGTCAGTCGGTTTCAACAAATGTTCTCCCAAGCCTCTTCCTTTACTTCTCGCTTCAATATTAACAATAGTAAAGGAGAAACCCCCCAGGAGAACTTTACAACACTAAATTTCGGAAAATGTGTAAATCAGAAGTGGGGCCATTCCAAGTTTTTTCTATGTTTAGCATCCGCGTGCGCCTTGGTTTTTGACACCCCATATAAGAAAAAACACAACATCAGGAGTAGTGAAATTGATTAATTTAGTCGAATTTTTTTAATTTTGTCAATTTCTCCAAATAATTCTATACAGTAAGTTATACTGGGTGTATTTTAAGCATTTAATCCCTTGTTTTTGCTTAAGAATAGATATTTCATCTATTAAAGCAGTTTAGTTAGATCAAATCATTTGAAGGGTGTCATTTTTATGACTTTGAAGCCTGCGTTTTATGTTTTGGCTTGTGTGTTTTTTGCGAATAGGTAGGTAGGTTTTTGAAAGATGGGTGGACGCTAAACAGAGAAAAAACTTGGAATGGCCTGGGTTATGAAAAGTACACTTTTAGAAAATTTGAATTCTTCGAATTTAACCTAAATCAATAACACCAAAAAGCACGACTTTCAACAAACAACTATTCCCCACGATAAATAAAAGTCCACTGGCAGGCTTTTTGATATCATTGACAGCTGTAAATAAAAATGGAACTCATACATATGCAAAGTTATTTTGATTAAAAAATATATTGATTGTACACACAGGTAGAGTTACTCTAAACTTGATATTACAACTGTACAATTATTGAGTTTCTGATTGACAATTCGATATCTACGTATTTTTTTGATATGACGTCTTTCAAAAATCTTTCAGAATTCCGTTGGGTACCCAGTGCTCACAGTTATCAGCATACCTATTTTTTTTTATTCATATGTTGCAGAATTCATTTAGGTACTTATACACGAGAAGTAGAAAACATTTGCTCTGGTCTTCAACTCGACATAGATATATCAATTAACAACTAGTGCTAATTGTAACGGGGACCGTTACAGATGTTCCCCAAACGCTCCCCAACTCCCTTTTGGTGCCATATCCCCTGTAAGCTTCATTAAATAAGACATACTCTAGCATACCTATTTTGTGCCGAGTTCATTCAAATTTTAGCATATGTTGCAATGACCATATCATATTGTCTACTTATATATTTTAATATACTAAATATTAAAGTATTTAATCCAAAAGTATTAAACATTCAAGTGTATTTTTGATTTTACTCATTTCGGTGCACGCACGTGCATACATGAGCATGGTGACATACCTTCTCGTATATATCAATTAAAAACAAGTTATAGCTGTTTAAAGTTTCCCAATGAGATTGCAGCACATGTACATGCACGTGTATGCATGTGCATGGTGAACATACCTTTTTGATATATCTATCCATGTTCCAATCCCATCCTGTTTGGTTGAAAATCAAGGGAGTTATAGCTATTTAAAGTTTAAGAATCAGATTGCAGCGCACGTGCATGCACGTGTTTTCATGATAATTGCTATATATCACGTTGTAGGATATCCTTATGTATGGCTATGTTCAAAATTTCAAAGGATTTCGTCAAAAACCAAGAAAGATATTGAGACTTTAGTTTCAGGCAATCAGAGCGAAGCGCACGTGCATGCGCGTGAGATCTTGCAATTTTGACCATGTCATATTGTCTATGCTACTAATATATCTTTATATTATGAGCTTCAAAGCATTTCATCAAAAAAGTGAAAAGTTACGCCTATATCAATTAAATCGGTCATTTCACGTGTTGCACGTGCACACTCTTGCAAGCACGTGCGCGCAAAATGACCTTCGTTCCGCAAATCTACATAACATGCCTACTGACCCTAAAAAGGTTTTACCTAAGTCGGATGTGTAGTTTACAAGATCACTTCTGGACAAAAAAGTACCCAGGAAGAAGAAGAAAAATAATAATAATAGTAAGAAACAGAGTAAAAACAATATGTTCCCCAACTTCGTTTGGGGAACATAATTATAGCTATTTCCATTCATACGTCAACACGATATATCCCATAATCCCAGTGAGATTGTAATAACAGACACCACAGAGTCTGGCACATATGATTCATATTTCGATGTTCTATTTGAAAAAAGACATTAATGGTAACCTTTCAATAAAACTTTTATGATAAGCTTAATCAATTTTCTATCGTCAACTTCCCTTAATAATGAAGCGATTTATACCCTTAGCTTCTGCATATAGGGTTTTATGTCTCTAGGTTGATTCGATGCGCACTAGTTAACAGTGGGACGGACAACTTCGGAATGGACATTTTTCCGAACTTGCGCACCCCCTTTCCTTTAAAGCTATCCTCTTGGGATTTTTTTTTAAATGGTGGTTTTTTTCCTCACTTAAATGCATTTCTGAAATATAAAAATGCAACATTTTCTGCTGCTGTTGCTCTACATGTGAACAACTTCTAATAATTCAGGATGCAACTATATTAACAACCTGTTGATGAAGCATGAATATCAAAAGTCTTGTTTATAGTTACCATTTTGTAAGTTCTGTGGTCGATTAAATAATCTTACAGCATACAATTCAGCATACATGTACTTCAAATGTTTACTGACATGATAACCATTGTAACACCATTTATGCATACGCATTTGCCTACAGATTTTCTAGTTTGTCCGATCCTATAAAGGAGCAGGTTTGACCGGTCGAAAGGGAATGCTTACTCCTCCGTGACACCTAATCCCATCTCTGATGTTTTAGAGGTCCTTGTTGGCTCTGCTCCCAATTTATATTGTTTGAATGTACTTTTGAGCTTGAATTATCTCTATATTTAATTTTATAGCTGCTTTTATTGGCTAAATGTTTTAATAAAAATGAGATCTTCAAATTGCGCTGGCGGCATTAAAACGTTTTACAGTCCAATATTCATATTTCATAATCTCAAAATCTATGAAAAGTTGTTAAAACTGTGCGTTTTCAATAAACTTATTTAAAAGATTCAATGTTTATTTTTTTCTGAATTTTGTAAATTATTTTTTTTAATGAAATACCATTAAGAAAATGAATATGAAAAACAAAAAAGGAAAACAAATTAACATTACAAATGAAAAATAATGAAGAGTTAATTAAACAATAATGATATACGACAGAATATGTAAATATGCGATTTAGATGTAAAGGATCAAATATTGCAATCTCTGTCACTGTTTTTCTCAAGTTTCATATTTGAGAAGTATGAAACAAGTCTCGATAGCATTGTTCCAATGTTTTTATTTTCTTTGCTAATGCCATATTTCATCATAAAATGGGCTCATTTTCGAATCGGAAGGTCTTCCTGTTGCTAAAAAGATCCGTTTTAAAATGAACAATTGTTAATACCTGGTCTGGTGCTTTTCAGTACATGTTTCGAAAGAAATACTATTTCATAATAGCTGATATCTTTGAAAAGAATATTCCCGATTTCATTTCCGGGAAGTCGGCTACCTTGCTATAGACGTGTTTAAACGAAACAGATGGATAAAAATTGAATCAGCAAATTAATCCCTGAAACTTAACTGCAGGGTCACAACTCATAGCTGCGGATGTATCAATGTATCATACACAAGGCTTTGAAGACTCATTAGGAAATTGTCTTTGATGAAGGTGAATGAACGCATATGATAATGAAGCTGAAATGCTAAATCAATATAAAATTTCATTGAGTGAAATTCTTGTTCATAACCGAATATAAAAAAACCATGTGCTTTGTTGAACTCGACTTTGACACCGATGAATGATATATGTCAAATCTTTAAATGTGAAACCCTAGGCAGAGGAAGAAAAACTTTTTGTAAGTGATTATGAAAAAAGACATGAAGAGCTTACAATTCAGACAAAGCAGTAAAATATGCACTGCTATCGCATCCTAGAGATTATAAACATTTCATGTTGACGGAATTTGTCCTGATAGTTTCTATGGGAGAATGAGGAAGTTTGACGAATGGCTTGTTATTATGTGTTTCCTTTCATTACTATGAAACCCCCAGACTCTAAATCCGGACCCACAAGCAAAGCAAATTACATGGGCACCATATATATAGGGCTTAAAGATACAGACTCGGCTATAATACCTTTAAACATTATTTAGATTTTCTTTGAATATGACAGAGAATACATTAAGTTTGACTTTTATTTTATACTTTGAGTAGTCTAGTCAATTTTTATCAATTTTTACTAGTGTGATTTTATTATTTTTATTGTAGTATGTTTTGATAAGTTGAGCATGTTTATGTTTTATGTTATACTTTGAGTAGTCTAGTCATTTTATCAATTTTCACTAGTGTGATTTTATTATTGTTATTGTAGTATGTTTGATAAGTTGAACATGTTCATATGTTATTTTATACTTTGAGTAGACTAGTCAATTTTATTTTTTGAAATCAATCTTAACTAATGTGATTTTATTATTCATAGTGTAGTATTTTTTGATAGATTGAGCATTTCTTCATAACATTTTCGTAAGTGTAGTGTTTGATGTTATGATGCTTTTGGTTTTTGTCTTGCCAGGCAGAAGTTGATCCCTCACCTTTGATTTTCAGGGACACAATTTTAACTATAAGTAATTAGCATATGTTTTGTATCAATTTGTCATATTGTACATATGTTGTGTATATGAAAAAGTTGATCGTCATTTTGCTAATAAATGACCAATTTCGATTCAAATATGTGTTCGAGTTTAATTGAAAATCAAACGGAGCAGAATCATTCTGAGGAAAAGAGTTGACAAAAATACCTTTGAACTTTATTCAGATTTTCTTTGAATATGACAGAGAATACATTAAGCTTGACTTTTTGAAAATCAGAAAATTCCCATTAAAAACTTGGAGTAAACATCCTGATTGCAATTAAAAGCTTTATTTTCAAAAAAAAAAAAAAAAAAAAAAAAGACAGATTAATTGGCTAAAACTAACAACTTATCATTTCTCCTTGTATTATACAGTGTATTTAACTTCAAAGAAAAATGCCTCTGATTTTTGATATTCAAGAGGTTAAAATAAATTCGCGGTTGCATATCAATTATACAAATTGTTTTTTTTAGAAGAACTTGGATTTAGTTCTACAAGTGGTAATCCAATCATAGTTCCCTTTCTAAGAAAGAAATTCTTCAAAATCATTAGTCTGTTTTGAATACTTTTAATACACTAAAGAACCAAAATGACTTTGAACTACCATATATATATCGGATTCCGAAACTTCATTAGAATCCTTACAAACAAAGATACATAGCGGGTTCCAGTAAATGCGCTACCAAGCCTCATTCGTTACTCCTCATTTAGATATTAACAGTAGTGAAGGAGAAACTTCAAGAGTACTGTGCAACAATTTATTTAAGAAGTGGTGTAAATCAGTTGTGGATACTTAAAAATTCTAAGGAACTTTTGGACAATTTGAATCACAAGATTTTACCGACATCAATAGTCTATAAATTTACGACTTTTCTACTTTATACACAACCATTGACCATGTAAAATTAAAGTCTAGGCTTTTTGATATCATTTACAGGTGCTTTTTCATTAAAAATGGAACTCGTAAATTTACTTACCTTGTCATTTGCAAAATTATTTTGTTAAAAACATTCTGATTGTACACACAAGTACTCTGAAGTTGACAGGAAAAAGATGCTTGAGTTTTTGATTGACAATATCTATGTTGGTTTTTGGGAACCAGGTATTCCAACAATCTGTTGGAATTCCCATGGGAACCAATTGCGCCCCGTTATTAGCAGACCTATTTTGTTTTCATATGAAGCTGTATTTGTGCAAAATCTTGTGCATGGAAAGAAGAAAACACTTGCTGTGGCCTTCCGAACGACATTTATATATATCGAGGGTTGTTCGAAAAGTTCGTAATGTCCATCTTATATATATAATATATCCCGGAAATTTAAAACAAGCACATTATAATATGTAAAACTATTTGTTTTGTTGATGTGTAAAGTTTCATTCCATTCGATTAAACAGAAATAAATTTACTTCATTTTAAAATCAACATGTTTTGTACCCGCGGAGCACACATAACGACAATGTAACGTCAACACATATCGTCGAGAATTTCTAATAGATACTTTCCCTATACATTTCACACAGAATATTGCAATGCCCATTCATTTAATTCTTTTTCTAATACTTGACATTTATTTTTTAAGAATATATCTCATTGTATATCCTCCTTTGTTAAGGTTTTAATTTCTTTTATTACTTAACTCTGCTTTCACGGGATAAGCTACTCTGAAGCGCCTTTGTCTTTCATTTACGTTCCAAATTTTAAAGTTTTGTTCAGATGTTTACAGTAAAACCGTTTCTTCACAGATCATCCTCATCCGATACAGAGTCTCTGTCACTCAAATATTGCCTGTACTATTTGTACACACATGCACAACTCTCTTGTGACATATTTTCTTGATTCCTTCAACATTTTTAGAGTTTATTCAGGATTTTTGAGAAAAACACAAAATTGCTTCGTTATCTGCTGCTCCGTGACGTTCTAAAACGTCATCTTTTTTGTCGTTTTCAATAAGGACTACTTATATTCTCAAGTTGATTTCTTTTCAACAAAGCAAAATACAAAACCATAATTTGGTACACGAATCGATGTAACAATTCTTAATTTGAATTTCTAGGAATTTTTTTGTTTTTCCTCCATTTTACAGAGAATATGACTATAGACATTATTTATTTATTTTCTGTAACTGACTAAATTTTGACCTGCTCCGCGATCCGATTTTTGCATTATTAAAATCTGGATAAGTTTTTAATCAATCGTTATATTTTGAAAAAATTAATACATATCATTTAGATTTATTGTTAAAATATTTCTACCAAATTTGGATAACATATGACGTCAAATAAAAAAGATATGACAGTTGTCCACGAACTTTTCGAACAACCCTCGTATCTACGACGTATTGTCAAATAACATTGGTAATTTCCATTCTTATGTCGATATGATATATCCCGGTGAGCTTGAGATAAAAGATACCAAAGAGTCTGATACATCTGTTTCATATTTGGATATTTTACTTGAAAAAGACGTTATAATGTTAATCTAACAACCAAGCTCTGTGATAAACGTGATGACTTTAACTTTTCTATTGTCAACTTCCCTTATTATGTAGCAATATTTCTTCATCGCCTGCATACGGAGTTTAAATATATCACAGTTGATTCGATACGCAAGAGCATACTCTACGTATGAACAATTTCTAAAACGAGGTAAATTATTGACAAAGTTGATGAAACAAGAATAACAGCAGTCTCGTTTAAAGTCATCTTTTTATACGTTATACAGTCGATACAACGACCTTGTCAGCCAATACAGTTTATCATTGAGTAAAATGATGAGTGACGTTTTTCATACTAATTGTTAGTCCTTTATTTATACTCTGAATTGACGATTAATTTTTCCGTTATTTCCCGATCATGACAAGAATGCACGAGTGACCGGTCGGCAGGGAATGTTCACTCCTCCATGGCATCGATCTCACCTCTGATGTTTTGGATGTCCGGGTTTGCAACGCTCCTATTTTGTATAGTTTATGAACTTTTGATCTTGAATACTTGTGACTGTTTGTGATCTCCCTATGTTTCATTTAGATTTTCACGAATCAGTAAAATAATATTCTACGGCCTCATATAAAAGTACTCTGAAGTTGATATTTAAAAAATGCTATCACTCCTCATTGACAGCATTTATGTAATCTTCTGTCTTCGAACAAACTGTTATCTTTCAGCCCCTTTTTTAGCCTAGTTGCTATTATTACATATATGAAACAGAATTCGTTGATTGATTGTTTGTTGTTTTACAACACATTCGAGAATTTCTCATTGATATAGAGACGTTACCATATACCGGTGATCAAAGGACTTCAAATTTTCACCTTTACTCGGCACTCAGAGCTATCTAGCAGTAAGGAATATTTATCGTGCTAACGTCTGCCGTGACACGGGGCCTCAGTTTTTAAGGTCTCATCCTAAAGACCCGATAGTTTTACTTCAAAGTGCCGAGCGCATTGCAAAGGAACAGTTTCTACCCATTATGTATCGACTTAGGCCAGTCGCGGCCGAGATTCGAACTCACGGATCGAGCCCTGTACCGACTGAGCTACTGTGAACGGTCAGAATTCTTTGACAGACATCTACAAATTAGAAAACACTTTAGATGCCCTTCAACTCAACTCGACATGTAGATGCATGAATATCAATGATGTATTATTACTGAGCAAAATATGTAAATCGATATATTGATAAATCCCAGTGAACTTGGAAAAAAAACACCACAGTGCTTGCCTTATCTGCTTTCAATTTGGATGTTGTACTGATCGAAGACGATAATAACCAACAAACTACAAAGCTGTATGCAAAAGAGATGTCTTAAGGTAGGATTCTTCTCACACAAAACTGCATTTCTTGTATTTAAAAATTGATGATATTTTAGAATTAAGAAGACAATAATACTAAGTGATGGTATTAGTAAGATTAGTTTAAATATTAGAGTCAAGGTCAGGTCAAGGTCATTACCTTTTCCCTTTTCATTAAGAATAAAAATAGCTGCATCCAATCATGAGATAGGGTCTTCTATTTCAAAAGATTAAATGTTTTCTTTTTGCATAAAATGATATAACCATTTAAAGTCTATAAGATGATATTACCGAATTGACACAAATAGTTTAACAAAAAAGGATTTTGGCGAATTTTCTCTGTTTTTCTTATCTTTTTTAGGAAATTTAAGTTATTTTTGTATGCACCCTGTATTTAAATTTTTCTTATTTTCACATATGGTAAAAAAGTCATATAGTTTTGACCATTTAGTAAGAGAGTAAAAAAACTTTCTATGGATTTTTGGCTCAAATCTGTACTTAGAGTTGAAGCTTTTAAAAGCTAACATAATTGTAAATTGTTTGGAAATTCATATTTAATTGATATATTTTAAAACTTTAGTTCCTTATTATTAATATAGCTTACATTTGAAAAATTCTTCTAGTCTTTGATTGTGTAAAAATTATAACTAAATTAATAGTTCTATAATAATTTAGAGAGGCAGGAAAGAAGATATTTTCATACACCACTATACCGCCAAAAATATAGTCCCTGCTAGTTTTCGAACACAATTTGCCAATTCTATTTAAAGTTGTACAATTGTGATGAGGAAAGAAAAATATGGTCTTTTAAATCTATTTCACCTAAATATATAAGGCATATAAGCAAAAATACATTGAATATTTCATCTACTCAGAAACCAGAGAAGAATCCTACCTTAAGTTTTTCATTAACTTTCCTTATTTATATACAGTTTTTCATACTGTGTTCAAATCTCCAAAGTTACTATTTGTTAATGCTGTGTAAGTCTTTAATCTATTATTGTACCCTTGTTAGCAAACATAACCGATCATTGGATAGTTTTTGGCTGACTTGCTTCATACCAATTGAAAGACCTATCTTTTTATACAATTTCATTCTACTTGATCAATGCATGATCTGAGCCAACGTCGGGTGTGACCGGTGGATAGGGAATGCTTACCTGACCTTACCTTAAATCTCCAGGGCTCCATATTTTATGTCCTCTTCACATATTTGCATTGTTATACCCCCCGCTTGAAAAGCGGGAGGGTATATATCTCATTTTAATTCCGAACGCAAGAGCATGTCCGTCCATCCGTCAATTTCTACAGGTAAATTTTTAAACTCCGTCATTCTCCGTTATTGTTACGCTTTGGGGTACCCATCTCTTATCCGTAACTCCTCACATAAATTGAATGAAATTTGATGAAACTTTCAGTTGAAATGTGCATTGCCATTGTGCACCTCCTATTTTACTTTTTGATCCGAATTTCACATATTTGTTGGGTTTCCCGGCCACAGGAAAACATGGACTTTTTCACCAGTTATAACCATATGGGAGGCGGGGGGTATCATTTAATGAGCTCATCGCTCACAGTACCTCTAGTTTATATTCTTTTAGAGCAATCAGTGTTCGTTGTATTCACATTTTTCATCCATTTCAAATCAATTAACCCGACCAACAAATTGTATGTCAACACTTTCACATTTCCCTTTCAAATACTTTCTTTAACTTTTTAAACTACCGATTGCATTTGCATTTTCCCTTTCACTTTACTTTTGTGGTATGCTTTGTAATTGAACCCCTCACTTTTTCGACAATTATTGCTATAAATCTTGTATATATGTTGACATGAATTAAAATTAATGATTCATTATTGACTCAGTAGCTTGCCTCGGTTTTACCATTTATATTGAATAGACTAAGATATGTTGATAGTTTTGTTGGTAATCAATTAACAGAAGAAAAGTTGAAGTTATCCGAAACAAAGTTTTAGTGCTAAATGAAAGTACAAATACATTTACATGATAATAGATACATTAAAAAGGGCAACCCTACTCCTACTAATGCATCGTTCTGTCGACGCGACAAGTATTACACTAAGATGAAATTTGATAGCGTGCAATCTATGAAGTAGAAAATATGCTTACTGCAAAAATAAGTACACCTACAGAATCTCCCAAAACATTTTGATTTTTATTCAATTAAACATGGCAAAATCGTAGAAGTTAATCAAATAGGAACATGACATGCAACTTAGACAGTCTTAATTTTTTTTTTTGGTATTGCCAACCAATCCACTACAGAAATTAAGGAAGCTAATGCGCTTAAGTAAGGTGTTTCCTTCCCTAAAATTAGACGGGGCTGAATTTAGTTAAAAAAAACTCTTTTAGATACATTTCGTTCAATGAAACATATTAGGCAGCAAAAATGACGCATAATCAGGCTAGCTAGCTATATAGGTTGTCACGAAAAAAAAATGACGTATAAAGTATGATAAAAAGGCGATGATAATGAAAAGGAATCAATCTCATAAATCCTTACATAGACAATGCAACTCGTAAAAAAAAACCTTAAATCAGACCGGTAAAAACAAACGTCGATTGTGACACAAACGCTGCTTTGTAATATCCCCCCTTAAGAAGAAAATACATATTTAGTCCACATCAATGTGTCTTCTTTTGCAATGTAAACACTGTATATTGAAGAAAGTAGCTGATGAAGTATTCATGGGGCTGTTTCATAAGTTGATTTTAGATTTTTTTGTTGTTTGAAATATAAAAGCCTCGGCTAACGCCTGGGATTTTATCTTTCAAACAACATTTCTCGACCTCGGAGGTTATTCTGCAACATTTACGAAAACGCGGACTTTATTTCTTAAACAAGTTGATGAAACAAGAATATCAGCAGTCTCGTTTAGAGTCATCATTTCGTAAGTTCTATGGTCGATACAATGAATTTGTCAGCATGTACAAATTACCATTGAGTCAAATGCCGGCTGGCGTTTTTCATACTAATTCTTAGTCCATTATTTATACACTGAATTGCCCACGGATTTTTTTCCGTTATTTCCCGATCATGACAAGGAGCAAAAGGCGGGTGTGACCGATCCGCATGGGATGCTCACTCCTCCATGGCACCTGATCCCACCTCTGATGTTTTGGAGGTCCGTGTTCGCTCTTTTTTTGTATTGTTTTATAGACTTTTGATCTTGAATACAGTTCGTTATCTCCATATGTTTCATTACAATGAAAGTACAGTGTACAACTAAGTTCACCCAAAGAGAGGTTGATTTGTTCACGAGATCAATATTACATATGTACAATAACAACTATAGAATTTGTAAAATACTGAATTTAATTTAAAAGCCATGTACCATCTTATTTGTCCATGATCATTTCCGGTTTAAAATTTCAGTTTTGCTGAGGGGAAAGTGATTTTTAAAAATAAAAATTCAAATAATAAGAGTATCATTAAATAACGTTGTGGAAAAATGCATTGAAATAGGAGAAACAGAATGGCAGTTGAAAACATTTTTACTGTAATTTTTTAAAATTGATTTTTCTATTAATTAAAAACAGAGTTAGATTACTCTTACCAACATTCAAGGTCACAAATTAGGGCACATCCCATCCTAACAAGACAATAATAATAATAAAAGGGAATTGTGTCTAAATTACTAAGTATTCAACACCTTCATATTTCTGTTATTTTTTCAATTTTATTGAATCTGTTGCTGTTAGGGATAGAATTCATATATAAAAATAAATATCGCTTATTGGCCGATATATCTAAATCAAAGGCAAGAGACGACAAGAGAGTTGATCTTCAAAGATATGATTAGTTTCAAAACTATACAAAAAGTCATGTGAAGTAATTGCTATGCTCCATTTTAGATTCAGTTAACAGTTTATTATTTTGATACGTTACCATGCAAAGCTTACTCGAAACTAAAAATCCTGATCTTATTGCAATCCATATTATTAATATAAATCGAGGATGTTTTTGAAATATGATGATAAGGATATGTTTAATGCATTTCAACAGCTTTCTAAACTCCTACGCTAGTTTCTAATCACAACTTGTGCTTTTTGATTGACATTCTCATTCCAATTGTCAGGCTTTTGTTTCTGTACTAATTTTGACTGTGAATTAATGAAGTTGACTTCATTTTTCGGTCTACTACAACTTCCGGGTCAGCCGTTGGTTTTTTTCTCCTAAAGTTGAATCCAGATTCATAGAAACACGAGTTAGAATTTTTGATACTTTTGTCCTCTACAAAACATTTTATTGTTTAATTAAAATTTGTATGACAATTAGTCTTGTACTCATTTTCAACTGAAAATAGTTAATGAGTGAAAGACCCTCCCTTTTATAGAGAATCAGCATGGAATACTGTAAACCAACTTTTATTTGCATGCAAGAAATTTTCGCGGGAACCTCGTCATCGCGAATATTTCTCGCTGCGAACCAGACCTTATTAAAGTCTCTATGTCTATAAACAATAGATCCAAAAAAGGTTTAATATCGAAAATTGGTCATCGCGAACTAGTTTATCCCCAGTAAATCACGAAATAATATCGTCGGGCATAAAAGTTGGTTTACACAACACTATTACTTTGAAATCTATAAGCACCGAAGGTCTGATTCCAACTGCTTTAATATTTAACAACAAAGCATAAATACTGAGGTATGTTTAGTCAAGTATCAAACAATTATTGTATTGATGACATTTTAACTGCATAAACACTGTACATGTATATTAATAGAATTAAAGAAGATGAAAGATTAAGTTTCAATAAAGACAGAAACAGAAGTAAATTTAGAGACTAACTGTTCATCTCTGATTGTGCCTTAGGTGGGATTAAGGATACAACGGAATTTATATAAATAATCACATTGGCCGAAATATACGACAAGTTTTAATTTAAATTTAGACAAAGTCCACAAAGTTCATTCACATAGTCATTTAGATTAAGTCCGACATAATCGTGTTTAACACCAGGGCACACGTTCCTACATCTGGAGTTTTATACTTAATTTGTTCACTGTATCTTATTGTTTATAGGTTTTCTTAAAGGCTGATCTCCACATACATCAAGTCAATTATACATATGCTTTAAGGTATGTTTACTAAAATGCTATAATTCATGTTATACTACATATAACAACCCTTAATTTTTTAAAACAATTTATTAGTTTAAGAAATTATTTGAAAATCAGTCTGAAAAAAACTTTATTGTATTGTAATTAATTGAAATTAATATTTATTGAAAAAAGTTTTTAAAAATTTACAAGGGTAGTTCCCATATGAAAATACTCGAGAAAGTTTAGTTGTCATTGCGTTGAAGTAGTGTTAACGTTGTATCTCAATTTTTCTAATACTGTCTATTTGTCTACATCAAACAAAATAATAAAGTTTTAAGTAGCAAGATACAAATTTTGAACAAGAAATATATCAGATTTGATGACTTGATATTTTTAATAATTATGCTCTAAGATTGAACCCCCCAAAAAAGATATACAGTAATACGGCGAAGTGATTTTCATTCCCCATGATTTGAAATTTATTCCTTTACAAAATTAACGAATATAACAAATTTCGTTCCATATGTAACGAAACAAAACCGTCCATCCCCGACACTTGGTTGTAAGCTTGTTTTACCATGTGGAGTTTATAAAATCAATTTTTGGGTGTATTTTTTTGCAATTTGATGCATACGCCAACATGCATATAATATTAATATGAAGCTTTGTTTAATCTTCTAAAGCAGGATTTTTTTTTTGTATTTATGTAAAGCAAATCCTATTTTTACTGGCAGTCGAAGGTGTGATTAAAAGAAAACAGAAAGGTGTTGTTTAAATAATAATTTTAGAAACAAAAATAAACAGTGTTAAGTAGGATGAGGAGAAAAAGGACACGAAATTTAAATGCGTCTCAGTATTTGCTTTATAACGTAAGACCCATACCTATGTATGATTGTATAAAACGTAGATTTTTTTCTAAATTAATGAAGGAAAATGTGTATGCGTTTCAAAATATAATAACATTTTTTAAGAAAATGATATTTCCATGTGAAATATTCCAATGAATAGCTGCATTTTTAATAATCAAATCTTGAAAAACATTCGGAGCTGCAAAATTCAATACTTACATCGTGGCCATAAATTAATTAGAACTCACTTTTGAGCTCATTCTCACTTTTTCACTATATATCCTTCTTTCCAGATTACTGAGATCAAAATTGAACTCATTTAAATTTTATGATCTGGGGCTAAAAGTCAAGGAAAAATTTAGGAGAGGATCATGGTTATCTGTCCTAACTGCTTAGTGAAACATTAATTTAATTGAACTTATTTAAGTAAACTAGGAAAACGAACAAGATCGTTTCATGAAATATGTCTTCGTGACAAGTACATGTATGTGATATACAAACCAATTTCTGTTCACAGTTTTTCGCAGATTTGATTAGATCTGACCAAAATTTATTATAATTTTTCGACGACTTAATTAAGTCCAAAGTAATTATAAATAGGTCTGAAGAAAAACAGTTGCTTTCCAAGTTGAATATTAAATGTGGAAAAAATCATTCAGAATTCGATCAAAAAGAGACATCTGAAATATTTTTAAAGTTGTCTGGTTTTTACTTTTTTTAAATATGTGGGAGTAACAGGGTTTTTTTTATAACAAGTTAAATGTCCATTTGAGAATATTTGTGCTAAATTCGTCTTGAAGTTTTAATTGTTTCTCTTTCTTTATTTCCACACAAAATTGTCAAACATTCGCCTACACTGTTGTAAAGGAAATGCGATGCATGGAGGTAAATATATAAACATATGCTATTTTCCCCAAAAACTGTTAATTAACTTTTTCAGAAGAACAGAAGTTTATTTTTGAAACCAATTTATCCCCAATTTAATTGTTTTCCTCCAAACCACAACGCATTTACTCATGTTAAATCTTAAACGTGATTGTTTTAGGTAAAATATGCGTAAGAGTTTTGAAGGTCATGTCCATTTTGAGAAAGAACATTTGCACTTACCTGAGAAGTGACTTTCATCAGAATTGGATTGAACAGAGTTGACTCTTCATATATTGTAATAGGCCATCAATAAACTTAGTTTGTAAAAGCCTGATGCTTCATACATCAAAAGGTGATAACGCAAGGATGTATGAGTTCCTAATTGGTAGAATTCGAAGCTTTGTAGTTTTTGGTCTTCAGTCGATCTGTTGAATTCCGATGAAAACCAACTTTGCTTCTTTAAAGGCCAGAATGCTTATATGTTTTGATCAATCAGATTTTTGTTCTAAAACCTCTACAAGCGAAGATAGCAAGATATTTTATGGTTCATTCAACTCCTTATATTAATAAGTCTATTAACAACGTGATATCAATTAACAATGGTTACTTCGCCATTCACATTTGATATTACAGTAGAATTGAATAAAAGACACCAAAACTATTTCAAATTTGAAGCTTACCTGACTACAAACGAAAAGAGCCAAATATCGACTTAATTTATCACTGCAGAGACGATTTGTGCTTTTCAATCTTCCTTTTTCCTCATTAATGAACTATTATTCCTTTTTATCTTACACTTGTTTTTTGACACCCCTTATTCGATTGTTAGGAACAAGTATTTTGAATGTTTGACCGACATATTTCATACCAGTTGTTAAGCCTTTGTTTGTTCTCTGTGTTTCAGTTTCCCCACGGACTATGTTTTTTACTTAATCAGTAGATAAAATAATATGTACTCCTTTTAGAACCTGATCTTTGCACGAGTGTCCGTTTTTTTTTATAACCAGTTTACAGAATTTTTTTTTGATATTTTTTTTTTACAATCTATGACTGAACTTACAGAGCTTATTGTGCCACGTACGTGTAACTTATGGTATCTTTCACGTGTATTTAAGGTACATATCACGTACGTGTCACAAACGTTTTTAAACGAATGTGACACGTACGTTGTGCTTTTTTCATGTGGCATGTACGCAAAGCAACATAGTAAACGTGTCACATACGTGTTACGTACATGATACGTACGTGGTACATTTTGCTGTATAATAATATGCATATATATTGATAGCCCTTAGTTTCATAATTTTGATCATGGCAAGTCACAAGGCGGGTTTAACAAAACGATGGGTAAAGTTTACTTCACTATGCCCTTTGATGTTTTCTTTTTAATCTATATTATTTCATTGAACATTGGAGCATGAGTACTATTCACAATATTCATTTTTATTTTCATTTATAAAAATCTAGAATCAATGTTAATCTACTGTACAAGGATATTTAGTGCGAAAAAAAGTTTTGCTTCCCTCTACCATAATGTATTGAATGAACGAAAACATTTTCCAAACTACACACTCTGAATGAAAATCAGCCCCATGGGGGAATTCTAAGGAGAGGCATTGAACTTTATCTTTTACAAAAAAGGTGTTGATATCTTAAGCTGTCTGTCTGTCAAGAAAAATTCATGTGGAACACTTTAAGAAGGCGAGTATTATCACCTGTCAGCGGTAATCTCGTCCCACAATTCAGTATTGATGGACAGAAACATTGACCTACGCTCTCATTGTAATTTATGTTAGTTCGAAGAGGTGAAATTGCAGAATAGAAACAGTAGTGCTTAAAATGGTATAACTTATATATGTTTACAGAAATTTTTAAATCAAATAATTATGTACATTTAATGTACATGTACATGTTTTTTTTCTCCAATGACTACATCACCATAAACAAAATATCCAAAGACGATGTCGTGAGTATCCTAATTTATCATTCTGCACGGATTTTTGAGAATGCTAATCCTGTATTTTGTATATATTCTTCAATAAAACAAACTCAAAGAGAAATGACAGCGACAGATTTTGTGTAGTTGTGAAAACGGTATAAATTGAATTTTCTGTACACAGAAAAACTTTCGAAGTATTGTTTTTAAAGTATTGCTATTTATAAGAATAGTACTAATATGAAATTATGTTTTATGTAGGCAAAAGCTATAGGATATTGTCTTTATTAATAAATTTGATATTAAAAAGAATATTAATTTTGAAACCAAAATATAAATAAAAATTTTTCTGTAAAAGAAAATACCATATCTCATAAAAAAGAGTATATTGTCACTAAAAACGTAGGGTTTTATTTCTTCAAATAGTGCATAAAAAGAATATGACAGATTTGTCATGTTGAATTTTTTTAAATTAACAAAATATTGATTAACGCCAGAAAAGGTGGTTTTTTTTAAAAATACAAAATCTACACGTTTTTGTTAACAAGATATTATTAGCTTTGTCTTAAACAGTTCAAGCTTAAGAATGTTGGAGGGAGTCAACAATTTACCTTTTTTAGTAAAAAAAAATTGCAACAGTCATGAACTCCTGGTCAATTTGAAACCATTAATCAGCAGTAAAATTTACTATACATTAACTTTGTTAATAAAAAAGCAAACAAATAACCAAGGATCCGAATAAATTAAAACAGTGGAAGGTGAGAAGCTGTGAGATACGATTTAGTTGTAACCTTAAAAGCATTTTGAAGAAATGTAAAAGAACAGTAAATAATTACATATTGTGATATACCTTTTATGAAATTATGTTATTAACTCAAATATAGGTTACATATAATGGTGTATGTTTTTGCTAGGAAGTAATGATCTTGAATATAAATATCACCTGAAAACCAATTCTTTCAGTGTACTAAACAATGCATTTTTATCACAAGAATATCAAAAAAGTCATATGGTTCATGAAGTAGTTAGTCTCATTTTTCTACAATGTCATCGAAAATTGAAACACCACACGAGAATAAAGGATTCTATAGTATCATTCATATGATTATTTTCATCTTATTCAAGGTACATGTTATCAATTTGTAATGAAGGGATTTCGATAAATTTTGAATAAATTTAAACTAGTTAAAATGCATTGCTAACTATCTACATGTATCCTTCTGTGTCCAATAATCCAGAAATAAAAAAATATAATTAAAATAGTTTACATGACCAGTACGTACTGGTCCCGCTGACAAAACAGGTAAATAACAAATTGTCTTGGCATTTAACAGTATTTGTGTGGTTTTCTTGAGACGAGGTTTTCCAACAATCTATTGGAATTCCGACGGGTACCAATTCTCCCCGTTATTAGCAGTCCTATTTTTGAATTTATATGAGGCAGAATTTGGCCAAAATTTTATATGTGTAGAGAAGAAAGCATTTTCTGTGGCCCTCTACTTGATATTTACATGTAGATTTATCGACGACGTATTGTCAATTAACAATAGTTATTTCCATTCTTATGTCGATACGATACATCCCTGTGAGCTTGAGATAAAAGATACCAAAAAGAGTCTGACACATCTGATTCCTATTTTGATATTTTATTTGAAAAAACGTTAATGGTTATCTAACAACCAAGCTTTTTGAAGGACGTAATACTTTTATCTTTTTAATCGTCAACCTCCCTTATTTATGCAGGGATATACCTTCATCACCTACATACAAGATTTATATCGCTCATTTTTTTTTTTTGCTAGGCAAGAGCATGCTCTACGTATGTACAATTTCGTGAACGAGTTAAGTTATTGACAACAAGTTGATGAAACAAGAAGTTTATTTCATAAGTTCTTTGGTCGATACGATTTTTAAGCAAATACAATTTTTCATTGACTCAAGTGCTGACTGATATTTTCATAGTAATATTAGGCCATCATTTACACAATGAATGGACGACGGATTTTTCCGTTATTTCCCGGTTATGTCAAGGGGCACACGCCGTGTGTGACTGGTCGGCAGGGTAAGCTCACTCCTCCATGGCACCTGATCCCACCTCTGATGTTTTTGGGCTCCGTGTTTGCTCTGCTCCTATTTTGTATTGTTTTGTGGACTTTTGTGCTTGAATACTGTTCGTTATCTCCATACATTTCATGAGCCAAATTCATGTGCCTTATAACATGAAGGACGCAGGTCATAATGCAACTTTATAGTTTTTTGAAGAGTTATCTGTCCTTGATGAGAAGATTTTTTTTATTTCTCAAAATGTATGCAGTTAATGTTTCATTTTGTATCATAGTGTAACACAGAGATTTAATGCATATTTTCAACAGAGATTTGTTTCATATTTAAATAAAATTTTACAATAATCTTAAAATAACATTAATTTAATTTACGAACACAACATGGACATTACACATTGAATATCTCAACCTTCCACAAATGCATACAAAATAAACCATAACTTCCATTCAACTTAAAGGATGGCCATAGTGCTTCTCAGATTTCTCATATGAGTCTTAAATTTCCAGAATTATAGCAGTTTTAAAATCAAATTCAATAATTATCGTATTTCTTGGAATCTTGTTTCTTTGTAATTTTGTCCCTTGCTGTGTCATTTTCACAGCCACTTTACTTAACACGCGGGATGCTGACGTCATCTGAGTAATGACATGTTTCTAAGCGTGTTATTAAAGGTTTTCTTATGTCTGTTAGTCATTTGTGACGCTTAACAGAAAACATTGTTATAAAAGCAATGATTAAAAAAAAAAACTGGAATAGACAAATGTTACTAAAATGAGATAATTGTGTAAGTTTTTATTAAATTTCAAGCTTCAAATTTTAATTCGAAATCGTTGGAACTTTCTAATTTATATTCTAAAATATATTGGTTAACCATGATAAGTGTATAGGATTCACAACCGAAAATTAATCTGAATAGTTATAAATAATTGCAAAACGAAAAATCACCGAAGACGAAAAGCATGGAGAGCACTGAATGTATTTTAACAGATACCGCGACTTTTTATGAATTGTCCAGTAAGTATAAATAAATTTTTCTTTTCTTGAATAATAATATTTCTTTAAAATTCTTATATTCTGTGGGTTTATTATCTCTTTATAAGTTCTAGCTAGTACTTAAAGTTTCTTATTGAATTTGATTCGCAGACATGTTTCATTGATGATATTTGTAATAAATCATATTTATTGAAAACTAATAAAGGTACGGAGAACAGAAAATATCATTTTGATAAACTGACTGTAAATATCTGATTTATTTACTCGAATAAAAATGATTATCAATGTGTTACATTCATACAATAAAATAAAATTAGGTTTTAACGGCTTATGGAACATGTTTGCATTTGATGTATAATTAAAAATGTGTCCACAATAAGTTGTATTAAGTCAATAATGTCTTCAAAATCACGGAAAATCATAACAAAATGAAAACAATATAGAAATGTAGTTTAGTGATCAGTATTTACATTTACAGCATATAATATATTCAGCACATGGGAACTCGGGTACATAAGAGTGCAGATATTCTATAAAGCAGATGACAAGCAGTTTCGAAGTTCGTGTGCTTTTAATTACATAATAATGATAATCATAGTCAGTAAAATATACCATACCAGCTGTAATAAAATAGAAGTGTCTGTTATTCTCAAGCATCTGGATTATATTTGCTCGACTTTTACCTTTAGCATGCGTTGTACATAGTGAGAGGAGGTCATATTCGTGATATTAAGGTATTTAATCGCATTAAAAAGTAACCGACTTCTGCAAGAGAAGACCTATATATTATGATGAACGGGTGCTTTCCCTCTACCTACGAAGTTGACAAATTGTGTCAAAGAACCGCTCGTTTGCGTTGTTAATGATGGTATATAGGATATCTAACAACAAATGAACCAAGCTGTAGGATAGTTATTAGGGTCCTAATTATGGCTACGTCGATAGGTTATTGCAGACACTTGAATGATTCCCCGTACACAATAAAAATCCTTGATTTACACCTTTTGTGTAGACCATTATACCGTTATATCTTAGGGTTTTTTGTATACGTGTACATATAGTGGTAAACAAAATACTTTTAAACTTTTTTCCTGTACAAAGAAGCTTGATTCTTCGTATTTGTAGTCTTTTTTTTTTTTTTAAATGTGATATTCAAAATTTGAAACAAGACTTACAAGAATATTTCAATTTAAAAGCAGTGAACATACTTTTTATAGTTGAACTGGTGTAGCACAGTGAAAAATTCGATAAATCAGATTTTAACTAATTAAGACTAATTAAGGTTAAGTAAACTTTAACCGAAAAAAATTCATTAAAAAAATCAAATTTTCAAATTTCAAAACTACATTTCAATTTATACTACATCTTTGAAGCAGAATGTAAGCAACTATATCCAATTTAGAATCAATATTATACAATTATTTCTGTTTTTTGAGGTCAATACAATGATTTTTAGCCATCTGAGGACTAATTAAGGTTAAAGGTGAATATCACTTCGAAGAAAAAAAATCATTGTATTGAAAAAAATCAGCAATAATTGTTTTATTATATGATTTACTGATAAAATGATACAGATTATTACTTGTTAACTTGCATTTAATTAAGTCCTAGCCAAATAAAAGAGAGAAACAGAATTAAAATGTCAATAAACCTTACCAGTCGTATCAATTTGAAATGGTTTTTTTTTAGCAATTTTAGTTGCCATGAAAAAATAATTTAATGTCAATATATATTTTGAAATATATGCTGACTGCCAAAAAGTAAAAAAAAAACATGTTGTTCAGTAAAAGTGTTGGAGGGGGGTCAATATAAAATATATATTCGCTTATGTTTTTTTTCACAAGAAAAAAAAAATCACAGTCGTTTTTTAAAAATAGCTTTCCAAAACAATTTGTGTCAATTTGGGATTTCCCGATCTATTTTTAGATCAATGTAAGGAAATAAATCCTTGTATTGACCTGGAACGTCACGTGCAGGTCAATACAACGTAGATATACATAGTTGGATCTCAGCCAATCAGAGAGATGGAAATTATTCAGTCATATAATAAAAATAAATATATACAAAAAGTGAGAAATATGTTAGATTGAAGACTTTAAAGTTAAAAAAAATATGCACTATTCGCTGATATACCCTATACTTTATGGAATAATTGAAACGAGGTGACATTGACCGACAATTAGATTTGGAAGTCTATAACAATGTACAAATTAGGTTAATCGTTCAACTTGTGGCTTTTTCGATCATTTTTCATGCTTCTTGGCAATTTCAGGATTGTATTACAATCCCTGTGGTAAGAAATCTCACCTGTATCAATTGCAATCAGGTCACAAGATTCTCTTATTCTTTAATAATGCTTTTTTATTTATGAGAAAGATCATAGTAAACTTCTAATCGAATTATCGTGATAAAAATAAAAATGCGAAAGAAGGTAGTCTTAAAATTCCCCCAAAACATGAACAAAACATAAATTTCATTTTTTATCAATACTTTTCGTCTCCTTTGTTTTAATCTCTTTGAAATGATAAGCTCTCATCATTTTTCTCCCCCTCTTGTTTTCTCTCTAAAAAAAAGAAACTGGTTCTTTAAAGAAATAATAGGATATGCATCAGTAAAGGTTCTTTAAAGTTGTTTCCGAAATATTGAACATCAACTCCATTCTTGAGCAATGACCCTGTAGGGTAGAGTGACAACCTGAAAATTCCACAGATTCGACCTGCGTAGATATAGCCGATCAGACATGCTCACTGTTTCTTCAGTGCAGGTGGACAGTTGTTCAGCCCTGCAAAAATATAACTTTTATATTACAGGACGAACAACAAAGAAAATTTTGATTTGAATATCTTTAAATTTTAAAAATTTCTTGGGCTCAATATTCTTGATTTCTTGCGTTATTACACATTTTTGATTCACGATTGTTTTTTTAATTAGCAATGCATTCATATTTTGGATGTCGTCGGTCCTATTTCAAACCTGGCCGTGCCGACGAATTGAATACCGCGCGCTACACATTGCGTAATTTTCCCTCTTCATAACTCTTTATTTCGTTAAACTTAAATGTGAATTTAGCGCCCTTCAAAGGCGATGTTTTCAATAGACGTAAGAGCCATTGGTGACGTTACAAAGTTAAATAACGCAAAAGAACATTGCAAGGGAAAAATGACAAATTAATTTTAAACGAACATTTGTTGTATTTTAACGTTAATTTAACAAGGTTATATTTTTTATTTAAATTGAGTCAGAACGATGTACATTTTGGCGTTCTATAGTATTGGAAATGCATAAAGTCCCTACTATGTATTCTAACGCGCGGTGACAAGGTTTCTCGTGTGTTATGGAGATTTGAACGTCGTGGATCTCTAATGGATTTCATAAGGAAAATTACACTGAATGTAAATATAATACAATTATAGCCTTTTGATGAGGTCAATCCCTAGAAATATAGACATCAGAGAAAGCATATTGACCGAGCACGAAGTGTGAGGTCGATATGCTTTCTCTAAGGTCTATATATCTAGGGATTGTACCTAATCAAAAGGCTAAAATTGTTTTAATTTTTTTTTTATCAGTTAATAAGAAACGTCTTAAAATCCATGTTTCTAATAATCAGTACTTTCTCATAAGGCATTGTTATGTCATTTGCATGATGACGTCACAGTAATGAATAGCAGCTGCAGTATCCCTTTTTAGAAACATCAAGTTTATAAAGACTAATGTGACGTCAGCACAATTGTTGCTTCAATTTTTTTTTCCAATTTTAGAAACAGTAGGTTTATAATTTTTAAAATAGAAATATCCAGTTTATAACACTTTTTATACTTGATCATGTGATTTAGTTTGAGCCAATCAGGTAGGTGGCAACAATATAGGGAAATAATAAATTCATTTATTGAACATTAACTTATTAAATAAATAAATTATTATGAACAATTTGCATTTTTGATATTTAAAAATAATATACAAATGTTTATCAATCCCCATCCATTCATTGAATATTAGGAATCCCCAACCCCTACTAAAAACCTCAATAGGTGACAAATATTTACTTCTATACATGTACATAGATATACAAAAAAGTTAATCTTCTGCAAAATTCTGACAAATTATTCTAAAAGTACTATGTGCATATGTTTACCCACCTCTAATGATTTTAAAGTCCATGTTCCCTATATCACTGATATTATAATAATTCATTTATAAATTACAGTGTTGAATAAAAGTACGAAAAGCACGAAATGCAAGCACGAAAAGATTTTCTCTGGTTTACACAACAAAAATGGTTTTGAAAGAACACTTTGAAAGTGTTTATGATGAAATATATAATGATACAAACAGTTATCAAGCTCAGAAGTCCTTTAAACAATACAAATTTGGAGCAGAGCAATAATGGACCTCCAAAATATCAGAGTTGGGATCAGGTGCCAAGGAGGAGTGAGCATACCTTGCCGATCGGTCACAGCTGACGTGTGCTCCGTGTCATGATCGGGAAATATCGGATCAATTCATCGACAAATCAGTGTGTTAAGAGGTGCGTTACAATAAGTATGAAAAACGCCCGTGAGCACTTTAGTTAATGATAAATTACATTTGCTGACAAGACCATTGTTGACCATGGAACTTACGAAATGATGACTTTAACTGAGATTGCTGACATTCTTGTATAATCAATTCAATAACCTACATAGTTTTAGAAATTATTCATAGGTATAGCATGCTCTTACTTGGCGAATCAACTGAGATATAACCCCGTATGCAGGTGATGAAGGTAACTTTCTGCATAAGGAAGAGAAGTTGACGATTGAAAAGTTATAGTCATCACGCTAATCATAAGGTTTCTTTATCAGATTACTACGATTGTCTTTTTCAAGTACTTAGTAATAATATCCAGGTATCCAAAGATGAAACAAATGTGATAAGGTCTTCAAACACGTGTACCTGACTTACCTAGGTTTATAAAAATAGGTTAATTTTAAGATATTACTGGTTTACTGACCCATTTTTCCAATACTATAGAGGGTAATTAACAATCGTGACTGCGGAATGGAACGTTATAACACATTATAACAGGCATTTCTTATCTATTAAGTACTTAACATTAAACATTTGCATAATACATTTACACTAGAAATGTTGTCCAAACTACCTATGGTACTTCAAGGAAACAATAAACAACTAAACAAAGGGACATCATCCGCTTAGTGATGTCCTGCTTATATTTAATGTTGTATATTAGCAGATATATCGCATTATTTCAAGGGCGTGTAACATTATACTCGTGCTTCTTTAAAGAAATAATTCGATTTTATGATATTTAATTAAGGATGTTATAACCATTTGTCTAATTCTAAAGACGTAGGAAAATCACATGACATTACATTTTGTCATCTCAATGGTGTAATCGTTTGATTAAGAATTAAATGTGGAAAATGATTATATGTTTGAATGTAGGTCACTACACGTAGAATAAGGTAAATCTTCCATCTATTTTTGTCCTGATTTATATTACAAGTTGCTTAAGGTTCTGCGGATGATTTAGAATGAATAATAGCTAGGTCCTCGAATTTTCACGAAGATGAGGCTTGAAAAATTCCATGATCACATTGATGAATGAAAATACTCTTTTATTTAGCTCATTTAATTATATTACACTAGTTAAACGAATTATTTTAAAGATATGAAAGTCATACAATCTTCCTACTTTGATGATACTTAAGAAAGAGAAGAAGGATAAACTAAATGGTCAATATATTCTGTTCCTAACTGACAAAGCGGGTACATAGCAGGATAATATTTGTTTTGAAAGGCTCAGTATAAATCATAACTGCAGTACTACAATGTAGTTTAGACAATCTTATGAAGACATTGTTTTCTTTTCAAGATTATTTGAAAACTTTTGCTAGCATTTTGAATGTCCATCATTTACATTTAAAATTACACTTGTTTTGCCATACATGTGTACTAGATACCTAAACTTCATAAAACTCTTAACAGACAGATATACATGAATAGGGTAATAATTGTTCTACGAAAACCTATCTGTTCTTTGTGCCTCACAAAATTATTAACAAAATAGACAGGAAAATAAATCAGAGGCACTGCTCAGCAAAATTTTCGAGACGAGATTTTCATCAGACGTGGATAATTAAAATTTCAAGGAACTTTTTATTAAAAAAGATTGAAAGCAAAATGTTTTTCCATTTATAGATAGCTAAATAAAATATAAAATCATTAGCATACCGTCAAATACTTAATACTTCTATAATTTTCAAATATAAAATTCTAGACTCTTTGACATGATAGACAACGGTCTCTCCAATAAGAATGAAAATTTAAAAGCAATAAGAATAAAAATTTAAAAGCATACTGATTTGGTTACAATTACTATTTTTTATTGCCACTTTACTTTTTTACAGTCATAATCATCTCCTGTGACAGTGTGACTCTCAGAAACTTGATGCTGATGGCACATTCTATTGGGATGACAAATGGAGATTACGTTTTTTCTGTATTTCGGTGCCTTTAATAGATTGTTACTGGGGATATTGCATGGGAAAAGTACGATGAAAATAACGAGCTCGAGGTTATGTTAATGATGTTAATACCTTATATGCTTCCATCTTAAGGACAGATGATGCAAACGGAACAATGATTGCATATATTTCTGAAACATTTTTGGTTGTAAATGATGCAAATAATGGATTTCTGAAATATTAAGGAGGGATTGTTTGGTTTCTTACTAGATAGAATATTCAAAGTATAAATATATGGAGAAATTCGTCGTCCAGAAATATTTGAAATTTTAAAGCATACTCATTTGGTTACAAAAATAATGTTTCTATATACAGTAACTCCGAAGTTGATAATAAAAAGTTTAATTTTCCATAACAAATGTATAAATGGGTTTCGGAAAAAATTTCAAATCAACTTTTGAAATATTTTTGATAACAAAACAAAATTTATTTTTTGTTTAAATTGGAATATCATATAAACCTGAAAATTTCTTATGAATTATGTTTTATAAATGACAAGCTATTCAAAATCAAACTTTTTACTTAAGTCTGCTCTAAGTTTATGGTCTTGGGGGCTGTTCTACCAATAATTTGTGGAAATCAACATGGATACATGTACACACAAACGTGAACACAAATCTCCTTTTAAAATCGATTCAATCAGAATTGTAAAAGTCTAAGTCATAAAAAGAATACGTCTCGTGCTCCGATTTTCAATTCCATATTTAATTATTTATATATTTCTGTTTAAAAACTGTATGTGTACCGCTGCCTGTAATATGTCATTTCAACAAACCACTTTACAATTCATTTTAATCAAATAATTTTATGAATATCTTAAAAAAGATACTTAGATTTAGGCAATTATCTCTCGTCATTACGAAAAACATAGCTTGAAAAAAAAAGAATTTGAGGTTAAGAAGCTACACGCTCTTACATCTGAATTCTTTAAATGTGCTGCTTTGACGCTTATATCAAATAAAAGTGAAAAAAAAGAAAGGTTAGAAATTATATAAAAACGTGCATTCAGCTCGCATAATCCATTTGTGGCTTGAAATTGGATTTGCTTTTTTCAGACGGGCTAACGTAGGTTGCGCTAAAAACAGAAATGTGACTTGATTTATATTAATATTTGTCCTTCTGTCGAACTCGAAATAAAATTGCTATGACAAGGTGTACACGAATAGCGTGTCTGTATGAAAGCAGATGATTTCGCCTTCATTGTAAGATCCCCTCACTGTTTTCAGAGGTCTCTGATGCCTTGTTCACAAATAATTTTGTTTGAAGTTTTGAATTATTTGCATTTGATATTAAAAAGATGCTTCAGTGTCTGATTGACAATATTCTTTGTGTTTTGGAGATCAAGTCTTTCAAAAATCGGTTTGAATAGCCATGAGTACCAATTGCATTCTGTTATATGCAGACTTTAACGATAAACGATGACTAAGCAAAATCTCTTACTACTATCCGTTATACGTATAATATACGTTGTAGGAACAACAGTAGAAAATAGTAAAAGTAAAATTAAGTAAATTTAATATTATTCTTTGTTAAGGTTTAACCCTAGTGACTTAGATAAATCGAATATTTATACTATTAACATGGAGTAAAGATTTGGTTCTAACTACTTAACTCTACTTTCTGTTTGAGTTCTGCAAAATTAAATACAACATGAAAAGTTTAATTGATGTAAGCTTAAAATGTTTCATGATCCTGGGGACATTTATGGACATTCTAACTGGAGGAGAACTATCAATTCATAGAAAATTAATCCCGAATAAACATGGCAAAAAACCAGAAAAGATTACTTCATAGTATTAAAATTTGAATCATTCAAACATTTCGAAAGTTACTGTCATTTTGAGAAAAGATGGTTTCATAAAAAAAAGAGTTGTTCCGGAGAAGCTCTGAATTTTTTAAAACTACATTTAAAGAATGTTATTTCATGTTAGATGTATATTAATCTAAAGTAACACTAAGTACTCGAACATGAAATCTACATTTATTTTATTTCAGTGAATCCATTCCTGTAAAGTTCAGGTCTTTTAGAAATTAAACTTAAGTATTTACGTAAGTTTACCAAAAAAAAAAAAAAAATACTATTTTCGTTATAACCTCGGGTTTCTGTTTTAAATAATGCATCATTTCTTATGATTTGAAATGCTTGAAATCATTCCATTAAGTCGACTCGTAAAATCTTCATGCATTCCTTATGAGACATAAAACAATTAACTGAAAGCACGGAATTCTCTACAGGCATTGAATAGTATTGATGAACATTTACCCTTATAAACGCAACTCTAGTCCATCGAATTAAATTGTGCAGAATTTGCGTATTTTTGACCTCGGTGGAAAAGCACCTCGGAGGAAATTGAATGTGGAAGGAGGCAAAAATTTATAAACACACTGTTAAGAAAAATATTTGTCAGTGCATGTGGAATATGAATCAAATGATTGACATTTAGCTACTTGTAATTAATCCACAATTTTTATGCATTACAAAACTATAATTGACACGTCATTCTAAAGTTTAAAAGTAAATGGACAACAGCGGAGTTGTTTGATTTCTTTGATAGTAAATTGAAGTCAATACAATTAAAATTGATGTACATGTACATACACTGTAACAGTTATTTATGAATTATACAGAATTTCTGTGCATCTGTTTTAAAGGAGGAAAACAAACAAGTATAATATATATTTTAAATATACATATGTATTGTGTGATTTTATTTTGTTGCTCTCGTGTTTTTTTCTTATTTTAAGTCTTTAAATACAACCAGTATACTCTATATAGCTAATATGCGAATAAGATATATTTGTGCATTTTCAAATTACTTGTTAATAAATGCTAAATTAGCGATTAAAGTGAATTAGCTGTGCTCCAATTTATTGTTACCTTTATTTTTTTCTTAGCATCAGGTAAACCTGATTCCATTTTGACTTTAGTATTATAATTTTAGCTTGTTGTAAACGTCATATATTTCATTAAGTTTATTATGTATTTTTTCACAAATTAAGTTTATGTGATGGAGCTTTGTCAATAAAGTTTATTCTTGACAAAACTTCTTGGCATAGCAATTGGAAAATGCATTTTAAATTGTGTACACACACCATCATATTAGTAAATGGTTGGATATCTAACTGCAAATACCAAGCCCGTTATATAAAGTTGGAGGGATTGTCAATGCAGCAAAATATGATTTATATTGTTTTTGAAAGATATTATGGGTAATCTCTTGACCAACTTTTCTTTATTGATGCATATGCAAATTTTTACATGTAAAGTACTAAATTTTCCTAAACTGTTCATTTGAACTTAAACAGAGTGTCATTTCCTGAAAAACAATTTCCTGTGAATGAGTCAGGAAACATTTCCAGACTACAATATTGAATTGGGAATAAAATTTTAATGCTAATTTTTCAGACTGACGAATTTGATTTACAAGATTTTTGTAATTCTACCAAATCAAGATGAGAAAAATTGTCCTTTTAATGAAATTGAATTTCCTTTAATTTTTGATCAAGATTTCTTTACTGATGGTGAAAATGAAAAATGAAATGCTTAGAATGCTTTGAATATAATTGGAATTAAACTTCTTTATATTTCTATTTGAATTTTATTTGAAAATGTAGTCGTTTGTAGTGAGTTATTTTCTTTTTTTTACAAATCATGTTGATGAAAAAATTAGAACTAATGTAATGTAAGTGAATGTTGTAGACTAAAAATGCCTTGATTGGGTGGAAAATGGGTAATGAAGTACATGCAGAGTAAGCCTTGTTTTTTTTTTGTTAAGTTGTAGAATCAACTAAAAAAAAATAGGAAAACGAGGATCCCTAAATAACATACAAATTGTAACGTGAAAGAATAAAAGAAAGATTTATTTTTAATCCCTTGAAGTACAAGTATTCACTGTTATTTTTCACAAATGATAAATTTATTTGTACCCAATTCTCAGAACGCCTCACCTAGGGAAGCCGAATAGACCTTTATGAACATCATTTTCCATGACAAATCTTAAATTTTCAATTCTTCTTTTAATATTAAATTTGCGTTTTGGGAATAAAAAGCTCTAATAATAACTGGGATCTAAGAAAAAAAGAAGGGTGGCTTAGCTTTTGCTTTCTTTATATTCTTTGTCCTTTTTTTTAAGTTAATACTTATACATGTAAATAGCATCAGTGCTTGAAACACGTGAAAACTATGCTGGGAGCTGTATTTCGATTTCCCTCACAGAAAAGCTGCTGGAATTTTAGCATAAAACTACCATTGATGGGTCTTTTCTTTTGGTAAGGTTCATGTAGTTTTGGATCTTAGACGAAGTAGGAAACTTAACCTCTATAAGACATGGTTTATACATTGAATTTTTCTGTGTTATAATCAGAGAGCAACTTTCTATATATTCCTTTGATTGAAAAAAAAATGGTTTCCTTTTCATTCCAAAAAAATGCATCAATGTCTTGACACGAATCAGCTAATTTTATTTTTCCTTCATTTATTAATGTTTATTTTGCAGTAGATATATACATTTAAGAAATGTTTTCTCTTAAGCATCTTTAAGGAAAGAAAGCTAATATCCGATATAAAAATTTTCTTTGTAAGAGCTCTATAGAATATGTTGATGAAATGTTACGTCTATCGACATTTATCTGGCATTATTTCAATTTGCTCACGAAATCGAAATTTCGTGGTAACAGCGCCAAAAGAATTTGATCGGCCACATCATATGCACTTTTGTAACACTCCATTTCTATTTTTAAAGAAAAAAATAATAATCTGAATACTGGCTTTGAACAGCTTGAAAAGTATTTTTAAGATATTAAAACATATCTTTCATATTGATTCTTTAGCGACCTATGCCATGAAGCAGTAAAATTTTGATTCTACACAAAAGTACTCTGAAGCTGATATTAATTGGATGCATGCTTATCATTGACAACATTTATGCAGTCTTTGAGGAACAGATATTAAAAAAAAGATGGAAGTCCGATCGGCACTAATTTTGCTCCTTAATTAAGCGTGTGGTTTTTTTTTTAAGTTTTACTATGAGAAGAAGAAATCAAACTTGCTATGGTTTTTAACTCAACATAAAGATGCTGGAAGTTTTAGCAATTTATAGTTTCAATAATTTCATTCATAAGTCTACTTGTAATTGTTGTATCCAGTTACTTTAATTAAATATGTCCCACATCTGGCTTATATTTGAATATTTTTTTTTATTTTGGACAACGTAGCCAATATTAAAACTAAGCTGTATTACAAAGAAGATTACGTTTGTCTCCTAGCCACGTGATCCTAACTCTAAAAAATTGCAGTGGATCGTGTTTTATGCCCTGTTCATAATTTGTTTTGTTTTGTTTTTTGTAAATGGATCTTAATATGTTTTACGGTGAGACCGTTGGGGTGAGCGCAGTTTTGTACTATCATAAACCTACACATGTACTGCCTATCATTCAAGAAAAAGAAAGAAAAAAGAAGACAACAAAACAATAAAAAGAAATCACTTCCCAAGCATCGGGATCGACATTCCGAACTTCTCGGTCGGAAGTTTCCGACAAAATCGGAAATACCCGAATCGTTAAAGTGACGAAAGTATGACGTCAGATAAAAAGTCCTGTTGACGTAGGACGCAAACGATAGAGTTGTGGCATAGAGATTGCATTAAATCGTTGTTGCTATGTTCTAACCACCATGTTGTTATGCACCGCAAAGGACTATTGGGAGTTTGGAATTTTTTCACGTGGACTCATAAAAATTTCTTGGAACAATGAGCAGATTTCAACCTGAATTTCCTCTGTTCATACACGTTAGTCTATTGAGTACACATTGAGCTCGCTGCGCTCGCTAACACATCGATCATTTTGCATTACCTTCCAACTTTTCATAAATTAGTATATACTTAGAACTGACCCTTTATCATTTGGTAATATCGAGGAATTTTATTTGAATCATTATGAGTATAATGTACATCCGGTCGCCCGCGTGGCGCAGTGGTTAGAGTGTCTGCTCTAGAGTCGAAAAGTAAGGTGTTGATCCTTACTTGGCTGGTTCATATCCAATTGTGGTATGTGAAATCCGGTCCTTCGGATGAGAATCTATACACTCTGTAATCAAGGTCCCGTAACGCAGTAGATGCTGGCACGAAAAACATTCCTCACTGCTGAATGGCCGTAAGTGAAAACTAAAGGTTAAAATTTGCAGCTGTCCACCAGTGGCGACTACGACGGCGTATTCGTGCCATATTGACAATGTAGAAAAAAAATTAAAATCGTTTGAACGATTTAGGAAATCGTTTGTACGATTTAGGAAATCGTTTAAAGACGATTTAAAAATCGTTGCAACGATTTAGAAAATCTTTTGAATTTTTTTTCTGTGATTATAACAGAAGGTACTGCATCATATTCCTTTGATAAAAAAGAAGTTTCGCTGCTGGCTAGGCTATAACAAGAAAACATAATATTAAATTGTATCTTGTTAATTAACCTGTATGAATATTGTTGTAATGTTATAATTAGTAAACAATCATATCAGATTACATTCACAATATTTTAAAGATCACTCGACACTCCATCAACTGCGAAAACAATTTTATGGCGTGTCTTTAAGAAAAAAAGCATCATGCCTATATAAGGAAATGACAATTTTCTTTGCACAAAAGGAATGTGCCAGATGAAAATATGGAAAAGATGAAAGATGAAAAGGTGGGTTTTACTCATGAAATTGTTTATCATGTATCACTGGCACAGTTACGGCATGGGAGGACATGAGGAAGAAAGGTGGGGGGGTGTCCACTGGTCCTGGAAGCTGGAATACGTCGTATAGTGCCCGTAACTATAATTATATATATGCGTAGTATATTTAGTATATGCGTGCCGAAAGTTAAGATAATTTCATTTTTTTCTGTCTATATATGTCATTGAAAACAACATTTTGTAAAATCACTGACAACATATCTTGACAGATTTTACCACAAATTTCTGGATAATCCAAGAAATTGTTGTAGTTGATAAAAACAATGCAACAGTTTTTATCTGATCAGCATCAATATTTTACAAACGATTTTAAAAATCGTACAAACGATTTAGCAAATTGTACAAACGATTTAACAAATTGTACAAACGATTGTATAAACGGTTTCCTAAATCGTTCAAACGATTTAAAAAATTGTACAAACAATTTCCTTGTACAAACATTTCCTAAATGCAAACTTTTTTAAAAATCGTACAAAGATAATTGTATAAAAATGATACATGAACAAATTGTACAAACGATTTAACAAATTGTACTAACAATTTAACAAATCCTTCAAACGGTTTCCTAAATCGTTCAAACGATTTCCTAAATCGTTCAAACGATTTTAATTTTTTTTTCTACATTGTCAATATGGCACGAATACGCCGTTGTAGGTGACGCCTCCATAGGAGTGAAACATTCTCGAGGAGGACGTTAGACAACAAATTTGGTACATCCGAACAATTAATCGATTATTCAGCTGATTTGACCTATTAGCAGGTATTGATTACTTCTGTTAGGCTACTGACCCCGTCCCTCTGGTGTTGCAAAGGGTCCAGAGTTAATTTGAAGTTGGTCTTTTGAGTTTAATTTTCAATTTTATTTCGATTAAGAGTGTATCAAGTATCAGACTTCAGAAAAGTATTTCATAATATTATTGTAGAATGTCTTTAACATTGTAGAATCCCTTTGATTTCGATGAAAAACAGATATGAGGGGTTCTCGAAAAAGGAATACAAAAGGTAAGTAATTTAGTTTTCTTTGCTTACATTAGCTTCCTTTTCTTTCATTGTATCGTATGTTGCTAATTTTTTTTTAAAAAAAATATGAAGTACCTAATTTAAGAATAAAGTTATATAATTATAAGGAAAACATACATGTATAAAGGTGTACGTTGGTGCATAAAAGCAAACATCATTTACATATAGTTTTCATACTCTTTTTTCAAGATACATGTATGTACTAGACTTTGTGCGGGACACGCTTCTCTTGACATGTCCTTGACTTTAAAATTTTTGGACAAATTAATCTTAATTAAAAAAAAAACGTTAAGACAACATCAAAAAAATTAAACATCAACCCCTGGAAAATCCAGAGGTGAGACCAAATGTCAAAAAGGAGTTGGTATCTTCAATTGACCAGTCATACCCGCTGTGAGCCTTATGCATTTATCAAGTAAACAGAATATTGCATAATCAATTTCTAAAAATTAAAAAAGAATAACAACTGGTAGACGGGAAATTTCCAAATTTTTCACTTTTATTCTTATTTTTGATCAGATTCAAATTTTACAGCTTGCAAGATCTCTTCACATGATCAGTAAAATGGAATACACATACAGTTTAACATCAGTTTATTTGTATGACCCATAAAGGTCCTAACCGTCTGATATGGAACGCCATCACTGCCTTATAGCATAAAACTATGTATTCATTATGTCAATCTATCATTACGTGATGTGAACATATCTTTACGTTATGTCAATTTCTTATGGGGTGATTTATCTTTACATCATGTCAATGCTACTTACATAAAAACACATTTTCCATTATGTCAGCACTTTATAACTTGAAGTCAAGATTATATGAAGTGAAAATATGTTCACATTGTGTTAAAACTTTATTACGTGAAATGAATGTTTCTTTATACATAGGCGTAGTCACAGGGGGGGCAGCGGGGGCACTAGCCCCCCCACTTTTAGATCTGGGGGGGCAAGAGTATGTCTGTGCCCCCCCACTTTTTAATGAAGAACAAAATCATCACTTTTTTTCCCTTCCATTACTTTTCTATAAAAAGTAAGTATAAATAATTGAAAGTAACTTGTCTTTGAAAAAGTCATTTGGTAAAATAGGATTTTATTTGAACTTTCAAATTTTTTTTTTTTTTTTTTTTTTTTTTTTTTTTTTGCTTGTCAAAGAATTTTTGGAAGTTGCCCGCCCACTATTAAGTGGCGCAACTTTCAATTTCTCTTTAGATGCTTGTCAAAGAATTTCTGGGTGTTGATCCCCCACTTTTAAGTTTGTGACTACGCCTCTGTTTATATTATTTCATTTCTTTAATATGTGAGGTCAAAATTGCATTACGTCAAGTAAATTGTGTTTTATAATTAAACTTATATTACATTTAAGTCATAAGTCCATGTTTTGGAGAATGTATATGTCTACATATCAACGCATTATTACGTGAATGGATTTATCTTTATTTTAACGAGAGCATCATGATGTGAGGTGAACACATCCACCTTTATGTCAGTGCTTTACGTGGTGTTAAAAGTGTATAACATAATGTGAACATATCTTTATATTATATCAACATCTTTATTACATTTGTCAAAACTCGTTGTGGATATATAATTACGTTATGTCAACTCTTTCTTATGTGATTTAAAAAATATCTTTAATTATATTGTGTTATCTTTATCATGTTGATTCCAAAATTTTGATGTGAAAATACATTTACAAGAAATTGTATATCTAGTACATGTATATAATAACAATATTGACAACAGTTTTTAATGACTCGTAAGATCAATATTTTACAAGGACGAATTTAACACATAATATCAGCCCCCTCGTACAAAAAACCTTATTTTAGAAAATTCATGTTTATTGAAACAGATTGTTGTTGAACATATTGTACAACTAGGATAATGTAGTAAACTGAAAAAATATAGGACTGATCGTTCAAATAGGATTTAAAACAATTTTTTGGGCTTGTCGAGTTTTTTTCGGGTAAATAATTTTTTTCTTTCTGGCTGACATCCTCTTTCAAATAAATGCTATGTCACGGAATTAGTTACAGTAATTTTTTCAACCAGTTCAAGACCAGAATTCTTTTTAAAAAATCTACCAGTCCCTCTTCTAAATCAATTGAATATGCCTTAATAAGCATGCATGGGCACATATTTGTGGCACATATGGGAATCTTGAAAAAATTTCCGGTATAGAGTTGGTGACCAAAGGGGGAAAGAAAAACTCCCCGGCAAGCTTTTAGTTTTATAGAAAAAAGTTTTCAATTTAATTCAGCTAAACTTAATTTGAAAGTAATGCAATGTCCTACATTGTAAAACTAATAAATTTATTAATTTTATGTATATTTTGGTGACTAAAGAAATTTGGTGCCCGCCAGTGCACGTGTGTTATACGATATATCTGTTTACACTTTAAAAAAGGAGAGTTAAAGACTGATAAAAAATTCAGTGTTCTGAGTAAGATCAGAAGTTTAAGACTTTTATTTAAAAAAAAGCAATTCACAAAAAAAATGCTGCACGACTCTTATTTGATTTATTTAATTATCAGATAAAAGTAAACGCCATTGAATTTCGGCTTTTGACTTTAATTCACAGTCGCAGTGTTAAGGCTTTGCATGTTTCAAGATTGTCAATCATTTTTCGCTTAAAGTTTTCATTTAAAGATGCAATTCCCAAATCGCTAGAATTTAATTTAACAGTTTTCTCTCCCGCCATTTTTAGTTTCGGAAAGCGGAAAATACGTTATGCTCATATAAAGGCCGAGGATACCCGTGTTCGCATAACGTAATAGTGAATCGACATAATGTAGAAGAGTGCACACAGTATACATGAGCTTTTCACATCTGATATGAGATGAAATAGCCTAAGATACATGTATGCTGACAAGAGGCTTAGCATTTTTTTTACAATGTAAAGACACAATGACATAACGTAATAACGATTTGTCAAAAAGTAAGGGCAAATTACATATATGAAATTGAACACGTACGTCATGTAGCATATTGAAGGCATAAAGTAGTAAAAGAATTGACCACATGTGACAATTTTTTCAGATAATTTGAAATTCTGACATCGTATTATAGCGAATTGATATTGAGTTAAAGATAAATTCACATCATGTAATGAACTACTTAGACCAAATAGTAGAGAGTGCACATAAGGTATCATAATGAGTTGAAAATATATAAAAACATTTTTACACCACGTAAAATTGTTTTGACTTAATGTCATAAAGAGCTGATATAATGCAAAAAAAGATTGGCACAATGTAATTAAAGTACGAGTTAATGCCATAAAGAATAAACATAATGTAATTGAAAGTTGACATATACAATAGTAGTGTGTGTAATTGTCATAAGGAGTTGACATAATGTAATGAAAGGTTGACACAATGCAATAGTAGTGTGGACTAATGTCATAAAGAGTTGACATGATATAATGGAAGGTTGACATAATGCAATAGTATTTTGGGTTAATGTCATAAAGAGTTAACATAATAATAAAGGAAGGTTGACATAATGCAATAGTATTGTGGGTTAATGTCATAAAGAGTTGACATAATATAATGGAAGGTTGACACAATACAATAGTAGTGTGAGTAAATGTCATAAAGAGTTAACATAATGTAATGTAAGGTTGACATAATGCAATCTCTGTGACATGTCATAAAGTGGAATACACATACAGTTTAACATCAGTTTATTTGTATGACCCATAAAGGTCCTAACCGTCTGAATTCAACAATCATTACATACTTTGGAGTCTCCATTTTATTCGAAGCTGAGGTGCAACTGTCATAATGTTTTAGTGCACTTACTTTTTAAATCTCTGTTAGTGTGCTTATGTGTCATTTCAAATATATTTCTTATGTCAATTCGTTAAAAAGTCTGTGTTTTGTTCTTATGCGTTATTTCAGATATCTCTTTTTTTGTTCTCAATGAATACAGTCATATTCAAAATATTATATAATGACATCCGTCCCTGTGCGCTGTTAAAACATTTAAAATGCGTCATTTGCAACAAAATACTAATTAAAAGTACACATTAAAAAAAAAATCACCACTCCTCCGTCTCTGAAGCCATTTTCCTGAGCAAAATGTCTTTTACACATAGTTTTTCCTCCATTAAGTTGATTCGATGTTTTATAAATTCAGAGAAACAAACGCATTTGAAGTTCGTTCACTGACAGACAACATCGCCCGTCCTAAAAAGTGCTAAAATATAATAGCACTGTTAAAATTTAGAGGTTTATTCATGATTCACTAATTAAAAGTCAAACTCTAACAAAGTTATACAAATATAGTGCAAAAAAAGAATTCTCTGAAAACCCACAGGTTGTATAAGATGTATGAGAAAGCATTCCATATTTAAATACATTGCACTACACTTAAATTTGAACCTTCTGTCCTGATTATGTATATAGGATACAAAAGACTTCTGTGTACAATAGCTGAACCATTTATATGAAAATGTCTGTTGAACCTCGTCTTAAGGCGAGACTGTGCAATGTATTTTGCAAAAAAAAAAAACAAATCAAAAAAAAAACCAAAAAAAAAAACCACAAAAAAAACCCCACTAAACTGCAAACTGGTAACTTGAAATAAAAATGTTGATAATGTTGATCCCACCTCTGGAATTTCAAGGGGTCTTTGTTTATATCCTGTTAAAATATTTGTAATTTTTAAGTTTTAATGATATCGATCATAGTTCATTACCATCAGCATTTTCCCAATGCATTTAGTAGTTCATTTAAAAAAAATATTTTGGTAAATTAAAGAGTGTGTGACGTCATTTAGTCTGTTTTGTCTGATTTTTTTTTCTAAAACTTCATAGTCCTTTGGGACCACAATTAATCTGAAGTTTACTTTCCATAGTTTTCATATATTTTACGGTGTCGTTATAGAGTCTAATAATGCGAACTGAACTCCCGGGATCTTTTTTGAAATATCATTTGCATTTTATTTTAGGAATGTGGAAAGAACATTTATTATAACGATCAAGATTTTGAAAAGTAAATGCAAGTTTAAGTTTGACAATCAGTCGTAAGCGTTGTGCAAAATTCATATGAAATACGAATATATCTTTAACCCGGACAGTGTTGTCAATATTTTGGCAGCTGGCTTCAGTACAATGTAGAAGAAACTAATTATATAATCAAAAAAAATTTTTTTTGATTTCTGAATTACTAACGCAGATGAAAAATCTCTTGGGTAATTTATTTGCTAAGGCTTAGCAGAACAAAACGTGTACACTTATATCTTTAAGTGTAACTTTGGTAACATCACTGATCAACGACTTATACGCCTTAAAAACCGTTAAACATTATCTGCAGATGCTAAAATATTGAAATGGGCCTTTGGAGTATACTTACGGTAATCCCTGGTGATATTGTATAATAGCAATACCAGTATTGTAGGACGTGGAAGGATTCCATCTTTACTTTTTCCGACGCTATCCTCAATTTAATAAACCAGAAATAGAAGTGTATTTGTTAACGGACGTTTCTG
Organism: Saccostrea cuccullata; assembly: GCF_032062105.1. Lineage (NCBI taxonomy): Eukaryota > Metazoa > Mollusca > Bivalvia > Ostreida > Ostreidae > Saccostrea > Saccostrea cuccullata. The sequence continues at coordinate 722,355 of NW_026918900.1, read as the reverse complement.
TAAATATTTGAAGGACAGAAAAGAAATGCTATAAATATAATTTTCATTCATAATTCATCGATTCCTACAGAGAGGTCAGGCGTCATTCAGTTGGTCAATATCATTGATCATCGGTCAAATAGAGGAAGACAATAAACAGTTATTTACAGTTTACATTCTGATTATAAAATATTGAAAGCTAAAATGAGATAAAAATTTCAACATGGTCATGAATTAATAGCCTTATTTATCTGAATGTTTAATTAATGTCTAAAATTCGTAACAGAAGGGACTGAAATACGTATTTCCTTATTAAGATATTTTAAAAGTATAAATTATCATAATTTGAATTTTTCAGGTCTGATTTGAAACATATCTTCGATTATTTTAATTGTTGCTTCTTTACGTCGAATATTATCAATTTTATCGGAGTTGTGACACTACTTTTGGACCAACCCCCGTATATTAGCGTTGTGAGTTCACCAATTTTTTGTTTAAAAGTCATGCTCGATATTTAAAATAATTAATGGCTTCCTTCACAAAAACTTGTAAAGCAAACCTGAACGAAATAAAGCAGTAAAACTAAGTCATTAAAGTTCTTATTAAGTACAGTTTTTTTTGTTTTATCCTCTAATTTTTTAACCACAACTTTATGTTTCCAATTTTACACAACCACGAAATTTCTAGGAAATTGTCTATGGATAAGATTTCTATACAGAATTTATAATAACTCAATTCTTTGAATTCATATTTAGATATAAGTTTATTTAAGGCTGTGAAAATATGAAATGCATGCAACGAATCGATAACTGTACAGTGCAGGGGAACTTTTTTTACAGTATCAATGCTGAATTGAATGCTTCTTATACTTGCTGATTCGAATGCTTCTTAAATTTGGCTAGTTATTCTGATGCTACTTTTGCTTTTTTATAACTAGGTTAATATTTTAGAAGTTTCAACAAACTACTAGTAGTATAGATTTTTTTCAGTTTAAAGCAATATTTGAAATAAATATTCAGTTTTCTTTCCCTGTTTTTTAACTTCTGAAGAAAAAATTAAAGCAATATTTGAAATAATTATTCAGTTTTCTTTCCCTGTTTTTTAACTGATGAAGAAAAAATTATTTACAGTTTGCATTGTGATTATAAAATATTGAGAGCTAGAGAAAAAAGTTTTTTGACATGTTTACTGAATGTCTAACATTCGTAATAGAAAGGAATGAAATAAATGCTGAAGAAAATTCATTCATCTTCTGAAACTTAATAGGTTAATGATGATTTTAAGTTGGTTACTGCTAGTTCAATCCATTGCTTGCTGATTCTGATCCTGATGCTAGCCGAAGGCTGATGTTAATTTACCTCAAGCTGATGCTGATTAATATAGCAAAATTAGTTCCCTGCACTGTATCTTAGTATTTTCAAACAAGGTATTATACTTGTGATATTTATGTTCCCCAAACGAAGTTGGGGAACATATTGTTTTTACTCTGTTTCTTATTATTATTATTTTTCTTCTTCTTCTTCTTCTTCTTCTTCTTCTTCTTCTTCTTCTTCTTCTTCTTCTTCCTGGGTACTTTTTTGTCCGGGAGTGATCTTGTAAACTGTTGATCAAGCCTTTTTAGGGTCAGTAGACATGTTAAGTAGATTGATCAAGGTCATTTTGTGCATGAAAGCGCGCACGTGATCATGTGAAATGACCAATATAAAGTATATTGCCTTAACTTTTCTATTTTTTGATGAAATACCTTATATATTACATGCTTTGATTCCGCCATGCACGTGCGCTCTCTGATTGCCCTGCTTCTGTTTTTTGAGCTGTTTGTCCATGCATAAGGATATCCTGCACATGGTATATAGCAATTATCATGAAAACACGTGCATGCACGTGCGCTGCAATCTGATTGGCTGAAACTTTAAATTGCTATAACTCCCTTGGTTTTCAACCAAACAGGATAAGATTTGGAAAGTATAATCATTTACATTTGCACAGGCATAATTTTAATCTGATTGGCTGAAACTTTAAACAATATTTTCAACCAAACAGGATGTTTTTATATATACTTTCTAAATGCTATGGTCAAGAAAAATTGCGTGTACATGCGCTGCTCTGATTGGCTGAAACTTTAAATAGGTTAATGCTGATTTAAGTTGGTTACTGCTAGTTCAATCCATTACTTGCTGATGCTGATCCTGATGCTAAAATCAAAAATACACTTGAATGCTTTTTTTATACTTTTGTTATATTTACCATATTAAAATATATAGATTGTGTAAGCAATATGATGCTGATTAATATAGCAAAATTAGTTCCTTGCACTGTATCTTACTATTTTCAAACAGGGTATTATACTTGTGATATTTTTAATTTGGTTTAGTTGGGGCTCCATCCATGTGCAAGTACTAACATTTTGGTTTCTTTACATTTTACATGTTGATAAGGATGTAAGAAAAATATTTTTATGTAAGTTTCAATATAGTGTATATTCATTTGAAGGAATAGGAAATGACCAGCGGATTTTCGAATTTTTAATAATACTGCAAAGGTTTGTGTTCGTAATGATCACTTTGGCAAAGATTACCTACCAATTATTTCATTCTTGTTGTAATGCGTCATTTGATTGGATAAAAAAGTTGTCTGTATCATATAATCTGTGTTGCCTACGTCACAATAACTTACGTCGATGCGCTTGAGGATACATTTAAAATACATTTAAAATTTTGTTCAATTTGAACCCTTATTTGAAATATTGTTTGACTTAATTTCAATATTTCATAATGGATACAAGGAATGAATTTAACAGCAACTTGTGTAACTTGGGTTGGAGAAGTCTACGCTATTTATAATAAATAGCTTCGCGGTTTATAAAGCGTAACCTGTCCCCACCCAGGTTATACATTATAGCTGTAGCTATTAAATTAATTCCTTAACTGGTTTGTACTTCGACAGACAATGTTTTTATGTCAAATGCTAGGCTATCATTTTTGAGATAATTCATCATTAGTTTAGTCCGTATAGGTTATCAATACAGAGGGCTCATGGCAGACATAACCTGTTGACAGGGGACTATTAAGGAATCAAGAAGATCTTTCATTTGTCTTAACGTAAATTTTTTGTACTCATCGTATTATATTTTACGTCATAACTCTCACTTTATTTATACATGTATAATCATAAAGAAAGAAATACACATAATACATGTATATTTCTGCTGGAATGTTGCATCTAATGATTATCTAAAATAAGAAAGAAAATTTTATTATTGAAAATTATCAATAAAAAGATTGATACTGTCCTTTATATGGCACTTCAATTTTGCTGTATGAATTATAAAATTATAAAATAGATTTTTAAGGGTAAGTCTTTGAAAAAGCACGATTGTAAACATATATTATTTATAAAAAAGAGCATATGTCTTTCTCCACACATTTGTTCACTTATTTGTAATGAAAATTAAAATGAATTTAAATATCTGTCAAATATTTTTTTCAGTGACTATTGCCCCTTTTTTCCCAATAGTATCATTACGGAATGAAAAATGTAATTACATTAACGAAAAACTGTTTTTATATGATCGATATCCATGCAAAAAGCATTAAATTGGAATATTTATTTACCAAACACACAAATCCAGATATTTTCAAAAACTAAATTTATTTATAACAATTGTACAATATCTTTTGAATTTAACAACATTTAAATACTTAAAATTATAAGGTATGCCGACACAGACATCAAATCAAATTTAGTCATAATTAACGAAACGTGAAAACAGTAAACTGAAAAGGCAAAGCTGTAATGAAACAATGCAAGGAAGAAGAAAACTTAAGCCAAAAGCAGAAGTATCACATGTTAAAAAACTAATTCTAAATGTTTTAAAATGATACAACAGCTTTTGAATATGTAAATTCTACTGTAACTATGATGATTATGTTCTTGAAAAACATGTCTATTTAAAAGTAACCAAGTGAAACTATCACTTAGATACAATTAAAAGGAAAATCAGAAAAAAATAATATCAATATGTGAACACCGGTAGCATTTTAAATATCTATATATAACATGAATTAAAATCTGCAACTTTCACAATACGATCACTTTAAATGGCAAATGCAAATAAATACAGAAAGAGTTTGATTTACTTTAAGCATAAAATGGCCCCGTCCATGTATCATTTAATTGATCAAAATCTAATTTAAAAACCTACAATGAATTGAATTTTTTTTCAATAATAAAGTTACATTTAAGAAAAGAATTAAAAGTAAAGCGCGGTCCTTGGTTGAAAAAAATGCAAAATTTGAAAAGATGAATTTTTTACTTAATGGGTATAAAATAAAAAAAAAATTGTACTTGGATGAATTTTAAAATATAAAGATTGGAAATTTTGTAAGAGGCAAGATAGACACTTATGATTTTATATATCAGCAATATCTTTTATTGATTATGCATCATCATTTTGACTTCGTAATAAAAAACATTATCCTAGCACCAGTGTATCAAATTCAATCTAATGTAAAAACATTCTACTTCAATTTAGGAATATCCGTTAAATCCATATTCACAAAATGCTATATATAGATCTACGTTTGAAATCATCTTTATAAATTAATGATTTGTATGGGGTGATAAAAATATCGCACATATAACATGGAAATCACATTTTCTAAACAAAATAATGTTTGAGAGACAGTTTGATTTGTGAACATATTCATTTTATTTAAATTATGACTACTGAGTTAAGGTTTACTCAGGGCTCATTCTGCTTGGTAGGTTTAATCCTTGTTAATGTGATTTATATTCTTATATTATATATGAATGTAAAAAATTGATTAATTGTGTCTTCATAAGTAAGGAACACGAATAAGAATGTCATTTGTGATTAAAAGGGATTTCTGAAATTACGGAATACTTTGATCCAACAGTGCAAACGAAGCACTCAAAAATGGATTTGTTCGGTAGAATTATAGTATAACAATATTGAACTCTAATCGAGATTCATTTGAACAGCATATCATTACATGTACAAACAATTCCTGATCACAAAATACAATCATACACACGATCATAAAAATATGCTATAAATTCAATTACCCGTTAAAACACAAGAAAAATTCACACTAATATTGATCATTGTATATGGCACTGGCATTTGTTAACTCTTACATTAGGTATAGACAGAGTGAACTCAATGCCATCTTTGTATTTGATGTCAAGGTTAAGTGGAGACTTCTGTGTTGATTTACATACAGTGGCATCCTTTGCAAGGTCAGAGGTCATGGTATCAAAGCTTTCGGAACACTTCGTGCATTCCTCATATGTAAAACCGCTCGGAAACAGAATATCCTGAGGTAAATGTAAAGTACTAAAAGGAATAAAACGGATTCTTTTGCAACATTTAGTAGCACAAGTTTTAAACGTATGTCTGCGAAACCTTTCTGATATCCCCTCTCGTTTTGAAAATAACAATAACCTTGGACGATTTTTTCTTAATTTTATCTTTCTCATTTTTCGTCGACGTTGATTCTTCTTCTTCTTCTTCTTCCTTCTTTTAGATTTATTTTTTAATGGAAACTCCACCTGTACCTTTTTGCTGCATTTGTTGCAATGAATACAGATTTTCAAAACTTCCATTTTTTGTCTTTTGATTGATTTTATCAAAGTTGATGGGAGATGAATATTTTGCCATTTTGTACTTTTAAGCTTGAATTTCCTACTGGCAATGACAGTTTGATTATTATTATTATCTATAAGAGACACTTTCAGGGAGATCTTTCGTTTCCTTTTCCTGTTTTTTCTCTTCTTCACTTTGATATAAACCCTTATATCTCCATTGCTTAGTTTGACGCCTGGATCCAGATATTGGACTGGAATTGGGAATTGCATGCAACTTGAGTCTTTTGTAAAATCTGAAAATAAAAACGATTCTTTAAAATTCTTTCTATTAGCTAGACTCTTATTCTTTTTTGAAACATTACGAAAGTATGTAATTCTGAAAAAAAAAATTCCATTTAAAGGCAGGATTTTGCAAGTTCTGTGGTAGGATTAATGTCGGATTCTAGCGTGAATTCGAGCGATTGATGACTTTTTAATTCCAATTGTAAGTCGTTTTCTTCATATAAAGTTGTCTAAGGATTTTCCCGTTTGCTAGATTATATCAAAGAGCTTTCGAGTGTGACCTAAAGAGATCAGATTTTGAATCCTCTTAATCATTTAATTCCACTGTTCATTGTTTTAGGGATACTTGCTTTCTGTGCTTTATTCATTCGTTTTGTGTCTGTTTGTTGTTTAACGTCCCTCTTGAGAGCTTTTCACTCATGTGGAGACGTCACCACTTGCAGGTGGAGGACTGCAAATTCAATTTATTCCTATAATTGTCACTGCGGGCCATTGAACGGTGAGAGATCTTTTTCGTACCATCACCTACTGGGACATGGTACTTCAATTTATACCGTCTCATCCGTCTGTATGCTATAGAGACAAAAACATGCGAAAAGTTTGCCACTTGTTGTGCATTTTCTTGCAATAAAAGGTTTCAATCGATATCACTGAAAATGAGTAAAAAAAGATAGCTGGCAAGAATGAAAAAGATGATCTGAAACAGAGATCGATATCAAATATTCTTATCACAAAATAGTGAAGAGGACGTATAAAGCACAGACCCTTGGAAATTCTTGACGTCGGGTCACGTGCCTACAAGAAGCAGGTATCCCTTTTGACCGGTTACATACCCTATGAATCCTACATATTAATTAGATAGACGAAACATTCCGTAGTCAAATTCAGTATTAATACAATTCAGTCATAAACGACCCATTATAACGTTACGTTTACAAATAAGGTCTTTATAAGGAACGAACACACTGCCCTTTTCTCATAATTTTCAACATTTTTCGTTATTTTTATCATTTAAAAAAACAATCATATGATTTGATAATTTTTCTCTTGGAAAGTGGAGAAGTTAAGTAATTAGAATGAAGAAATGATCAACATCCTAAAAACCTTATTAAACGTTTTTCCTGTCGGAAATGAGTCAATCGTTACCTGCAGGTTCGGACAGTATGGGCTCATCAGGCGTGTTGTCTTTTGGTACTTGTGGCTTTATAGTTGAAGGGTAGGTTGATGGCTGTTGATTGGCCTCACATTTTAGAATATGGCAAATTTGTCTCCTGATATAATCTTTCCTACGTTCGGCTTCTAGATAGGTATGAATACTGACACCTCTTGAGCGAGATGAATTTGAATATCGACTTGAAATATTTCCAACTGTTGAACTGGCACGATGATCTTTTGTTAAGAAAAATTTCGAAATTTGTTGGGATATTTCAGCAGAGCTGAGTTCCAGTACACACCATACTAACGGAATCAGTATTTTCATTTTACACTGACGTCAATTTCAGGTTTGTAATATCTTCCCTGAAAAAAGAAATCAAAGAAAACTTTTAGTCTTCTCATCAGACACATGGATGGATTAGAGCATGTCCCGTATTTTTTGTAAGTATAACTTGAATGTTGAAAATTTTCTTTGAAAGGCTGGTTGGTTCTCCAATATTGTTGCAGTATTGTTCATAAAAGAAATGTGGTTATAAATAAGGAAAAAATTGTTTTAAAAAATATGTAGGATCCTTCATCCTCTACATCTCCCAAGAATTAGTAATTTTGGTGAAAAAGTCCTATTTTTTCCATATTTGTCAATTGTTTATGGTAAGATGTCAATTTTTGTTCGGGCTTCATCCCAAAACCTTCACTTTCATAAATGATATTAGGGGTTTGCTTAAACGAAATATATCAACATTACTACTGGTGAAAATAAGAAATGTTGACGCATTCAACAGATCGAACGTACTTTTGGTTTATTGTAAATACTGGATACGGTTGAGTAGGCATATATTAACTTTCATTATAATCTGTATTCTGATCTACAGAAATACTTCATCACTAATTACTGATAGCCTGAAAGCACTTACAATGAAAGACGCTAATTAGGTAATTCTTCTTATGCAGATTATTATTGTATCAAAAACAGCATTTGATGCCCAATATCTTCATAGGTTTCTTAGCAAGATCAAAAGTAATATTACAAGTGTAAACAACTGTCTTTAAACAATAGATGACGTTTTCAAACTGATGCAAACGTGAAGATCGTGAAGCATTTTATTTGCTGATTTCTAATCGCGTTTAAGCGGGACAAAAGAAAAATAAACCATAACAAATTATTAAAATAATAGATAAATACAAATAATATTATTATTAAAGACACATTTAATTGGGACATATTTTGAGAAGGTGAAGTTTTTAAGGTGTGATTGCATTGAAAATCATGTAATTAAATCTCAGAATAATAAGCATACATACTATTCGGCAGATGTCTAAATGATTCAAGATATAAAGCATTGCAATTGCTTAAGAATGTTGAATGACTGAAACATACTTTATAGTTTTAATTTGATTTGAAAAAGTATTTACAAACATTATTTAATTATTTAAAATGTTTTAAAAAGTTTTTCATACCTTATAACAGAATATCCTCCAAATTTAATTTTAAAAATATCCTTAAACTTTCCAGGGAATAGATTTCGAAAAAAAGCTTTTTGTCAAATGGTAACTTGAAAATGCTTTTCAGTCCATTATATAGCAGCACGGAAATTGTAATCGATGCAGTACTAGTAAAAGCGGAGACAAATTTTATCAATGAATAACGGCATCGATCAGTAGGCGGCTAGACCTTCAAGACCTTGAAAATTTGATAACCAATCAAATTATAGTTTCAAACATCGCGAGACTTCAACAAATTCTCATGGATTTTTGAAAAAAGTGTTGACAAAGGAATTATAAGAATACTTATAATGAATAATTCATGACACCTCTGGAGATACCTTTATTACTTCTCGGTCATTTCTTTCCAGGGGGGTTCGCAGTGGAAACTAGGTTCGTGTTTTCCCTACTTTCTTTTACTAGGTCAGGGAACGCAATTATATCGATTCGTACTGCGACGAAATATATTTCCGTTTGTTTGACTTTTTATATCTCTTACTTAATATTAAAATAACCATATTCTTATATCTCTTATATCTCTATATCTTCATCATCTGCAACAAGTTCATTTAGTTGATATTACTTTTATTTTATTCAGAACTCATAACGTTACCTTGAATCGAATTGCCATATCTTTTCGTTTTAGCATTAGTTGTCATTCTAAACTGGCAACAATACGCAAGTTATTGCAGAATACGCCAGCGAATTACTGCCCGTTCAGAATATTCTGTACTCTGTCTGTATGAGATGTTAAGTCGTACAAATGACAATATTGCTTAATTCAGAGGAAGATTTCTGGTTCCCATGGTAACAAATGTTACGAAGTGATATTGCTTTTTCCTTACCCAAAATAATAAATATTAAATTCATTTGGCAATTTTTTTTTCAAGACAAATGTCAAGACACTGTTGAGTCTGCGTCACTGGATTATTTCCAAATTTCAAACCATCTTTATAAATTCTAGTGCAGTAGTAATGTCTGCTGAAAAGGGTAATATATGCAAAAAATATGACTTTTTTATTGTAACTTTTGAAATATGTGGTTACTATCAAATTAAAAAAAACATTGAAAGCTTCGAGTGCTAACACAGATTTTTTTTTTTTTATTTCATTAGGTTTTTTTTTTTGGGGGGGGGGTCAAAAAATAACATTAAATATTTTAAAGTAAAACTTCTTCCAGTCCAAGCAACTGCCTTCAGTGAAGCTATTTTTTTTTGCCAAAGACATTCTTTTACAACAAAAAACAATACATTTATATAAAAAAGAAAGCTAACTTTTAAAAGCTAATTCATAACTGTCTGTGTGCGTGATGTGTGCATGAGCACGATCTAGATATTACGATTAGTCATTCAGGCCATTTGAATTTTGCCTGACTTATAATAACTACTTATTATCGCGTTCGAACGATAAAGTCTATGTTATTTGACTTATTACATTAAAGTGAAGATAAGGATCGATCTGAAGACATCTTTAATCAATTAAGCATAAACAATTATGTGAAGAAGGCATAAATCACAGATCCCTTGAAATTTCATAGCTGGGATCAGGTGATTAAGAGGAGAGAACATTCCCTCATACCAGCCGTGATCCCTCATTCATGTATTCATCAGTTTGACTGATAAGCCTTAGTCAAATTCAGTATTATAATAAAAGGTTAGGCCTATAATAATTGATATGAAACAAGTCAGCCAAACCCAACCCCATAGTACAAGGTCATAAAAGCGGCCATAGAATTTTACTACAAAAGCGCCGACTTTAAAATAAGTTGTTGAACTCCCTGTAACATAAATTAATTGTTGAGTTATATACCTGGCTTAAAACATTGATAGTGCTTAAAGCAAGGTCTTCAGAAGTAAATAAATCTGGAGACATTATTACATCCATGTAAATTTCAAGTGCGAGAAAATGTATGTCTTCATACGATTCTTTACCACATTGCTACTACTTATGTTATTCATTCGACTGACTATCTCGTATTGCGATATATTATCTCTTAAATGCGATTTATTGTCTCGTACATTCGAGATAATAACGTTTGTACGACTTTGTATCTCGAAGAAACAAAATGCAACAAAAATTGACTGGAAACACTTTAGTATTAATGTAGCATTTAAGATTATAAAATAAAAGTTTTTTTGTCAAAACATAAAAAAAAACATGATGTTTAAGAAAAAAAAATAATCATATTTCTAGAAATATATAACTAGGTCATATTAATTGAAAGCATTTTTCTTATCTACCAAAGTGTCTGATATACTTTTATTATTCCATTAATTGTACTTTGTGCGCTAAATAAAATCTTTTAAAAATTTGTTTATGCAATAATCATGGACAGGTAATCATGCTTTATATTCTTTTAAATATACATATTTTTTGCTTCAGAATTGTTTCTGCATAAAATTTGAAAAGGAATTGACTTAAATAGTAAGAATATACTAAAACTGTGAAAACTTGCACAGGGATGGCTCATGAAATATACATATGTATTTAGTATTATAATAAGAATAATCCTTAGAAACTTACATGTATAACCATCGCAAGAGAACTTGTGATTTTTTGCAATGTTATAGTCTACTTAAATTAGCTACTTTCATTTTACTGTTTACAACCTAAATTTTGATGAACTCTTATACAATCTTTAATTTAATTTCCAATGTACTATATGCCTTATATATAGCACTCAAAATAGCTGATAAGAATAAACATATAAGAAGTAAGATTATTCCCCAAAAAAGCTAGAACCTTTTTTTTACAAAAGTGTTACTTTCTCTGCAGGAAAAATATTTCAATTTTCTTTTTGAAAAAAAATGGTGCCATATCAAGATACAATATGTACAAAATACATAGCAAAATTTCATGATACCAAATAGATATCCGGTAATAAAATCGGCCATTCCCTTTCTTTCAGTGATAACTTCTGACACCACAATCAAGTTAATGATGGGCATAGCCTTTTCACGTCCATTCACGAAGAACTGTTCCGGAATTTCTGTATCGATTTGTTCTCTTAACGTGTAATGTTGTACTCATGTTTAATTAAAATCCCTCATATGGTTTTAAATGTTTTTGATAAAAGTGGCCACAAACACCCAATCCTACTGCATAAAATAACAGAGGAAATGTGAGTACGTTTAGAAGTGATAATAACTGTGTCATCGGTATTGATGGCGTGGCGTTAATGATGTTTTGTGTCCATATAGATTGTGATTTTTATCAGGTTTGTTTCCTTTATCCAGTTTTAGATTGACACACCAATCTATATCACATAATTCTATACATCCTGCACAGTTCTGGTGCCAAAGGACTTTAATGCACTTTGAAACAGGATTTTAATATCCATCTACATGTTGTGGGAAATGTTAATGGATACAAAAAGCTTAAGAACACAATTAATTTTCATTTTTTTCTGAGCACATCTGATTATATGTATGTGCATATTATTTGATACTGGACTAATATTGAACTCATGAAATCCATGTAAGATATGTTTTCCTAAGCATAACCAATAAAAGTAAAGGACAATCGATGTTGTGTGAGATTGCTAGTTTATGGGCACAATTCGACTAATATTACCATCTGATTTTTTATATCTATAAACCCGGAAGAGAAGGTTGGCTGAAAATTTCTTATCAAGGAAATAGTTTTGCACTAATTGAATCATAAAAAACTGTATTTTGCAAATGAATACAAAAAAGCATATTGAAAGACATCCTTTGATAAATTGATAAACATATTTATGATTCAAATAAAAAAAAATATGTTTGTAAAACACTGATGGCCCATATATTACAGCTTATGGTTAACGTTTCAGTTTTTAAAATGCACGTCAAAATTGGTCAAAATTATTGATATCAAGTGGAAGGTCTTGTCATAAGGAATAGACCTGTGAAATAAGAAAGCCCTAGTACTAAAAGTTCAAAAGTTATGACCAAGGTTTAAGATTTTTTCAAAGAAGGTCTTGTCACATTTAATACACGTGTGCAGAGAAAATCCCCAGCAGTAATTTTTCACAAGATGTGAAAAAGGTTAAAGTTTTGTATTTTTTGTAAAAGTGGGTAAAATCCAAAGTAAAGAGGTCAATTTTGATGGTACCCAAAGAACGATCTTGTCACAAGGAATACACCTGTAAATCATGAAAGCCATAGTCCCAAATCCAAAGTAAAGAGGTCAATTTTGATGGTACCCAAAGAACGGTCTTGTCACAAGGAAAAACATGAAAGCCATAGTCCAAAGAAGTCAAACGTTATTGGCAAGGTTAAAGTGTTTGCAGAAAAAACAGACAGACAGACGGACGGATATGGCAAAAACTATATATCCCCGAATCTTCGAAAACGGGGGCATAATTAAGCATGTAAGTTCAGACCACACGTTTCTCAATACTATATGATTTTTTCAAGATCTGTCTTTGAAGTATTGCCATTTTACAAGTTACATGTAACTCACAAAAAACAAGATACCCTACCCTTTTTTTGCAAGATGCCAGAGAGTGGAGTTTCCTGTTTTATAATTTTGGTTGTCTTTTGTATTGCCGATATAACAATTTTAGTTGTAACTATTATATAAAACATATATTTGAGGAACATGTCCCGTCAGGAAAAAAGAAATGAAATAGCAAAAGTAGGTTACTTGTTGCCTTGTCATTGGATATAGACAGGTGGAATACACATTGGGTTATAAGGGAGTATTTCCAAAACTGTCATAAAATCTTTCCAAACTACATATCTAAATCAAAGAAATGGTCCGAATGTCACAATCGCTTGTGTTAATGTGTTAATTGGTAACCTATATCTTCAGGGTATATTTGGAATAGTACAATTACATGAGTCAGTTTTAAGCAAGCCAGGGAGCTATGTCACGATTCTCAACAGATTATACATGTTATAACCAATAAAAATTAAAAGATAATAATAGATTAATAAGATAAAAATCAAATAATAAAAAAAAAACTTTAAAATTGTTTTCTAAATTTGCTTTTGGCCCAATGTTTCAACAAATAAGTATTTACTATATGAACTTGACCATGAAACGAGGCATTGTTTATCAACTATATAAATAAGAATCCCTGAGTGTAATATTTGTCTACTGATTATTGCTTCTCTAAATTGCTCTCGTCTGGGGGGTTATACGACGACATTCTTTATTACATCTGATAATTCCATGACATTTACTCCCAGACACGGTCAAATCATACAATGATCGGTAAAACTAATAGGAATAAAGTATAGTCAAGGACAACTAAATGCACCAGGAATTCTGCTTATTATTTGAAGTTCTCAATGCCATTGTAGATCAATATTACAAAAAAAATGGCTCGAAGCGAAAGCGAAATGGGTCGAATTAAACTAGATAGACAACTATTCAAACTACAGAAAATGCTGCATTATTGTTTGATATTTCTATATTAACGATTTCTTCCTCGGAAAATCTACAATTCTTATGTGTCCCACATATTAAATATTTTCTAGGACCAAGATAACGATTATTTTAAGTAGTCTCTTACTAAAGAAAATGTTTGGGAATCCCAATTTTTTTTTTCTTTTATACAGAACTTTGTTCTCTAATTTCTACTTTCATTTTTATAATAGACGACTCATCTATAGGAATACGCTTAGTGGTGTCTCCTATGGATGTGCAAAAATGTTTTAGAACTTTAATTTTATTCCTTTTGGCGATTGTGTTTCAAAAAGTTAAAGGTAAGAGAAATTCACGTGCATGAAATATATGAAGATTATATAAAAATCAGAGGTTGGATTAGGCGCCATGGAGGAGTGAGCATCCCCTGCCGAACAGTCACATCTCTATATTTGCAATTATTTGTCTGAGTAGTGAAGTATCTTTTAAAAATGAATTCTGGGTTAACAAAAAGAAGTTATGAGACACTTAATTATATTTTTTTGGATCTATTGATAATTTTGCAATCCATATATTTTTATTTAGGAGTATATGTTCGAGTATGTTCCATCAATTATGGGGGCTCCTACATGTGTAAAAAAAAAACACATGTAGAAAAAAGAACATAAAAAGCAAGGTTAAAAGACACATTGACACGAAAAAATCGCGCAATCAAGCCATGTTAAAATACAATTAAACACCATTAAAGACATAATTACGCAAAAAAAATTATCAATGGAACCATTTAAAGAAAAAAAAAATGTATTAAATCGAAATGAAAAGGAGTTAAACCATAGAAAGAGCAATATTTTTTTTTCGAGTTGACAGTATTTTTATTTTATATTTTTACGAATGCTAAGCACGAGTGAATGTGTTAAAAATGTCTCTCACGTCCTTGTCCTTTGTGTCCGCGGGCATAACATGGACCAGATAGGTACATGTAGGTAGCGAAAGTCAATAGTCACTTCCAGTCATATATGTACTTTAATGACTGGATATATCTATTGAATTATTGTATACCTTGTCAGCAAATACAATATATCATTTTTTTGAAAATGCTACTTGGCGTTTTTCTTGTACATACAGATCACAAGGTCATTATTTACAAACTTAATGTCTATGAATATTTCCATTTTTCCCGATCATGACCTGAACACACACCGGGCGTGACCAGTCGGCAGGGGATGACCACTACTCCATAGTACCTGTTCACACCGCTGCTGTTTTTGGATGTTTCCATGTTCACCATGCTCCCGATCTTGTTTAAATTGATTGATTGATTGATTGATTATATATTGTTTTACGTCCCATTCGAGAATTTTTCACTCATATAGAGACGTCACCATATACCGGTGAAAGGCTTCAAATTTTGACCTTTACTCGACAATCTGGGCCGTTGACCAGTGAGGGATCTTTATCGTACCAAAGCCTATCGTGACATGGGACCTTGGTTTTTAAGATCTCATCCGAAGGACCCGCAACTTTCACTTCAAAGTACCGAGTGCATGGCTAGGAACAGGTGCTATGTATTATTTATCGACTTAGGTCAGTCGCGGCCGAGATATGAACTCATGGAGTGAGCGCTCTATCGACTGAGCCACCGTGCACGGTGTTTAAATTGACTTTGAGCTTGAAAACTGCTTGTTATCTCGATATTTCATCACAGGGAATTTGAGGAGCACCTAGCTTGCATTAACGGTCAGCAGGGGATACTTACTCCTGCATGGTTTCTGATACCGTAGCTTTTGTTTTTGGCCTTGTTTTTGTTTGAACCGCTCCCACTTTGTATTGTTTTAATATATCGCTAAAGTACTGCAAAAATGGAATCACAGATTTCTAGATCTACATCAAATTCATAGGTGTTTCCATCAGAGTGAAAAATTCTTGAGATAGGGACGTTAAACAATGTACAATCAATCAATAGAATATTTTGCAGTTTTAGTCTCTGTGGCAGTATTTTAATTTTCGCTTACTCTTATCATAGGTTATGGAGCATTTTTAGCAATACGCTTCGAAAGGGGAGGGGAAATCGTCAGTTTTCTTGTATTCTGAAGTCATTCTGACCTTCTTGATATTCTTAAACACTGTGACAGAATTTCAATTTTATTTAGAAAAGAAGAAAGGTTTTTAAAAAGTGAAATATACAGAATATATATATATATATATATATATATATATATATATATATATATATATATATATATATTTATATATATATATATATATATATATATATATATATATATATATATATATATATATATATATTACTTTTATCCGCGTGGTATTAATTTACGAACAAAATTTGAAGAAAGGTTTTTAAAAAGTGAAATATACATGTATATAGTATATATATTATTTTTTGACGATCTAAATTTTAGATTTTAACATGTAAGGCATTGACTTCTCATTTACCTTTATGCAACCGGGCAGGAATGTTAAATATTTCTAGCTTTGAAATAATATAGCTTCGCTTATTAATTACATCCTCGCTTTTTAATTATCTTCATTAATTATTATCATTCTGCGTTATAAAACTTCTCCTTTGTTGTAACTATGCCTTTTCAAAATATGTTATATTTTCTTTTTAAACAAAATTCAACTTTTTTTTAAAAGACAAAGTTTCTTTTCATAATAATAAAAAATTCAAAGTTCAAATGGCATATTAAGCGCAATAAAACCTTTTCAAAAGTTGTAAAATGCATTTAACTAGAAATGGGACATTTGAATTTATTTCCTGAATATAAACGAAATTCTTTTTTTAAGTTAGAAAGAAAACAAATTTAAGGTAATAATCTGTTAGAATGAAATTGTGTGAAAGTGATTATTTCCCCACATCACTCCCACAATAAAAAATATCCTCTGAAAAGAAAGGAATAAGTGCATTTGAGAACGTGGCATCACGCATTTATGAAATGCCTTATGAAACACTTTTTGGAGACGTACTAACACCTTTTTTAAATCGCATTATGATGCTTTTTTTTTTTTTTAATAAATCTGCTCATTTAGAAACTACTAAAAATAATTTTGAATTTGTCTTATGAAATGATGATTTTTTTAAAACTCCATAATAATATTAATTTTTTTTTTCATAACGAAATTAATTGGTTTTGACATCATTGCTGAATTCTACAATTCGTTATATCTACTTCATCGATATTTGTCTTTATAATTTCTCCAAAAGATGTAAAAACAAATAAATATATTTTGATATTCAGGTCATTCAAATTGAATTTGAATTACCATTAATATATTGCATAAAACCTTACAAACAAAGATAATTAGTTTCTGATTTCATTGACGTTAACCTTTACCTAATGATCTCTCGATTGATAATAACTATGTTGCTTTGGCGATGAAGTTTTCAAATATTTGTTGGAATTCCTATGGGCACAAAATGCGTAAAAATACACAGACCTTTTCTCATATTTATTTGAAGCAAAATTCTTATACAAAAAAATGACATGAAAACAACATTTAATGATCATGAATTTCACATTTAAGAAAAATATGGCGTATAGTTAGAAATTAACCCCCTTCCCCGCAGTCACGCATTTTAACGCATATACCATTTCCTACTTCTAACGCAAAATCACGCATATACCATTTCCCCGCAATCACGCATTTTCACGCACTTTAAAAAGTTCATTTAATCTTTAATTTAATGCCAATTTTTTCTTTCTGTTTCATACTTGCAAAAATCATAAAATAAAAGTTATTTTTGTATTAAAATATGTCATAATATTATTTACGCTAAACTTTATAGAAACGTGTACCACGCTAAAAAGGTGCGTGCGCGGAAATGGTAAATTTTTATTTCTATGACGTGAACATTAAGTGTATGTTGCATAACAGTTCAGTAAGTTGTAAAGAGTTAAAACAGTGTAAAATAATGAAAATATTATGGCGTACGTCGGTACGCGAACACAAACATACAGTTTGTAACATAACGATATGACCATCCTATTCTAATTCAAAATAATGGCCTTTGTTCTCCATATACGTTCAAGGCATTTTATTGAATTTTCAAAAAAGTAGTCTTGACTGAAAGACGCATTAAATGTCATTCTTATTTCTTTAATCACTTGAAGGTCCCACAAATGGTGAAAAATAAGCATGTTTTGTTGACTGTGATCATTAACGATCATCGAGTTCTTTTTTAACAATCATTTCACTGCTTCTAAATTCTTAATCTTATTTAGTTCTGATGTGAATTTGTCTTTTATTTTTTACGCCATAAAATTCTATTCAAACTCTTTTGTGTGTTACGCAGCTTTTTAATCTTTTTTGCTATTTTTACGGAGAAATAATATAAATTCAACAATCGCAATATTTCATTGTATCTATGTGCGCCTGCGTTGGCAGAAAACTCAATTCACGAAGTATACTTTAAAAAATTGTTTCACTACTCCTCTGTCTCCGATGTCATTTACTTGAATATTTCATACAACATGTGGGTTATGTATCTGATTTCATTGACGTTAACTTGAATTCGATGTTCATCACATTATCAGAAAAACAAATGAAACTGTAGTACTAACATGCGTGCATTATCCCTGATTATCAGCGTGTACCGACAGAGCATATCAGCTTTCTTATAAATCCTCAAAATATTATTAGTCTGAAAAATTTTAATTTCAAAATTCACTATAACAAGGGTCATTTGCTAATTGGTAATCACACAAGATTTGGTTAGTATAAATTGATTATTTACAATGTTATGAACATTAAATACGACTTTTTGGGACAACCCTCGTATCGAGGACATTTAATCATTTAACAATAATCATTTTTATTCCTCCGTTGATTCGTTTCATCACTTTGAACTCATTGAAAGACTCCACTGTGTCTGCATATATGTTTCATATTTAAATATTTTTCTGGAAAAAGAACGTTAATGGTAATTTAGCAACAAAGGTTTCGAATAAACATGGTGACTTCAACTTTTCTATCAGTCAGCTTCCTTTCCTACTTAGCAACAAACCCACCCTTAGGACCTGCAAACGGAGCTTGCTCTAACACCAAGCAATTTCTTAAACGAAGCAGCCTATTGCCAAACAACTTGATGAAATAAGGATGCCAACAATCTTTAAACAAGCCTTTTTATGTACTTGTTTCCTCAACTTTGATTAATGAATATTTTAAGTATACATTTTTATATTTTAAAAAAATCCCGAATACAGTTCCCGTGTACATATATATATAGGGTTTTTTCCGCCGGGGTTGTATGTATACCAGACAGACTTTGACGTGTGTGTGTGTGTTGGGGGGTTGCCCTTTAGTCCTAAAATTATGAAATTAAAGTTCAAAAAATCTTCACACCCCAATGATAAAGCATGAACAACAAATCACCAACACCCTTTGTCCTCGGGACCACTGTTACCAATATAACGAAAAAAGGCCGAAAAACAATACAAATATGTGAAGAGGTAATAAAACCAAATATGTCAAGAGGGAATAAAACACACACTATATATGAAATATTAAAAAATAAGATAAACATTTCTGCAGATATATATTCTTGTATTAAAAAAATATATCAGCAAAAAATTCTTAACATCGAGTGTATTCTCTTTCTCTCTCACTCTCAACTTCTCTCTCTTTCTCCCCCTTTTTTAATTCCTGAACATCATATGATACGAAAGAATAATTTTCAGCTCTCCCTTTTGTGAAATATGGCTTTGTTATTTATTATTTCTGTATTTTAATTCCTGAAATACTGCGCGTTGCAGTGTTTATTGAATTTTCTCTCGAGTCTAGAAAAGAGTTGATCTTTACGCCTTATGTTCGAGTCTCGAGCTCTCTGCGTTACGTAGAGACCAGTCCTTCAGATGAAACACTATATATGGAGGTCCTGAGTCGCAATAAGAGCTCATTTTTTTATTTACAGGGGTTATTTTTTTTTTACACTTCGTGAAATCAATCTCTCGAACAACGTGAAATGATTATTTATAGAACAACCATTTTGTTCAATCTTTATAACAAAATCATTGGTTTAATATATTTGTTGCTTAGTGCCACTTATTTCACTTGGAAAGGGCATGGGAAAGTTGAATTAAGAAGGTATTAAATGATAGATAAAAGCAATTTTATTAACCTATTAATTAATGATACAAGTCCTCTAGTGGCAAGAACATGTAATGTGCCTTTGACATAAAATAAATAATTTTATCGTTCAAATTTTTTCTGTACTCATTGACAAATTTCTTCTCAGATCACAAAAGAAATGAGGAGACTCATATTTTTCCACAATCTCAAAGACATGTGGAAATTAATGAGAAAGCCACGTGATAATTATTTTGAAATTCTGTTAATATGCACTGATCTGAGTCTCACGACTCTGAAGTTCTTTTTGTGAACGCAAACGAGATCAAATGAGAAATCTATATTCGTGATCAGATAATATTTTTAGGAACTCACTATCTCCCTTGATGCCTATAAATGATTGTTCAATTTCCCATCTCTGTACAAGTGAAGATTCGATTAACCTAATAAAATGGGTACTAAACATGTGGGAGTGTTTGATGTGGCTGATGGTACAAAAATAATTTCATAGTTTTATTACTGAAATATTAATTACACACCTTTTAAACCAAGTCACTATAAAATGATGAAAATTGTCACGAAAATCCGTCCTGTATATTTAACCTTAGCAGTCTCTCTTAACTTATACTCCTCGACCCATTTTAGGAGACACTAGTTATTATTCCCACACGTTATTATAGAAGGTCTTTGTTGTAATTTGTTTCTCAAAATAGATGCGTTATCTTTTTTTCATTTCAACGATAGCAAATTAAAAAACGAACCATGTCCGGATTGATTAATCCTGTTAAAAAACTTTCAACATAAGCTTTCGTACACTGTACGCATCTGACTCAGCCTTTTTTCCTGTATCCTACCTTTTTTGACTTTGTTCATGAAGTGACATCTATATTGTAGATAGATTCTCCAGTCGTTTCATACCAAAATGCTTCATCAATAATCGTTAGTCCTCTTTATGAAAATCCATTTTTATTAGAACGTCGATTTAGGAAATAATTCGGGTTGTCTGAAAATGATCAAAATGATCAATTAGTTTACTGATACAGTCATGTGCATTATTTGAAGATAATTTAACTGCATTTTTTTTCTATGAAATTTAATACTGAAGATTTTCCAAATAAAAGAAAAATATGGTACTACAATGATTATTTTAAGCAAACAGATTAAATAGATATAATTTAATAATTCATCAAAATAGCCTTATTACTTGCATGGAAATTTGTGATCTTGGAACCAGAGAGATATAGCTTACAGATATAAGCGCCGTATGTTCATCCTTTTGCTGACCAAATACGTCAATCTGAACACAAATGTATATTTCTCTTTTTCTCTTTGTGAAGAACGTTTTGGTATCTGCAATCAAAAAATATGATTAAAACGATATTTTTTATGCTCTTTCATTCATTTCAATTTCGGAGAATACGGTTTATAAATTAGGACAAATAAGGGTCTTAAAATTAGACCCATGCGATTGAAATGTCTTCAAACGAAATATATCCATTATGTCAATCAGTATAATTAAAATCTGAAATGTGACATTTGTAAGGATAACCAATGGTAAGAATTCTTTTTAGTTCATTTAAGGTTCATAAATCCTTTGCTCACTCATATTAAATGTTGCTTGAACCTTAATGATTTTCCTAACGAAATATATTTGATAAGTAAATTACAAACACTTTAAGCATATCTTGCGGGGCAAAATTGGATAAAAAAAGACACTGCAACTTGGCAAATCTATAAAGGGATAATAGACATGTATGTAATTAAGAGTTATCTCTCTTATCAGAGTATCGATGGACCTTAATCAATACAGATTTTCGTCAGAGGAGACAACAACTTCTTTAAACAGGAGAAGGATCAGTTGCAATAAAGGAGAAAGCATCTCCTGTTGACCGTTCATTCTAGTTGTCTGCTTCTTGTCATGAAAGGGTTAAAAATAAAGTGTGAAAAAAAATGACCTACATTTTGAATTAAATACAGTTAACATTCACATTCGATTTAACGACAAATTATTTTTTAACTCGTAAATTTACTTACCTGGTCATTGGTCATTTGCAAAATTATTTTGTTAAAAAATATTCTGATTGCACACACAAGTACTCTGAAATTGACATCAAGAAGATGCTTGAGTTTCTGATTGACAATATCTATGTGGTTTTTGGAGACCAGGTCTTCCAACAATCTATTGGAATTCCCATGGGCACCAATTGCGCTCCGTTATTAGTAGACTTATTCTGTATTAATATGAAGCAGAATTTATGCAAAATCTTATGCATGAAAAGAAGAAAAAACTTGCTGTGGCCTTCAACTCGACTTTCAGATATATCGACGACGTATTGTCAATTAACAGTGGTAATTTCCATTCCTACGTCGATACGATATATCCAGGAGAGCTTGAGATAAAAGATAACACAGAGTCTGACACATCTGTTTCATACTTAGATATTTTACTTGAAAGAGACGTTAATGGTAACCTAACAACCAAGCTATATGATAAACGTGACGACTTAAGGGGACGAAGGATGTATTTGTCACATGACTCAGTTTAATTACGTCATAATCTCTGTTAAAATATGTACAAAACGAGATTGAAACCACAGTACTTGTAAAAAAAATTTGACTGACTGTTTGCGTTCACCATCTAGGATAAAAATATCTGAAAACATTAAAAATTTCTTGCTAATATTATCAAATTACGGAATAGATTAATCCACTCTTCTGTTTCTCTACACTGCGCGTCCGGCGCGTCATTGACGTCATAGTGGATCTCTTAGTACAGTAAGATCATGCACGGTAAAAACGGGTAGTATAAAATAAAAAAAAAGGGTCATGATCTGTACATGGTGGTATATTTTGTGAATAACAGAACGCAAAAAATATTTTTACATGGTTGTTGACGGAAATATATCGTAGGTATGTCTTATTTTACTTATTTCGCAAATGTGTGACGTCATAGTTGGGTTTTCCCGTACTCGAGAAATGTAAACATGACACATTTTTCTCATGTTCATGTCTTGTTTAACTATGCCCTGTGCAATATTGAGCTCAGCTTCACTAATCGATATTTTTACAGTAAATCAATAACATGACGAACTTGAATTTCAATGTAAATTTTAAAATATTTAATGATAGGATTTTTCGCAAATCAATTTTTTTGTTGTTTGAGTTGTCTTAAAAAGTACGTAATTTTTCCATCTCCAGATGCTGTGTGACAAAAGAATCTTGCTTTTTCGAACTTTTAACCCTATTCATACTCTGAAATATTTTAAAAGACACATTTCCGCTGACATATTTCTTATCTATGCTGAAAAAATTCAATTATCGACCGAGTAATGGGCCCAGAAACACGGAGAATCAAAACTTCGCTCAGACACTGTGGGGCATAGTATTTGTCACTCAATATCTCAGAAATAAGTCTAGAAACCTATTGATATATTTGCTTTATGGTATGTGGGACATACTAAATAAGATATATACAAAATATGAAAAAAATTAAACGACAGGTATTTTTTCAGCTAAAGGTCCTTCTTTCCCTTAAACTTTTCTATCGTCAACTTCCCTTACTTATGCAGTAATATACCTTCATCACCGTACCTGCATACGGTGTGTATATATCTCAGTTGATTCGATACACAAGAGCATGCTTTTCGTATGAACAATTTCTAAAACGAGGTAAATTATTGACAAGCAAGTTGACGAAACAAGAATATCAGCAATCTCGTTTAAAGTCATCATTTCGAAAGTTCTATGGTCGATACAATGACATTGTCAGCAAATAAAATTTATCATTGAGTCAAATGCTGACTGACATTTTTCATACTAATTGTTAGGCCATTATTTATACACTGAATTGACGACGGATTTTTCCGTTATTTTACGATCATGACAAGGAGCACACGGCGGGTGTGACCGGTCAGCAGGGGATGCTCACTCCTCCATGGCACCTGATCCCACCTCTGGTGTTTCGGAGGTCCGTGTTTGCACTGCTCCTATTTTATATTGTTTTATGGATTTTGATATTGAATACTGTTCGTTATCTCCATATTCTTCTAGCAACTACTCGGTTAATTTTGTTTTATTTAATTTATTATTTTTTTTAGCACAAAGGTCAAGTATATACGAAACATACGCATCCCTCCGTGGATAAAAAATGACATACCTTTTTTTCAATTAACCTTGCATTATATTTTTAAATTACTTCCCGAAAGCCGTGAAGAGTGACACCACAAAAATGAATTCCTAGAAAAGAAAGAAGACATTGGTATTTCAATTATTCCATTCCATCAACCAATCAAATCCATGTTAAGAGGGTTCATCCAAAAGTAATGTCACAAGTTAAAAAATGCTACTTGTCGACGTACGGCAGCAAAATTATAAATGAAGAAAGCTTTATTTCAAATCAGTCCTAAAAATTTCATTTCAAAATAATTTATACTTTACTTTGCGATTTTAGTAGTCGCCGCATCTAAATAACGTAAGATAATGGATACGCGCCGTCATACAGTAAAAACGTTTCCCAATTAAGAAAAAATTAGATTCTCCAATACGTTCACAAATTTTTATTCTTAAAGAAATCTTGGTAGCCATCGTACATTTACCCTTCACTCTTTTCATAATTAAGTCCTCTGTCAAAATTCTTTAAACAGTATAATAAGACAAAGTGTTCATATCCATTTGCATAACAGATACAAGATACGTTTTTTGAAAACATCAGGCACCAGTTAAACGTTTCCGTCCGATCTATCATCTTTCTGTATTCCTATCCTCAGCTACATGTTATAATTCAATGACCTATCTCCCTCCCCAAAATCGTTGAAAATAATTGCAACTATAAACAATACTGATACTTACATTTTTTTCATTGGGAGTCTGATTACTCAGTGTAACTGTCCATACTGGTATTTCCCCAGTTTGAGGAAAAAAATGCAAAATTTATGAATCCATCAGAGTAGAACACAATGTTTATAGAAAAAAAAATAACAATGACATCATTTGATTTTAAACTGATCATTAGGAAAAAACTTAACTTAAAATTTTGTTGTTTTTTTTTTTATTTTGGGGTGATTAGACATGTTTTAGATATTTCATTAATATCTTTGGCCCCGTGGGGATCCGGGTTAGAATAGGTCCTCAGTACCCCTTGCTTGTCGTAAAAGGCGACTAAATGGGGCGGTCCTTCGGATGAGACCGTATAAACCGAGGCCCCGTGTCACAGCAGGTGTGGCACGATAAAGACCCCTCCCTGCTCAAAGTCCGTAAGTGCCGAGCATAGGCCTAAATTTGCAGCCCTTCACCGGCAATGGTTATGTCTCCATATCAGTGAAATATTCTGGAGAGGGACGTTAAACAGTATACAATCAATCAATCATCATTAATATTTTTGCCTTGTTCATCCTAAAAAAATCTTTTAAAAGTGACGTCTAGTTGTGACGCGGCGATACCCATATGCTTCATGTTTTGCACATCTATGAAATAAATTAAAATTTAATTTAACAATATTAAATCAAAATTTCAATGTTAATTAGATTTATATTTTTTGCATATATTGAGATCCCAGATAAAATTTTGTAAGTTACGTTTTTTGATGTTGGGCCAATTTTTGGGCGCAACGTTGATGTTGGCGCAACGTTGGCCCACATGTTTCTAGTTATGTTGGCCCAATGTTGGATTTATATTGGGAATGTAATTTTGCTCATCGGCGCAACGTTGCGCCGACATGTTGGCGCAACGTCATAGAACGATAATTCTGACGTTGGTCCAACGTTGGGCCACTGTTGTCAGTTATGTTGGCCCAATGTCGGAAAATTTATACTGGGCCAATGTAATTTTGCTCATTGGCGCAACATTGCACCGACATGTTGGCGCTACGTTGGCCCAATGTCATACAAAATATAAAATTCTGATGTTGGCCCAATTTTGTCCCAACATATTTGTGCACAAGGATATTTAGAAATCGGAATTCCAAAATATAAGAAATCCCAGGAATATACAATGAAAACTGAAATAATGATAACATCACAATTTATCATAGATCAAATCTATATTTCAAAATTAAAAAAATCGTTACTTTTACAATGTGTTTTGAAACAAATATATAATATTACATATACAATTATAGATGTACAATGTAAGCACATTTTTTCAAAGTATTCTCACTGATCGACATTCTTTGTAATAAAACAAACTATTTCTTTTTTTAAAATATGGCATTTGACTTTATGACATTGGAAGAGGTCATTGCAGTTACAAAGAACTTCCAGTTGCCCATGTACATTTACCGTACAAAGTTAATGAATAGACTAGAGTGACAAACACATTACACATGTATTAAGTACAAAATATCCACTACACAACTATATTAATAAAAAAGATCCCATAAAATCAACACATGCTATTTTCACCGAATATGCCAAAGATCCTAATTAAGTAAGTGCCACTTCCTCGCTGATATCCCATGAAATTCACAATAATAAACAAATAAAATATGGCGTTATGTTAGAGGGTAGCCAAATAAATGGTCATGTCAGTCACCAACGGATTCACTTTAAGTAGGAAGGTTCAGAAAGTTCAATATTGATCATTTCCATAGACACTTCAAACTTTGCTGGCACAATTTCTGAAAGAAAAGATGACCATTAGGATCAATATCTATTGCATATATAAACAAAAATATATGTAATAAAGAAATATTTCAACTTGACAGTTCAGTAAAGTGTAGAATAGAAATTCACTATCTTGCAGTGTTTTTATTTAGGCAAAATTAGGCAAGGGGTCAGAGATTTTGTATAAAAATCAATCAATCAATCATATTTACATTTTTTGCGCTAACTTTGACAATTTTAGGGGGGGGGCGCCGGGTGCGGCACTGCGCCCCCCTAAAATCCGCCACTGTTTAGATTACCTGTGAGAATCCATTGTTATGTATTTTTAGGATAAGGAAATTAAGAATATAAACCTCTTGTTACTTTAGTAGATGCAATATTTTTTTTTATAGTTTTATGCTAAAAGATACTTTATAAAAACAATGTTAGATTTGTGTTACTTTAAAATTGAACTGACCATTTTACAAGCTAACAATTCGCCGGCGCTGTGGGAATCGTCTCGGGCACAGTCCACTGCATGCAACTATTAAATAATCAAAATAAATGCTGAAAATGATCATGTTTAAAAATAAATATATATTATTACATTGTACAACATACTCTGTAAATGTTGAAATTCCTGAAATTAAAAGAGATTTTAGAAGTGTTAAATTATTATAACAAAATTGAAATAGCGCTTGCTCAAACGATTTCAAAGGTGTTTTATGTGTAGTGTCACTATAGCAAAAACAATATTATTCATTCAAGGACAAATGTTAAAATATTTTATACATTGTACCTACCACAGTACCGGGTCGCAAAATGTCTTCATCTTCTGTCAAAACAGAAATTCCATCCAAAGCTAGTCATGATTCTCCTTTTCGCGACACTCTCTTCCGAACTTTTTTGCAACATCAACATGGCCTGACCCACCAAAAATTTAAATTTCGGCGCGGTGTGTTGTTTAAATTAATTGCTTATTTGATATTAGTACAGTTTTAGACGTTATATTCAAAAATCTTTGTAAGGGTTAAATAACTAGAAATGAATAAATAAACAAAGAAATAAAAAATAAAATAAATGAATATTTTTTTAAACGTTTAAACATAAGTTTACATAGCAACATTGGTTCAACAATGTATGTCCATACTTCAACATTAAAAATAACAATGTTCAGGCACGTAGCAACGGGGGGGGGATGCTGGGCCTATAGTGATATCAAGGAAAAATAGCAAAAAAATTGGAAGTGAAAGGAAGTTGGCCTTGAAAAAAGTTGGCCACCACTATCCCAATCCTTTTGCTTGTCAACTTTTTCAGGTAATTAAAAAAAAATTCTTTGGTTGCCCCCCCCCCCCTCCACTTTTGAGAACGATGCTACGTGCCTGATGTTGGCCCGACGTTGGAACAATGTCAGTGCACCAACTGTTGTAATTTATTACAATGTCGGACCGATGTTGGTACAATGTCAATGCACCAACTGTTGTAATTACAATGTCGGACCGATGTTGGAACAATGTCAATACACCGACTGTTGTAATGACAATGTCGGACCGATGTTGGCCCAATATTGTTCTGCCAACCGCGATATGTAGCCGATCTACCAACCACATGCCAACATCGGCCCAACGTCAGCTTGCTATCTGGGATATTGTATTTGATAATATGACGTCAAATACGAAAGATATTTAGAATATGACATTACTTTTGGATCAATCCTCGTATTTATATGACATTCATGACATAAATTTATGAGGAAAAATTATCATGTGCTTTTATGAAAATTATTGGTAAGAAGTTTTGTCTTTTAAATGCACGCATTTTTAAATTCAGCTAAGGTAACGTTACCATTTGCATGGTCCACTGAAAGCACTTTTTTCATATCATTTTTGTCTAATGATATGAAAATTTTAGTTACAAAGATATTTAAAAATCTTATTAATTCATAGGTTTGAGTGCCCGTTAAACGGGCTCAAGATCAGTCTTTGTACTTTGAATAGCACATTCCAAGATTAAAGAGGTCAGAGCCTTTTCACACTCGGTCGACCTTCAACCAATCAACAATCAAACTTCCTAGTCCAATATTGAAATGATCTTTGTATCACTTTGTCAATCATTGCTACAAACTATAAGGAGGCCAATGCCCGTTCAATCAAGATCTGTACTTAAGAATTTGGGTAGCAGCTTGTTCATGGAATGTTGGTGAGAAATATCGGTGAAAATATTTTATCGTATAAGGTGATTGACACTTATGATGAGAACTTCGCAAAAGTTATAAAAAATATTGAATGTTATACATGTACAATATATTGGTTATTAAAATTGGCGTCATAGTTATTTGGCGAATTTGCGGAAGAAAAAATATTTTTCGTTTCTTTTGATATTTTACATGATAAAATATTTTTTTGAAAACAATTTTGGACTTTTTTTTTCAATTTTCACTTTTTAAGTCCACAATATACAGCAATTCAAGCAACGCCCTAAATGATTATTTTTCGAGGGATGATATTACACATGATACATTTGTTTTATTGATATTTTACAAGAAAAAGATGTAAATGGTAACCTTACGACCGAAGTTCATGATAAAAGTGAAGACTTCAACTTTTCAATTGCTAGCTTCCTTTACACGTTTATTTTCCAATATTCACTTATCACTTACATTTGGGGTTGATATCTCTCTGCAGATTCGATACACAAGAACAGGTACTGTGTTCAAACAATTTAACAAAACACGTTAATGAAACAAATTTACAGTCTCATTTAATGATCATTTCACAAGCTCTATTGTCAATATAATAAACTTCATATTATAATAATTATTAGACCACTATTTACACACTGAATTTTCTGCAGGTTTTCCATTTTCCTTTTTTTTTTCGTTCATGTCATGAATACATGGCGGATGTGACCTATTAGCAGGGTATGATTACTCCTCCATGGCTCTTAATTGATCCCACCTCTGTTGTTATAGGGATCTGTGTCGTTTTGCTCCTAATTTGTTTTGTTTGAGTGGATAATTGTGCTTGAATACTATTAGATAATTCAATGGAAGCTTCGGATATATTTTTTGAAAAAATATGCTACAGGAATGAAAAAAAAATCCGTTTTGTAAAGACTACAACAAAAGGGATTAAACTATACGTAATTTTATGGAATCGATATAGAAGAAAGTATACAAGCAAAATAAATCTGTGAACAAAGCATTCAACAAGGACCCTCATAAATTCCAGAGGTGGAATCAGGTGCCTTTAAAGTGAAAACATCGTCTTCAAAATTTTCTAGAGATTCCAAATTGGCGACCTGTCCGTTTCCTTTTCTTTCAAACATTTAAAAAAAAAATTTGGTATTGTATATTGACATACTTGTGTTTGAATTGCTGGTCTTTCTTCCACAATATTTCTTCACGATTTCAGACAATTATGAAACTACATGTGTAGTCAAGGAAAACACCACTGTATAACAAATAAACAAGAAGAAAATGCTCTAATTTCACTGATACAGGGAGGTCATTCATAATAAACGCGAATAGCACAATTAAATATACAGGGTGTAGACTTATCTTCCTTTGGATGAAAAAAATTAGTAATTAAGATAATACATATAATTATTTGATGAACTAGGTTTGTATATTTGTGGGATCAAGAAACAATACTTTCTAACGTTTAGGTCAAAGTTATATGTTGATGTTTTTGACCGATTGATTGCATATGTTTATAGTTCGATTAAAAAAATTCTCAAATAGAGACGTCACTGGTGAAGGGATTCAATTTCAAAACTTTACTCCGCACTCAGGGTTATAAAGCATTGAGTGATCTTTATCCTGCCAACATTTACCGTGACACTGGGCCTCAATTTTTAAGGTCTCCTCCGAAGGATCCGCAACTTTCACGTCAAAGTGCCAAGTATTTGGCAAACGAGCGATTGGTACTTATTTTTGTCGACTTAGGATTGTCGCTGCAGGGGGTTCAAAATCAAGACTCTTCAATAACGAAGAGAGCATTCTATCGACTGAGTTACAGTGACTGAGATGTATTTTTAGAGTGCGGAGCTGGGGCATATGGTTAAAAAGGTTTGAGTCATTTCTCTAATCTGTATTATTACTTTTTGATAAAACATGAAAGAGTGTATAGATGAACATTTGTCCATTAATTATATCAGGCCAAGATAGGGAGGCGCCTTAGGTCCCGCCTTTTAAAAAAAAGCTTGCGCA
Source organism: Saccostrea cuccullata (assembly GCF_032062105.1). Classification (NCBI taxonomy): domain Eukaryota; kingdom Metazoa; phylum Mollusca; class Bivalvia; order Ostreida; family Ostreidae; genus Saccostrea; species Saccostrea cuccullata. The sequence continues at coordinate 691,624 of NW_026918900.1, read as the reverse complement.
ATCGTAATAATTTGTGACATCCCTCTTCTTAACTGTAAATAGTTGTATACTGCCATCTTGAAGATAAACTTTGTTGTTTTTATTAATTAAAATTAAAAATCCGAGAATGTAATCTCTGTGTTTGTGTGAAGGAGAGAGGGTGTGTTTGTGTACACAAATTGACATTTTTTCCCAATAGTTTAAATGCTGCAATTTTTATTTTTACTGATATAAGTATCAGTTAAAAAGGTATTGCTTCAAATTATATAATTCTATGATGACATTAACGTTTTCTTGAATCAACAACAAATATGTTGCACTTGCATTCTTATGTAGGTAATTTTACCTACATTTTAACAAAGGCAATTAATCACACACCTGCTATGCGGAAATTATCCTGTCAAGATATTTTTTTCTCAAATTATAACGCAAAAGGGTCAACGTGGTTTCTTAAGTCGTGCGGCACACTATTCTACTGTTACATGTATGTCACCTTCATCGGATACAAACTTAGTCTTGTGTACAAATCATAAGATTTTTTCAGTATTCTTTACAATTTGGCACATTTATCAAAAAAGCCTTTAATTATACTAAAGCAAACTATATTTGTAACAAAATGCTTTTCACCCATATTATTAATCTGCAAGCTTGTAACTTGATCCAACCAAATGCTACATCACATAGAATTTAATACTCTTCCATTTTTGAAAGAAATCGAACGCTCGGAATGAAAATTCTCTACAGTGCATTTTGAAGTGCATTACTATGGTGGTCCTTATTATTCACATAATCCTTTAAATACAGTCTTACGCTGTTCTTCAGGTTACCATTACAACGGGACCTACTTTGCTGTATCATTTAAGAGAACACGACTGTGCAGCTCTACTTTTTTATGGATGTGCTACTCTCTTTACCTTTTTAATGTGCTACCCTCTCTACTTTTTGAATGCCCCCTCGATTTTTTTTTTAATGTTCTACCCCTCTACCTTTTAAATATAATGTACTGAAATATATTTTTCCGTTATCCAGTTTTTAAAAAGGGCTGACTTACACGTAGATGATAAATACCTGCATGTAAAAGATGAAAATCTCAAAAGAATCTTTAAACAATACAAATAATTAAAGACAGTATTAAACAAGGATCTCTTGAAATTCCAAAGTTGGAATCAAGTGCCATGGTGTAATAAGAATCCCAAGGCTTGTTGACCGGTTTCAACCGCTGAGAGCAGATGAACACAATGATGAAAATTGAGTTACAAGTCAGACAAAAAAAGACCCACTGATCGGTTATATATGTATATGCTAACAAGATAATTACACCGACCACAGAATTGGTGAAATGACTATGAATTCTTATTTTTACATATTTCATGTGAGGTTATGTAGCATCTCACGTTAGAAAATCTGATTCTGAAAAATATTAATTGTATCCTGAAAAGTCATATAAATTCATTTTAAATAACCAATAATTGGATATATATGAAGAACAAATTAAAGAATCGCAATGTTTACCTTTATCAGTTTATATCCTTTAAATTCTAAGATATATGAATTTTCAACATTGACTACCAAATCAGTTGAAATAAAGTTTTGTTTAAACATACAAAACCTATTTATGGTGTGTCGCGAGATATTACTTAAAACATTTTTTTTTGTATTAAAGAAAATATTTTCTATTTATGAAGATTTGGTCATTCATATAATTTCCTTAATTGTTGAAAACACGCATTAGATGAAACAGTTTCCCTGTACCTTTATCAATTAACAACGCTCAGCTTGTGTGATCGGTCAACAGGGGATGTTATTCCTCCTAGGTACTTGATCCCACTTCTGAAATTCCCAGGGGTGCTTGTCCTTTATCATACATGTATCTGTATTGATTATATTTTTTTTATAACGATCGTTGTTTGTTATCTTGGCCTTTTAGATTAATAAAGCATGAACAATTTAATTATCTTTTGTTTTTTTTTTACGTAGACAAAATGTTCTTCGAAAAATCCGCACGTATTTAAATAATTATTAATTAAAGTGCATTTTTTAAATATACATAAGTTTTGAAACATTTTCTTGTATCAATTTTAGACCTTATGCATATTTTGGATAGCATCATATATATGTAGCTAAAAACAAGTTTGAAAAAGATTTGAAGGCATTCCGATACGTCAGGTTATGCATAAGATATATAGGATTGCATCTTTATAAACCTTGATAATTATTTCGAGTATACCATCAACTCTCATGACATCAAATCGAACTGCCTTTTCAAATCCAAATCTCATATTTAAGCGCTAAACCTTATATAAATATTATAGGCGATTCATTTAATAATCAAATTGTAGAATGACGGTTAGGCGTAAATAAAGAAACAAAAATTGGGCCCTTAAACTAAAGGTTTTTAGAAAATGGTTATTTATATGGGTACTCCCTATAGATAGTCGAGAGGGTGGTCGTTTGTAATAATTTAGGATTTATCTGTAATCGTACGACATAACATCAGATATTCTGAAGAGAGTACTCAGAAGAATTTCAGCAATCGTGTCAGAAAGGATAAAGATCTTACCAAAGGGGGTGTCTTATTACGGGTCTTGGTTTAATTGATTCAGTTTTGCACCCCTTTTTGTAAATAATGATGGTCTCCGAAAGATTTAACCCAAATCCCCGGATTACAGCAAACATAAATTGAAATCCCAATTGGGCTAATTAGGGTAAAATCGTTATTAAGCGTGATAAAAAAGGTCCACACACATAGTAATAAAACTTTCTTATATCAGAATTCATGGCAGGTGACACATTTGTCCGCTGAACTACCCACGGAATGTCAGGTGGCAATAAAACCGCATTGTTCAGACTCTGTTATGTAATTTGTCACTTGATAACACCTCTTCTTTTCCAATATCAGCAGTTTTATTGAGGGTTTCAAAGATTTTAAAATTCCAAATAGATTTAGCCAAAAATATACGTCACAGTTCAAGAACACAATGGTTAGCCAGATACATTCAGAGAGTTCAAAGAAGTCACTATCGTTTGCACTGAGTGAAATAAAGATATGGACAAGTACACTAGTTGGATTGTATAGCACGCTGAAGTTTATGGCACGCTTATAGATTGATAATACGGTTGACCTTTACGAACCAAATCTAGAAGAAAATATACCATAGCAATTGGCTGCAATTTAATTTTTAAAATCATATACAGTATATAGTACAGGTATATAGACATAACAATTGCAACCAATTATACGCAGTTAAGTTGTACTTGAACAACCCAAACTGACTTACAAAAGGCCCACACGTTTACTTTTGTCGTTTCAATAAGAGTTAAACGTGATATCTAATAATTTTAAGCCTTGTTCAATTTATTTACAATTTTTTATCTCCCCAAGACAAAGTTGTTCATCAGAGAAGACTAAGGTGACTTTGGTTGACATTTTGTTTAGATACTGCGATATATCTTGTCATGTATGTGGACTATGTGATAAAGAAATGAATTAAAATTTGGCTGTATATCAAATTTTCTTTTCACTTAAAAGTGTTCTGTTCAGTTACGATTTCAGTCAAAAATACCTTGAATTCAATGTAATACAAATCATTTGCTGGCTCTAGTCTTTCGAGCTCAATAAACTTAAAATGTGGTCAGTTATTTTCTGATGTTGATTTTATATCAATTAAATGTTTAATATTTAGACATTAACAGAAGAACCTCTATTGCAGACATTGGTGAGACTGATTTCTTTAAAAAAGCTTCAGATACTTAATCTTAACTTAGCCTCCCTTAAGTGACTGTTAAATGGGCATTTATTTGTTTACACCCTCTTTGTTAGTTTATCCAGATTGAGTGAAAATAACCTTTAAACATTCATTAATCACATTCAAACATATGTAAGCAAACACGAGGTTCGTAAATGTCTATTGCTGAATTTGAAAAAAAGGCAAAAGTAAATAAATTTGCTTCATTGAAATGAAACTGAATTTCATCGATATCATGTTCCAGTTTTATCAGTTCGAATTAAATGCATGGATATTGATTTATCAGTTTAGTTCGCCCCCATTTATAAATGAACTACCGTATTGCTATCTCATTTCTGAAAATATTGAAAATTGATAGGTATATCGCTAACATTTATAATTTATAAACTCTCTATTCAGCATGTTCAGTGGGCAATCTGATAAAAAAAATATAGTATAGTGTAAAAATACTTGTAGCATAAAAATATGCGTTTTTTTTTTTATAGTAGTAAGCTATTTTAAATCTCGACATAGCCTTGACAAGAATAAAATAATAAAAGCCATACATAAGTCATATATTCATACACTTTATCCCCTATATAAAGAGATAATTTTCCTACTTTAAATGACACACACCGTGACTTGATGATAACCTAAGATTGAAATTTGCTTACCTGGTGAAAGTGTGCAGCTAATATCCTTTCGTATAGTCAAAACCCCCTGCAATTTCTATCCCGTACAGAAGACAGACAATGCTCATTGGGGCTAAGTCACATTTGTTGAATGGGGAATTTAACAAATTTAAATGCCAGCAGGACAGCCCCCTCTGCCCATCATTAACGACCAAGCCGTCGTATTTCACAGGTGACATAAACATTCAGCGCAGAACGACCCATGCGACTTCCGTTCTAAAATAAGAACGCATAGTTCATTCACATTCCAAATATCTTAAACCAGGTTGTTTTGACTTTAAGATAAAAAAGGTAAAATGTGCGTCGGTGAAAAAAAAATCTGTTTCGTTATGATTATACATACTTATATTGTTATAATAGTATGTTCAACTTTTATCATATGACCTGTTTTACACGGTTTAAATTGTACCTTTACACAAATGCAGATCACATTAAATTCATAGTTAATATATGTCTCAATGTTTTCTTAATATAATTAATGCGCTGAGGTTATTATACATTTTAAACAATACTTATAATCACCTACAAAATTCAAATACATGAAAGTAATAAAATAAAAAAACTCATATTGTTATGAATAAAACTGTTAAAAGCTTAAGAGGTATATATATATCTCATGTTGATACTATCAAAGCAGTATCAATTTATAATACGTCTAATAATTCCATTACACGACCAAGAAAGTTTTGTTTTTAAAAGAAAAATAATAATTATTAACCGATTTTTGTTTGTACAAGTCTAAGAATGGAAATTGTTGACTTTGAAAATCACCTCGAATTCTTTAAAGAATTAATTTTGATTTGTGATAATATATATATATGATAGTCTCATCCCACGTTAGGCGGAGAAATTTCAATTCATTAAATAAAATATTAATAACACATTATATCAAGGAAATGTTAAACATGCTTTAAATTTATTATCTTTGCTAACGAAAATAAATTCAATTCAATCCTCAATTGTTTGTTATTTTAAAAGAAACAACAAAAGAAACATAGTTCATCTTCCTCAAAATAGTTGGTATTTCCTGGAAATATATTTTGGGACAGGGTGAATTTTTATTGACGGTAAAGTTGGCGATTGTTAGAGGTGTGTCGGTGATGAAATACTACTACAGGTTAACACGCTACATGTGTTTGATTGTTCTTTTTTCCTTCTTGTTTAATTGTCGTGGTTCCTGAGCTAAGGTTGATGAATGAAATTTACAAGGAAACCCACGTGAGCGTTTCATTATTTGTATGTCTGTTTGAATAAGATTATTGGTCCATTTTACTGTCAGCACGTGTCCTATTGTTTCAATATTTACATTTGAATGTCATTTTGACCATGATTGTTTGAGTAAACAGAAACAAGAAACATTAAACATTACATTGCAATAATTTAGGAACATTAACATAGATATATATTTTGTTACCATTTAAATACTAGAAGCTGTTCATTGATTTAATTTTTTTTTTTTGGTTTTATTGAAATAAGTAGTCATAATGCATTCTAATAAATGACCGAGTGAATCCTGTTAAATTCAGAGTTCATAAGAAAGACATTTTTTTTAGAAATAAACTTCTTTTTTTTCTCTTATATCAAATTAATTGAAATGAAACAATGAAATAAAAAGTTTAAGTTGTAACTTTTATGTAATAAAAAATGACAAGCAATATCGGAAACACAAAGCTTCTTTACGCATTGTGCCCCGTTATTACCAAGCCCCTGTCGCAAATTTTGAGGCACTTTGAAAAAAATACGAACTCTGAAAAATATTTCAAAGTGCGTTTAAATTGGGACAAAATGAATGCACTAAAAAAAATATTTCAAAATGCGTTAAATTTGGGACAGAGTCAACACGTTAAAAATCAATTTAAATCAACAAAGGTAACCACTGTCCCTTTTTTTAAAATTTTACGAGAACCTAAAATATTAAAAATGTCTATATATCAAAACTTGAAGTGACCTCATCAACGAAAAGTTTAAATAATTATTTATCATTTCTAAAATCTGCAATACAAATAACAAAGCAGTGTATATTTTTTGAATACGTTTATATGATCGATATTAACACTTTTTTTCTGAAAAGAAATTGTATTTTTTAGAGAATGTGTTTTTTGCACCCAAGTTGAACACACTTTGACATTTTTTAAGTGCCTTTTTTTCAAAGTGCGTTGTTACATCTAGACGACCTATGTTCATTCATATGAAGTAGAATACATTCGAAATATATCTCTTACTTATGCATGTGAAGAAGAAATACTTGCTTTGCCGTTAAACTCGACTTTTAGATATACCGATGTTATCAATTAACAATAGCTATTTCTTTTCATATATTTATAGGATATTCATGTTACCAAGGTAGCTTGAAATAAAATATACCACAGAGTCTATTTTATACTTGGATATTTAATTGGATGGTAGTCTAACATCAAGGCTTCGAAATAAAAGTGATGGCTTTGGCTTTTAATCATCAACTTCTCTTACTTATGCAATATTTTACCTCATCATCGGCATATTTACTGTAGCTTATATCTCTTAATTGATTCGATTCGATACACAAGAACTCTACACATGAACAATTTCTAAAACGAGGAAAGTTACTTACAAACAAGCTGATAAAACAAGAAAATCAGCAGTTCAGTTTAGAGTCATCATTTCGTAAGTTCTACGGTCGATACAATGTCAGCAAATATACCCTACCGAAAGTTTACTGCTTCTGGACGTTTTTCATACTAATTGTTAGACTATTATCTACACATTGAGTTGTTGATAGATTTTCCAGTTATTTCCTGATCAACACAAGGAGTACAACGAAGGTGTGACCGGTCAGCAGAGGATGCTCATTCCTCAATGTCTCATGATCCCACCTTTGATATTTAAATGGCCTGTTTTTCCTGTAGTCCTGATTTGTACTGTTTTAGAGCTTGAATGATATACATTTATGGACTCTTTCGATGGTGAATACGGTTTGTTATTCAACACCCCACCACCCCCCAAAAAAAATCAATATTGACCGAAGCGAAACAAAAAATATTGATATTTTTCTGGTCCATATAACAAACCATATTCCCCACCGAAAGAATTCATATTTGTTTCATTAGTTAGTCAGGTGTGGAATAAATAAGACGTTGAAGGCTGAATGACGATAGCATTTTCATAAAAGAACTTCTGTCGTAGAAAAAAAAAACATATTGTCCTGATTACAACTTATAACATCCGTGTTTTCTTTTACTTCGTGTCAGACATCGAGATGTCTGAAAATTACCTTACCTAGCATTTTCCCTGCTCAGATACACAGCTGGCTCTGGCCGTTTCAATAATTGTTTTCAGCGCTGTTTGAAGTATTGTTTGTGACGTCACAATACCGCTGCAAAGGCACCACTTTGTCCTAAATCAAGTAAATATGTAGTATTATGAACCGTTTGCATTTGAATAGATCATGAAGAAACTATTTATAGACTATATAATAATGTTTGTTATATCCATATCTTTCGTGTGTAACCTTGGAAGGTCCTGTAGCAATCACTCATGTACTTAACCAAGTTCCAATTTCGAATCCCTCTTTTTCATGATAGACAGACTCTTGTTTTATTTCCCGGCAAAGCTTCCTTGAAAAGATCAATTTGAAGGTCTTAATTAGTATGAATTAGCTGGATGTATGTCATTTGACTGCTTCCCACATGCCATTTAATCATTAGATTTTAAGCGTAAGTTCCTTCATTTTCATAATTTTCGTATTGTTTTGATTATGCCAAGGAATGAACTTCTTTAATAACTGTATGTCCTCTTTGCTTAAATTGTATAAATACCAAGAGTTTAAATGACTTTGACCATGGATACCAATTATGTACGGCAAATCTGTGGAAGAAAAAGCAGCCAATTAGTTTTAGTAAAAATTCTTCTCAAATCTTGTTATCAAGGTCATTACAGTTTAAATCAACAAAGGTAAGCATTGTTTTAATTTTAATTGACATTAATAAACTCAGTCGTAATTTACGCGCAGTATCCTACAGGCTTATAAGTGTAGGTTAAACGGAAGACGACACGAAAAAGAACTTTTATGAGAGCGAATAAAAATTATGGATCAACCCTTTAAGGACACATGCTCTGCTTTTAGAAGTGCATAAGGTGTTAGGTTTAAATCGTTAATTTGATAATCTACGAACAAATAAAATTATTTTTAACATAAAAACAAAATATCTCAATGAATGCTTTTTAGACATTTTGTTTCATGTCAATAATTTACCAGAATGGTTTTAAGACTGACACTCCAACATTGAATGTTGGTTTATTGGTTTACCTGTTAAAATTGATTTAAAGCGTTTATTATATAAAATCTGATATGAAAAAAGGTGCCCATTCACAAACCAAGTGTAGTTTAGATGATGATTTATCATTTAGTATTAGTTATATTGCCCTCTTATCTATCCGGCAAACAATATACATGTACACCTTGTATTATTCAAAAGAATAAATAACACGAAAAAGTTTGAAGCCTTATGAGATAAAAAAAAAAGGTAACAATAATTATGATTTTCATAAATGCATTTCAATCTCTTTAATGTAGCCTGAATTTGATAAAGTAAAACACATTTGAATGTCAAAGTATTACAAAGATTAGCAATAAAATGTTAAGTTTAATATATTTGATACAGTCTGGAAAGAAACACGTACGCATTACATTTCTAGATCTTCAAGTGTCATCTTATCTATGCAACTTACATTTAAATGTACATATAAGTGGTTTTACAATATGAAATATATAGTTTTCATACAGAGGTATAGAATTATAAAAAAAAAAAAATAAACAACATATCTTATCCTTGGTGCAGTGTTTAGAGCATTTGCTCTATAGTTACAGGGTAAGGAATTGATCGTTAGGTTGTGGATTCGAATCAATCACGAGATGCGCAGACCGTCCTAAGAATGAATAAATCGAAATCCCGTTTTGCAGTAGGCATTGTACGTAGGAGCCGTCAAGAAAAAGATACCTCGCTGCTCATGAGCCATAATTTCCTAGATCAGGTATCACTTTGAAGCCCTTAAAAAGTCTCGTAGTGACGTCTCAATATGAGTGAAAATTCTCTGAGGGACGTTAAACAGTAACAACAAACAAACGTACATTTTATATACCATCTTTTTTTAATTCCTAATTTTAATGGAAATGTTACAAATATACAGTGTACATATGAGTTATAAATATAAAGGTTCATGATGAATAAAATCCAAATAAATTCTCCTAACATGGACCAAAAAACCTATCATGATGATAAAATAAACATTATATCACCTTTCGTGATGCAAATACACTAATCTTAGACGCAATCAAAGTCTTTCAAATGGTTTAGTTTATCGTTTCAGTAGCATAGGCCCTTATTCATATCAGTGTTGCATGGGTCGACTTATTGATAAGAAATTTCCGTCCGCCAAAAATAAAAGATTGTTTTGAAATTACTGAACATTAATTTCCGCTTGTTTAAAAAGCTGTCAATTGCGTAACCATTAATACTGCATGGCGATCCTTGAAGGACATTCAAATGCACTCAATATGTGTACCCGTATGACCCCAATTCTTTGAATGTTTCTTTCTATTTCCTGTATGCTTAACCTGAATTATGATAAATTATATGGAAAAGATATTTAATATCGGAAAAAAATAACATGTATACATACTCACACATATGCGCACGCATCCTCAAAGGCATACAATAACAAAAAAACTCGTTTTTGGTAATTCTCTTCGCCATTAAATTAAATGAGAAATGAATTAATAATAATCAAGATAATTGTCCATGGAAGCAATACGATAAGGAAGTAGAGGAAACACAGAGCTCTAAAACCTCAGGCGTACGATCAGGTGCCTTTAAGAAGTAAGCATCCCCCCCTTTCGATCGCCCGGATCACTATCACCGTGTACTGTATATCGTGGTCGTGTGAATGAAAAAAAAGTCCGTTGGAACTTCTGTATGAAAGTAATTAATATCCAAAGAAATTGTCAACATTTGACATACTTATAAATTGAAATAATTGCTGGCAATGTCATTGTATCGGCCATAGAATATACGAGATAATATGTTGACTGTAATCGAGACTATTGATATACATGTATATCATATTTTGATACAACGTAAGATATGGTTGAGCAACTTTTAAAGGATATGATTAGGAATGGAAAAAAATAATTTTTTTTGGTTATAAAGAGATTGTGTTCAAAATAGAATTCTACAGTTATAAAACAATTCCCAAACATTTAGACTCCAGCGTAATTCATGGCGTGTAAACTTTCATAAACTATTTATTTCCAGAGCAAATGAATCTTTTTAGGTAATACATACTCTTTCTAATCAGTGGATCCAACCTCTGATGTCCATAAATATATTGTTTATAAATCTCAATATTTAAAAAAAGAGGTTTTCATTAGATGATACATATATACATGTGAGTACATCAATCAGATTAAAGAATGTACCTAAAAGTTTGTAAATCGTGTACATGTACAGCTAAATAGCAGAATATGTGAATACATGAACATATTTAAGAAATGAATTTAATTTCTGACGATTCATGAGGTATATGAACTACGACGCTTCACGCCGGCATATTTCATGAAGTGCGTTAGCGCTTCATGGTAAATATGCTGGCGTGAAGCGTTGTAGTTCATATACCTCATAAATCTTCAGAAATTAAATTCATTTCTTATATTTACATTATATTTCTGATGAGTTACCACGAAATTTATGCCATTTAACTGTCATTTTTAAAGCAAAACAGTTTGCACTATTTTTTGACGTCAAGTGCAGTATTATGACGTAACAAGGGAGATATTCATACTCACCCATGGTAGTTCAGGAGAAAATGAACAAAATTTTAATTTGGAAGGAATGTTAAAGACAAATAAATGGAAATGTAAATATATCAAAATATACCGGACGGCAGGTGATACTCATTCCTCCACCTGATCATACCCTTGATGTTTAAGAGGTGTCAGTGTTTGCTCTGCTCCTGGTTTGTATTGTTTGAATAGACATTTAATCTTGCATGAATACTGTTTGTTATTTCCATATATTTCAATTGGAAGTCCTTCACATTAAAACAAGTAAAATTTTTATCAGGCCGAATGAAAAACCTATATTCTTCGGTTTCTTAAAACTATGTATATACATATATATCAAGAGCTTACAATCTAGAATGAAATTTTAGATTCTAAGGGGGTACAAAATAACACCCCAGCTCTTTTTAGGATAATTACCTGATTTGGCGATAACACAACTCACCGACTTTTAAAATGCTACGCAAGCGGTAACTGACTTTATCTTTCACAACAGTATGGTATAGAAAACGTAATATGTGAAATTGTACCCTTTATTTTTATCTGTTCAGGGTTGTTAAAAAACTGATTAAATGTCGCTTCGCGTGAGCTGGTCCACACTGTTGACCTTTACTTCTTTATATTTCTCTTGTATCTCAAAGGACATAAAGGGACTTACAATAATTTTGTATATTCTAATATTTGTACCGATAATAACTTCAAGTACATGTATATTGTATCATTCTAAACATAAATAAGGAAAGGGTGATGCTTCAACAGAAAATTTATTATTTTTTTTTTCTTTTGCTAACAGTATAAAGTTTAATATAAAAAAACATGGCTTGAAATATTAACAATATCGGATGAAAGAAAAATGTGACCAAAGTCGATCGCGACTCACATCATCCCTCGCCTTCTGAATTAAACATCTATAAGGTCCAGTTATATTCGATAAACCGAGCTGAAAACTGTACTTGAATCTCTTCTGTCATTTAAAACAACTTCTCTCCTGGTGTGTTCTGTCACTTCAGTATCAATTTCACGTCTCTGAAGTGAAGAAATCACATTTGAAACAATATTATTACATTCCCTTACGCGTTTGATGACTTCATTTGCAGCATACTCAATTCAAACAACATTTTGAAGATTACTACACTAATCCTCTTCTTCCGATGACTTAAAGAACTATATGCGGTATATTGCATATCTTTGCCCCCACAAAAGTCAAATTTTAAAAAAATTCTTGAAATGTGCTGAATTCTATAAATTGTTTGAGCAATATAAATTAACAGAACATATTAAAGTTTCAAAGTAGTGTATTGAAAATTTTTGTTTTTATGGCGTCACAAACTAGTCCGATTTTATACATTTTTTTAAAAAGAGGACAAAAAGGCCAAATTTTTAACACTTTTAGCTTTAAAATTTATAGAGTGCAAGTTTGCTCAGGAACAATATTGAAACTTTAAATTGATATTATCATTCTACACATTATATCAAAATATTGACCCTGATCAGACCTGCGCTCGGTGACTTTTACTCAAAATATCGATGTGATATATACATTTTTCAGTAGAAATCATGGAAATTTTACATTTACATCATTTTCGTAACGTCATTTCAAACATATAACATCATTGCTTATAAAAATATTCAGTGCTTTGAAGTCACCATATATCCCCCTCTTTAAGAACATGATAAAATATTTCTCCGTCAAAGTTTGATTTGGGGGGAGGGGGCAAATTTTGGTTACTACGGAATAAAGCTCTTTGAAAATTTGACATTACTCAGATTTTGTGTTTGGTTTTACCGATATAAATTTGATATTCACATGTTACCGGTGAAACCCATACCATTGGAATAGACACATATATACCTAAATAATGTCGGGTTTTGTCCGTGTACTGACAGGCTATATTGGATTTCCTAAAAATCGTCATAGTATTATTACTTTGAAAGATAATTTTGTAGGTTTTCATTATTTAAGGTAACATTCAACAAATTATGGTTATGCAAAATTTGGTTAATATTAGTTGAATGTTTACATTGTTACATGAATATATATTATCAGTTCTACGACTTTTTGGGACAGCCTATGTACTCATCTCATAAATGTTTTTACCACCCTTAAAATTTTAACGTATCATGCCACAGCAAATTCAAGAAATGTTGTAAATTAAATGTGAAACCTTAAAAATCACTAGGAACCAAAAATGTTTTAGGAAAAACATAACTTTTCTACCCTTTTTTTCAACAATTCCTTGCGATTATCATAATTCAAAAACTAGGCTATCTGATATTCACAACAGCTCGTTTATAAAAAGCAGACTCGAAATTGTTACCATTTGTGATTAGTCATTAACGAAATGATTTTTTTTACGAATCACCCTGATTCTTCTAACAAGTTCCCGTCGCCCGCGTGGCGGAGTGGTAATAGCGTATGCTCTAGATCAAAAGTCGCAAAGTAGGGATTCGATCCTTATGACACAGGTTTGAATCCCACTAATACTGTGGAACCGTGGAGACCGGTCCTTCGGATGAGACTGTATACACCGAGTTTCCGTGTTGCAGTAGGTGGTGGCTCAATGCATATGGTCCCTGCTCAATGGCCATGAGAGCCGAGCATAGGACAAAATTAACAGCTCTCCACCTGCGAGTGGTGACGTCTCCATATGAGTGAAAAATTCTCGAGAGGGACGTTAAACAATGTACAATCAATCAATCTAACAAGTAGCCTGAAGATGATAACGAAGAGAATTCTTCATTGATAAAATTTAAATCTTCCTCGGTGACAGATCTTGCAACAACACATGGAACTGTAGTTGACACTAACTGTGCTCCTTTATTAGTCGAGCAATATTTAGATTCATATGAAACAAAAATAATTCAAATCTTTTTCCGAGAAAAACTAAACACGTGCCGGTGCTTTCAACACTAGTTTCAGGTATATTGATGAGATTTATTTTTTAGATGACAACATTTATTTTATCTTGTACGTCAGCTCGATATCATATATCCTGGTAAACTTGTAATAATCGACAACACAGACTTTGCATGATATGCTTTATTTTTTGAATGTGCTACTAACTATAGACGCTAAAGACCACCTACATGTAACGGCTTTCAAATTTCAGCTTTCAAAATCTATATAAAAATATAGTGATCATATCTTCCTAAGTATTAGCTACCCAAAAACATACTCCGAATACGATCAATTTTTAACCAGGGGTAGGCTACTTACACTTAAATAGATAGTAGTGAGATTTAAATGAAATCGTTAAAATTAAGCAATTGGTAACTTCTATGGTTGTTAGAATGACACGTCTGGCAAATATACCCTATCATAGGGTTTTATTTCGGCTGATTTGTTATATACTAATCGCTGAACATTAAATTTTTTCATGTACTAGATTTGACAATGGAATGTTCCGTTCACGTGATCAATTCACAAACCTCGTGACCGGTGAACAATGGATGCTTATTTATTATATACCTAACGTGTATCACTCAGTTTTACTGTAGATTTAACGCAATCACTTGACGTCGTGATCCGACTTTCCGGATCACCACACTGTGGTTTTCTGAATCCATATCACCACTCTCTGAAACTGATGACATAGTACGCAGAAATATGACGTTATTTTTCCTGCGCGTTAAAAAGTCCCTTGTTATTATGCTTTGTTTAATAGATTAATATTATGCAATTGATCTCTAAAGGTTTATTTTAATATAATTAGCCAGTTATAAGGGGGTATATAATAAATTTATCATTATAACAGTATCTTCGCGTCTCGTTTGATCTGATGATCCGCGCCTGTCAACTCGACGTGATACGACCCTTCGGATCAGGATCAAGTTACTGTTATAATAATATATATTTATCATATGCATCTGGTCCCATCTCTAGAAATTTTAGGGCTCTGTGTTCATCCCAGTTCAACAAATTTGTGATTTTTTGGGGGGTGGGGGTGGTATTGTTTGTAGTTTTTATGATATAATATATCGTTGTTCTCACCCCTCTATTGCGTAAACATACAGAAAGAACTTTATTTTTGTCGGCCTTTGTTTTCTTTTATTTTTACCAACACAACAGTGGCGATAAAATTCATAGAAGAGATAAAATTGCATTTACGAACGTATGTGTCAGTCTTAAATTTTTGCAAGATTTCAATACAAATCATTATATTCGACCTATCGAAAATGCTATAAAAATACAAGTCTAGGAACATGTCATATATTATAGGGATCCATGAAAATTTTAGAAGTAAGATAAAATGCTCTGGAGGATCAACTATCCATTTTTGGCAATAATTCGTCATGGAGTAAGAATTAAAGAAATACAATTTGTGAATTTAATAATTTAAAAAATACATCATTTTTTCTTTTACATGAAACATATGGACTTCAAAAGTCCATAAAACAATGCAAAAAGAGGAGCAGAGCAAACACGGACCTCCAAAACATCGGAAGTGAGATCAGGTGCCATGTCATGATCGGGAAATATCGGAAAAGTTAAAAAGAAAAAAATACATGAAAAACAGTCGGAAAATAGATTGATTGATTGATTGTATACTGTTTAACGTCCCTCTCCAGAATATTTCACTGATATGGAGACGTCACCATTGCCGGTGAAGGGCTGCAAATTTAGGCCTATGCTCGGCACTTAGGGCCTTTGAGCAGGGAGGAATCTTTATCGTGCCACACCTGCTGTGACACGGGGCCTCGGTTCATACGGTCTCATCCGAAGGACCGCCCCATTTAGTCGCCTTTTACGACAAGCAAGGGGTACTGAGGACCTATTCTAACCCGGATCCCCACGGGGCCGGAAAATAGATGACTATCATGGTAGGTCTAAGAATTCCCTGTCAACAGAATGATTATATTTTAAAATAATTTGATCGCAAATAATAATTGGAGTTCATATTAAAATTTGAGCGTTGATAATTTTATTTCTTTACCAATATAAAAAGAGTATACTTGCAAAACCAATTTTTTTAATCAAAAGAGACTAGACACTTACAACGGGTTAATTGTAATGGTTATGATACATGCACTTTAAATTCTTTATTTCAGTTAAGATTTTTAATCTGTAGCTAAAGAGAAAGATTTTGTCTTGAAATCAGTGGAAAAAATATTTGTTTGTCGATTAACTAATCATGGACACATGGTATTTTCTCTTTATTATGCCACTTTACCAAGTTGCGCAATAATATACATGTTTAGACCATAATTGATTAAATTCTAAAAATTCAAAACAATATACACGGTAAATTTGGTATACAATTAGTATATAGATCTTGAACAGTTCATTTTGTCAAAAACGCCATTGTCCACGAACTTTTTGGACAACTCTCGTATATATAATGGGCTACTAGTTGACAAAACAAATAGGAAATATTCAGAAAAATGTCCTTCTTTATAAATGTTAACACATCATCATTACTAAGGTCAGAAACCTGTATATTGCTAGCAAAATAATCTTGTTTTTAATTACTATAATTGGAACTTATCCAGTGCAAAAATGTCATAAAACATCTTGAATGAAATAAACATGATAATAATTCATGTTTATTGGAAAATCCTGGGTATTATTAATCGTCCATAGATTATTTCTTCAAAGCATAAGTAATTCCATTTTTCTCATCTCATCGTCTGTGAAGTCACAATACTGTAAAAAAATAAAAAGAAATACAGATCATTTCCCTCATTTAGCTAGTAGCAATTATAACATCAACTGATGAATAACTCAAACTCAGGTAAACACGAGATTCAGAGATTTCAAGCTGATTAAAAAAGCCGAAACAAGTCATTTAACCAAACATTTTTGTTCTAGACCCTATCCAGATGTACCTGTGAAGTGGCCTGCTTTAATTTCCTTTTGTTCTTTTTCATGCATGATATCAAAACAAAATGACAACACAATAAGTTTCTGTCAACAAATCCTTGTGATATTGTTTGGAGCAACATTAGGCGCTATTGTGGAAATTTTGCTGCGTGTGCCTTATATTCCGATAGCACTATCACGTTTAAAAATACGGAAGAGATCGTCCTATATGATAAGGTAAAATTCTTCGGTTAATTGCAAAATTGTTCATATCTCCGATGTAAAGTGCATCTGTGAACGACCATGACCTCGTAATAATAATGATAAAATACTTGTAAATTATGTCTTTTGTTGGATTTTTTCCACAGGAATTTAGTGTTAGAACTGTTTTGCTAAGGTCATTGATATCACATTAAAGTACACTTTGTTATGAATACTAACGTATCTCAAACACAAACATTTTACTGAATACAAAACAAGCACTTTAATATTTCAATGTTTGGGGCCTTTTTATTTTGAATTTGCAAAAGATATGTTATTTTTTAAATTCATGTATTCGTTAAAAACCATTCTGCATATAAGATATAAAATTTCAAATTTATAAGTTTCAGGAGATCGGCAAGAGGCTATCAGTTAATTCAGCTGTATCTAAAAGTAAATTGTAATTATCTTCATTTTAAAAAACTTTTAATGAAAAATAATTATAATCTAAAATCTTTCGAATTCTGGGATGTTTTAATTGTTATATTGATTTTCATTTTCCTCTGAAGAAGGTTCTCATGCATTCCATATCCGACCTTTCTTCATTGTCATTATATCGGAAAATCCAAAAAAAAAATAAGACATTTGTCAAATTTTAAATTTTCATCATCTTTTACCATCCCATCAATTCATACACCTAATGTATGTCATGTATGAACAACTTTGCATGAAATTTTAACTTCCATCTGGTAATCATCATTAAAATATAAAGTAAATACCACTAAATAGTTCAATGTTCGAATTAATCACCAAAAAAATCAAAAAAAATCCCGATACAAGGAAACACAGCAACAAAAAAAGAAACAATTCTTTGTTGATCGTTAACAAAAGTCTGAATATTTTTTGTAAAGCAAAATTTTAATTTATATTTTCAAATTCAGGTAAAAATCAATGGCTAAACTAGTGCTAATTGTAACGGGGACCGTTACAGATGTTCCCCAAACGCTCCCCAACTAATATTCCCTGTAAGCTTCATTAAATAAGACAAACTTATGCATCTGAGATTTTAACAACATTTACAAAGAAGTGTACAAAAATCATTTAAACTTTAGCATTGCACGCATGCACATGTGAATGCATTTGCGTCATGACCATAGCATCTTGTCTACACAATCTATATTTTTAATACACTGAATAATAAAGTATTTAATCCAAAATTATTTTAAAAATACGCTCATTCAAGTTTATGTTTGATTTTACTCATTTCACGTGCACGCACGCACGTGTATACATGAAAAAGGTGACCATACCTTCGTGTAGAAGTCCATTACAAATGTTCTAAATATTTGGGTGAAAACTAAGGGAGTTATAGCTGTTTAAAGTTTCAGCCAATCAGATTGCAACATGTACACGCATGTGTATGCATGTGCATGGTGACCATACCTACTTGTAGAAGTCCATTATATCTATCTATGTTCCAAATCTCATCCTGTTTGGTTGAAAACCAAGGGAGTTATAGCTGTTTAAAAAATCAATTGCAGCGCACGTGCATGCACGTTTTTTCATGATAATTGCTTTATTTCATGTTGTTGAATATCCTAATGCATGGCTATGTTCAAAATTTCAAAGGATTTCGTCAAAAAACAAGAAAGATATTGAGACTTTAGTTGCAGCCAATCAGAGCGAAGTGCACGTGCATGCGCGTGAGATCTTGCTATTTTCACCATGTCGTCATGTCTATACTACTCATATATCCTCACATTATGAGTTTCAAAGCATTTCATCTAAAAATAGAACAGATGTGGCTATATCTATTATATTGGTCATTTCACGTGTTGCACGTGCACGCTCTTGCAAGCACGTGCGCGCAAAATGACCTTGATTCCGCAAATCTACATAACATGTCTACTAACCCTAAAAAGGTTTTACCTACATCGGACGAACAGTTTACAAGATCATTCCCGGACAAAAAAGTTCCAGGAAGAAGAAGAAGAAGAAGAAAAATAATAATAATAAGAAGAAACAGAGTAAAAACAATATGTTCCCCAACTTCGTTTGGGGAACATAATAATCAGTGCTAAATATGAATTCAATGTACCACCATAGGATATATTCAATTTTGCAAAGAAGATCACCATATCTATTACAAAATATAAGCAAAATGCTGGTAATGAAAGAAATTATTGAAAACCTTGCCAGATAGACTTATTTTGCTGAAGCAGGATTTTAAATCTTTAAAATAAATTGTTCTCAAACTCTTGTGTTAGATGATGATGAAAGTCTAGGCCGTAAACATCCAAATAAGAATTGATGTGCTTGACCTTTTTAAAAATTGAATGTTTTTCAATTGATTTTTTCCTAACAGCTTCTTTGACATTTTATATTTCCTACAGTTGAACGCAGTGCCAATACATATTGTTTTCCGTTTTAACATTCCCATCAGCGCCAATACACCACCCCTAACAACAAATATTGTGAATTATTGTCATATAATTCAGTTCAGTATATATTGTTGCTAACAACAAAATAAACACACCCGTACTATAACTATTATCTTCATCAAAGCTATGTATTATTTTAAAGGATGTGAATATTATTGATGTTTAAGTCGCATACCTTTTGACTTATTGGTGTATTTTCTGTATCTTTTCATAGATTTCACCTTTTTCAAATCAGGTCAATAGCAAAACTATTTCTTTGGCAGAAAAATACTCTCATGTTAATTTGCTAAACGATGGGCTATATTTGAATAGAATGGTGTAGAAAACATAAAATTCTTTAAGGTGAAGTGCTTTTAAATATTTTCCTTATTGTGTCTTTTGACCACTTCAGCATTGGTATGTAAAATATCACTCCAGCTTATGATTAACATTAGCAGAAGCATACAATTTGCACCGTAAAAACAAAGCCATCTTATACGTGAAACTAAATCATTTTTTCTAATTGGGTCTGGAAATATACAGAAAAATATGCTGTTTTTGTAGTAGTTATTTAAGCGCCCCTGGTATAATGCAGTACGTAGTAATCTTTAAATCAGGCACACCTGAAATAGCATTTTATTTAATCTCAAGTGTTTATGCTATTTGACCAAGGGAAAAATGTCCTTGAAAAAAATGTTTAAACCTATAGTTTAATCAATAGTGCACGTATATTTTTTTTTCTATTTGCATTGAGGGAAATGTCATAAGATTTATAAATGCTTCATTCTTTTCCTATGTTTATCTTAAGATTCTAACAAGGAATTGTGGTCCCCCGCTTTCGGTGTTTTTTTGGGTGAGATGTCATTTTCTGTGACATTTTGTGTCTAATATGAACGCCCTATCATAAGTCATCTATTTAGAAATTATCACTGAATTCCAAGGTCAAGGTCAAAGGGTTAATGTTCTTGGTATCCAATGAAAAGTCTTTTTAAAGGGATTACATATGTGAAGTATGAAAGTACTAGCCCTTACCATTCGAAAGTCATGATCAAGGTTAAAGTTTTCTCATAAGTACAAAAAATCTCCAAGGTCAAGGTCAAAAGGTCAAGGATTGTTGGTAACAAATGAAAGGTCTTGCCACAAAAAATACATATGTGAAATATGAAAGTCCTGGTATTAACTGTTCAAAAGTTGTGGCCAAGGTAAAAGTTTTTGAAAAGTTGGCGACACTCAAAGATCAAGGTCCAAGGGGCAACGTTCTTGGTATTCAATGAAAGGTTTTCTCAAAAGAATTATAAATAGGAAGTATGAAAGCCCTAAGGCTTACCATTCAAAAGTTATGGTCAAAGTTAAAGTTTTACATAAGTACGGAAATCTCCAAGGTCAAGGTCAAAAGGTCAAAGTTGTTGGTATCCAATAAAAGGTCTTGCTAAAAAGAATACATATGTGAAATATAGAAGTCCTAGTACCTACGATTCAAAAGTTATGGCCAAAGTAAAAGATTGGAATTTTTGTGTAAAAGTGGGTCAAACTCCAAGGTCAAGGTCAAAAGGTCAAATTTGGTGGTACCCAAAGAAAGGTCTTGTCACAAGGAATACATATATGAAATATGGAAGTCATAGCTCCACTAAATCAAAAGTTATGGGCAAGATTAAAGTTTTTGTGACGGACGGACAGACTGACGGACAGACGGACGGATGGACGGACAGACGAATGAGATTTAATGTCCCCTCGCTTTCGCGAAAGCGGAGGACAAAAAAATACAAAACAAAGGATTATAGGATCATTTTATTTACACTTAGGTAAAAAAGGTCACGTTTTAAGAATATTTATTTATAATTTAACTCTAATAGGGGTTAAAAATATTGCGAACTATCTTTGTATCTACTGAATAACAATATTCATATAAGAGTGAAATTTGACATACATGTATATTCAGTAATGAACATGTTTTTAAAAAGTATCACCTTGTTTATGACATCACAGTGTGAAAATGAATTCGATATGTTAATGACAAGATAGAAATACATGTATTATAGTTGACTCAATCGAATTCGACCAAGGAGCAATTGTTAAGCGTATATATTGAAAAATTCTTTGCAATTATGTATGATAATTTGTATAAGTTATTAGGCGACAAAGGACTTGCCATTAGTTCAATTAGTAATGGGTTTATTTCATTGTTTCATTAAAAGAAAGATGATGATTAAAAAAGACATTTTGACATATTAGACATAACAATGGGAAAGTGTTCGCATTTGGTCAGCATTGAATGCAAAACGCATTAAAGACAGGGGGGTCAGGTTCCGAAAAACATCTTCTTCACGTGCACGAAAGAATCCCAAATCAACCATGCTTGGGCAAATATTTGACAATTTGAGATTTGCGTGGACATCTTTTTTTAAAAAATAACCTGCGTGGTAAGGAATATAATAATCTGGAAAAGCATTGGTTTACTGTTAACAGAACGCTGGGGTGCATGTCACATGAAGTGCTAGACTACGTGTTTTGTGCACTGTCAGAATGATAGCATATGTCTCACAGAACAAGAAGAACCTACTATAATTAGGAATATCAGATATTGAATTTGGCTTCTTTTATGGAATTTTTCCAGTTAGTTCGAGAATTCAATTTTTTATCACACCAAATAAAAGACATCCAGTTAGTTCGAGAATTTATTTTTTAACACTCATCTTAAGGACATCCAGTTGGTTTGAGAATTCTTTTGATCATCCATCTTAAAGACATCCATTTAGAATTCTTTTGAGCATCCATCTCAAAGACATTCAATTAGATAAAGAGTAGTAACTGGAAGTTAAAGACATCCAGTACAAGATTTTTTTTTATCATACCTCTTAAAGACATCCAGTTGGTTAGAAAAAATTTTCATTCCTCTTAAGGACAACACCTTTCAGGCTGATGATCGTTTTACATATAACCCAAATAACAGTGGTGAAATGTTTTCGAGCTAAAATATGATCTTGCCTACTTTCTTTTATGTTAGTTTTAAGTTTCTTGACTCAAAACATATAAGGATTGGAATGACTTTATAAATTGTTATTATCTTTTAATTTTTGAATAGCTAAGCTCTTTTATACATTTCTTATATAAATGTTATGCTAACAAAAAGTGATTACTCTTATTATTGTCTATTTTCAAAGCAAACATTAACCTATAAAACAGCAATGGGGAAAGGTGCGATATAGAAAACATTTCCTGCCAACCGGACACACCCGTAGCTTGCTCTTTGTCATGATCGGGTAGATAGAGACTTTGTAAACGAATAACACCTGTTTTGTTCTAGCAACGGAATTGTTTTTTCCATAAAAGTTTACTTTAAACAAGATTTCTTGCGTCTTTACAACATTAACTTTTGTGTCAATGGCATACCCTGTTTTGGAATGGCTAATACATAATTTTTATTTACGCGCATCGAATCTAATGGAAAATATTCACGAGATGAAGCCCTGCCATTTAGTTAAATAAGTGTCTGAGTATTTTAAAAGGTGACTACATGACAGATATTAGTCGATCGCGTGGCGCAGTGGTTAGAGCATGTGCTCTAGAGTCTCGTAGTACGGAGTTGATCCTTACGTCACGGGTTCGAATCCCACTGTGGGACGTGGAGACCGGTCCTTTTGATGAGACTGTATAAACTGAGGTGCAATGTAGCAATAAGTGTTGGTCCGTCCCTGCGATGGCCCTGAGTGCCGAGTATTTGCAGCTCTCCACCGGCAAGAGGTGGCGTCACTATATGAGTGAAAAAACTAGATAGGGACGTTAAATTACATACAAACAAACAAACATGATAGAAACCTGCCAGTCAGCCAGCCAGCCACCTATCCAGAAATTTCAATGACCTTTCAGTTGACTGATAGATGTACCCCCACTCTGTGATAAATTTCTTAGACTGGTCATAGTATATAAGTACTGTACTAAGTTTGGGTAAAATTGAAAATTTTAACCCCAAGAAAACCAATGTCAATCGGAGAGCATCCGAAGTTGAAAATAGTTTTTCGATGGATGCAAATTTCCAAAGTTACACTCAACTAAATGTTATATTTATTTATCCATTTTATTATAATGAATGCCTAAACCGTATGCACGCCTAATATGTCCTCAGTTAATATATTTTGGAATGACTAACTTCGTCAAGCAACGCTGACTTGCTACGCTAGAGGATGTAGTTTCGTCATTCACAGGGTAATGGTGTTTCTTTTTTTTTCTTTTTTTGATAAATGATTCTCAGCTTCAATCAATTATTTTATGAAAGTACAATATTGGTAGATATCGCTATTAACTCAAACTTGGCATTATGGTCATCCACTTGTAAAAACAAAAATCATACAAAACACAGATTTGCAAGACAGTGGTATTTTCTTTTGAGTTCAAAGAGGTATAGAATCAATATATTATTGAATGGAAATAAAATTTGGAAATGGATAAAGGACTTTTTCTTTTCAGGCAAAATATTTTAAATAAATTTTGTTTCATAATGATCCAAAACAGAGATCTCCAAACAACTTTACACAACCAGAAACAATCGAAATTCCTACAGATTGAAGGTAGCCTTGATATTTTCATCGAGAAACCAAACCAGTTTTTAAGAATCATTCTTGTGGTACTGGTCAAGAAACCTGCTTTTTTGCCTAAGTCTGCATATGGCAAATTATAAGGTTTGTCAATTTACGAGTTACATTAATATTTTTAAGGAAATGAATTTACACTCCGTTATTTCATGAGCATTAACAACAAAAGATTAAGTGTACACAAGTCTCCGGGACATGACATTTGATTGCGTAATATTACCGAAGTAAATTTACTATAATAGGGTTTCCGTTTTGTTTTTTCTATCAGTAATGTTAAGATAAGCTTACGGAATTGACAATCCTTGAGGAAAGTCGTCGTTTTTTGTTTATCTAATGGTAATGATCAGTTGCACTCAAAAGAACCACATGAAAGTATAAGGGATACTTTATCAATTACCGAATTTCACCTTGTACTTAGTTTTTGAAACACATGTCGATGCATTCCCTCAATATTGTACTAAACGTTTGTATGAAGGTGATTATCCGCCACTTTTCATTTGACCGATTATTTCAGTTGGACCTTAGTGGAATTCTTTCAAACCATTCGGTGCAAACTGCCTACATTACGTTGACTGTTTCTGGGTTAGGACTTGTAGTAAATAAATAAACATTTTTTTCTTAATGAAGCAGCAAACAATTTGTTTTTTTACTCTTGTAGTATATCTATAGTCCATACATATATGTATGATAAGTATTGATTAATTGTTCTCATCTTAAGGACACGTTTCTATGTCTCTGTTAAATTAAGAAAAAATGTTTTAAATGTGAATATTTTGGAGAAAAGGAGACGACGTGAAAAGTACAGATTTGCAGTTGTTAAAAAAAATTAAGGTATCTCGGGCGTTGCTTGCGTCCATAAGAACTCTTACAAAATATTGCATGTACTACAGAAAACACATGGACGTAGCAAAATATTTTACATGTAATGTTCATTGACAGAAACAAAAGCAAGAACTAAAAAAATTATAATAAACAACAACAATTCTTTTTTTCAAAGTTTTTCTGTAAGTAAAAAAAAAAATTCTGTTTTTTCTTTTATTCAAAGTAGTGTTTTTCTTTACTATCGTATAATGTTCGACTAATTATGATGAAAAGTATGATTCTCCATTATTGATGCCTGTCAGGAAGACTTGCAAAGAAAGAAAAAAAACTTTAAACAAGATCAAAGAGGATCTTACCTTCACGAGTTATGTTAAATGTCATACCAAAAACAGATAAGCTTAACATTGTCAACATGAAGGATATGGAGGATAAAAGAGTTGAAGACGAAGACAATATTATAGTATTGTGATAAAATTGTACAATATACAGTACTTTTAGGTAGTTTTAGTTGTGTTGGAATTTTTGTAGCAATTTCAATTTTATTTTTAGATTCTTAAATGTTCCTTTTTGTTTTGAGTTATAGAGGTTAGGAAAGACAAATCTTATAATAGAATTTTATGATCATTTATTTCGAATTTTGAATTTTCATTTTATCAAATAAGTTTCTTTCAACACGTCAAATTGACATATACTTCTAGACAACATACTGAAATACTTTAACGCTGATTTTCTAAATTATTCATACACATATTAAACACTGTTAAACAGAGAATCGCATACGTTGTTTTTCGAAGAAAGAAAGTTTTGAGAATAAAAGTATTTTTAGTATGACGAATTCCTGTCTTTTTCTTCAAAATTGTCAAATTCAAGAAAATTAAATCAATCAAAATGTCCATTCTGTTATAACTCACGGTTAGATATATTAGATCTACTTAGAAAGTCGTACTGAAAGACGTAATAAAATACAAAAAAAAATATGGAAGTAAAAAGAGCATCCTTTAGAAACAGTTGAGGAGAAGATATGAAATATAAGCTATACGAAATCGAAATGATGTCCGCCATCATGACGTCACCATATTAGAAACATCTAAAAAGTTTTTAAAAATCCTTAATTAAAAATGAAAGTTTTACTCTATCACGGGGATAGTTATTTTTGTTCAAAACATGCAAGTCACAAGAATTTGGGCCTTGTTAAATGCTTAGCGCTGCTAGCTCATAGACATGATTTTGGACTCTTTTTAATGGAACCTAATCAAACATTTACATAAATGTATCCGTTTATTTAATCCACTCAATTTAAGCAGATTCCGAAGAACACACGATCTCGATTTCGACAAAAAATATGTTTCAAGGTATGCGACGTAGTGTTGAACTTGTGCATTTTTGTTGTTAAGAACGACAGAGAACAGCAGGGCAATAAAAGGTCTTTCTTCAGTAAAAAAAAAACGAATAGATCTGATTTCACATTTTAAGTATTTGTGGATCACATATAATATTCACTGTATATGATCCCAATTCATTTAATTGTTTAAATGAAATCTCGTCCTTTTGCAGTTCCATTTTTATCAACTGTTATGACGCCATGGGTTAATTTGGGATACAAGATCTAAAAAATAGCAAATTTTCAGTAATGTTTTTCTCCTTCTTCTTGACATTACAATATGTAGACGATTTGTAAAAAAAAAAATCTTGGAATTTCTTTTGCAATTGCGTATAATAATTTGTATGATGTTGTCAAAGACAAAGAACATTGCATTGCCAAAACTTCAATCATTAATTGGATTGAATGTTTTGGTGAAGGAACGGAGTTTAAAATCTTCTTTGTTCGGGTGCCCAGTAAAAGTAAGCTGGAAAAGAGATGTGTCCTTTATTGAGCAATGTGTTATGAAGGATCGCAGTTACAATTATATAAATAGTTGAATATCGTAATAATACGTGAATTATGAAATCCCAATAATGATTCAGTCTCGTTTATAAAATCATCATTTCGTAAAAAATAAAAAGACCTTGTCAGCAAAAACATTTATCATTGAGTTTAATACTGACTGACGTTGATGCTTATTGTAAGCCCATTATTTACACACTGAATTCACGACGGATTTTTCCGGGTGTAAACGGTCAGCTGGGGATGTTCACTCCCCCCTCGCACCTGATCCCACCACTGATGTTTTGGAGGTCCGTGATTGCTCTGCTCCTATTTTGTAATGTTTTATAAACTTTTGAGCTTGAATGCTTTTGTTGTCTCTGTATGTTTCATTACTTTAGTCTTTCAACATATCAAACATGTTGAAGAGAAGGCACCCATAATTTATCCACTTAAAATAAATAAAGTACACAAAACAGAAGAGTCGCATGTTATGGTCACCATGTTTATTCTAAAAAACGATATCCTTTTCAAAATCAGCTTATGGCAGATAATTATCCATTTGTGGTAAAGGACTATTCCTGTTTTAAAATATAATATGAATGGTAGGAAATTTAAGACTTTGAAAAATCTTTCAGCTTCTGTGAACAGAGCGCTATGGAGCATATAACTCGACGTCCTGGACCACGTTATTCATGCATGGGCAGAACAATTGCAAATGCGCATTAAAACCAGCTGTGTGGACTATTCTGATAAATGATTAACACGGACACCTTATTTTATTTCTTTTTTTGAAGTAATTCAATAAGTTGGTGAGCTTTTTGATCACAACTTGTGAAGCAATATTGTTTCAATAGTTTCTGAAACTTTGGTATTTTCTGAGCATATCTTTTATTTAAAACACAATGTTACACTAAATGAAAATTTGTATATTAATTACAATTAATTTAATGCCACCGGATCGAAAGATCACGGGGGTATATTGTTTTTGTCCTATCTGTCTCTCTGTTTCTCTGTCTGTTTGTTTCTCTGTCTGCTGTCAACTTTAACCTAGCTCATATCTATTTAGTGGTGGGGCTATGGCTTTCATATATTTCACAGATGTATTTTTAGTGACAAGCTTTTCTTTGGGAGCACTAAATTTGACCTCTTGACCTTTGAGTTTGACCAATGTTTGCAAAAAATACCCCACTTTAACCTTGACCATAACTTTTGAACAATTGGAGCTAGGGCTTTCATTCTTCACATGTGTATTCATTGCGACAAGACCTTTCAGGTGGTATAACTCTTTCTGACCTTTAGACTTTGAACTAAGAGATTGACCCACTTTTTAAAAACTTTAACCTTGGTCATATCTTTCGAACTGTTAGAAATAGGACTGTCATATCTCACAGGTGTATTCCTTGTAACAAGTTCTTCCCTTGGGTACCAGCACTTTTGACCTTTTGACCTTGACCTTTGTAGTTTGACATACATTTGGGAGAATTTACCCTCGTCAGAAGCTGCCATACCGGGGCATCAGTGTTTCACAAACACACCTTTTGTTAACATAAAATGCAATCCGTTTGTGTATTATAGCCCTGGTCTACAACATCAGCCTTTGGAAAAACTGTGTAATACATACATCATCATGTTGTACGTAATGCCAATATTCCATACGTTAAAAACACTGATCTAGATTTTTGGTGATTTGATCAATGCATAAAAAATCTAACAAAACCAGCTAGGGCAAAGGTAGTCTGATCATTTTTTCAAATAAAAATTAGATAAAATGTTTGTCTGTGGAAAGTTAACTAAAACATTTTTTTACAATATGGAAGCAATTTCAAGAAATTTACGTTAGTTTTCCGGTGTCCTTAATCAATTTCTGATTGCCAGCTAAATTTTGTTGGTCTCAGAGACCGTCAATTTCAGTATCATCTTGGTCGGAAAAAATATTGTGTTTTTAAAATTAATCTTTTTAAATTAAAAAAAAAATACTTTTTTATTTGCTTTATAAAATTTTCCTGAACACAAATATTTTTTTTTCAATTAGGATGGCATGAGGTTATATTTACAAAAAAAGTCTTTGATAGAAAATTAATGGCGATTTGCATTCAACAGTCGGTAGTTTTTAAGGTACTATATTTCAAGGAAAAGTGCAACGATATCAAATTTTAATCGGTGTCACATGCTTAATCGTAGAAAATAACAAACTGTCGAATTTTAATACCAAAATAGATTATTTCCATTGATTAATTAAAAGAAATATTTGGACTGGGGTACCCTTTATAATACAGCTGTAATGACAGCCTGACATTTAAAGTAAATTGGAAGGGACATACCAACTACCGAAAAGACACGATACTGTTCACTGTTATTTCCTCTTACGTAACAATGGCACGACTATAGAACATTTCGATAAAAAAGTGCACTTGGGAAGATTTAGTGATTTCAGTGTCTGTTACTGCTTCCGTGTTTATGATAGACAGAGGAACATAATTATGAAATAAGATTAAAAGTAAATTACTACATGACTATCATTATTGTATTCAACGCCAAAGCACGAATAGCAGGAAGTGTTTCAGCAGAGGATATTAAGCAATAAATGTAACTCGGTTGGTGCGCCAGAAACACAGGTTTTTGTATCATATACTGAATGAAACAGGAGATAAATGACATTGTTTCTTCGTTGACCTTTCAAAATAAATTGATTTATTATTTTGTCAATTCAATTAACTAACAAAAGCGATTTGATTGAAGTATCAACCAGGTCTAAATGAACATGTGCCCCAAGAGGAAGATATAATGATTATTAAAAAAGAAAATTATTAAAGTCTTATGGTAGCAAACTCTTTCGGACTTAAGAATCAATGATATATATTTTATTGTTATCTTTTGGCGAGACAACCCATAGAGGACTTGTGAAAAGAAGATAAAATAAATACGGTTGACTCAATCGTACTCGAGAATTAACGGCTGAAAGAACTACGAACTCTAACTCTTGATTCCCGCCTACATTTTGCTCCCATTAAATTCAATATAAATGGCAATTTGGCCATTAAATCTTTGTTTAACACAAAGAACAGTTCTATGGTAATCGATTAATCATTTTAATTCCAGCGCTAGATAGTAAATTATCATTAATTCCAACTCTTGAAAAAAGGGGGTAGACGATATTTTCTAGTGAAATCGAACTTTCAAGAATCACCATATTTTGAAATAGTCTTAAATATGATAAAATGTATGTCATATCTTTTCTTTTGTTTTACGCAAATAAATAAAACATATATAAATTAATAAAATACAATTATTTAGTTGTAAATGGCTCTAAAATTGGTGAAAAATCAGCATTTTTTGGGGTTTTTTGTCTATAAACATATGCCCCCCCCCCCGGGAAACACAAAAAGCTTTGGCATAAATTTGTAAAATGACAGTCCATGTTACCTGTAAAAAGGATTTTTTGTTTCACGGTGGGGAAAGATGTTTTAAAAATATTTTCCTTTTTCAGTTGAATTCTATAGTGAAAAACACAAGTTTTACCAAAATTATAGAGTCATCTCTCTTTGGTATCTCAAATAAGTAACGTTTTATGAAAATTCATATGAATATCTATAAAAGTTTTGAAAATCATTCGAATATGTTAAATTTTGAGAATTGACTTAAAGGTAGGCGGAAGAACAATACTATCGTTCGTAGTTCTTTGTAGAAATACAATGATTTGTACAAGGTTTATGGCGACAGACGACTTGCAAAAAAGTTAGTTATAATTGGATGAATTGTTTAGTGGTGTTTGCAAGATGACGTAAACTAGCGTTGATTTCGGGTTCAATGTGAAAAAGGGAGTTGGGAAAGAGGTGTGTCCTTAAATGAAAAATTGAAAATGAAAGATCGCCGAGTCATAGTTTGAAAAAATGCTGTAATAGTAAATCCTAGCAATAACATAATAATTAACAACCCCCAAAAATTTTTTACTTAATTATTTTAGGCTGCTAACGGATCAAATATGATGAAGATAAAACATTCATACTTGATCCAGATATGGATGCGTATGACAGTGGACTATAGTTTTCAGGATCGAACACCATGTTAATTAGTGTAAATATAATTTAGATCAGTCCACTTAAATCCATTTAAATCTATCTGACAAAATTGTTTGAAATGACGAATTAATTATTTTTGTTATAAGAAAAAATAATAAATTGTTTTTGTAAGAAATATAAGATACAGAAAGAATTTGAGCTGCCTTGAACTGTACGCTTAAGATCATGTGACGTGGCAGCTTGGACATCTTGATTTGTGTATGGGCAGAACGGTTCCTTCTGTAAATTAAAATAGCTAGGAGGGTCCTATTTTACATAAGAATTTACACTTAAATTCATTTGATTTCTTTTTTTTAATAAGTTCGCAGACCATTTGGTGACCCCTTGTATTTTAAGATTTTTTTAGCTTAAAATTTTTAACCTGAGAGGACCTTTCCCTATCATGGAAATGAGCACACTGCGGCAGGGGATGATCACTCCTCTATGGCACATAATCCCACCTCTGATGTTTTGGAGGTCCCTGTTTGCTATGCTCCTAAATTTCGTATTGTTTTATGGACTTCACATTAATTAGGCCTACCACCTTTTTTGTAGCCTAAACATTGCTGCAAAGTTGCTGATGGTCGTTATTTTTCATGCTTATTTTTTTTTTTTAGTTTCAATAATAATTTCTTAAAAAAAAAGAACATTAAAGTAATAAAAGAATGAAGGTTTTGAGTGAGTAATAATACCTGAGTATGATTCCACTAAACCTGAGGTACATCTGTTTCATATTTAGATATTTTATTTGGAAAAAACATAAAGGAATTCTATCCCTTATACCAAAAGATTAAATAAAATTCAATACATAAGGGACTTAGAGGTGCTGGATACTCAGTATATTTAGACATAATTCCTATTTATAACTATTAGCATGTGAGGGTGTGATGTCTTCTTATTTATGGGGGTTTGTTTTATTCGTAAGAGGTATCTCCTGTTTTTAGATTAATTTTTTTTTAAAAAATGTCTGGTAATTTTTTTTTCATTTCTCATTCTATTTTTAATGTTTCGATGCATCTTTCCACAATAGTATTTAATAATATTCTTATTAATTGAATTATAATTCTTCAAAAAATTGCATTTTCCCATAGACTTTAATGTAATCTTTCTTAAATAACTTCTGCTTAGTTAATTAAATTTTTGAAACTTTCTCCAGGTTAACCCTTTCTACTATAAAATGCTTTAATTAAATATCAGAGTGTTATGTAATAATGCTAGAGATTTTGGTCCTATTAGATTTGGAAATCCTTTATAATAACTAATCAACAAAGCTTTATAATACACATGATGACTCCATGTTTCTCCATTTATTGTATTTGTGCCTGGTGATCTCATTTCATTTCTTATTGTCTTTGAGTCTGGTGACCTCAATTTTCTATTTATTGTATTTGATGAGCATGATGTTTTCAGGGGGTCAATCGTTTACCTTCTTCAATACTGTATTCTTTCAAGTTTCATAATCCAAAATTTAAAACAGCTAACAAGGAGGTTCGGTACTCGTGTATATATACATGATTTGCATTTAAAAAGAATTTTTAAAATATGTTTCAAAAAACTCTAGCAATATCATTCACGAAGATTTCCTCCTGGTCAATTTTGTTCTAACGTTTAATAGAGGGTTGACCTTTTCCGTTCGACGAAAATGACAATATTTTAATTTAAATGCACTTTATATAGCTCATAGCTAAAACATATGTGTCTATCCAGGAAACATACTAATTATTGTCTTCATCACATATGCTAGTATGGAAAACAGTTTCAGGATTCAATGATCATTTACATCTAAAGTAGTTAGAAGATCAGCACTCAGCACTGTATATTTCATACTTCAATTCGTTAAGTTCCATGCTATTTCTTCTTTTACATATGAGTTTTATAAGACCAATGATAGAGTTGTTGTTATTAGGTTTATCTCAAAGTTATTTCTAAAACGTGTATTTCAGATCTATAACATGACAAATTAAGGTGACAAAATGAATAAAATAGCGTGGAATACGTGTATTTATTATTCAGAAGGTGTCATAAAACGATAACTAAGGGGTGTTAAGAAAGTTCGTTCCGGGATGAAATATTTTCAAAAATTTCAAAGTAGCGCTTAACTAAAGAGACGAATTTTCAAGTCTGACAAAATCACAAGAGCGTGCTTTAGATTTATAGCAAATAATTTCTAGCAGGAAATTATAGGATTTTTCTTCCTTGCTGAAAAAATATATAACATCTTTAAAGCATCCGAATGATAGAAATGCTGGTCATTTTGAGTGAAAATAAAGGATAATTTACTTTTGTTTCTTCATAGCTTATCTTGCATCAGACAAGCTGATGAGCGTAGGTATAAGAACGATATATCACTTTTCAAAAGAATAGGTTTGTCATTTTGAAGTATTTAATAGATTTAATAATTTTTGCATAGTATTTGAAAGGATGTTTTGACCTGCGTGCTTAATATTTGTCACAAATATGCATCATTGTATTTTTTCTGAACAGACATCATCTGTTTTAATACCTGCCCCTCCTTTATTGATTCAACAAAAGACTGTTAAAACCTTATCAGTAGCAAGAAATTGAATGGACTCTGTAAACATGAAATATCACAAATTGTTAATACATGTATCTTCTCATCGTTTTTCGTTTTTCTTAACACCCTTTAAATCAAGTGAAATTTTATTTATACTTCATGTAGCATATACATGAAGGGTGGTTGGTACAAGATTTGTACAAAAGTAGTCTTAACCGAGGTACGATTTCTTAATGTAATTATAATAAATAGCTACTTAAAAAAATTGAATCATACCTGCACAAAACTTAAGTTCATCCCTGTGAAAATTAAAATAAACATTTTGAAAAAGGCTAAAAGAATCACTTTTTTATTCTATGTCAAGAACATTGAGATACAATGCTGGCTAAGGATATCAAAGGCTTTTTTTTTTAAAACAACCAAGGTTTATGGAAGGACATATTGCTACATTAACCTACTCGTATAAGGTCCATAAGCTTAAATGTGCCAATAAAATATATGAATCTATTGTAAAGTATTCAAGCTCTAAAGTCCATTAAACAACACAAAATTGAAGACCAAACACAGACCTCCAAATCATCAGAGGTGGAATCACGTGCCATGGAGGAGTGAGCAGCCCCTGCCAGTCACACTCGCCGTGTGCTCATTGTTATGATCGGGGAAAAACAGAAAATCCGAACAACAATTCAGTGTGTCAAACAATTTATCTAAAAAAGTCAGTCGGCCTATAGATATTTATTGATACAATAAAATTTTTAATTAATCTCAATCGCTAAAAGAGATAGTTTCCTTTTTCGCCATTGTTCTTTTTATTATTATTATTTTTTAATAACTGGTATTACACCCGACCTCAAGATGTTATTGATATTATAAGTTCTAAAGAAGATTTCTTAAGGTGATTATAAAACAATATGAAGAAAAATCCTTGACAGTTTCTCAGAATGGATTCAAAGTCTCATGTAAATTTTAAGATCTCAAATTAATTAATTGCATGTTGTTTTACGTCCAATTCGAGAATTTGTCACTCATGTAGAGACGTCACCATATACCGGTGAAGGCCTTCAAATTCTGACCTTTGAGCAGTGATTTGTCATTATCATGCCAATGCCTGCCGTGAACGGGACTTCGGTTTTTAAGGTCTCATCCGAAAGACCCACAACTTTCACTTCAAGTGCCGAGCGCAAGGCGAAGGAACAGTTGCGACCCATTTTTTTATCAACTTAGGTTAAATCTTACATTGCAGAAGTCAGCCATGACAAGAACATATTGATATTGAAATCTTTCTTTCTACTTCTATTTTTCTGGCTTCCAGATTATTAAAAACAGAAGGATACGCAGTTTTTTAATCAACCCTCAAATCACTCAATACAAGATTACCTCATCCATCTTATCCATTTTATCTATTCTTTACCTTACATGCAGAATATGTCTTACATACACAAAAAAAGGAAAATGTTGATTTGATTAACTCATTTAAAGTTCATGATGGAAAATTTCAACTTTACCTGCAAGGCAAAGTTAGACCCTGCTAAAAGTTCTTGAATTCGCTACTTTTTTGCTCCGTTGTATTTGGTGCATGGGGGAATTGCGAACGGTTTGATAATTTAAAAAATACTGAGAAAACAAAATCAAAGACTGGGAATGTATTCGAAATATGATAAAATTTGACCTGAAATAATAAAACGTTTTAGCCTGTTTATTCTATAAGTTGGGTTTTCTTTTAAGCTATATGGATAATAAATTCTTGAAAACACTTTCAGTCGGTAAATTTTTAACTGGCTACAAATATATGTTGGTACACCTGACCTTGTGAAAGTTTTATTTATCATCACATACAAGTTGTTTGATGATAAGAAAAGTAGTTGTTATTTAAACACATATCTTCAAGAAAATTCCGCTAATAGATCTACACGCATGTTTACAAAAGTATATACACTAAAGTATATAATCCAAGTAAGGTCAAAGCAACGTGTTTTTTGACAAAACGACATGTGTTAGATACATGTAAAAGGGCGGTATTTATCTTTTCATGACTACTAAAATATATAGAGATATATTTTAAAGATTGATATTTTAGTCGTCAGCAAATTTACAATAAAATAATTGAATGCGCAAAAAACCTACGTTTGACCGAAATACTCGCGATGTGCTTTATAAAAGTGACAATCGATTAGTAAGTATTAAAATACATGTATCTTGCGTTTACACCCTGTTGTCACCTGCTGCACACTCGAATCATATTTTCGGGTTTTTTTCAGTGTTTTCGGATATGACTTCATACAAATCGATAGATATTCTGGGTTGCTTAACGGCTTTTTCTTTAAAACTCTTTCTTTTTTCCCAATCATGACAAAAAGCACACGGTGATTGTGACCGGTCGGCAAGGGATGCTCACTCCTTCATAGCACCCGATCCCACCTCTGATGTTTTGGAGGTTTCTGCTCCTATTCTGTATTGTTTAATGGACTTTTGAGCTTGGAAACGGTTCGTTATCTCCATATATTTCATTCGTACTAATAATTTTGAAGCCGTGATACGGTTGTGGTTTGTATGAAATATGAAGCCAACGAACCGTAATCAATCAAATAAATCTTTGTATCAATTCTAACATGATGCAGAGCAAACACGAGACTTAAAAAGCATAAGGGGGTGGGATCAGGTACCAAAAAGTAGTCATTTAGCATCTCTTGTCCCCTGGGCGGACCCCCCGTGCGCTCTTTATCATGAAGGGAGAAAAAGAAAAGTGCGGAGTTTATACAGAGAGTAAAAATCCTAACAAGTAAAATTAAAATATTAGTTATTTAGACTGTAGGCCTAGAGTTGTTCAATGTCTATTTATTTTTAAAACTGCACTTTATTATGTTTGGTATTCTTCACTTATTCAATTAACAGACAGCAACCAGCCAACTCTATACTTTCATAAAATTATCAAAAAAGGTTTACTTGTAATCGTTTTACGGTAATCATATTATCTTTAAATATTATCTTTAAGAATCAGAATATTTTGACATCTTATTTACTAGTATTTACCATCTTTAAGCTCGAATTCTCAAAATTCTAAAAGACATTTGTTTAGATTGTAAGATCGGTGTATTCTTGAAAAGTAATAATAAGGGTAATGTCAACTTTTTGAAGACAACCAGAGCACATAAATACGTGTTTAATTTCAATGGAAGTCAGGAGGCCAAGTTAAAGGATCAATATATCGGTATCATGTAGCTTACTAAAGTAATTCTTTTAAGTTATAAGCATAGACACAAATGGTAATTTTACAACAAAGCTCTATGATAAACGTGATGACTTTAACTTTTCTATCGCCTTTTTTCCTTACTTATGCAGCAATATACCTGCATACGGAGTTTACATATCTCAGTTGATTCGATATGCAAGAGCATTCTCTACGTATGAACAATTTCTACAACGAGGTATATAATTGACAAACAAGTTGATGAAACAAGAATATCAGCAGTCATAATTTCGTAAGTTCTATGGTCGATACAGTGACCTTGTTAGAAATACAATTTATCATAGAGTCAAATGCTGACTGACTTTTTCTTACTTATTGTTGGTCCATTATTTGTACACTGAATTGACGACGGATTTATCCCTTATTTCCTGGTCATGACAAGGAGTACACGGCGGTATGACCGGTCGGCAGGGGATGCTCACTCCTCCATGACACCTGATCCCACCTCTGATGTCTTGGAGCCCCGTGTTTCCTGTCCTCCTGTTTTTATATTGTTTTTATGGATTTTTGATCTTGAATACTGTTCGTTATCTGCATATGTTTCATGAAATCTTCGCCTCTTACTTGTCTCAAGAAAATAGATGTGATAAGTAGACAAAAAATGTCCTGAAATAAATTGTTCTCAGGAAGTCGATTTCATTGTTACAATACAGTATTAAGATGCTTTTGTCTTTTATTATGCATATTTTACAATATGATGACAGGAAATTCAAAAGCACATTAATATAAAAAGGCACAAAATCCATAACATCAAAAGTAAACTAAAAACATAGAATATATAATTCTATATACTGTGTACACATCCACAATTCAATACATTTCCGTTCTTTAGTGTAAGAATCCCTATGCGGTCACGTAAAACAATAAATGTGTTTGTTTCTTGAGAGTCAATGATTTCACATGTACTGCTGTGATTCTGGGGATGAGTATTACCATCACAGCTTCCCATACAAGAGGAGTATGACACCCCAGAAGGGAACAAAATGTCTTGTTCAAACCCCAAGTCCGAAAATGACACAAACTCCTCGTGTCGACAACATATTTGAGTATTATTCTCTGGTAAACAATTTTCAGTATGTCTTTTTGATCGATGATTATGTCTAAATCTGTAAATAAGAAATGGTCTATGAACCTGTAATTTCTTTGTTTTCTTTTTCCTTTTCTTGTTTGTGTGGCGTCTTCGTTTTCTTTTTTTCTTGCCTCTATTTTTCCTGGTCTTCTTCGGTTTTCGTCGAGAAGGGTGTATTTTGAGAGGAAATGTTATCTTTGTTCGACTATTGCATCGTTTACAGTCTATACACATAGAAAGAGTTTTATTCTGCTCACTCTCGGCGTTTTTTGTAACAGAGAGTGGTAGTGAGACCTTATACCATGCAGTGTCATTTGGTCGAACTTTTAGTTTTGCAACATTTTGCTTCCGTTTTGTCCCAGCTTGTAGTGTAAAAACTTTCAGTACAACTCGTCTTGTTCTTTTCCGCCGTTTTGATTTTGATTTTACTTTGAAATAAATGTAAATATCTGCTCCAAGTACATCCACGTCTTTCTCAAAGTATTCATTTGGAACATTAAATTTCATACACTTCGGGTCTTTAGTTGTGTCTGCAAAGTAATCACGTCATTTACGTCATCAATAACAGTGAAAACATTAAATCAGTTTATTGCTAATACTATTTCGTGTGAATATTTGTTATTGGTAATAAAAGAATGTTTATTCACTGTTCACTATTCACTCGATATTTTACAATTAAAAAAGCTACTTGATCAATTAAATACTTAGTAAATAACTGTGGGTGGAATATTCAAATAGAATCTAAATTTGTTATAACATTGTGTTAGTGTGTCAATAAGTGGTCAATAATTTAAAACAGTTTTATGCGAATAAAATGGTAACGGCAAAATGAATAGTTATGTTACGTATTGTTTCTGTGCTAAATATAGTTTGAAATAAATAAAAAATGAAATAATTTTTAAATAACCCGATAAGTAAAGGAATATTGAGGGAGTTAATGATATTGAAAGTGTTTGAAGTTAATTTAAAATTGTTTTATGTTCAATTTTTTATGCAAAAATATTAAATATGCAAATATACATTTTATAGAAAAATGTTATATGTAACCCATATTTAACGATAAATTGTATCTGAATTTGAACAATGAATACATAGTTAACTTTTATTACAATAGATAGAAACTACATTGCTAATAACATTTAAAATACTTTTATTTTTTAATTGTGGCTGACGTAAAAGTATAAATATGTATATATTAACATTTGCTTATTAGGATTGTGATGTAATGGATAAATGGATTAACTGGAGATTCTTCGAAAGATTTTAATGTTCACTTTTAAGGACAGATGATACAAACAAATATTTTCTTCAGAGGAGACTCAATATCACCTCACAGGTTTAGAAAAGTGGATAAGTCTTTGAATTTTTTCTCCTTAGA
The DNA here is from genome assembly GCF_032062105.1 of Saccostrea cuccullata. Taxonomy (NCBI): domain Eukaryota; kingdom Metazoa; phylum Mollusca; class Bivalvia; order Ostreida; family Ostreidae; genus Saccostrea; species Saccostrea cuccullata. The sequence goes on along the minus strand of NW_026918900.1, from coordinate 652,448 downwards.
CCTGGAAAATGAAATAGAATTGAGGAGTATTAGTTAATATTTCAATAACATTACAAATAGACAAACCAGACTCATAAGAGGTTTACAGATGAGAAAAAATTTCAGAAAATATTAGCTTGGTGCTAAAAATGTAATATAAACTTTACAAAAATGTACCAAGCAAGGTAAATTTGATGAGGAAAAGCAAAATAGTTAAAAACAAAAATCAGCCTAATAGCATGTGATTTTTCTGATTTTTCACCATTTTTGCAAATTTTTCTTAAAGTTTACCTGGATTGGTATATTTTTGTAAGATTTATATTACACTTTTAGCACCAGGCTTACATATTCTGAAATTTGTTTTCATCTGTAAACCTTTCCTGAGTGGGATTTGTCCAAACTTGATATTTTATTGAAGTATTAACTAATATTTCCAAGTCTATTTCAATTTCCAGGTCTAAGAAAAAAAAAATCAAAGAATTATCCACTTTTCTAAACCTATGAGGTGATATTAAGTCTCCGCCAAAGAAAAATTTGTTTGTATCATCTGGCCATAAATTGTTTTATTGCAGTACTCAGATGTGCCTTTAAAGAAAGAAATTGTAAATTATAGATTGAATTTGATTTTAATGATTCTTCTACATGTAACTGGGTAATTTTACGACATACAATAGAGTTTTTCCTTATTTTTTTTTTAAAAAAAGCTATTAAGAGTTATATCTTTTATCAATTCTTTTTCAAAAACCACATTTTTGCAGTTTAGAAAATAAGTTGCAATGGCTGGACATTGTGTACTGAAAACACACATGAGACACATATATTAAATAAACTAACACGCAATTCATTTTACTTGCCTGATGGACTTGAAAATACCGGTTTTGGTTTTACCACGGGAGGTTTGACAATTTCAACATCTTTTTTGTCAAATGAAGGGGGCTTCAATGGAGTGAAGATGATATTGTTGGAAGTATCGTTTTTCCTCTGTAGAGTCCGACCGTTGCATCGAATTATTTCACAGATCCGACGTTTTATTTGATCTTTCCATATCTCTGGCTTCAGATTAATACTTCTGGCCATGGATTGTCTACCGGAGTGGGTGATGTTAAAATTTACTGAAAAAATATAATGCTATCGTATTTCGTGTTTAAACTGTTTATACAAATGAAATAATTACGTACAGAATCACTTTACCTATATTTTAAAGAAAAGATTAAACTTGTGATGTTTACATGCAAATGAATCAAGTTAAATTTCTCAAACTGATTTTCTAAAATGTCTTCGCATGGTGGTTGTGTAAAAAAATATTTTTGACTTCATTTCCAAAGTCCAATATTCTTATCCTGTTTTCATAAAGGCTCATAATGAAGAAATACATTGACTTTGTTTTTCCTCTTTACTGAAAACTTAGATAATTTAAAGTGACATCTTTACATAGCACAGAGGACCCAATCACCAAAGTCTGTTGGTCGTATAGGTATTAGAACTGCTTGAATTAGCTAAAAAACCGTCTGCATACAATTTGACAATTATATAGGTGATATATGATGTTCAAAGTAAATTCTTATATTAAATGGTAGATACTAAATCTTGTTTGCACATACAATTTTTCTTTTGAGCAAGGTACCTTATATTTATGATACAGATACTTGGTCTTTTTAAAAACTGAGCACTGAATTGTTAATAGATTTTTCTGTTAACTTGACCATGTCAAGGAATTTACGTTCACTTTCTTGACTGATTGAATAATTCGATTTAATGATGTCAAAAACAATAGCTCCTTCATTTAAAAAAACTAAAGCTAGAAAGTTTTTATATAGTTTGCATGATAATCAACGAACTTTTTAAAAACTTTTTTAAAATGTTCTGATTCAGTATATAAGGATTCACATTAAAAGGGAAGTAGAATGATTCATTGTCAACATCTAAATAGTAATTGAGGTATCCATAAATCTATTTGAATTTCGATTTGCTTTTATTAAGCTCCTCTATCAGTCGATTTTTTAAAAAAAAAATTTCAATTAAAATAATTTTCTTAATTTTTTTCAATATTTTAAAAATACATTTTTTTAAATAAACATGTACGTTACTACAGTAAATCACTTTTAACGTTTTGCAAGCACTTTATTTTGGCCAAAATTTGTGAGCCTGTCTGCTCACAGAAATGTAATTTTTTCAAATGTTTATATTATTAAGATATAGAATAAATACCCTATCTCCCGAAAATTCAGTTTTGCCTATAAATATTAAATACCTTTCTCGCAAAAAAAAGATATCTTGAACATATAGTAATGTAAAGTATCTTACCTTGTTGCCCCCTGGCTTGGGGCCATGAGAACTCCTTTGTATAATGTAACTGTACAAAGAGAATGGACAGAATGACCCACAGAGCTGTGTTAGAAATCTTTATACCAATAGGAGGGAACATTGCCCGATACCTTCAGGAGACCTGTAGAGGAAACAAAAATGGGAACATTACTTAATTCTTTTATTGCCAGGTTAGTTAGATCTTCCTTTATTTTAACCTTTTTTGGGTGTACGTCCATTACTCACAAGAAAGTAATTAGTTTACATTCATTTTTTTTAATCCTAGATAAAAGAAGTGTTGTTAACTCTGGGCTGAATCCAGTGATAGTCCACTTGATGCTCCGAAATGCTTTTTGGTACAATTTTAAAAGTCAAATGTAAGTGGGTGAAATGTCAGTTTGTTCACTTTTATTTTGCACCTAAAATTATTACAGTGTATTGGTCGAGGGAAGCAGTTCAATTCATTCATGATATATAGTATAGATGGAAACAAAAAAACACGTTTTCCTGCATTTAACCTTAAGGAAACATAGGTAAAGACAGGGGTACTGTATAGGGGGAAAATAAATCCGTGAATTCAAGAAACAGTGATTAATTTTTCAATAATCTCCATGTTTTATTTGGAAATTTGAGAACAGGCTATGATAGGTTTAAATACATGAACCACAGTACTGGTCATTTCAGTAATTCCTAGTAGTGCTTGTCATTCAATTATTTTAATTTGCACGCTTTACATTAATTCAAGTCAACAGATAATAACCTGTATTTTTTAAAAGGCTTTAATAGCCAACGCTACACGTTTCATCAATCAAAACACGTGGGCCATGAGTTTTGATTACCCGTGCGTAACTAATGTTACCACGCACGGTGTGTGCATTACCTGCATTATCGTGCATATTATAGTTTTTATCGACATTTTGATTTTAAAAAATCATTCAAATAACCTATCGAAGGAGCTGAAGATTTGGAAGGATATTTATTTCGTCGACCAACATTAACACATTACAGTCCAGTGTTTTTTGCCGCGATGTATTGAAGATCTTGGGGTGTACATGCACTCATCGTAAGAGAATATAGGACGTTATTTGACGTTTATAGTCAAGGACTTTTGATAACTGCACCTGTTTTAATTAATCGACAATATTTTATTAAGTCTAACTTTTATATTAGCCAACCCTGTTGTTCGTGAAAGAAAGACGTAACAGATGAATGTCGTTTACATGTGCCTATTGATTAAAAGGATATAGACAAGGGAGGTAACTTCTATTACATAAGAATTCCGCGAATTCAAGAAACTGCGATAGTTTCCGATGAGAGAAAAGCGTGAAAATTACAACCCGTGAAATTAATCCCCTTTACAGTGTGCAATCTTTGATTTGCCTGAATTAAAGTCTTTCTCCAAAGGGGATAGACCTGTAAAAGGAATAATTAAAATAATCATTCGAAGAAAAACCATCTGTTTCCATAAATATTTTTATAAAATAAAATACAATTCCTGCAGGCATTAGAAGATTGATATTATTTAATGTAATTTTGGCCCTATTTCAAAATTTCCTTCTAATTAAGAAACTACAACCTTTTTGCTCTATACAAGGAATGCAACAATAATCATTCCAAACATGTATCCTTTAACGTGGACCACACATAAAGATGTAAAAAAGAGACAGTGTAGATAAAGTGTTGAGAAATTTTGTGATGTTTTATTTTCATGTAAGTGTGATGTTATGGAGACACAAGTAATAAAACTGTCTAGAGACAGATCAGTTTTATAAACATTTGAATGTTTTAAGGAAACATCACAAAACCTTTGCATATTACTAGTTTTAATTTGGTTACGGCATAAAACATTCAGATTAATTAGGTGTTATAATATGTGTATTACTTTCCAATTTTGTTTCTTTAAAATGCTAAAAGTTTGGAGGGGGGTGTCTATGTGCATCAAATTCTACAAACAATCATTAAAAGTGACAAGAAAATATCATTATCGACAGATGTTTCGGACATTAGTTTGGAAATTCCAGATGAGGAGAGATGTTGATGGAAACCAAAGGAAAATATACATATCATAAACAAATTTAAAATTACTCTTAAAAATAGAATTTACATACCTCTGTAAGAATTTTGAGTAATAAAAAAACCTCTTTTTTTTTCAAAGTTCCATGTTCATTTTCACAGTTTGAGTTCTGTTGTGAGGAATATATAGGAAAACGAAAGATACGCACTCAAACCTATTCAGTGCAATGACATAACTCAGAGCATTCGAAAATGAATTTACATCCAAAAATGGCACATAATTTCAGGTTGTGGTCAATTTCCAATTCCTCTGCCGAGCAATTAGTTACTCTGCTTAATGAGAAAGGATGAAACAAATTAATGATCAGTGGCTAACGGAGAAATCGTCGTATCCCACCAACTTTTATATACTACCTAGGTGGTGCCGGAAAAACATGCTAACATGCATTAATTTGTTGACCTTCTTTGAAAATTTAATTTTTGTAAGGAAAGGTTTTTCTTTCTCAAAGAGGTGATTAATAGTGCAAAGATGTCGCACAGAATACAACGCTTTACACACCTTGTTCTTGATTTATCTTTAAGAGTGCAAACGTGTTTTTGAAATTAAATAATTTTTCACTGCAAAATGTTTCATTTTCTGAAAAAATAAGTTAAGCATACTACCTTTTATTCACAATAAACATCCGTAATGATGTTGTATCTCGTATGAACAATCTCTTTCAGAACAAAATATTACCTAATCTTAAATTGTTACCGGTCACGTTCCGTTTTTATACTTTGAGTGCAGATTTATTGAAATTAATTGATTTGTTCTGTTACACTTACAGGTCGACTGCAATTCATTGAGGGACAAAAATAAAACAAATGACTTAATATTGCATCTATATTGAGAATAATTCACTAATACTTAAAAAATAATACAATTACTGGGCAGATTTTTCCGAACTCAATTTTAAATGAAACTTTTTCTAGATTTTTATAACAAAGAATTGTAATAGCTTTGTGGGTTTTAAGATTAAGAAATGTAAATACCAGGGTTAAAACAATTGAATAACACGGTGTAGTATCAATTCAGTTCATTCATATATTAACTAAATCATGCAATACAAATAGTTACCTCAAAAGGAACATCAACAAAACATTCTAAACAAGAGTACTTCATTTAATTGTGTCTCAACCAAAATATATATATATATAAAGATACAAATACTTTTAAATTAATATTGATAAAATATTTTACCTCCAATTGGGGTAATTTTTTTTTTAGATCTTTCTAAAGTGCAATTAAAGTTAAAATTATTTAGGCATTTTGTAACAATACTACTTTTTTGTTTTCAATTATAACGTCCCTTGGTGTCCCAAGTAGTCAAGCCAACAAATCAAGTTTTCCTCCTGTAAGCTGTCTTGGTTGCTAAGGGTACAAAACCGAGCAAGCTGGTTTTCAAGAGTTTCATTGTCCCAGACTGCTCAATAGGCATCGGCCCTTGGTGCCATATGCTGCCAGGCCAGCAAAATATATACTTTTTGTAATAATAGGAGTAAATTTATGATTAGCGTACTTGTTTGCTATTATCCGTCTGGTCATTGAAGTGTAAAGCAGCTTGTTTTTTTTTATATTGTATCATTATTATATTATATGTGATGCTTATATTTCATTGTGAATTATATACCAGTATTTTAAATCTGAGAACTTTTTCAAGTGAGGATAACGCCAATTTTGCACCTGATGCAACAATTACCTGATGATGTTGTTATATAATCATGATTATATTGTTTTTTAATTGTATATGCCCTCTAAGGGCCCTTGATCGGTGAATAAATAAATATAAACTTGACTAGAAATTTTTGTTTTCCGATTATACACTGTTAAACTCAGAAAAAAAGCCTTGAAAATACAGCTCATTTTTTTAACAATTACTGGTCATACATTTTTGGAACTTAATTGCAATAAAAATTTGTTTTTGAACTGTTTCTCATCAAAATAAGAAATCACCAGTACCATCAAAAGCAGTCGCTTTTAAATATTTATTGTTATAAATTTGATTTACGTGCCTTTTGGGAATTTTTTTATACATATTGATACGCCATAACTGTTTGTCTGTGGTGGAATTTAAAAGTCCTATACTTTGTTTTAGCAGTGAGGGATCTTTTCTTCGCAGCACATATTGCGACACGGGACCTTGGTTTATATGTCTTATGTCTTATCCTAAGGTCTCCACATCCCGTAAAGATATCGAATTTGCGACATAAGGATAATCTCCGTTCTTCTAGAGGTTAGATGTAATGCTTTAACCATGCGCACAATTAGGGCAATACAATATCTCAGTAATGTATCTACTAAACAAATAAAAACTATTCTTCAGATGAATCTGCCTATCTATTAGTTTGTGAGAACATGGCACTCTTATTGACTAGATTAAGGGTAAAAGAGGAAAGGGAAGCGACGTAGCTATTTTTTCTTGTCAACATCGACAATGAAGTGGTGTAAGAAATGAAAATCATTGAAAATGATGAATACATATAGTTTTCAATCTCGTTAAATCTTATTTATTGTTTTGAAGAAAGGAATCATGTATACGGAGAAAATCATTCATCGAAATTGAGTAGCGTAGAGACTGGTTCTTCAGATAAGACTGTTTTAACCGAGGCCCGTTGTCGCAGAGGGTGTTGGCACGAAAAAGATCTCTCAATTATCAATGGTTCTGAGTGCCGAGCATAAGTATTATTTCGTTACCCTCCGCCGGTAAGTGGTGGCGTCTCCGATTGAGATTAAATTCTCGAGAGGGACGTTAAAGATCAAACGAACAAAGCAAATTTGTTAACTTAACTTACTTATGTAGCAATATACCTTCATCACCTTCATTAGGGGTTTATATTTCTCATATGATTCGATACGCAAGAGCATGCTCTACGTATGTATAATTTCTAAAGCGATGTAAATTATTGACAAACAAGTTAATGAAACAAGAATATCAGCAGTCTCGTTTAAAATGATCATTTCTATGGTCGATACAATGACTTTGTCAGCAAATACAGTTTATCATTGAATCAAATGATGACTGACGTTTTTGTACTAATTGCTAATCCATTATTTACATACTAAATTGTCTACTAATTCTTCCGTTATTTCGCGAATTCGCAATCATGACAAGGAGCACACGGTGCTTGTGATTGATCGAGAAGGGATGCTTACTCCTCCATTGCACCTGATCCCACCTCTGTTGTTTTGGGTGTCTATGTTTATTCTGAAATTTTTTTTGTATTTGTATTAAATGGACCTTTGAGTTTGAATACTGTTTGTTATCTTATTTTTTTCCATCTTCACTTTTTTACTTGAAAAATATTTACAACGTCTGTAAAAGTTGGTATTGTTATATTGATTATGTTTTATTTTTTAGGATGTCCCATTTCAGAATTTTCAATCATATACTAATGAAGGAACTCAAATGTTAATCTATTCTTGGCAATAAGGGCTACTAAGTGTGAGGTTTCTTTATAGTACAAAAGCCCAAGGTGGCATTTGTAAGTTCATATCCCCACATGACCCTTATCTCTTAGTTCGAAAACTGCGCAAAAGGAACATCACCTTTTCGTTTCGTGATCGGGAGGTTGCGAGTTCGAATCTCGGCCGCGACTGACCTACGTCGATTAAAAAATGGGTTGCAAATGTTCCTTCGCCATGCGCTCGACACTTTGAAGTGGAAGTTGTGGGTCCTTCGAGGAAACCTTAAAATCCGAGGCCCCGTGTCATGCAGGCATTGGCACAATACAGATTCCTTATTGCTCAATGGCCCTGAGTGCCGAGTAAAGGTCAAAATTTGAAGCCCTTCACCGGTTTATGGTGCCGCCTCTATATAAATGATATATTCTTGAATGGGACGTAAAACAAAATACATTCAATCAATCTAAACATTCAAAAAAAGACACATAATCCAGTGATAGATTAATTTTTACGAATTAAAATTGAATCAAAAATATCTTCTTAACAATTGTGTGCTCGACGAGGGAGTATACTGTCATTAGATGTTTTTCTGTTTTTGATGTTGAATGAAGGGAGAATAAAATAAACTTTGTTTATCCATGAACAAAACCAGGAAAACTGGTATTTTCTGTACCGATATAGTCTTACTAATGCTTCATTTATAATACGCTCAGTCCCTATGAGGACGCTGTAAGCACCAAGAGCTCGTGTTATCTTCATTGGGATCCAAGCCTGAGTGAAATCAGGGTTGAGGTTAAATGTGATTAGGGTAAATACAAAAGCTTATTAGTACAAGGTTCTTGTCACTAGCTTTTTGGATCGTTGTGTATTTGACGATCGGTTTATCTAAAACTGAAAGCTTTGTTGATTAGACTCGGGTACACTCGGTATAAAACTATAAAATAAGCATGCCATCAGTGCTATCGATGAGAACTCGGCGCTTGTTCACATCTCTGATACTGAGGAAAAAAACAAATATTTGATTAATTTCTAGATTGCAGATTTCTCGGTTTCAATATCTTAGACTGCAGCTTGTGGACGCCGTGGAACGAAATGCACTGAGAATACCCGACTAGCTTTATATTACGCACTACAGACATATAACCTTTTCCTATATTGCTTGTTCATTAATCACTATATCTGAAGGTCAAACAATTCTCCGGCCTAGTTTTCAATGCTTGGTTATCAGAGGGAACATTTTCCCCGGGATCTTTAACTTAATTCAGTTACAAGAATATTGGAACGCTAACGCTGAAATCGGAAGGAAAAGTCGCACAAGTCGAAAATTGTGAAAAACTGAGACACCTGTAGCAATTTATTGTCGTTTTATTAAAATCATAACAAAACAATATTCTATCGGTACCTTTTTACAATTGCTAGGATATCATTGTATAAGTGCAGTATATTTATATAATTCTTGCCACAAAAGAATACTTGTAAAGCATGTTAGATGACTTTTTGTTTGTACTTAGTGAACTCGACAATGACGTCACAAAAATCAAAAACTCAGGTCTGGTTTGAAGAAATCGGATTAATTCAATACTTGTTTCGTCACTGATATTTATTTAAGTTTCCATTGATAAAACATGCATCTTAATAATGTTCAATTTGAGAAAACTACCCGATGTCGATTTAAGAAACAAATATTTAACGACAATAGCAATGACGTAGATCTGTCTACCATAACCCAATTACCTAGAGAAGCAATTTTCTGGAGTAGGTCATTGCGGATTAATGAAGAATTTTATATTGATTTATTTGCTTGATTTAACAAAACTGCAGCATGCCGTTCAAAGAATCACTTACATACTTGAGTTACGGGCTGCACTCGAAGAAATTAAGGGATTAACTTGTCAGAAGAAGAAGGTGTGTGATATTAAAAGACCCCATACTTTTTCCTATTAATGGAATGACACATACCGATGACATAGTATCTGTAAAGTCTCGGTAATGTGGTCAGATTTTTTGAACGAGAACAAGATTTTAAAAATAATACATTTCATTTTTGAATTTATACATATATCCATATGTAATTCTTCCTAAAAGCCTAAAAAATGGTCAATAAACTGCATCGGGTATTTTCTCTCTCTCTCTCTTCCCTCTCTCTCTCTAATCATCAGATTCCGTGAGAGGCTGTGTAACAGGCTGACATTTGATTTACCATTGTCGAAGGATTGCCAGTTTTAATTACTTTTTTTATTTTAACAATCAGATTACACCCACGACTGACAGACGTAGAAGAGTTCTTTTTCTTAGTTTTAAGTTCTTAGTTTTATTCCTCTGGAGAAACCGAGAAGTTGATATACGTATATATACTGAGAAAGTATTAAAGAGTCTCAGATTTTCTTTCAACTACATGCTTTCTTTCATGCTTAAACTGCATTTTGATTTGATTACGAACTGGATTTGAAAAAATTACACATGTTTTACACAATTTAATTTTTGAGGTGTAACTGTTACATAATTACACTCGATTTTCTTTACCTTAAGAATAACATGTTCTTGTGTCTGATTTTATGAGGCATATGCTTGCGTCTGTTATTATACGAGATTTAGTTGATTACACCGTTTGGCATGATTGTTGGTGCAACTCCCTTATCGGTCACTTCAAAAGAAAATATGTGTCACTGGGCCATATATTTAATCTATATAAGGAACTAATGTAAATATCGGCTTCCGGCAGATTTAAAAAAAGCGCGTTTCTTATCAGTCTTTTTTCGAGTATCAATTTCTATTTTGGTACTTGATGGCATATTCGTATTACTTATATCCTAAATATCAGCATTAGTTAAAAGGTCAATCACGTACAGTTCATTTTAGTTCCTCTTGAAATCAATAGTCATGTGCTATCTTGTGATATGTAATGGACATTAGGGTAATTGTGTAGGTTCATTTAGATGAAAGAAAACATGTATTTAACACAAAATAAATCTTTATTTCGATGTTAAGATCACATTTTTACTTCCTGCCTTTTATCATTTTGGTTTTTGTCCACGGTTGCCTTTTAAGTGTGGTCTTTGTAATGATAAACTGAATAGTAAAAATGTTTTCTGTTAACGTAAAAAATATAGAAACAATCCCCCACCCACATCCTCAACCACTTACACAAATCAACGTTGAAAAACATGGAGCCAGGCATGTGGGTAGGGGAAAATAATGACTGAAAAATCTCTAGTCCTTCCTCTTAACCAAAACTAGAGGTACTGCGAGCACTGAGCTCACTAAATGATACCCACGCCTCCTATATGCCCATGTTGGGAAACCCGAAATAAGTGTCAGATAAAAACGTAAATGTGTAAAATAGCAGCTGCACAATGGCATTATATATGTAACAAAGATTCTGTGAATGTCTCATTTAATTTCATTCAGCGGGATAAGAGGAGATATGTATAAGAGAAAGGTATCCCAAAACGTAACAGATGGACGGACACCCCGATCACTATATATCCTCCAAGTTTTAAGAGGGGGTATAAAAATGAAAGTAAATGAATTTTTTCTTTACTAATTTCGACAATCCATGGTGAGAGGCACTGGAGATGAGTAGGGGATTGCAACTTTCCAAGAAGAAAAAATTAAGCAGGATTTTAAATTATATGTACTACATCGAAGACTATTCGTTAAGGATAGGGTTGGGTTAAGGTGGGGTTTGAAATATGTTATTCTATGAAAATGTTCAAACAAAATTTTCAGTTAAATCAGTTAATTATTTCCCGGAAAGAGGTGGTAGAAACCCATGATCCTGTAATACATTTGAATAAGATGACATTCTGATTGAAGTAAAAAGCAGGTTTCCTTTTAAGCCAATATGACAAAGTTGTTTACACAAAGCAACTTGTAATACCATCCATAAGAAAACCAAACATCGTTGTTTATCATTGCAAAAATACGTTATATCGATTTCAAACCAGCAAAATCTGGTCCCTTTTATTTTTTCAAAAAAAAAATTACGCTGCTTGTATTTATCCTGAAATTCTGAAAGAGATCTCCGAGAAGCAAATATCACTCTACCACGCTTGGAAATAAACCTTCATATTAAATATCAGTAAATGGCACACGCCTATAGCGTGGGCTGCTGTTAACAAGCTATAAGGATCTTATCGAGAGAAGAAGAACAAGTCGGAAATAGTTAACACTTTGCGACAGATTCAATCATTTTTACGACCGCCTACAGCACGAATTTTCGGACTGCTCTGTAAAAGGACATTATTGTTTTAAAGAGCAAAAACTAATGAACGGGACATGGACACCGTTTCAACTAAATTTTTAAACAAATTTTAATGTTTACAATTCCTAACTAAGTCATCATCTGATGATCAGCAAAGATTTGAACATCATTTGTTCATTTATAAACGAGATACAGAACTTAGAGTTCTTCATAGTGTAAACAAGGCTTGTGCCTTGTGTTTGTTTACATATCGAAAATACCATATTTATAACAAAATGAAATTCAGCAAATCACTAGAAACTGTCTAATCGTATTAATAATAAACTTCTTGATTGAAATTATCTGCTTTGAACGAACATACATGTAAAAACATATATTGGTATATTAACCTATGTAAACAAAAACATGACACGGATCCTGTATACATGTACATAACAAAGGTTTGGAGCTCTAAATTTGTCTTGTATCTCGACAATTGAAGTTCAAATTTTTGATGATCATTAGAAAGACCTTAGTTAAATATTTGTAAAAATGGAAAAATAATTTGAAAAATTTAAGATGAAACTGTGTCCATATTCCTTTAAAAATAATTCAGAAAGTAAAAAATAAATTGAATTTAAAAAAGGAACTAGTTGAACAATGGATGGCTTCAAATGATAGCTATGATGTTTAAAATTTGCAAAAAATTAAATTTTCTGAATGTGTATAAGGTATAGCAAAAGGGTTTAATGTTAATATTAATTCGTTATACGTTATCAATATTGACAAGCATACTATTATGTTTCAATTGTTCTGCATCAAATATGTGGAATTATGTAGTAGAGTGTCAGTTTGCATGTCACAAGTACCTTTATTCCTAAGTTTATATTTCCGTGAGGTGTATTTAAATATGCTATTATTTGATAAAATGATCATATAAAAAAGAATAAAGCTTTAATAAGTAGATTTTTATCCATATCTAAAACTGCATTTTTTTCTTTATCGAAAGAAGTTAAAAAATCAATTTCAAAAAGACAAATTCCTCTTGGTAACAAAGAAGATATTACTACTTTAATGGCATTCTGCACTTTGTATTTTATTCTGCGATAATCAAGTTCGATTTTTCCAACGACTTCCATTCATGAGGTTCTAAACCGGAAGACTCTTCAGTCTCCCTTAAATCCGTCTCTCCCACACATATCCTTTGATGCTACTGACATTAATGGCCAAAATCACACATTTCTGAGTATGAAACACTCATTAAAGACGTTTTGGATCACATTTTGTCGCTATCTGATATATTGTGTTTTTCAACAATTTGTTTTATCTACTTCTGTGGCTGAAATTCTTTCATCTCGCCTTTGTGACCGAGATTTAGAAAATGGAAAATATGAATTGAAGTTTGTCTAGCTGATTGACCCAAGAGCATTAACTCGCAAAAGGCTATCGAACAACTGTCAGAGGATTGTAGAAAAGTCTTAAACTAGATTAATCGTGATAAATCTTTGGTATGACTCATACATCTCAGGACTGATGTACAGCAGAATATTACTGTTAATATCAGCACGATGTATCACTGTGGCTTCTGGTGAAACTAATATTATATGAGAGAGAGAAAAAAACTTGTTTATTGGAGTAAATGAAAAAAACAAAATTATACAATCGTTTATCTCCCTAAAAGAATTTCTATTTATTGATATAGTATATAAAATAAGTTTCCTAAATCATACTTAAAAAAAATTAAATATGACTATGTTAGAAGTATTGATTGAAAGATATGGAGATAACGAACGGTATTCAAGTTCGAAAGTTCGAAAGTGCAATAAACAATTATACAAAATTAGAGCTGAGAATGTAACTGTTAATCCTACTGAAATAAGAAAAGAACATAAAGTTCAAGCATTTAGGTAAAAATAAATTCGTAGAAGAGAATTAAGCTGATATTAAGCTTAAGATTTTCATTTCATTTGCTTCTAACTTACTGTCTTACAAATGGTTATACAATCATTTTCAAAGGTTACCTCAATATAAATTAATGTTAAATAAATGCGAAATCGAACCGTCAATGGGATTGATGAAACCTAATGGGTTTTTTTTTTGCAGGGAGTAAGAAACAAAACAAATACAAGTGTCAAGTTACAAAAAGATTTATTTTATTTTTTCAACATATACTTTTGTTGATATGACGTAAAGCTTTCTTCGGTCTTCTGAAATGTTGATATTGATTGACCCTATTTAACTCATATAGACCTTACCGAAATATAGACGCGGCAAAACAATTGAGCAATTTGGAATTTTTATCGTGCGTACGCCTGCCATGACACGGGGCCTCATCCATTTTAGGTATCATCCAAACGATATGCAACTTCCATTTTAATTTGCCAAAAAGACATTCACTTTCAAAGTTAGCATTAATATTGTCTTAAAACTGAGCTGAACTCTGCTTGAAATTGATATGAAACAAGAAAAATAAAAATAAAAGCGTAAGAGGAAGCAAATGATAGATTTGGTTTTAATACCAGAAAAGACAAGCCTTTTGCTCTACACAATGTTCAAATGCACATGTAAGACTCTCATATACGAAAAAAAAAAGGATTGTTAAAACTGACTGAAATCGTCGATCAAAATCTGTAGGGACATCAAAAAATGTCGATGCTGTGAGCAAGATGATATCTGTAAATGCCAGATTTTCATAGAAAGATATTGCAAATGCACTACATAGTTCACCACTGAAAATATTGAACCTAGAAATTTTTCGTAACGTATATCAATTTGGGGTCTTATTTCTTTACAGATGCCTTAAAAGAAACATGAATTAAATATGCTTTTTAATGGTGAATAAGAAAAGAAATAATTCAAATGATATAACAAGAGAGTAAATGGAACCTTAGGTTTTTTTTCGGGTATTAGTGTGAATAGGGCCGGAGCAAACAGACCTCCAACACATCAGAGGGGGGAATCAGGTGCCATGAGAAGTGAGCATCTCCTGCCGACCGATCACAACTACCGTGTGCTCCTTGTCATGTTCGAAAAACAAAACCAGGAAAACCCATGGACAACTCAGTGTGTAAAAAAATAGCCTAACAATCAGCATGAAAAAAGTCTGTCAGCATTTGACTTAACGATATTTGTATTTCCTGACAAGGTCATTGTATCTACCATAAAACTAACAAAATGATGACTTTAAACGAGACACCTATTATTCTTGCTTCATCAACTTGTTTATCAATAACTTTCCTCGTTTCAGAAATTGTTCATTGAACATGCTCTTTCTCATCGAATGAACTGAGAAATATAAACTCCGTATGCAGGTGACAAAGGTTTGTAGTTGCAAAAGTAAGGGAAGATGACGATTGAAAAGTTAAAGTCAACACGTTTATCATAAAGCCTTCTCGTTAGATAACAATTATTCTCTTTTTAGTATATTATCCATACATGGAACATGTGTGTCAGACTCTGTGGTATCGTTTATTATTTCAAGCTAATCTTGATATATCATATCGAAATAGGATAGGAAATTATTAATTGACAATACGTGTCGATATATCTAAATGTAAAAGATCTTGAATAAATTCTGCTGCATATGAATGCAAAAATATGCCTGCGTATAGGGGGGCACGTACAATTGGTACTTATGGAAATTCCAATAGATTGTAAAAATATCTTGTATCATATTGTCAGTCCGAAACTCTATCATCATTTAAGCATCAACTTCGGAGTATTTGTTTGTACAATAGGTTTGTTTTTAGCAAAATAATTTTGCAAATGTAAGATGACAAGGTAAGTAAATTTACAAATTCCCTTTTATTGCAAAAGCAGATGTTAATGATGTCAGAAAGCCTGGACATTAATTCATCGAAGTATAAATGTTTGTTTTCGTATTACATAACATCATAAACAACAGCCTTTATAGAAAATGAAATCTGATATTGGAATATCTCTTAATTCGTTATAATTGTTATCATCACTTATGTCATTTCAAGCTAGAGGTACTGTGCGCACTGAGCTCGGTATATGATACCCACGTATCCCATATGATTATAATGGCGAAGCCCATGTTTTGCTCAGAGAGACTCTAAATAAGTGTCAGATCAAAAATTAAGATTTGTGGTTCATAACGGCATTTAATAAATAATTTGTAAAAGTATCATTAAAGTTTTTAAAATTGTATTGGAGGAGTTACGGATAAGAGATGGGTTCTAGTACTAGTAACCATAAATTTTATAGAAAGAATAGCAGTGCCATTGTTCTGCTTTTGGCAACCCAAACTGTGTTTCTGATCAAAACGTAAAATAGGCGGTGGAAAATGGCAATACATAAAAAAGTTAAAACATGGACACTACCATTCTTTCTGTAATGTTGAAGCATATCCATCTTTTATTCGCAACTCCTCCTTTGCCAAAGAACAAATTTTTATAATACTTTTGCAGATTGATTCTTTATTACACAATGCAGTTGTACACATCCTATTTTACTTATTGAAGAATAGAGATATCAACAGCCTTCATGATGAAGGTCAACATTTTGAATAATTCTATGGTCGATATAATGACCTTGTCAGCAAATACAATTCATTATTACGTCGAATTTTGACTGTGACGTTTATCATAAAAAAATGTCAGGCAATTAATGTCAGACTGATTTGTCTACAGATTTTCCCATTTACTCGATCATGACAAGGAGAGCACGTCGGGTGTGGCCAATCGACAGGGTTGATTACTCTTCCATGGCACCTGATACTTACACCTAAGTTTTTTTTTCTTGTTCTCTTTATTTGAATTATTCAGTGGACTTTTGAGCATGATGTTTGTTCATTATCTTCATTAACGTAAGACAATAAAGAAAGACCGAAGATTTGATACAGTCTTCAAAAAAAGCACAAATAATATTCCTCATATTTGTGTTCTCCAATTCAATGTTGTCTACAAGTTTAACACTTAAGACAATTATTGAATGAAGCAAACGGCGAATGTTGACAGAGCATGCTTACTCCTCATTGGCACCTGATCCCACCTTAAATTTTTAGGGTGTTAGGGTAAGCTCTTCTACCAATGTCTACTGACCCATTTGCTTGTTGGGCTTGATTACTTGTAAATCCATTTTCTTCATATATATATGGTATTTAACATCTTTCGATGTTATACTTGTATGTGTGAAAGCTAGAAAAATTTAGTAAGATAAGCTACTTTCGTTAAACAAATTAGCACTTGGAAAAGTTATTTGAATCGCGATTTTTTCTTTCTTCCTCAAATATGGTCAGGACGTAGACATGGTACATGTAGATTCGAGTCTTTTGTGAATATCCCACTTTAAATGTTAAAAACATGACATTGGGAATATGTTCTTTATGACATTGACGTCTTTGCAACAGTTTGTATCAAGTGTTGAAATATACTCAGAGAATAAATTTCAGCTCATCAGGTAATTCGATTGCAATATCTCTATTCCAATAATAGTTGTACTAGTATTGCTGTACCTAGGAAAAACGTAATTTAGATATTTTTCACAATGCGCAATTTAACACTAATATGACGTCCATATCATCAGTAATCATGTTTTATTCCATTAAAAGCCCACACGTATCAATTTCTGTAATATCTGATAGCTTCTTTATCACCATCAGTTTACTTAACAATCATAGAGTGCAGCGTCATTTGGTAGTCTTGACAAGGGTTAAAACTTAAGCCAGATCTCACATATCTGTCAGCATTTTTCTTAAATGACAATTTGTAAGCGGAAAACACAATAAGTGTGGTCAGAATATAACCCTTTTGCACGAAGCAAATTTGATCTTTCATTGGTGAATGTTTTCCTGTGATTTCATGAATCATAAATTTAAATGGTTTATATATATAGAATCACTTTTGTTCTAAAATAGTGCATTGAATTCTATACATTATAATCGTATGCTATCTTCACATTGAATTCACAATATATCTTTATTAAATCGTTTAAAGCAAGTTCATGAATGCAGAAACACTTGATGAGTATTTTAAGATAATTTCTTTGACTATTAATCTTGAAATTAAAAAAATGATGAAATTCACATGAAATAGCAATAATAAACGATGTAGACTAACCTTTGGATAATTCCAAGCTGTTTGTTGTTTATTCCTTAATGTCATCAAGTTTCTCTACTTTGGCTTGCAAAACACATATCCTTAACAAGGTTGTCTGTAAATGAGAAAAGTCCTGCAGCCATTTTACTTAAGTACTCGCTCGTCAATGTGGACCTCAAATGATATTTTTTCCCGCCAGAATTATTGATTAAGGTCAATGCCATAATATTTCATAACTTTGATTTATGTGTTAATGTCTGTAAATAGAAGTACAAACAGTTCTCACTCGGTCCGAGTTTTCCTCGCGATCTGTTGCTTGGGCCTCCTGAAAGTCTATTTTAAGAATATCGAAAAACTAAATCTGGGTAACAAGCCATGAAGTGGGCCTGATGAAAGGTTTAATGCAATCATTTGAGAAGCTTTGAATCGTATTTTCTGGATTGACAAGGATTTTTGCAACCCTTTTGGACTTTGTCAAGTGCATTCCGTAATGTTTGATGGTAGCCATAACGAGTGATATTTATTCTCCTAAAAACCTTTCTAAATATTTTGTGTTGAGTATTTCTCAATAATAATTTTAAAAAACGACAAATTATATATTTCCCCTTTTTTATTGGGTGGTCATTTAAAAATTTGATATATAAATAAACGATTAATTATTTGACTGTATGCTGCTTGACTCCTCTTCAAGAATTATTCACTCATATGAAAATATCACTACTTGCCGGCGGAGGACTGCTTAGTCGGCACTTTAGGCCTTTGGGCCCTAGTGATCGTTTTGGTGTCAGCGTTTTCTGTGTCACTGGTCCTCGTTTTAATAAGATCTAATTCAAGGGACCGATCTGAACGTGCCGCAGTGGGATTCAATTATGCGACGTAAGGATAAACTCCTTTTACCGCAACTCTAGAGTAAACGCTTTTACCCTTGCACCTAGCGGGGAAATAATAGGTTAATGTAGGCAAGAATCTTTAATTTGTATAGTATAATGGCAGTTATTGAAAAGTGGGGACTACTTGCAGATTTTATATCTTTTTTTTTTTTTTTGCCTTTTTCAGATTTACTACGTCTTTACTGATTTGAGTTCTTTTTTAAAATTAAGATAGTGAACAAAACAGTCACTCTCAATGCATAAGCAACTTATATTTACGACCCATATAATGCATGTATCCAAATACCAAAATTCCTCTGCCCACTGAACTGAAAGCTGTATCTTTTAATTGTCATATATTTTTCTAAGACTAATATATGTTGCATTGATATTGTTTCTGATTGCTTCCATTTATTTTTGTTGGATTGATATAGACATGAAATAGTTTTTGTATAAGAAGACAATCTTTATATTGTAAATATCGGGGGTTTTTTTTATCTCTTTACTAAAATTCACACATATTTAAACTTTCGACGAAGACGTAAAATAACGAATAAATTAATCAATTATGATTTTGTAATTTCTTTAACTCTCCTGTCCTTTAAATGAGATTGTTTAAAAATAATGGTATTTTTTAGATGCTAAGAAAAGAATCTTTATTGATAATCTTTCATTTGCAACTTATAAAAGAAAATAACAAAGACATAGTTAAATCATGCTCAAAATCCTAGAAACGCTACAAGTTATGAGCAGAACAAACGCTGGCCTCCGCGGATAGAAGCAGCATGATGTGCAATGTTGAACTTAGCAATCCTTGTCATTTCTGATTTTGCTTCACAGTTTTTGCAAATAAGTTCTACAGAAAGGACAGTCATTATATTTGTATGTACTTTATTCACTGTTCTAAGTCGCCCGAGTTTCGCAGTGATTATAGAGCGGAGGAAGGAGTTGATCTTTACGTCATATGTTTGAATCCCACTGTGGGACATGAAGACAGGTCTTTTGGATGATTCTGTTTAAACCGAAATCCCGTGTCGCAGTAGGTTCTGGCGCGTAAAAGATCCCTCAATGCTCAATGACCCATAGTGCCATACAGAGGTCAAAATTTGCCTCTCTCAACCGCAAGTTGTGACGTCTCCATATGAGTAAACATTCTCGAGAGGGACGTTTATCAATACAAATAAACAAACAAAATAAGTTATTCTATTCAACAATTGATTCTATCGATTTTTCGATTCGTCAAGTTGGTCAAAATCGTGAAAACATGTGCTACGTGATTTCTTGTCATGAAGTCTAGGTAAGAAGGTATAATATACCGGTACATTTATCACCTGCATACTGAGCTTATGTTTCCCAGTTGAAAGGCAAAGGCATGTTCTAAATATGAACAGCTTCTTAAACGAGACATGCTTCAGGTTGAAACAAGCTTTTGAAACAAGTTTTATGGTATCAACAGTTGAAAGGCAAAGGCATGTTCTAAGTTTTTATTAACGTTTTGAAAGTTTTATGATCCGATACGATGACCTTGTCAGCAAATATAATCTTTCAAAAATTTGAAAGCTGACTGACGTTTTTCATACAAATATTTTTATAATTTATTACAAACTGAACTGTCTCTACAAGATTTTTCAGATAACAACATGTAGTATACGCGAATATGACCGCTAGACCAGGCGGGATTTACATGTTCTCCTCTCTGATGTTTTTATAGGTCCGAATTTGCTCTGCTCTCGATTTGTATTGTTTTTACGGACGTCTGATAACCTTTCGATATCTGCCTATTCCAATAAGAGATATTTCGTGTAACAGAACAAAACCCTTTTCCCATATCCTCATCAATGATATATATTCACAGTCAGGAAAATAAATGTTTTGTCTTCTAGTTACATCGATAATTACAAACAGCCAGGCAGGTACATTTGAATTAATTTTAATGCAATATCTTTTCAGGAAAATTTTATAAATTTTTTTCTCAATTTATAGGGTGGAATAAAAACTGACCCCAATATCAATACTTAATGTTTTAAAAAAATTGTATCTGATATTATTATGTTTTTTTCTTTATTATCAGTTATTAGTATATGTATATATTTGATAGAGGTCAATATACATAAATAGGAAGAATGTGTGCAGCACATCAGGTACATGTATTCAGATACTTACATGCAAAATTCCGGAAATGTCTGTTCTAACATCAACAAAAAGTAAAGGTATAAACAAACAATGGTGAAAGTAACGCAGGTAATTTACGATGTAAGATGCTTAATACGATCATAACAAGCTATAGTCATAAAAATACTACAATTCGATATATACAAGGTGTTCCGTCGTCTTTCACAGTAATTCTGATCACAGACAATTCGGATTCTTTGTTAATTTAATTCACATAAGTAAAAAAGAGCATTCCCACTACGAGAGTAAAAAATTCTATGAACAATAAAAGAACATTTCTTGTTGTAAGCCTTGTTTGTCTTAAGGTCACTTTGCCAATAGATGATTCACCAGATTTGGACCCAGAAAGGAAAAAAAGTCTCGTGATGTATAAGAATTTCTTTGGAAAAATTAATGAATCTTAAATAAAAGCAATGAAATTACTGGTTAATTACATTTTTATTTTCGATAATGACTTTCGAAGTAAATAAGAGCACTTAATCCATAATCAAAAAATACAACAGTTTTACACACTCAGGTTCTAGCAGATCCTTATTTGGGGATGATTGTGACGAAGCATAATGAAGAAAGTACTAATAGGTTATTCCTTATGGCACATGACCTTGAATTTAATTTAAATTAACGCATTGGTGCTTTAAGTCAAATAACATAGCATTGTTTACAATTGAAGTGCATCAATGCAGATAAAAAGGATGTTATTTATCATTTTTTGAGAAAAAAAATCAATATGTATAAGCAGGAACTTTTGAGTCCATTTTGTATCTTTTACGTAGTATTTATGTTCTTCTAAACAATGATTGGTGGTTATTAAAGTACATTTATTGGGGTGAAAAAAATATTGAGATATGGAACCCTAGATGAAGCTCAAAAGATTCATGAAACTATATAAATCTATAGCAAATTAAACAAGGACCTCTTAAAATATCAGAGGTGTTATCAGGTGCAATGGAGGAGTTAAGCATCCCCCGTCGACCAGTCTCACCAACAATTTACCCTTCGCCATGATCGGGAGAATATTAAATTCCGTAGGCAAATCAGTGTAAACACAACAGTCCATCAATCATAATGAAAAGCTTAAATTTGACCCAAAGACAGATTTAAGTCAACGACAAGGCCACCACACCAACCACTGGACATGCGAAATGCTGATTCCAAACGAGACCGACTGTATTCCTAGACCACCAACCTGCCAACAAACAACCTGCTCTGCCTTAGAAATTACTCGCACGGTGTGCATGTCCCCAAATCAACCGGGAGACACAAATTCTACTCGAGTCGACAATGTCACACCGCTACACAACTAAGGAAAGTCGACAAAAAAAGAGCGAAGACATCACGTCCATCACACAATCATCAACCTATTTCATCTCTAATAATATTTCAATTGTCTTCTTGTTTTGTTATAATAAAAATTGTAAATAGACATATTCTGCGTTGAAGGCCACTGCTACTCAGTGTTTTCCCATCTTTTTTTTTTAAATACATTATTGTTTTGGGGTCATTATATATCTATTTATCAAGAGATATTCCTTGTTGTATTGCTAATCCTTGTCGTCTGTGTATGATATGTTTATATGATTAAATGGCTTTTTATGTCCACATTGGGTAACTGGAGCTCTGTCGGCTTGGCAAGGTTTCTCTTTGATAAATGAAATATTTTTGGTCTTGGTATAACCTTCAAAATACGTCATATGTACGAAAATTGCATTGCAGTCATTTTGAATGGTGCTTATTACCCGGTAAAAATAATTTGACCATCTCTCTAATGCCCCTTTTAAAACACTGTACAAAACCATATTTTATTTTTCAATTTTACAAAAGCAAACACCGTGTTATGCATAACAAATTCGAGAGAAATCTTAACATACTGTTATAGTACAGTTTTTAGGTTCAATGATATAAAGTTCAGACATAATTGCAGTGATTTTCTATTTAACCCTTTTTAATACGGTGTACTCCTGCGAATGCACATTAATTCGATAAAACGGAATAGGGTTCAATTATATGTAACCAAAGGCTATGTTTTATGTTTTTCCTTTTTTTCCCTTTTTATTATCAAGTGCATATGAAATGTCTCTCTCCTTTGCAATGTCATGAGAAAATATTTCTTTTCCACACCGAAATGCACTCCTGCAGAATAGGGAAGTTTTAAAGGATAGGTTTGTTTGTTTTAAATCAGTGGCACTTGTTATAGGATTCGAAATTCAAACTGAAACATTCAATGAAAAATAAAGGCTATTGTAACAGTTGTAAAAATATGATTCATTCACAAAGATACCATTTATTTAACGTGCTTCATGAAGAGTGGGTTCATTTTGTTTTCAACGTAAATCTTCTCACATGATCACATGAATACTGCACATATCTCCTCGATAGGCTGAATGAACGCTCCTGCGACGCCAGACCGATTTTTAGATGCACTAAAAAGAACATAATTTAACACGTGAAAATGCATTTACGCTGTTAGTAACTTGTGCAAATCTAAGACAGTATTGTTTCACTGTGGATGGATTGAATGTTAATTTATGAATTTGAAATCATATCAATTTGATTTTACATGCAAAATCAAAACAGCCAACGATGAAAATAAACAAATATGCAAAAACTTTATTCCCCACGCTAAGAATGAAACTTTTCAAAAAACATATGAGTTTCTTATTAACAATATCTATGCTAAAACATTTTCAAAATAGGAGCAGAGCAAACACGGACCTCCAAACACATCTATTTGGATTGCCATGGAGGAGTAAATGTGCCCTGTTATACACCCGCCTTTTTTTGTATTCAAATGAAGCAGAATTTGTCCAAAATCTTGTATAAACAATGGAAAACAATTAGTATGAAAAACATTTGACAATGATAAATTGATATATGCTGACAAAGTCATTGTAGAATTACAAAATGGTAATTTTAAACTTATGACTGCTATAAGGATAATTCCATGCGCTGGAGATAATAAATAGCCATTATATTTCATGAACATGTATTTCATATTTGGATATTTTAATGTTTCAAAAAGACGTAAATGGCAATCAAACAACCACATAACCGTCGTGGAAGCATGACAAGACATTATTAACTTTTTTCACAATGGTAGATTCCTCGGCACACGACCTTTCATCAGGGTATACATTCATCACCTAGCAATTACTGAGTATTATATATCTCAATTGATTTATATGGCCTTATACGAAGGACGCTATACCCCGTTTGATAAATTTCTAAAACGAGGTTAATCATTGACAAACAAGTTGATAAACACAGAATTTCACATTCTCAAAAAAGTCATCATTTTTAATTCATTTCACTACCTGTATATTTATCAATTTATCAGTGAGTCAAATGCTGACTAACGGTTTTTCATCTTGACTTTTTTTTTGTACACTGAATTGACCATGCATTTTATAGAAAAATTGTTTCAGCAAAATTATTTGGGTATATACAAATGAATGCCGAAAGACAACTGGGATGAGAGATGCGAATTGCCAAGGAAAATCCATCCATTATATAAAATAAATCACAAAGCTTATTTACTGGTAAACAAAGTATTAAAGGTTTAATAAGAGTTAATCACTTCCTTTTTCCAAACACGTTTTCACAAGGAAAGTCAAACATTCAAAGAAAGTAAAATACAGAAAAAAAGTACATTTCTTGAAAAAAAAAATAAAATATATTACTACCAATCTACGCTATCCTTTACTTCTGTAAAAAGAAATATAAACTTCAAGATTTGCCATTGCTGATTATATAAATCCTAACATCCACTTCTGCAAATGTTGGAGACATGTATATTTAAGTGCCAACTTCCTGCATTTTAATTTACTTGATATTTAATCAAGTGTAAATTCAAATGACTTTTAATATAACAATCATTAATTAAGAAAGGACTCGTCGTTAGAAGGTGAAATATATGGAGATAACGAACAGTATTCAAGCTTTAAAGTCCATTTAACAATACAAAATAGGAGCAGAGCAAACACGGAGGACCTCCGAAATATCAGAGGTGGGATCAGGTACAATGGAGGAGTTTTGAATGGTTCAACTCCCGAGGAAATCCTCCTTGATTGTAAGGAGGACGAACTTCAAAAAATCCATTTCCTACAATATTAACACTTTCAATTTTAAAGACGAGTCAATTTGTTTACAAAACTTTCCTACAATAAAAGCATTTTTTATCGGTTCCAATCCTAGAACAGAAACGAATGAAATAGTTCATGTAGCTTTCTAGTCCAAGTTTTTAATAGCAACTAATGGCAAGCGTGTGTGCGTGGAGTTCCGAAATCTCTAAACCTTGACACCCTTAAAATATGGGAGGTCTTTAAGCAATTTTACAGATCAAATTAGAGACATTGGGTAATTTTTGTTACCTCCGTAGCTGTGTCTTACGTTGTATTGTAGGATGCACCAGTAAATCTGTAGACAAAAACAATGAATGTATAAAACAAAAAAATAATTTGAACCATTCTCAAAAATTCAGTTTTGTAAAGACATACATCTTCCAGCATTGGTTTACGCTTTTAAGCTACTAAAATTGGAATGTTCAGATATATTTGATTTTTTTCCAAAGGGTAACGGGGGTGGAAATTTTGTGTACATGTAACATTACAAAAGTTTAAATTTGATTATGTACCTTGAAAACGCACATATAAATTATGAAAAATAATGAAAAGTGGTCAATTTTAAAAGGCCATGGAACTATGAAAATTGGGACTGAAAAAAGTACCCTAAGGATATCAGAGTGAGATTAGATCAGGTGCCATGAAACGGAAAGCATCCCTTCCTGATGATTATATGGATAAATGTTTTCAGCATAACAGTGTGTGAGCATTTTGTATTCAAAGAATCACAGTTTTAAAAATGTGTAAAGCTGTAAATTATAATGAGGAAAGTATTGCTGCGTAAGTTAAGCTGTTTTCAAGCTTTAAGCTTTTTTTCGTCAAGTCAAAAATAGTAATTTACTTGTAGAGACATGATAGAACTTGAACCGGATCTATACATGTAGCATCTATAAAATCGTTACGTGCACATTTCATTACTAAAAAATATTGAGAGTTATATTTTCCAAAGTTGTGCTGATATTCTTTAAAATAATTTAGTCGGCCAAATGGCGCAGTGGTAGGAGTATCTGCTTAAGAGTCACGGAGTAAGGAGTTGATCCTTAATTTGTCGCATGTTCGAAAACTCTCTCTAAGACGTGGAGACCGGTCCTTCAGATAAGACCGAATAAACCGCCAACAAATGTTTTTAGAAAAAGAGTCCTCACTAGTACTGCTCAAGGGCTGTCAATGCCGAGTAAAGGTATAAAATTTTCAGCTTCCATCGCCAAGTGATGCCTTTCCATGAAACATATGGAGACAACGAACAGTACCAATGATCAAAAGCCCACAAAACAACACAAAATAGGAGCAGAGCAAACACGGACCTCCAAAACATCAGAGATTGGATAAGGTGCCATGGAGGAGTAAGCATCCCCTGCCG
Source organism: Saccostrea cuccullata (assembly GCF_032062105.1). NCBI lineage: Eukaryota > Metazoa > Mollusca > Bivalvia > Ostreida > Ostreidae > Saccostrea > Saccostrea cuccullata. Next base: position 625,949 of record NW_026918900.1, on the reverse strand, counting down.
ACCGGTCACACCCGATCATATGAGTCAAAAATTTAGGAATGATGAGCCACAAACAAACAATAAAATCTAAATATCTTTGTTTTCCATCAACCTACTGTTGTGTTAAAGAATATCATGTAAACATGAGTTTTAGGAGTACACATATTGAAGAAAGAAAGTATGATTAAGATATGATCGCAAGCTAGTCTTCCCCTCTCAAGGTCTCTGTAATTATGAAAATGAAACTTCTTTGGTTTAAGAAACCTTTGTTTATTAAATTACTGTTATCGGTAAGACACTGTCAAGGAACAAAACAATTTTGTAACTTTGTTATTCTATTGAATGCTTTCAATAAAAAGAAAAAAATACTACTCTGTAGTAAAAGTATAATTATTCTTTTGATACGTCAACCGCTTCTGTAATTTAGAACCTTAAGATTACCCCATTAAATAAATATCTTGAAACGGTCAGGAAAACAAGATTATCACTATAAATCAGAAATCACAATGCTGGGTTGAATTCAATCTGTAAGATTTTACTATGAGAATTTCTTCAGATCTTTATACTGACCTCGATTTATTATTGAAATCGATATTGTTCGAGTAAGAATTTTGTATGTCAAATTTTAAGGCCAATTGCTCCCGTAGATGTGATCATTCTGCTTTATATTGATTCCATTAATCAGTGCAAGATAAAATTTCAATTCTCTTTTTCAAAACTGAAACGCCATATAGTGATTCGCTATTGAGAGTGTACTAAGGAAAGCAAAGATAATGGTCCGAAGGAAGTATATTTGTTGATAGGAATTGGAGCAGAATGCAAATAACTGTGTTAGTACATATCTAGATTTCTATGTTTCGTATTGGCGTGTTTACGCAATTGTCCAATCTTAATCCTCTAATATATCTGTCTTAAGACTGACACACGCAATTCACTCTTTCTTGAGTATAATAGACATTATAATATGGTTGATTTTAATTATTATATCAATAAAGAGAATATTAAACCTCAAAAATTCATATTGCAAGAAGGATATGGAGATAACAAACAGTATTCAATATCAAAGTCCATAGTATTGCATTTATGAACAACTCAGATTTTTTACATACATTCTAGAAGGAAAACAAGATGTGTTTGTGAAACACTGATAACCCCGTATGGCAGCTAAATGCGAGGGTTGAATTTTCTCAAATGCATGTCAAACTCCAAAGGTCAAGGTCAAAAGGTCCGAAGTGTTGGTACCAAAAGGAAGTTCTTGTTACAATGAATACACTTGTGAAATATGAAAAGCCGTATTTCTAACTGTTCAAGAATTATGACCAAGGTTAAAGTTTTTAAAAAGTGGATCACAGTCAAAAGGTCAAAAATATTTATACCAGCAAAAAGGTCTTGTCACAATGAATACACATGTGAAGGATGAAAGCCCAGCTCCAGCTGTTCAAAAGTTATGGACAAGGTTCAAGTGTGTTAAATTTGGTGGACCCATGGAAAGGTCTTGCCACAAGGAATACACCTATGGAATATGAAAGCCTTTACTTCACCCACTCTATAGTTATGGGCTAGGTTAAAGGTGACAACAGACAGACAGAGAGATAAACAGACAGACAGGACAAAAACAATATTCCCAGGATCTTTCTATCCGCGGGCATAAATTTCCCGGGCAAATTTTTTTTTGCTTTCCTTCCCTTTATAAAATTACTTCTCTTATATAGCAAAAAATGGCATTGCCTAAAACAGACAAAGTTTCTTTGTAATGTTTAATGTTTGTTTAGTTGCACGTACAGCTTTGACTGATTTATGCTATAATCCGACGAAATCAAGGGCTACGTGTACGATATTGGTCTGAACTTGGTGACTCATCACTTTGTTTTTGATAAACTGAAGCACGATTGAACGAGAAGAGCAGTATAGAAATTACATCTGACAGCGGATAGACAGACACGTATAAACTTATTTGTCGGGATTCTTTATTAATAGGCGATATCTCTTAGGGTACAAGTGTTACTATGACCTTCGAGATTAAGCGACATTTATGACAAATATGAAATCAAACTCAGTCCTTCTTTTATCACAATTCCCTCTCTTTTTTGACATCATAAATTGCAAGTATTTTAGATATTTCCAATCAGAAATGTATATTCAACAGGAGACGAGATAATTGTTGTTTATAAGATTTAAGTTTTCTGAAAAAAGAATGATAAAAACTTTTGCTGGATTGAATGTGTGCTGTAAATAACAAAAAAAACTTATGAAAATTTGATGAAATTTGCAAAGCGATATAATGAAACATATGGAGATAACAAACATCAAAAGTCCGTTAAACAATACAAAATAGGAGCAGAGCAAACACGGACCTCCAAAACATCAGAGGTGGGATCAGATACCATGGAGGAGTGAGCATTCACTGCCGACCGGTTACATCCGCAGTGTGCTCTTTGTCATGATCGGGAAATAATGAAAAATCCGTCGTCAATTCAGTTTATTAATGATGGACTAATAATTAGTATGAAAAACGTCAGTCAGCATTTGACTCAATGAGAAATTGTATTTGTTGACAAGGTCATTGAATTGACCATGGAACTTTCGAAATGAGGACTTTAAACGAGCCTGCTGATATTCTTGTTTCATCAACTTGTTTAGAAATCGTTCATACGTAGAGCAACCTCTTGCGTATCGAATCGACTGAGAAATATAAACTGCGAATGCAAGTGATACAAGTATATTGCTGCATACGTAAGGGAAGTTGACGATAGAAATGTTAAAGTCCTCACGTTTATCATAGAGCTTAGTTGTAAGATTACCAAGCATTGCACATAATAGGGCGTGTGGCTGGGCGTATATTTCAGAAACGCTTGATCAAATTATATCAAAGGACATTTTTGTAACCCATATTCAATATTTCATGCAATAAATGATTTATCGGCTCCAATGTTCATGTGTAAATTAGAACAGAACATCTACCAATAATTTAATTGACAGAATAGTGTTTCCATGAATAACTTTATAACCCTATGAACTAGTTCAAATGCTTTGCCATTATTATTCGTGATAAAATTCGAAATGCCCAAAAAATGCAAAAGAAGACATATTCAATATTCTATTAATAAATCAAGAATAATGGCAGAAAAAGAGATACAGCACGAATAACTCCATAACCCTGACCGTTCAATTAAGCAGAAATATATGTCAGTGATTAAATAGAAATTCAGAAACTATCAAGGCCAGACGATGCATGCAGAACGGTCGACCACCAATACATCAAATCGGAAATAAATCGTGATACCCAGTTAGTTCCCGTATTATAAAAAGCAATTGTTCCACTAATCTACTTCCGCCTCATATATTACTGCTTTTAGACAATAATCTAGCTTACCATCCAAGAGCATGTTACTTCAACTCTATGGAAGGGAATTACCGCCAAAAGTCTATGTATCTTCCTTTTATTCTTATTCTGCCTACTTCCTTATGCTTTGTTATTATTGTAATTATATGTCACTTTATTGTTTTCATATTCGTCTTTATTACATTTCACTTCGAACTTTTATCATTCTTCATTTTGTCCTTACTTCTATGTTGCTTTATTCTTGTAAATTCATTCTACTTTCATTTAAACTTAAACAGTTTCTTAAATAAATTATTCAATCACGCAAACAATGAAGCATATACAATGAAGACGAATGGAAGTTGTCAAACCGTCAAAATTTAGTGCGGCATTATAACGCTAGGTGGTGTGGTGTTCGCTACGAGTGTTGGTAAAACTAGGTAACCAAACCCGGGTCGGGTTATTTGAGATTCTTCAATACGCCTTAGTACTTTAATTATCAATCGAACTTCTGAAGGCCGGATCCAATAATCCGATCCAATAATGGAAACTCCATATTTATTTTCTCTGGGCACACATGAATAGCGGCCTCTTTTTTCAGACATAACTTTATACTATACTGAATATGTTCATTGAAAGGCCGACCCTCTTTTTGTAAGAGTAAGGGTCAAATAAGTTAATTTAGTACGTATAGTAGGAAAAAAAATCAAATTTGATTCTATAGGGGAAGTTGAATCTAACCCAAAACTCACCCCGCCTTCGAAATTGGATTTCATTGGCATCGGAAGCAAATTGAAAGTGGGCGGGGAGGGGGGGGCTAAGTGTATAAGAATTTTTTAAGACCTTCAAAAATAAAAACCTGACAAGCAAAAAAAAAAAAAAAAATAGAAAAGAAAAGAAATGTCAATTTTCCGAATTCAAATATTCAATTTCGTGGGGGGGGGGGGGGGGGGGTAGATGAACTCCAGTTCCAAAGTTTTTTTTCCATACACCACCACTTTCCCCATTTTAAACCTATACTGCATCGTGTCCATAGCAAGTGGGGGGGGGGGGTCTAAACCTATGCAGGAACGTCTGTACTAAGTCTATCTCTGGACAAAAAAAAGTGGGGGCTGAGCCCCCCTCCAAGGTTCCGACGCCTAGTATGTATTTTCAAGTTTAGACAATTTCCTGGGGGGGGGGGGGGGGGGTTGCGCTTGTCAGGTTGTTTTCAGCCGGGTACTTTAATATTTATTCTCTTGTTGCCCCCTCCCCACTTTCAAAAACGTACAATGCTACGTCTCGGTTCTCTCGCCTGAAAAATATAACTCTATTAAAGTTTAAATATTTGTTGGATAATTGAATTCCAGTTTAATTGGTATAAAAATGTTCAATATTTTGATACTAGTTAATCTCATAAATTGGGTTGTTTTTCAGAACCTTCCATTGAACTGAACTTCATTTCACGACAGATAGTAAGTGCTCATGTGCGTGATTCTAGGGACAGGGCTTTGCAAAGGAGTGAGGAGCGTAAATATGGGTAGGCAGGCGCGGATCAAAAAAAATTTTTCCAGGGAGGGAGGGGGGGGGGGGGTTCCACCCCAGTCCAAAAAAAAATTCAGTCCAATCCCAGAAATTTCTTGACGAGTATAAAAAAACCTAATCTCTCCCAAACGTCAAAATCCTATTTCGTAGGGAGCGTTTAACTTTTTTTCCTTGCTTTAGTATATATTTTTAAACCTTGTAAATTCCAGGGGTTCCTAACACCCCAGCCCCCTCTAGATCCGGGCATGGTAGGCGAAGTAGGAACTAGGCTTCATGCATCCAGACATACTAGAAACTCCCTGGTCTTATTTTCAGCGTTAATATTTTATATTAAAATAGCACTTAATTTTCAAGAAAGAAAGAAAGAAATATCTTTATACGCATCGTATTTGTTATCAGCCAGGAGAGCTAAAAATACCTTAGAACTCGAAAATTCTGTTTGGTGGTGGTGAGGGGGGAGGGGTCGTCAACTTTTTTTCAGTACTAAATTTTACTCATGCCAATAAGTACATGACTTTTAATATATAAATTGACTATTAGTACTGCAACAAAAAGGGTAAGGGATAGGGTCAACAAGCCTTTCGCTGAACTTTTCCAGTAGTAAAAAGTTATGTTTAGGAAAATGTTTCGTGGCCACCCACCCCTCTACCGGCGAAACTTACCCCATAGGAGGTCGTCCAACCGGAAGTCAGTATATATATTGAGACTTGTGGTTTGATTGTACATTGTATAATGTCCCTTGCGAAAATTTTTAACTCAAAAGGAGAAGCCACATCTTGCCGGTGGAGAGCTGCAAATTTGTCCTATATACTTGGCACTTCTAGCCATTGAGCAGTGAGGGATCTTTTTTCGTGCCAGCACCTACTGCGACACGGGACCTCGAATAACAAGGTCTAGATCTCATCCGATGGATTGAACTCCACGTCCTACAGTGGGATTCTTACCCACGGCGTCCTTACTTCTGTACTTCGTGACTCTTAACTACAGTGCCACGCGGGCGACTTAACCAAGTGGGAGGGGTGGGTGGGCATTATCCATATGTTCTCGTGAAGATAATCTATGTTTAACTATTGGTTAAAATGATTTAATTATAAAGCACTTTTAAAATGATATTATTTTAATATTTATTCATACATGTATCATGTGTATAGGACGGATAACTTTTCTTCAAAAACTGAAAACGTTCGTATATACATGTATAAACATCGTTTTACGATTAAAAAAAACTATTCGGGGGAAGGGTTGCTATGAAGGAGGGGGCGAATTGCTATATTTAGCGAGATTTCCCACGGAAGACTAGTTATACCCCGGGGGCAAATCCCACTGTATAGTCTTCCGAAGGAAGCATCACTATGCTGTCAGTCTTCCCGGGGAAATCTTACCATCTAGCGAGACTTCCGAGGGAATGGCATGTATCGGGTACATACCTGAACTAATAACAAACATCATTCATTTGAAAATTTAAGTTCCGATTGATAAAGTATTAAGGCAGAAAATTCGAAAAAAAAACTCGAGTAACCCCGGCCCGGTTTGCCTCATTTTACCAACACTCTTAGCGAACACCCCTGCCACCTAGCGTTATAATGCGGCACTTAATTAGGACAACTCGTATTCGTCTTCATTGAATATGCTTCATTGTTTGGGTGATTGAGTTAACGTTCGTAATAGAGATAATCATTTAAGATACTGTATCAATTTAAAAGAAAATAAAATGACTTAACAAGAATAAAGAAACATAGAAGTAAGGACGAAATGAAGAAGGATAAAAGTCAAAGTGAAATGTAATAAAGACGAATATGAAAAGAATAAAGTGACATATAATTACAATAATAACAAAGCATAAAGAAGTAAGCAGAATAAGAATAAAAGGAAGATACATAGACTTTTGGCGGTAATTCCCTTCCATACAACTCAAGCTCAAGTAAGGTTATTAAGAATCATTGTCTGAAGTTTCAATTTTCCTTGTCATGCTAATATGGTTTAAAATCATCAATGTATTCTTCGTTCTTTGCAAGTATCGACAATATTTGTGCAACGCTGAAAAAAACTTATATCTTTTAACTTATTTTGTGTATTTCTGTACAATATTATATTACATGAAATCTATGTTTTATTTTAGTTTATATTTCTCAGTTGATTCGATACGCAAAGGCATTATCTTCGTATGAACACTTAATAAAAAGATGTAAATTATTGACTTACAGATTGCTGATGAAACAAGAACATCAATAGTTTCGTTTAAAGACATCATTTTGTAAGATATATGGTACACTGACCTTGTCAGCAAATATAATTTTTCCTTTAGTCAAATGAATACTGACGTTTTTCATACAAATTGTTAGTCCATTTCATAAACACAGAACTGTCGTTGGATTTTCCCGTAATTTCCCGATCTTGACAAGGAGCACACGGGAATGTGACCGGTCGGCGAGGGATGCTGACTCTTCATTGCACCTGATCTCACTTTTTTTTTTTGGGGGGGGGGGGTCATTGTTTGCTCTGCTCCAAATGTGTATTGTTTAAAGAACTTTTGAGATCGTCAACAATACAATATATAAACAATTTATCATTACTCACCTTGAAGATATTGTTCGAAAATGTATATGTGCTCCCAATCATTTGTTTTATCAAGAAAATAATAAGCAGGTCAATATGTACCACTTAAATTAAAACACATGACTTCTGTAAATGAGTTAAAAAAATCTTAAATCAGACTAAAAAAATACGTTAAATAAAATCAAAAATTACGTCGTATACATTCCAAAGCACTTAAATTAGTGTCCAATACCTAATATGTTAGAACTAAAAAGTGGCCTCTTTAATAAATAAAAATTATATTTTTATATATATGATCTGATGCACCTCTGATGTTTTGGAGGTTTGTGTTTGCTCTGCTCCTATTTTTTATTGTTCTAGGACTTTTAATCTTGAATACTGTTCGTTATCTCCATCTGTTGCATTATACCTTTGTTTTAATACCGAATATTACAAGGAACGTTCCTTCTATATCTGATCAATATGGAGGGCTCACTGCAGGAGTAAAACAAACGTGGAGATAACGGATAGTATTCCAGATCAAAAGTCCGTAAAACAATACAAAATAGGAGCAGAGCAAACACGGACCTCCAAAACATCAGAAGTGAGATCAGGTGCCATGGAGGAGTGAGCATCTCTTGCCGACCGGTCACACCCGCCGTTTTCTCCTTGTCATGATTGGGAAATAACTCAAAAATCCGTCGTCAATTCAGTGTATAAATAATGGACTAACAATTACTTTGAAAATTGTCAGTCAGCATTTGACTCAATGATAAATAGCATTTGCTGACAAGGTCATTGCAAGTCCCAAGACCATATACTGAGAACAGACTTAAGTCAAAATTTTGAATCAGTGTAACTTTTAAAATACATTTCAAAATAAAACAAAATTTTCAAACTATGTATTAAAATATATTTAAAAATTGCAAGTTTTTACGTATGTTTGTTAATTAATGTTGCAAATATTCAAAATATCAATTTTGACTTAAGTCTATTTTCAGTTTATGGTCTTGGAGCCAGGTGCCATGGAGGAGAGAGCATCATCATGATCAGCAGGAGATGCTCACACATCCAACACTGGAATTTTTTTAAGATAAACTATTTATATACGATTACAACATAGGCGATTAAATATATATTTGGTAGCTATGAAATCGATTCCTTAGATAGATTTACATATCAAATCAATTCTTATTCTCTTCAAAATATCTTAATTCAATAAATATAAGAATAAAATACTTGTATATTGCAAACGCGAAGTTTAATCAAGGTCGAAACTTGCACTGAAATAATGTAAGATTTAGCCTTCGTATTAAAAATAAAAGCTGCGAGCTTTGTTCTTTAATTTGGTAATACTCTAAGCAATATGTTTAATCTAGAGACCTTTGATCATTCAATCAATGTTGCTTTTTAACTAGCTCGGTTTCCATTTATTCTGCATTATTTTTGCAATGTGCACATTTTGCAGAATCAAAGTTACTTTTAGTAAAATTACAATGTGCTATTTCCTTTAAAAAATGAAATTGACGACCGTTACAAACCATAACCTCTACATTCTATAACATCTCTGTCTGCGTTCTATCATGCAAAAGTAATTTTTTTGGTCGAAATAGCTAAACGGTTGCATGATACAACCACATAAAGGATAACAAGCCTAGCTTAAAATAGACTTGCATTATTTATAGCTCACGAATTTTATAGGAAGAACTATTAATAATTTGTAAATCCTTGAACAAAATATTAATATTTGAAATTAAGCATTACTTTGGGTTTTTTTCCCCAAATCGCTCTTTGAGGAGTTACTAAGAATCAAATTGCTTTGCGTACTCCTACCAATCTTTCCAGCTCTTCCAGAGTGTGTATTACAATTCTATTTCCTGGAGGTTTTATGTATTTAAAACATTGAATATTTTTTTTTTACAGCAAACTGAAATTACAGCATTAATGTCACACAAAACATTATGATAGAAAATGTATAGTTTTCATTTTTCTGTTTTTTTTTCCATGCATTCGCTCTGTTGTACATTTGAAATTATTGTTTTGCTTAGTATGTATACATCAAATTGCAATGCTTACTCCTGATGTCATAAAATATTCCATTTAAATCTTAAAAAATTTTTTATTCAGCTCTTCCAAAGAAATGATGTATAACAAGGACAATTGTATTTCCTGTGTTATTTTTGTTTTATGTATCCTTAACAACATTGGAATATTTTATTTTAAGCACCAAAATCCAAACAAGTTTTCTTCATCATTTCAACAAACTAGAATCTACACTACTATAAATATCATAAATAGCTTTGAAATACTTGAAAAGCAGATTTTAAAAGGTTTCCCTACATATCCCTATGTAAAACACACAAAACATTATACCTGAGGATGATTCCACATGAGTTTCATCTTTCCTGGCCCAGTGATAATTGAGAAGGATTTTTAAAGATATTTCCTATATATTCCTATGTAAAACTTTCCCCATTTTTCAAACTTGAATCTGCCACATTTCATCTTTTCTGGAGTGGTTCTGGAGAAGAAGATTTTTAAAGATTTTTCCTATATATTCTTATGTAAAACTTCAAGTGCTGTACATGATGAAATTATTGTTGTTTCCACATTTTTTGGCCCAGTGGTTCTGGAGAAGAAGATTTTTGAAGATTTTTCTTATATATTCCTATGTAAAACTTGCCCATGGCCCCATTGCCCTCATGATTTGGAGTTTTAATTTTATTGTGGTTCTGGAGAAGAAGATTTTTGAAGATTTTTCTTATATATTCCTATGTAAAACTTGGGTCGGCCATTTTGGCCCCATGATGTCATGAATATATTACACTACCTGAGTGAATATTTAATATTTTTTAAAGATTTTTCCTATATATACCTAAAAACTATTTATTTTTGCCCCGGGGGTCATGATTTGAACAAATTTGAAAATTAAAAACAAAGAAGATTGATTTTTCCTATATATTCAAAAATTTGACATTTATACAACAAATTTGATAGTTTGATCCTGTCCCAGTGTTTTGGATTTTTAAAGATTTTTTCTATATATTCCTATTTTTAAAATTTTGGCCCCACCCTTGCCCCGGGGGTCATGATTTGAACAAATTTGAATCTACACTACCTGAGTGCTTCCTTACATGAGTTTCATCTTTCCTGGCCCAGCGGTTCTGGAGAAGATGATTTTTTAAAAATGCCATTAATTTTTAACAAATTCCTGCTCCCCTTGGAAAAGGGCGTGGCCCTTCATGAACAAGCTTGAATTCGCTTTATACTTTGTGCCAAGTTTTTGAACTCTTTCATTTTAAATCCAAATAAAAGGTTCAAAATAAGCATCATAGTCACAGAACGTCATAAAAAGTGGAACATTAAATACTTGCATCTAAATAAATTTAGTGCGTTTTAGTACATATGACATATAAATAGTTTTTTAAATCCCTTTCCATGTCTTTGAAAGATTTTACAAAGGATTAATGCAAGGAGTGATCCCGTGGAAAATATCGAGATAACGAATAGCATTCAAACTTAAAATTCTATTAAACTATACAATATTGGAGCAGTGCAATCATGGAACTCCAACACATCAGAGGTGGAATCAGGCGCCATGAAGGAGTTATATCAACAACTGTCATAAAATCTTCAATAATAATCTAAAGCTTTTACTTGCTACAAAACTTAACATACTACAGATACATGTACTGAATCCATCATTTATATTAAATACATGTATATGAAGGGCTACAGTAATGTTTTTGATTTTGTTTATAGATAAGGTAAACACAAAAAGAATGGAATTCCAAAAAATGAAATTACTTAGATAAGTTCAATGCTACAACTCCAAACAAGACAAATTATAGCTAATTGGCAGTAAAGTAAACGTCATGGTGAACATAACATTCATGCTGTGCAGCGGAAAACTGAACATAACGTTGTGTTTATCTTAAAATATTTACATTTTCCAATTTTTTTCTCTGTAATAAAGCTACGAATAAGGTAATTGCTCTATAGCATATGAAGCGATTTGTTCATCACATGACAGAACTGCATTTTTTTTTCGCTGTATGTTGCTTAGAAACTCATCCGGAGGGGATGACAGAATCAAGGATGTTGGGAATATAAGAAATAACAGTCTGTGTGTGTATGTTTATTTTTCTATGAAAATGATCAAACAATTTGCTCGCGTGATTATATTTGCACATAAACGCTTTCGGCGTTTAAGCAATTTATCACTCAAGCAAATTGTTCGATCACATCATAAAACAAAAAAAACACACAATTATTTCTTAAATCTTACGACGTATTATATTTGAATATATAACAATGATATGTTATGTATTTAACTGTAAAATTTTGCTGATAATGTTCGAATATTGCTGACTTTACAGTACTTGTGAGTCGTGACATTACTTTTGGATCAACCTTCATAAATTCATAAAAATCATTATCTACTCTCTAACCTCATGAAAGAATGATATTTGAGAAGTTTTCTGCACATCTTTTTTTTATGCTTTACGAAAAATGTCGACAGATATCACAACTTTTTTACTCTTCAATTAACCTTGTCGTAAGCCATTTATCTACTGTCTAATAAATGTGTCTTTAACTGGGAAAACTCTTAGTCGCGGATGGTTTCAAAGTGAAGAATTACGAATCAAATATGTCACAAAAAATGCTGGTCTTGTCACCATTAATAGTGATGATCTTTTGACTTTAATCATTATGATGCTAGTTTTTGTTGAACCAGGATTCCGATGCCTTGAACTTTGATAAATCCAATAATATTGTTTAATCGCGTGATGGATTTGCCATCTTGTCCTATTTTTGCTTGAATGTACTGGGCGGTAATGCTGGACATTCAAGCCTAAGCACTGAATTAAAATCATATAGTCGTTCTATTATACTTTAGCTTTCTTATCTTGAATTTATCAAGATTCGGGTAATAATTCTCTCTCTCTCTCTCTCTCTCTCTCTCTCTCTCTCTCTCTCTCTCTCTCTCTCTCGTCTTTATAATAATTCGTCGATGTCCATCCACATTTATAAGGAAGCAAATTGCTGATTGAAATCATCAATCTATTTTTTTTAAAAAAATACTAGATCGGTCTTCTCAAAGTACAGTTTTCCTTAAACGGATGTCAGGTCATTCCACTATTTGAAGTCTTCAATATATATTTGCGATTCAAAGCCCTATCCCTAACAAAAAATACTATTGTATACTAAAGTTAACTATAGTTTACTACAGTTAGCTATAATTGACAATAGTAAATCATAATTCCAAATTTTCACCATAGTAAATCAGAGTTCCAAAGTTTTCACCATTATGATGGTTCCAAAGTTTTCACCATAGTAAATCAAAGTTTCAAAGTTTTCACCATAGTAAATCAAAGTTCCAAAGTTTTTAATAAAGTTATTCAAAGTTTTTGAACTTTTTAAATTACTTTAATAACTTATGTATCTTAATATAAGTTTTTTGATTATTGAATTGTTTTAAGGGGGTTGATCTTGGGTTAGCTTGGGTCTTTTTTGTGTTAATCTTAACTTAAATAAACAAAATAATTAATTCAAATGTAATACATACATTTAACGGTAGAAAAAAAAACAGGTTGACTGAAGTTGATGAAGCAAATATTTTAATTCTAAATGACGCAAATTTTATTTCATAGTATATTATGTTTTTCTCCATTAATAATACTTACGTTTAATCTGCACAACATTGAAATTATAATAAATAGATTTAGATAAACATTGCTTATTTATCGGCGCAAGAGACAACTTTTACATTAAAACTCATTTATTGTACATTATTCTTTTCGGGGACAGGTCGGGTTTTTAAAACGTTCTTTGAAGCTTTAATGAATATTTACCTTGAAATTTCATAAAATGCACAGAATGAAGAGCAAAAACATAATTTCAAGGGATTTATATTACTGAATCAAAGTTCCAAAGTTTTTACTAGAGTAAATCAAAGTTCCAAAGTCTTCTTTATAGTAAATCAAAGTTCAAAAGTATTAACTTTGGTACATATACTATAGTTAACTATAGTTAACTATAGTTTACTAAAGTATTTTTTTAGGTAAAAAATTATAGCATCTTTGTTTTTCATTGAGACGAACTATTAACCCTAACGCATTCAACTTTAACAGGTCGAGGAAACTACCTTATATGGATATTGTTGTCATTGCGCACTAAGGTGCTCACAACGAACAATGGTCCAATCCAGTGAATGAGCCGAAAAGCATGATGTTCTACTACATGTTTATTTTTACAACAAACACGTGGGATAGGGAAATTTAAGACGCAATTTCAAATGACTTCAGGAAAGTCAACTTACAATTTTTTGAAACGTGTTTGTGAAAAATACGAAGAATAGGTACTAATTAAGATGTCCCGTGCTCACATTAACAAACAAAGTCAGTTTTTCTTGTTAAATAGTACTTTTAAATACCACTCACAAAGTCTTTACAAGTAAATTTTTTAACTTGATATTCGTAAATTTGCCATGTGACTGGTTATATTAGTAATTGCTCAGTTATTTGTAGATTTTCAAAGTTAATGCATTCATATAAAGTGTTTAACTTGCACGGTTTTTTTTATTGTTTACCTATATACTAGTATTAATTCTCATGTGCATTGATCATAGAACTTGTACTGAGTAAAGTATATATGTTTCGGTTGTAAACAGTAACAATTCAACTTTAACAGGACACGTGAACTTGACTTTTCACTGACAATACAGCAATAACAAACGGACTTGTACAATTCAAATCATTGCTAATCATTTGTATGTAAATGTGAGCATGGGATTAGTAGATAATAATGTACATATTGTATTAATTGTGTAAAATGCTTTGAAAAATGCATCACGTATTTCCGAGAGCGATTTTAAAAATTGACCTTTTCGAAACACACATGTAGTATTTTTTGTAGTAACTCATAATGCAACTCATTGAGCTGATTGGTCGATTTGACAGTCACGTTGGTTCCTCACTTAACATGTAAATTTATTCCGACGTCACAGAAAATAGTTTCCTCGACCTGTTTAACTTAAAATAACAAAGATGGACATTCAAATCATGTTTATGATATGACCTTTTACAGAAGGATCTTCAAATATTCCTCGAATAGAAACGAATGTCGTGTTATAAAAATTTATTTCTAATGTATTGATATTTCAATTACCGGGTAAAATTAAATTTTTCATTTTAATATTTGTCTTATAGTAGATATTTTACACCCGTTATTTTTAACGGTCTACATTGTACATGTACAAAATGTTATAATTGATACAATGCATTGATGAGTTTGAGAATTCTCAGAGGAATAACATTACGAACTTTTATCACGCTTTGGTGTATTAAAAGATTATTTTGAGCTTAAAAAAACTATTAATTTATACTATTTTACTTTTTGTGAACATGTATGTGCCATTGTTGACACATGTATCAAAATGCGATCGCTTAAAAAGTATAATAAACAAACTAATTGTCTTGTCTGTAAACTGTTGTTTATTTCTTTGCATATATTTTGGCTGTCACTCTGTGGATCTTGCGCGCATCTGTGCTAATAACAACATGAAGGCATTTGCTCTTATTATAAATCCAAGTAAGTTTTCTCATTTACATAAACTTTCTATAAAACATGATCAAAAACAATGTATATTAACTTCCGATCTGATAAAATCTCGTTACTATTTCAAGATTTAGATTCTATAATACCAAAACAAGACATGCGTAAGTTATAAGTAATTTATTATATTCTTTATTTAAATTCAAAGACAATATTTTGAATTATTATGTAAAATGTGCATTTGCAAATGTTTTCTGTTATATAACACTGTTTAGGCAACGCATATCTATCACCGTATAAACACAAGCCTCTCGCTTTTTAAACGTTCGACGCAATATCTCAGTGACGTCATAAAGGGTAGGTGCGCCTTCAGTGAATCAAATTAATGCCGTTGAGATTTGAAAATCACATTTATATGTAAAAAATGCGAAATTTAAGAAATGTATTTTAAATCAGTCACAAGTGTAAGTATTAGTAAAAAGGTATCATTTTCGGGATATAGATACAAGTTGGTCAAGTGATCAAATTCCATAACACCCTGCGTGCTTTGTCATAGTTTGTGGTAAATTTTATCATTATCAACCCTTTTTTATATCCCGATTTTTTTAATTATGTCTTTTTTTAACTTGGAAATACGTGGAAAAAAAATAAAAGGGAGCTGTTTATGAAACAAAATTCGTTAATACTAAATTTACCAATCTTGATACACAATTATCAATTTTTTAACTCCATTGCACTGAAGGTTTAGACATCTAGCTTGAAATCTTGTGATAGCGCTGATGCACGAGCAATAGTAACGACGAAAAAACTGACCCCAGTAGAATATTAACCGGGGTTCATTCTTGTAGGTATAAATCGACTCCGTTCAATATTTTAAGGGATATATGGAGAGAGCAACAGTATTCAAGCTAAAAAGTCCATGAACCAATAAAAAATAGGAGCAGAGCTAACACAGACCTTCAAAACATCAGGGGTGAGACAAGGTGCCATGGAGGAAAGAGCATCTCCGTGCCTATTGGTCCTACTCGCTGTGTGCTCCTTGCCATGATCGGGATATAACGAAAAATCCGTTGTATATTCAGTGTGTAAATAATGAACTAAGAATAAGTATGAAAAACCTGTCAGCATTTGGCTCAATGATAAATTGTTTTTGTTGACAATGTCACTGTATAGACCATAGAACGTATGAAATGATGATTTTTGAACAAGACTGCTGAAATTCTTGTTTCTTCAATTAACTTGTTTGTCAATAATTTACTTAGTTTTAGGAATTGTACATATTACGAAAAGCATGCTTATATACTTCATTTTTTAAAAAAAAGTTATTGCTGTGGTATTGGAAAGTTGTTGATTTTAATTAACCGTTTATACTGTTAAACATTCTTTGCACAAAGAGTTCACTTGTAGTTAAATATTCTATATACTTCATTTTTTAAAAAAAGTTATTACTGTGGTATTGGAATTCATAAGGTCTTTCTTTGCTTGTAGTTTGGAACGAAAATATACGCAATTCTGAGAACAGGGAGCACTTTGATAACAATACCGGTATTCATAATCCCGTGTTTTGCTGCGTTTGGTTGTAGTTTGAACAGTTTTCCTACACACTTGAACCGTTATTTTTTCTTTCTTATTCTTTTTGTATGACAGGAAATGTAAATATGTTTTTCATTTCCTCTAGCTAAAAATTGTGTAAACTGCTCACACGAGCATAGAAGATAGGTGCTTAATAACAGTAAGTTTAATATCTTATTGTTTTATATCGAAAAATAACATGCAATTAATGCTTGATTTATTTTTCTTTTGTTTATATTATTTACGAATGGTAACATTCAAACTGAGAGACATATATCTTTCAATAATTATGTAATTATATACTATGTTGAAATAATTTTGATACACATGTGGACCCGTCGTATTTTTAAACAGAAAGATCTAAGATGGATATTAAATTGGATACTTTTGATCCAATTTGTGAGTACAAAGCTAGATTAATCTCTGAAGGTCAACGATTAGCGACAGATATCCTTCCGGCCAAGTTTGTTGAAGTGGATAAAATGTATCGCGAAATAAAAAATCTCAAGGTGTCTAAAACAAATTCTGAAAGAAAGGAAGAATTAAACATTGGAACAGTTTTAATAAACCGTTTTGGAAACAGTTCAACGAGAAGTAACTCTTCCTTGCGCCTGCAAGCATCAGAAATTGTTGAAAATGTCATAGGCTCAAATCAGGTTCTTTTGGAAGTAATAGAGAAACTGAAGCCCTATATTGATGACCTTGTCAATAGTTCATGTGATATAAAAATGTGGATTACTCTCTTGATTCCGAAAATTCAAGACGGAAATAATTTCGGGGTGTCTGTGCAAGAAGCAGTAATGGAAGAAGCCTCATGTATTGAACTGAAGGCAAAGTCTCTGAGAGAATCGGGAACGGATTATTTTTTCTACAGGGCAAGGATGATTTCTAAAATTATAAAATATCCAGAAATCAATGATTACAAAATGGCTGTCATAGAGTTTGATTCTGATGAGTTGCAAAATCAGATAAATCTTTGTCGCTTTATGCGAAATGCGTATGTAAAACTTCACGATCTTGTGACAAAAAATTTAGATAAAATTCAGAATCCCCGATCCGACCATGGAAATGAACTGTACTGAATATCAATGCAAATAAATAATCTTTTCTTTGTTTTTGAAGAAAGCAATACCGATCCCCTTTGCAAGCAAGAAATATGTTTTTGTAATTATCACATTTTTCTTCATGTAGGAAAGGATTTTTTTATTGATACGTTTAGAGTGAAACTATTTGTATCGACAATACATTGTGGAATTGGAGATAACTCCTTGTTCAATAAGAAAATTGATTCTAACGAAAACAGAGGAATTCTAGATTATCTTTCTTATACAGGCCTTTCTTCTCCATTTATTTTGTCTGTTCTTTTTCTGTATTTTGTTGAAAGACATTTTGATCTCAGCATAATTATCCAAATTATTTTTCTAAGGTTCATAAGTAATAACTGTAATATATACGCATTATACAATATAATTATGTTAAGAATAATAAAAAAAATCCTTACTTTACTTTTTGTTGTTTTCGAATTAAAAATATTTATATCCTCTTATGAACACAACTCTCTCCAATTTAGCGTTCTTTTTCAATGGAATACGGAAGTCCTGAAGGGAGATTGACTTATTGCTTAGTTGTTATGACATAGTTCTAATTTTTAACCTTTGTTATTTTAAATTTGTTGTAGCACGTTTACTAACCACCACCACCCCTAAAAAGTGACGTAAAAGATGAAAGCTACGTGTAATTTTAGAAAGAAGAAAGTAACATGTTGTCTTTAAATTTATTACTATAGACAAGATTAACAAAGTAGTTATGTTAATGTGTTCAATGAGTATGAAAAATAAAAATTACAAATAAGAATTAACTAGTAACTATTAAGTATCAAGAAATAAAAAATAAGAATTAAGAAGTAAAAAATTAAGTTACTCAGAAAAAGCTCTTCAAGATATCAACAGATACGAATTTAGTAGTCACATCTGTACTGCAAATTGAACAACACAATAAATCAACCAAAAAACACAGTTAACAAGGACTAAACTATAAGCATTTTAATTATAAACATAAACCAAGCGAACAGGTTCTCCATAGCTCGTTAAACGTAGTTTTTATTAGCAACAAAAAATCGTAATAAATGAGTCAAACAAATAAGTCACAACAAATAATTCTTAATATTTACATTTACCGTGTTTTTCTAGTAAGCTAACAGTGAAATTGATTTGAATACCATTTTGGTGTGTACTCTCACGGAGAAACGTGCGCTAACGTGACATCACATTGAAGATACAGAGAAGTTAGAAAAATACAACAAAATAGGGCAGCGAGAAATTCAAATACTGAGTATATGTTTGATGCTTTAAAACATGGAAAATGTAAATATAAGGAATGTTTTTAAGTTTAGTGTGAATTATTGGTGTGTGAATCACACAGGCTTGCACTTAGGCATATTTTCATCAAGCGCTAGCGCGCTTTTTGAAAAATGCCTACGTGACACGTCTGTGTGATTCACATACCAATAAAACACACAAAACTTAAAAACATTCCTTAAATAAATAAGTCATATAAAAAGTAAGTTCATGTTCCCCCAGGGCTTCCGTAATGGAACACTAGGAATAGTTGGGAATATCTTTAGAAAATGGAAGGTGTAGACCACTCCCTTTTTTTTATCAATAAGAATGTTACTAACATTCAATTTTTCAAAAATGAAGTTCACGTGTGTTTGCTAAAATTTAGCGATTTAAGTTTTTGAATACGATGGTATTATTTCTGGCTGAATATTCTTTTAGCGCCCGTTGCAAAATCAAACTACCGTTAAAGTACAGATTTAAGCTAAATGTCTTGCAGAAACACACATTAGAATAAATAAATGACAAAGCAAATAAAATATGTCAACACATAGTACACATGTATACATAATTGACAGTACCAAACACACTTAAACACAATAGGTAATAATAGAAAGAAACACATATAGCAGAAACCATCATAAAATCAGAATTTCGGTGAGATATGTATGGTACAAAAATATATAGTAAACAAAATACGTATTTCAGAACTTGAAAGTGTCAAAATAATTTCCTTTTTATTCATTTTTAAGAATGATTATGAAAATATAGAGGTATTTCAAATTAAAAAACATTTTTAATATCTTTGATGAAGGCAGTTGCCATAGGTTTGCGGGGGAGACATTAGTTTTCATTTTCAACTTACGGGTGAGAATTAAACTGCCCTAGGTGGTATATATCAAAATTATGTCATCAGATTGCTTGATCTTTTATAAACCTAACTTTTTTTTTAATTTACAATTTTTTATTAGGACAATGCATATATTTAACACAGTAGCAATTCCATTTTTTGCAAATGACTGAGGTTCCTTGAACGTGAAAAACAGTTTTTTTCAGTTTTTAATTTAATCCTCTGAGCCAAAAGGGGTTTGAAATTGCATTTATCAGATACCATTTAACTTCATCTTTATCTTTTTTCATTTTAAAAAAAGATTTTTTTTTTCTAAAGCTCTTGCTTCACACAGAAGTATATTGGTAAAGAGACCTGTTGATATGAATAAAATATATTGAATTTTTACATTTAATAATTTATACATATTCTGACAAAGATGTTTTTATCCGCAAATAAAATTATGATCCAAAATATTAGCAGATCCCAAAAAAGAAAAAAAATTATAAATTTATTTTTAAAAAAAATTGTAAATTGTCAATCGTCTACAAATTTCCATATTCGAAGAGAGAGTCCATTCGTACATATCCTTTGTCCATGGATTTTATAAAATATTTCCTCATTGCATAGGCTTTAAGTTTTAACTCCAATACCTGTTAAAAAA
Organism: Saccostrea cuccullata; assembly: GCF_032062105.1. Taxonomy (NCBI): domain Eukaryota; kingdom Metazoa; phylum Mollusca; class Bivalvia; order Ostreida; family Ostreidae; genus Saccostrea; species Saccostrea cuccullata. The sequence goes on along the minus strand of NW_026918900.1, from coordinate 605,631 downwards.
AATGAAAAAATTGCAAAAGTACATGAAGAATGGATATCGATTTATTTCACTTTGATTGATTGACTGAATGATAGATATATTTTTTTTTACTTCCCATTCGCGTATATTTTTCACTCATTTAGAGAGGAGTCACCGTATACCAGTGAAGGGCTTCAAATATAAAGAGACGTCACTATATACCGATGAAGGACTTCAAATTGTGAGACCTAAACAGCCAACGCATACCCTGTCTAGACCTCGGTTATATTTATCTCATTCGATTGATCGATTGATTGTTTGTTGTTTTACGTCACTTTTGAGAATTTTTCACTCATATAGAAACGTCACCATTTACCGGTGAAGGGCTTCAAATTTTGACCTTTACACAGCACTCAGAGCCATTGAGCAGTGAGGGGTCTTTATCGTGCCAACGCCTGCCGTAACACGGGATATCGGTTTTTAAAGTCTCATCCGAAGGACCCGCAACTTTCACTTCAAGTGCCGAGCGCATGGCGAAGGAACAGTTGCTACCAATTTTTTATAGACTATAGGTCAGTTGCGGCCGAGATTTCAACTCACGACCTCCCGATCAAAGAGCGAGGATCTCATTCGTAAAGCTTGTTATTTTTCATGCTAATGCTGGGGTTCGGCATAGAAAGTCTCTACCTTTGTATACCTCTTTAAATTGACAGGGTGTGGTGAAGGAGAATCGAATCCAGACCTCTCGGTCTCTTTTTCGTCTTTTATTAGATCTCTCGATCTCAAAGCGAACGTGTCATCACTATTCTAAAGATACTTTTGATTTGAAAATTGTTCTTTTTTTAATTGTGAAATCAAACAACAAAAGTGACACTTCATGACCTAATGGTAATTTAGTCAATAACTGTTTTATTCCAGAAGATGTCGCTTGCGTAGCGAAGTCGTTTAAACTCCAAAGTATGGAGTTGATTCATTCGTCGCTGGTTTTGAATTTGAATATCACTGTTTAACATGCTGGACTGTTTCTACGAAAGAGACAGTATAAACTGAGGTCCCATGTCGCAGAAGTTGCTTGAATGAGAAAGATTCCCCACTGCTCAAAGGACCGACGTCTAAAAATAGAGTGCTAATCTAAATATTCAGTCCTCGACGGAAATGTTGTTGCGTCTCAATAAGAGTGAAAAGCTATCGAAAGTACGTTAAACAAACAAACAAACAGAAAAGTTATTTTCCCTTCTCGTACGAATTGATTTTCCCTGTATTTCGAATTATCAACAACCTTGCATCTTTATACAAAGATATCTATGACGTAAAATCTACGTGTGTTTGACGTCAAAAAGAGAAGTTTTAACGGGAATATATTTATAAGTACTTCAGAGGAATAACATAACATAACTCGAAAGGAGCAGGGATACATCTTTATATTTTATTATTACAATTTAAAATTATTAACTTTAGCAAAAAATGAAATAGATTCCCCTCCACACAATTTTTGTTATCTCTGTGAAAGAAAATACATGTGTCTTTCTAAAAAAAATTTTAAATACAAAACAAAAATTAGTGTAATGACTTTATCATAAAAATTAATTTAAGATATTAGATAAGACATATTCATGTTACCTGAAGTTTGATATCCATCAGTCGAAAAATTGTTTCCAACTCGATATGGCTTCTAAGCACACGTAGAAATACAGAACTATTGTGTCTCATCATCTTCTGAGGCCCAATCAATCGTTTTGTATGTGTCTTTTTACTCGTTTTTGAGAACCTATGATATAAATAAAGAGATTTTGAAAAGGAAAGCGTGTTTGTTGTACCTGTATGGAGATATCACAATAGCACAGCCTTAATAGAATTATCACTTAAAATTCTCTGTATTCTTGCTTCTTCGACCTACTGATTAATGAATATTTGACAAAAAAAAGAGAGAAAGGTTGTCCATTTGAATTCATATTTTGAAAAAAAAGCACATAGAATTCATGTTTTAGAAGACCAAAAATTTCCAGATTTATTCCCACAAAAACATCGAGGTTTTTTGAAACTTCTATGAATGTACATGTATGTCTCTAGGAAAAGCAATAAACAACATATCCTGGTAGTAAAAAATAATTGACATTGTCAAGAAAACTCCTAAAATGAATAAAAAGTTAAGGTGAAGATAGCAAATGTGGATCAACCTCATAAATACGAAAGATAGTCGGGGGAGAATAAAGACAAAATCAAATCGATCATTATGGCGAAATACGTGTGTTACTGCATATCTGACAAATTTGGCCTTCCTTAACATCATACATGTACTTCTTTTTACAATTAATCCAAATGCTAATAACCTTGACTTTGTACGAAATCTCACATGATGTCTAGTATGAAGTCAGTACCATGCAAACGGAAAGGATAAGAAACCAAAATGGCCTTGTTTTTTTTCAATTTACACACAGAAAATTAATCATCCTGGAATCGGATTAGAGATTCAAAAAAGATCGATCTTATAAGAGGATCTTAAATGCAGTTTAATTTATTGAGACAGAAGATCTTCTTTATCATTTATAACTGATACCAAAAATGAATAAGAGTTTTATAAATAATTTACGTTTATTATGTATATTACAAAAAGGAAGATTGCATGATAAGACAAGCATATCTCTTTTTGTGATTTTTTTTCATTCACTGACAGTAAAATTTTCACCGTTTTCATTTTGAAGCGAATTACATTAACTTTAAATTAAAGGTTAACCTAAGATTATTATTTGATATATTTTTTGTCAAACACGTTGGTTCGATTTTGCATTTAAGATTTGCCTTTTCATAATAATTTTTTATTCGCATTGTGAATAAAGCAATGGACTTACTTAGAATTTCCTTTCCAAAGTCTTGGAACTCTATGAGGAAGGTTCGTCTTGTTTCTCCTGTAGATACGAAATCCTAGAATGAAAACATTATATGTGACTGGAAATAAATTTAAAAACCATAAAAAGAAATATAAAGCTAGCTTTCATTTTTTTCTCGAATTGTCTTTTTTTTCTTGTGTTTTTGTTTAATGTGATTTAAGTTTGGTTTTTGACCACGAAAATTATTATTGTTAAAAAAAATAGCTGGTAATAGTATCTTACTTAAAGGACAAAGAAATCTGCAAAAGAAAATCTTTAATAATATTTAGGAATATCTCCTTTTCTTCTTTTTTTCCTTTGCAATAAATATTCTATTCATTTTTATCATTTCAAAATAATATGATTTCTAAATATTTTATTCGTTTTATACCTTATGTTCTAGCAATATGTACCTACCTCCATTAAATTTATTTTTTCTTTTGGTCACTTTACTTCCATTAATTTTTACTGGATTTTTCTGTGCCGACTCCAGACCATTGTTTTGGTTTTCCTGTCAATATCAATAACATTAAATCAAAGTATACCGTTCATAAAAAAAATCCTTAACAATGATAAAACTGTAAGAATGCAAATCATTTTTTTAATTAGTAACTTTTTGACGGAATGGAATAACACAAACAGTGTATATTCTTATCCTCAAGATCTTTTTTCCCATTCAAATACGAACTTCAGCTTTTTTACATTAAGGAATTTGCTTTGAATGTTGATTCCTAAGACTTCCTAATAATTTTCCGTGTAAAATGCAGTTTTTGTCTGAAACTCAATTTTATTATCAAATTAAAATATGAAAAAAATATGCACTAAAAGAACTTTTCATTTACAAAATTTAAAAGTAATTAGCACTCATTCCTCTAGTAAAGTCAAGCAGGCAAGATTTCAATTATCAATCGATTTGAATAGAAAACTATCAATAAGAATATCAGATAATCTCTCTAAATAGCTATGTTCACAATGTAGTATTGAATTGAATTTATTTTTTTTTAATTTGTTATTGTGTTTGGAGTTTAGAGAACGAAGATATACTAATGTTAGTACATGTATTTTTTTTTTAATGTATTCAAATTTCATAGTTAATTATTATTTTCCTATTTAAAGCAATTATTTGTGAAAAAGGATATTTTATATTATAAAAAGGAGAAATATATCATTATGTGCTAGTTTAACTAAAAAAAAAAGATTTTGTAGACAATTTAGTTCATAGAATTGCAAACAAAAGAACCTTTAAGTTATATTCAAGTGAAATTAAAATTTTAAGAGCAAAACAAAAGCCTTCAAGACTACAAGACAAATTAATTTTCTAAAAGTGGTCTTTCATTTTCTGGAGTCATGTGAGACAGGACAGTTAATGTACTCTTTACTGAAATACCATTCTTAGTAATGAGAGTGCGTAACGTGGCAGGCAATGTATTCCTGACAAGTACTGTATACATTAAAATACTACAGCGCTTATCTGAATGAAACATCTTCTATTGAAGCCTTCAAGTTACAGTCAATGAATTCAACAATTTCAAATACATTGTAATTATATTCTGAAGCTCAATGACAAGTTTGCATTCCAGCCTTCTTTTTCTTTAAAGAAATTAAATGATATACAATTGATTTTTTTATTCGACAAATTAAATTTGATGTAAATAGGTGATTTATAGTACATAATAATAATCTATATGTAAGTGTAGATACAAAATGCATTTTGTGTTACTATTTCCAAATTATTTTAAAATTGAAATTTTGAATTAAGATTTTGTCTTTGTTCATAATCAGGAAGCCATCCACTCTTCAAACAATTTAATATTCTCAGAGTTATCATTTGTTTTCTTCTGTAAAGCTTAAACAAATTAAAAATTCCCATATAGATTATATTTTTGCAATGGAAGTAAAAATGTCATCAGATTCAATAATTTTGAAAGTCGGATGTGTAATTTTGTCAATGTATATAATTTGCTCTCTTCCCTTAATTAATTCTTCAAAGGATCAAATGAAAAAAAAAATCAATGAAATTTATTTTTAAGAATCTTTTTTGCTAAACTAGATTATTTCAATTATAAATTTTATAAACTAAGGAACATTTTCCGAAACAGTATAATTTTTTTAAAGAAAGAAATAATTATTAAAATCATGTATTGAATAATTTTAAATCAATACATTGTCAATTTCATAAACAAAAATTAAATTCTTGTAATAAATATTTTACTTCTAAAAGTACAAACCATATCTGGTAGGTATGATGCAACCACGCAGTCCTTCAAAATTCCTTTATATCAAACGATATAATATTATAATAGTATTTTATTCCGGGTTATTATAAATATGCTTACTTTTGTGAAGCAATATTTATAAGTGTTTTCTGGTTGGTACGCTTCCAATAATGAGAGTCGTTCAGTAAACGCGCAGTTTGATAAAGAGGGAAAGGCTGACTGATTTTTTGCTGGAGAATTCACTTTCTCGAAGGTTATAGCTCTGTGAAAACGTCAGACACATATGTAAATTAAATCTCTGAAAAACAGGTATCTGAACCAGTTTTTATAAATTTGAAGATTTTACTTTTTTAAACATTTATTAATAAACATGTAGGTATATTATTTAGAATTAATTTTGCCAACATCAAGTTGTTTCTGTGCATTTTGAAGGAATAATAAAGAATTGAGTAATTTGAGGAGCGCAATAATTACGTTTTTGTTGGGTTTATTTATTTTCTTGTCGAGGTTTCAATAAGAATTGTCATAATGAAAATCAGTATTGACATACATGTATCTCATTACATGATTTATGATCATACTCTATATTATGCAGTGGTTTCCTCCTATATTTTCTAAGGCAATGAATGTGGAGATGTTTTTAATTTCCTTTTGTAAAAAATAGAATTGGGTTTAGTGTATATGGGTGTGTAAATTAAAAAATAAGACTTTATAAAAGTTTAATAAAGAAAATTTATATATTTTGGTTTAATAACAAACTAATCATTTGTCTGAGACAAAAAAAAAACTGACAAAGATAATCAAATCTATAATAATTAGCCTCTATCAGTATCATAAATAATATAACAAAGAAAGAACGTTTTACGAACAATCGGCATAGGAAACGGACCTCCAGAAAATAAATAGGTCGGATTAGAAGGATGAAAATGAAAGAGATATTAGGGGAGAGGTGTTTCTCAAAACTTTTTCACAACTTTACTTGAAGTGATAATCGTGTAATTTGATTAGCAGGTTTAGATGTATTTCTTATATTGCCCACCAAATAGAAATTTGAACAAATAAATGATGTGCTATTTTTAATAGTTGCCGAGAAAAGAATATCAAAAGCAGAGCAGGGTTAACGTTATTTAAAATAGTTTTTGTATTTAATGCCACAAAATATGAAATTTACCCTAATTTTGTTTTTGTTTTTTTTTTTAATGATGCATTTAGATTGATAGTCCATATTTAAAAAAAAATTAATGTCTTTGAAAACCATAAATTCCATTCAATTGATAAATAACGATATGTTATTTACAGTTAAAAGCGTAATAAATCCTTTTATTATTAGGTGGTAAAAAATGTGAAAGCCGAAGATAAATCAAGCTGGTTATAAATATCCTTAAACAGATTAACTTCTTTTCGAATAATCTTGGTTTCATCCTATCATTAGCATATTAAATGTTAATAAGAAATGTGATTTAGAGACCTTTAGCTGTCGTGCAAGGGAAACATGTGATGTCAGGTGACCCAATCTCTGGTAGGAAGGTCGTCTTTGTAAATATGGAATAAACGATAAATATCTACCAAAGTAAGTTGAAGAAAAGCCATACTAATCAAGTTTGTCAGAAATTCAAAATTAAACTTTATCAAGGAACTTTGAAATGCAAAAAAAAAAAACAACTTTTTTAAAAAAAAAAGAAAGGGTAACAATGAAAAGAAACAGGAAAGTTATCAAACTGTGATTAGTTTACAATTTTTGCTTATTTTATAAAATACATGCTTACTCTGAGTTTTAGTTTTTTTCATGATTTAAATATTTCTTTGAAATCTTTTAAAGTCAATTTTTTTTTATTTTGTAAGTACATAAGATATAGTTCCATTGCATCAGTTCACATGATTTTTAATAACCCCTTCGTAATTGAGACATTTCCCAGCGAGCTTTCCGTTGAAGTGAACCGTACAATAACAGCGATACAAAACACGTTTTGTGATATCTTCTTCCCTAACAAAATTTACTGAAGTTTTTACTATCGTATACGTAAGTTAACTAAAGTAAAAAACTTCGGTATAATAAAAATATCTATTCAAGATTTCAAAGTTTAAAAATAAAATCTCTTAAATTCTATCACAGTGATGTAAAATTTGAGAAATTTGAAAATATTATATGAATATAAAATTTGAAAGTTCTACCTAATACAAAAATGGTCATGCATGAATCAGTTGAGAACAAAAAATATAACTATCTGAAACCCATAGTAAAAATACTATGGAAAATATTGTGAAAACTCTTATTACTACTTACTCTTATTACTACTATAAATGTAAAAAAAAAAAAAGTGATACTATAGTTAACTACAGCTAATAAAAGTTAGAATTAGGTGGGTTTTTTCTTGTTTGTTTTTTTTTGGGGGGGGGGGGGGTTGGGGTTTTTTGTTTGGTTTTGTTTTGTTTTGTTTTTTTTTTTTTTTTTTTTTTTTTTTTGTTAAGATTGTACATCTGAGCAGAAACAGTACAACAACTTCTAGTATACAATATATTGGCGACACATTTATTTAGGAATGACGGGAAACTGTATTCCTATCTTAAATGAAATAAAACTACAGTATAATCATTAAAATTGCATAAAAAGCTGTTAGTGTTTAATCAAAATTTGAGGTCAATTTAGGGTAGAATTCTAAGATTTTACAACGTAAGGTTACCAAAAGCGGATCAAAAACTGAAGAAAGAAAAAGTTGTGGGAAGTTCACAAATGTTTCTTTGAGGGTAGGTTCATTATCAGTCTTCAAAAATGCGCGTGATCCTCATAATGTACAGCTAGGAAAAACATTATACATGTATCAGAAAACATTACATAATTATACATTAATATAAATTGATAAATTCCTGCATGTCTACCTTTCTCAGTATTTCAGTAACAACTAATTTTTATCAACTTTCTACAAAAGAATCATCTGATTGCTTGAGCGATGTATGTATGTACCTTAACGTACATGTAAGTTAGCTATAGTGAGATCTTAATAAAGGTCATGCCACAACTTATTAGAATACTCGTTTCAGATCCAGAGTGGGGTGCGACTCGACCTATCGCTCTGGTTTTAAGTGTCTTATTTTTATTAATTTGATTCTTGTTAGAAAACGAAACATGCCCTCCTTAAAATGGTCTCAAACTGTATAGATTATAAAGTATTTTACAAACCACTTAGCTGATCAACTTTAAATGATATACTTGTTATTTAATGCAATGTATAAAATTAACCGGTGCTAAAAATACTAAGTATAAACTGTAACAGGAGATGATTGCATTATGTAATAATGTTCTTGCAATTTGACGCGGCGCTACCTTACCTACACCATCGCTCAACACAAAGACACATAAAAAATAACTTATGTTATAAAACCAGATACCTATTATGTAGTCAATTATATCAACTGTCAAATAAATAACTGTATTTATGTGCTGTCTCTGCACGTATCTTCTTTTTATGGTGTACGAGGTATACATGTACTTATGTACGAGACTGTTCTGCATGCTATAACGTTACGTTTAAATTGTAAATCAAGGCGAGCTTATGTCATAAAAAAGGTATCAAAAAATAAGGTTTAAAATCAAAATTTAGACAATTTTATACAAAGAGCAAGAGCCACCTCGTGCCTTATTTGGCCCTGAGAATTTCTGAAAAATCAAAAACCGCTCTGTTTCTGTTGCAAATGCAGTATTTATCACTTGGAGTGTTAGTGTCCACGTATCTATTAATCATGACGTAATTTTCCCTCTAGTGAATACATTATGACGTCATAAAATGCGTTATTTTCCTCATGTCCTGTAAATTCCTTTGAAAATAACTTGAAGTTTTTTTTCAATATTTCAAATAGAACACAACCTCTTATCCAGAATATGCAAATACATAATGAATGATCTGTTTCTGAAGATCAAAAAACATGTTTTATTTTTGGATCGTGGGCTGTACTCATATTTTAATTCTTTGCTGGAGGTAGTCTAATATGCATGTTTTCTGCAAATTTCAAGAACATTCCAACTTTCAAAGCCTGTTTTCCAATATCTGGATTCTCAAAAAGAAATAATTTTATTACAGGAAATTAAAGCACCAAATGTCTACTTTATTTTGATGTATGAAATGAGAAAGAGGTTAATAGTTAATCAATTAATATAAGTACAGGGCCATTTTATGCATAAAGTGAACCTAGCTCTTTCTTGTTTATAATTACAGCTTGTCGTTATGTCGTTAGGTCCAATGTTGGTTGAATTTCTTCACTTATCTTATTATTTAGCAAATATATCTTCATACTGAATAACTATTATCTTCGTTACTAATTTTACCGGTACCCTATCAAGACAAAAGTCTCAGTTTGGTCGTTTGACTCGTGTCCAGTTGACAAGGGTCGCTTTTTTCTCCCTGACACCTGACCCCAAAACCTGATATGTTTTCAGGTATCTGTGTTTGTTCTGTTCTGTTCTGATTTTGTTTATACTAAATTGGATATTTATTTGGGTTGGCTACATATACTTGAAATAAGATGCAATTAACAAAGTAAATAATCTCCTTTCTCCTAATCTCAGCAAAGAACTATATGCGGTATATTGCATATGTTTGCCCCCACAAAAGTCAAATTTTGAAAACTTCCTGAAATGTGCTGAATTCAATAAATTGTACGAGAAATATAAGTTAACAGAAAATATTATAGTTCCAATTTGAGCAGTGTATTTACAATTTCTGTTTTTATGATGTCACAATTATATCAACTGTCAAATAAATAACTGTATTTATTTTATATCCTTTTTATGGTGTAAGAGGACAAAATGTTACGACAAAATTTCAACAATTTAAAATCAAAATTTAAAATTTTATACAAAGAGCAAGAGCCACTGTGTGTTGACAGGAACAATATTGACATATTTCATTGATATTATCATTTCTACACATTATATCAAAATATTTATCCTGAACACACATGTTTTATTTTTGGATCGGTGACTTTTTATTTAAAATATCGTTTTCGAAATTTGTACATTTTTCAAAGCCTGTTTTCCAAATTCATTAAAAAACTGAAATTTAAGCACCAAGTGTCATATTTGTGTAAGAAATCATTACGTTAATCAGTTAATATAAGACGTCATTACTTATGAAATTATTCAGTGCTTTGAAATGTTGGTTGAATTTCTTCAGCATATATCTCCCCTTTTTAAGGACTTAATTAAATATTACTCCATCAAAGTTTGATTTTTTGGGAGGCAAATGTATTTATTTGGTTAATACCGCATATAATTAACAAAGTAATCTTTTATGCAAATTTTATGGGTGTTATGTTTGCCAAAAATAAAACATGAATCACTGAGTCGAACTTTAAAGAAAGGTGAAGATAACGAATAGAAATTAAGCTAATAAAATCTACAAACAATACAAATTTCTGAATAAGGCAATATGTAACAAAAACCATTTACTCCAATCCAGAAATTCCAGAGTAAATTTCAGGTGACTTGCAGGAGTAATTATCGTCCGCTGCCGACAGGGCACACACAATTATTATCACATCCGTAGAATTCACAAGATGTTAAAATTAAATATGGAAGTTTAAAGTCATTTGTTTTAATTTATTTGTCAGTTACCCTATCAAAATTGTTCGTACTCAGAATACATGCTCTTGAGTAGCAAACAGATTTAGTAGACGTAATATAGACATGCATGCAGGTTTGTGAGGAAGATTACTAGTACGTATTACATATATACAAAAAAAAATTGACGATGGAAAATCTAAATGATGTCGTTTGTCATGCACTTAAGTAATTCTTGTAAGTTTTTCCATGTCTTCTACAGTCATTAAATAATCCAAATCTGATAAAGATGAGGCAAAGTTTGGAGAGATTATTATTTCAATTTTACTGGAAATTATTGAGTCGACACATAGATGAATGTAATTATTGTTAATTTATCAAACGTCATTGAAATATAAGAACGTACAGTTGAATGCCACAAGAGAATTATGTTCTAAGTAAAAGTGTTTGAATGAATTCTTTTCCATAGGAATATTAAAGCAGGTCGGTTGATAAAGGAGCACACTTTTTGCTAATTGAAATTCCAACGAATAAATATACGGTTTCGTGTCAAGTATTTGGCAATTTTTTTTTTATTTATTTACCGAATAATGCACGGTCTTTCTCATGTGCTTCAACAGGTTTGTGTTTTATATACTCCCTTCCTAATGAGTATATTGTTTCAACATTTGGGGAATTAATTACGACTTGTTATCTAAGCATTGTTTTTAATGTTTTTTTTTTCTAAAGAATATACCACATTAGTTTATCTAGTATATATATATCTAAGTAAATATACCTTTAGCAATGAAGAAAACTTTAGTTAAGTTTTTTTTTTTTTGGAACAATCACTCATTATCATCAATTATTCCACATTTCAGGATATAAATCATTGACCGAAATTTCCTCGTTAAATTTCATTGTTGACGAAAAAAAAAATGTTCTGTTACTCGACATAAATAAATGCTGCATTTTTAAAAAGGAAAAAAGTTTGATTCTCTTTTCTAAGGAAGATAGCTTCATATCTAGCGTGTTTCTCATTCTGTAGATAAACAAATTACACTAAAATGCAATATTTGCAACTTTAAACTATTTCACTTAAATAAAATGTTTTGTAACTAAATGAGGCAAAGAACTATATGCGGTATATTGCATATATTTGCCCCCACAAAAGTCAAATTTTGAAAACTTTCTGAAATGTGCAGAATTTAATAAATTGTATGAGAAATATAAATTAACAGAAAATATTATAGTGTCAAAGCAGTGTATTCACAATTCTTGTTTTTATGACATCACAAACTAGTCGGATTTTATATCCTTTTTCAGAAAGAGGACAAAATGGACAAAATTTCAACAATTTTAGCTTTAAAATTTATAGAGTGCAAGTTTGTTCAGGAACAATATTGACATATTTCATTGATATTATCATTCTACACATTATATCAAAATATTGATCCTGAACACACATTTTTTACTCAAAATATCGCGAAATATGTGCATTTTTCTGTAAAATTCATAAAAAACTGAAATTTACGTCATGTTTGTTACGTCATTACGTACATATGGCGTCCTTACTTATGAAAATATTCAGTGCTTTGAAGTCAGCATATACTCCCCTGTTTAAGAACTTAATTAAATATATCTCCGTCAAAGTTTGATTTTGGGGGGCAAATATTGGTTATTACCAAATAAAGTTCTTTGTTTTTTTTTTTCGGAAAGACCAAATCATATTAAGGTATCCGATCCATAATAGCCTCAGATTCAATGAATTTGAACAGATTTATATCAATTGGGTGAATACTCAGAATATGTAAACATAATCTTCGTGCTTTAATCTCATTATGTAAGAAAGGAAAGTGTCCTAATTTTTTACCTTGATCCGTCCTTGAAGAGATATCCCCCTTTCCTTTTAATCAATAAAATTTACTTTTTATAAAAGCCATCTGGTGAAAAATTATCTTTTTAATCGTTTTTCTATTCTTAATAATAATATGTATCTTTCCATCAAAGCATTTATATCTTTTTCTTTTTTTTCTTTTTTTTTTATATTCATACTGTTTAAAATTTTGTTTTTAAAAATATGCTTTTTCCCATAGACTTCAATGCATTTTAATCAAGTAATTACTCCTCGGATAAATTTTGAAAATTTCTCCTGGTAAATCCTTTTCTACTCTAAACTGTTTTGAATTAGTTTCAGAGTATTTAATACAGGATGGATATTTAAGGTTAGAAAATTATGTCCTTTTATGGATCGGATACCTTAAGGTTTATATCTCTAATAATGACAATTTTGGGGAAAAAAATATTGGGAAAAATCAATAGAAAAGCATGGGTGATTATTTATTGTAATAATTCTTTATTATGCAGATGCCGAATTTAATTGGTACAAATGTCTCGTGACGCATTGCATATACTTTGTAAATCAATATGCAAGAGGTTTTTCCATCTTTTTTCTTAAGAGAGATTTTTTTATTCTAGTTTTAAGACATTGGAATACATGTAAGTCAAATGGTTGGACATGTGCTGAATTAACGTGATCATATGACCTAAGTTAAAACCTCAAATGTAAAAATAAGACCAATTTGTTCTTTGTTAATGAGTAATTTATAGTCTATGACATCATTTAATTCTGAAAACAAAATGTTAAAGTCGTAAAAGGCATATTTTGATAAGTTAAGACTAACTAAAATTAAAAAGATCACAGGACTTTCCTGAAAATTACACAATTCAAATCAATCGCGTTTCATAGATATCAGAGATTTGAAACAATAATCGATTTATTTCCAACTCGGATAAAAAATATCAGACTTAGTTTAAAGTCAATTTAACTATAGAAACATGGGGATATTTAAGTTCAAAATCAGTGAAAAATTTGATTTGAAAGTTATTAACAAATATCATGTTTATCTATACTTAATCTCGTACTTTTAATTTTTTTAGCTCAGATGCGCCACATATAGCTTTAAATTCCTCCTATACTGAAATACATGTATACTAGAAGAAACTATATTGTTTTCCAATTTTTTGTACTGCATTTTGTAATTTTTTTTTATTTATTTATTTTATATGTAGAAGGTTGTCGTCGATTTTAATCAATTTTCACTCCAACTGTCGATTCCAACTAACTAATTACATGCAATGTCATGTACTTATCACTGAATAAGTTTGAAATATCTTGCAGTAGTTTTTTTACTTCAAAGTTGACTTCAGTGTGAATTGACTATCGGCTATGATATCAATATGTTTGAAAATCCACGGCTGATTACGCTTTTTCCTCTCTCCGAAGTTGAGCTTCGTGTGTTTGACTATCGGCTATGATATCAATATGTGTGTGTAACTCTTTTTTTCAATTTTGAACAAAAGCGTTGATATGAATTTGCTTAATTGATATTTAAAAAAGTAAAGGAATTTTGTTTAACGGGGGACGTTTTGAAACTGTTTTCCATTGATTTCGATTGTAAACAAACAAAATTTCCACATTATATCTTGTTCTCTTTGCTTTTAAAAAGGTGATTATGTTTTGTTAAAAAAAAACAATCCTGTTCCCTACTCAATATATTCAAAATTTGAGGTGCTATAATGTCTCCTTGATTCGATATACCTTGATTTATGTCACTTAGGAATTAAATTTTACATGAAATTCTATTTTACCATTATTTTATACATCGTGTATAAATTAATTGCGAAATTATTTTGTTTAAAAAAATCTGAATGTATTAAAATTTAGCTTAACGTATTCTTGAAGCTTACAGTAAAAGACGTTTGTGTTTGACAACATATAATGCAGACCAGGTTTTTCAACATTCTATTTGAATTACTTTGTGTACCTATAATGATTGCGCCCCATTATTGGCAAACCTATATTTTGTTTTCTTCAAAATCTCCTCCGCTGTGTCCTTCAATACGATATTTACCATATCACCTCAATTAACTGGCTTAGAGGTATATCTGTGTTTGTTCTGCATCTGTTTCATATAGGGATGTTCTACTTTTTGTATAAACATGTTTAAATTGACTTTTAAACTTAATGCTTTCGTTAGCTCCATATACATGCATTACATCTATCAAATTCTTTATGATGTTAATTTTTTCTCCCCTCGTTCACATTTTATAAAATCTGTATCACATATTCAATTCACGTTCTCATATTTAAAAAAATTAATTTGATATTCATGAAACTAAATCGTCCCTATCTTAATATATACAGTTTGTTTTCTAAAATAACAGAATATCGTAAACAAGAAGCCGATGGGTCACAACGCTCACTTGAATAAGTATGGTCCATCTCTTCCTCTATCAGCAGATTTTTTTTCCCTCCGCTTATGTAAAGCTTTTATCACATATAACGACCCAACTTTCCTCCAGGTTAACTAATTTGAACTAATTTCAATGTAAAGTACATGGGAATGCGTCCATATAAAATATGACTAATCTTGGATTTGCTGTTCTTGAAAAGAGAAGACGAAAGTTGTTTTCTTATGTACATGTACTTGTATTCCTATGTTTAATTTCAATTGCCCATTTTAATTGGCCCGTCCATTCTTTCCCCGGTGTGTTATGATTTGTACAAACTTGATTCTGGATAAATATAACTAATTATGGTTTTGCTATTCTTGAGAAGAAGATTTTGAAAAATAAATCGTTATTTAGACGGTATCTAGTCCACGTTAAAACTTTGAACCATTATATAAAAATGATTAATAATTGCTAAACTGTTTTTGAGAATATTCACAGAATATGTTTACCATGTATTCCCTTGTAAGGCTTAGATCCCCTCTTAATTGTGTGTCTACCCTAATTCTTGGGCTTATGTTGTAAAAAAAACTTGAATTAACAGTATTAAGTTAAAGTTTTTTTTTTTCATAAATTTCATATTCTGTGGCCACACAGTGGTTCTTAAGAAGATTTTTAAAAGATGTCACCAAATTTTCACAAATTCTGAATTATTTCCCTTTGGAAGAAGATGTGGCGCTTTCTGTGAACATTTTTAAATCCCCATAATCCAATATTTTTGTCAACCCTCATTGAAATTGTCCGTGTTTGCCTGCTCCTATTTTGTACTGTTTATGGAGTTTTGATCTTGAATACTGTTCTCCATATATCCCATTTGGTTTAAGAAGGTATCAAAAATGTGAAAATTTTACAGACAGACGGACAGGCGCCAATCACAATGTGATAAAAAAAAACCTAATTTGAGCGTTCAGCTAAAGTGAGCTAAAATGAATCAAGATATATTATTATTGTGTACAGCGGACGTTCAACCCTTCCCATGACTGTGATAATTTATGGCTGTCTGCGTTCATCTATGTCGGTCAATACATGGGATATGAAACATAAAGTACATGTCATTTTTTAAAAACCATTTTTCTCTTTGAATCTATAAAGAAACCTACTATTTTGTAAACTATTATTATGGTTACGCTGTATGAGCAGAATTGCAATATAAAATAGAGACACGTTAACATGTACTTTTACGAAGGGAATGACTGCACAATAAGACATGCAAATAAGCGACAAATTAAACGTCCAACATGTTTTTTTTAATAAATGAATGTTCAATAGCCATTCTGTCAATGAACGTCATAACATAGAAGAAAAATATATATTTTTTCGTAAAAAAAAAAAAAAGAGAGAGACTCTCCTCCATCGCACGTGATCCCACCTCTGATATTTTAGAGGTCCGTGTTTGCTCTTCTCCTGTTTCGTATTGTTTTATGGACTTTTATTGTTCGTTATTTCCATATGTTTCATTTCATAGATAGACGCCTGGGTAGTCACGATTGCTTGATATTCATATGATAATGAGGACACCCACATTTTCCTTAACATTTGACACATGACTTCAGCGCATGTTTATCTTCTGTTCTTCGTTTAAATTTAAAAGTAGGTGTATATTTGCATTAATAAGGTTTTGTAAATGAAGGTATAATAGACAAACATTCGCTTGTTAATAAGAAAAATTAAATGAAAAATACTTCTTCTGTAACAGAAAATACTTAAGTAAATACTCAGTGAACAATAGTTAATAGTAATTAACTGTACCTGTTATATCAAGTTTTTACTATTCATAGTATATCAAAGTTTAACTACAGTTAAAGTATTTTAACTATGCATCTCAGATTATTATAATTATATATTCTTTATTTCCTGTAGGCAATTTTATTTTAGTAAAGAAAAAATGCATGCATATTTACATGCTTTTTCAAAGAATTACATCATTGATATGTATTTATTAAAGGGGCCTAGAACCAGATATGAAGTTAGTGTTTTCTAAAACTTTCTATATAATACCATGAATTAAATGTTTCTATAGCATTCTACGGAAGCTCTGGAGGGACATTGACATACCTTTTATGACTTATTTATTATACATGTAACTTCTTTTTCTTTGTTGTAACTTATTTGTTTTTTGTTTTCTGTTGCTAGTTAAAACTAATTATTATGCTTCCTGTCAGTTTGTCTCTATATAACCCATACCCTACTATTCTCGCATAGTGGTCTAAGGATTTATATAGCGTAAACACACTATGCCGAAATAGTGCACGACTTTATTTACTAAAGAAAATTCTTCAATGCACATGCTGGGGATCGAACTCACGACCATGAGTTGTCAGTCCGATGCCTTATCGATTACGCCACAGAGACGATCAATCATTGGTAGAATTTTATTATATATATAATCTTAATTTTTACAATTGACACAAGAAGGAGAAAATAGACAAATATTATTTGAAAACAGTTATATTATTCTAAGGAACCTTAGATTAATGTGTACAACAAAGATTCAAACTAATTACATACAGATCGTTAGATGAACTGATTTCATAGGGTCATTAAAACGCTTTTTTATATGACGCTTGATTGAAGGATGTAAAAGAAAATTATCAATGAGAATCGACGTCTGCAAACAAAGAAGTCTTACTAACAAAACAGAAAATAAAGATGAGTTGCTTTGGGACAGAAAATCCCGACCTATTTAGAGAAAATACTAGTAACTAAAATAACTAAGCATGCAACCAATTTTAGCATGAAGATTTTGAATGAGTTCTTGCAAGTGCGCTGTGTTAGCACCGATATTTTCAGGAAAAAGTCAAATGGATTGCCGCATAAATAATTACAACAGTCAGCATAATAATAACAATAGTGTTGCATTATGTATGTTATGCCTAAATAGTAGGCAGGGTTTGGCACATGGTGGACGAGCCGGCGTGCACCATGTGTCAAACCCTGCCTACTATTTAGGCATAGTACATGCATAATGCAACACTATTATATAAGTATAACGTAGCTATGGGGATCGTATAGCTAGGCTTATATTTATTATTAATTTTAGTCCAGTTTAACTGTGGTTTTTGATGGATGAATTGTAGTTTAACATCCAGTACAGATGTGACTGCTAAATTCTTATATGTTGATATCTTGTAACTTTGTTTCTATCACTTAATAGTTATTTGTTAATTTTTATTTGTTAGTTCTTGTTACTTTATAGTTATTATTTAATTCTTATTTGGAACTTTCAATTTGCATAATGACTAAAAAAATGAACTTAAGTACTATTTTATCTTGTCGTTAGAAGTAAATTCAAAGACAAATTATTACTTTATTCTTTTCTGTGAAAGCCCTGGAGGGACATGACTTACTTCTGATGTGTTTTGACTTAGTTCTTATGACTTAATTGTTATTTCTTGTTATTTTAAATTTGTGATTACACGTTCACTTAACCAAATATGACGTGGAAGATGAAGTTACATGTAGTTTTAGAAAAAAATGAAAGTAATATTTTGAATTAAGTACTAACTACAAGATAAAATAGTAGTTATGTTCATATCTTCAATCATTATGCAAACTGGAAGTTACAGTTAAGAATTAAGCAGTAACTTTTAAGTAACAAGAAATAAGAATTAAGAATTAACAAATAACAATTAAGTTATAACAACTTATTATAAGTTACAAGATATAACAGATAAGAATTAAATAGTCACAACTGTATTGGACATTAAACTACAATTCATCAATCAAAAACCACGGTTAAATTAGGACTAAAAATATCATTTTATAAAAAAAAAAATGGAAGCTAAGCTACACGTTTTCCATATCTACGTTTCATTTAGTTATACGACAACAAAAAATTCAAACAAATTAGTCACAACAAATAAGTTGTAACAAATAAGTCCTAGCAAATAAGTCAATGTCCCTCCAGGGCTTTCGTACTCCTGTGCTTCACATGGAAACATAATTAAAAACCTTCTTTATCTGGAAATTATGAACTACGATCTCTGGGATCCATCTTATTGACACATCCTTGAACATTCACAAAGTAAACTTTATCCTTTTTAATACCTAAAGTATAAATTTTGTTGTTTATAAATGAAAAAATTAAAACTATGATATCGAAAATTCAGAACTTTGAAATGTGAGAAAGCAAAATCAACTCACCAGTATTGTAAGTCCACAAATGAGTTAAACAAATGAAACACCCATATTTTAAAAAAAAAATGACCAAAATTTTGTTAGACCATTTCATATTTTTCATAATTGACAGCTGCTTTTTCAATAAAAGTGGAACTCGTAAATTTACTTACCTTGTCATTGTTCATTTGCAAAATTATTTTCTTAAAACATTCTGATTGTACATACAAGTACTCCAAGTACTCTAAAATTGATATTATATAATGCTTGAGCTTCTGATTGATAATATCTGTGTAGGTTTTGAAGACCAGGTTTCCAAACAATGAATTGGAATTCCAATGGATACCAATTGCGAACCGTTATTAGCAGACATATTTTTGTATTCATATGAAGCAGAATTTGTGCAAAATCTTATGCGTGAAAAGAAGAAAATACTTGCTGTGGCCTTCAACTCAACATTTTGATATATAGACGACGTATTGTCAATTAACAGTGGTTATGTCCATTCTTATATGTCGATACGATATATCACAGTGAGCTTGAAATAAAAGATAACAAGTTGTATGACACATCTATTTCATATATGGATATTTTACTTGGAAAGACTCTTATTGCAATCTAACAACTAAGCAAGATGATAATCATGATTGCTTAAACTTTTCAATCGTCAATTTCCCTTACTTAATATGCAGCAATACATCCTTCACCTGCATACGGTCTTTATATCTCTCGATACGCAAGAGCATGCTCTATGAACAATTTTTAACGAACGTAAGGCATTGACAAACAAGTTGCTGAAAGAAGAATATCAAAGTCTCGTTTAAAATCACTGAGTTCTATACAATGACCTTGTGAGCAAATACAATTTATCAGTAAGTCAAAATTTAATGCTGAACTTATCATACGAATTGTTAGGTCATTACATACACAATGAAATGTCGACGGATTTTTTCGTTATTTCCCGATCATGACAAGGAGCACAGGGCGGGTGTGACCGGTAGGCAGAGTATGCTCACTCCTCCATGGCACCTGATCCCACCTCTGATGCTTTGGAGGTCCGTGTTTCCTCTGCTCCTATTTAGTATTGTTAAATGGATTTTTGACTTTGAATACCGTTGGTTATCTCCATATATTTCATTTCAAGATTATTTGCAAAGTGTTCTTTATATCGTATTTAAAGGTACAGGTAAACTTCGGTATCTCAACATCGGATATGTCGACAATAACATCAATGATAAATCTACTCGATTCTGCATAAATGTAAAGGCATTTATATATGTCGAAACCAAATATAACTTTAACAACTGTAAAAAAAAAAAAATTAGCTAAATTATAACGAATAATAAATACATTGAATTCAATTTAACTTAAAAATTGTGGTAAAAATGCTTTCATCAGGATACAATCCAATCTACGACACGCAATATTATTTGAATCAGCCGTAATGTTCCTGTGTAATATCATTAATTTTGTTTAAATACACAAATCCTTTTAAATTTTGATTTGACAATGAAATAATTCAATTTTGTTTGTATTCTCGCCTCTCATTGGTTGATTTCCAAAAGGGAACGCAAAACATTTTGTATAATCTGGTTTGGTATGGGGACACACCCCCTTGACGACCAGCTTAATCATCATACCCATGCAATCTCCTCATTTCCAGTCCTCGGAATCCATGGAAAATTCCAGATTTAATAAATGTACCTTCAACTTTAAACAATTACTCATTCTTACCTCATGTAAACAAACATCATGGCTCCTTTAATCATTTTACCTCCCCTCGCTTCAAATCACTTCCGTTACTACGGTTGTACTTAAAAAAGCAACACAATTTTACATCAAAAGTTGTTTAATTATTTTAAAAAATAATGATGAATGATGGTGAAATAAAAAATTAAGTGAAATGAAATAGTTTTTAAAAAAAATACGCAAGTTATTCTTTTCCGTATCACGAAAGACTTTATACCGTTACGATTCGGAATTTCTGGATTGAAAAATGTTATTAGTAAAATGAGAAGATTTCGATAAATAACGCTTTTGAATAAATTCTTAGATTTTTTCATAAATATAAAGGAATGGCTGAAACAAACAAGCTATAGTCTATTGAAGCTATATCCGCAGTTACATGTGTTTTACTATGCAGTAAAATTAAGGACGACGAGTTTCAACTCTGATATCTCGACACCTCGGATATCTCGACATTTTCCGATTGTCCCGCCGATGCCGAGATAATGAAGTTTACCTGTATATATGTTAAAATGATAAACAAATAATCTCGGAATTAAACTGACTGTAATATATTTGTAGTGTGTTGTAGACATAATGATTTGAACATTAAATGGTATCAAACATTTTCTGCAGCTTTTCCCCCTATTAGTAAAGATTAGTAATGATAGATGAAATTCATTGATAATTATTTTAGAAAGAAATGTTATACTTAGTCTACTGACTGCTGAAAAATTTAAAATAAAATAAAAACCATAGAGCACGAAAATTCAAAAAGTGTTGTCAACATCATATTTTATGAAACTGTAAAATTCTTATTATTCAATAATTTATAAATAAAAATCATGACAGTAGTTAAATTTGGCATCTTGAATTATTTTTTATTTATGTAAAAATCTAGCTTAAATATATTTCAGTGTGTTTCCTATTTATTATTTCAATAAAAGATATCAAAGAAAAGATAAAAAATCTTAATCTAAAGAATTGAAAAAGAGAATGATTTTTTATAACAAAACTGTCAATAATTTAGTTCTAAATAATTCAAAAATATCAATTAAATAATATTTTATGTAAGAATAGAAGCGTTCATCGTATAACTTGTATTTAAAAATTGTGTTTCACTCCTGACCATTGAAATATAGATCTGAACCGCAGACAGACCTTTTTCTCAATTGATAGATCTATTTAGTAAAGAAAAATGTTCTTTATGTGTACTACGTCTTTTGTCCTCCAAAACAGAAATAAGAGTAATAGAATCATTCATTACTACGAGTGTGGGATAGTGAAATTCCACCGAGGGGACAAGATTCACAGTCTAGGACGAGGCTTTGCCGAGTCCTAGACCGTGAATCTTGGCGACGAGGTGGAATTTCACTATTCCCACACGAGTATGTAATGAATGATTGTTTTTCTCGCATTATTTTATCCAAAATAACGGCCTGTCAATGACGTCGCCATATTGGGGCAAAAAAAATATTTTAATTTTTCCATCTAATTAAAAATCTAAATACACCATCGGAGAGAGCGTACCTGAAAATGGTTTACACAAAGTGTAAACTGGTAAAATAAATTTCAGTCCGTGTAAATTAATCAGATAGATAAAATCTGGGAATAAAAGACTTATCTATCCAAGAGCGTTAAAGAAGAATCATTCCGCGATCTTAAAATAGTGCCATTTAAAAAGTGAAAACATGACAATATTTTGAATGAAAATAAGTTTATATTAATCAGTTAAATGACAACATATTAAGTATGTCTAATATTTTTTTTACATTGTTACAATTTCTTTATATAAAGACGGAATGTTTACGTTATCGTTCGTGGCGTAGTAATACACAGTGTGAGACAGAAAAATCTCACACTGCTGTCTCACACCGGACAAGTCAATCTTACACTGGTGATTATGCGAGAAAATAATATACCGATAAAAGGTTTTCCAGAGAGGGAGTAAAACATCATAATCAAATGTTGCTCTCTTGAAATAATTGGGCATGCACAGTCAGACGATTGAATCTCATTAATAGTTTAATACAGCTTGTGATTTATATATTAATTTCAGATTTTTTAAAAATGGTTTTCAGTTATTCTTTCACTCTTTGAAAATCCTTTTTCCTTTTTTATAATCAATATTATTTCTGGTAAAATTCTATTTTTTCTGCCGCACCTGTGACATGGTATTACATTTTTTTCAACATCTGCCTGTTGAACTATGACCATTTTATCGTTTTTTTTTAGGTTGGCTTTAATCAGGGTTTACTAAAATGAAGCAATGTTGGCAGATTTCAAAAAAACTTTTGTCTTACTATAACAAGTTGAAGAAAACATTTAAAGGGGACTTACTCTAATCATAATTCAATATATGTTTCATCAATAAATTAAGAAGTGTAAGAATGTTAAAATTTATTCTGTAAGATTTCTGAACAGTGTCACGTTTCTTTTCCAGTTTGTTTCTTTCTTTGCCGTACTTTTCCTGACTGTACTTTTCTGTTATGCGAATCACTCTGAACACTTTTAGCATTTTCTTTAATATCAGTCGATTCGTTGAAAAAACAAAAGAATTCGCTAGCCTGAAAAATAAAATAAAAAATGTTAATGTACGTACCCCATTGCCCTTGTTATAAATGGCGAGGATGAAAATGGAGCAAAATTATATTTCAAAGAATGGTGACTAAACAGATTTAAAACAGGGATTGCAAGAGTGAAAGACAGACAATAACACGGAGTTAAAATAACCATATAATATTTGCGTGAATCAATTAATTCTAACACAAAAAAGGATAAACTCCAATTTGTTTTTGTAGATACAAATGGATCCAAATACATGTATCATGTGAAATTTGAATTTTTAAATTTGCATTGTGTCATGATGCATGTGCATTTACACTGTTTAAGCTCAAAATATATACTGCTTCATTTTGAGGCCTCATATTTTGGCAATTTATTTTGATATAAAGATGTGTGAACAAGAATGATTATGCCTTCGGATATACATGTATATAATTTATGCAAATCATACTCAGTTTGTGAATTAAGAATTTAGCGTAAAGTTCTCATTATGAAAATTTATAATGAAACAATTAAAAACAAAACTTCTCAGGAAGATTTTCTCGGCAAAAATTATATACTTTTAATTTAAAAAATTATGATGGCAATTTATTTGTGCGGTTCGAACCCTAGTTATAAAATTCCTAAGTATCAGTTACTGGCTTATTATTATGCTACACAACTTCTGAAGAATAGTAGTATTTAAATCATGTCTATAATATGACCCCTAACTAAATAGACTTCTAGTACTTCTCAGAATGCTGCAAATATTACATATGTACATTGCATGTCATAAAAGTGTTTTTTTATTTTTTTAGGGATAGTGGGTCTTTGCTCCATGTTTCTGTAAACCAAAAATATATATTTTTACCCAAACTTTGAAGATAACTTTCAAAAAAGAGTAAAGACCCACTCACATAAAAAAAGATGTGTTACAGTATGAAAAAGTGATCCGTTTTGCCTTCTTGTGTGTGTGTAACTTAGCTACATGTACATCATAGACAAGTAATTTCAATCTGGACGATTTAACAACTTAAACTTTAATGCTATATAAAATATCAAAGAACCAAAGAAATTTTGATATAATTTATTTTAATTGTTCACTTTCATATTTGTTGAACTATAGGCATTTCGTTTCCCTTCTTCGCCCATCTTCTTTAAAATTTTTTCTGTTTTTGTTTTTTTTATATCATCAGCTCACCTTAAGTCCTAAGTATATTCCTACAAAAGGTCCGCCCCAGTAAACAAGTAGGTGAGACAAGATGGGGGTGTTTCCACAACCAATGGTTCGTCCAGTGGCTAAAGCTGGGTGTATATACATCCCAGTCATTTTCACACCTAAAAAATAGAATTGATCAGTCAGGAAAAAAAAGTAAAGGAAATTGTTTCCGAGTGTAGAAATAAACCCTCAAAAATAATTTATTTATTTAGTGATTAAAAATGTACATATTATTGTTAAAATTTAAAGAAATAAAATATCGCCAGATTTTAAAAAATATTTTATCGTGTCACATCAATTATGTAAAAATATACCAACAAATATACAGCTTCCTGGCATCTACGAAGATTTAACCTACCTATGCATACAACCAGTGCTGTATTGGTAAACTTCAGGGCTATGTCTAAAGGTCTGTATTTAGAGAGCGTCTGCTGGTTCATCCAGAAATCATAAGCAACTCCAATTCCTTCTAAAGCAAATCCGCCTAAAGCAGCAATTCTAAGATCGGAACTACAATTTGATTTTTGAATTAATTTCTCAGAGAAAGTCGAATGAAAATCCAGACTTAAAATATAATGTCCAAGCTCCCAGGCGAAAAACCCTGCAAGAATTTGAGCAGACACTTTAAGGATGAATTTCCATTTTGGAATTAGACCTCGAAGATACTTGGACCAAACAGTTAGAGGTGTTCCATCGCCTATGTTAAATATAAGCACACTAGCCGTATTCAATGGCACCACGCACAAAACATATCCAAGATGACCATGTGCGTTCCTTATAACCCCATGCCCAAAACAGTATGTACAGAAGGCCAAGGTTTTAAAGAAATCGAGGACGTATTCTTGTACGATCCCGGGCATTAATGCCTTTGCTAGTTGGTAAGAGACATAACAGAATAACAGAGCCAGGAGATAGATGATGATTGCGGAGATCGCAGCAGAGAAATGGGTGACGGGGGGTTCGAACCCCAATGCCACTTCCCAGACATCTCTCCACGTCATGGGGTGTTTTGCCTGAAAAAATAAAATTTATTGATTCATCACTGATTTTGTCATAAAGCATTGCAATTTTCATTTTTCTGTGATTTTCTTTATATAATACAAATATCTACATTTACATTTGCGTATATAACAATTTAAAATTTATATAATCCATTAGAAATGCCGCGCCATTTTCAAATTTCTTTCCAAAGCAAAGTCTAACATATTTCTTTGTAACGAAACCTTTTTAGAGTCACGGCGCGGTAGAATACACAGTAGGAACTACATGCTTTTTCAATATTTAGGAACACCAAAATGTTTATTGTTTTCACTCAATTTCATTTTGAAAAAATACCCTTTTAAAATTAACGTAAAATACAACAAATGTGCATTAAAAATTAATTAATTCCGTATGGAAACATAAAAATTAATTTGTTATTTTTTTCTTTGCAATGTTTATTTGCGTTATTTAACTTTCCAACATCACAAACGGCTTTCCAACGTAACGAAACGGCTCTTACGTTTATTAAGCACTCCAATACCGAAGGGCGTTTTAATTCACTTTAAATATGAACTAAATAAACAACAATCACGATAGAGGAAAATTAAAGAATGTAAATATAAGCATTAAATTCATATTTTGGGATGTCTTCGGTCCTATAACACACCTGGCCGTGCCGGCAAATTCACCCCCGCGCTTTCGCGCGTTATTATTATTTGTCCGCACGGCCAGGTGTGTTATAGGACCAAAGACATCCCAAAATATGAATTCAGTGCTTAAAAAGATGATGAATATTTTAATTTCAACATTTAACAGACATAAATTCAAATTTGAAAAAAAAAAAAAAATTCTGTTTCATTTATTGAATCACCTTCAGCAACTTTACGTTATGACTTCATCATCGATGTATAAATATGTGGGGGGAAAAAGAAAAAACAAAACATACTTTAAATTTATCTATAAACATCGTAAGTTAAGTGGTCATATGGACCATAAATTTGACAAAGCTCAACATATTTTTCAAAATTCTTTATGTAGAGCCGAGAGTTCAATTTCTGATTAAAAGTAAGTATATTTCAATTTCAGGCAGTATCCAATTCAAGCATTTTTATTAATAATTCATCAATTTATCAAACACCTACTATAACCAAAATTACCTCAGCATATAATCAAAATTTATTATTTTATGTTTGATGGAAATAAAAAACCCTTCATTTTCTTTGTAACCAACACATTTGTGGCATATCTATTTCTTTTTTGATTTGACATGGAGAAATACAATTTTTCAAATTTCGGCAAAAGTTTGGAAACATAGGCATCTACTTCTTTTTTTTTTTACTAAGTCATCATCTTAAATTACTTCGGAAAAAATGCGAGCAGCACGGTTGAATTTTAAACCATTGAAATCAGTCAGAGATAAAAGGTTAATGTCCTGCCAGGGGTGTTTTTTAGACAGAAACAAACAATGAAGTTAATGTATTCTCTGTCATGTTGATGAATTCTCTTCTTTATTTCTTAATACTTGTAAGAAATTTTAATATAGTTATGTGTGACTGTCTCTTCACAGTAAGTGCGTATCCAAACTCAAATAAAATATATATATGTATTTCTAGTGGCCTAGTGGGGAGGGGGTGCACAGTCAATACATGTACCTGTAACAAAAAATTGTAGAAGAAAAATAAATCATTCGAACAGTGTTCTGATGGGGCACCTTGCACCTTCACCTTCAGGGTGAACATGCAAAATATAAATAAGTAGATAAATATATGTTAAATAGATGAATTGTAAATAAACACCACGATAATATAATTCGGAACATTAAACTTCCTTTAGGCGAGATCCGTTTCATTTCATGACAGGGCCCAATTTTATTATCGATTGAAACGTAGACTTACAGAGAGAACAGAATTATTCAATGAAATTAATTCGTGCAAAAAAGGAATTTCTTGCACATAACAGTTATACGTATGGATCTAAAGATCTAATTAATTACAGTGTATGGCGTTCTTATTTAAATAACAGTACAGATCTCACCGTGCTACGCAGTACGTCCTGATTTCTTTATCAGCTCTGACCCGTGTATACAAATTAAACATCTGCACCATGTTCTAAAAGTTCACAACCACTACTCTGTAATTTTGTCCGTGCCCTCATGCGATCTACGTAAAATTGACGGCGCTAGGGAGGCGTTTTGACTGCACCGCACTGCGCTAACAATAGTGTACCTTCCGCCATCCTGCATGTACGAAAGCCTATACGGATCAATATTTAGAAGAAAAACTTTTTTAAAAAGGCGTTGGAAAGGGTTATGACTTTCATACGGCGTTAAAACGTCTAAAGAAAAAGTTATGACGCCTTTCAAAAAAAGGTTTATCACGTCTTTCCAAAAGGGTATTTTAACAAAAATTAATGGACTAGTGCTTCATTACGTCTCAAAAATAAATTTAATTTAAACAGATTGTAGTTAGATATCAAAAATACTTAATAGTCCTGAATTTGTTTCTTCATGGGAGCCAGTCAAAGAGCCCTCTAATAAAAACGTCCCGGTAAAAGCGTCCCCTGATTTTGGTCAAAGCGCCCCCTAATTTTGGTCAAAGCACCCCCTAACATTTTTTTAAAGAAAAAATACCGCCCCCAAATATTGGTCAAAGCGCCCCCTGATTTTAGTCAAAGCGCCTGGATTTATTCAGGGGAGCCAGTCAAAGAGCCCCCTAATAAAAACGTCCCGGTCAAAGCGTCCCCTTATTTTGGTCAAAGCGCCCCCTAATTTTGGTCAAAGCACCCCCTAACATTTTTTTTTGTAGAAAAAATACCGCCCCCAAATATTGGTCAAAGCGTCCCCTGATTTTAGTCATTTCCCTGATTTAAGTCAAAGCGCACCCTAACATATTTTGTAGACAAAATACCGCCCCCAAATATTGACCAAAGCGTCCCCTGATTTAGTCAAAGCACCCCTAACATATTTCAATATAAAAAAAAATCATTAAGTACTGTCCCCAAGAAATGGTCAAAATGCCTCCTGATTTTGGTCAAAGCGTCCCCTGGTTTTGGTCAAAGCGCCCCCTAACATATTTTGATAGAATTTTGGGAAGGGGTGGGGGTAATTACAGCTAGAGGGCTCAGGTAAGGCCACACCAATAAAAAAAAATTGTTCGTTTAATGTGCTGTTTCCTGTTATATTTCCGCTCTATTTATCGTACTTTTAAGCAACTTACTCTGCAAATCAGAAAAAATACAATTGTCCGCTCAAATTTTTTCACACTCCGCCTAAAAATCTTGCCTACAAAAAAGTAATAGTATTATTATTCAACCGCTAGCCCGCTCGTACTTTTTTCATCAAATGTCCGACGAACAAGAAATTAAACTGGTGTGGCCTAAAATCAAGATGTGAAATTTCTGGCTTTTATTTTGGAGTTTAAAAAATCTTGCTAGGTGCCAGTAAAAAAATCAGGGGACATTTTGACCATTGCTTGGGGATGGATTCGAAACGATTTTTTTTTCTATAAAATTATGTTAGGGGGCGTTTTGACCAAAATCTAGGGACGCTTTGACCAAAATCGGGGGCATTTTGACCATTGCTTGGGGACGGTTTCGAAACAATTTTTTCTAAGAAAAAATATGTTAGGGGGCGCTTTGACTAAAATCAGAGACGCTTTGACCAAAATCAAGGGACGCTTTGAGGGCGGTTTTGTAACATCATTTAACTGTAATATTCTATAAAGGGGCGCTGTGACCAAAATCAGGGGGCATTTTGACCAAAATCGGGGGACGCTTTGACCGGGATGGTTTTATTAGGGGGCGCTTTGACTGGATTTATTTTATGTCCGGCATATGGACCAGTTCCTACAAAGATCATGAATTTCACTTTTATGGTAGTAGGCTACAAGTAATTGCTCTGATAAATACATGTATATATGTACGATATTTGTCCATAAAGTTCGTGGACAAATATGCTATCATAAATAATTAAAGTTTTCTAAATAATGACAGCAGAGACAAACGTGTACGATAATATTTTGATTTGATCTATGATTAATATAATTTTTACACAATCAAACACTAGAAGAATTTTTCAAATGTTAGCTAAATTAATAATAAGGAACTTAAGTTTTAAAATATATCACATATATATGAATTTCCAAACAAAGTACAATTATGTTGGCCTTTAAAAGCTTCCAATCTAAGTACAGATATGAGCCAAAAATCCGTTAAAAGTGTTTAATTACTCTCTTACTAAACGGTCAAAACTTATTGTTTTTGTATCATTTTGTATCTTTATATGACTTCTTTACCATATGTGAAAATAAGAAAAATTTAAATATAGGGCGTATATAAAAATAACTTAAATATCCTAAAAATTTACCAAAAATTTAAGAAAATTGCATATAAAATCCATTTTTGTTAAACTGTTTGTGTGAATTTGGTAATATCATCTTATTGACCCTATACGGTAATATCTTTTTATTCAAAAAGATAAATTTTCTTTTGAAATAGGTATCTCATGATTGGATGCAGTTATTTTCATTCTTAATGACCAGGGAAAAGGTAATGACCTTTACCGGACCTTGACTCTAATATAAAACGGTCAAAACTAATCTGATACCATCAATTAGCAATATTGTCTTCTCGATTCTGTGAAAAATTCATTAATTTTTAAATACAAAAAATACAGTTTTGTGTGAGAAGAATCCTACCTTAAATAATTCAAATCTTCAATTGTCTCTTTCTCACAATAAACATAAACCTAAGGGACTTGAATCGCTCTTTGATGTATTGTTTAATTTATTACTTCTATTTGAAGCTGATTAGTATCTTATACATATAGATAAAGTTTTAATTTCCAAAAGTAGGTCATTGTGACCTACATTTTATTTAACACACTCTGATAACCCAAGACGCATTCAGCTGACAAATTTAGATGAATCTAAGCCCCTTATTATCTTAAATAGTCAGATACACCCCCTACTAATGTTATTGTGATTTAAATTCAAGACACGTGGTTTAGGTTGATCTATTCAAAGGTTATAGGGTAGAACCGGTTTTATAAATAAAATTGGCAGTAAACATGATTTTGCTATAACCTGTTTCTTTTGAAAACATGTCCTGTAATAAATGTTTCCAGACCTTTCTGAAAGACTTTCATGATTTTCAACAGAAATAGGGTGGCTAAAGGAGGGGGTGTCAAAATAACAACATATCTTATACTTTTCTGCGAAAATTAGAGCTCACTAGCCACCAATTCGCTGGTAAAAAATGTGTATTATCATCTACACTGACAAACCTTTGTTTGCCTTATATGGCTATTGTTATAAATGCGCACACAGGATCTTACCACGAGCAACTGACCACTCGTTGAATGAATAGCAACGTTTACAGTAATACCAAATACATGTTTACATTTTACTTCGAACACGAAGTTCTGGTCAATCTACAATAATGTTAATGGACTGCAAAATAAAAAAAAAATGTTCTTACGAACAAAATACAAAGATAAGAAACTATGAAAGATGTTACGGGCGTTTTTAATTTGTTGCTAACTGAAAAAAATGTTTAATAAAATGTATACGTAGTTTTATAGTGTCAAGAACACCAGCGCTTCAAGGGTGAGGAAAACGATAGTCTCTATGCATTTAAATGGACAAAACTTTGTTTACGTTCGTGATCACGTGTTCTGCCAGGGAATCCACCTGTATGGCAATTGTATTCACCAATAGTTCAACAAAGGAATTAATACAGACGCAAATCGCTTTTGCAGTATGACTTTCAGAAACCTAGACTTCCATCGTTTATTTAACAAATGAATTGTTTGTCATTATGAGCATTGAAATATTTATTTTCAAAAATGCTTTTCATTTACCATAAGATTTTCCTTTTTTTCAAGCGTAAAATTCCTGTAGTATTCGTAGTAACCCATAATGCACTACTCATTCAGCTGATTGGTCAGTTAAAATCATGCTGGTGCCTCATTTGCTAATCTGACGCCAAAAAATATAGTCCCAGTTCCCATGCAAAAATATTTGTCCAAAAAGAAATTTTAATTCATGACTGCAGAAAATTGTATTATAGAGAATACTTATTTAAGTTTGAGTGAATGTAAGAGAGATCGATTGACTGAAGTACATTTCTACAGACATTATCAGCTGATTCTAGGGTGGCGAAAACTGAAACGCAACGTAACTTTTCTGTTTACCATGCCTCCACGTGATAGTCACTACCTAGCCACATTTCCGTGAATAATTTACCCTATCTCGCTGAAGTCTCGCTAACTCTCGCCAGGGCCACTGCCAGAGCTACTCTGAACTCATCGGGTTTTATAATTTGCAGAACACCGAAAAATAAAAGGTTCCGAACACATTAGTAGGGGTGAGATATAGCCATGAAATGACAAACGTAATTGACGCTGACTTACAACATACAACAAGACACCTATATACACAAATTGACAAAGTTTGATGTTCTTAAGCTTATTTATATATGAAATATTTACATGTAGATATTGCCTTGAAATTGCAAAAGAAGGTCACTGTAACCTAGTTTTCAGTTGCCACATTCGGAGGATCCAAGATGCATCATCTGACAAAGTTTTCTGCTTCTAAGCCTGTAATTACCTGGCCCCAGGATCATGAAAACAGATTTAGACTTAAGTCAAATTTCAATGGCCTGTAAAATGTTTATTAAACATTGAATTAATTTCTAAATTTGCAGATAATAACACTACTGTGAAGCAATTTTGATAAATATTTTACTTTTGATTAGCTTGACTTTTAATCATTATAGTACAACATTAAGATTTTGACTTAAGCTTAAGGACAGATGATACAAATTTTTTCTTTGAAAAAGATTAAATATCATGTCACAAGTTTAGAAAAGTGGATAGTTCTTAGAATTTATTCTCCGAAGAACTGGAATATGAAATAGACTTGGAAAATATTTGTAATATTTCAATAAAAAAACAATATAGACAAATCACATTCAGTAAAGGTTTACAGGTGAAAATAAATTTCAGAATATGTTACCTTGGTACTAAAAGTGTATAATACAAACTTTAGAAAAATATACCAAGCCAGGTGAATTTAAAGAGAAGGAACAAAATGACAAAAAATTAGCAATATCACATAGGCTGATTTTTACAATTTAGATTTTCAAAGAAAAAAAATTGTTTGTATCATCTGTCCTTAAGATGTTTAATGATGTAATAAACTATAGCCATGGAATTCCAAAAGTTGGTCACTGTGACCTACTGTTTAGTTGAAATACTCCAAGGACCCAAATTATATCAACTCACAAAGTGTGGTGATTGAAGCCCACAAGTATTTGAAATATTTAGATATAGCCATGTATTCCACTAGCAGGTCAATGTGACCTACTTTTCAGTTGACATCTCCGAGGACCCAGGATGCATCAACTGACAAAGTTTGATGATTCTTAGCCCCTTATTTTCCTATATACTAGTATTCTGACAAAGTAATCAAATGCAAAAAGTACATCATCATGATGGTGAGCTACTTTTTTGGTTTACACACATTATGGTCCCATGATGCATAATCTGACAACGATGACCTAAGGCTTCATAGTGTCCAAATTATCATCAAATTCAAGGTGAAAATGAATTCCTGAAAATTCAAAAATGTAGAAAACATTGACCTATTTTTGAGTCAATATGATAACAATTACATATCCTCATCATTGTGTTAAAGTTAAGTGATAATCTGCCCAGTGGTTCTGGTGGAAAAAAACCCATTTTAAGCAACTACTACTTCTGGTTTTATTTCCCTAATGCCTCCCCTAGTATAAGGCTATTTAGGGACACATCCCCCATTTTTAGCTTAATAAGGGGACCCCTCGGCCAAGAATATTCACACTGTGACAAATCTGACAAAAATTGGCCCATATTCCAGAAAGCTGAAATGGCCACATCATTAGTTCTTTGAACCGTTGGCCCAGAAGAGCTAACATGTCCAAAAAAAAATATCTTAAATACCGAGTTGTTATTTTTA
Source organism: Saccostrea cuccullata (assembly GCF_032062105.1). NCBI lineage: Eukaryota > Metazoa > Mollusca > Bivalvia > Ostreida > Ostreidae > Saccostrea > Saccostrea cuccullata. The sequence goes on along the minus strand of NW_026918900.1, from coordinate 572,182 downwards.
ACTAAAGAGACATCTTTAAAATTGTTAAAATATTCAGCCAAGAACGGTCATCCTTTTCAAGGTTATCAACCAACTCATTGATAAGGGACTGGTGTTTTTTCAAGAATTGATAAATTCTAAACAGACAAGAAAATTATTAAAAATATCAAAAAGCTATTTTCATTAAGAAAACGTTTGAAGAAATGTCAATAAAATTTCAAAGCAACACTTTGTTCTACAAGCATCTGTTGCATTTTAAAACATTTGTACATTAAATCAAAAGGAATGCTGACATTTTGACAGATTATAAGAAAAAGACAACACTTAAAAGTGCCAAATGCAAAAAATAAAAAACAAAATAAAAAACACACATATTTGAGAACATCTTCAATAAGCCAGCACTAACCAGCTTCCAAATCTTTTTTTATCTGAATGAGTTACATACTTTTCATTTTCTCCAAATATCTCATGCATTTTCAAAGTTCTGTATTCTTCTAACATAAATATTAAAAAGTATATACTGCCTAAATTCTTTACTTTTACTCTGGCTTATCAAATAAATAAACAAAACTTTATACCTGACTTCTTGGTTCATCAGCAATCAATATATTGTCTGAACAATAAATACAAACATCCAATCACTGAATGATATGACAAGAACCTATTGATGAAGATCTTAAATTGCTCTTCTTCACAGCTGTTGATAATTGATTTTCATACTTACATTTATGTTTGTAAAGAAGAGGAGATCATCAAAATCTACTGAATATATATGAATGTAAAATCAAACTCATCATAAACCTACTTGAAGATTTTCCTCCAACAATGCTGACTTTATACCTTAATACCGGTATACACTGAACCAAACTTCTAAGTGTTCACCTAACATTTTTAAAGTTTTAAAGAACAAATGCAAACAAAAAATAATTTCTTTAATTCTTGGTTAATGATGCATATTTAAGTTCGATGTTGCGTAAATTTCGTGTAAGTATCTCGTTAGAATTTTAAGCAGAATGTCAAGGAAATGATGTACCTTCAAAATGAAAATTCACACAAAAAAATTCCCAATGGAGTAAGACCCACTACTCGCTATAATTACTACAAGACAATCTTTATTGTCGGATACCATGTACCCTTGAATAGGAGATTGACCAATCCGCTGCCACCCCTGCATGTACTGCATAGATCTTTCCAAACCATTGAAATTGTTAGGAAAAAGGGGGGGGGGGTTGACATTTCTTTTAAAATCCCAAATGTGTTTAATAGGATTCTGATCCGGGAATTTGACACTGTATCGTCACACAAAAGCCTTTTGGTCAATATCTTTGGGTGTTTAGCTCGTAAGTGCACCGCTTTAAGGGTAATTCAAACTGCTTGAGTTGATATAAGACTGCCACGAGCACCAATTTCTTATCATTTTCGTACGATTGAAATGGTTTGTTTCCATGTTTCTAAGATTTTCTCGGGACACTTTAACATCTTTTTAACCTAGTGTGACGCGAAATTTTCTCCTCAGAAGAAGATCAAGGCCACTTCCGGTCTAGTTTAATTTTGTCAAAAACTTTCAAATTTGATAAATTGGAGATGAAAAATGAGCACAGCCTATAGAAAAATGTGTTTAAATGGGTTTTGATACTGTTTGATAATTTTTAAAAGTAATAACAAGTACAATTAAGCATTAAAATAAACGTGAGTAAAACGTGGAGCAAAGATGTTCCAGATATGAACATTCCAACGGCTCTCCCTTCTATCTCAATGGTCATTTTGCCAATGTTTTGTGTTTTTTAGTAAAACCAGGTTTTAAAATTTGATAATGATCATAAAAAGATGCTTATTTCACGAAACACGTGCCGTAAAGTACAGATTTATTGTTTTTAAGCTTCGTCACGGAACATTGGTTTTCATCGGTGATATTGAATTTTCTTTCTACAATTGTTGAGAAGACTCATTTGTTGTAATAATTTGAAAATATCATACCATTCGATAAAGTAGTTTTTAAATAAATACATTTATTAAAGTGAACACTTAGAAGTTTTGTTAAGTGTAATATGACCCTGAATTTAACATACTTAATTACATGTACCTATTTAAACAATAAACATCAATATCTAGGGACTCATGTCTATAAATACTATGAAATAAAAACAACAATTTAAAATATATGCACCACTGCTACATGTAGCTTGAGGACATGGATCAAAAATTAGAAAGGAAATGTAAAATAAATATCTTTAGCTACTTTTAAAATTATCTACAGTCCAAGTTATAAGAAAATCAGGGTGACTTCAAATGGTAAAACAACAGGGCAATTATAAATTCTCTACCTACAACAATGAGACAACATGATGCAGCATCTAATAATTACAACTAGTGAATAAAAGAGCCAATCATACAGCAGCTAAGTGCAACTGCTAAATCAATGAACCAATCATACAGCAGCTAAGTACAACTGCTAAATCAATGAACCAATCATACAGCAGCAAACATACAGCCACTAACTAATACAATTAATGAATAAAAGAGCCAATCATACAGCAGCCTAGTACAATTACTAAATCATTGAACCAATCATATAGCTAATTATAGAAAAATATAACCAAATATATTAATGATAAGTGAGAAAATGTCAAACATTTTTTTGATATTTCATGAAAACAAATTCAAAAACATATTTATCTTGACCTTCAAACTTTCAATTTCACATTAATTTCCAATATTTACAATGGAAGATTAAGTATTCTATAGTGGTACTTTCAAGGATTTAATCTGCATATGAAGATGTATGAAGTAATTATGGAACAAAAAAAAACAAACAGAAAAACATGAAAGAGAGAAATTCAGATAACAGAATAGGTAACATGAGGAACTATAATTACACAGGTGAATTTCTCTTCCTAGTACTTATGTAATTTTATACGTGGATTTTGATTACTGAAACAAAGTTGAAGGTTGTCAGAAGGTTAAGGTCACACAGAATATGTAGAAATTTGACTTCAGAATAAGATGATGAAAAATTCTATTACCCTTTTCCAATTTACATGTTTATCTTAATTTACAAAGAATTGTTAAAGTAAGATACAGTTTAAAGGTAAGTCAAGCTCCAAAATATAGCACAGTTAATTAACTTTTTTATGACATATTAACACATGTATATGATTTTAAAAAAAAAGAAAAAGAAATGTGACTCTATTGAATGGTCATTGGCACTGCAAACAAATTGCATGTCTCAGTCAAAAATAAAACATGGTTGTTCTAAATCCTAATGGACAAAAACTGTAAAATGAGATAAAACTTGGGACAAAAAAAAGAACACAAAGCAATGCTTTAAATAGAGCATGCAGAGCATTGGAAATTCTAGGTGGAATCAGATTCCTAAAAGAAGTAAGCCTCCCCTGTGGGATGATAACACAATTCACAATCTCAAAGTTGATCATAATACTGAAATTGGTGAATTTGGTACATGTTATGTTATGGATTCCAGAGAACAAGTTGAAAATGTTCAAATGTTTATCAAGTTACAACAATATCTATGGCACAAACAAGAAATATGGCAACAAACAAAACAAAACAGATGGCAATATTTCACCTTACCAACTAAGATGAATAAAAATACATGTAAATCTTTCTTTTCTTTTTTTTTTTGGTATAACATATAACAGTAAACTGAAAAATTAAATTTTCATTTAAGGATACTTTTAAGTTAAAAAAAATAAAAGTTTCTTTTAACATGTTTGATTCTTCAAAACATTCAAATGATTAAAAAAAACTCCCTATCTTTTTTTTTAACCTTAATGTAAAAGTATAAAATCTGAAAAAAATAAAACAATAAAATTGTCAAAGCTGTCCATTATTTTGTGACTCCATATATGGCACTGCTGTTTCCTTGACAAAACAGATAAGCATACCCTTCAGTTATGAACAACCGTGTCCAAAGTATTATCCAGGTTGAGCTTACTTACAAGGAAGCAGATATTTTATTTTTTGCTTAGAAGTATTAAAAGGACATGCACTGTAGCACATTTGCAAAACTTCTTTTTTTTTTGCAGTTATTATTTTAATTCTAAGTGAAATATAGAACACATTCAATGACAGACTTCAACTTAGATGAAAATTCTTACTACACAATGACATCACTTTCAATCTATTCTTACATTAAATACTGAAAAAACATTGGCATGGGCATGATTTTTGTTGATATTTAGTTTTACTCCTATTTAATATGCTATGATCACTGCTAACAAGCCTGACACTGACAATGATGTTCTGTTAATTTTGCTTTCTTTCATTTCTATTTTGACTTTTTTGGGTAAAATTTCAAAACCTTTTTTATTGACAGTATGTGGATAAATTATTGGATTTCTAACTACTTTAAATAACATGGCAAAATTTCCTTAGATCATGGAAGTACCAGCATGCATGGCCATAAAACATGAACCAAAATGGTTATATCTTTAGAAAACACACATCTCTTGACAGTTTTATCATAATATATCAGTGTGAAACCCTCTTGTGTGTAAGTCATTTAATTCTAGTACTACCATTACTACCAAAACTGAAGATTTAAACCATTAAATCTGTATCCCTGTCCTTTTAAAAATACTTAAGGTTAAGCAAACTGTGCACATAGTGGCTATACATCCTTCCTTCCTCATAAGTCAGGGTAGCTTAATTGTCTAGCGAGTCTCTGTCGAAAGGCCTCTTTGTTTTTGGAAACTCCATTCATTGTTTTTTCAGACAAATGGTTGCTACATCCTTCTTTCCTCATAAGTCAGGGTAGCTTAATTGTCTAGCGAGTCTCTTTCGAAAGGCCTCTTTGTTTCTGGAAACTCCATTCATTGTTTTTTCAGACAAACGGTTGCTACATCCTTCTTTCCTCATAAGTCAGGGTAGCTTAATTGTCTAGCGAGTCTCTTTCGAAAGGCCTCTTTGTTTCTGGAAACTCCATTCATTGTTTTTTCAGACAAACGGTTGCTACATCCTTCTTTCCTCATAAGTCAGGGTAGCTTAATTGTCTAGCGAGTCTCTGTCGAAAGGCCTCTTTGTTTTTGGAAACTCCATTCAATGTTTTTTCAGACAAACGCTTGCTACATCCTTCTTTCCTCATAAGTCAGGGTAGCTTAATTGTCTAGCGAGTCTCTTTCGAAAGGCCTCTTTGTTTGTGGAAACTCCATTCATTGTTTTCTCAGACAAACGGTTGCTACATCCTTCTTTCCTCATAAGTCAGGGTAGCTTAATTGTCTAGCGAGTCTCTTTCGAAAGGTCTCTTTGTTTCTGGAAACTCCATTCATTGTTTTTTCAGACAAACGGTTGCTACATCCTTCTTTCCTCATAAGTCAGGGTAGCTTAATTGTCTAGCGAGTCTCTTTCGAAAGGCCTCTTTGTTTGTGGAAACTCCATTCATTGTTTTCTCAGACAAACGGTTGCTACATCCTTCTTTCCTCATAAGTCAGGGTAGCTTAATTGTCTAGCGAGTCTCTTTCGAAAGGCCTCTTTGTTTCTGGAAACTCCATTTATTGTTTTTTCAGACAAACCGCTGCCGGAAACTCCATTCATTGTTTTTTCAGACAAACGGTTGCCACTGTCACTGTTCTTGATGACATGGTCTTCTTTCTTTTGATGATTCCGTCTCTTGTAGAAAGGCAAGGAATATTTTTTGGCAAGCTAATTAAAACAAAAAAAAACAAACAAGAAAATTAAATTTAAAGTACTATATACAGATATAGTCAAACCTTGTTTTCAACTGATTTCAACATATTATCAATGGTATCTGAGATAAAATGTTCCAGATATCTTCATGATCTTAGTTTAAGGTTCATCGATACTCTGATAAGAGAGATAACTCTTAATGACATAAATGTCTGTTATCCTTTATAGATTTTCCAAGTTGAAGTGTATTTTTTGTCCAATCTTGCCCCGCAAGCTAATCTGGTATAATTGTTTGTATTTTACTCATAAATCATTAAGATTCAAGCAACATTTAATATGAGGGTTTTAACTTAACTGATTGCAAGTAAGTTTGTTTGTTAGTTGTTTTGCATCCCCATGAGAATTTCTCACTCATATGGAGTTGCCACCACTTGCTGGTGGAGGGATGCAAATTTTGGCCTATACTTGGCATCATCAAGTATTTATAAATTTTGCACAGAATAGCCCCCCCCCCCCCAACTTCTGCCTCTAAGGTGTGATACATAAAAATATTCAAATGTTTGATTGATTGTATGTTTTTTTATGTCCCATGTGATCATTTTTCACTCAAGTTAAGACATCACTATTTTTATTGATGATACCCTTATATTAAATTTTGACCTTTTACTTGGCAAATAGGGCTATTGAGCAGTAAGGGATCTTTATTGTGCCAACACAAGCCATCCTAAATTCTGTAAAATAACAAGTTTTTACAGGGTCAAATTTTGGAGGTTTGAGAAAAAAATATTGGTTTGTGAGAATTTGCTGTTGAGGTTGGAGAAGTGTCAAGTAATAAAGCATATGAAATTTTACATTTCGCGAAGGTCATGAATTCAAGGGTTGCTCCATACCTTGAAAACAACAAAAATCAAACCCCCCATGAAAATTCACAGTTCATCCTGCAATTTTCACTTCAAAAAATTGGTTGAAAATGTCTGATTGGTTCTAAAGAAGTGGATAATGTGAATTTAAGTCCCAAATTATACAGGCCACTGAAGAATTGGAAAAGTCCCAGATAATATCCACACATGACAGACAGATCCCTGACAGTCAGACACATTTTGATCAGAAATGCTCACTTGATCTTAATTCATCTCAGGTAAACTTATATACTTCACATACTTTCATTCCTATGATTATCCCTAGGAATGGTCCTATCCAGTAGACCAATATATGGGACCAGATAGATGTGGATCCGCAACCCAAGGTGTGACCTGTCGCCATGGCAGGGTGTAAATACATCCCCGTCTTACTGAGGCCTAAAAAAACAAAATTAAAAAAAACATCCTTAGTACAGTGAAACCTGTCTAATCTGACATTTACTGGGAAAGGAACTTTATGTCAGAATAGACAGGGTGTCAGATTAGAGAGTGTACAAAATGGTAAAATGGGAAAGAAATTTCATGTCAGAATTCGGAGTGTGACGGATTGCATAGTGTTGGATTTGACAGTCTGCACTGTTATGTAAAGGGGCATGGACATTATAAATGTTGCTTTGCCATTTTGTCTATGATTTTATTTCATATCTATCTTTATCAAAAATTTAAATAAACTTTGGTTTAGTAAATTGGACTTAGGAATAATTCTTAAACATGTTAAAATTCAATCATAAGGGTTACTTAATCAAAGACTTGCATTTATAAAAATGGGCAACAAGCTCTGTTAATGTTTATTTCTAATTTGGTACATCTGATTTAACAACTCTAGATCTGTACACATTACTGAAACTTTTAACATCAAATTTGTATTCTTACTGGGTTGCCCTTTAAAGTGTTATAATAATTAAAGCACTTTGAAACTCCTCTTTCGGTACAGCAAAACTTTAGTATGAACACGGATATTGGGAATTCACAGATATAGCGAAGATATCTTCGATCCCCAGCTATAAAAATTTAACAAATTCCTTAATTTTAAAGGTCCTTGTGACTTGGTTATAACCAAGTTCTGCTCTGTATATAATTTATATATTGTAAAAATTTACCTAAACAGACAAGTACAGCACAATTGAAGATCTTCAGAGCAAGGTCTATTGGCACATATTTGGAGAGAGTCTGTTGGTCCAACCAGAAATCATACGTGACGACTAGAGTCTCCAGGATAAAGCCGGAGAGGGGGGACGTATTCAGGTCGGACACACAGTTCTCTTGTTGACTGACTCGGTCATCAAAGGAGTGGTGAAAATCCAGTCTATAAACTATATGGCCTAGTTCCCAGGAACTAAAACCAGCTAGGATCTGAGCTGTCACTTTCAATACAAATTTCCAGAGTGGAATTTTTCTCTTCAGATATTGCAGCCATACCTGTAATGGCGTGCCATCCCCAAGGTGAAAAATCAAGATGCTAATTGTACTCAGTGGAACACAACAAAAGACATAGCCAAGATGCCCATGGGCATCCCTGATCACACCATGTCCAAAACAGTAAGTACAGAAGGCCAAGGTTTTGAAGTAATCTAAGACGTATTCCTGTATACACCAAGGTAAAAACACCCTCGACATCTGGTAGAAGATGAAGCAGAATAGTAATACCAGAATATATACGAAGATGGACGAGATAATGGAAGAAAAATACGTGACTGGAGCTTCAAACCCTAGAGCCATCATCCACAACTCCCTCCAACTCACGATATCGTCAGCTGTAAAATTACTGATCGTCGGTATTATTTCTTCAGTAAAATTACTGATCGTTGGTATTATTTCTTCAGTAAAATTACTGATATAATTACGGATCGTTGTAATTATTTCTTCTGCATTGGTCGTTAAATTACTGATGGCTTCAGCCGTTATATTAGTAATATTACTGATCGTCGTAAGAATACTGTCAGCCTGCAAATATAAAAACATAAAACATTACTATAGGACATGACGACATGTCAGCCTAAAATGTAAAAACATAAAACATTACACTATAGGACATGACGATATGTCAGCCTAAAATGTAAAAACATAAAACATTACTATAGGACATGACGATATGTCAGCCTAAAATGTAAAAACATAAAACATTACTATAGGACATGACGACATGTCAGCCTAAAAAATGTAAAAACATAAAACATTACTATAGGACATGACGATATGTCAGCCTAAAATGTAAAAACATAAAACATTACTGTAAGATATGATGATCTGTCAGCCTGTAAATGTATTAAAAGACATGAAATACATGTATTACTGAAAAATATAAACCACTGTCCATATCGTCCACCTGTAAATATACCCGGTAAAACATAAAACTATCCCCGAATGCTTCCACATAAGTTTCAGCTTTTCTGGCCCAGTGGTTCTTGAAGAGAACACTTTTAAAGATTTTTCCTATATATTTCAATGTAAAACTTGGATTCCCTACTGTGACCCCACCCTACACCTTAGGGGTCATGATTTTAACAATTTAGAATCTACACTATCCAAGGATATGCTTCAACATAAGTTTCAGCTTTTCTGGCCCAGTGTTTCTTGGTAAGATTTTTCCTATATATATTTCAATGTTAAACTTGGATTCAAAATTGTGGCCCCACCCTACCCCTGGGCCCGGGGGTCATGATTTGAACAATTTAAACTCTAAACTATCCCAGAATGCTACCATATACATGTAAGTTTCAGTTTTTCTGGCCCACTGGTTCTTGAGGAGAAGACTTTTAAAGATTTTTCCTATTTATTTCAATTTAAAACTTGGATTCGGCCTATTGTGGCCCTGCCCTACCCCCAGTGGTCATGAATTTAATATGTAATTAAGAATCTAATCTATCTCAGATTGCTTTCAAATAAGTTTCAGCTTTTCTGGCCCAGTGGTTCTTGAGAAGAAGATTTAAAAAAAAACAAGAGGCCCAAGGGCCTTGAATCGCTCTTCTGATAAATTGTACAATCTATCACTTCTATTAGAAGCCTCCAACTCTATTAGTATCATAAGACCCAAAATGCATCAACTTACAAAGTATGATAATATTTAGCCAGTTAAGACTGAAGATATTATAATATAATTATAAAATACCATTAAGTAGGTCACAGTGACCTACCTTTTGATTGGAATTTTCTGAGGACTCGAGATACATTAATTGACAAAGACTGATGATTCTAATTAAATAAGTACCTGAGAATATTCAAAAGTAGGTCACCATGACCTACTTTTTGGTCAACATTCTCTGAAAACCCAAGATGCATCATCTGACAAAGTTTGAAAATTCTAAGCCAATTAGTTCCAGAGATAATTAAATATAGCCATCAAATGTCAAAAGTAGGTCACGGTGACCTACTTTTTGGTCGACGTTATCCAAACACCCAAGATGCCTAAACTGATAAAATTTGATGATTCTAAGCCAGTAAGTACCTGAGATATTCAAAAGTAGGTCACCTTGACCTACTTCTTGTTGGACATTCAATGAAACCGTAAGATGCCTCAACTGACAAAGTTTGATGATCCTGAGCCAGTAAGTACCATATATAATTAAATATAGCCATAAAATGTCAAAAGTAGGTCACAGTGACCTACTTTTTGGTCGAAGTTCTCCGAAAACCCAAGGTGCCTAAACTGACAAAGTTTGAAGATTCTAAGCTAATACATACCTGAGATATTCAAAAGTAGGTCACTGTGACCTACTTTTTGGTCGACATTCTCCGAAAACCCAAGATGCATCAACTGACAAAGTTTGATGATTTTAGGTCAAAAAGTACAAGAGATACTTAATTATAGCTACAAAATGTCAAAAGTAGGTCACCATGACCTACTTTTTGGTCGTCACTCTCCGAAAACCCAAGATGCATCAACTCACAAAGTTTGATGATTCTAAGCCAATAAGTACTGGAGATACTTAAATAAAGCCATAAAATGTCAAAAGTAGGTCACCATGACCTACTTTTTGGTCGTCACTCTCCGATAACTAAATATGCATCCACTCACAAAGTTTGATGATTCTAAGCCAATAAATACCTAAGATACTGAAATATAGCCATAAAATGTCGAAAGTAGGTCATTGTGACCTACATTTTGGTCGACATTTTTCAAAGACCCAAGATGCATCTACTGACCAAGTTTGATGATCGTAGGTCTGAAGGTAATCAAAATATGCATTTTAAACAATTTGAAAACAAATGTCAGCAAAATTCAAAAAGTAGGTCACAGTGACCTACTTTTTCATAAATATGTTTTAAGGTCCCTAGATGCATCAAAGTACAAGATTTGATGATTCTAAACCTCCCGGTGTCTGTAATAATGGGATTTAATGTTTTTAAATGGATAAGTCATAAAGTTAAAAAAGTAGGTCACGGTGACCTACTTTTAAGTTGTCATTGTTCAAGGACCCAAGATGCATCAACTGACAAAGTTTGATGATCATAGGCCTTAAAGTGTCCAAAATATGCCTTCAAATCAATTTGAAAACAAATCCCCACAAAATTTAAAAAGTAGGTCACCGTGACCTACTTTTGAGTTAACATGATGTGAAGTCGTAAGATGCATCAACTTACAAGATTTGATGATCCTAGTCCTTACAGTAAGAAAAATATACACGTTTTTATTAATTGTAAATTTAGGTCAACTTTGAAGTGACCTTGAGACCACGCCCTTTGCCCCAGGGTCATGCCTTAATTGAACAATTTTTAATCTTCAACATATCCTTATCCTTGCATGTAAGTTTGGTAAAAATCTGCCTGGTGGTTCTGGAGAAGAAGATTTTTTAGCAACCAGTACTTTTGGTTTTGTTTTCCTGATTATCTCCCCTTGTTTTAGGGTCCCAACCCTTATTTTAGTATAAAGGGTAGCCCTTGGGCCAGGGATACCCTGTGACAAATTTGGTACTGATTGGCCAAGGGGTTCTTGAGTTATGGCCCATATTCTAAAATATTTCAAAACTTGTAAAACTATGTAAAACTTGAATTCCCTATTGTTTTCCAAGTTTTTCACGATTTTGATATTAACATCTGAAATATATAAAGTTTTCGGACTTTTTTCAGGATCTGAATTTTTACGTGCCAGGAAAATGTCAGATCTGGAACCATTGCCTGATTACAAGAACTGGGAATTCTCAGGTAGATTTTCGATATTGCAAGCCGATGTCAAATTCACAATTTGTCAATAGTACAATACTGTAAGTCCTTTAAATGGTTCTTTTATAAAATACATAATCCGAAGAAAACACTTTATCTGACTGTCGAAATTTGCTTTTATTTTGTGCATTCTTAAAACTTGCAATCCTGTATCGATATGTGAAGTGGTGTTTCATGCATTGTGCTTTTGACAAATTGTGAGTTCGACAATACATATAATTTTGTTAGCAAGTCTCGAAAATCAACTCCAGTTGAAGACAGCAAAATTTTCAGTTTTCATAACCGCCCAGGTTCTGACATTTACCTGGCACGTAGAATATCAAAATCATAAAAAAGCCAGAAACCGTCAGATATTTCGGACTACCTGTAAACAATTATGGTAATGCAGAAACATAAAACGTTACGGTACAACATAAAGATATCATCTGACATCAGACAGTCAACATATTGTAGAAACAAAACTTTACTGCATGACAAAAAAACATCAACACAAGATCAATCATTACATTATTGTAAATGTATAAACATCCAAAATGGCTTTATATCATTAAACAAATTGAAATCATCAGCCTGTAGTGTATATGAAGAAAGTTACATGATAAAAAATTACTGTATGACATAACAATATCATGAGATTAAAAATGTAAAAGTTTGATGTAAAAACATTCTATATCATTCTCTAACAGATTTCTGGTAGCCTGTAAATGTAGAAACATTAAACATACCATGATTACTGTATGAAATATTCAGAAATAATGATAGCATCAGCCTGCATGTACACATGAATTGGATTGGAAAAAAAACAAGGCAAAAAATGCCTGTCATCTGACTCATCGTTCTCTCTTCATTATAGTTTTTCAGTTTATTTATTGTAATCACATTCAATCATGATACCCAGTGTACTGGTGTAAGAGACTACTTAACTAAAAACTGTACACTCAGCATGAATCAGCTATCAGTGAAGATACAGTCTAGCATGTCCTAAAAAAAGATTTAAGCTGCTATGGGAAATTATCCAATAGAGAGACCAAAAAATATAATCAAACAAATTAAACATCAGGCCCCAAGACCATAAATTGAAAACAGATTTAAGTTAGAATTTGAATCCTAAATAACTTTTTAAATAGAATTTCAAGCCAATATAACTTTTTGAAGCATTTTTCAAATGAAACAAAATTTTCATCATTTGTTGGAATTTAAATGTTATACGAAATTGCAAATTTTCAAGTAAATCACAGAATATGTTTGATAAAATTCAATTTAAATTATAAAAATCTTAATTTTGATTATAATAAGTCTCAGGGTTCTCCATGAGCTGTTTTACTGTGTTGGTCCCGACACAGTAAAATTTTCTCCGAGACAGAAACGATTAGGGATGGGTATTGCCAAAAATTTCATATCGCGATATATTACGATTTTTTCCCCAAAATATCATGATAATATCCTGATATTTTTACAAGCAAATTTTTTTAATGATTTTAAATGAATAGTCATTATTTTTCTTAAAAATGCTAGAAAAACAAAATTTCACTTTTTTGAAATTTTTATGTACATAAAATTAATCATGTCTGAATGATAAAATGCCATTCTTTTCTCCTTTTACAACATTTTTTAGACTTTCTGTGAGTGAAATTTAAAATATTGAACAAATAATAATACCTGGACTCTGCGTTTTCGGGGGGGGGGGGGGGGGGGGGTCCAAGGTCACTTTTTACCTGGTTTAGTATATATATTTAATAACTCTGTAAATTCCACCCTGCCCCCCCCCCTTCTAGATCTGTGCATGCATGTATTCTTTAGTAATTATAATGAATAGTGATACAGTTGCGCATTTGATAGCGAAAATTTTAATGCTTCGCGTAAACTCTGCAACACAGTAATATTTTAAACGATGGAGGACCCTGAGTGTATTCTCTGCTAATATGATCTCCCGGCTTGGTCAGCATGGTCAGATATATACATGTGTTAGTGGTAAAAATTGGTTGTAAGAAAATCGATCCTTGGCAATGGGGCTTCAAATTTTGTTTCAATCTGTATATATATATCCAAGATTTAATTGGAAAATCCTCTGTGTGATTTATGAACATTTCCTTATAAACAAGATTTGCTGATAAATCTATTCTGAATAACCAAGTTTTACTGTACAGTACTATAACAATTTAACACATACTAGCTAGCTTACAGTTTGATTACTATTTCTGATAATATCTTATTAGAAGTATTGTTGACATTTATAAAGAAATTTCTTTAGGATTCTGATGATTCATCAAACAGCAAGATATAGTTCTGCTGACATATGGCTCAAGAACTCAAAATGCCGGTACTTCATGTACATATAATATAGATGTACATGATTGTTGCTCAGATATTTCTAGTAAGAGTTATAAAACCAGTAAAACATTACAGACTTATACAACAGTGAAACAATAATTTTCATTCATATATCATCATGTTCATCTTTATCATATTCATGAATATAAAGAAACTATATAATCACTGAATGTTTTGTGGTTATATACCGTAGATATAGAATTTATTTCATGAATGGATAGGGAATTTTCGATAATTTTTATTCGTGAAAATATAAAAACTTCCTGCCTCATGAGAAACTATATAATCATTGAATGTTTTGTGGTTATATATAGATATAGAATTTATTTCATGAATGGATAGGGAATTTTCGATAAGTAATTTTTATTTGTGAAAATATAAAAACTTCCTGCCTCAAGAGTGAAATAAAATCAATATCTATTCACAAAACATTGAATATCCTGTTTCTTACATCTTCTACTATGTTCCTTGTTATAATTAAGTTCGTGCTGTGGGCTGTGTCCTCAATAATATCAATTTTATTCAATAGATGACTTAATCAATTCAGCTAAACTCTATTTATTGACTCCCCAAAACATTGAACAGTATGGTGAGCTATACAGTACTGTACAGTATTTGATCCTTGAAAATAGAAATGTTTATACTTATAAATACATTCCAAAATCTAAACTCCATATACACATTTTACTTACATTACAAAATTTAAACTCAATGATATTCAAATCTTAGTTAGAAAAAATTATCCAAGCATTCCAAGGGTTTTAATTCTAGGGGCAACATCTGAGTTATGACAGGCATTTAAAGCTACTGGAGTAAGGAATTTGGCATGGATGTTACTCAGTGGAAGGGGGTGGTGTACTGAGGTAGGGTAATTGGGCACTGGTGCCAATATGTGGCAGTGACTACGTCTAATACCTTAAAATTGAATTGCCAAAATGGTAAGATAATGATAATGATGATCAGTAATTAATTTTGATAACCTCACTAACAATACAAATATGTCAATTGTGAACACCGCAAAAGACATGAGATGGGATCAGGTGCTTTGGAGGAGTAAGCATTCCTTGTTGACAGGTCACAGTGACACCTACTGTGACAGTGATCCTTGATTAAAATTGATCAGGTAGGCAGAATATTCTGTACTCTGTAGTCATTTTTAACAAAGAAACAAAGATCTATCTTTATTGGTGTGAAATATGTCAAAAGAAACCCCAAAGATACCAGTAATAAAGCTTTCCTTTGCCAGCTCAATGGTCATTTCTATGTTTATCTGTTTATATTTCCATTTCTAATTTTTTTTCTCTGTGATAACCCTTAGAAATTTAAGTTAGGGGAGTTTATTTCTTGATAATAATTTGAATTATAAATAAAGGATCATGACATGCTTTACCGGTTATATCGAATAAAAGATATGTGTGAAAATAAAACGATATGCACATGTACATGTAAATTCACATTTTTAGGCCTTAATTTTCATTGGACAATAGGCCTATGCATGATAAGGTCCTCTACCCCTGAATAGTGAATTTTTACAGACCAGAACCAAATTTTACCGGTAAAAACCGACTTCGCATAGTCTGAATAATCTAAGTTTCCTCTTACTCTAACCCCCTTTTTTTTTTACAGCTATTATCAGTGATTATATGTATTGACATACCAGGAATTATATAGTTTGGGAATCTCAAATTACATTATATAATATATAAATAAAATATAAGCTTTTAAAATTAAATACTCAGTACACTTTTGACATGTTTGACAAACAGTTTAAAAAAAAAACTTACCATGATTAGGCTTTAATCAGTTGTCCACAATTTGAATTCCAACACTTATTTTGATTCTGTTGTAGTAAACTCTCTTTTGAAAAAAAAATAATAATCCGTGTGAGGTAGGGGTTTTATGAGGTCATTAACCCATGCTGCGATGCTTTGAAAAAATTTTCCACTATAATCCTCTTAGCCCACCTTCAACGACTCGCCTGACTGTGCATTTAAACATAAACACAAACAAAGGAAACAATCTCAAAATAAAACACTTGTATAGTTAAACAATGCTATTTTTTAAGGGTTGGGTAAGAACGTGCACCCTAGAAATCAACTCCACTTTGTTATTGTCTCTGTCGATCAGGCGCTTCATTATCCATCTGCGTACATTCCGATTTTTAAAACTTTCGTTTGACCCTAGCTGTCGATATGGCAGATTTGGCGGATCTAACAAAAAGAAAGAATGGAAAAATTCCATTCGCAACCTACTAGCGGAAAATTTTACGAAGCCCCCCTCCAGAAATGCCCAATGAAACTACCAAAAATATTGTTCACTATACATTTTTAAAAATATTTGTACGCATTTATGGTTAGTTCTACACGAATTTATGTTTTTTTTTATTTTGAACGGAAAACGGTGAAAGCGTAATCTAAGAAGGATAACTCTTCCAACATTGTATCATTTACAGCAAATCCATGTTACTGCCCGTTGTTTTCTCGTGCCCCGTAATCGAAGAATCGGGGTATTTTTGCCCTGTCTGTCCGTCTGTCTGTTTAGCTGTTTGTCTGTCTGTCCTCCAAAAAACTTTAACATTCATGATTGCTTATAACTCTTGATTGGTTGGAACTGTGACATATTGATATTCATATTTCACCTGACAGGTGTACTCCTTGTGACAGGCCTTCCTTTGGGTTTCAATATATTTGACCTTTAACCCAAATTTGCAAGAATTTTCCTAGCATTAACATGGGTAAAAACTTTTCAACAGCTGGCGGTAAGGCTTTCATACTTTACATACCGTATATATATATCTTTCCATGGATATTATTAGTTATCCAGGTTCAATCAAGGGTGTACGGGAATTTACCCCGGGTTTTATTCCATACACCCTGAGGCCGCAGGCCGAAGGGTGTATGGAATAAAACCCGGGGTAAATCCCCGTACACCCTTGATTGAACCTGGATAACGAATTTATTTCCTTTGTACCAATAAAAATGCTTTGTAAACATCAGAATGTGTCTCAATCTATCGATTAGATAACTACGTACTGAGAATGTATGCACTGTGACGTCACGTTTTATTTACACCCGGCTCAAGTCGGGTGCACGGATATTTACACCCGACTTTGTAACCAATCAAAGCTCGTGTTACAAGCTAGATAGGAAATAAAAATATTTTTAACCTTTTGACCGTGACCTTTGACTGTGACCCACTTTTAAAAACTTTAACATTCAACGTAACTTTTAAACAGTAAGCACTGGGGCCTTCATATTACATAGGTGTGACAAGGCCTTATTCTGAATGCCAAATAAAAATTGACATTGACCTTGGAGTTCGACACTTTAACCCTTTTCCTAACTTTTGAACAGTTTGTGCTAAGGCTCTAATGTATTACACATGTGTATTTCTTGTGACGATGCCTTCTCCTGTGCTCATTTTTTTTTTTACTTTTGCCTTGACCTAGGAGTATAACTTGCAATTGAGAAACTTTAACTTTCGCCCAAATCTCACACATATATACGGCATCGTCGCAAACCACGGCCAAAACCCTCTTCCATTCTGGTTTTAATATGCAAAGTGAGACTCCGAACCGTGGCTTAAGACGATGCACATACGGGGACATCAGTGTTTCACAAATATCTTAATTCTTTCCTAATTTTTAATTTTGATAATGGATTCAAAAGTATATGCCTTGGCCCGTTGGGCAAAAAAAAAAAAAAAAAAAAAAAAAAAGATGGCAAAAGTGCAATATTGCTCAACTAAACATTTTTCATTTTCTAGAAAAAAATTAAAGAGCAAAAATCAGTTCAGTATTGAAACAAAACATAAACAGAGGATGCTTCTAAATTTCCTTTAATTATCATGCTTTAAAATATTTTTTAAAAACTTTTTTGAATCTCTTTACATGATATACACGATAAAAAGGCCAAGTACGTGGCATCACGTGTATCCTATCCCCCGGGGGACACTTATTTGAACAAGGAAATATACACTTTAAAATATCGAAGATGTTTCAAAATAATATGACTTATCATGGCTTTGATGTTTTTGAAAAGCAGTTTTTATATTAGGTTTCAGTTTTTGTAAGTATATACCTGACATTGTATAGATCTCCTTTGTCAATATAGTTTAACCTTTGACCCCCTTCTCTGACTCTCCTCCCCCGGGAGAATGATTTGAACAATTTGAATCTACTACCCGAGAATGCGTCTGTATTGATATTACTAATCAAAGCTTTGTCTTTCTTGAGAGGAATTTTGATACCCCTCCCTTGAAAATATTGGGAGGGTATACGTATATAGTGCTCCTAATGTCGGTCTTTTCCGTCAGTCCGTCCCCGTCCGTCTGTCTGTTAATTACGATTTGGGGTATCCATCTCTTATCTGCAACTCTTCTTATACCACTGAATGAAATTTAATGAAACTTCCACAGAATCTTTGTTAAATATTGCCATTGTGCACCTCTTATACTACTTTTTGATCGGACACATTTCGGGTTTCCCATAGCAAAAGGTTGACACTGCCATTCTCTTTATAATATTGAAGGGTATCCATCTCTTATCCGCAACTCCTCCTACACCAATGAATAAAATTCACCAATCTAATTATCCTCGATATTTCTTTTTAATGTCGCTTAAAAAATAGCATCGAGGATCGGATTTTATTCAGATTGATACTTTCACAGATTCTTTATCACATAACACCATGATTGTGCATCTCCTATTCTATTTTTTCATCTGACACTTATTTTGGGTCTTCTAGAGCAAAACATGGACTTTGCAATTATATTAATAATATATTATAATCGTTTGGGAGGCGGGGGATCATTTAGTGAGCTCAGTGCTTACAGTACTACTAGTTTCCCCCCCCCCCCCCCCCGAAATTCGCTCCTTCTAAATTGATTTTTTCATAGGATTGAAATGTTCCACAAACAAAGATAAATTTTGGGTCCCAGTAAATGTTCTAACAAGCCTCTTTCTTTACTCCTCCCAAAAATATTAACAGTAGTGAAGAACTCGGACCTGCTCGGGTGGCTCGTACCTCGGACACTAACCTCGGACGTCAAAGGTGTTCTACCATCTTGCTTATTCAGTCATGTGATCTTATTTGAATTTCTTTCAAATGTCATAAATTTGAAATCTGAGTTATTTTGTTGCACTCTCAACATTTAGTTCTTGCTTTCAAAGCCTACTAACATAAGGTTGTAGTCAAAACCTATATATACAATGAAGAATTGGATAAATTAAGATACCCTTTTGAAGAACTTTGTGCAGAGCGAAATATGAAATGAGTGACAAGGCAATTCCCGGCGGAGAAATGTATCGACCTGAGGCGCATTCCTCCACCTTCATCCGAGGTTTAATTAAATGGTGTATAGCGGAGTCAACCGAGGATCGCCGATTGATAGTGATGGAGAAACTTCAAGAGTACTGTGCAACAATTCATTAGAGAAGTGGTGTAAATCATATGTGGATACTTATCAATAAAAATCCAAGGCTCTTTTGGAAAATTTGAAGTCTCAAAATTTTACCAAAATCAACAGCATTAAAACTTACGTACGACTTTATATACAACCATTCCTCACAATAAATTAAAGTTCAGGCCTTTTGATATCATTGACAGCTGCTTTTTCAATAAAAATGGAACTCGTAAATTTACTAACTTTGACATTGGTCATTTGCAAAATTATTGTGTTGAAAAACATTCGGATTGTACACACAAGTACTCTGAAGTTGACATCAAAAAGATGCGTGAGTTTCTGATTGACAATATCTAATGTATGTCGTTTTTGGAGACCAGGTCTTCCAACAAATTATTGGAATTCCCATGGGTACCAATTGCGCCCCGTTATTAGCAGACCTATTTTTGTATTCATATGAATCAGAATTTGTGCAAAATTTTATGCGTGAAAAGAAGAAAACACTTGCTGTGGCCATCAACTCGACATTTAGATATATCGACGACTTATTATCAATTAACAATAGTAATTTCCATTCTTATGTCGATAAGATATATCCTGGTGAAAAACGTGATGATTTTAACTTTTCTATCGTCAACTTACCTTTCTTATGCAGCAACATAACTTCATCACCTGCATATGGAGTTAATAAATACATGTATATCTCAGTTGATTCGATACGCAATCTTGAGCATTCTCTACGTATGAACAATTTTCAAAACGAGGTAAATTATTGACATACAAGTTGATGAAACAAGAATATTAGCAGTCTCGTGGTTTTAATTACATGTACCTTGTTAACAATTGCATGAATTGTACGTGTATAACTTATATCATTTGGGCGTATCTCGGCTGACTTTGTTCAATTTTAGGCCTTTGTTTTTATATTGAATTTGACATAATCATACAGACGGACTGTTCCATCTTCCTGACCAAACGTAGACTTCACGACGTTTGTGATCGGTCAACAAGGCTTGCTTACTCGTCTTAGGCACCTGATCCCACCTCTGTGATTTTCAGGGGTCTGTGTTTTATTCTATCATTACAGACTTGAAACGTTTATAGATTTTTTTAAGATCGCCAACTGTTTGTTTTCTTCTTGTAACCTTTCTATCCTTGAGTGTGTTACCTACTTTCTACAAAAATACATCGGGTTAATCAATTTAACAGGTTTTGAGATTGATCATCCCTATATAATTATATTTCTGAGAAGCTCACAGTCAGTAAAAAACTTATAAGCTTCGTATACTTAAATCTCTATTAAACATGTATATCATCGATGTTATGAACAATTATCTTCTGCCCAATACGCAAATAGCAGGTAAAAAAATGTACATGATGAATAGTGTAAAAATATCAATGAAAATGAATTATTCATAGAAAGAACCCGCCGAGGAAAGGTACAGTAAGATGAAACCTGAACTTGAATATAAACCATCATGACCATATAGCTCCGAGGTCTGCATCCAATCATTAATTAAAAAATCTGATTAAGCAAGTCTGTAACCGATGCCTCCTAAGTGGTCGAGGGATCCGATAGCTTAGGCGTAAGAACAATTGCGTTATTCAGGAGATTAACAACATGCTTCTATTTGAGGGACTATCTGCGTTTGAATGCATGGGAATTTAGAACAAACATCCAAGAGATTTCCTGACTGGGTTTTTATTTGAATAAGGGACAAAGTTATGTACAAATAAAAATCTGTTTAACTCTGGTCATCATTGGTAAACACAACCCTGACAATGGCAGAGACCTGAAGAAAAAGCTATTGTGCTCCGAACAGCTGTGGTGCGTGGAAACATCTTCGTATACAATGCGGAGGTGTTATTGAGCACAGAAAGTGACAGATGACGCGTGAACGGATTAGGTGCGCGGACCATGAAGACTAACAGAATACCACTGACTAGCATTATCTGTGTATTTTCTGTTTTTACTTTCATTATCCAAATACTGATTCTTCTTCATAGCAATTCCTGTAAGTATTATTTTTAATTTCTCACCATTTTAACTTTATTTTATTTTATTCTAATAATATAGACGGATTTAGTATGGTAGTGATATATTTCGCTTCCTTGGTGCAAATTATTTTTCTTTAGATCATGATGTCATTATGTAGGATTTGATTATATTAACATGCAACATTTAAAAAGCAAGTAATCAAGAATTTTCAAAAATTATCAACTTTCGCCAACATGTGACTTCAAAGACGCTAAATTCAATTAACATACATTTATTTATGTTGGCATATGAGATATATTTGTTGACACGCAACATATTTTTGTCAACATGCAATTTATTTCTGTTAAGATGATACTTGTTTTGACTTACATGCGAGATGAATACATGTATGTTGACATGTAACATATTTTTTCAACATGCAAATTTTTGTTGTGATGCAACTTGTTAACATGTATGTTGACATGCAAGATAAATATGTTGACAGGCAACGACTTTTTAAGAGCATGCAACTTTATTATGTTGAGATGCAATTAATTTGTTAATGTTTAGATGCAACTTGTTTATTTTTACATGCAACATATTTTTGTCAACATGCAACATATTTTTGTCAACATGCAACATGTTTTAGCTCTATTGTCAGAGACAGAAGAGCTTATGCGATAGTAAGGTGTCCGTCTTCCGTCCGTCTAGCTGTACGTCCGTCTATTTGTCTGTCTGTCTATCTGTAAACAATTTTTCAAAATGCTACTCCTCCTACAGTTTAGGTCTGATTTCAGTATAACTTGGCATACAAGTAGACTACATTAAGATACATAATTCAATTTGTTGGTTTTTGACGTCGATGAACAATGTTGCCGTGGTTACCAAAAAATTAGAAAATTTTTGAAATACTCAGTTTTGGTCTAATTTCAATCTAACTTGGCACATGCGTATACTACACTTAAAGATTCATAATTCTATGTATCGGTTTTTATTTTGATGAATGTTGTTGCCGTGGTTACTAAAAATAAAAATTTTATGTGAAATACATGTACTTTCAAATGCTACTAATTATACCTTCATCATCTGAAATATACATTCATCTCCTGTTTACGGGGTTTATATATCTAAGTTGATTCGATACGCAAGAGCATGCTCTACGTATGTTCAATTTCTGAAACGAGGTAAATTACTGACAAACAAGTTGATGAAACAAGAATATCAGCAGTCTTGTTTAAACTCATCATTTCGTAAGTTCCTTGGTCGATGCAATGACTTTGTCAGCAATTACAACTTATCATTGAGTCAAATGCTGACTGACGTTTTTCATACTAATTGTTAGGCCATTATTTACACATGAATTGTCGATGTATTTTTTCCGTTATTTTCCGATCTGATAAGGAGCACACGGCGGATGTGACGTGTCACCAAGAGATGCTCACTCCTCCATGGCACCTGATCCCACCTCTGATGTTTTAGATGTCCGTTTTTTCTCTGATTCAATTTTGTATTGTTTAATGGCCTTTTAAGCTTGAATACTGTTTGTTATCTCCATATATTTATGTAATAGACTTTAATAGATACATGTCTGTAAATCCTGTGCGTGTATGTTTGTATGTGGCATTATGTAAAAGGTTTATAAGTCCATATACCTAATGTATTTCTACCTATAGATGCTGTATACAAATGCTCAACATGGATTAATAGTGAAAAGGTAACAGACTCCAGATATCAACAAAAAGCTTACAATCTGGTGTCATACAAGGATTATCTTAACAAGGTAAAAGTTTACGGTGTCAATGTATACATTTATGTGATATGGCGCTTGTTTAATTGACCAACATTTATTTCCTACTTACATGTACATGTATTAGATAACCTAGATTTTTAATATAATGAGGTTAGTGACCCGTTCACATCAGATCGTACGATTTTTTTTTTACACTTTATAAAATTACATGCACGTACAACTATTCCTACGAATAATTTCAAAACGAGGCTTTTTATAACAATACAATTGCCTTTTCAATAAAAATAGAACTTGAAATTTTTTATATAATGTGTTTGGTCATCAAAAAAATTACTTTTTAAAGTCACTTTGATTCTACACAAAAGTACTTCGAAGTTGATATTTTAAGGAACACTATACTGTTACAACATACGAATGATTTATCATCGACTCAAGCCACGGTCCGGAGTCTGCTCTCTCCTACCCGTGGCCAGAATCACTCGGCACACCTCGGCCGATTCGTACCTCATCTATTGTTTGATGTAGTCCACGGAATCAGCCGAGGTTTGGCATGTTTGCCGAGTGGGCCAGAATGGGAGAGGGTCGTACATTTTGGCTGTGGTTTGCGACGATGATGACTTATTGCCATTCAAGAGCCTGTAGAGACATACAACAATGAAACATGTAAAATGATTATGTATAGTGCAGAGTTTTGTGTACGGGTATAAAGTACAGACAACAACTTGTTACAGACGGTATACATGTACTAAGGGACGGAAACATAAACGGAAATCTGTTATATTGAGATGGATTTAAAAATAATAATCTTATACATACTCATATAATATTAACAGTTGTACTAATTCCACCTCGTACCTAATGCGATTATCTCATAAACAATATATGTAAAAATACATCAAAATTATAAATTATGAATAATATAAAGCACAGTTACAGTACTGATTTGGGAGGAAAAATTTCATAATGTATTTTATAATTCCGCTGAAGCAAAATTTATTCAAAAACTTACA
Organism: Saccostrea cuccullata; assembly: GCF_032062105.1. Taxonomy (NCBI): domain Eukaryota; kingdom Metazoa; phylum Mollusca; class Bivalvia; order Ostreida; family Ostreidae; genus Saccostrea; species Saccostrea cuccullata. The sequence goes on along the minus strand of NW_026918900.1, from coordinate 548,005 downwards.
CATGAAGGAAAGTTTACAGTGAATTAATGTAAATAAATGTTTGAGGATAGTTAAATCACTGATTTACTGTTTCAAAAGTGTATGAGTGAGTAAATGTGTTATTGAGAATTTGAGTTACTGTTCATTGAGTATGTGATTGAGTTATATACGTCCTCAGCAAAAATGAAACAGTGACTAATAGTATCTATGTAATTAACGTATCACAAATTGACACATACATTAAATTTCAATGTTATAGCCCTCATCAGATTTGACAAAACTTCATTCTGCATGGCGAAAAGAAGCTACTTTATTCCAAAGAGTCCCAGAGCAGAAAAGTAAGGACATATATTATGTGATAAAAAAAATTATTCATAAGTATAAACAGTCAATACTTCTATTTTTTTCAAACAACGAGGTATAAAATACCTAGCCAGGATATGAAATGCAGAGTTCATAAACCTATTCTTCTATCTTGCTATCTAATTTAAGCTTTATCATTTCGATTGCTCGGTTTCATAAGCAGCTTTGTAATTGTCCTCGACCTCATGTTAATAAAATTGAGTTTCTTTGTCTAAAGATGACATTGATTTATCTTATTTATATCTTTGATTTTCTCTGTTTATTAACATATGCTACGCTGATAAATTTATAAAAAAAGAAAAAAATAATGCATACATAACTCTGACATTTGATGCATTGTTTCAGGATATTTGACGATTGGTATCCCCACAGTTAGACGAGTGGGAGACGAGTACATAATGAAAACTATCAAATCCATAGTTAACTTCACGAGGACAGAAGAACTCAAGGAAATCTACATAGTGATTTTTCTTGCAGATTTTAATGAAACTTGGAGGGCAGACATTAGCGGAAGAATCAAGAAATCATATTCAAATCTAATAACGTCTGGAACTCTTATTGTAATTAGTTCCTGGGAATCGTTTTATCCCCCATTAGATAATCTAAAGCATACTTACAATGATAATGATGACAAAAGGAAATGGAGATCAAAACAGAATGTGGATTATGCTTTCATTTTCTTATATAGTCAAAACTTATCAACATATTACATTCAAATGGAGGACGACATATTTACAGTTCCTGGATATCTGCAAGTAATCAAAGATTATGTTTCGGAGTTCAAAACGCCATGGACATGTTTAGAATTTTCAGAACTTGGGTTTATCGGTAAACTTTATCATTCGTACGATCTGGAAAAATTAGCCAAGATGGTGTTATTATTTTATGAAGAACAACCGTGCGACTTTACGTTTTTATATTTCAACCTGCAGATGCTACAGTTTACTCGCTACATTCGTCGTCCCACCATATTTCAGCACGTTGGAATTCGATCATCACTTCCTGGAAAAATTCAACCTTTAAAGGACAGATATTTTGACAATTTAGACAAATCATATAAGGGAGATAACCCTCCCGCAAAAATCTACACAAACATGGACATCGAACCGTCGTTCACTCCAGAGATGGCTTACAGCAGGGAACCAGGTTATTTTTGGAGTAAAGGCAATGGGAAAGCAAATGACTGGTTCACAGTCGTGTTCGATGAACCTCAGAGATTGGATAGTATAATTATAGACACTGGGTCACGTGAACACCCAGAGGACAAAATCGAACACGGTAAACTACAGGCCAGTCTAAGTTTAGTGAGTGTATCCTCGTCTCAACCTAAGTGTACAAATGATATACTTTTAGGATACTTTGAAAATGGGGATATTAAAGTGGGAAATTTGACATCAACTCTCGGTCCTTTTAAGATTCATTGTGTGAGTATCATTTTAACGGAAACACAGAGTTGGTGGATAATCATCAAAGAAATAGCAATCTTTGTGGCAACGTGATAGATGTTTTTTTTCGTATATAATAAAATGATGAAACAAAATACATTTTGCACATTTACATTGCTTTATCGGTAACTCGTTTTATTCAACTACATGTAGTTGTGTGATTACTTCTCTACCCCCTTGCAAAGGCCCAGGGAAAGGAAACACATCATGCATTGAATAAAAACCATATTTGGGTAATAATTTTACAAAATGCCTCGTTGAAGTTAGATTTCGGATTAGTTATACATTTGTATTTTTAAAATTTGTATATCAGAGGCAACAGTAACAAAGTTAGGAGGAGCGTGTGGATCATTTTTGTATCTGTGCACACCAAAGGAGGAGCGAATCTTTTATGTCTTTGTGCATGCTGAAGAACTAATAAGGAGGGGCGGATCTTTTGTATTTATGTATACAAAACAACTGAAAAAGGGGAGCGGGTCTAGTTGTCTCTGAGTATACCAAATAAGTTGATGATAAGGAGGTGCGGATCTATGTTTTATCTGTATATACCAAAGAATAGATTACATGTAGGAGGAACAGATCTATGTTGTCTCTGTGTTACCAAAAAGGCCGATCAATATTGTGTCTTCTTATACAGTCCATGTTTTTCAATTCTTAAACTATACCTCCTGCATACAGAAATAATATATTTCATACAGAGGCGAGCTAGAAATATATACATGTACATATGAATTTATTGTAAAATAACGCCGTCATCATAGGAAATTAGAATTCATTAGTTGCGATATTGACTAATAGTTACGAATATATAATTATATATGATCCAATATTCTAAATAAAGAAAATTCAAATTAATTTTAGCTCTCTTATATCATGTGTATATATCTAATTAGAAATATATAAACTGCTAATTATTTAGCGAGATGAAATATATTTCTTTATCAAAGAGATAATTAACGTGAAACAGCATCTTATCAGACATTGACATGTAAAGAAGCTATTTCTGGAAGACGGTCTTATGTAAGTTTACATTATTTAGACGACGTATTAATTTGTAGACATTTTTAGTTTCACAACATATTGGTGACGTATCACGATATTTCAAGAAGCTTTATGCGTAAAATACCAGGATCGTGGGAGAGAGAGAGACGTACATTTAGAAGAAAAACTATAAAATTGACAAAATTGACAAATAAGCTATCCATAGTTCCGTGAGACAGGAATTCTAATAAGTACGAGTATGGTACACAATCTTTTGACTGAGCTAGTGCGTTGTAACAATTATAGTGCACGTATCAAGCTAGATTACACTTCCCAAAGCCAGATATATAGAAATACATGTACAAGTATGGTATACACGTGACATACCTAACAATTAAGCTATGCTACATGTACTCGTTCCTAAAGTAGACAGTAATACTGACAAGTATGGTATATATATGTATATGACATAGTCCGACCGTATCTACATGCTGTCATACGTTCCTAAAGCTGAACACGAATCGTTAGTAGGCCAACGCCATATTAGAGGATACTATCAACGATATCAGCACTAAGATATACCCTTCTCATTCGTTACACCTGATAACTGTATTTTACGGGCATCAGCGTGGAATTGCGACACGTGTTTGTGCTGGTTATGTTGCAGTTACGTGTTTTTGGGTTTGTCTGTATACCGCACTGGCCTGTGCACTGTTGTAAAATTCTTTGGAATCTTACTCTTCTGTCGTAGAAACACACTGTTATTATTAATTTTAGTTAAGTGTGAGGTTTTGCATTACGTTACGATCTTATTCGCCAGATGCATCCAGCATAAACAATTCACGTGATGGGTCAAGTCATATTATCAACATTGACACGAAAAGAGTCTGTTGCACGAGCAACCAATCAAGGATTAGAAGAAAGTTCCAGTCGTAAAGCTTGCGATTAGGAGTCGTGTATTATTTACCTTGAGCGCAGCTGTCATCATAGAATGTGATGTAATGCAAAACTACACACTTAACTGAGATCGATAGTATTTTTGCCACAACCGAGTGCTGTGTAGCATGCGTTCCAATACAAATAGTATTTCGGGTATACATGTTCATGTAATAAAATTGATTTAACCGTAATAAAGATCATGCAGGGGTCCTGCCCATAAACACTAGTGATATAACACACAGTGTAACTACTCTTTAAAAAAAATAATAAAACAAGGATGTGGATCTTTTTCAAATTATTTTATTCATTTTTCTAGTGCGTATCTGATTAAATCAGACATAATATGCATCAGAGGTAACTATCTATAACTAGACGTCCACATTTGGCACTCTATCACAAGTAAACAGGGAGGAAGATCCGCCTATAATACAGTGGCGGATCAATAACAAAGTGGGACATACAATCATTCATCGACTATCAAACATTTCATCAACACATAACAATAAATAGAGATCGAGGATAACAACTGTATTACTACATCAACAAAACGGTCAATATTTATCAATGTCTCCCCCATAACTTCACCTCCCAGAAAACATTTATAATCACTGCCTATCATAATTTATATTCATCATACATTGTAATTTCACTTCAAAGAAAACATTTTTTTTTTCACTGTCTATCATAATTAATATTCACCATACACTGCAACTTCACATCCAAGAAAATGATATATTTATCACTATCATAATTAACGTTCATGAAAACGACATGTAAATCTATAATTATAGTTCATATTCAAGTTTTTTGGCTTTTAATTTTACAAAGCATATTTCTGCGTATGCGTGTACGTGCATTTGAAATACTAGACAGTGTCAGAGCTCTGTGAAAAAACCTCTTATTCAAAGGCATTGAATGGTAGATAACACATGTACAGAGCATTGCATTTAAAATTGAGATCTTAACAAAAATACTATAGTATTTATAATTTTGGCCAAAAAAAAAAATCATGTTTATATTCTGGAAAATAACACCAAAGACAATATGACCTACACATTTACATTTGTTTTTCGGACTACCATAATGTATCTGTACTGTTAATAATAATAAAAATTCAAAATAAACTCATAAATATTGATAAAACTACTGTTTACATCGTGCGTTACATATAAACAAGGTACATATTCCTCCGTGTTTTTGAACAATTCTTTTCCTTTTGATTAAGTTAAATACAACATATAATCGTTACATTCTAGGGGGTTACTTTACAAATGTGATTAACAGAAAATAAATATATGATGCAATAACGTGTTTTATCCTTAGCGAACATATGTTGAATTTCTTCAAGGATATATATCACTTATACTACGAACATATTCATGTGATAATAGCAGAATAAGAAATAAAAAAATATAACCTTAATAATGTTATTTTAAAAAATTGCATTTTTTCCCACAAGAAATCAAATATCTTTATCTTATTAAAAATAGGCAATGTCAATTTTAAAAGTTAATGGAAAAATTACACAAAATGAAAATGTCGTAAGTAATTTATGACATGTTTATGCTGCGTTCAAAAATTACATGTAATTATAATTTGAAAACTTCCCTTGTCCATAATGACTTCTCTCCTCTCTGATTCAATTTTTACCATCAAATTTGTTTCACCTTAAGAAAAATAAACAGGTCTTTGACACGTTAACTTATCCTTCAACATGTTAATTAATTCAAAGGAATGTAACTTAGCATTTTTCGTACAATACAATATGGCAAGAAAATTACTTTGCTTTTTATTGCGTGAACATATCCTGTAAATTATGTTTAGAATATCAAGTCACATTCGAAATACTAGCTAACAGAAACATGTATTCAATCACACATGTACAACGTAATTCTGTTAATTGTGACTACTACATACACGTTCTGGTACAAGTTTCTTTTCTTCCCCCCTTCCTATCCTTTGTGTTTTATAAATACTGAAGATACAATCATCTACTAATAACATAAAGACATAAAATTATCAATTTGTCCATATACATTTCCAAATGAATGAAAATTCTGGGTACGCATAAAGTATTTCCTAATCAAGAAAAAATATGTCCATTTAAAAAAAACGACGGGCAAGTTTGATTCTTTGTACATATTGTATTTTTAGTTAATGGTTTTACGCACTTTGAAGAAGTCTCTGTTTAAAAAACATTTTGCAATATGATTGAGTACTTGTCTAGTAAATTTTATATTATATCTTTTTTTTTTACGTGACGTTTCTCTTGAACTACCAGGTATATAAATCATTCCCTCGGACAGTAGTCGGCTACGTTGAAGTTTCCGAATACATTCAGTTCATAAAGACAGGAAAAGACTATTACAACAACGTAAACCAACAAACAAACGACACCGAACTTTTTGTTTAGCCGCCATTTTGTAACAAACATGGCGATGATTAGGAATACAACTGTTGATAACAAAGTAATGGCGGAATAAGTCAGTCCTTCGCTTTTTATAGGGATGGGGTCTCCACTTTCTAGGATGAGGGATTTTAACAACCAGGGGAGACCCAAACACATCAAAATGTCAAATACATTGCTCCCTATGGAGTTAGAGACCGCCATATCTCCTAAACCTGAAATAAAGAAAAAATATCGCTGTGTAGTGACTGAGTAAAATAAACATACTTATTGCATCTACATACTTCTTTAGAGATTAGATGAAATCTACACCGATTACTCTAAGGGAACAATTCACCTTTAACGGATGTTTAAATATATTAGTCAGCGACCTATGTTCGTACATGTATGTTGTATACTTTGCATTAGATGTTCAAAAGTCTGCACTATCAATGACAATGTTGCTATAATGTACTCACCGTCTCTTGCTACAAAGAGACTTGAAAGACAGTCTGGTACACTGGTACCTGCTGCTAACAGAGTGAGTCCCATTACTGTCTCCGGAATTTCTAGGGCATCACCTACCAAAATAAAAACAGCGTTATAAAGAAAACTCAACATCTCTTAATATAAACCACCACCTATATTATTAAAATGAATATCGACTTATAAGAGAAATTAAATATTTATATATAACATTTTAAGACGGCGTCAATACGTTCTATTTCCACTATGGAAGATCTAGAGTTATGCTTCTTAGTGCGCTCCTTTGTGGAAAAGTCGGAAAATGTACAAATCTGTGATTTCTGGAACAAGCGTAACTGTATAATTATATAAACATCTAAGTAAGGACTTTGACGGACACCTTGCACTGAGCAACTCAATAAAATGGACAGAATGCAGAAATTGTTTCAGTTATCCAAATCGCATGACAAATGATCATATGATGTACCCTTAAAACAACATTACGCTTAAAAATGATAAACGGTTATCTTTTCATTAAATATCAGAAACAAAAATGTGTTCCCTGGACATCTCTGATATACATAACATTGTTTTGCAAATAAAACAATAATCCAGAAAATTTAAGGAGATGTAATCCGGCAAAAGATGGCAACCTCAACCATATACGTCCGCCATTTTCACGATTTAAATAACCGAGATTTACGGTTAAAAATTGATATTGTGTTTACAATTTTTAATTCTAAATTTCATTTCAATAAACACTATAGGAAACTGCATATGATGTGAAAATTTTAAAACCATACAAGTAACAGCTTTTTAAAAAGCTTGCCTGACTAGATCAATAAATATCGTACATTTATTGATCTGCACCACGTGAAAATTAATGCACGTAGTTACTATAAAGTCAGATAATTATAATATAATCAACTTATTTTTAGAATTCAGACGAAAACAATACTGATAATAGATCTCTCTGGAAGGCATAATATTGAAAGAAATTTAAGAATATGTAACATTTGTGATTGTAAAACTATTGGTGATGAATTTCATTATGTTATGAAATGCAAGACTTAGTACCTTTCGAATGACAAAATATTTCTCCAAAATAGATATCGTAAAATTCCTAACATTTTCAAATTTAATGAACTAATGAACAGTAATAATGTAGAAATACAAAAATTCTTGGTCAAAATTTATCAAAAAATTTTCAAAACTGTCTGTCCTTCTTGAATCCTGAATGTGTTTTATATACACATGTACAAGTAACTGACTATACGTTTATCTCATTCTTTTTTTTCTTTATACTTGTCTATTTCTTGATCCTTGACTGTAATTTTTGTTTGTATATATGTAACTCTTGTACCAGTCATCTGGTTTTGAGTGAAAAAAGAATTGAAAGGACTGCATTCAAATAATTGATTGAAATTTTAATGCAATCTACGATTTGAAAAAAAAAATTAATGACCTTGACCTTCTAAATGACATTTTGCCAAAGGTCATTTCGCAACGGCATAACAAGAGAAACTGCTTGTGTTCTGCGTGGATTGATTTTGCTGCTGGAAAAAGTTTTTTCTAAGCTGCTGATTACATGTATCTTGACCTTAAATGGAGATATGACCAAGCATTGAATTCTCAAACTTTAATGTAACAAATTACTGGTCGTCCAAGATAACATATTCGTAGGGAATTTAAGGTCTACATTGAAGGCGAGTTATCGTTCTTTCCTTTATTGTAAAGAAGGACAGACTGGTTTTAACTATATTATATAATATACAATAATTATACTTTACCTTTTAAAGAGTATTAAAATTTTAACTGTACAGTCATGTAACAAGACAAAATCTCACTTGATTTAAAATTGATGAACGTCTATTGTCATCCTATTGTTACATGTATAAAACGCTTAAAATCATTAACTGATCAATTTACGTAATTAATAATTAGCTTTTTATTATATCTGGGTCCGCCAGAAGTTCAATCAATAATTTGTAACTACTTGAATGCGTTCTGCATTGACTGGTTAAACAATCAATTCCAAGATTAGTGGAAAAGTGTAATGAAAAGAAGCAATATGGCTTCGTACATTTATTGATTTGCACCACGTGAAAATTAATGCATGTAGTTACTATAAAGTCAGATAATTATAATATAATCAACTTATTTTTAGAATTCAAACGAAAACAATACTGATAATAGATCTCTCTGGAAGGCATTATATTGACAGAAATTTAAGAATATGTAACATTTGTGATTGTAACACTATTAGTGATGAATTTCATTATGTTATGGAATGCAAGACTTAGTAACTTTCCCATGACAAAATATTTCTCCAAAATTGAAATTGTAAAAATCCTAACACTTTCAAATTTAATGAACTAATGAACAATAATAATGTAGAAATACAAATAGCATTGTCAAAATTTATCAAGAAAATTTTCAAAACTGTCTGTCCTTCTTGAATCCTCCATGTGTTTTATATATACATGTAACTGACTATATGTTTATCTCATTCTTTTTTTCTTTATTAATACTTGTCTATTTCTTGACCCTTGACTGTAATTTTTGTTTGTATATATATACCTCTTGTACCAGTGATCTGGTTTTGAGTGAATAGTCCCCTAAAGAATTGAAAGTACTGCGTTCAAATAATTGATTGAAATCTTAATGCAATCCACGATTTGAAAAAAAAAAATTAATGACCTTGACCTTCTAAATGACATTTTACCAATGGTCATTTCGCAACGGCATAACAAGAGAAACTGCTTTATAAAGAAGGTTGTGTTCTGCGTGGATTGAATTTGCTGCTGGACAAAGTTTTTTCTAAGCTGCTGATTACATGTATCTTGACCTTAAGTCAAGATATGACCAAGCATTGAATCAGGGACACCAGCTAATGCACATCTCTGATGAAGAAACAAATCATTCTTTTTACTTTAAAAATATTAAGTGCGCAACATTTAAAAAAATGAGAAGGATGCATTTTGTAGCCTGATTCAATCTATATTTGATTCGAATTCGAAGGATCGGGGTAAAAATAAAAATCAACGCCATTAAAATCTTCTCTGTGTAATTTATCATAGCACAGAGCATGCACTTGTTTCCTATACGGGACACCCCCTACTTATTTTTACCACAAGGTACCTAACTCAATTTCAGACACTCCCGCTTCAACCTTGTATTATAAAATATCGATCATTTACCTACTTTAAAATGACAGTCATCGTTTGCTTCCAGAGACTTTTTTTTTTTGTCAATTAAATTGCTTCAGACGTCTCTGGTCGAGCCTCTTCATTGTAAAACACTCATTTATTCCTCGAAATATTAAGAATTCCATTCCGAGGTCTATGGTTTTGTCCTACATTTATAACCCCGAGTGGCACAGTGGTTAGAGCGTCTGCTGTAGAGTCACGAAGTAAGGAGTCATTCCTTACGTCGCGGGTTCGAATCCCACTGTGGGACGTGGAGACCGGTCCTTCAAATGAGACCTTATAAACCGAGGTCCCGTGTCGCAGTAGGTACTGGCACGAAAAAGATCCCTCACTGCTCAGTGGACCTGTATGAGTGCCGAGTATAGGACAAAATTGTAGCTCCAACGCAAGTGGTGGCGTCTCAATATGAGTGAAAAATTCTCGAGAGGGATGTTAAACAACATACAATGAATCAACCAATCAATCAAACATATATTAAAAACTTCAAACTTATATTTTTGCATAGCGTTTATAAGTCTAGCTTCATGTGTTAAACTTTAAGGTTCATTTAAATCACATACTTCTAAAAATAGGTTTTTCCATTAGTTAATTTCAAATCATAAGAGAGATAACTCTGAATAAAAGTAAACATGGGCCATAAATTTGGATCACGGAACTCTTCTAATCGTTGTTCAATGTGTTTAAAACTGTTTAGCTATTAACATTACATGATATTTTCGTACCTGCAACAGTCACCATCCATACCATGATGTAAGACAACCCGGCGATCCATGCAATCGACATCACAAAGGTCAAGGGGTACGTCTTGTGCCATTTACCGGGCCGCCGACAATCCGGAATAGTTACGAAGAACATGGCGTGCATTGGAATCATGGCCACCCAAAACACGCGCTTTGGGAACGTGTCTGGAATTTTCCACGGAGACTCGTACTCTTTGGCTGAAAATCAAGAAAAAAATATAAGAGATAAGGGACACATTAAATATCCAAAACGAAAACATCAAATTTGACAAGTGTATTAGCAAATGACACGATTGCAATGTTATGATTTTTTTAAAACGAAGCGTACGATGTTTTCTGACTGTACATAACATCATTTATGGGTATGTGGTGCAGTGGGGTTTTGCGATAAGGCAATGCAAGGAAAAATTGCGCATTTGAAATATAAAATGGCGTGCATTTCATCTACTGCGCATGAGTGAAGGGCTGAAGAGAGACGACTGGAACCAGAAAGAGCTTGGGAATCTTACAATCTTTGTGATCGGCGCTTTTTTCAAACGACTTATTTTCATGGCTAGTGAAGGAGGATTCAACTTCCTTCGGTGTGGTATTACTTTCGTCAATCGATCGTGCCGTTTTGGCCGTTTCTGATTCCAAAAGCGCCTGTCTTTCGCCATGATGATCATGAGTATGCAAAGGATCTTCAATTCTGTCTCCGAAGAACCTTTGCAAGAGATGATAGATGACTTGCTCCAACTTCTTATTGAAGTACATCAGAAGGATGTATACAATGTACATTAGGAACATTATCAGACTCTCATACCTGTAAGGAGAGAAAGGAAAAGAAAATATTAGCGCCATCTCTGCTTCTAGACTTACAATCTTTGTGCCCCTCTGGTGGGTGGAAATCTCTCTCGTCCTCATCAGTATCTTTATCCTCGCTAACACTTTCCTCTTCCTCCTCTTTTCTAACACTAAATGTTGTTTCATCGTCGTTTGAGTTGGGGGAACCATTAGGTGTTGATTTGCTGTTTTCATAATACAGAGGTTTGGCAGCCTCGGTTTGGTTGGAGTTATGGTCTTCGTGTCGATGTTTTTTGGCGTGTTTTCGGGCCTTGATTTTCTTGAGTAGTCCCTCCATGAAGGGTTCAATTGATTTGTTAAAATACATCAAAATGATGTACATAATATACATGGCTACCAGGATAAAGCCTTCGTACCTACAATTTAACGTACATTTTTAAAGACATACAATATCACTTTTAGAGGTTCATTGGGATATGACACGAAGTTGGTTACGTGATCAAATCCTAAAATTAATATTGGCATATAATGAAAACATTGCCAAATGTAAAGATTAAAGAACTATTCTAAATCATGAAGATCACGAGCATGTTGGGCATATTTGAGTTTGTACGTTATGTAAACCATATTTATTGCTTTTCATTAGGATTTTTGGGGTCCAAAATTCTATCTCCGACTTTGACGATGAAAATACGCGTACTTGTATTAAAATAATTTTCTTAACATTTCCAACAATCTTCATTGACAAAAGTGTATATCTGATATCTTTATTTAGAAATCTCTTGTGCAAAGCAATTGATATGTCTAAAAGGGTGCAAAAGCTTTACACTATTTTTTTTTTATTTGTAATTTGTTTGATTACTATAGAGAAGTTTTCTTGCGTGAATTATTAAGTGGCGATATAGTAAGAGTTTTAACCAAACTGAATGAAAACTTTCCTATTGTGAATTTATGAACGTCCTTTCCAGAGAAACGCTATAATAACCTAAGTGTTAATTAGAAGAATCCTAATTAATATTTAACATTCATATCGGTAAAACCTGTGCTTGTGTTCCTCCATCAGTTATGACCTTGTTCATGAGGAAGAATACTGTTCTTTTGTAACTGATTTAAGGGGGTTCGCCACATTAAAAGTCAGCTGATGGGATTAACATTCTTCTGCAGAAAGATAAGATGAGCGCCTTAATTACTATTCCCGGATTACAACGGGACTAATTATGATGAACATGTCAGAAAACTCGGTCACACCGTGTTCCTGTAATTGCTGCATCTCTTCCACTTGTTTTCAAACAATGCTCAAGTCAGAGCGGTTTTTAAAGACATTGGGGTGTCGATGCGCTCAACATTGAGGTGCATTTATACATTTCTTGTACCTACTTGTGTTTTCTTCATTTATAATATAGTAGCAATCCGTGTTTTTCATAAGAGTTGTGAATAACAAACAATATGCTCAAGGTTTTTATGGATAGTTATTGGCAAAGGTTAGCCAAAATATGCACCACTTTCAGTGAACTTTAAAAGAAGAGTTCCCAGTTCGATACTTCTTTTTGATTACATGTCAGCATTTTGATTCTTCTTTTTTTTTTGTAGTTTCAAGGTTAGAATCAGGCTTAATGAGTAACCCAGGGATTTTGTTTTATATATATATACATATATACACCATAATGTACCATGACAAAGGAACCCTTTCAAGTCTTGCCAAGTCAGTCCAAATTGCCAAATGAATTTACAAAAGTAGAGCTTTGCGTCTTGTGACCTTTGTTTCGCCTTTAATTTAATAAGTCTACGGATCTTTGAATAAAAATGTATTAGGATGTACATCAAAGAGATTGAAGAGTATAATTAAAATTGATCTCGCAGATGTGTTCGTTCCAAATACATGTACCAACGAACGCGTTTCACCCGAATTTACTAGGTCTAAAAAAAAATCTCCGTATGATACACGTGCAGATCATTTCACTGCTAGTTTTGTTATAAAATCGTCTGGTACTTAATTTGTACCTCAGCAAACTTTAAATATCAAGCAGAACGTGACATAAAATACATTAATTAATATCATATGAATTGGTCTTCGTCTTTGACCAAATGATAGTAATAAAATCTAATTTGCACCCGTGTCTTTTCTTTTAAGATACATTTATTTTTTGTAATAACATTTATTTTAGAACATTTTATCCAGTGAACAATTTTTATCACATTAATCCTCGTATACTGACATTTCGGGATGTCATGAAACAAAAATCTGGATATCCATTTTTATACACTGAAGAACGAGATTGAAATATACGATACACTAGAAGTTGAATAAAGTTTAATATTTCTCATAAAATTTTATTTAAAGAATTTGTTTTATGAGTCAACAGGGAAGCGAAAGGTACACAAAAAAACTCATGTAAATTGGGTAAAAAGAAATGTCAATGTCTTAAAATTTTGTCACATGTCTTTTTAAAGTGTTATGTTTGTATTTACTAAATGGTTTTAATCCAACAAGTTGCTTGTTTCTCATTTAAAAGCATATGTGAAAGAAACATTATCAAATAAATTAAAGATATATAATTGCCATTTCTTTGACAAGCAAAAAAGGGGTCCCCAAACACTTAATATATTTTGTGTGTGCGTGGTTTGGAGAGAAAGGGTTGGGGTTTGTGGGCACCTTTCAATGAATATTTTCAAACTAATTAAATACTTAAAAGTTATGCTGTTGTAAAAATTGCCCCACCTCCATACAACGTATTTATAATGAGATTTTGTTAAATTAATGTAACTCTAGTAGTAATGGATTCGAAAAGCATTTTGTTCTTAAGTTTAATTGTATAGTATTGTATTAAATTGTATTAAAACATTTAACCCCCACCCACCCACCGCCACTAGCTCTGTCGTTTATCGAAAGCAGTTACGACACACTCCTATAGAATGTCGAGCCATTCGAAAAGATCTCTTTTAAAATAGTTGTATGGACTAAGTAACCATGTATCAAAGAGTCGCAATTATATAGTGCCATTTTATACTTATCTTCCTTCAATGTTCAAATCAATTCAGATGTCTATAGTGTGCAATTAAGCCACAGACAGCAATAATGTATCGATCTATTCAGCATATCTAGACACGACTTTTCTGTACATATAGGCTAAAAGGAACTGATTCAATAATTATTACCCAACAGCAAACGTCCAATGCTCTTATCGAATTCTTCAAGTCAAATTTTACTGAAATCCTTATTATTAAGACCTAAACAATTACCTGCCTTGAAATCTTGCTTATAATAAAATCCAACTGAAGTTTTACATAAGAACAAAATCTTATGACTTTGATCAATTAAATTAGCAATTTAAGAGGGCTGGGTGATTGTGACCATTTGAAGACTATATTGATCTCCTCTAGAAGAAGAGCTCCATATAAAGATATACAAAAATGATCAAATTTTGAAAATAAAATGTATAAAATTTTTCTTTGCCAAATGATTTTTGATAGCTTTAGATATCATATCTAAAAGATAAGTTATTCTCAGATGCTATGGAAAAAATTAATACAAATTATTCAATTTCTTATCAGTCAGCAGACATTAAAGATATTATCCCAAAAGTGCTGGGAATTAACAGGTCAGTGTGTTCCATTTCCCGAGGCTAATAACCCTGGGCCATAGAAACTTGTAGATTCCCAGCACAGAGGGAAAGATATGCTGATCTTTTGACTGACCAGACATCGAATTACTCTTTTATAAGCTAAACAGGCAGTGCCACCAAAATAGATTGTCAGTCCTATATTTCCAAACTACAGAGTGACTGAAGGGTCAGTATTAGATATTGTCAATTTTGAATTGAAAATTTTTATAATAACTTATAACCAGGTAAATTCAAAATTTACAATTAGAAAAAAAAGATCACTGTCCAAAATTTGTAAAATTTTGACTGGTACTCCAATAGATTATCTTGAAGTTAAGCAAACAGTTCAGGGGATTGAACAAGCATAAAAAAATTGTCAAAAGAAATTAAATCGAACAACGAAATATCATGTTTTTAAACAAGATGAGGAATTTATGCATTATCATAGGATCCTTATTGCCGCAAATCACAAATTATGACATATATATTTTTTCTACTGTGTATAATTAAATTTCAGAAATGTATAATTATAGTTAACAAATTACAAATAATTACCCACCACTGAACTTCGTTGTCGTATATGGTGAGGATTAGCGCTGTAACGGATAGGAGGTAGAAGACAGTGTCACGTAGGACCGGGTACCAGGTTAACCGCACAATCTGTAAATAAGTCAGTAAAATCACTAATCTGTAAATAAGTCAGTAAACATCACTATAATCTGTAAATAAGTCAGTAAACATCACTAATCTGTAAATAAGTCAGTAAACATCACTAATCTGTAAATAAGTCAGTATCCCTAATCTGTAAATAAGTCAGTAAACATCACTAATCTGTAAATAAGTCAGTAAACATCCCTAATCTGTAAATAAGTCAGTAAACATCACTAATCTGTAAATAAGTCAGTAAACATCCCTAATCTGTAAATAAGTCAGTAAACATCACTAATCTGTAAATAAGTCAGTAAACATCACTAATCTGTAAATAAGTCAGTAAACATCACTAATCTGTAAACAAGTCAGTAAAAATGTTAACGGTAAACTTAATCTCAATTTGTAAACAAGTCAGTTAACAGGTTAGCTGCATGATCTGTAAATAAGTCAGTAAACATGACTAATCTGTAAACAAGTCAGTAAACAGGTTACATGTAACGGTTAAAAGCGCAATCTGTTAACAGACAGTTAACATCTTAACAGTTTAAAGCACAATCTGTTAACAAGTCAGTAAACATGTCAACTGTTAAAAGCACGATCTGTTAACAAGTCAGTAAACAAAATAACGGTTTAAAGCACATTCAATCAACAAGTCGGTGTGCATGTTGATGGTTAAAAGCACAAAAATTGTGCTTCTAATCCTGTTACTGCGTTACTACATGTAATTTGTATATATCTTTTGCGTCTAACACCGTGAATACTTTACTGACTTGTTAACATATTGTGCTTTTAACCGTAAACATGTTTACTGGCTTTTTAACAGATTGTTCTTTCAACCAATAAAAATTTATTATATTAAATCAAAAAGCAAGATTTCATCATTTGAATCATCAACTCAAAATCCCGGATGACAAGAATCTTAACTATTTGTACTGGAATTCAAGACCGTAGAAAAATGAAAGTCTATATAAAAAGGCAATATGCAGGCCGCAAGTGTCGTAGTTCATGTCCTCCTCTCTTAAGTACTGAAAACTACCATCATGTATATTTCCCTTTTTGTGCTAGTCTTAAGAAAAGAAAAAAAGAAAAAAATCCCTGAAAATGTGTAAATTAACAGGCAAAGATTTAATGTGTGAGTATTTAAAAAAAGTATTTGGCATCAAAGACACTGACACACGAACATTCAGTCACACAGGTCAGATCACGTGATTCAGTTATATTCCAATTCAACCAATAAATGTCTATTTTTGGAAAGGATTGAACGTTGATAAAACTTTGTGAAAGGAACCCGGAAATGCTAACAAAGGATGGTGCAATATTGATTTTAGTGTGGTTTTCTCTTTTAATTTTAGCTTAATTTTTTTAAATGGAATGTGATCAATGCCATGTTTTACCGATCCTCTATCTAAATTAGTCAGTCGGAGTACGGCAAAGTTACTTTTGGAATGGGATGGGAATAGGACTTTTTAATTCGGATATTTCGCGTTCTACCCCGAACGCATTGCCGTTCTCAATCCTTCATGCTCAGTGCTATATCGTGAATATTAATGACTTGTTGTACAAAAAATTATTTCCTTGCTACAAGCAAAAGATCATGCATGATTCTATTTAATATTTGACGACTAGTTTTGTAGTAAAATGTGCAAGAAAGGGTGAAATTTGAACGACTTTTTTGAATTCCTCTCATTGACTTATTTTTAATAAATAAATTCGTTTCTTCATATATCACTTCAACTTAGGATTTCAAAAATGTATATTCTCTGCAGATACATGTAGTATCGATAAAAGCAATTGTTCTCATTAAGAAAAATTCGCTTCAACGAAACATGTCAAATGAGAAAAATTATCCAAAAAAAAAAATCAGAATGCACTTGCAATAAGCGACAAAGAATTCATAAATACAATATTTTAAAAAAAGGAGGTGTGAATGTTGGAATTTCTTTGTTTGTAAATATAAAAACTATCACTTGCATGAACTTGTAAGTTGTAAGAACTTGTTTCTGATCCTTTTGTGTTTTATAATAAAATATGTTCAAATCAAAAACTATCACAAGATATGATTGTATAAGAACTTTGTCAAGTTAGTTTGCAGAATCCAAAGCTCCCGAACCTTGGCTGTAAATGTATTGATCACCGTATTCTTGTAATGGGGTAATAATTAAAAAAAAAATACAACAACAGAAATTGAAAAAGAAAACATTAATTTAAAATATAATTCTATAACTAGGCTACAGCCTCTGTCGTTTAGGATAGGGGTGTGAGGTTGAAGGCATTCTTGTTTTATTTATTGACTAGTCAATAAATACTTGGAATTTTTATATAATTTTTTTATTTTCATACATCTGCACATGAATTGTGACAAACGAGGAAACGCACAAATGTATGATCTTAAATCTAAGTGTTTTCTCTTGGCTGAAATATACCCAACGTAAGCTATCAAATATACAAAGGAGCGCATTATTTCTCCAATGATTCTAAATGAGGAGTCAATTTGTATATTCATGATATTCTACTTTAAATTTCCTTTTTGTGGCCACACCTACATTAATCCTTCTAGCTATCGATATATTGTATCATAAAACAGGACTGATATCGCGTTCATAAGCGCTGCCTGATTACATTTCAGCGACGTTTTAAGCACATCTTCTATAAATACAGAGTTAGTATAATCACCATTAAAATGTCCTTGATAGATAAACAGCTCTCATCACTTAGCTGTAATAATCATATTATACAAGTCGAAACACAGAAGATTCAAGCGGTGTTTAAAAATGGGAACGGGATTAGGTGATTGAAAAGAAAACAAATGTTAACGTTGTCTGCTTCATATACATCTGTCTGCAGAGAAATAAATGGGGATAACAAAAACATTGAGTGCATGAGAGGCTTTGAGTTATATATATACAGTTAGGTGGTATCATAATAAAAAGAACGAAGCAATCTTGCTCTTGCTTCATTATAAACA
The DNA here is from genome assembly GCF_032062105.1 of Saccostrea cuccullata. Classification (NCBI taxonomy): domain Eukaryota; kingdom Metazoa; phylum Mollusca; class Bivalvia; order Ostreida; family Ostreidae; genus Saccostrea; species Saccostrea cuccullata. The sequence goes on along the minus strand of NW_026918900.1, from coordinate 529,497 downwards.
AATGCAGTGACGCAAATTGAAAATTACCTACAGATAACTCGATAAGATTAACACAGATTAGACATATCGATGTATTTTGTTGAGTGTTTTATTCATCCACCTATTCAAGATGCAACAGTTTTTCTTGAATTAATTATTTTAGTTTTTCAAACAAAACCATATGGTCATGGACGGATCTATAGGGAGTGGGTGGGGTGGGTCCGGACCCCCCCCCTCCCCACGTGGAATTTTTAGGGTGTTAAATGTACAAGTCACGTATACAGGTATATACTTAACCAACTAGAAGTGACCGCGTACCCCCCCCCCCCACCCCCTCACCAACCTGCATCTGTGTGAGGATTTGGTATGAAAAGTCCTATATGTATGATGCTTCAGAATACCCTACCCCCAACGAAATAGGTTTTTCCGGTTTGGAAAAGGATTTTTATTTTTTTTTGTATTCTTTTTTTACTTGTCAAGAAATTTTTGTTTGGATTTTTTTTAATTTAGGTGGACCCCCCCCCCCCGGAAAAAATGCTGGATCCGCGCCTGATGATATACTTGTTTTCTTCAAAGTTTGGGGTTTTAACATTTATTAATAAGAGTTAAAATGAATTGTCAAGTATTTAGCAACTTCTTTCAAAATGTTGTAAGGGAGAGAGAGAAAGAGAGAGGTTGAACTTAATATTCTAAGAATCATTTATGTGCGATTATTCGCTTTGAACTAAAATAGCTTTATCGACAAAATCTGTCAATATTGGGTTAGAGTTTACATATTTCCTCTAAGGGAAAGTGCCGTCATAAATGAGATATTGATTTGTTGCAAACTCACATAAATTGATAAAACACATTTAACGAAAGTCCCATTTCGCATAATTCGCATGCATCCTCTTATAACTATCCATATGGTCAAATCTCATTTTAAATGATAATAACATGTTTAATTTTCAGGCAAAGAAAAGTGTTTATCACCCTGGCATTGCCCGTGAGTCCCTAAAAAGCCCGTGCTCTGGACCCGCTAGAGCCGGGGTGGCCCTAGCAGTTTTTACCGGCCGCCAGGAGGCGGTCGGTTATATGATTTGAAAGTTTTAAGTCACCGTGCGTTTCTGCGGAGTTAGAACAATTTGAATAAAAAATATTTAACATTCATGTAATAGATTATTAAGAAAGAGTGTCTAAATGTAAAATAAAAACGCATAATAATCATAAAATTAAAATTTTATGAATAATGGGTTAAATGTTTCATCCAATCCTGATTGACAAACTCCGACGTAACTGAAGTGCGGAGAAATAAGCACATATGTTGGGCATAGTCTAAAGCAAGGACCGCGTTATATACATGTCTAAACAAACTTTACTTTCTCTACTTCAACAGGATTTGTTGTATATATAATTTAAATTGACGAGTAAATATAAATATATATTGTACTTTTAATACGGAAATTTTTCAAAAATATGACTTAATCTTAATTTATTATCAGACAGAATATTAGGAGATTTAACTCCAACAGACAAGGATAAAGCGCGTTTTACAACATGCCAAACCTTTTCCCGCCACATCTCACACCAAAACAAGATAGAGAAGAAATGTACTGGCGGATCTAGAGGGAGTTGGGGGTTTCAACATCCTCTGAGCGAGCGAGGAGCCCCACATAGTCGAAAACTTGTTACGTTTTATTTAATGTTAAACTGTCTCTAGTTAGATAAGTTTAAACGTTAGTTTTAATGGTTAAGTGTTAAAACTACTTAAATATCAAACTTCCGCGAGAGTTCGTTTATAAACTTACTGAGTGCGGGGACACAGAGGGCTATGAGTAAGTTGCTTAAATACATTTTACATGTATTATGTACTGAAGAAAATCATGGGATGTCGCATTCAAATGTTTAATGTCACAGGGATATATATTAATTAACAAATAAATAAAAGAATTCAGTTTCTAATTGATTGTATGAAAGAATTAATTGGTTTGCGGCCGATTTTTGACGCTTGCGTCAATATGTTTCTTGTTATCTATTGTGCTACATGTAACTGTTCATTGTTCAGTGGGGATGAATTTATAATAAAAAAATAAAGGGTATAGAAAGCATTTGCGTAAACTTTTTAAAAGCATTATAGAATACACTTATACATGTATACCCGCATAAGAATGAAATTAGCTACTTATTTTGTGACCAAAGTCTTGTTTTTCCTCTCTCTCTCTCTCTCTCTCTCTCTCTCTCTCTCTCTCTCTCTCAAATCCAGAAAGGGTACGTGATCCATATTCAGATCACATCCTGCAACTCTGGTGAAGAAAAATGAAATGTGTATACATCTTCAAAACATACTCAGGTCATTAGGCCGACAAGTTTTTATACAATAATGCCTGAGTGTACAAAAATCTTTAACGATCTCAACTTATGTAAAAACACGGTATTATTCTGAGCTAATTCTTGCCTATTTTAATTAACAGTAATGATCTGTTACAAGGAAATCGTTTAAGTTTCTATCGAGGTTCCTGCTCGGAAAGGTGGATTCCGTCATAAAGTCAGAAAATAGTACTCAATTCTTTCTTCTTTGAGAATTAGATTAAAATTTTTAAGAAGGATTCAAATATTTTTGAGAACAACTGAACAGTGTAATTTACTGTTAATTAAGCGGTATTGACTTTTTAATCTGTCTTTTCTTAATATTGAAAAAAAAAAACACTGTATATTGAAGAATATTTTAGTAGATGAAATTCGAAATTGGTTTCCCTGTCCACTGAAATACATATATATATATCTAAACCTGTGGGTGTTTCCTCTGCAATACCTCAAGAAAGGCTTTTTTTATATTTTGACATTCACAAACTTTGCTTATATTGTCTATATATATGACATGATGCAAAGGGCATATATAAGGTCGTAAATGTTTTTGATTGATATAAAATGGCATTTTTTAAATGATATACTCCATTCAGGCATTGTAAAAAATATGCTATCTTTCTTTAGCAATAGCTATCGATTATCATCTATTTGCATCTTACTCAACCGAACAGCTGACTTTTTTTGAACTATTACCGTCAAAAACATAGAAGTCACCGACATCGACCACATTAAAAATACAATGAAAGCAAACATTTGATTAGCTAGTTATTTGTATTTTGACATCAAACTATATTGGCATAGAACATTTTATAGTGGTGTATTACCACAAAGCAAACTGCTTAATTGATTCGCTGTTTGATTAAGAAGACAAGATTCATTGATTTTCGATACACTGAGCCGTTCGCCTGAATATTAAAACAGTTGCTTCTATTTACTTAACAGTTTTCTTCTTCATATGCATGGCTTGCAAACCCTGTTCAAATAGAACACTCCTCTAATTTGTTTGTTTGCCATATCTTCTAATTTAATTTAGTTTTAATAAAACCAAATCACAGGTTGAGCCCACCAAAGTCATTCAATAACGATTGATTAAAATCGCAAGAATAATTGCTCTAAGAAAATTGTAGATGTAACATGACCAGCCATTGTCTTTAAAAATACAAGTCAGGTGATCGTCATTCGGCAATCTTCGGGAGATTCCGTAAGATTCGATGAATCGGTCGAAGAGTGAACATCTTTTCCCGAAATACCCATAGAAGTTTAAAAAAAAACAACTATGCAGCATGTTCCAAAATTATATTAGACAAAGAAATTTATACGATCAGTACATTAAAGTAAAATCACTGCTGTCTTGCTTACCAAGGTGGCAGGGGATAGTTTCGTAAAGACCCGTAAAATGTCTTGATCAACCGCAATTGAACTCTTTTTGATGTGATATTTTTGTAGAAAAATTGAATAATTATAAAATAGAAGTGCAATGAAGCAGATTGGTTTTTGTTGTTGTTTTAAGGAAATGATGTGCAACAGGTGTCACTATGATGTTTAGTCTAATAGATATAGATCAGCAAATGCGAAATTTAGTCATGCATTTGTTTGGCAAGGAAAGTTCAGCTGGAAATTATCAGTATGGCTACCGCTTAGAAGAGGGACTGCATCTCAAGGAGAAGATGAATGGTCAAAGATTTTCATCAGGACATGCATTGATCTAAAGAAATTGCGGTGCTTTATCCTCCTCATATGAGACTGGGTGGGCGTATTAGAACTTATAATCCTGGAAAACGAAGTAAAATCTGAAAAGGCCTAAAATTGCCTTTTAGTGGTATTCATGTCACAAATATGTTATTTACATAAAATATGTTGACTTTTTTGAGCTTTTGTATAATAAGTGCAATAAATAGCCAAAAATTATCCCCAAAAAATTTTGTTTTTATTGATTTTATTATGCATGTTATGTATATTCGAATCCTTTTTCCATCAGGACAATGTTAATTGGACACTATAGAAAACAAGAGGCCCATGGGCCTTATAGGTCACCTGAGCATTATTCAACAACTTTCCAGTGATTGAATTTGATCCATGTTTTAAGCCAGATGCTGTAGCATTTACAATTTGGTCATCATAACTATACACTTAACAGTTCCTTAGTTTGGTTGCTTAATACCCAAAGGCAGGGTAGGGGAACAAAAAATGCATTTCAACAAATCAGTAATATTCAGCAATAATCAGTTGTGCCGCTACCACACAAGAACCCTTTACTCTTAGGCTTAGATCCACACATTGCACAATTTTTGGAAAGGCATCCTTGCTTTTCAAAAATATTTGATAAATACCAAGGGGCACATTTCAAACAATTCATTCATTTTTAGTATATAAGAACAGCCCCCCCCCCCCCCCCCCCCCCCCCCCCTATGGTACAACTGACCCTGGGGTCTTGAAATTTACAATTCTTGAAGATTAGGTCCCTTGCTCATAACTATATAGGTAGTTCATATGCTTAAAGCCTAGGAGCAAAGAAGAAAATATTCAAAGATTTAATGTTTTTTCACTATACATGCATAATCAATACAGCCCCCCCTGACACCAGAGTCCCTGACCCTGGGGCCATAAAATTCACAATTTTGGTAGAGGCACTCTTGCTCATCATAACTATGTACTTAGTTAGTTTATTTAATACCCAGAAGCAGAGAAGAAGATTTTCAAAGAATTCATGTATTTTCACTATATAATCAATAGAGCCCCGCCCTAACACCAGAACCCCTGACCCTGGGGCCATAAAATTCACAATTTTGGTAGAGGCACTCTTGCTCATCATAACTATGTACTTAGTTAGTTTATTTAATACCCAGGAGCAGAGAAGAAGATTTTCAAAGGATTCATGTATCTTTACTATAAAATCAATAGAGCCCCACCCTAACACCAGAACCCCTGACCCTGGGGCCATAAAATTCACAATTTTGGTAGAGGCACTCTTGCTCATCATAACTATGTACTTATTTAGTTTATTTAATACCCAGGAGCAGAGAAGAAGATTTTCAAAGGATTCTTGTATCTTTACTATAAAATCAATAGAGCCCCACCCTAACACCAGAACCCCTGACCCTGGGGCCATAAAATTCACAATTTTGGTAGAGGCACTCTTGCTCATCATAACTATGTACTTATTTAGTTTATTTAATACCCAGGAGCAGAGAAGAAGATTTTCAAAGAATTCATGTATTTTCACTATATAATCAATAGAGCCCCGCCCTAACACCAGAACCCCTGACCCTGGGGCCATAAAATTCACAATTTTGGTAGAGGCACTCTTGCTCATCATAACTATGTACTTATTTAGTTTATTTAATACCCAGGAGCAGAGAAGAAGATTTTCAAAGAATTCATGTATTTTCACTATATAATCAATAGAGCCCCGCCCTAACACCAGAACCCCTGACCCTGGGGCCATAAAATTCACAATTTTGGTAGAGGCACTCTTGCTCATCATAACTATGTACTTAGTTAGTATATTTAATACCCAGGAGCAGAGAAGAAGATTTTCAAAGAATTCATGTATTTTCTCTATATAATCAATAGAGCCCCGCCCTAACACCAGAATCCCTGACCCTGGGGCCATAAAATTCACAATTTTAGTAGAGGCACTCTTGTTCATCATAACTATGTACTTAGTTAGTTTATTTAATACCCAGGGGCAGAGAAGAAGATTTTTAAAGAAATAATGCATTTTCACTATATACTTTTTTAGCCCCGTCCTAGCACAAGTACCCCTGACCCCAGGGCCATGAATTTCACAATTTTGGTAAAGGACTCAATGCTGATTACAATCATGCAAACAGTTTGACTGCTTGATGTCCAGGAGTAAAGAAGAAGATTTTTAAAGATTGCATTAATTTTAGTGGTTTTGGCCCCACCCCTCAGGCCCCAGGGGGGCAGGAATCATGAAATTCATAATTTTTGTTCCCCTTCACCCATAGATGCTTTGTGCCAAATTTGGTTGAAATTGGTTCAGTGGTTGCAGAGAAGAAGCTGAAAATGTTCAAAAGTTTACGACCGATTGACGACGAACGACGAACGACGTACGACGGACGACGACGGACGAAAACAGATAGCAATAGGTCACCTGAGTGACTCAGGTGACCTAAAAAACTGTCCCCTGCCTCCAAGGGTGTGTAGACAATGCAATATATTTAATCATAAAAACTTGGATCAATTTAGCATACTGTGGAAGTGCACTTTACATTTTAGATGATATATCTTAAAGTCCTGTAGAAATCTTATATCATAACTCTGTGTGAACAGTAACGTCACTGGTTGCTGAAAATAGAAATTTTCAACGGAAGTCAAAAACAAGTGAAGTCAAAAACAAGAGCAGTCAAAAACACGAGAAATCAAAATCAGGAGAAGTCAGCAAACGACAGGGAAACCAGCGGGAATCTTCGGCCACGTGAGCAAGAAACACGTGTCATGTAACCGATATAGAAGAAAACCAAGACAAGGGACTACATTGATATCAAATAATTAGATTGCTGCATATCTATTGACAAACAAATACTTGGAATGTAATTTAATTATCCTCTGTACTGGAGATCTAGCGGTACATATTACCAACTAATCGACCTCCACTGTAGGTCATTTTAGCTTCTCTGTACTGTAATTATGAAAAGGGGAAAATATTAATGGAAGAGTTTCCGATCTCAAAAATCTTGAAAAAATATATGCAAAATTGGGGAAAAGACACAAATGCGCACCAATGGAAATTCCAGAGGTGGGATCAGGTGCTTAGGATGAGCAAGCATCCCCTCACGAGGGGTCTTAAGGACATACGCAACGTACCTTATCTACTGATAATTTTTCAAGATATTCTTAATTTAAGATAAGAGTGCCATCAGATGTTCATAGACAAAAAATCAGCCTGCATAACCAGGGTTTTTTGGAAGATATTAGATTATGAAAAAAAATTCATTATTTAAAGAAAAATATATAAAAAATATAACATATAAATTCCAATTTTTTTTTCCATCAGATTTGTTTAAGAAGAGGTGTACAAATCCATATATAGACATTAAAAGTATTGCACACAGGCCCTTCTTTTAGTGGAACTCTTCAACTCCAGGGAAGAGCCCATGAAGTTCAAACTACGTTGCATATGACATTAATTTGTATTGATCAGGCAAACGGATCATTCCGTAGTCAAATTCAGTATAAAAAGCAAAGGCCTATACAATCGGTCAAACAAGCCAACCAAAATGCGACTCAATGAAATGTTCTTGCTATCAAGTTTATCATACATGTAGAGACAATAGTAGTTATGAAATGCTCATTTTATTGTTTTGTGATAGGACTTTTTTTGGCGACGGAGGAGTTTTCTTATCTACCTGGGTTTAATATTTCACAAATATTGTTCAGCAGTGCACACTTAAAGGTATGCTCATTACCTGACATCAACCTATGTAATAGAAAGAGTAAATACTAAACTGATATCGTGATTATTTTGTTGTGTTTATTTATAAACAGTGACCTACTTTAATATAGTACTGACGTACTTCAGAGTTGTTTGACTTACTAGTATTACTATTTCAAAGTACCTTGATTTTCATCAGAATAGTAATGACCTACCCATCAAAAAAGTATTTTCTTCCTTCAAGAAAGTACTAAATTAATTCAGAATAGCACTGACTTACTACAAAATGGAACTTTTGTTCCGAATAGCCCTAAGCTGCTTTAGAACAAAACTGAACCTCTTCGCTATAGTCCTAACTTTCTTCAAATTAGCGCTCGACTACTTCAAACTGATTTACTTCAGTATCATGAAATTGACCTGAGAATAACTTTGGCAAACCTTAAGATGATACTGACCTACTAAAGCAATACAATTGAATATATGGATATTAAAGTTGGGCAGAATTTACACAATTCATTGAACATTCAATTTGTCAAGCAACTAGCTGCAGATCTGTAGCTCTCCGAAAAAAATATATTGATAGACCGGAGAGCTACAGTGCCACCCATTGAAAAAACTGTATATTTATTGCGCACAAAAAAGTGCGCTCGGTTCTTAATTAATTCTTCCAAATTCTTACCTAAATTGCAAATAAGGAAAGATTTCAAAAAATTCCTTTATCTTCTATCAAGTACTCTCGTAGTTGACATCCGAACGAAGCATATTGGACCGAATTATCTTTGAAACCAAAATGGCAGTATAAATAAGCGAAATGTTTGATGATTACAATATCAGGGTCAGGAGGACTATTAACAACAATTATGAGGAATGTTTGGTTGTGGAAACAGCGAAAGAATATGTTAGGAACACACGGTTAGTAATATTTTGAGATTACAGTTTTAAAAACATGGAGAAATAAATCGAGAACCGAGCGCACTTTTTTGTGCGCAATAAATATACAGTTTTTTCAATGGGTGGCACTGTAGCTCTCCGGTCTATCAATATATTTTTTTCGGAGAGCTACAGATCTGCAGCTATCAAGCAACATGTAAAAACCAGACAAATAAAGAATTGGGTTAGTTTATACATGTAACAGAAGAATAGCTCGAAAAGATTGAAAGTATCTTTGTTGAAACGTGGATAGTAAGTAATGTATGCAAACAAGCTTGAATATTAATGAACTTCAAAAAGAATACGAAGGGAAATGGGAAACAGCTTTTTAAAAGCACTTTTAAAGTTCAATGGTCTAAATTCACATTAATATTTGTAATGTTTTTGTTGCCTCAAACATAATTGTGAATAGAAAAAATATGTGAAATCATAAATAATATGCACCTTAGGTATAAAACAAAGTTGCGTTGCTTTTGTGTCTTCAAGTTAATGAGGACATTCTTTGGACTAATTCGCTGTTTTCATCTAGATTGTTAACTTTCATATTTATAATACCAATTCCTTTTAACTACAAGTTTTAGAATAAATTTTAAGCAAACGTCAATTTATGTAATTCCCTTTGTTTGCATTTACATTATTAACAGGAAAAGGTTAGTTATTCAAGCACAATTTGAATTTCATGCGAATTTTTCGCATTAGCTGAAGACAAAAAATAACACTTTTATAATACATGCAAAAACTGTATAAAATTTTCACTTTTGCGCACATGAAATCACGGAAGGAGTACTCACCATTCCTGCAAAGAGTCCACAAACTCCTATAATAAATAGGATGTTGAAGACGGCTGATCCAACAATTGTCCCTACCCCCACGTCACTCTCGGCGATAAAGACACCTTGTAAAATAAAAAAAAGTTTGAAGAACTGACAGCAGCAAAATGAATTAATCTTCGCTCATAGGATGAAACTTTGCCATTTAGATAACTGAAATATGACTGAAATTTTATGAAAAGGTGACTGAAAGATAACTGAAATGTTACTGAGCAGCATGCCATTCAGTCATCTATTCAAACCTTTCAGTGACCATTCAGTTAACTGAACATCAGAGGTACATGTGCATCCCGTGCCTTTGATCTACTTCTTGTTTTTCTTTCATTTAAATCTATGCTAAATAAATCTAGAAAATTAAATCGAATATTGAAAGTAGAGTTATACTATAAAATACTATAAAATGCAAAATGCATTTATTTACTAAATAATTATTGCCATAGCACCTAATAAATTATTAAGTATTGAATCCATAATTGTGAAAATATTATTTTTACGATTGCGTATTACCAGGTTTATTTTTTAAGGATGTGTAAGATGATAATTTTTTCTACATGTCTTAAACATAGATATTACATTTATATTTTAAAAAATATTGAATACAAACATATGGTGTAGAACACGGTCTAAAAATAAAAAAAGAGTGTCTGGGATAACAGATGTTCGTTTTATGGTTTTGTAATAATATTTCACTTACACATAATAGTCAGAGCCTAGATTTAACAGCAGGTTTTATCGCTTTTGTCAACTAATCTGATAAAAACCGTTCTAAATTCTAAATATGCATGTAATTTTTCCCCCTATATAGTTCAGCCTGATAATCAAAGGACAGAGGCACCAATAACAGCCTGGGACATTTATCCTGATGCACTTACATGGCGAGGGATAGAAAAGGAAGTGCTAATGGAAACTATATATAGAACAAAATATTGATGTCTGGGGAAAAATCTATCTTGTAAAAGTTCGAACTTTAGAGAAGGAAGAGGTTTGTCTTACATGTATCGATTAGAACTTAGCCGAGTTCTATCTAAACCAATTTACAAAAGTAAGAATTTAGTATGAAATGAAAATTGATGAGGGGGAATCTATTTACGATTGAACAAATCAGATCCATGAAAAATTAATATAAAAGGGCAATTTTTAAGATAGACGATGAAAAAATATGTTAAATGTAAACAATCCTAAATTATTATTGCAATTTCTTGTCATATTTGTGATTTTTTTATTAAGATAAAATAGTAATAGCTCTATCCGACGTTTAATCGATACTAAAATTAGTCATCAATGTATAGTGTTGCTAAATAAAGACTGATTGAAAGAATGACATAAAATACACTTTTAAATTATCAAAGAAATCTGATATGGCATTGCGTAATTAAGATTCTGTGCAACCTCTCGCAACATATATGTCTGTGACTTCGCTGAAAGGGTTACTTCTTTACAGGCATCTTTGATGTAACTGATTTACTTTTATGTTTCTAACTAATCCCTTTCGGCACTCTATTTGGTTTAGTTAATTATGTACCTGTGTGACTTCACAGAATGGGTGAATTCTTTTTCAGGAGATTCGTTGTACCTGTGTTTTACTGTAGGATTCTCGGCTGTTTCAGTCAACTGGCTATTTGGTATCTGTTCGACTTTACCGAAAGCGTTAATTAAAAAAAAATCTTCACAGCAACTGTGTTTTACTGTATTATTCTAAGCTATCTTTTTCAAAAGCTTATTTGACTGAACAAAAAGTTACAGGTATGTATCCGTACCTATTAAAGCCATATATGGCGTATGTACAATGAAAATTATTAGACTAAAATTATAAGAACTTATTATTTGTATCATTACTTTATATAAAGATAGAACTTTTCCGTAAATTACAAAATCTAAGTCAATTGCGTTATAAAGATATCACAATTTAATTTAGATTTTCGGAATTTTCTCCGACTCGGAAGAAAATACAAACGATTTAAATAACACATTATAGAGAAGATAAAATCGTATTATTAGATGAAACGAGGTTTTCTCCATGTTCAGAATTGTATGAAAAGCTTTAATTTAAATGTATTTACTATATTTCTTTACTTAATTTTGTATTTTTCGAAAACATACTTTTTGATCAGTTACGCCATATATGGCTTTAAAGCAGTGAACAGCAAACAGTTTTGCATCCGTACTTTTTATAGCTGCAGAACTGTAGCGTTATGGTTTTATGTATAAGTCTTTGTCCCAACTATGGTCAAAGACTGATACATAAAACCATAACGCTACAGTTCTGCAGCTATACTTATTAAAGCTTAGAACAGCAGACTATTAGGTTTAATTAATTATGTATACGTACCTATTAAAGCCGTGAAGAATTCTGGAGCTGAGCTGCCAGCCGCCATAAATGTAGCACCTGCGACATCTTCTTGTAGATTCAACTCTGAAACCAAAAGTTACATACATGTACATTACGTGCTACAGCTAATTTTACCCCCATCCCTGTATAATTACTCACGTAATAAACCGCCTTGATGACAATAAGCAAGAAATATAAGCCACTGTGAGTTAATGTTCCCCGCTTTTACTGAAAGTGGGGGATTTTAATTTGGGTCCGTCTGTCTGTCTGTTCGTACTAACTAGCTGACCGTCGGTCCTCCAGCCTGCCATTCTGTCTGAGTGAAACATTTTCATTTTGAGACAATTATCTCAGAAGTTTGTTGGCTTTTGCAAAACAATTATACCAAAATTACCTATGGCTTTTCTCCATCTGCAAAACTTTTACAGTTCTTAAACTCTCTTCTTTTCCTTTTAAGTCATACAGGACACGAATTCTCTGAATTAGCTTGTTACACGTATTCCTTTATTAACTTGCAAACAATTAAAAAACAAGAAACTTATACATGTATGCATTATTTAATAACTCAAGTGTAATGATGGCCAAAGGACGTCTTCATTCTGAATTTAAGCCACCAGCTGAGTTATTAACCTGCTGAATTTAAAAGCTAAGAGAAAATCCTCAAACGCTAGCCTGGATCAGATCTTCAGCAAACAGCTCCGCTACATTACATAATTTGTGTAAACACGTCTTTCTTCTAAACCGAAGACATTACAAAAATACAGTCAGAAACGACTTTCTGGAAGTCCTGGAAAACACGCACATTTATAAATATACCTCTCAGTGTATTTCTTGTAAAAGCAGCAATTAGTTTGATCCTTTGATCTCGACTTTGGAATTGAACCTACTTTTTAAGTCGCCCGCGTGGCGCAGTGGTTAGAGCGTCTGCTCTAGAGTCGCATGGTTAGGAGTTGATCCATACGTCGCGGGTTCGAATTCCTTTTTGAGACCGGTCCTTCGGATGAGACCGTTTAAAACGAGGTCCCGTGTCACAATAGGTGTTGGCACCTAAAAAAATCCCTCACTCCTCTATGGCCATAAGTGCCGGGTATAGGACAAAATTTGCAGCTCTCCACCGGCAAGTGATGGCGTCTCCACATTAGTGAAAATTCTCGAGAGGGACGTTAAACAACAAAATAAATCAATTGGGACTAGAGCTTTCATATTTTACATGTGTATTTCTTTTGAGAGAACCTTCCTCTGAGTACCGACATCTTGATTTCTTGTCCTAGACCTTAGGGTTCGACCATCTTTTAAGAAACTTGAAACTTGGTCTTAACATTTGAATAATTGGAGCTAAAGCTTTCAGTCATAGGTGTCTTTCTTCTGACAAGATCTTTCTTTGGATACCATTATATGTTCTTCATATCTTGACCATGGAGTTTCACTTGTATTAAGAAACTTTACTTTTACTATGAGCTGCCCTACCGGAACGTTGTGTTTCACAAACACGTGTTTCCCATGTATTATGCTACCTTTCATATTCTTGTATTATTTTTTTATGCCCCGTCATCGAAGATTTGGGGGTATATAGTTTTTGCCCTGTCCGCCCGTCTTTCTGTTTGTCTAGTTGTCTGTCTGTTTGTCTGCAAAAACTTTAACCTTGCCCATAACTTTTGAGTCGGTGAGGGCATGGTTTTCATGTTTTACAGATGTATACATTGTGATAAGACCTTTCTATGGGTACCACAAAATTTGACCTCGCAACGTTGACCTTGGACTTTGACCCACTTTTACAAAAAAATACCAAACTTTAACCTTGCATGGCCATAACTTTTGAATACTTGGTGCCAGGACTTTCATACTTCGAATTCGCATTCATTGTGACAAGACCTTTCAATTGGTATAAATATTTTGACCTCTTGATCTTGACCTTAGAGTTTTATCCACTTTGCAATAATCTTTAAACTTGGCCATAACCTTTGGAACGATAAGTATTAATGCTTTCATATTTCACAAGTGTATTTTTTGTGAAAAGATCTTCATCTTGATACCAACAATTTTGATCTTTTACCTTGACCTTGGAGTTTGACCTGCATTTGAGAAACTTTAACCTTCACCGTAAGTTGCCATACGGGGGCATCATACTTTCACGAATACATCTTGTTTTTGCTGTTCAAAGATGACTGACCAATGTAATTATACATTTTATCTGTCAGTTCAGACTCTTTCACACAATAATTCACAGCTCGTCATCCCAATCCGTTAATTTGCTTCTACAGACTGTCATCGAAAGAGGCTTGGTTAACCCGGGAATTAACCCTCTGTTCGGTTATGACTCCGTGGTTTATCGATACACTGCTTGTGAAAAAAAATCGCCTTTTTTGCTGCACCATGATTCATTATACGAGTATATAATGCATCAAAGTATGAGAAACAACGTGATCGTGTTTGAAGATTTAAATCAGGAACTCAAAAATAGATGTTGTTCAAATTATTCTTTCACCTGCATTTGTTTACATAATGCTCTATATCGTTAAAAAAAACTTTGATAAAACCCACATGCCTTTATTCTCGGAATCATGCAGTTTTACATGTAACTAAGATTCAGTTTATTTAGTGATTAAAAAATCCAATAGATAAAATAAAACAACTCACATAATAAATTAAATAAATTGATACCGCCGATAATACATATATCCAAACACGTTTTCTGGGTTTAATAATTTAAACCAGATGAAATACAGTGTACAAGTATGATCAGAAATAATACAAATCCATTGCAACAATAATTAGGCAAAGAGCAAACCGGACCATTGAAACTATCATGAGGCGATGTGGTGCCATGAAGGAGAAAGCATTCCCTGTCGACCGGTAACACCCTACGTGCACTGGTGTGCTCCTTTGACTTGTTCGGGTTAAAACGAAAAAAATCCAAAGACAATTCAGACAGTAATTAAATCGTTGAACAAATTGTTTGAAAAATCGTCAGTCAAAATAATTTTCATTCAAGTTACTGATCGATTGTGTTTGCTGAGATAAGCTCATTATATCGACCTCAAAATGTGAGCAGTGTTGACTTGAACTAGGCTTGTTTCATCAACTTGTTTGTAAGTAGTTTGCCTCGTTTCAGAAATTCCCCTGGTATTTTTATCGTAGAATATATCTCAAAATGTACAGAAAAATACATACCTGAGTGTCTGTGATTTACTTTTTAGGATTTAATGAAAAATTTAACGTTTTTCAGTTATAATAGTTTATCATTTGTAGAATTATTCACGTGCTTTTTTGGGGTTCTTTTATAAATAGTACAAAAAAACTTTGCATTAACAAACATTGCAAAAAATGCAATTTCAAATTTCTTTCTATATTTTTTTTTTCTGCGAGACTAAGTAAAACTGGCTGGATTTCGAACCCCTTTTCATTAATTATAGAAGTGATAATTAGATATATAAAGTGACAACTTGAGCTCTGAAGGAAATGACAATGAATTCTTTAATAGTGAAATGAATAGCATGATAGTCCGCAATAAACAGACAACACTATCACATCACAAAGACACAAAGCAATATTACTCCGCCTGGACTGGTTAACCATAGTCCACACGAAGGCCGGATACAAAACATCTCTGATAATGAAAGATAGCTAATGTTGTCTATATATTATACATAGTCATGTAAATTTTTTCACTCCAATCTTGTCAATCAGTTGATATTTTATTATCGAATTAATATTAATGTCGAATTATAGTTTATGCTTGTAAGAATAACTTTTTAAACATTACATTTAAGATGATGAAATCATTTAATTAAAATTTTAAGAAAAACTTCTGTACGTAGGTTCTAACTCTCTCTCTCTCTCTCTCTCTCTCTCTCTCTCTCTCTCTCTCTCTCTCTCTCTCTCTCTCTCTCTCTCTCTCTCTCTCTCTGTGTTTTATCAGCGAGGTAACACTGGATTTAAACGAACGAAAGTCTGAAACATTGTTGAAATGTAAAAACAAAATATAGAAAGTTCTGAAACATTTCTACATTTTTATGCATGACCTTTAGACTTAAGTAACTTGCACTTGAAGGGGTTGACTTATGGACTTAACATGAACCAAAAATTAGTATCAATACCGCACGGTCGGCTGTCAAATACTAGTCTCAAAATATTTATTTTTGAAAAATGAAAATATTTCCAATAGGCTCGATTATTTTGTCAATGATATATAGATCTGAAAATGTAGCAACATTTATAAACTAACATATACAATTTACACCAACTTGTCTGGCATGTCTGTGTATTATATAGTATGAAAAAATTTCTCGTGAAAACGATAATGCCACCCATTAATATAAAGAATGACTTTTTGTCCTCTCCCGACTCGGGGTAAAAAAATGAGGAAATTTTTGTTCAAGAAAATTTTATCTCACTTGTGGACGAGGTGAGAAAATTCTGGGCAAAAAGAATTTTTTTTTTTTTTTAAAAAATCGTTTCTTGCGGGTTAAAAAAGAGAGGGTCGGTCAGGAGAGGGCAAACAAGCATTTTATATAAGATGGGCTTAATTTTAAATTTTTAAATGAACTCACCGTCACATATAATTTCTAAAGAAGCACAAAAGTAGTCGTCACACACAATGGCTAAGGCTCCAAATACGTAAAGAACAATAAGAATATGAGCGAACACGCCCCCATCCCGAGTTTCCTCGAAAGACATAAAATTTCCGGGGAACTCTTCCACGGAGCGTTCTGTACAGTTCTTTTCCTCCAAATCATCTTGAAAATCTGAAATTAGGAAAAAAAACTTTTATAATTACATACAAGCATTTTGAAGAACAATAAAACTGCTTTTAATAAAAGTTTATTCCCTTCTATACCCCCTTTAATTTACAATTAAAATCTGAAAATTTGTCCATAAAATATGCAATGGTAAAAAAAATCTTTTGACATTTTGAATGATATTAACGATTTCTATTACAAGTAAAATATGATACCCTTTTATACTTTATAAAGTTTCAGTTTACTAGTATATAAACTGGGTATTATTTATTATAAACAGAAGCTACATTTATACAACTAATACAATTCAATAATTATGTACAATGAAAAAAAAATTAAGGGCGTAATCATTGCGGAAAATTTGCGCTCTTGAAATACATTCAACTTAATTTTTTGGTTGTTAAATTTGTTTTATAGTTATTTTAAGAGAAGAATGAAAGAATTTTAATTATTTAATTACAAAACAGTGAGGTAAATTTTCTTTAAGTCGGTCACCATTTTTCCCCTCAAAATTCAGATAGCGTTTGAAAATAAGTGAACTTCTTGGAAAAGAACAATCAATTATTGAAATGGTTAAGATAGCGAGAGTTGCGTGTCAAGATATTCATTAGGGTATGAAGGATGTTTAACAAATTGGAGCAAACTTTAAGAACATTCTTAATAATAATGGTTTTTAACGCGAGGAGGATTTCGAAAAATTATCAAACATTCCACGTAGCTTTTAGAATTGCAATCTTCGCCGGAAAATTATCATAGCAAAAGTTTTATGGGGAAAATAATTTTTAAAATTTCCAGCATTTTTGTTTATGAGTATAAACATAATTGAGCACAACCTACAACTACTTGGAAAGAAAATGAGTATTTGATCTCAACTTCACCAAATAATCAATATTTTCTCCAGTAAATTATAATTAAACACACTTCTTCGTTTATTGTACGGATTTTGGATTAGATTTTATGTCGCCTTCTCCATTTAATGTCGACTTATGAGGAATTTTTTTTTAACGTAGTCGATTAGTAACTCGCTTTAGGGATCGTCAGGGTGCTTCTTAATCAAACCTTCAATAAAATATTTACATTAAAAAATAAATCATTGAAACTGATCTACATCTAAAAATATCTTATACATGCACGTATATGGTTTAAATAAGGTCTTCTTTTAAAAAAAATGTTTACCCTCTTTGGCTATAGCCTCGCCCGACTGACTGGCCAAAAACTGGCCCGACTCAAAACTTATTTCAACCTCAAGGAAAGGATATTTTTATAACATGTGGAAATTTTCTGAAAAAAATCACCTACTTACTGACGCAATATTTTACAATGAGTCGGAAGATGACAATCAACAATATTTTAAAGATAGCCTAAAAATTAAATATTTCATATTGGGTTCACATTTTTCGAGGAAAAGCAATTGTAAGATTTAATTTATAAATGTTTTACAACAGTTGCCTTTTTTTCAAGTGTCAATATTTTAGGGTCTATTTTATTTTATGTACAATGTTGACTTATTATATCATGGTGGAGAGGGGGTCTATTTCCTGGTAATAAAAGTACAGTTTCATTCATGTCCTTAAACAGAGTTCTATTGCTTTAAAAAATAGTAAAACAAATATTGATTATATCTAGAAAAATAAAATATGTCAGTTACATGTATGTGGGTAATCGTTTTTAGTTTATTCAGAAAATAACTTTGGGGAAGATAGTTTCCTGTTAAAGTATAATAATGCCTTAATTATATAACACAAAAAATAATATATTACATAATAGAAGATAATATCTTGCTAAATTTAACTTGGTGCTACTTTAAGATAAAGTTCAATAACACAGATTCGGCATGATACAAGTAATCATATTAGATTTATTGGAAAAATATAATTCTTGCTCCATTAGCCATCGTTAACTGTACAATGTTGATGGCATCAATCAATAACTAATTTTCAATTAGAAAAATTGACAAGCGCATATTCTTGTTAAGAAATCTTTAAAAATGCTTTGCCATCATTTAAAATTTGTAGAAATTCAAGAGTTTCATATGAAGTACTTATTCCGGGTTGACCATTTAACAGCATACTCTGGATACACGAAAAAAAAAATCAATATATCTCTGAAAAAAGGAAAAGATTCATCAATAGAGCCGAAGACAGATAATTCGAAATGGAATGACCAGAATTAGATCTAAAAGTGCTCTTAATTGATGTTTATAAGATTACGGGGACCAGTGACGTCAGCAGTCTAACAGGGTAACATTCCCGTTAATTATAGACGACTAATGGCGAGGACTAATGAGTCTAACCTGTTCAACTCAAAACCGCCTCCAAAAAATGATAGCACAGGAAATCTCTCTCTTCTCTCTCTCTCTCTCCTCTCTCTCACAGGAAATCTATCTCCCTCTCTTCTCTCTCACAGGAAATCTCTCTCTCTTCTCTCTCTCACAGGAAATCTTTCTCTCTTCTCTCTCTCACAGGAAATCTCTCTCTCTTCTCTCTCACACAGGAAATCTCTCTCTCTTCTCTCTCTCACAGGAAATCTCTCTCTTCTCTCTCTCACAGGAAATCTCTCTCTCTTCTCTCTTTCTCACAGGAAATCTCTCTCTTCTCTCAATCACAGGAAATCTTTCTCTTCTCTCTCTCTCTCACAGGAAATCTCTCTCTCTTTCTCACAGGAAATATCTCTCTTCTCTCTATCACAGGAAATCTCTCTCTCTCAAAGGAAATCTTTCTTCTCTCTATCACAGGAAATCTCTCTCTCTCTCTCTCTCTCTCTCTCTCTCTCTCTCTCTCTCTCTCTCTAAGAAATAGAGAAGACAGTGGAAAATTATTCTTTGACACTTTTTTTAATGTTGTTACACCATGTATTTAAAACCCTGTTTATCGATAGCTAGGGAGTGTTTCACAGGCCTCCTATTTGATCTCTGGATAGTAAAATCAGGTGTCATATCAAATATACTGCAATGATAAAAAACTTATTTTTTTTCATGATCTTGATATTTTTCCTCCTTGAAGTATGAAAACGCTTTTAATGTGAAAACATGTATAGACAATAGAACTAAAGGAGAGGATTTTATGATTTCTTTATGCTATGTACCGTAAAGCTGAAATGAACAGGTTTTGTAAATCAAAGATAATCAACTAACAGCATCAACTATCAGATGTCAGGGCTGACGTCATAGTTCATAATTAAATATAGAAAATTCTGATAAGAAACCTTTATCTTGAACTTATGCACTAAATTAAAACTGACACTTTGTTTTGTTATTCCCTTAAAATGCATCTACCTTCTGCTCTCTATCACACCACCCCTTCTCTCTCTTTCTCACGCTTTTCTTCTCTTCCCCCTCTCTATCCCACCCTCTTTTCTCTCCCTCTCACCACCCCTAGCTTCTCCTCTCTCCACCCTTTTTTCTCTCTCACCCCTTCTCTCTCACCACCCCCCTCTCTCTCTCTCATTCCCTTTTCTCTCTCTCACCACCCTCTCTCTTTCTCTCTCTTGAAATCAATCTCTCTCTCTCTCTCCACCCCCTATCTCATCAGTAAAGATAGCTTCCTCGTTAAAGTACGACACTTTACAATCTACAATATATTATTCTAGCCGTGATTTAAATCACTTTCGACTGTCACTTTAAATTCTCTAGGCTTTAGAATCTTTATGGTCACTTAGTGACCCTGCGTTTTGTTGAATTTTCCTTTTACACATATATTCACCTTTAATGTTTGTATAACGTGTATTGACATTTGTATATATGTAGATTAAATTAGTTTTATCGTAATGAAAATACTGATAAATCTAGTGTTATTAATTAAAACTGCCATTGTTTATTGTGAAGAAGAAAGCGACTTTTTAATGGCCAAGATTAGTAAGAGTGTCGCGTTGTTGTTCCTATTTTTATTAACATTTATTGGTCTTGCAAACATCTTCAAACATGGGTACAATGTTTTTCTTAATAACAAGAAGCTATAGCAGCTGGTTCAAATTCAAACACATGCAGTATTCCAAAGAATTCTTAACCATGTGTTTTCGATATCGTGCATGGATGTATAGATTCTTTTAAAAAAACCTCAAGCAATAATTTTTTTTAAGTTTTCAGTGATTTTCAAAACTGATTTGAAAATTAAAACTGGTACATTTTAAAATTTCTTATTTTGTTTGATTAAAAGCGAATTCAGAAAATGTCAGAAACAACAAGCATTATCAAAAAACACAAACAAAAAGGGTACACCCACACCGTAATAGTTTGCGCAAACTGGAAAAAGGATATGCGGGTATAATTGAAAAAAAAAATCCAGTATTGCTGCCCAAAGTACTTTTATCCACCCACAACAACTGAAAATTTGATAAATAAAAATAACAAATCTACCTTGTTCCAGCGATCCGTTAATTTTCAGGACATCAATTTCGGCGTTTCTTTTGACCCGTATGACCTCATTATACCCGTCCACTTCCTGTTTTTGGATTTCGTTGTACACCCGACTTAGAACATTACACACAACAAACCCCACATATAGAAGCGCTAGACACAGTAACTTGGCGCTCTTTTTCTTGGATCTCCAGCATGCCTTTTTGTCACATGTCCGGACGGTGTTAAAATCTCCGTCATCTTGGAGCAGAATTCTTGTACACTCTACCTGCCTGGTGTCATTTTTTTCCATTCCGAGAATTGAAATGTCTCCACTCAATTTTCATTGACGACAGTAAACTGAGGGCGTACGGAGCACTGTTGTAAAACTATAGGTATATCGGAGACTCTATAGTACGACAGCTACTGTCCACTATCTATCTATGTTATCGCAGCGACAGACAGACCGCACAGCATCTCAATACACCGTAAATAGCCAACTTATCACACGATAATGTGTATCATCGCAATAATCAAATGTAATATAAATCTCCAATATTACCGTTAACGCGCCTCTTATATTTATCCACGATCCGTCCAATATTGAACCATCTTTTCTAATATAAAACACTAAAAGAAAGTTAACAGGCGATACCTCATTAAATTCTCTCGATTTTCTCTTTTTTTATAATCTAAGGCCTAAACCGTTCCAATGGACGACATGTTATTTTGTGGAAAACTCATTATGTTCTGTTAATTGTAACAATGAGAGTTCAACCGTTTTTCCAATCGTCATACGGTGTATATATACGCTGAAGATGTTCGCAGCAAAAATCAGCGGCCCTTTCGCGGGTCCCCACTCTCGTATTGGTTAACCAGGCACAATTTTCTGTTTACGTCAAGTTCAATGCAAATCCACGTGCCTTTTCGATACCAATGCATTTTTATAAATGATTGACTTAATTGAGAAGACTAGAGAGTATTTCTGTATTTTTTTTTTCTAAATTAAAATTTTAACATACTCACACTCAAAGCATTGATTTTTAAGAAACATCTATTATAGCATACAATCTCTGTATCGTAAACATGACAAGAGAGATAACTTCTACTTTACGCAGGTGATCTGACGGTGAACAGGTAAAAATATTAAGGACGCTCTTAACACTGCACACGAAAGAGCTCTATGTATTGGGTAGTTTTATGCAGTTAGAGTGATCTGCCCTTACATGTAGCTGTAAGATAAGATTAAAGAAATTGTTATTTACCGTTAATTACATAATTTATAATAGATTAAAATATTTTTAGCATTATATTAGGCCAAGAGTAAGAAATTTAATGAATTATTTTCATTAATTTTCCTAATGTAAGTAAACAACAGTGATTTCTGCTCAAAAATAGTCCATTGTCTTTGAACATTTTTCCTGCGCAAATAACGCACGTACCCTATGTTCTAAATGAATGAGAAAGTCTCAAATGCATATCTTTATATGATATATTTTTTCTTTGAGTCCAAAAAACAGTTTCTGTTAGTGTTTAGAGCTTCTTCAAGTAAAATTTTCAGTCTGAAATCGAAATAATGGACTCTCAACTAATTTTTATTTGTCAAAGTTATTTTTTTTTTAATTAAAGTTCAATGTTTTGGGCGAAATGAAAAGAAATTATGACTTTTATTACAAAAGTGAATATGATTTAATAGATTTACGAAAAAAGTTGTTTGTGATTACAGAAGAAGTCAGAAACAAATGTTATTGTTTAATTCACTTATTGCCAAAATCATATGAAAACAATATGTGTTTTGTGAAACACTATGCGCCCGGCGACAACAAAGTTCGAAAAAAGCTATTTTTAGCATATAGGTCAATGTCAAGGTCACCAGGTCATTGACCTTGGTGTCATTTGAAGGAACTTGATTAGTGGAATACGCATACTAAATTTGAAGTCTCTATCTCTTATGGTTCAAAAGTTATGGTTAAGGCTCAAAAAAGCTATTTTTAGCATAAAGGTCACAGACAAGGTCACAAGGTCATTGATCTTGATGTCATTTGAAAGGGCTTAATGAGTGATGTAAGCATACCAAATATGAAGTCTCTATCTTTTATGGTTCAAAAGTTATGGCAAAGGTTAAAGTTTGAAAACAGAAAGCTATTTTTAGCATATAGGTCACAGTCAAGGTCACAAGGTCATTGAAATTGGTATCATTGGAAAGAGCTTAATTAGTAGAGTATACATACTAAATATGAAGTTTCTATCTTTCATTATTTAACTTCTTACAACTTACTGAACTGTTATGCAACATACACTTAATGTTCACGTCATAGAAGTATGACGTTACCATTACCCCGCAAGCACTTTATAGTGCGGTACAAGTTTCTCTAAAGTTTAGCATAAATAATATTATTAAGTAATATTTTAATAAGAAAATAACTTTTCTTATTTTATGAGATTTTAGCAAGTAAAAAATTGAAGGAAATTGACATTAAATTGAAGATTAAATGAACTTTTTATAGTGCGTGAAAATGCGTGATTGCGGGAAAACGGTATATGAGTGATTTTGCGTTAAAAATAGGAAATGGTATATGCCTTAAAATGTGTGACTGCGGGGAAGGGGGTTAAAAGTTACAGCGAAGGCTTAAGTTTTCAGAAAAAGCTATTCTTAGCATATAGGTCACAGTCAAGGTCACAAGGTCATTGACCTTGATGTCATTTGAAAGAGCTTTATTAGTGAAGTATGCATACCAAATATAAATTCTCTGTCTTTCATGGTTCAAAAGTTATAGCGAAGGTTAAAGTTTGCAGACAAACAGACAGGACAAAAACAATATACGCCCCTGATCTATCGATCCAGGCCCATAAAAAAGAAATAACATTTAGACCTGTATATCACACATGAAAACGCGCCATCGTACAATAGAATACAAAATGAAAACATTTACTACATATACATATATAATTATTTTAATTTCACTAAAACAGGCAATGTGTATTGTTTCGGCTCAATTTTATTGAAAAAAATAACACTGTTAAAATTCGTGTTTACCAAAAATATTTCAATTGTCCGCGTAAAATAAGTTTTTTTTCATCGTAATATTCGTTATAATCTTCCCACAACGCAGTTGGAAGGGATATAGTAAGGCAACCGTGGTTGGGTTTTCTTGAGGTGGGTGTGTTTTCTTGAAGAGAGCGTGTTAATTCTATGCGAAACGGTAGTGATGAAATTTGCATCGGGATCGATGTTGAATCCCGCCTTAAGTAATAGATATGCCCTTTGCGAGGGAAGCTCCGCCTTGCAGTGCCCTTGTTTAACTTCTATACGTCAAAACGGCTCTTATGTCTAATACAATGTATGTTGACGATGCCACCGTTGAGGAGAGCACAGACCATGGAGCCTTATACACTGTAGTTCACAATTCTGGAAAGAGGCTCCCTTGTTCATCATAACTTAACACAAAATTCATCACTGAATATACACAGGCTCATTCCCAAAGAATTAATGCATTTTTGCTATATAATCACCAGACCTCCACCTTGACAACAAAGCCCTGACCAAGTGGCCATTAAATTCACAAATCTGGAAGAACCAACATTCGAATTTCTCACAGCTACATATATACCCTTAGTTCACTGGCTTCATACCCAGGAGTAGAGGCGAAAGATTTTTCAAAGAGTTATTGCATTTTTACTATGTAATCATTAGAGCCCTGCCCTAACACCAGAGCCCATGACTCTGGGATCATGGCTTTCTTAATTTTGGAAGAGGCACCCTTACTCATCAAAGATATGCATTTAGTTTGTTTGCTAGTACAATTCTCAGTTAAGCTTCGACTTTCAGGAAGGCGTGGCATTCTCGGCGCTACGTAATTGGCGTCTGTTAAATGGCGAATAGATTCTAATTGATTAAGACATTTAATAACATCAGGAACTTTAAAATTGTAAATGTTGTTGACGACGATGAGACGACTAAAGCTCCACCTCTTTGCCGGGCGAGACAATGTTATTGGTTATTCGATACACTTGTTGACATTTGCCGGAATTTCTATCCCATGTATATTTTATCATGAAATGAAAGCTGTGTAAATTTCAGATGCTAATTATGTAACTTCGAGAATGGCACGCCTAACTGAAATTCCAAGCTTACCTGAGAATTGTACTAAATACCCATCTAGGATCAGAGAAGATAATTTTTACTATATATTCAACATAGCCACGCCCTAGCACTAGAACCCCTCACCCTGGGACCATGACTTTCAAAAGTCTGGATTAGGCACTCTTAAAAAGTCAATAGAAAATGATTGGTAGTCCTAAGTAGTCCGTAGTTATACATACATGTACTTTTGCTGCTACATGCGAAAAACATGGTATTTAGATCATGAAGTAATGTGTTCTTTTGTGAAATCTCAATTTTTATCAGCATCCAAAAAACAGACCTTATCATTATTGTTTTTTTCCCTTACGTTCCGTTTTTATGCCCCCGTATACGAAGTTTCGGGGGTATATCTTTTTGTTGTGTCCGTCTGTCTGTCTGTCTCTCTGTCTGCTGTCTAGTTGTCTGTCTGTTTGTCCGCAAAAAAATTAGCCTTGCCCATAACTTTTGATTTAGTGGAGCTATGACTTTCATATTTCATATGTGTATATCTTGTGACAAGACCTTTCTTTGAGTACCACCAAATTTGACCTTTTGACCTTGACCTTGAGATTTCCTTTATGAAAACCATTAACCTTGGCAATAACTTTTGAACAGTCAGAGCTATGGCTTCCATACTATATATATGTATTCTTTGTGGCAAGACCTTTCACTGACCAAAACCCTTGACCTTTTGACCTTGACCTTAGAGATTTCCGGACTTATGAAAAAAACATTAACCTTGGCAATAACTTTTTAACGGTAAGGGCTAGGGCTTTCATACTTCACATATGTAAATCTTGTGACAAGACCTTTCATTAAAGACCTTTCATTGAATACCAATAACCTTGACCTTCTGACCTTGATCTTGGAGTTTGTCCTACTTTTAAAATTTTTTTAACCTTGGTTAAAACTTGAACGGTTAGGGCAAGGGCTTCCATGCTTCACATATGTATTCTTTGTGGCAAGACCTTTTATTTGATACAAAAAATCCTGACCCTTTACATATGAAAAAACTTTATCCTGGCCATAACTTGGGAACAGATGGTGATAGGGTTTTCATATTTCACAATTGTATTTCCAGTTAGGAGACCCTACTTTGGGTACCAATATATAAAATTTGCATTTAAGAAAAGTTTAATCTTCACTTCGTAGCCATATGGGGGCATCAATGTTTCACAAACACATCTTGTTTTTTGAAGTAAATCCACAAAGAAACATTACGCACACGTCTCTAACATATCTCAAACAAGTTGATTTACGTAAGAAACTTTTGAGTGGAAATACTTATTTGAAGTCTCGCTGTCTTACACTACATGAACAAGTGATAAAATTGTCTAACACATTAACAGACATTACGTTACTACATGTATATGTTTATTAGACAGATTGAATGCTAAAACAGAAACTTTATTTTCTTTAAAAAAAAAAAAGCAGCCAAGTGGTCTAGAAGATATTAGCTGAAGATAATTAAGACATTTGTGCATGTCTGATAATTTATTCCATTGTGGCCTTGTATCTGTCGCATATCTACATAATTTGCCATATTTGAGTCTACTGGATTCAGCAATCAAGGAATGAAGCTATACCACTCAGTAGTCTGGAAAGTTTACACTAACTGCTAATTTTATTTGTTTGTTATATAGTTTGAAGTACCTTTCGAGAATTTTACATTCATTTTGAGACGCACCAACTCTCAGTGGAGAACTGCAAGTTTAGGCTCATCCCCGACATTCGGGGGTTGGGGGCTTAAGCAATGAGGGATCTTCTTTGTGTTTTGAGATATGTGCAAATACCTTCTATCTCAGTAAAAATAAGGGAAGGGAACCAAAATATCAGTGCAATTTAAAAGAAGAACATGTAATTCAATATTTTCATAAAAACAAAATCAACATCAATCAATTAAATATAATAAGTCCAATTCAATCAATTTACAAGATGCACAGAGTTTTTCTGGTCAGATAAGAGATACAAACCAGAAAACTATAAAGCTACTGTGAGGAGTGTATGGGTTTTTCCCCAAAGATGGCGGCCAATGGACATAACTTTTGAAAAGTGTAGATTCAACTATGTCGTAGAAATTTCACCAGTGTTTATATATTATCATTGTCTGTCCTTTGCAACTTATCCAGTTTTCATGTTTTATCCATGATATATTTGAGATGCCAGTATGTGATTTAAAACTAAAACTTTCGACATTAATATTACAAAACATTCATACACGACTCTAATATGATAGAGTAAGTTTTACATAAAAAAAAATACATGTACATGTACAACACGAAAGAAATGAAGCATAAGTACAGAATTATTTTACAAATAATACAAATTCTAACGTAGACATTCATTTTGTCAAATAAGCATGTACATTATTTGTGAAGAGACTGTATACAATGCATTCTCCTTTGAACGATTTATCGGTTCAAAGACATTGATATTCATTTACATTTAATATGGTTATCGAATTTATTTAATATGACCGGTAGAAAAAAATTCTAAGTGATAGAAATCTATATGAACAATCAAAAATGTGTTCTATATAAGTTAAGCTTCCAGTTTATTATCAAATTGTAAAATTAAACATTTTAATTTTCAACTCTTTAAACAAATCAATTGTGAAATTTTCTGAATGCAGATATATTATTTGTTCTACATGTTTGAGTTCTACATCATTAAGCTTTTAAAAAATCACATACCTTGGGTCATGTTGAATACATAAACGCAATGTTTTGTGGTAGAGAAGATGGGTACCATGGGGAGAAAACGACTCTAACAAAGTTTTCAGTGTTTTTTGTTGTTAAAAACCTAACATTTGCAGATTTTCCTTTATTATGCTTCTGAAACTTTTTGCGAATATTCTCAGCTATTGAATTCTTAATGTTTGCGTTAGTTTTGTTAATTCATTTTTTTTTTGAACATGAAACAACTAAATAAATTCCTAATCACTTTTCTAAAAGCTGAACTTAAGCTTGCGTAAATCAAAAGATCGATGGGTTTCCCAAATGTGAAAGTCGCAGACAAAGCTATAACATATATTCCATTAAAAACCTGATGTTCTGAAAAGGTATTAATATCTTCTGTGGGCAAATACATCAAAATGATAATGAGTGGTAATTCCTGAGAAACATAGGATATACCCATAAAAATGTTGACCTTCATAAGAATTATAAATCTAATATTCTTTGCTGACGTTTTCATAGCGTTTGGCGACAATAGGGATAGCTTAGCTAAATTTTTGTCTGAAGAAGAAAATATACCAAAATTTCTGAAGATGTATATATCCCTAAGCAAAAAATCTCTTCAAATATTCAATCCACAGTATATGAATAACGAATGGAATTAGCTGAAAGTAAGACATGATAAAGTAATAAAATACTTTGAACCATATAGAATGAGGTAAAACAAATCTGAAATAAGAAGACTGGAAAACTTCACAGCCTGTGATTATTTTCATGGGATGCCCTGCTTTAAATTGCTGCATTAAGCGTACCTCTTTAAACTCTATTTCAGATTTGCTAATTTCAAATAGAGCTACCACTGACAAATGCAGAAAGGCAAATCCAAAAAAATAATGTTTAAAATTCATTTGTCTAGCTTTAAACGGAAAGGCAACCAGAAACGCTTGATGCAAAATCATTAGTGTTTTTAACCAAATAGAAACACCGTGGATTATACCCTGTATCCTTAAAGAGTAAAGAATCCATTTACAAACTTTGAATTCGACAAAGCCGTAGTTCAAGTCCAAAAAATAGCTAAGAGTCCTTTGAACCATATAGAATGAGGTAAAACAAATCTAAAATAAGAAGACTGGAAACTTCACAGCCTGTAATTATTTTCATGGGATGCCCTGGTTTAAATTGCAAAAATGAAACACACGTCTGCTTGCATGATGCAGATTATAAATATCTGCGTAAAACCAAAAAGTTTCCCACGCTTAAATGCAATTAACATCAGAAAAGCGGAACACAACGGTATAAAAGAGAACAGAGGTCCAAAGAGAAAGGAATAGGTTTCTCCCCAAGCACCGTATATACTTGTAATATGAAGGCATTTTTCGGTTCTGATTTTATTTAATGTAAAATTCCATTCAATGTTCGCCAGTCGTTTGAGTAAAAAGTCCTCACGAACCTTGTTCATCTTTGGTATTCAGTCAAGTCAAAAAAAAATTATTTGTAGTCGGCAGATATATAGAGTATAATGGAAAAAACATGCTCTTTAAACAAGTCAACCGGCTTGTTAAGAAAAATGTTATATTATCTTCCGGAAACGGTGTATATAATGTACTTGATATCTTGTCAACCAATATTTGATCATGAGACTTCTGCGATAACTGGCTTCATAAGATATTCTATAAATATAGCATGTGTTTCTCAACATGTACATGTCTTGAAAACATACAAATGCAAAAATATTTAATTCGGTTCATTAAGACATGGTAATTACATGTATACCGTCGTTTTTCTAATTTCAAATCATCTTGGTGCAGTGGTTAGAGCGTCCGCTCTAGAGTCGCGAAGTGAGGAGGTTGATCCTTTAAGTTATATCGCTGGTTTGAACCCCGGGGGAAGGGCGGGGCCACAACGGGGAATCAAAGTTTTACATAGAAATATATAGGAAAAATCCGACCTGAAACTATGTGAAAGCAAGGTAGTGTAGATATTAAATTGTTCAAATCATGACCCCCGTGGGGAATCAAAGTTTTACATAGAAATATATAGGAAAAATCTTTGAAAATCTTCTCAAGAACTACTGGGCCAGACTGAAACTTATGTAAGCATAAGTGTAGATTCCAAATCATGACCCCCGAGGTCCCATAGAAATATATAGTTGCAGGTGAAACTTATGGAAAGCATCCTTGGGTAGTGTAGATATTAAATTGTTCAAATCATGACCCCACTGCTCAATATATAGGCTTTGAAAATCTTCAGTGCCAGAAAAGCTGAAACTTATGTGGAAGCATCCTGGTATAGTGTAGATTCTAAATTAAATCATGACATTTGGTAATCAAAGTTTTACATAGAAATATATTGGAAAAATCTTTGAAAAACTTCTTCTCAAGAACTCTGCATCTGCAGGTGGTGGTGTCTGTTTTACATAAAAATATATAGGAAAAAATTTGAAAACCTTCTTCTCAAGAACCAGATTTGCACATGGAAGGACATTAGTTGATTTCAAAATGTCAATTATGATCAAGCAAACAAATAGAGCCTAAGCATGTGGCCCACAAATGCACATATCGCTGGTTTGAATCCGAATGGAGTCCGTTCGGAATATTTTTTATGTTGGCAGACATATTTTCATGCCCATAGACAGCTCTGCATCTGCAAATGGTGGTGTCTCTATAAGAGTGGAAAACATTTTCGAGAGGGACATTAAACAACATTCAAACAAGCAAACAAACAGAGCCTAAAGCATATTCTATTTTTTATTACATTGTTATCCTCAACTGTATATTTTTTCACAGTGCTACGGAATATATTACTCTGATATGGAAAAAAAAAACTCTAAAAAATTATTTAACAATGATAGAGTATCATTTCTTGTACAATAGTTAACAACACCGAAATTTCCAGTTATATTAGTGTCGCATAAACAATTTAAGACAATATAATTACTACAAGAAACAAAACTGTACAAATGGTGCATAGCTTCTTGTCAAGACGACACCGCCTTATCACTATGGCAAAAATGAGTAGCAATGAGTAATATATGAGTAATATGGCAACATTGAGTACTATTTATCTAGGTAGTGAAGTAACACTATTATTTCAGTAGGCAAAAATCTATAATTATCATAAGAAGTCAACTTTAAAATGCTATATTCCTGGTGCATATCATTAAGTTGCTGGAAGGATCTAGTGTGTAGACTGCTCAGTTATACAGATTATTTAAGTTGAAAAATCAATAATAAGGAATGAGTTAAGAACTGATGAAAATAAAATTAAAATATGATGAGAAGGTTAATTTCCTGTTTTTATTATAAGCATTAAAAAGATGGCATATCAAGTATTATCATCAGGTATAATCTCAAGATCCCATTAGAGTAATTGTTGGGAGGAAAACGTTGGATGCTGTAACCCCTTGCATTACATACATGTGAGCACTATAAGCCTGGAGAATTAACTCTCTAAAACGCTGACAAACGCTTAACAAATACAATTAACATGATTTATTTCCAAAGATAAACTTACGCGTAAGTAAAATGGGTTTCGTCTTGAACAGTGTTGCTTGAAACCAGCCAGAATAAATTGATACATGCTGCTGTTGAAATAAAAAGAGTATATCAAGATCAGCCATTTTCATAATGGTACAATATATTGTCTCCATATGAATGTTTCTTAACATCTTGGCACATGTAATTCTTCAAGTTTAGATATATTTGCTATAAAATAATACAAGGATAAGCTAATATAAAACCTTTTGATTAATTTCTCATAACTTTACATATTTAAAACATCAAATGAAGCAAATAGCATAGTTTCAGTCTATTTATTATCAAGAAGTATTCAATTTAGGAGGGAGGGGTTCTATATTTATTTTAGATGGTTTATTTCAATTTTCCTAGTAAAAAGGTTTAATTTAGTGCGGATGGTCATAGGTCAGTTGTGGATCACAAAGGTTTCGGCTATGTGGCGTTTGCGTTGAGCCATTCAACTAATGTTTTAATTCATTGTTCTGCTGCTTAAAACAAACTCATTTACTGTAAAAAATGTGCGCTGCTTTCAAAAAATTCATGAATTGGTCTGCTCCGCTTGTTTGAAACAAACTCAATTACTGTGCAAAATGTGTACTGTTTCAACAAATTTCATGCAATGCTTTGTTTGCTATAATATCTTTAGTAAAGTTAGCGGTTTGATAACCCGGAACGATAACTACATCCATGTAAAGTTTTTTTTTAAATATATAAAACTTTAATGTAAGGTTGTTTACCATTCGTGGTATACCCGTAATTGGCTTTATTATGCTTCTAAGTACATGTAATATAAAGCTTTCATGTTGTTTGCTGCTGCTGCTTACTGTAATTTGTGGTCGACCTTTACGCTTGGCCACCCCTTGCTGCTTTTAGATATCCCACTACCAACAATCGCCAATATCAAAATAAACATGTATAATAGCATGTTTGTTTTATTTTCCTCTGTTTAAATAATGTGTTCTTGTGTGAAATCTAAAATTTTATCAATCTTTGTCAGCGTACAAAGAACAGATCTTATCAATGTTGTTTTTTCCCTTACGTTTTGTAATTTTTAAAAAAGTAACCCCACAAAGAAACATTACGCACACGTCTCTAACAAGTTGATTTATACGGAATGAATTTTGGATTTCAAGTCTGTTTTAAGCATACGTTTAGACTATGTCTTACACTGCCATGAACAAGTGATAAAATTGTCTAACACATAAATGGGAATTACGTTGCTTTACGTATAATAGACAGATTGTATGCTAAAACAGCAGATGATAAAATTGTCTAACACTTTAATAGAAATTAAGTTACTACAAGTATACTAGACAGATTGAATGCTAAAACAGAAACTCAGATTTTGTTCTACTGAATACAGCAATCGAGGAATAAATCTATGCCACTAACTAGTCTGAAGGTTTACAATAAGTGTTCTTATGCACAAAATATTTTTATTTGCTTGTTCGTGTAGATTTCTAGAATTTTACATTCATTTTGAGACGCCACCAACTGTCAGTGTGTTTTGAAGAGCTTCCATCAATTTGCAAGTTTTCCGTCAGGTTCGGAACATCATCCTTTTCCGTCGACACTCGGGGTTCAAGCAGTTTTTTACAGGGGTCTTCTCTTGTGTTTTGAATTTTTCAATTATTTCATTGGTTGAAATGCCTTCCATCAAATTGGAACAATTTTTCCCAATCTTAAAAAAATGCCTTTTCCAATATTTTTAATAGCAATTACAGGTCTCTTTAACATCAAATAATATTTGATTTTTATTGCTTGCGGGCTTTTCCGTTTGAAGAAAGTAACATTTAACGGAATGGCCGGGGTTTGCAAGGTCTCGGTCTTTTCCGTCAATTTTTTTTTCTCAAAAATTCTTGAATTATACGACTTGAAAGACGTAGAGCAGTTTACTGTTTAAGGTTGTTGCTAAAGACGGTAAGCTTTTTTAAAAAGCTCTACTTGTATTCCAATTGGCCTTCCATCTCAGTAGAAATGAGGGAAGGGAACCAAAATATCAGTACCATATAAAAGAACTAGTAATTCAATGTTTATATAAAAAAAAAAAAAGATCAACATCAACCAATAAAAGAGAATAATACAAGAAGTCGTAGAAATTTCGTCTTTTTTTATATACCCGGTACCTTGTTATTGCCTTGTCTGCCCTTTACAATATAACCCTTTTTCATGTTTTTAATCATGAAATACTTGAGATGCAAGTGTTTGATGTAAAACTGAAAACTTTCGACTTTAATATTACAAAACAATCATACAATAATATATAAGAAAGTTTCACATAAAAAAAATACAACACGAAAAAAATGAAGCATGCAGAATTATTTTACATATAATACAAATTCTATAATATAGATATTCAATTTAAACTGTACACAATACATTTTACTTTGAACGATTATCGATTCAAAGTCATTAATATTCATTTACATGTATACATAGGGTTATAGAATTCATTTGATGACGACTGGCAGAAAAATGCAATAAATTATTAAATTGTGAAATTCAACTTTAAATATTTAACTCTCTAAATAAATCAATTGTGAAATTTGCAGAATGCAGATTTGTAACTAATATTTTCATTTATGGTTGTTTGAGTTCTACCTTATTTCAGTACAACATTTATGTTTTGATTTAACCTTAAATTCTTTAGCATGGGGCAAGTTGAATACAATTAACATAATGTTAAAGTCATGGACACTATGAGTAGAAAACAACTCTAACAATGCTTTCTGGGTTTGCTGTTGTCTAAATAAAAAAACCCTAACAATTACAGATGGCGGCAATTTCTAAAGCTCCCTCTGTTCTTATTCATGCTTCTAAAACTTTTTTCCGGAAGTTGCAAGTATTCTCTTTAATTTCAAAAGTTTGAGTATTTTGTTTATCAGATGTTGCTTTTTTGCATATCAAACAACTAAATAAATTCCTAATCACTTTTCTAAAAGCTGAACTTAAGCTTGCGTAAATCAAAAGATCGATGGGTTTCCCAAATGTGAAAGTTGCCGACAAAGCTATAATGTATATTCCATTAAAGATCTGATTTTCTGAAAGGGTGTTAATATCTTCTGTGGGCAAATACATCAAAAGGACAATGAGTGGTAATTCCTGAAAGACATGGGATACACCCATGAAAATGTTGACCTTCATAAGAATTATAAATCTAATATTCTTTGCTGACGTTTTCATAGCGTTTGGCGACAAAAGTCTTAGCTTAGCTAAATTTTGTCTAAGAAGAAATACCAAGAAGATGTTGCAAAAAATATGAATAATAAAAGGAATTAGATGAAAGTAAGACATGATAAAGTAATAAAATACTTTGAACCATATAGAGTGGGGTAAAACAAATCTGAAATAAGAAGGCTGGAAAACTTCACAGCCTGTAATTATTTTCATGGGATACCCTGGTTTAAACTGCTGCATTAAGCGTACCTCTTTAAACTCTATATCAGATTTGCTAATTTCATGCAAAGCTACCATTGACAAATGCAGAAAGGCAAATCCCCAAGACGTATGTTTAAAATTCATTTGTCTAGCTTTAAAAGGATAGGCAACCAGAAACGCTTGATGCAAAATCATCAGTGTTTTTAACCAAATAGAAACACCGTGGATTATGCCTTGTATCCTTAAAGAGTAAAGAATCCATTTACAAACTTTGAATTCAACAAAGCCGTAGTTCAAGTCCAAAGTAGCTAAGAGTCCATCTCTAATTGTAGAAACAAAAATAAAACATACGTCTGCTTGCATGATACAGATGATAAATCTCTGCGTAAAACCAAAAAGTTCCCCGCGCTTAAATGCAATCAACATCAGAAAAGCGGAACATAATGGAATAACAGAGAAAAGAGGTCCATAAAGAAAGGAATAGGTTTCACCCACAGCACCGTATATATCTGTAATATGAAGGCATTTTTCGGTTCTAATTTTATCTAATGTAAAATTCCATCCAATATTCGTCAATCGTTTGAGTAAGAAGTCCTCACGAGCTTTATTCATCTTTGGCACTAAGAAAAAATTCTGATTGTTGAGTAAACAAATCTTCCTCAAACAGTGTTTATGTACCTGGTCTCTTGTCAATCAATATTTGATCACGAGACCTCTTGCGGTTACTGGCTCCATAAGATATTCAATAAATATAGAAGTGTTTAACATATGCATGTTTTGCAGGCATATCAAAATATTAAATTTTGTTAGATACACGGTAATTCTACTGTCCTTATCTAATTTCAAATTTATACAGTTCATAAAAATTGATAATTTTAGAACTCGTAACAAATACAATTAAAAGTGCAATCGTAAAATGATACATATTGTTTGAAGAGATAGTTCTTTGATTTGTGTGATGTTTAGATTTTTTGCTATAAATCTGGTTTTGATTTCGTACTGGAAACCGTCTACCTACTTTTCAGAATCACCGCAACTCGTAAGTCTGCAGAAAAGCAAAAAATTCGGAAGCTAACGTGAGTTTTTTGGGGGTGGGTCAAAATGTGTCAATTTGTCGGACAAAATGTGTCAATTTGCAAGTCAAAATATATCGATTTGTCGGTCAAAATGTGTCGATTTGTCGGTCAAAATGTCTGTCGATGTGTCGGAAACGTTATGGTCGTCGTTATTGTCGTCATCTTCTTCCCCCAAACAGCTGGGTCAATATCAACCAAACTTAGAACAACGTATCGCTGGTTAAAGGAAAGCAAATTCTGTTCAAAGGAATGACACATACCCTTATACAAGAAAAGATAGTTATAAAAGAAAGATAGGATGAGGCTAAAATCAGTCTCTTTCTCAATAACAGCAAAGCCATGGTCAGTCCTATTTATCCTCAACCTTGCTCATATACACCTGATCAGAAATAAAGGGTATTTATGGAATACATCATTTGAATACTGGTACTAGTATTTGTTTTAAAAAAAATTAATAGTAGCTTTTAATGACACAGTGAATTACGTGCTACATTGTTAAGCATATATTTTCGATATTCTGCACTTCAAAACACAAAAATGCTATAATAAAATTATTTTTTCATTCGACTCGTAATTGTATATATATTTTCCCATTGCCACGAAATATGTTATTATGAAATGCAAAAACGAAAAAACCCTAGAAAATGATAGTAATAAAGTATCACTCCCTTGGACAATAGTTAGTAACACCGAAATTTCCAATTATATTAGTTTCGTACAAACAAGACAATGTAATTACTACAAGAAACAAAACTGTACAAATGGCGCCTAGCTTCTTGTCAAGACGACACCGACTTATCACTATGGCAACAATGAGTAATACAATACTCAAAAGAACAGTAATAGTTGAG
The DNA here is from genome assembly GCF_032062105.1 of Saccostrea cuccullata. Lineage (NCBI taxonomy): Eukaryota > Metazoa > Mollusca > Bivalvia > Ostreida > Ostreidae > Saccostrea > Saccostrea cuccullata. The sequence continues at coordinate 492,995 of NW_026918900.1, read as the reverse complement.
TAGATTAGCCCACGGCTGTTTATTTTCACCGCAGAACCACTAGAAATGGCGGACATCAGTAACCATGGTAACCCCAAACACATCAACACGTCAAACACATTGCTTCCTATAGAATTTGCTATTGCCATGTCTCCGAAACCTATAGGATAGGAATAAAATAGTTACTTAATAACACATATTTTTAGCCATTATTTTATTGTGTTGACGACCAATATCAAAAAAAGATTCAATATTACTCTATATATACGTGTGTTATCCTGTTCTTCTGTCCTATTTGCTTTCTTTTTTGTACAGTTTATCATTTGTTGTTTATCTGTCTTAATTGGGATTTTTCTGGCAGGAGCATTAAATTACCTACTTAAATTCATACTTGCACTTTGTAACAGCATGAATTTTTTTTCTTTAGTCTCACCTGCTCTGGCAACAAATAAACTAGCTAGAGCGTCTTGCACGCTCTCACCCGCCGCTAAAATAGTCAGACCCATCACCGACTCGGGGATTCCTATAGCATCTCCTGAAAGTAAGACAGAACTTGATTGTATCTGGTGACAAATAAGGTAACTATGAAGTCCTGTACACTATCTCCACCACTAGAACTGTCAGACTCAGATATCACTCATAAAGTACAGTGAAACCTGTCTAATCAGACATTCATTAGGAAAAGAAATTTTGTGTCGGAATAGACAGGGTGCCGGAATAGATAGTGTGAATTCACGTGGAAAAAGAAAAATGGGAAATTTAACATCGGAAATTACAGTGCGACGGATTGTACAGGTGTCGGATTATACAGGTTTCACTGTATGATAAAACTTAATTTTATCCAATGCAAATAAACTAGCTAGACTTGTCTGTCGTTAACACCCTCTCCAGCCACTAGAAATGACAGACTCATGGATCCCAACAGAAATCCGTTGTATAAATAACGTAAAATACAGTTAAACAGGCTAATAACAAAGTACGTATACAAAGAATTCACGCTTACATCAGATTAATTTTCATTTCATGCTTTTTTTTAAACGTATACAAGCTACTTCTTTATACTCTTTCCAAAAATCGTTTTGGCTTCAGCAAAAATTATATTGCAAGACACAATGCATATATCATTCCCTTTTTAAAACTATTCATGGATACTGAATGAAACATTAGTTTTTTTTCCATTCTCCTCAGTTAATAATGGTTTTGAAGTTGAAAATTATTCAAGTCCATCCTTACCTACAATTTCGATGATCTTTTTTAAATGATATTAGAAAAAAATTTTCATTAAAGCAAATATTCTGAATTCAATTTCGAAACATGCGCAAAAACATCACAAGCACGTGAAGATTTAAGCTTAAGTTATTTACAAGTAAATGTTTCGTGTAAAGGATCAGAAACTGTATAAAGCAATAGTAACATTCAGCAAACCTGCTATTGTTGCCATCCAAACCAGTACATAAGAAATAGCACCCAGCCATGAGATTGACATAAGGAAGGTCAAGGGGTAGGTTTTCCGCCATTTTCCTTGTCGTCTGCAGTCTGGTATTGTGATGTAGAATAGTGTCGTCATTGGAAGCATTAAAACCCAGAACACACGCAAAATCCATGTGTTTGGCATATCAAAAGGAGACTCATTCTCTTTTGCTACAATAGTTTTTAAACCAATTTATTATTTAAAAAAACTTTAATATGACACAGTGTTACAAGTATAAATATGGTGCATTCCTTTGAATATTCATATTGAAATACCCCCTCCCCCTTGATTTTTGTGCATACTACAGTAATTATGTTTTATTTTTTTCAAAATTACCTGAATTTTCGCTAAATTCAATTTCAACTGAATTTGTTTCTTTTTCTGGTGCTTGGGACTCAGTTTTCTTCTCTTCCAGCTGATCGGTGGTAGGATTCCCAACCCCCATATTTCCATTAGTTTTTGTAACGGAAGTCAATTGAATTTGACTGTCTCCCACTCCCGGTTGTTTCGTTTGACCTTGCTCTAGGTTTCCCTTAGTCATTGATTTGAATATTCCGTAGAATATATTTTCCAGCCTCGAGTTAAAGACCATCATCAATATGTATATTACATACATTAGAGATAATATAAGACTCTCATACCTATAATAACATAATGATAATATTATAACCCACGATTATTATCAATTCAAGTGAAGTTTACCGTTTCGCATTACGTCACGATATATATTTCGAAACATGCACTGTGAACATATGATTGGTCAACTCATTTGTTAACATTGATACGGAAATAGTCTGTTGCACGAGCAACCTGTCGTCATGGATAAGTAGGCATGTACTATTTTAGTCCATTTACCTTGAGCAGGTTGTGACGGAAGGCAAAACGATACACTTCACTGAAATTGATGATAAGTTCTGAACAAAGCACTATAAGTCATAATTTGGCCATAGTTTCCATGTAGATGATGCCTGCTTATATTATGTAACGCAGGTATGCTGAATATTTGCCATTATTACCCAGTTTAACGGATGCAACACTTTTATTGATCTATTCTGTAATATCATAGTGTGAAATTACTTATTATCGTGGGGAAACATTTTCGTGGTTCGAGGAAAAACTATCATGGATTGAAAGAGATTGGATTTCGTGGTTGAAGATTTGTTCAGTAATAATGTATAAAACATGCATTTTACATTTCGTGGTGGTCCTGAATTCGTGCGTCTCTTCATACAGTCTGTCATACATAAAAAAACAACGGAAATAAACTTTCACGGAAATTAGCTACTTCAGAGTTTATTGAGGTTGCATGAATGAGGATGCTTCAAAACTGATATGAATACTCACCAATGAATCTGATTGTCATACATACAAATGATAAGTACTGCTACAGATATACCGTAGAAGACACAGTCACGGAGAACGGGGTACCAGGTCAGGTGTACTACCTGGATTCAAAATAGTTTGTCAATGACTTCTAGCAGATGATATTCGTAAAAATTAGAATACATTATACAATGTTGGATTGCTAACGTTGGATTGCATGATAAATCAAAGCAGCTTTATTATCTACAGTTATATCAATTTGTACCCATATGTTGACCAAGTGTTGAGGGTAAAATTGGAATTTTTTCTGTTAGCATTTTTTCATTGAATATATTATATACATCTTTTTGATGTTGATGACCTAAACATTTTTTTTCAAAAAGTGTTACTGTGAAGAAATAGACTGACCATGCCAGCAAAAAGGCCACAAATTGCAACCACAAACAGAATGTTAAATACGGCTGTTCCCACAATAGTTCCAACCCCAATATCACTCTCTGCTATGAACACACCTAAAATTAAAAATTATTTTTTTAGATTTAATTCACGTTTGAACTGAATATGTTGTAAAGTAAAACGTCAAAATAACGAACAGTGATTTATCTTATAAATTCAGAAAGCAGAAAGGACGTGTGGAAGCACCGGAGAGGGATCAGATGCCTCAAAGGGAACATCCCCTGTCGATTTATAAATCTGATGTAAGTATACAGAATGATCTGGTAGACCATATATTCCGTAATATAAAAGCAAAGAGCTACATGTAACAAATGGTATGTAACATGTTAAGAAAATTTCGAATAAACAAATGAATAATGTTTACTTTTAAAACAAATGTATAAAGGCAACTTGAAAGGAAGACGAATTCTTCAGACGTGTTTTGAATATCTTTTGACCATTTTTAATTTGGTGATAAGTTTTGAAGCCTTAAATTGCCTTTGCTTTGTTAGTTTTACTTTACCTATAATTGTTGTAAAGAATTCCGATGCTGAACTTCCGGCAGCCATCAAAGTTGCCCCGGCAACATCCGGTCGAAGGTGAAGTTCTTTGGTAAAATATGTCGTCCATGAATACACATCTCAGCAAAATTTGTTTCAGAATTATACGTACTCAAATCAACTTATTATTTAAAAATCAAAGTAATGAATTGAAAATTTTAATTTCATTACAATAAGTACATGTAAAATCAAAAGCTAAGAATTTATAAGATTTTTTAAATTTTTAGATTTCAGTGGAGGCTCACCATCACAAATGACCTTTAAGGAGGCGCAAAAATAATCATCACAGACGATAGAGAGGGCAGCAAGAGTGTAAAGTACCAGTAGTATGTGAACGACCACGCCCCCTGCCTGAGTCTGCTCTAGAGACAGGAAATTTCCGGGAAACTCATCGATGGAGCGCTCCGTACAGTTTTCATCGCTCTCGTCTTCGTCTGTCTCTGGGAAGAAAATTTGTTAAAATCCAACTAAAATTTTGAAATTCATAGGAGAAACCAGACACAATCTTCTGAACGATACGTTCAATGATATAATTTTCACATTGTTTACGTATATCAGAGAAGAGATCATAAAGCACGGATCCATGGAAATTCCAGAGGTGGAATCAGGTGCCTAGGTGGAAGTAAGCATCCCCTGTTAGTCGGTCACAACTGCCCTTATCCTTATATATGGTGAGGTAGAAAATTTCGTGTAGAAACTCCGTATATAAAAACATGGCATAACAGTTATATGTAGTTTAAAAAGGCAGTCAAAAACCACCCAACGATAGATTATATTCGCTAACAGATTCATTAAAACGACATTAAATGTCCTCATTGAGTCAATCTAACCCAGAGATCATTCAGGATATCATAAAAAGTGACAAATTAATGAGGAACAAAGTTAAAATTCCAGTACAGTGTATATTTTTAACCTAGTCTGATGCCTATTTAGTCCCTTTTCACAACTCTATCCCTCTTACAATTCAACCCGGTCCTCTTGATGAAACTGTCTAAATCGAGGTACCGTGTCTCAGTAGGTGCTGGCACGAAAAAGATCCCTTACTGCTCAATAGCCCTAGGAACCTAGCATAAGACAAAATTTGCAGCTCACCAACGGCAAGTGGTGGCGTCTCCATATGTGTGAAAAAAGGGACATGAAACTACAAACAACCAAACTATTTTGCAATAGTATGAATATTGTGTAAGCAAATACCCTGTATTTTCAGTTTAACTGTTTTTGTAAAGTTCGTATTCTTTCCCGAATAACGTCCATGTTAAAAAAAGGTTACCTTAAGGTCATACGCAATGTACAATGTAGTTTGAAATTTATTGGGTTCTTCCCTGGAGTTGAAGAGTTCCAGTAAATTAAGGACCCGTGTGCAATACTTTTAATGTCTATATATGGAATTGTACACCTTTTCTAAAACAATTTTTGTTGAAAAAAAATCTGGAATTTATGTTTTGTAATTTTTGTGTATTTGAATAATGCAAAATTTTTCACAATTTGATATCTTTTCAAAACCCCAGGTAACGCATGCTGATTTTTTTGTCTAAGAACATGTAATGATATTGTAAGTTAAAATTTAGAATATCTTGAAAAATTATCAGTAGGTGATGTACGTTGCGTATGTCCTTAAGTTCTTAAGGAGGACATTCTATGCAGAAAGATACAGCTTTACCAGGTTATAAATGTGTGTAACTGGAGCAAGACTCGTTACACTTTTAAGCTTTGACCTGAAATTTGTACTATATGTTGCACTTTACCTTCTTGTGCCAACAGTTTTTATTTATCGGACTAGTTACACACTTTTAAGCTTATATGGCATTTTTGTCGGAGCGAATTTTAGTACGTTTATTATGTGTCTCATTATCATTATCTTGAAGATAACACTGCACATTGTGTCTGAAGGAGAATGTACGTGCACATGTACTTCCTCAAGTAATGTCCTGATATCACCTTAGGTTTCCATGTATCGTGAATATTGTTTTTTTTTTTTTTGAATAAAATATATCAAATACTGAACAGTTATCGAACTCAAAAGTTTATTGTAACAATACAAATTTGGAGCAGATAAAACAGAGACTATGGTTAAACATGGATAAAAGCATCAGTGATGGGATGTGGTGTCATGAAGGGGTAAGCTTGCCCTGTCAACCAGTCACACCCGCCGTGTGTACTTTGTCATGATGGGGCAAACAAATAAGTCCGTAGACAACTCAGTGATGAATAATGGCCTAACAATTGGTTTAAAAACCAAGTCCAAGTTTGACTTAACGCTGAAATATTCTGACTTATAAGGTCATTGCGAAAAACTGATGTTAAATATCCTTGTATCAAGAACTTTTTTGTCAATAACTTACCTCTTTTTTTTTTCTTTTTTTTCAGAAATGTTTCATTCTTGCAACCTAAACTTGTATCAAATCAACTGAGAAACAAACTGTATATGCAATGATATATTGTAACTAAAGAAAGGAAAACTAACGATAGAAAATCTAATTTTACTGTTTGTTTACCATTTTTAATAAAATTTCCAAATTTGAAACAGAAATTTTGAATTTTTGCTGTCTTTTTATTTAAAAGGATACATTAAATCAACTTTGATTAAAAACGAATATTGCAAATTGAAATATTCGTCTATTGCGTTGTAATCAATTATCAGTGTTACATGTAATATGGCTCTGTATTAAATGGGGTTAAATTTCGAATCAACAAAATTATATCCCCGCCAAACCTCAAGTTTTCAGTTGATAAAGCGACACGACAATTGGTTGTTTTATAAAGTGTATAAATGTCTTTGGTGTAAATAAATGTCGAATAAAAGGCGACAAAGCAACATCTAGATAGTTCTTTTCATGTAAAATATTGTAATAAATTCTGCTATATATGTATACAAAAATAGTTCTCCTTATAACAGGGCACTCGGAGTTCCTCGGATGACTCGTACCTCGCACATAACCTCGGACGTCAACGGTGAGTTACCATCTTGCTGAATCAGTCATGTGATCTTATTTGAATTTGTTTCAAATGTCATACATTTGAAATCGGCATTATTTTGTGCCACACTCAACATTTTTTTCTTGCTTTCAAAGCCTACTGACATGATTGTGTAATCAAAACCTATTTACGATAAAGAATTGCACAAATTAAGAAAAATTTTCGAAGGACGTTATGCAGAGCGAAATATGAAATGAGTGACAAGGCAGTTTCCGGCGGAGAAATGTAAGGATCTGATGCGTATTCCTCCACCAATCACATCCGAGGTTTGAATGGAGCGTAGCGGAGTCAGCCGAGGATTGCCGATTGATAACAGGGAGCACTTTTTTGCAAAGATAGACATAATAAAGGCATTGAAAACTGGGATTTACCTTTTCATTGTTGGTTTAGCCCCCTCCCCCCACTTTTTATTAGCCCCCCACCCCACCCCACTTTCAATTTGCTTCCGACGCCTATGATGTACATGTATAGTATAGTAATGTCAACCTAGAAATGCAAGCATCTTTTAATATTAATTTTATGAAACCAATTAATATTCACATTGTTGATATTGAATATTATTGAAAATATTAAAGCAGTATAAATAAGCAAAGGGCTGATGGCGATGGATGCCTGTTAAAAGTGACAAACTCACCATTATCAATCCGCAGCTGATTTCCAAAAGAAAAGTTAGAATCCCTCTTGGATCTGCTCTCTGAGAAATCGTTGATAGCTTCACTATAACTTGGTTTAAATATTAAAATGATTGCATAAAGCAAGTTAATCACCAGAAAAATAGAAAGTAAAAGACCAAAAAATGCGTGCTTTAAGTTTCGTCGATTTTGAAGAAAGTATTGCTTGTGATTTCTTTTAGGAACGGAGATTGCTTTTGTTAGGTTCATCTTCTTTTTTTATTAAACACGTTTAGCAGTTTTGGCGTTTGGTCGAAGTGACATGGGGGCAATGACTTGTTTAGTAACCCATCAGGTTAAAGATAATAAGCCATATGTAGGGTGCTTGTCGACCTAAAGACAATCTTAACAATTCTATTATCACCTAAGCATGTCTGTCCTTTAGTGATTCAAGGTTGATATTACTTAACGTGCTTTTTATTTGTTTTATGACGAAATAGATAAAGATAACGTTCAGTGATTAAACTCAAAGATTGCAGAAAATCGGGAACAGGGCTCAGCAAGTTAACACCATCACATTAAAAGCAAGCACCAGAGATTTAGTCGAAGGCATAGTAGAAGAAGTAAGCATCCCCTACTGACCCATCACCCCCCCCCCCCCACCCCTGAGGCCTCCGTATTGACCACTGATAAACGGAGTAGTTTTTTTAATACTTTGGTCTCACAATTTGGGATAGGAACGTTTCAAATAAACTACAAAAAATACGTATGACACATAGATTAATTTTAACGACCATAGGATTTGCAAAATGTAAAGATTAAAACAAGACAGTTATAAACATCTGTAATTTCCACTTATTTGTCAGTAGCTATATTTACTAGTGCAATAATAAGGAATGAGATATTCTCATCTCGTTTGAAGTGCCAACACCATATGCAGTGGATCGAACTAGATCAAGCGTCTCATCGTGCGCGCTCAATATTACAGAGTTCTGTTCAACAGAGCGAAGATTCGCGAGCGCTCGCCAAAAAATGTTCGCGACCGCTTGCTCTGTTAAACAAGCCTCTGGTACACAAAGTTTTGCCTTAGGACCTCTCCCATTAATTCCGTTCCAGTGCTCTACAGATTAATTAAGTGGATTAACTCTGTAGCCCAGACTAGTAGCCATTTATCCAAAACCTTCAACAAATAAAGATTGCACATGCAGCTTCAATTTAACAAATGTCAGACGCGAAAAAAAAAACCAACAACAACAGCTTTTTCAGATCGGAAATTCTATTTCGTAAGGGAGGATGGGTGGGGATTAATAACTGAAAATTTCAGAGCAGCCCCCCCCCCCCCCTTTCGATCCGATCCGATATTTACAATTCTCTCTGACCTTTTTAACTTGTTGACTAACAGATAATAAAAATAATTCTTTAACTGAAATGAAAGTAAGCGAATGTCTGAAACATGGTAAAACCACCTCAAGTCGTGAACCGGAATATAAGCTTGGAGTTTAAAATAGATCTAATAAGCCGTTATTAAACTAATTGTCCTTAAACACTGGATTTCTCACATCGGTCGGATATCTGTCTGGTACATATATGTACATGGAGGTTGAAGCAGCTTTAGAAAATATGGAGTACTTTTGGTGCATATATTATAAATTAAAAGAAAAAAAAGCCGAATACAGACTCTAATTTGTTTATGGCTAACAAAGATCTATGTACATATAGGCGTAACATTGTGTATATACGTATACAGTTATTGTCTTCTTCCAAGCACGTGGGTAAATTATGACGTATTTTAATTATTGTGTAACGTGACGTCATATTTTCCCTAGCAGGAGGTATCATTCATATGAAGAACACAGATGGAAAAAGGTAGGACCTAGAGTATGGTTTTATTCTTTATCAAAGCATGTCCAACACATGTTATTTATGTTTTTGCACAAAAATACTGTAAATAATATTTATTTTTCGTAAGAGCATTTCAAAGAAATATATTTCAATTTATATAGAGATGATATATAGATACATCCTTTAGTCCTTATGTTGTTTTGTGCAGAATGTCTTAGAATGGAAAATTTGAAGTTGCTAAGGGTCCTCTATGGTGTGTTTATATTCTGGATTAACCAATGGAAGTCGGTAAAAGGTAAGATTTAAAAAAAATAATTTTTTATTCAAAACAAAGATTGTAAGATTATTGAAAATAAAGCGTATATATACATGTTCATTTCTTAACCTATTTCCTTATTTCTATTTTTAACCAAGACTTTTGATTTACAGTCTCACATTAACCGGTAATAGGTCAATTTTATCCTGTGTTTTCTTATAGCTTGGTTTCATATGTAGCTGATGAAGGATTCAGAAGAAATAAAAGGGGGAGGGGGAAGCTCTTTATTTTCAATTATAGAAAATTTTGTAATATCAAAAGCAATTTTTTTTGTAGTAAACTCACCCGCTAGACTTTCATTAAAAAGACGTTTTTATACATCGAAATCTTTTTGTCCTAGATAATATTTTTAGTGTTTCATTAGGATCATTTGTCTAGTAAATCGCGAAAAGAAAAGATAAGACAAAATCAAGACGCCTGAATCGGATAATAAAAGGTTTTTATTGTATATTTACATTAAATGCTTATAACATATGAAGTTCGTTTGAGACAGTAGAAAACATAATTTGTGCCCCGATTTATATATATGTAGCACTATAATCATAGATCTACTTCAGGTTTATGCTATAATTAAGAGAAATGCATGTAAAAGCTGTAACAACAACAACAAAAAACAAAGAAAAAAAAACCAAAAAAAAAAAACCAAAAAAAAATCAAAAAAAAAGAAAAAAAAACATAACAAAAAAAAAAAAACAACAACAATCTTATACAACAAAAGTGTATACAATTACACTGTTTTATTCAATTCATCCAATTTCAGCTTGTCCCTTTGGATTTTACGGCACGGGATGCTTCCTTTGGTGTAGCGGAAACTGCCGGAACAACGCCACCTGTAATTCTACTACCGGTTTGTGCGACAATGGATGTACGCAAGAATACACTGGACCAATGTGCACTGACAAAAGTAAAAAAAAAAAGTTTCATCCTTTGCAAACTAAAATATACGTGTATGCATTTTATTCTGATATAATTCAAGTCCTTTCAACCGCTAGTATGGACCAATAATCTGACCTACATTCCTTGTCAAGAATTGCTAGTAAAGAATTTAAAATGCCATTTTTTTATGCCTTACATATTTATCCTTGCTCTTTTTGCCCGTAGGAAACTTTCAGTTTAGGTAGGGGTCCTGGGCGGTCACAACCTAAATTCTAAATTTAACAAATTAATGAATTTTGATTTCAAATAATCATAATTATTTACTTAGTAAGTTTTTTTTTTTTTTTTTTCAAAGTCAAACTTATAACATTTCTTTTTTTTCATTTCAGTTCCGGAACCTTTTGCCCTCGGCGCCATTGAGCTTATATTCATTATTTCCGGTGTTATTGTGGCTGCGATTGTCATCTGTGTTCCCACTACCCTGTACCTCCGGTAAAACATTCTGTACTTTCTGTATTTCCGGCCTAGTTACCAAGCAATTATTAACGTAACATCCAATATCATGTATTTTCTTCATCCAATATCAAGCCTTCTGTACATCCAGTATCAGATACTAGTACTTCCAATATCAAGCATTTTTCACGTCCAGTATCAAACTTTTGTACGTCCAGCATGAAACATTTTGTTCCTCCGGTATCCCAGATTGTGTACACCCGGTATCAATCATTGTGTACGCCCATTACAAATATTTTAGACCTCCGGTATCAAACATTTTGTAGTCAGGTATTAACTATTTAGTATCTTCTGTTTTACGGTATTAAAATTTTCGGTAACAAGTATTGTTGTAGTTCATTATCAAATATGTTGTTCCTTTGGCAGAGGCGTAGTCAGAAACTTAAAAGTGAGGGGGCTCAACTCCAGAAATTCTTTGACAAGCAAAAAAAAAAAAAAAAAAAACTCTAAAATCCTATTTCGTGGGGGGGGGGGGGGGGGGGGGGGAGTGGCCAACTTTTTCAAAGGCACGTTACTTTCAATTCCAATTTTATTCCCCACGATTCTTCGATATCACTATACTATGGTCAACAACAAGTGGGGAAGGGGGGAAGGGGCAACTATCCCTTCAATAAACATTTCCTATAGTAAAGGTAATGTTGGGGAAAAAAGTGCGGGGGGGGGGGCAGGTCTTGACGATTTAATTACCATATTACATCACTATATTATACAACTATTACTTCAAGAGAAATGCTTACTCATTTGTTGAACATAAAAAAATGCCATTAAATGAGGTTTAATTTTATTTCAAAATAGCTGTGATTCTGTTCTTCATTAAAAAGTGGGGGGGGGCACAGACATACTCTTGCCCCCCCCCCAGATCTGAAAGTGGGGGGGGGGGCTAGTGCCCCCGCTGCCCCCCCCCCCCTGTGACTACGCCTATGTTTGGTGTAAAACAGGTTCATCCGGTATTAAACATTTTTACGTTAATCAGTTTGAATTAGTAGTCTTCTATGCATTCACTTCTGGAAAATGTATGTTACATGCACTGTTCACGGTGCCCAATTATCTATCGATATCTAATTTGTCCTGTTTTATTTTTATGCGCCCGGATCAATAGATCAGAGGCGTATATTGTTTTTGTTCTGTCTGTCTGTCTGGATGTTTGTTTGTTTGAGTTTGTTTGTCTGCAAACTTTAACCTTCGCCATAACTTTTGAACCATGAGAGATAGAGATTTCATTTTTGGTATGCCTACTCAACTAATTAAGCTCTTTCAAATGACATGAAGGTCAATGACCTTGTGACCTTAACTGTGGCCTATATGCTTAAAATAGTTTTTTTCTGCAAACTTTAATCTTCCCCATAACTTTTGAACCATGAAAAATAGAGACTTCATATTTGATACGCATATTCTACTAATTAAGTTCTTTCAAATGACATCAAGGTCAATGACCATATGACCTTGACTGTGACCTATATGCTAAAAATAGCTTTTTTCGAACTTTGTTGCCACCGGGCGCATAGTGTTTCACAAACACATCTTGTTTCATTTATTTTAATTTGAATTTATATTCATATTAATTTACAATTTTTATGCATTGAATGTTTGTTATTCATATTAAGGTTTGTCTGTTTTGCAGATCAAAATATATTGGTCAGCACGGAAGAAATTTCGTAAGAAACAAATTTTTAAGACGACCAACCCTAAATAGAAGAGGTTCTATATTTTGTAAGTGTTTATAAAAAGAAAACCTGTTAAAAAATCCATTAATTTATGGCTTGAAGGGAATTAGCCAAAGGATTGATTGAACCTAATATTTTCTAAACTTTTCGGTATGATATCATAACATACATTTCGCTGTGGTATTTAAGACGGCAGTTTGCAAATTGAAAACACCCAGTATGACTAAAAGAAGTTCAACAGACCTTGAGTCCCTGTTTACATGATGCAATGTTTCGATGATTGTATGTTGTTTTAACGTGGAATCGGTTGTCTACATCACGTTTTATAACATTTTTTTTTTTATAAAAGTTGAAATACTGCCTTATTCAGATATCATCTGCTTGATCAGGGTCGCAAGAGTGGCGCAGTGGTTAGAGTGTCTGCTCTAGGGCCACGAAGTAAGAAGTTTAACCCTAAGTCGTGGGTTCGAATCCCACTGTGGGACGCGGAGACCGATTGTACGGATTAGACTGCATATATAGAAGTCCCGTGACATAGTGGGTGCTGGCACAAAAAAGATCCCTCACTGCTTAATGGCCCTAAGTGCAGAGTATAGAACAAAATTTGTACCTCTCCACCGGCAATTGGTGGCGTCTGCATATGAGTGAAAATTCTTGAGAGGGACGTTAAACAACATTTAATCATCAATCGTTTTTACAAGACCAACAACTTTGACCTTTTGAGTTAACCTAGTCCTTCTTTTGAAAAAAATTAAGTCTTTGCGATAAAATTTGATCAGTCAATTGGTGCTAGGACTTTAATATTTTGCATGTGTATTACTTACATGTATTTCAAGATCTTTATTGCGTACTTTAAATTTTTTACCCTTTGACCTTGAATATTGACCTAATTTAGAAAACATGAACCTTGACCATATTTTGAATGGTTGGTGCTTGGGCTTTCATATTAACCAGGTATATCTATTAAAACAAGACAATCTTTTGGTTAACAGCATTTTTGTTCTCTTGACCTTGGAGTTTTACTTGTATTAGGCTAGAGAAACGTTAAATTTTGTCATAGGTTGCCATACGAGGTATCAGTGTTTCACAAACACGTACATCTTGTTTAACTTATAATCGCAAAGATTGACCTACTTACATTTTAAGATACCGTTCTCGAAGATTTGGAGGTACATACATGTATATAATGTTCCCTGTCTTTCCGTCTGACTGTCTATCTAGCTGTCTGTCCACAAAAACAGCCCGGCCAAATTTGATTTCATATTTCACTTGTATATTTCTTGTGACAAGACCTCCCTTTTGGTACCAACATATTCGACCTTTTCACTTTGACCTTGGTGGTAGACCCACTTTTGCAAAAATTCACCCAACTTTACTCCTAACCATAACTTTTGAACAGCTGGAGATAGGGCTAATAATATTTCACAACTGGAGATAGGGCTAATAATATTTCACAATTGCATTTATCGTAATAAGACCTTTCTATGGGATTTTGATAATTTTGACCTTAATCTTGGAGTTTAACCCACTTTAAAAAAATAACTTTGACCATATCCTTTGAAGAGGTAAGACTAGAGGTTTCAAATTTTACAGTTTTATTCCTTGTGACAAGACCTTCCTCTTGAAATCAACAGTTTTGACTTTGACCTAATTTTGAAAACTTTAACTTCATCATATCATTTTAACATCTGATCCTAGGGGTTTTATATTTTGCATGTCTTCACAAACGTAAATTTAAAATTTTTACTCACTTACCATGGTGTTTGGTCCACCTTTTGAAAACAGTAACCTTGACCATGATTGATGCTTTGGCTTTCATATTTACCAGATATATTCATTGGCATTTCTTGAGGTATCAACATTAGTAATCTCTTGCCCTTTGAGTATGACATGAATTTGAGAAACTCGAACTTCTTGTATAAGCTGTCATACAAGGGCATCTGTGTTTCACCACAAACACACATTGTATTTTCCTTGTATATGTACGTACAACGGACTTTGTTCCGTAGTGCCATCTGATCTGGAGAATGTGATGAGAAATTCACGTCAGACGATGTCCGCCCTTAACAACCAAGTACAAGTTGTTACAAAGGATGTAGAGGTCAACGGATTGGCGGATCTACTGAGGTACGACAAGATTAACGGGTATGAGGAACTGGTGGCGGAATTCCAGGTACGAAATACATAGAAAGTACATAAATAACCCATAAGAAAAATAATTGTATGGTTTTCTTTGAATTGGCTACATTTTTAATTCCCCACCTCTGAGTAGGGCGAAATTGACATAATAAAAGAGGTGCGAAAATTCTCCAGTACACAGTATTTTTATGCCTATTCTTTTAGATGATTCCTGTCGGAGAACAGTGTCAGATTCCATGCACAGTCGCCAAGCATTATGGGAATATGTCTAAAAACAGAGGCCATGTTACAATAGCGTGTAGGTATACAAAATGGTGGTTAGCGGCAATATTCCCTGGATTATCAATGTACATTAAATTCCCTTTCTTGTTCAGAAAAAAATATGAATTAAAAATAATTCACAATTAAGTCCGTTTAGACACTGCATTGCAGGGTTCCATATCCATGATACTGGATATTTTATATTATTAGAATGATCTGTTCTTTGACTAAAATCAACAAGAACATACACAAAAGTACAATTTATAATTAACATGATTAGAATTATAATATGCAAAACTTGAATGGTAATTAAATATAAAAATAGCGAAAGTAACAGTGATTTTTCTGTTACTCAATATCCTTTTAGTATTTTTTTTATTTTTTTTAAAATTTTTTTTTTAATTTTTATTTTTTATTTATTTATTTATTTTTTTAAACAGGTGGCTCCCATCAGCCACGTACCTCCGATCACTTGACTCTACACTAATTTAGTGTTGCGGCGGTGTGAAACGAGGTATATTTTAATTAATTTATGAATTGATTAATGATGAAGAAATAATTTTCTTCATACTGCTGCAAATCCGCCTCATCAGGAGTTTATTTGCATTATGCAACATTGAGACTTTTAATGAAATTAAAAACAATGGTAGCTGCAATTCACCAATTATTCCACCAGGTCTATCGACCTATAATCTCACAAATAGGTTCACCTACAGAACGCATTAGCCAGTATGTAGATTACTTTTTGACTCCCATCGTGCAAACACTAAGCACGTATATTAGGGACAGTTCAGACTTCATTCTAAAAGTTGAACAACTCAGACTACAGCCAAAATGCCTATTGGTCAGTTATGATGTAACTTCGCTCTATACAAATATGCAATTCGAGGAGCTAATTACGGCTGTTCAAATAGCCTATACCAACTTCAACAAAGCAGAATACATTATACCAGCTCCATCTACAGCTGATCTTTGCTTTCTTTTACGACTTGTACTAGAAAACAATATATTTGAATTTAACTCTGCTTTGTATAAACAAACAATAGGATGTGCGATGGCTTCTAAATGTTCCCCATCTGTGTGCGACATTCGCCTTCACCAAATCACAGATGAAATCATCGATAAATTTACAGGGAAGAATAATCTTATATATCATGGTCGCTATCGCGACGACGGGTTTATAATTTTTCACGGATCGGAATCTGTCATTCATGAACTATTTGAAATTATAGCTAATTCACACCATCCTCTACTCAAATTCACATATGAAACCTCCACACAAGAAATTAAATTCTTAGACACTACAGTGTTCAAAGGAAATAGATTTAAAACCAGTCAAATTCTGGATTTTAAAACCTACATTAAACCAACAAACACAATCCAATATTTGGAACGTAACAGTGCACACAATTCCTCTGTTTTCAAAGGATTCATCAAAGGTGAAACAATACGCCATATGAGAAATACAAGCAATGAAATCACCTTGCTTGAAATTCTGCGTGAGTTTGGGGTTAATCTCTTAAAAAGAGGGTACGATGAAATTGAAATCAAATCTAACATGCAAAAAACGCTAATTACAGCATAGAGAAAACCCTGCAAAGTAAAAGTGACATCAAGAAAAAAGGAATTCCTCTTGTTTTCGTCACAAAGTACAACCCCTGTATACGACAATTAAAAAGAAAACGAATAAAATATTGGCACATTCTTACAAAGGATGAAGACTGTCAAAAAGTCTTCTCAGAATTACCTATTGTGTCCTACACACGCAATAAAAACTTGGGTGATATTCTCACCTCCTCAACAATTAAATGATTTGTTTTGTTATTTATGTATAGATGCATAAATGCATAATGCAAATAAACTCCTGATGAGGCGGATTTGCAGCAGTATGAAGAAAATTATTTCTTCATCATTAATCAATTCATAAATTAATAAAAATATTTATGTATTCTTATGCTTAGAATTTTCACATTTTACCAAAATTAATCCTATCGAAAACCTCCAACTAAGTTATCGCATTCAATACATAAATACAATTATTATTCTAATAATTGTTGTTACCTCGTTTCACACCGCCGAAACACTAAATTAGTGTAGAGTCAAGTGATCGGAGGTACGTGGCTGATGGGAGCCACCTGTTTAAAAAAAAAAAGAAAGAATAATATAGACTAAAAATATGATTAAAAAGATAATGGACCATTGCTGAAATTTAATTTGTCAATAAATGCGAGGGTCATTCAAAAAGTAGACAATGTTTCTTATCATCAATTTTCTTTTTACAAGATTAAAGATTAACAAATTTCAATATGTATTAACATTTATTTTGCAGGTGTGTGAAGTTTCATGCCATTTGATTTAATGGAACTAATGTTAGCTAATTTTAAAAACAACATGTTTTGTCACCATGGAGCAGGGTTACCAACATTGTAACGTCAAAACAATGTCGAGAAAATTACTCTCTCTGTTCTTTTCATACACAGTTTGTCGGGTAATCCCAATTCACAATAATGTATCCATAACATCTAACAATTGTTCGAGTAGCTGAGATTGCTGTTTTCAGATTCCTTACCATGTAACTCTCCTTTCACAACATTGAAGCTCCCAGCATGTTTCATAATATTACATGTACATGTATATTCAAAAATTGTCTTTTCCACTACATTCAAATGCACACCTCATTTTCTTCTATATTTCCTTATTCCTCCAGCATTTTCAGGGTTTGTTGTAGAGGTTTCTCGAATGCAAAAAAATTTTTTTATTGCTACTCGCCGCTCCGTGACGTCCGCTTTTTGCTCTTTTAAAAATCAATTGAAATCTATCTGTCTTTAGAAATTTCTTTTAAATGAAATTATTTGAATCTTTTGTTAAAATATGTGTACCAAAGTTTGTTGTAACATGACGTTAATTATAAACGTAATAAAGTCTACGTACTGTTTGAATGACCCTCGTAAATAACAATGATATGATATAATTAATAAATTAGTGTGATATGATTATTAATTAATAATTGTGATATAATATTTAATAAATCACTGAGATATATTAACTCAAAAAGTACTGTGATATAATAATTGAATAATACTGTGATATAATAATTCATAAATTACTGAGATATAGTAATTTATAATTTACTTTGATATGATAATAATTTAATTTCACTTGTATCAAGCAATTTCATTGGCTGAATCATTCAGAGGAACATATAACATTTTGTATAACATAACTTGCCTACGTCACAATGAGTTACGTCAAAAACGTATTACTCCGCTTGACGTTACTTTTAAAATATTGCTCAATTTGAAGCCTTTTTCAGGAGAAAATATTGTCTCATTGTCTACACTGAAATTAAATTATAAGGAATGAAGCTAATTTCAACTAATGTTATCCGATATAACAAAACTTGGGGCAGTTTACGCTTTCTTATAAACCGCTTCGCGGTTTATAAAGCGTAAACTGCCCCAAGTTATGTTATATCGGATAAAATAAGTTGAAATTAGCTTCATTCCTTAAATAAACAACAATGATACAGTATAAAGCTGATATTTTGTAGATGATCATTCGAGAGTGAAGTTGGAAAAGAAGAAATCGGACTACATAAACGCAAACTATATTTCGGTAACAGAAAAGACATATTTTTCCTATGATGGACAATCATAATTTGATTTTGCCATTTTTTTGGCTGACATAATATCGCATCTATAATTGATCTTGAAGTGTCCTATTCTCACTGAATTAACACGTTGTGTAATGATGCAAGTCGGAAGTTTACAATGCGTTTCCAAGTAGTTATAACTAAAAACTTGATGTTTTTCCTTTATTCTTACAGACAGCGGATGAATTCAAATTTATAGCCTCACAAGGTGCGTACGTTCATCATTCATAGGTTTTCATTAATAAGTGTTCGAGGTTTCAAAAAATTGGCTTAACACTATTCAGTTAAGAATATTCAATGTCCATGTTCAATAATTCTCAGTGGAGAAATATAAGAATTTTTTTTTAAAAATTAAAAAAAAAATAATTTTTAAACAAAACTCTATGCCCGGTACTTGAAAATTGTTTTTAAGAAAATAGTTTCAGGAAAAATATAGATTTTCCTAATGTCTTGTCTGTGTAAATAATTGAAAAAACCTTTCTTAATTATGATAAAGTAAACTAAATAGCAAACATCAAAATATTTTTATAATGTGCCAGTATTATTGGTGTTATCGTTGTTATATAATAGGACCAATGGAAAACACGGTGGCGGATCACTGGACAATGATATGGCAGGAGCGGATTTCTGTTGTTGTTATGATGACGAACCTCACAGAAGACAGCCAAGTATGTCACATGTACCGTATTGCAATACTGAGTAGGTATCAGATATACAAGAGGTCAAGTCCTATTGGTGCTCTTCTATGTGTAATTAATTGCAAAGCAAGGAAAAATCAAAGTATTTATAATTTTCAAAGAAATATGAATTAATAAGGACTACAAGGATACGAGACTTTGCAGTGGGCTAGATTGGTGATAAACTGTTATATGGGATAAATAAAAAAGGAAAAAAAACAAGCTATCTTTAACTTGTGAGGTTGCACATACCATTATCTAGCTTAGACTATTGTGATTTCTGTGCAAAGTACACGTGTATGGTTTGTATTCCAACAGCCCTTTGTGACATCTTTGCTAATTATGAACATGTATTCCAGCAATCCTTTGACATATTATACAAGAATATAGAATTTTATCTGCCTTGTTCATATTTTAAAAACTATATCTGATATAAAACAGAGGCCAGCAAATTAAATATACCAAATAATGAATTCTAGCATCCCTCTCTCATCTCTATCAAAAGTATGGTATGACGATAACAAACAGTAATCAAGCTCGAAGGTCCATTGAAAATATATAAATTTGGAGCATAGCAAATACGGATCCTTAAGTCCATCAGAGGCGGCCAAAGTGTCATGGAAGAAAAAGCATTCCCCGTCTGTCGATTGGTCACAAGCATCGGGTGCTACCTGTATGAATGGGCAAACAGGAAAATTCTTAATTTGTGTGGATAATATGGACTAACTATGTTGTATATGAAAAATGGCATTCAACATAGATTATATTTGCTGACAAGGTTATTGTATACAACACAGCATTTGCGAAATGTTGACTTTATACAAGAATGCTGTAACATCTTTCATTGTTGTCAATAAATAATAATTATTTCCATTCTTATGTCGACACGATCTATTCCGGTGAGCTTGAAATTTCTGACACATCCGGTTCGTATTTGAATTTTTAAGTAGAAAAAAATGTATATCATGGTTATCTATTTCTCACCTGAATTCGGAGTTTATATCTCTCAATTTATTCGAGGCCGAAGAAAATGTTAATATACGTATGAGCATTTCTAAAACGAGGTAAATTGTTGACAAACAAGGTGATGATAGAAGAATATCAGCAATTTCGTTTAAAGTCATCATTTCGTAAGATCTAAGGTCGATACAATGACCTTGTCAGCAAATACAATTTATCATTAAATACATGTATAATGCTGACTGACTTTTATCCATACTGATTGTTAGGCCATTATTTACGACTAAGTTGTCCTCATATATCACCGTTTTCACATGACAAGGAGCACACAGCGGGTGTGACCGATTGGCGTGGGATGCTCACTCCTCCATGGTACATATCGTACCTCTGATGTCTTGGATGTTTGTGTTTTGCTCAGCTCCTATTTCGTGATGTTTAACAGACTTTTGAGCTCGAATACTTTTCGTTATCTCGACATATTTCTTCGAATATTTTTTTTTCAATAGCCTGCCTCATTTTATAAAGTGTTTGAATGTAGAACATGCAGTTTAAGTATAAACTCAACTCTATATATGCAGGTGATAGTGGTATATTGCTACATAAACAGGAGACCTTGATGATAGAATTGTTGAAGTTATCACTTTTATCATATATTTTCGTGTTTGGTTATTAATGACGTTTTTTTTTTCTACAGTAAAATATTCAGGTTGAAAAAGATTTATCAGACTTGTAATATTATTATTATTTTGAATTAAAAGGGATAAATTAAAACGAACTTGGAAATAAAGAAGTAATTATATTAATAGAAACTATTAATATGAAATGAATGAAAATAATCAAATTACTAGTATCGGCATGTCTTATTTGTTTTATAGGAGAAGTGTTTTAAGTACTGGCCGAGTAGATATAAGACTCTTACTGTGGGACCACTGTCGATAGGAGTGATGCAGGAAAAGGTGTATGCATTTTATACCTTGAGGAAAATGAAGCTGGTTCACAGGGAGGTAAGATTATCATTTCTAATACTGAACGTGTACATGAATTAGCGTATTCAAAATTTAGCGGAATCAAGGTGTATATAGTGTTGTTAGCGTAATCAAGAATTAGCGCTACACATGTCCATGCCTTGTTTTGCATTAGTTAATGTTTTCTTGGCAGTATTCATGAATTAGCTCATTTTTGTACGCGCCAAAGCCGCTAAAATATGAAACTTTTTTGGTACACGTACAGTATGTGATCGATAAACACTTGTTTAAAAAACTTTTATCATTTTTTTAAATAAATGAAAGTCAAAGATGTGTAAAGATATTAGCACGACTTCTATTCGAGATCTAAACTTTGTGTAATAAGCATCTCTTAATGCGCTAATAATATTACTGTTTGCTCAAAATTTAACCTTTATTTAAAATAATGAAAAACATTTCTGCCTCTGTCAGATTATTTTTCCGTTAATTTCTTAATATGAAGGTTTTGGAAGAAATTAGAATATACGTAAAATAATTACTCTTCCAATGCATCTGATGCCTTTTTAAAATCTCACGGTGGTCTAATTTATACCCTGTTAACAAATTCGTGCTGCTTGTAAGTCCTATTTTTTAAAATCTATCACTGTTCGTTTACTCCATATATACATATTTCATTAGAAATGTATCAAAAATATATACTTCAGATTTTTTCTAGATATAAGTGTGTTTGGTCAGGTTAAAATTGCTTTTTAGGACATCGGTCGCCCTAAATTATATTATCTTTAATAGTCTTACTTTTTTCTTCATTGTTAAGATATTTATTTCTAATATCAATTATTATTGTAAACATTTGTGTGAAACAGAAAATATGAAAAAAAAATCATATACACACGTATTTTAAAAAATGACATAGAGTCAAGTAATATTTCGATCTAGGGTAAATAATATGGATTGAAAAAGTAATAAAAATTTCATTTTTTCATAATACGTTCAAGACAAATGAGAAAATTTCTCATTTTAATGCAGCATCTCCATTTGAGTGAAAAATTCTCGAGAGGGACGTTAAACAATCAATCATTTAATGCAATATTCTTATTATGTGCTTATTTTTCAGACAAAATCCTGTAGATTGCTTTTTCATTTTCAATTCACTAAATGGACCGACATTGAGATTCCCTACCCGTCAGAGCTTATCCAGTTTTACAGAAACGTGAAACATTGTCATGATGTTCAGTCTAAATCCACTATTCTCGTCCACTGCAGGTAATATTTCTTAAGCTGAGTCCAAGGGTCCTGAGAAAAGTCGAGTAAGTATATAATTCCAGTCAAAGTTTGTACTTAATAATTTAAATGTATTGTGTTTAAAAAATCCTCCAAAAATGGATTTTATGTCGTGAAAATAAGCACACCATATTATTATATCATCACTGATATATATGTGAAGATTACAATATATTGAACTAAATGACAGAAATGTTAATATCATAAATAAATTTAATAACATTCGTATATACATGCATAAATGATTATTGAGCATAATAACGTTTTATTTATTTGAATTTGTCATGTAAAGACGGACGCATATGATGTGGTATAACTTTTCTAGAACATGAAAGTGAGAGTTAGTCAGATTGAAATATTGTAACTTAATTTTCGGGTTATTTTAATCTTACAGCTCCTCAGGAAGGATAATTAACCAGACTAAGACCTGGGCCAAATTTTCTATTGCCTGTAAAATGTTTAATAAATTGATTATTGAAATAATCTCGTATCCTGTTTATATTTTCATTTTGTAAAGCAATATTGCAAAATACATGTACTTCATTTTGAAATACTTGCTTCCTACAAAATTTTACTACAATATGTAGATGTCGACTTAAGATTTTGATGTTTTATGATCCCGTGGCTAGACCCTAAAAACATAAACTGAGAACAGACCTAAATCAATTTTTTTTAAATTTTTTTAATATTTTGAGTTTCATTATAATCTTAAATATTTGTAGTTGTGCAAAACACTTCAATTCAAACATATGAAGAGAATTTTATTTATTATCAAAATTATTTGCAGTTATACCGATTTCAAATTTTGATTAACGTATCTTCTCGGTTTATGGTCTTTGGGTCCAGAACTAGTCAAACGAAACACTTTCTACTCACAGTGAAGGGGCCGGTAGGACGGGCGTCTTTATAGCTCTGGACAAACTCCATAGGTCTGGTTTAAAAGAAGGAGTGGTCAATGTAGCTAGATGTCTTACTGAAATGTGTGAACAGCGGATGAATATGGTGGAAAACATGGTATTTGCTTGTTAAAGGTCCCTCAATGTTAAAGTCTGTTGTAATAATGAGGACTATATTTCAGATTTGATTTTTAATAGACTAAATATTACTAAAATACCAAATGTAGGAAGCAAAAGCATTCAAAATACATAAATGAATGTTGGACAAGTTAGATATAATATGTAAAAGTCTTAAGTAATAATTTAATTACTGTGAGAATTCTTATATTGTTTGTTTTTTATGTATAAAAGACGTTTTCTTAAAAGGAGCAGTATATATTACTCTACCACACTCTGAAAGAATCTTTTCATCGAAATGTCCACCTTCTGAGAAAGGAAGACATCTCACAGATGCTGCTAGGAGGAAATGGAAAACAAAAAAACGAAAATCTCATCAGAAAAGAATTTTGTGTAAAATTCTGTATTTTGTATGAGTATATAATGTTTGTGAACAATTTTTTACAAGAAATTACTAACATACAGTATATTTGTTTAAAATTACATGTCTGGAACTGCTGTTAGAAAGAGGAAACCATTAACAGCAATATTTTGATTTGCTGACTGAAAATTGGAGCACTTTTTTTTCTTATTAGAATATTTATTTAGTATTTATTAAACTTATTCATTTTTTGATGTAGGAGTTAATGTCAGCAAGACCAATTTACGACGAAAGTATCAAGGCAAGAGGACTTATGAATATTAATCATAATCTGATGCCAAACGTTTTACCAGGTATCTATTTCTATTTTCTAAGAGTTCATTTGAAACTTAATTCAAGTACCAATAATTTAACAATGTTTTTGAATCCGTATATACGAGGGCTGTCCAATAAATAATTACCTCGGTGCTCGGAAAGAAGCAAAGGACGCTTTTTAATGATTTAGTCTTAATGATTTAACTTAATATTTTCTTTTAATTAAAACACATGTCCGCAAAATTTTTTATCCAATTTCTGATTGTTTGTAGAACTCATTTTTGGGTATGACCCTTAGTATACTGGAAAATGGCAGATCTTATGATTTCCTGGACTTGTCTCTTCCTTCTGAAAGATGTTTTTTCAAGTTTGGAAAATGAGACAAGTCAAACGGTGACAGATCTGACGAAAATTGTTAATTAAAAAAAAATAACTTTCTCTTTATCCAAAAAAACTCCTTTACTCTTCAGGAAGTGCGGGTTTGGACCTGTCATGAAGAAATTTAATGCAGTTGATTTCTGATTCTTATTCCTTCCTCTCATTAACCTTTTGATTCTTTTTGCAAAAAAAAAAAATGCTTTCTAAACTCCTTCAGAAATTAAACTGCCTCCCCGAATATGAATTTGAATACCAAGACCACTAATATTTAAGAAACTTGCATATAAATCTGTCTTTGTGCTCTTGCAATTCTTTGCTCTTCTCAGACCTTTGCTATTTTTGTCAAGTACATCTTATATTATAAATTTTGTTTTGAGGGTTTTAAGCAATATATACAAGTTTCATTATCTGTTTGAATTTCAAACAAACATGGATATCTACAATTACTGATTTTTAAAATAATTGTTTAGATATTCTTACACGCTGTCGTTTTTACTCATTTTCCAAAACAGAGGGTGACCCGGGGTACTAAGCTTTTTTACTGTCAAATGTTTCTTTAAAACAGTGTGAACTACCCCCGAAATGATGTGTCTATCAAATTTGCAATGAGTCTTAAAGTCAATCATACATCATCAGTGATTATTTGTTGAAATTTGTCGAACAGTACATTAGTTGTTATATTTTTTTGTTGGCAAGGACGGTACCCATTTTAGATACCCATTACATAATTTTTATAATTGAAATCCACCTGCTCATTTGTCTATAAAACAGATATTGGTTGCCGTAAATTTAACATACCTAGTATTTCACTGAATATTTCTTTGGGATTCTTAACGACTTTTAAAGCAGCTTTAATGAAGCGTTTAATTTCACTCTAAGTTTACTGATTCTTGACCATTCATTTATAATGCAGTGTCTCGAATAGCCCTTGTTTTCCAGCTTCTCACAATGAAACTATGTGATGTCACATAAGTTGTTATAAATTCATTAAAGATTCAATAATGCGAAAAAGTCAAGCTTAATGTCATATGATATCTGTATTGTATGTCATACAGTTCAGGACATTATTTATTGAATAGCCCTCGTATATTGAATGAATTTAAAATTCCTATTTCTAATATTGCACATATGTATTGGGCATACAATATTTATACCCCCTTTGAAGAAGGGAGGGCATATTGCTCTTAGTTTGCTGCTGTCAGTCATTCAGTCGGTCAGTCCACCATCATTTTCCATTCATTTTCTTCACAGAGGTTGCAAATATTGAAATGAAATTTCGTATAGAGATGTATCATGTGAATATTTAGGATAAGTTTTGTTTGGCATGGGGTACGATCGGGCCATATTGGCCAGAGTTATGCCCCTTGGACTAAGAAAAATTCTAATTATTTGTAGTTTCCGTTCATTTTGCGTTGCAAAGGTTGCACATAATGAAATGAAATTTGGTATAGAGATTTATCATATGAATATCTAGGTCAACTGTTCTGTTCTGGTACGATCGAGCCATTTTTGACAAAGTTATTTCCCTTGGACTTACAAGAACTCCAATTATTTGTGAGAGGGGGCAGAAGTGTTTTACAAACATCTCTTGTTAATATATGTAGTATATTTAGTAAATGACGTAGGATTCCTACCCATGACACAATTCACCAGTCATTTGAAGTGGTTTGTATTTCCCTGGTAGTTTTTAAAAGGCAAATTCAAAACCATTTTACATCTGCTATCACAAGAATGTAAAATGATTTTTATGTTTAAGAAGAAAAATATATAACTTCAGAATCTTCATAAACATTATTTGAAATATTACAGTATAACTTATGTAGTGGTTAACTTAAGAGTCTTGATTCAGTATCCCTTACAATGGAAATTCCTTTTATATATTGCAGTAGACGAGTTTCGAGTACCCCTTTCACCAGATGAGTACAACAAAAACGACTATTACAATGCTGTATTCTTTTCGGTACGTTTTCTTTCTTTCAAGACAAGAATTTGTTTCCAGTTGATGTTGGCATGGACATAATGTAAGTTATACCTTAAGGTCAAGATCTAGTAAATAACTTGAGACTAATTTTTTGGTGCTAGATCCATTATGACGTCATAATCAATTTCAACTTTCTTTTTCCCGTACTTTACAGCTTTAGCAGAATTGTGAAGAAAATATGGTATTTTCATGTCATTCAATTGGAAATCACATGAAAAGTAAACCGGATACCTATATTAAATTTGATATTGATTTAAAGAAGAGGCCATAAACATACTAATTACCGTTTTCTGAAAGACTGTAGGCAATCTGGATACATTTCCTTTGCCGAATACGAAAAAAACTCCCATATTCATGACTGATTTTCTTAATTTTTCATTAAAAATGACAGTTTAAAACACAGTTTTTCATCTTGTTTACCTACAAATTATGCCCCGAAACACCTTATTTGACCAAGCTAAAGTTGTAAAGCATCAATAAAGGAATTTATCTCTCAAGTTTGATAAATCTGTAGGCACCTTTCATTTACTAGATCTTGACCTTAATAACTATGATTAATTTCAATGCTATATAAAAAAACGAAACATTAAGCATATACAATATTTTTGATATTTATTCATCGTCTTAGACAATAACAGAATATAACAGCCTGATAGCTGCCCAGTATCCCGGGGAGGATACAGCGCTAGACCTGATACGACTGTTGGTGCAGCAGAGGGTGTCAGTGGTAGTCACTGTTCACCCACTCATTGAACTACTCTCGGTATCATTCATGAATATTTAGAGAATCAAAATGTATTCATTGGTTGAAATTTAGAAATAAAAATATATTCCATTGAATTGAAAAACAGACATAAATATTACTTTGCCATGATCTGATGATAAGAGATGGGTACATGTATTTTAATGAAGGTAGTATTTCATTATATATTTACTAAATTAAAACATCATCTTTGAAAAAAAAATTCCAGATTGAAAAAATTATAATAATTAATTGCAGGGAATCCTATCATCGAATTTCGTAATTTGTTACATTTATCTTTGAGAATCCATACATCTTTTATTACTATTTAATATTTGTCTTCAGGTTGTAACGTGGTTTCCTGTGGAAACTTCCATCCTTACGCCTTTTAGAATACAAAGAGAGGCAAACGAACAAGTTACAAATGAAGTTCAGAAGTCTACACTTCTTATAGAAAATTCTATTGTAAGTAAATCTAATATCTGTTTAATATCATTCAAATCTCTGGTATATAAAAATCACTCGTCAAATAGTTAAAAAATATTATTTGATGATTTTCATGAAACTATTATCGTCATTGCTACATGTACTCTGTATGTATGAGATATATGCAGATAACGAACAGTCTTCAAGATCAAAAAGTTATAAAACAATACAAAATAGGAGCAGAATGAAGGATATGGAGATAACGAACAGTATTCCATATCAAATTCCATAAAACAATACAAAATAGGAGCAGAGCAAACACGGACCTCCCAAACATCAGAGGTGGGATCAGGTGCCAAGGAGTAATGAGCATCCCCTGCTGACTGGTCCGTGTGCTCCTTGTCATGATTGGGAAATAACGGAAAAATCCGTCGTAAATTCAATACGTTTATAACCGCCTAGTAAATTAGAATGAAAATGTCAGTCAACATTTGACTTAATGATAAACTGTATTTGCTGACAAGTTCATTGTATCAAACATACATGTAGATCTTTAGAAATAATGACTTTAAACGAAACTGTTGATATTATTGTTTCCACAACTTGTTTGTCTGATATTCATATCCGACTCATTTACACCAAATGTGATAATTTAAATGACTATAATGGTAGCAAATTTGTTTTCAATTGTTGCTTAAAAGGGTCTTATAAAATTTAAAAATATAATTTTTTGGATTAAGAACGCTGAACTGCATCGAGTCCATGTGTACGAGATTCTGTCATGGAGCACAAAAAACATCATACCACATGACACAAAGCTATTAAGTACAGTCATCACAGAGGCTAGTAGATGTAGGGAACAGGAAGGAGGGGGACCTATTACGGTCATGTCATAGTGAGTTCATTTCATTATTACACCAAAATATTCTCATAAAATGATACTTTAGTCAAATTCCACTTAATATCTATAGTTCCTGTATTTTTTTTTAAATTTTTCTAACAAGTAGAGGTCAAACTAAAAGCTAATAAAGAAAATACTTATAATTACTTTTTTGTAATAACGATGCATTATTTGTTATAGTGACGGGGCGGTAGGTTGTGGGGTATTTATAGCTGTCTATAACGCCATGGAGCAGTTGAGAGAGGACGGAGTAGTGGATATGTTCAGTATAGTACACGATATTCACGTCAGGCGGCCAGAAATGATGACCACAATGGTAAATGTACATATACAGTAAAACACGCTTATAGCGAACACGTGTGCTTATAATGAATTGACTCTTATAGCGAAGTGATTTTCATTCCCCGCTAATTTAAACATATTGTGAAGGTATCGGGTATACATAACGAAGCAAAATAGCCAAACCCTGGAACTCAGTTGTAAGCGTGTTTTGGTAATATTTTCGACAATAATATGATGAGGGGGACTTCTTTCCATAATCAGTGCTTTATAAAATATTATTTTTGTGGTCTTTTTTAGGAAGAATACGAGTTCTGCTACCGCGCCATTGCTGAATTGTAGAGGATGTTGACAGATGGTACTTTCTGCGGTACAACTCTAAATATAGATTAAAGTCGTGACTGTCCATACCATTCAACTTCTTAACGTATACTGAGGATCCTGTTATGGTTTTACTGTAGATTATGCAAATGTTCATGACTGTGTAATGCAACTTCACAAAACCATTCTGTCCCAGAAGAGTTAAGACGTTGTTCCCAGTATACCTGTAATCCTACAAATAGGTGAATTTTCTGTGATCAATATTTTAACTGGACAAATGAATGATAAAGGATCAGGAAGTTGGACAATGCGTTTCCATATGATTGCAACAACATCAAAAATTGAAGAAATCTTTCAAGCCAACAATGTGCAAAATGAGATGTTTATTGGTCAGCAATAATCCAAATAACAATGTTTTAACTTGTTTACCTGACAATTAATTAACAATTGGTTGCATGTAGAACTTCGTCACATTAGCATATTACTTTTCCCTCTCTTTTTGTGTAACATAAATTGAATTGACCGGTATTTGAACGAGCTATATTAAACAAGAGCTAGACCAAGATAATAATGATTCTTCAGAACAAAATTACAAGCTAGCCTAGTAGTATTTGTAAAGATGGCTGTTGTCCATCGTGATCGCGGGCAACTAACGTATTACTTCTGAATCACTCTGGACATCGTTATCATAAGCTTGACAAACAAGGTTAGTGTAAGACCCAGTTAACCCCTGGAATGGGGTTTTCTCATAACAGTACAAGAGTTCGTAATCAAAAAGCTCTTGTGAGGATCATGAGTATAATAAAATAGCATTCACTTGAAGATCACAAATTTCTTGACTTTCCTTTTCTTCAGTTCTGTTCTATCATTTGAAAGTAATTACCGGTATTGTAAACTTTCACAATTTTAACTTGTATTTTTTTTTAAATCTCAAATCAGTCCCTAACCAAATTCTGTCGTCTTTGCCAACATGGGGTAAATGCTATATTTTTTTTTTTAAATGAAAGAAAGTGAATCTATTATTTGAAAGGTTTTATTACATGAACTACGATATATAATTATTTTGTTAGATGGGCTGGTACAATGACCTATAAAATCTTTTGATTTTTATCAGAAAAGACAAGTCAACCCAATGTATAATAGTAATAAAATTTTGAGCGGAAATGCAAAGTTACTATTAGGATTCTTAATAACTAGGAGTAGGAGCAATAAAATTGGTAAGGCAGATACGTAAAAGAGCTTAGAGCAAGACCCCCTGTGGTGCATAATGGAGCCCATATATTACAATCATGGGTTTACCTTGATTGGAGGGTGGCACCAATTCGATAGGTATGTGATAATGGTAAAACAACCAATAAAAAGTACTTTTATATGCGGGGCCATGAAAACTATCTGAGTATGCCATGAAAATGGGACCTTTTATAGTCTTTCATATTTTTTTTTATCAATTTGGCTTCTTACATATATATGACTATGCATTTGTTTTAATTGGTGCATTTCAGACTATTTTAGACATCCCACGTTTCCAACTGTGGTTGATTTTGCATAAATGTACCACTAGCCAGTGAAGATAGATGAAGAGTTGTGTTTCTTTGATCAGACACGGGAACTTGCAATTGTTGCCATCTTTAGACGGACCCCCCCCCAATGCTACGTGCCTGAATCTGTATCGATATACCTATATGTCACTTGTGAAAAGATCGTCTTTACTTAAATAATCAACTCAAGGTGGAGTTTTAATTTGGGGGGGGGGGGTGCATTGAACGTACTACTGTCTTTTCCAATTTGTTGAGAAGTTTATTTATAGTTTTATAAATTAAAATTAACATAAAATTCACAAAATGTGGTCAATGTACCAACTACATACATGTACGTGTATATAAGGGTTTACTGAACCAGTCATACTATTGAGAAATAATTAAATAATTTCATACATGTAAATCTGGGGGAAAAAATCTCATTTTTGTTCCATCCGGTGGTCTAGATTGAATTTAAATAATGTAAAATTCATTATGCATATCGAAATGCTTTACAAACCCAGAAAAGCGTGAAATTAAATTTTTGACAAGTGCATTTTTTGAAGTATACCACTTTACCCCGTTTGGTTCTTGACTTGTATCCTTCTAATATCATTTAAGTATCTTTTCTTTTCTTTTTTTTTAATGAACGATCCATTAACTCTGACGACCTTTCCAAGATTACTATCAGTGATTGATACGGTCAAAATAATTATCCTTATACATTCAGCAAGAAACTGTTTTGTACGTACATATAACATGTATATTATACATTGCAAATATCCCTGGTATATACATTTATATGTTCAAAATATTACACAAACACAGTTTTATTTCATATAAATTATAAATAAAGAACCATCTGTGTAAAGTATGTACTGTTTCAGATCCATTGCCTACGGTTATGTGTATACAGTCTAGCCACTTAACAAATCAATTTTTAATGTCAGTTCATGTATTTTGAAGCAATCTTAAGAGATAACAAAAATATTTACCTACGGGAATGCGATATTTCTGTATTTATGATGAAAGACCTCTTTTTCGTAATTACCTTTATCAAAATAATCATATTTAACATTCTCTCTCTCTCTCTCTCTCTCTCTCCTAGCTCTTACATTTTAATATTTAAAGGAAATTCTCATATGCAAGCTGGGCATCTAGCTGTCAGCGATTTTTAATCGAGCGTTAACAGAATGTAACACAAATTCTGAAGTGACACACACGTCTTCCCAAGGATTAAGATTCATTCATTTCACTTCAGTACACACAAGGTCAATGATTTCAAGTGTGTATCTACTGTATGTTTTGTCTAGCACCTAACTGCATGGTGTTTTGGGAAGTCCATTCAAAACTTTGAATAAATTGCTTGTTAACGAAGTGCTATAGACTCGATCCGTCTCTATATCTTAAAACTTATCACCTATATATTAATCCTGAAATGAATTTTTACATATGGGTAATTTTATACGCACCTTTTACATATATATATATATATACAGTCATGTAACTTGTATTAATTTTTTGTGAAAATATATGTAAAAGTCTTGAAATCAATATTAATCGAAGATAGAACATTGCAATTGCTCAGTACTCACAAAACACTTTAAAATGCAATTCAGGTTCAATGAGAGCACCAAAAGAAATTCATGTTTACATGTGCATTTGTTATCTCTTACACTACCTTGCCTATATAATTGCTTAACCATGCAATGTGAAAGGATACAGGAAAATGAAT
This sequence comes from Saccostrea cuccullata, assembly GCF_032062105.1. Taxonomy (NCBI): domain Eukaryota; kingdom Metazoa; phylum Mollusca; class Bivalvia; order Ostreida; family Ostreidae; genus Saccostrea; species Saccostrea cuccullata. Next base: position 460,525 of record NW_026918900.1, on the reverse strand, counting down.
CAAAAATTAAATGTTACCTAAAAACTTTAAGAACAAGCACATGTATAATTAATGTATTTTTCAAAATGAAAAAAAAAACATCATAAAATACAGACGTAAGATAGTATAGTTTTACTGTATATATGTATGCTCACCCCCCCCCCAACACACACACGCGCGCGCGCGCCTCCAGAAACCTCTTACAATTTATTTTCATATTTTAAAACAACGCCCATAATATATAATTTTTGTTTTATTTTATGGTTTTGTTTTCCCCATCATTTTTTGTCATTTCATGTTTACAGAAAAACATTCTTCGTGCGTTCATGTAGTTGATAACATCGTAAGTGATTTTTATTTTTGTTATTTCATATAGTTTAGATCTTAAGAGGCGCTTGTAAGACATATGACTTTGTATACTTGGGGGCCAGAGGTCTTAGATTTCGCTTTTTATATGAAAATTGTGAAACCTACATGTAATTAGCATGTAGCCTATATAAAAGTGTGCAGATAGTTATTTATATAAGGGTGACTTAATGATAATAATAATTATATATATATATATAAAAAAAAAACCAGTGTGTATAAGGTTTAATATATTTTACAAAATGATAAAATCTTTGACACTTTATAAATCATATGGAAAGCGGGGGTATCATTTATAAAATATTAATATATTATATTAATAATATTGTATTGTATTGGTACAGCATTGAAATGTATAGTACTGTATTGTATATTGTCAGTGTTGGTAAAAGTTTCTATAATTTTAATTTCAAACACTTTTTTCAGCAACCCTCGTATGATTTTCAGCTAACCCCTCCTTTTAAAAAAAATTGAGAAGATGCAGGATGATTCAGTGTGGTATGTTATATGTTTTGTTTATTGGGTGAACTTTCTCCAACCTTGCTAGATATCACAGAATGCATTTATTTAAAAAAAATTGTTTGTTTACTCACCATGTGCAACACACACAGATTGACAGAGGAGAAATTCATTTGTATATATTACAAGCCATCAATGTTTGTTTTTAAAAATTTTTGTTTCACCATGTGCACTTTTTTACATACACAGATTAATAGAGGATAAATACATTTGTATATATTACAAGCCATCAATATATGTTTTTAAAATTTCTTGTTTCAGGAAAATAAAAAAAAATCATTTCGATCATCAAATGGATTCATAGAATGCATGATCAGATATTAAATTTATGGAGAAAATGCTTTTAACATAATTATAATAGACTATAAAATATTAATTTATTCTCGTCCCCAAAAAGTACATTTGCAAACATTTCATGGAATTTAACTATTTATTCTAAGTAATCTTTATCTATATTATATATGACTGTGAAACATGTACATGAAATCGAAGAAGGAATGTGATTTTAAGGAATCCCAGCTAACTAAAAATAGATTTTAAAATCGCGGTCAAGGATTTAAAAATTTTGAAAAAGGAGAACGCATAAAATCGGGGCGTTTTAAGGTTTGTTTGCTTAACTTTAACACGGTAAGTTGGGTTATATTATCATCCGAGTTATAAGAGAGTGTAGCCGGACTTGTTTATTGAGCGCATATCATTCGGTTATGCCCAGATGTGTATAGTGTGGGATTCCATGAATTCCTGAACAGTTCAGGTTTATCTATTGCACCGAATCTGTGCGCTTAAAATACAAGTTGAAAAAAGGACTGCCATTATTAAGCAGATAGATGACTGTGCGTTTTGTAATTTTGAAATACACGTGCGCGTCGTCAATTTAGAAAGGTAGGTACAGTATATATAATTTTCAGTTTCGGTTCCTATCTTGGCGATCTAAAAATAAATTGAGTGATTCCCAACGTAGGTAATCGGGGAAAATAAATAAACAATAGGTCTAGTGTATACAGTGTTCAGGGAGAAACCTTATCCAGGTAAATCTCAGGTAGACAAGCCATATTCTTCCTCATTAAGGGAAGGTGCTCTGTCATATAGTCTTGTAAAAGAATTAATAATATTGGGGTTGACCCCACCTTCACTAGTACTGTATTATGAGTAAGATGTCATGACATCACTTCAAAATTTAAATGACTCGATTTTTAGGCGCAGTTGGACTTCCACCGCAAAAACATTACCCGTAGTACCCTTTAACTTTTTAATCGGCGTAAATCAGGTCAAGTTTTAACAGTTGAGCAGCTGTTTAGTCAATGATCATGGTCTTGAAAACAAAAAAGATAGAATAAAACAGACATAATTTACGGTTGCGACACAGTCCGATGATAGTGCTTCCAGTATTGAAAAAAAAAATCCATGTTTTTTATTTTTGGATTACCAAAATCGATAGATTATCTTTTCGAACAGAGACCGGAAATTCTACTTTCGGTTTCATCGCACGCCACCACATTTATTCCGTGAGTCATTCTACATGAAGTGTGTCTTCCTTTACAGATACAGATAAAGGCGTGATGTTGAGAAAAGAAACATGTCTACTGCTTCTTATAATTCCTGTGATTTCTGGATTTAATGTCGGAATCAAAGGAGCCAAGATTTTGACCGGAAGTCGTGGGTCAATGTTGGGCTACTCGCTCGATTTTGCTACCAGAGGGAACAATGTTTGGTATGTTGAATGTACATAACTCAGGAAATGCCTTATTCGTTTATCTTGATGTAAAATTAATGTAGTTTGAAGGACTTCCTTATATAGTTCCTACATGGATAAAACATTCCTTCTTCCAAATTTGATGAGTCCACACGTACCCCACCCCCACCCCTTGTAGATCATCTACTTTCAGTTTGAGATTTTATTTTATTATGAAGTATTTCCTGATTTTTTTCTCAAACCCTTTGCTTTGAAATAAAAAGTTAACCCTGCAAGATATTATATGAAATGGGTCAAGAATCATTAGGCCTATATATATTACATGAATTATGTTATGTAGAAATGTGTAACATGTTATGTGCATGCAATTGTTTATTAAATTGCATCTAAAGTAGTATTTAACTGATTAGCTAAGGGGTGTCCACACTGTGGCTTGAACCTACAACCCTCACGAAGATTTTTAAAATCCAATGCTCTACCGACAGAGCTTTAAGGGTTATATTTTACCCACTAGCTATTAAGTATTAGCTACTATACTGGAGTGCATGTGGCCTCACTATATTTACCATGTTTACTGTGAGCTGTACATTGACTTTGTTACAATAGGAAACATTTAACTATGATTACATAGTAAGAACACGAAGAAGGATGTTTTTCATTGCATTCCTATATTGAGGAATGGTATCTAAACCATATTATATTTATAATGAAGGTTTTATTTGGTGAAATTAAAAGATTTTAGCAATTTGCTTTGATAAATTGAAACAATTGTTCAATTGATGTAGAAGTTTGGGCTATACAGACCACAGATAACAGCCTGCAGGGTAGCTTAAATTAGTAGAGAGCATAAATCTAATATAGGGGTGCCAGATTCAATTCCCTGTCAAGCCACATATTTTCTATATGTATTTCTCGTTTCCTGCTTACATTTGGTGGCATTGTTGGGAAGGCTGGGGCTGAATAGATATTAAAGTTAGTATGTCAAAATTAGTAAGTGCTGATAGGACCCATGAATTTGTGTCTTCGAGGTCAAAGACTAAAAAAGAGAGAGGAATGTAGAAGTTTGGGCTATAAGGGGTGTGGGTGTTGCCTGGGTGCATGACTTCCGTTATAAGTGGTAAAGCACCTGATTTATAAGTATATGCAGGGATCACAGGTTTGATTCCCTTTCCAACCATGTATTTTCTTTATGCATGCATTTCTCCTTTGAATTCCTACTTCACTTTATATATACATGTATTATTCTGTTGACATACATGTACATGTATTTGGACTGAATCATTACATTCCCCAACTTCCTAAATTCCATTGATAGCTATAATCATAAAAGTAAGCTTTTATTAGATTCTGTCAGAATAAAACATTTGTTGATGTCTATATCTCAATTATAATAAACATTTGAACATGAATAACACAATATATCTGGCACTTATACATGTATACTCATGTTATACATTTTAAAAAGTTTTAGGGATGTATTTGTAAACTATTATCTTGTCTGAAATTGGATTTAATTAAGTGGTGTTTAGCTGTACATTGGGAACTCTATGGACTACCATACTCCTGATAGCACTAGGTTTATAGAGTAACCCTTTAGCAGCTGTGTGATTTTTCACATTTAATAGGTAATTTAGGTTGAGTATTAATTAAATTTTTAAATAGAGGACGTACATACTATAGGTTAAAGTCGCAATATGGAGATACCCTGAGCAACATCTAATTGGTTATAAATATTAAAGCAATATATGAGCTGCATTTTTGAAAATTTTTATTTTGCTGTTATAATGTGTTACATGTATTATGATAAATTTGTATGTAACTTAATCCTTTATGATCAATTAAACTCAAACAAAGCAGGAAAAAGACTAATCTTCTATATACAATCCAATATACAGTTTTATATATATTTATTTTACGATTGATTTTTAAAAGTAAAACATATAATTGAAGAGATAATTGTCCCCCTTGATGGTAACACTTGTGGTCGTCCAAGCTGATGGAGGGACTGGGGCGGATAGCCGTTTATCATGTTTATGAATGTTCTAATTTTGACCCAAAAATTTTAACTTTACCATGTTTATACTTCAAATTGTTTGTTTTATTTTTTATTTTATTTTTAATTTCTTTGTTTTTTTGTTTGTTTAATTTGTAATTGGCTCATGAATTTTTTTTTTTATGTTAAACAGGTTATTGGTTGGTTCACCAAAGGCAAATGATTCTACAGCCGTGCCGACAGGAAGCATGTACTACTGTAAGCCGGCCGGACTGAGAACTCTGGGGGACTGCGGGGAAATAGACGTCAAACGCTTCGCTCGTACGTACAGATTTTGATTATTCGATTTTTCTATAACATTTATTAAATTTAATTATTCACATTCTGTTTTATAGTGCTTTTTATAAGTACATATTAAGCAAATTGAAACACCTTTCTTGCGGAAAAGATATTGAACTGCAAGTTTTTTAGCTCTACTGGTCAGAGACCAGAAGAGCTTATGCGATAGTAAGGCGTCCGTCGTCCGTCCTTCTGTCTGTCTGTCTGTCCGTCTGTCTGTAAACAATTTTTCAAAACGCTACTACTCCTACAATTTTAGTCTGATTTCAATATTACTTGGCACACAAGTAGACTACACTAAGATACATAGAATAGTGCATCGGTTTTTGATTTCGATGAACGGTGTTGCCATGGTTACTAAAAATAGAATTTTCTGTGAAATTCCGTTAAAACGCTACTCCTTCTACAGTTTTGGTCTGATTTCAATATAACTTGGCACAAAAGAAGACTACACTAAGATACATAGAATAGTGCATCGGTTTTAGATTTCGGTGAACGTTGTTGCCATGGTTACTAAAAATAGAATTCTCTGTGAAATTCCTTTAAAACACTACTCCTTCTACAGTTTTGGTCTGATTTCAATATAACTTGGCACACAAGTAGACTGCACTAAGATACATAGAATAGTGCATTGGTTTTTGATTTCGATGAACGGTGTTGCCATGGTTACTAAAAATAGAATTTTCTGTGACATTCCTTTAAAACGCTACTCCTTCTACAGGTTTGGTCTGATTTCAATATAACTTGGCACACAAGTAGACTTCACTAAGATACATAGAATAGTGCATTGGTTTTTGATTTCGATGAACGGTGTTACCATGGTTATTAAAAATAAAATTTTCTGTGAAATTCCTTTAAAACACTACTCCTTCTACAGTTTTTGTCTGATTTCAGTATAGCTTGGCACACAAGTAGACTACACTAAGATACATAGAATAGTGCATCGGTTTTTGATTTCGATGAACGGTGTTACCATGGTTACTAAAAATAGAATTTTCTGTGAAATTCCTTCAAAACGCTACTCCTACAATTTTAGTTTGATTTCAAAATAAGTTGGCACACAAGTAGACTACACAAAGATACATAAAATAGTGCAATGGTTTTTGATAAGTACAAACCAGTAGAGCTACAGTCTTGACAGAGACTTCTGGTTAAAAATTTATTTTGAAAAGGGGGAGGGGGTGGCAACACAGGCACTTGTTCTGTACTCAGGGCACCATCTCTACTTATTTTTACCCCATATACAAAACAAGTGTCTGTGGGTGGAAAGCTGGGAGTGAGGTGGGGGGGGGTTGATTTGTTATCTTTAGATACCTTGGTCATTGAGTTGAATACATGTAACTGAACAATTTTGAATGTACAGGAAGAACTTTTAAGTTAAAGAATTCAAAATGTTTTTGTATGTGATAAACTGTCGAAGGTTATGATTTAATCTAAAATGTTTGCCCCAATTTTTTTCTTGCTACAGCTGTCAGTCCAGGTGGAGGGTTCAGAGAACACCGCACAGAAATGTGGCTGGGTTCCTCAGTAGATGTTGGAATGGTTGCAAATGCAGTGACGGTAATTCATTTTAAAGCTTATCAGTTACCATGGTTACTGTAAACCAACGTTTATTCACGTGTGAGAAATATCTGCGAGTTTCTTGACCAACTCTATTTTGCGAATATTAATTGCAGTGCTTTGTATTTATAGAGAATGTTTCCTCAGTTAACGTTGTGAAAATTTATTGTTGTGGATTGTTTTAAAACTGCAGATGATAGGAATTTTACATTTAGTTGGTTTACAGTAAATAACTGAGGTATCCAGAGAGATGTTCAACATGTACAAGTATAAAATAAGATAAAATTTGTGAGCTTATTTTTTTCAAAATGTAGAGTTGAAGTTCAATCACTGCAATATGCACATTTCAGTCAGATTTCACTGCTTTATAGTGGACTTTACCCCAACTGGACTAGGGCACAATTTCTCTCTGATTTTAGTTCTGCGGACCACGTTGGATGAGAGATTCCTCAGATAGTAACGTTCGCGCAATGAACGGACTCTGCTACGAAGTGCCATTTGGATGGCTAGAAGGAGATGACTCAGGACTCGTAAAGCCCATTGTTTTGGTTGGATTGTACAATTCCGATCTGGCAGACCAGTTTACAATAGCAGATCAAGCAAAATTTAACCAGACCTTGAAGTATGGGGTATCCGCATCAGGACTCTCCATTAAGTACTTCAATGAAGAAGTAAGCAGTATTCTTCAAGTCTAATGACTAATAACTGTTTGAAATATAGAATGAATGGTTATGACAGGGACATGGCTTGGCTCATATTTTAGAATTTTTCTCAAAACACAATAATCTCTTTGTTTCTAATAACACAGCTGCAGTAACATTGCCTTCTTCACCTTTTTTGGGGGTGAGGGGGTAGGAGTGAGCATCAGAGGGCTAAATAATTGTAGCTACAATGTCCAATTTACTCATGTTACTAAGAACCTAAAGAGATACTTTATTAATTCTTCTAATATTATGGTTCATGATTATGATAATGCTGTTTAACCTTTGTATAGTACATGATTGTGCATGAGGTTTTAACTTTTATGATAATTAAATTCATTTTTTTTTCAGGTGTTAGTAGGATCTCCAGGTTTAAATGAATTTGCAGGTAAGAAAATTAAGTACATGTTCTATTCAAAAAAAAAAAAACACCAAAAAACCAAAAAACAACTTGTTGTTAGGACATTTTACCTTCCACTCCTAAAAATAGATTACATTGATAGATTTTTCAAAAAGAAATCTCCCTTATTTTTGTGATAGATTTTAAACATGCATTTTCCTTCCCGTAGCTAAGAAATATTGTAAATCACAAATTTTCGTGGCATTTCAATTTTCATTGTTTTCGAGGCATGAAGAGACCCACAAATTCATGTCCAAAATGAAATGTAAAATGTTACATACATAAATTTGAATTCCCACGAACTAAGAGTTTTTACTCAAACCATGAAAATTTGACCCCATGGAAATATGTGATTTTAAAGTACTTTGATGATAAAAAAATACATACCAGGTATCTCATGCATGGACAAAAATCTTATCAAATCGCAATACATGTTGGTCTGGAGCTCCTATATTTAGCTTAATTATCAAAACTTTTTGCTGAAATAGAAATAATTTCGCTTTGTTTTTCACTGTGTTCGCAAGTGTTGATTTGACACCAAAAAAATGAAAAATTAGATGACTAAATAAGTCTTGATGTATCATATTGGTTTAAATATTGTAAACCAACTTGTATTAGCTATAAATAAATATCTGCGAGTTACGTAAGCCAGAGCTTGCAGAAATACGCATTAAATTTTACAAAATACGCATTGAAAATTAAAATAGAGCATACAATTACACATTAGCAATCATAGATATGCATTACACCATGAAAGTACTGCATGAAACAAGTTGAAAAATACAGGTACGACTTACTTAATGATACAAATTGAGGTTAACTCAGTGTTTTATTTTTCTCAAAAAAAGTACAGATTTAAAAAGCCTTCTAGTGACCAGGAATATTTTGGAAATGACGACGACAACTCCATTTCGGGAGGAAGAATCGGAGATTTAGATTAAAATCAATTTCTATGTAGAAAGACTTTGCACTTGGCAAAACTTTTTTTCATTATGGTTTCATAGCCAATTTTTCATCTCCCTCAATTTGCCATATTGACAAAGATTCTTTTCTCCCAGTTTACTCTTGATACGATATCTTAAATGAAGGAATAGTTTTCTGTGTCTCTGATTCTATTGTACCTTGACCTACTGTATAATCATCCTTGTCAAAAAAGAATGCTTCTAAATCTTAGCAAAAAGTCTTGTTGGTATTTGCAAATTTTATTTAAATATTAAATGCAGGAACTGACCTTTGAAGTTTTTTCCAGACCCTCTTCAAAAACACATACTTCAATTACAAGCTCAAAATCAAAATAAAGGTCAAAACATTTATATATAAACAAAAATACTCTTCAATCATTTTGCTGAAAATCAAAATCTGCATTGATTTGAAAATCAGGGAGTCAATACACTTTAGGGTAAAAAATTATCTGGATCGAGCTCTGTATTTTTTCTCTAAAGTGAATCGCATCCAACAATTTCTTTTGCTTTGCATTCATAAAGAAATTTTCCTCAGTTGTGAAAATTTATGGGCGCAGTTTATTTCAAACTGACAAATTAAGAATAAACAATAACACAAACGATCGATTGTTAATTTACAGTTAATTGTGTTAATTTGTCCTTAATCGTAATTATAAAAATTCTCTGCATAACAGGTGGAGTCCTCAATGTGAAGGGAGCTACATACACACCAGAGGAGGAAGATACAACTGAAGCCAAACAGGGGCAGATGTACGGTAAGTAATTGATATATACCATGATATACTGTACAGCAGGAAATTCACTTGTGGTGTTATATTTGTAATATTCCGAGGAAAAGAAATTCTGCCAATTCAACATACAGTGAATAATTCTATTTGAAATTATCTTATATTTCCATTTCTGATTTTTTTCTCTGTGATAACTCTTTGAAAGTTAGGGGAGTTTATTTCTTGATAATTCTACCGGAATGTAAATTAGGCAGGTTGATAGGTCAGGAGCTAAGGAGGCCTAATATGCATGCAAATCTTGTGCACATCTGTCTCTGTGTCTTACGCTAAGGAGGCCAAATATGCATGTAAATCTCGTGCGGCTGCCTTTGTATTAGATGTCAGTGGGCAAGGACTATTGAAATTGGCATGGGAGTCCTCTTGTAATTAAAATCGATAAGTCTACATTTTTAAAGTTTAAATCTATAATTTTATTTCACAATGAAATGGAAATATAAGGAATCACTGTCTAGTTAGTATAGTATGTCAGGGCATCAACAATAGTGGGAAACATGGGATAATTTGCATAACGGGCAAATCCTTAAATATACATGTAAGAAGATTATTTTCATAGTTTTCATTGGCTGACAGTACATCACGTGATATTCCTCCTTTTGTGATACTAATGCGAAAGCGAGTCTGTGGAAAATGATATCGCACTACACGCTTTCGGCTGCACTAAAGTTACGTAGTATGTGACGTCATTATGTAAGAATTAAGCTTGAATTTAACCATTGTGACTTAATGACAGCCAAATCTGTGTAGTTATGATTGTGTTAGTGCATTCACTTTGAGTGATTATATAATATAACTATATTATGGACTTCAGTGGACGGTCAATATGTGGTTTTATTATACCTCTACTGTAATTACTCTATATAAAATTAATACCATAAAACTGTCTATTTCCCCGAGAAGAGACTACTACCCTCAGCTGAAGACTACTCCCTGGAAAATCAGAGCTACTCCCTGGGACTAGTCCCTCATGAATATATATTAGTAATTTTAACCAATCAAAGTGTTCAGAAGGCGGAGCATTCAAGGAATCTCGAGTCTGTGACATCATGTTATTAGCAATGTAACTATGACGTCAAAACATTTCGACATGCGATGCCAAAATCATACTTGAATTTTAGCAAAATGAAGACAACGATAATTCTTCAAAATGTCACTTAAAATATTTTAAAAATAATTTAATTGTTTTAGGACAAGATGCATTACTTATCATACAATGTATTAAACCACATGCATGTGTAATTTTGCCTCTACTTTTTTTTTTTTTTTTTTTTTTAACGTCGGAATATCTGGTAAAAAAATTAAATTGCCTATGATTGTTTTGGTATAATAAAACAGTTATGGAATGGGAACTCAGGAAATAGCAAATTTATTTTTCCCCTCGACAGGAAACTATTTCCCTCGGCGGCTTCGCCGCCTGAGGAAATAGTTTCCTTCCTTGGGGAACCATAAATTTGCTATTTATCTCGTACCCATTCCATAACTGTATAATATATAAGGACTCATGGCAATTGATATTGACCTCAGAAACAGAGAATGATAGCAATCTCGCAGGCTTGGTCAGTATCACTTTCTGTGTCTTCAGTCAATATCAATTGCCATGAGTACTCATAACCACATATTGACCTACACTGAAGTCCATAATTGTATAATATGAAGAAATCGAGACATTACTGTTATTTGTGTTTCCATTCAAACAAAAAAACAGCAATTAATATGGTTGAGATATCGACTGTCTTTTAAGGGAGTTAAAAAAGTTTTATCCAAAGTCAGCATTTTCTATGGCAATGCATAACAATTAGTCTTCCTTATTTATTGAGCTTCAATTACTAACATGTGTACATGATGTTGTTTTTGGTGATTTTTAAAAAACTTGATCATGTTAATTGTCAATTGAATTTCTAAAATTAATGTTAAATTTTGCCATCAAGTAGACATGCAACATAAGTACCCAATAAAACATTCATGATCACCCTGTAATAATCGATGCAGTTACATACATGTAGGGAAAAGGCAATATGGTTTGCAATCATTAATTCAATTAAACAGTTCAACATTTTGACTATGGTACTAACAACCTTTACTGATTTGAAATTTTAAAAAACTCATATCATATAAAGGCTGGTTAAAAGCCAATAAACAAAGCACTACCTATATTTGCTTCTTATAGCACAATTCTCAGGTAAACTTGGACTTTCAGTCAGTCTTGGTGCTAAGTAATTAGCGTCTGTCAAATGGTGAATAGATTCTCATTGGTTAAGAAATTGAAAACATCAGGAACTTTAAATTGCTGTTGACAACGATGAGATAACTTAAGTTCCACCTCTTTGCTGAATGAGACAATTTTATTGGTTATTTGATACACTGGATGACATTTGCCCAAATTTCTATAAACATGTATATTTTAACAGTGAATGAACGCTGTGTAAATTTCGATGCTAATTATGTTACGTCAAGAATGCCATGCCTTACTGAAAGTCCAAGCTTACCTGAGAATTGTACTATTATGTCATGTTTGTACAATGTTAATCATGCAAACTTGATTCTTTCAATTATATTGATGTCTTAGATATATTAAAAAATCAACTAGTTTCATCATCAGTGTTTTCCCTAAGAACCGGCTAACCAGCCAAATTGACTGCTTTAGTTGAACAAAATGCCACTTTGAAATAAAAATTTAAAATTAAATTGCTGTAAGGTCTATTAAAATTTTGTACATAAACCTCAGCCTCCAGCCTGTAACAACTGATCTCTAACCCTTAACTTTGAAATAAATGGAAAACACTGATCAGAAGATTTTGACTTGATATGTCAGCTCTGTGATTGCATACCTTCAAGTTGCAGATTTTTTTTTTCAGGCTATGCGATTGGTGTTGGAAGGTTCTATGATGGAACCACATATCACTTTGCCATCGGTGGTCCAAGGGATGGTGGCTCAGGCAAGGTAAGTCACTCTTCCTCTACTGTGACAGTATGTTATGAATTACGTCCCTTTTAGAAGCCTGCAGTGTAGGAATTGATTTTTTAAAATATATAACAAAGACTTAATTTTGAAGTTGACCATTCTGATTGCCCCCCAACCTAGCATCCAACATTTACTGTAAAATCACATATTTTTGAGGGGTCCAAATTTCGTGGTTTGAGGAAAATATATTGGTTCATGAGGATTTGATTTTGTGGTTGACGAATTGTTCAGTAGCAATATATGTATAAAATTGCATTTCATTGTGGACATAAATTCGTGGGTCTCTTCATACCTCGAATACCACAAAAATTAAACACCCACGGAAATTAGTGATTTCACAGCACATCTCTGAATAATTATGTAAGAAACTGACTATCATAATTGAGCTGGTTATTTGCCTCATAAACCTCTGAAGAACTTAACAGAAACCAAAAATGGATTAAAGTGTTTTAAGAGTGTGAAAATTTCTTTCATTGTAGGTTATGATAAAGGGCACTGATTATACAGTGAAAGAAACATTGACTGGAATGGAGGTAAGATTAAGACAGGGTTTTATAAATGTTAAGGACTGATAAACTATAAAAAGATGGGAATTCTTTGATGAAAAAGTTATAAAACAACAGTACCCCATGGTTGAATTATTTCTGCAAGTAAAAATTAACGTATGGCCAACCATTATGCATGTTTATATTCTCCCTAATTTGCATGTATAGCTTTAAGGTGTTTTAAAATGCATGAAATAAGGCTATCTAAATTTAATTCACTTTCTGAATGAAATTTTCTCCAAAACAGAATACGGGAGAGGCAGCATTTTATTTTTCATTTTATTGGCAATAAAGTAGATGAGGGAGGTATTTTTTTTTTTTTTTAAATTCCCTGGGAATTTTCTTGTTTACATAAAGATAATTTTTTTAATCACCGATATACTTTCCATTTCTGGTCAAAATTTCTGCATCCATTGCTTAACAGCGTGTTAACATCGTAGGTAATTTCCTCGAATTTTTTTGCAAACGAAGTGGCCAAAATCTCATTGTAAATGGCTACCGGAAGTGATATTTGAATACTAAACTACGAAACAAATGAAGTCGGAATTTTTTTTCCCGGATTGGTCTCCGCAATACCAACTTTTTATTTTATCAAAAATACAATAAAATCGGCAATGCGGCTACCTCAAAACGGATGCGCGCGGGCCTGAGAACCAAGATTTCAATTTTATATGGCCTAAATATAATTTGTCGTTAATTCCACATGCTGTAGTATCAGTTTTGAATGAAATAAGAAAAAAAATTGAATGTGGAAATGAGGCAGATACAATTATTTCTTAATTTTTTGCAGTCTGGGAGTTATTTTGGGTCAGTTATTTGTTAATTTTTAAAAAAGATCAAAACTAGCCAAAGGCTCAAGTTGAATAAATTGATCACAATTTGTCCAAAAAATTGTGTCGTTGTCGGCATTGTCGTCATTGTCGTCGTCGTTGTTGTCGTTGTTGTAAACTTTTCACATTTTCATCTTCTCAAGAACCGCTTGGCCAATTTCAACCAAATTTGCCACAAAGTATCCTTGGGTCAAGGGGATTCAGGTTTGTTCAAATTTTTTTTGTCACCCTCATTCAAGGGGAGATAATTGGGAATTAATGAAAATTTGGTACCCTATGTATATTAAAAATCTATATATGCCGAACTACTGTGCCATTTTAAAGTTGAATATATGTGGTGAAACATCCTCAAGTTATATAAGATATATAGTTTGTTCAAATCATGACCCCCTAGGGCCATCACTTTTAAAAGTTTTATAGAAATATTATTTGGTAAAATTCTTTTCTTCTTTTCAAGAATAACAAAGCCATAATTGATCATATTTATATGGAAGCATCTTTAGGTAGTGCAGATTCAAGTTTGTTCAAATCATGACCTCCGGGGCAAGGGTGGGGCCAAAATGGCCGACCCAAGTTTTACATAGGAATATAAAGGAAAAAACTTTAAAAATCTTCTTTTCAAGAATAACAAAGCCATAATTGATCATATTTATATGGAAGAATCTTTAGGTAGTGTAGATTCAAGTTTGTTCAAATCATGACCCCCAGGGGTAGGGCGGGACCAAAATGGCCGACCAAAGTTTTACATAGAAATGTATAGGAAAATTCTTTAAAAATCTTCTTCTCAAGATTTAATTTGCCATAATGCTTATCATTTATTTGGTAGCATGTTCAGGTAGTGTAGATTCAAATTTGTTCAAATCATGACCCCCGGTTAGGGCAAAACAACAAAAGTTTTACATAGAAATGTATAGGAAAATTCTTTAAAAATCTTCTTCTCAAGAGTTACAAAGCCATAATTGATAATATTTATACAGAAGCATCCTCAGGTAGTGTAGATCCAAATTTATTCAAATCATGACCCCTGGGGGTAGGGCGGGGCCACAATGCCCTACCAAAGTTTAACATAGAAATATATAGGAAAATTCTTTAAAAATGTTCTTGTCAAGAATAACAAAGCCATAATTGATCATATTTATATGGAAGCATCTTCAGGTAGTGTAGATTCAAGTTTGTTCAAATTATGACCCTTGGTGGTAGGGCGGGGCTACAATGGCCAATCAAATTTTACATAGGCATATATAGGAAAATTCTTTTTAAAAAAATCATCTTACGAAGAATAGCAAAGCCAAAATTGGTCATTGGACTACTTTCGGATTTAAAGTATTTAATTATAAACCAATTTCTACTTTTTCTTAGCCACAGTGCTCAGGTGAGCGATGTGGCCCATGGGCCTCTTGTTTTTTTTTGCAGCCTGGGAGTTATTTTGGGTTGTTTATTTGTTAATTGTTAATTTTTTTTGTAGCCTGTGAGTTATTTTTATTCGGTTATTTGTCAATTGTTTTGCAGCCTTGGAGTTATTTTGGGTCGGTTATTTGTTAATTTTTTTGCAGCCTGGGAGTTATTTTGGGTCGGTTTTGTGTGTCGTACCCGGAGAGAATGGAGGCCCCGATCATCTACTGGTAGGAGCTCCTATGTACGGTAACATGCAGACCTACTCCAACTACTACAAGAGCAATCAGGAGCAAGGGCGGGTGTACGTGTACGGAAAAAGCCAGACTAATGTAAGTCTATAAGTTTACAGAAAAAAGTCAAGTCTTATGTACATATTAGTCCACAGAAAATTTCAGGCTAATGAAAAGTCTATGGAAAAAGAGAAACTAATGTATGACAGTGCATCAATACATAAAGTGCTCTATGGCATATTATGCAATCATGTACATCTGAAAAAAAGATACAAAACTATACATGAATGACAAGTTGAATAAATTGACAAAACTAGCCAAAAAATTGTGTTTTCTATATGCTAAGTTGACTTCTTTGAAGACAAGATGATAATTGTTACAATAAGCAGGATTTTTTTTTTTTTTGGGGGGGGGGTGCTCACTTGAGAAATTTATGATACTGTAGACTTACTTTTTTCCACAATGTCATAATTCCACAATTTTTTTTGTTTAATTCGCAGGTAGAAAATTATGTGGATTTCTTAGACTGTCCTTATATACCCTACATATATTAAATACTTATAAACAAATTTCCTCGGAAAATTTGTGACCGCGTACATAGCGTAAATTAATACCACACGGAAAAAAGTACTTCTACAGTATTCAGAAACCATTAAGCCAGGTTTTTTGTATCTATTTAGAACAAATTAGAGGTGAAACAGACACTAGAAGGATCCAAAGCTAGAGGGGCCAGGTTTGGCTTTGCCATGGCCAATCTTAATGATTTCAACAAGGATGGTTATAATGGTAAGTCTATCTAAAATATATTCGTACCAGAATACCAAGTATGGTAGAGGCTTACTGAAGCAACAAGGTTGAATGTGGATAACATTTACGTCCAAAAGTCAATATTCCTCCCCCACCCCTTCCTCTCCCACCCCCACCTCCTCCTCTTATATTTAGGTGTTTAGTTACTGTAAACAAACTTTTATTCGTGACGACTTTATTTTGCGATTTACCGAGGGTAAACTAGTTCGCGACGATTAATTTTCACGATCAAGCATTTTTTGGACACAGACACCTTCAGGACCATTTAGTGGCGAGAAATAATCGTGATGACGAGACTTTTGCAAAAATTTCTCCCATGCGAATAAAAGTTGGTTTACAGTAAATAATTGATATCATATAAGTCAGAAAATAATATCAGATAATGGCTATTTATTTTAATGCTTTTCAAATGCACATTTGTAAGTGTAATTGCTATATGGACATTATTTATATACATGTAGCCATATATTTAAGCTCTTTTCAAATGTAAGTCCTTAGACTATGTTGTGACAAGATATGTTTTCTTCTAAAATTAATTTGAAAAATGGAAAATGGCTAGTATGGATATCATTACCAATATTGCATGAACATACAGACGAGGCAGACTTAATGAGTTCTGTAAATTTTACTTCTGGGTTGAACTTAGGTTCACAATCAATTCTGAATGCTAAATAATACTTTTTCCCTAACTTTTCTGCACTTTCTATATATCTTCGTTAATGGATTTCCAAGTTAAATATATATAGCCAGTGATAATTGAAAAAAGTACTTTGGAAAAGACAGCCATTAAGTAGATACACTTAAAAACGTTGATAGTCTACTTTAAAATTCGATATTTAAAAAGTGGAGATACTTAAAAAAAAATTGCAAATTGTACTTGTCTTTAACAACATGTACTTTTATATAACTTGAACATTAATTTTATATTAAGTCATTAAAATTTTTCAGATACATGTCCTTCCTGTTTTCTGTTTTTATAAACTATTATTAGATCACATTCTTGTCTGTTGTTATGTAATATGGTAAAGCCCATTTTCCTGTGCGGGATAAATTTGTCCTACATGTATGTATGCAGTCATAAGATTTACACAAAAATTAGAAGACATACTGATACATGCACAAAGGCAAAGAAAATGTGTTTCATTTTATAATAATTATTATGTATTTTATCATTATTATGTATTATTACCATGAATTAAAATTTACAGAAATTATGATTCCACTGAATAATGACAACCCCCCCCCCCCCAACTGGAAAAAAAGTTTGGTTTCTACACTTGTACATGTATTTTATGTTACCTTAATCTTCTTAATCCTAAAATAGGTTACAATTTTCTGTTGGCTGGTCTATTGGGGTAGGGGATTTTTTTCCTCTAATTTTTTTGGGGGAAATTATTTTTATCTCCATTTGTATTGTATATATTTCATTGCATTTTCTCTGTTTTCTCCCACTTAGAACCTGCACCCATCAATTGCATTCATAGTTTCATAAATGCAACTTCTTCTGCTTTGAGCACAATCATTTCTCACATTTGCATATAAGTACAAGATATTACTAATATGTTGCATTCAGAAGTCAAGGATATATATGAATTGTTATCCAAAGGGAATAAATCTTTGTTTTGAATATAATACTGTAAAATCACATATTTTAGAAGGGCCAAATTTAAGTGGATTGAGTAGAATATATTGGTTCAAGGGGATTTGATTTCATGATTGAAGAATTGATCAGTAGTAATATATGTGCAAAATTGGATTTTGTGATGGACTTAAATTCATGGGTCTCTTTGTACCTTGAAAACCAAAATTTAGTGATTTCAAAGAACTTGAACATGTATCATCGGATTGTTGATGTTAAGCATCACAGGACTTAGAGCTTTGCTATTCTAATGGAGGAATGATTCAAAATTGATAGATTCAATATGCAAGTTTCGAGATTATCTCCCTTGATGCCCTCTTTCATTGAGGAGGTGAGTTTCGTTGCCGTGTAATGTTAACTTGTTTAACCTTTGCCTTTTTTCCCCACAAATTTTCTGTTTTTTCCTAATAACTTTTTTTTTATTGTAGCCCAATTAAGTTCAAATTTGGTATGGTAGTTCAGTAGGCAAAAAGACATATTTTGATGCTAAGTTTGTTTCTCTATGTCCTCTGGTTTGGAGCTGGGGTGGTGGGGTAGATTATGTGTATATGGGTTCCCATTGTACTGAATACTGCAATGAGAGGATTTTATTTGACACAGAGCTATTTTATCTGTCAGCATTGAATGTTAGCCCTCTGTCTGCAAATGTTTGTTAAGTTGACCTTTAAAAGTGGATTGAAGTATTAATGTTTTTACTGTTTTTTTGTTGAAATACCCTACACAATGAGTTCTGATTTCATTGAATTCTTAAAACAAGAAATAGATTAAAGAAGATATATATA
Organism: Saccostrea cuccullata; assembly: GCF_032062105.1. NCBI lineage: Eukaryota > Metazoa > Mollusca > Bivalvia > Ostreida > Ostreidae > Saccostrea > Saccostrea cuccullata. The sequence continues at coordinate 442,038 of NW_026918900.1, read as the reverse complement.
TTTTAATTTTTATTTATTTATTTATTTTTTTCTTGCTTTATGTAAATTTATATTTTTTTAAGTATGATTTTATCATTACTGAAAAAGTTCAATAAACCCCTTTATCCATTTTTTTGTGGGCTTATCTGTTTTCACTTTATTTTTTGTGATCTGTTTGTTTTGAAGTTCAATTTTAATTTGCATAAAAATAACACACATTTTGCAGAGATTTTATTTGTTTATTTGTGTATATTTTTGATGTTCCAGAAAAGCGCCCTTGACAAATATATTGTATACATTGCATCATTGATATACTGGTGTATCATAACTACATGATTGTAAGGATGTACTTTACAACTGGAGAATAACCGAATTAATGTAAAGGCGTAAATTTTTAAAGGAAAGAAATCGTAACAAAAAAGAAAATATCAGTGGATGTGAGACTTTTCAGGGGAACCTCTAATACTCTCTGCATCTGATTATTATATTTTGACTTATTGATTCTTTTCCTTATTGTATTTCAAAAACCCTCCAACCTCTTAAGAAAATGTTTGTACAATCAGGAAAATCAGTTACTTTTTATAAAGACTACGTCAGGCGTTTCTTTGGTTTTCAAGTACCCTATAATTGAAAGTAGATTTGTAAATATGCATAGTTGAGCTTGATAAAATCATCAAATGCATCACTTCTTAACATTATTATCTTTCTATAATATTTAGTAAATTTTAAAAGCCATAAATATCGTTCATTTATTTCTGCACGTTTGTATACAGAAACAACCTGTGCCACCTCCATGCTGAAATGGATACTTTTCGCGCCTCTATAGTAGGAGAGTTACAATCTTGAAACTTGCGTATTAAAAATTGTGATGTGATGATAAAGTGTAGAATAATATTTTTTCTCCTACCCCTGGAATGTTAACTTGTTTAACCTTTGCCTTTTTTTTCCTTTTAAGACGTAGTTATTGGGGCACCTTTTGAGAATGACGGACAGGGAGCGGTGTATGTGTATATGGGGTACAGGAGAGGATTTTACTTGACACAGACAATTACTGCAGGCCTTCAACAGTACACATTTGGTAGCCCCTAGCACCCAATTACTGTGACCAGCAGGTATTTATATTTGTATGATTTTATCATGAGCAATAAACCCTATATCCATTTTTTTTTGTGGTGATCTGTTTTCACATTTTTTGCTAGCATTCAATTTTAATTTGCAAAAAAACCATTTGCAGAGATTTTATTGTTTATTGTATATACTTTAAATGTCAAAGTAAACAGTCAACTGTATAAAAAGAATTAGTGCTTCTCTTTTGTGAAATATTTTTCTCCTAGAAGAATATTCATTCTTAATAATTTGTAGGTAAATATACAAGAAACTTCATTCATTCTTGTATATTTTAATATTTTTCAGATTTAGCTGTTGGTGCCTACAATTCGGACATGGCCTTTATCCTGTACACAAATCGACCAATCACAATGGTAGTGGACACAAAGACCAACCTATCACTACCAGCGGGAGGGGGAAAGGCTACAATTATACCCCAAAACACGGAGGGGTTCACACTAAATGTGTGCTTCGATTATGAGGGAAATAATATTCCTTCTGATGTGTGTGAGTTATTGTATACATTTTGATATACCGTATAATCCCTTTAAATCGCCTTGGGTGCTTAGAAAATTGTGCAAAAGGGTTATATTTTGACTTCAAAAAATCTTTTGGGGAAAAAAAAAACTTTGATGTTTTCTCTTTAAATAATTATTTTATTATTATGTTTATATTTTGACTTCAAAAAATCTTTTGGAAAAAAAAAAAAACTTAAAGAACTACTTAAATGATGTCTAACTTTTCTTTAAATGAAGATAATCCTCCCAAATTATGCTAAATGATACATTTTCCCCCTGAGAAATGGGATAAACATGATAAAAAACAAGTTTTATTTTTACTTTTACTGCTGTAACAGACTTTTGATATGATTCTAGATGATTTTTATCACTGTATTAAAATTCTCAGGTGGGCTATGACCTTATGATTTAGTCTTAACTGTTTTACAATTGAACACGTAAATTTATTGAATCTAAAATATCGCAATTGATCCTGGCTCTAGGATTCAGATTTAAAATAAATCTTACTGTTTTGTTTTGAAATGAAGATAACCCACCCAAATTATGCTAAATGATACATTTTCCCCCTGAAAAATGGGATAAAAAACAAGTTTCATTTTTACTTTTACTACTGTAACAGACTTTTGATATAATTCTAGATGATTTTTATCACTGTACAGGGGGATTATATTGAAAAAAACCCGTAAGGGGCAGGGGCTGTTATATTGTGAAATTATTAAATTTTTGTTAGGGTTCAATTTTTATTTCTTTTTGAGGTATGATGAGTACCACAAAGTCTTGTGTTGTACAACATTATACAAAAAAAAATTAAAATGTGAAATGTTATGAAAAAATAATGAAAGAATTCTTCATCCATGAAATCAAATTCTAAGACACAGATAAATTTTCCTCAAACCATGAATTCAAAATTTGAACTCACTGAGGCTAAATATGTATTTTTGTAGATGCTGTACATGTACTATATGGATATATTCATTGTTTTGAAAAAACATATTTCAAAAACTGATAAATGACAGTTAAAAAAAGTTGTGTCTGACTCAGCCATTCTACAAATATTTATTAAAAAGAACAAAGTCTACTGTTACTATAAATTTACAATTTTAAGCATCAATTTTAAAAATTCAAAAACAAATAAAGCACAAAATCAACTTTTATTTACGACTACTTTATGTCATAATTTACCGGGATTAAAGTAATTCGCGACGATTAATTTATGCGATCAAGCCCTTTTGGATCTGTTGTTAAAAGACATGGATACTTTTTGGTTCGCAGCGAGAAATACTCTCAATGACACAAACCTTGCGAAAATTTCTCGCACGCTAATAAAAGTTGGTTTACAGTAATCACATTTTTTATTTTAAGATTTCTTTTTTTTCAGTGGTGACCTTTACAGTAACAGCTGATACAGAATTTAGGGCCAGCACTGGCTCTAATGTGGATCGTGTATGCTTCATTAAATCAGATAACACTTGTGTAGACACAATGACCTCAATCATCCATATTCAAGGCAGTTTTGCTCCTTTTTGGCAGAACTAACCTGCCCAAAGTCTCCATTACAAGTCCTTATCAAAGACGACTGGGTAAGGTTTTATTCAATCAAGGCTTGGTTCATAAATGGATGCAACAAAATTTATATTCCAATAAGCATCAAATCCTTATTTTGACAATAACAATTGTTTCCGATAAAAAAAAAAATACACTATTTTCATCACTCTTTCTCTTCCTAAAGTTCTGACCTGATTTCAGAAAAATTTTTAAACATGTCTGATTTTCCTTTACTAACAGCTGATAAATCACTTTTTATTCACGAGAAACAATCAGATAAAACTTGTGTAGACACAATGACGGGAAGTTTCACCATATTCAAGGCTCCGGCAGAAAATCTAATTCTTACAAGTCATTATAATAGATTCTTTAAGATTATATAGAGCAATAACCACAATTCGCGAAAATTTTGATAACCATCGTTTCCGATCAAAAAAAAAAATCCACAGTTTTTATCACTCTTTCTCTTCCTAAAGTTTTGTCCTGATTTCAGAGAAATTGAAAGATGAGTAATTTTCATAACATTACTTAATAGGTATCAAATGGTCATTCTATAAATCCTTTACAGGGTTGTATGATATTCAGCTGCTGGTTACCATTACAGCCCTTTGGGCCTTTATATACAGAATAATAATGCATATATTTTTTGTTTTATAGAATAAGATGAGGGGATTGTTTGTTCCTGTGGTCTTTGATGTGGAGTTTACGGTATCTACCAGTGGGAGTACAGAGTGCACTGTGGGTTGTCCCATGGTCAATAAGTTTGATCCTAATAATGACGACCCATTTGCCAAGACTCGGAAATATTCAGTGAGTGCACAGTGCTTAAAAAAAGCTTAAGGTACCTTTGAGAAGCAATTTAAATTAAAAAAAAGTGTCATCATATTTTTCAGTTATTCGCTCTGGTAAAAGTACCAGGTACAGGCAGATTTTGAAAGGCCTACATGAATAGTGCCTTATATATTGTTTATTTATTTTTTTTTTTGACAATTTTAAGAACTTAAAAGTACAATTTTATGTCTATAAGATTACTGCACACTATTGATTTATTATGAACTTAATTTATTTTTAGTACGAGCTGGCAAGAGATGGGTGTGGAACGGATAACATATGCCAGTCAGATGTCAAACTTATGGTCGTGGCACCCGACGAGATCATAACGGGACCGCAGGCTGAATACACCATTGAAGCCACCGTCAGTAATGATGGAGAACCGTCCTACAACACTGAAGTCTACTTTAAATTCCACCCTAACATGACCCTCTCGGACACAATGAGTATCACTAAAAACCTTCCCGTAAGCTGTTCACCAGACATTGGTTCAGTGCAGTGTTCCCTCAATAAGCAAAAGATGGCCCGAGGAGAAACATTCAAATTTGCTATCAAACTGGACAGTAGTCAAGTCCTGCCATTGACTGACTCTTTTAATTTGAGAGTAGAGGTGAAATCAGACAGTAATGATCTTAGTATGCAGGACAATGTTTATACTAAATCTGTGGAATTAATTACAAAAGTGGATGCTACTTATAATCTGTAAGTATACTTCTCTTCTTTTTTATTGTAACTCGTTCACCTCTGATAATTTTACAATGACTGAAACCAACTTTTTCTCTTTTGCATTAATCTAACATACAGTATAATCCCTTTTAACACCACCGCCCCTGTAACACCCCCCCCCCCCCCTTTTCAATTGTCAGGAAATAAGGGCCCTCGTATAGTGATTAAAATCATCCAGAATCATATGGAAAGTCCACAGTAATTTGAAGAAATTAAAATGAAATTAGGTCATTGGGTAACATAAAGTATTCCGGAAAGTGAAAGATTTTTAGAACAAACTAATCATTCACATTATTTACTTTTGAAAGTGAAAGTTACCCACAAAATTTGTTCTCCTTGTCTATTCTCTAATTTCTTGGTGGAAAAATGAATGATTCAGCATAATATGGGTGGATTATCCTAACTTAAAGTAAAGTTAGACAATCATTTAGTGGTTCTTTTTTTTCAACAGATTGTTTAAGTTAAAATGTGACATTAAATGTTATAACAAGAAGACCAATTATTATTTGTGACCTAATGTTGATGTTCTTTTTGTTTTAGTGCTGCCAACCCAGAGGTTCACATAACCAAAACAGCTCCAGAAAAACCCACCATAGAAGTTTACCACAGCATACAAATAGTTAACACTGGGCCAAGTAATCTACTGGACACATTGACTTTTGACCTTAATTATCCGCAGTCTAGCCAAGTTAAAGTTATTAAAATTGTAAGTTGACAACCTAGTTTTTTTAATGCGATATTAGCTGTCTGTTTAATTTCTGTCTGTAAACAATTTTTCAAAATGCTACTCCTCCTACAGTTTTGGTCTGATTTCAATATAAGTTGGCACACAAGTAGACTACACAAAGATACATAATTCTGTGTTTCGGTTTTTGATTTCGATGAACGGTGTTGCCGTGGTTACTAAAAATAGAAATTTCTGTGAAATTCTTTCAAAATGCTACTCCTTCTACAGTTTTAGTCTGATTTCAATATAACTTGGCACACAAGTAGACTACACTAAGATACATAATTCTGTATATCAGTTTTTGATTTCGATGAACGGTGGTACCGTGGTTACTAAAAATAGAAATTTCTGTGAAATTCTTTCAAAATGCTACTCCTCCTACAGTTTTAGTCTGATTTCCATATAACTTGGCACACAAGTAGACTACACTAAGATACATAATTCTGTTTATCAGTTTTTGATTTCGATGAACGGTGTTGCCGTGGTTACTAAAAATAGAAATTTCTGTGAAATTCTTTCAAAATGCTACTCCTTCTTCAGTTTTAGTCTGATTTCAATATAAGTTGGCACACAAGTAGACTACACAAAGATACATAATTCTGTGTTTCGGTTTTTGATTTCGATGAACGGTGTTGCCGTGGTTACTAAAAATAGAAATTTCTGTGAAATTCTTTCAAAATGCTACTCCTTCTACAGTTTTAGTCTGATTTCAATATAACTTGGCACACAAGTAGACTACACTAAGATACATAATTCTGTATATCAGTTTTTGATTTCGATGAACGGTGTTGCCGTGGTTACTAAAAATAGAAATTTCTGTGAAATTCTTTCAAAATGCTACTCCAAATACAATTTTAGTCTGATTATAATATAAATGTGGCATGCAAGTAGACTGCAGTAAGAACATAAAGAGACTTAATCGAGGATCATTATTCAATTTATTGCTGTTGAAAAGTTTCAATTTCCAACTGCTTAAGTACTTTTCTTTTCCTTTGCTATAAGTACAAACCAGGAGAGCTTCAGTCTCGACAGAGACTTCTGGTTTTAATAGCAATATTATTAAATTTAATTTCTTTTAAAAAGCAGCTGTTTTGCAGGACAATTTTAAAGCAAACATTTACATGGTATTTGGTATTAAACTTTGATAGTTAAAGCCTCTTTTTTTATCTAGTGACTCAGGTGTAAAGTTAATTTGTTTACTCTTGATCATGTCCCACAGTTGGATACGAACCCACTACTTAGGGATCAACTCTTTACTTCATGACTTTAGACGCTCTAACCACTGCACCACGCGGGCAACGATATTTTAATAACTTGAATTCTTAAGTCACATCAGCTAGTTGTTATTCAGTGCACCTCACCATTACGAGATATAAAAATTTTGCTTATTGTGATTTTGTTTTAGGTTAAAATCACTTTGTAAAACACTTTACATACAGTACTGCTTAAGAATTTTTCAATATATTAAATTTAATGCTGTATGTATGCCTATTTTTTATCCACAAGGTTCTAAATGTTTCCGCTGCGACTGATGACACACTGATAAGATGCCAGAATCTCCGGCTACAGCCTGAGGGTATGACCAATCTAACCTACAGAGCGTTCACGGTTCCCTTTGATGAAGCTAGAAATTCAAGATCAGGGACCAATTTTGTAAGTAAACATTCATGTTGAATAAAAAATTGTTTTTTAATGAGATGTCCATTCAGAACTCTCTACAATCAAAAGATTGATTGAATATTGTTTACCGCTAAGTCGGCAAGTTTTCAGCCATGTTTTGGCAAGATTTTTAACATGAAATATATGGAGATAACGAAGAGTATTTAAGCTCAAAAGTACATTAAACAATAAAATTAGGAGCAGAGCAAACACACACACCTCCAGAGTTGAGATCAGGTGCCATGGAGGAGTGAGCATCCCCAGTCACACCTTCATTTCCTTGTCATGGTCTAGAAATAATGGGAAAATCTGTTGACATTTCAAAGTGTAAATAATGGCCTCAAAATTAGTATGAAAAATGTATACTAAGTCAGCATGTGCAGTTAAGCTTTGTGTTTTTCCAAATATTTTCAGGATTGCAGTGTTGGAGGATCATGCTCTAGCTTGGAGTGTGATATTGGAACCTTCATGTATGACAGCTTCATTTCAGTGGATTTTTCTTTTGAGGTTGTCCAAAACTTGTACGATATAATAAATGTAAGTATGATTTATGCTGCAAATTGTAAAATTAAGGATAATCCTCTGTTGATTTTTCCAGTGCTTACAGCTTTTAACATTTTCATGCTTATTTGCAAGGGGGAAAAATAAATTACATTTTGCTATCTGTACATTAAGCTAGTAATATTCTAACGTAATTCTAGAATACACGTATATCTATGATCATAATGCCCTTATTTATCGAGCTACTGAGGAGATGGTTAAGACCTTACTTCTTACATTTAGCTGTTGGTCTGTATCATACTCAGAGAAAAAAATGCAGCATAAATAGATGTGTTTTATATAGAAGCAGAACAAAATTATTAAGATATGTTCAGAACATTTGAAAAATTGGCCGAGTGAAGGATAATTTTAAGGATTTTAATTATTATTTGGAATCAATAATCCTAATCTAATTAAAATTAGTGTCGCTCCAATCGCTACACAAAAGTAGATCTACAGTAATGCCCTTATTTTAATCGAGCAATAATCCCATACAAAAGTTTTCCTTTCATCATTTAACTATTTATTTCTTTGTGAATTGATTTTGCTTTAGAAATGAAATAATGAATTGAATGGCTTGTTTTATCATGTTCTTGTCCCACACTTTTCTTGTTTAATAGGGAATGGAGGTAAGATTTATCTGTGTATTTAAATGTGTTGATTTTCATTGCTCCCTGTTTATGTTGTAATTGTAATTGTGCCAAAAGTGAAGATAATTTTATTTTTTCTCTATATATTTCATTGAAAACAACATTTTTTAAATCATTGGCAAATGGTCAATTTTTGTCAATTTCATTATTTATTTCAGAACTTAAACCAGAAAATGTGTAGTTTTCTTTCTTTAAAAGATCAATAAGTATTTAGTTTTTACAAAAGTTTTCAATTGACATCAGTTCTAAAATTCAAGTTAACGTTGACTATATTTCATTGTGAGTATGTAACTTAAAAATTCATGTCGAAGTAAAATAACAATATTTTTAAAATATCAATAGTGATCAGATAAAAACTATTGTTTATATCAACTACAACAATTTATTGGATTACCGAGAAATTTGTGATAAAATCTGTCCAGAAATGATGTCATACCAGTGGTTTTAAAAAATGTTGTTTTCAATGAAATATATAGAGAAAAAATAAAATTATCTTCACTTTTGGCACATTGTAATATATGTTATTGTTTTTTCCCTTTAGTTTTATTTAACATTCCCTTTTGAAAAGTAACACTATATAGTTATTGAACTACATGTATATTGTAAAAAAAAAAGTTCAAAGATCACAACTACATGTATCTCTGCTAATCTGGTATAGTGTTTAAATAGTTTCATTGAAAACATATGATTATCATATGTATATAAAGAAACACTGACAAATAACTTGCAAATGATTATTATACCTGAGCCATGAAGTGATTGTTCATTACCAAGTGTTTATAAGGATATCCCTTTTGGATTGAGTGACTTTTCATTGACAAAAGTGATTAAAATGATTAATGTGATTGATATACCTTTTATAAAAGAAAGATAACTCAATTACACATGAAATATTTTTAAAAATATATACTTGGCCAAAATGTATTTTCTTCAAATTTTTTTCTGTGCAAAACCACTCTGATAAAAAATGTTTTTACATTTAAGTTTTCAAATAAGTAATTTTCAATTGATTTTGCCACAAGAGGAAAACCCCAAACTGTGCATGTTGAATAACTTTTTCCTGGTTCGATTTCTTCTTTCCTTTCCAAAGGGCATGATTTAAAAATCACTTAATGTTAACTGCATTTAAAAAATTGATATACAAACAAAATTACCATCGTTATACTCATAAAAAGATGTTACCATTGATTCAAGGGTTAAAAATCTACTTATGAAAAAAATAATATATTTTGTTTCTGTAGAGTTTTGTCATAGCTTCATCAAGTGTTGTAAGTAGTTAAAAGAGGTATATATTGAAGCAATATAATTTTCAATTGATACTTACTCCAAAAATCCTCTGAATTTGTACAATATTTGCATATCTATCAAATCTCTCAAACTGACTGTCATAAAAAAAAAGGTCAAGTTAATGCTTGCCTTTTGTTTGATTTTAGGGAATAAATTTGAAATATAGGCCCTAAACTATAATGTAGCTGTAATTGTAATACTACATGCATTCAAGCTGAACACTACAGGTAAAAAGGCATAGTCCGCCATATTTCCTGTTCTTCAACGCTCTCCCTACAACCTCATATATAAGGAGCAGATCGCTTATCAATTCAATGTAGTTTGCTGTAGAGATCTGACGAGTGTAGACGTACATCTTACACAGCCCTGCAACTCTGTCACGATGAAATTATCAAATTTAATTTATATTTTCAAAATAGGACAAAAGTATCATGAAAAATACAGGTCAATACATTATATGCAAACAGAAAATGCACATAAAAACAAGAAATAAACGCAAAAAATTTAAGACAACGAAAGGAGTACCGTACTACATGTCGGCCTTGAGTTTGGAGTGTGCAATCGGGTGTAACGAAAATGAAGGGTTTATATACCAATCTGACAGTGCCTATTTATGAGAAGTGTTCAGCTTTAATGAAATAGTACATATGTATATATTGTAAAATCTGTGTTAAGTTTTGTTTAAATTGATATATGAAATGTCATTCCAATGTATTGGCCAGGAAAATATTTAAGTGGCTCTCTGTTGTTCATAAAAAAAAAAAATTCAATATATTAAATTGCTCATTATCATGATTCCAACTTGGTAATTTTAAAACAAACAGTCACATGAACCTAATTAATTTGTAAATAGTAAACTGATTTCCCAAGGTGTAAATTTTTCCTTTTACAAATAGTAAGAAGACCGTTGACTTGTCATAAGTTGACCAATCACAATTCTATGAATCACTATAAAATGTTGACATCAATGGAGTTATGTTGGATATAGTAAATTATGATAGAACAATTTGCAGATTAGGAGATTATGATTTACAATTTATAAATTATGTTTTTATGTGTACATTTGTACATTTTAAGAATTACTCAGTTGGAATATCAAACCCATTGATCCAATGTTGATTTTCAATATTTATGTAACCTGTATTGCATCAGAAATTTGTATTATTTGAATTATATATGTACGTGCATTTATTTAGTTGAATAGCATTGCATAGTGCCTTAATCAAAGCATATTTTATCTTATAATAAAGATTTTCAGTGATGTTAACCAGAGACACATTTTTCATGAAAAAGGGATAAGATTCCTCATTTTTATATTTAATTTATATTTTATTTATTGACAAAATTCTAATGTGTTTAAGATATTTATTCTATTTCTTAACCCTGATTTAAATTCAAAATTAATGAGGTTAACATTTTGATCCTGTGAAAAATCATTTTAAAAATGAATACAAGACAAGATAAGACATTTCTTGCATTGGAATTACAATATTGTATTCAAGATTTTATATGTTGTTATTGAATTACGATATTGTATTTACATCATCCGATATTCATGTTTGCTATTGTTCCAGAATTAAACTATTGAATTTTCAGGATGTAATAGGACTTGTGGTTATTGAATTAGTCCAAATTACAGTATTATATTTAAACAGTCAATCATTCTTGGTTAATTGTAATAGAATTACAATATTGTATTTACAGGATCAAACAGGGAATGTAATACCAGAAGTTCCCATAGTAACCACCTTTGAACCAAAAACCAATAACCCAGCAGTCAATTTACAGGTTCAAGGAGAGGCCATGGTATGTACATGTATATCATGGTAGAAAAATGTTTTTTGACAATATTTAAATGTTTAACACACAATTAATAACTTTAATACTAGAACATTCATTTTTTTGTTGCTGAAATTTAGTGCTGCTTTCATTTAACTGATTTTGTTTATTCATTTGATATGCTGTTTACAAATTTTATATTTTATTGCAGAAATTAAAAAAAAATTATTAAACTTAATTAATTGGAGTACTATAATTTATTTAAGAAACACACAGTTTGGAGACTATCAGGGAATTTGAAATTTAAATTTGGGAAAATGCCATATAAATTATTAACAAATTTTAACTATTTTTAGAACCCCAATTGTACAGTGAGTAGTGAAAAATATAGAGACATATCCTCATCTTGATATTTTAAATACAAAGATATAGAATATATTTTTTTTAAAAATGCGACGAAGGACATTCATATTTATAATCTGAGTATATATATTATGCTTTAAATTTCATGATAATTAAATATATTAAAACTTAGAAATTATGCATAAAGATTTACCTATGATTTATATATTTTTTAAACATTGAACTTCAATAAACAAATGGCAATGCATAATTAATGTAAAAATTAAAAATATGATTACATTGTAACATGTATGGTAAAGTTATTTTTTAGTAGAAATTTTTGAGCTCATTTAATGTCCTCAATCTTTTTTATCTCTATAATATGTTCCAATTTGACTTTGATTTCTTTCTTTTTCTGAATGACTTTTTTTCTTACAAAAAAATGAAAGGCAAATTTCTTTTTTTAGAACGAGACTTGCGTAGTAAGTAGCATTAGGGAGTTCCATAACTAAAACAACAGTTTTGATGCCAGTATGTTATTGCGCACGTTTCAAACAATCTATAATCTTATTTTTAAAAAAAAAGATATGCATTTTGTGTTATGATACCTACATGTAATTGCATTTAATTAAATATTTGAGTGACCGAGTATTGCATATATATTTTCATACAGTACATGTACATTGATTATAAATATGTATAAACGAAAAAATGGAAAAAAAACTTATTAAGGTAACAATTGCATGAATCACTGTGGAATGGATGAGAGTTTTGTTGATAGATTTGCAACAGTTACTTAAACTCTCCTTCTTAACTGGAGTCTATTCTTTATTTAACATTACAAAACAAATAATACATTAATTTTGATGTCTTGTGACAATGTTGAAGAAATGGTAATCAAGAGGTGTTTGTTAAATGTACATTGTTCAAACTTATCTGGTCAAGCATTATCATGTTCCTTCCTAAATCTCATTTCAAATTTCAATTTTTATCTTATTAAAAAAAAAAATCTTCGAAAATAACAGAATTCTTTTGTTTAGTTGAGTTTAAAGGAAGTTTAAAATTTACCACATACCTGTACAGATAAACCTTCCTCAAGTTTTATTAAATATAATTAAATAGTGTAAATTATGTAAACCATGTACATGTTATTGAACAAGATAAAATTCAATGATGATAATAATATAACATTTGTTTTTGTGCTCTTTCATTTATTTACAAAGTTATGTTAATAAAAATCTTTGGTCTGTCTTTAGTTATGTTAAGTAGGTAGATATATGTATTTGTTTGAAAAAAGAGAGAAAATGAGAGAATGACTCTTGTACTGTACATAGTATGTGTAGTAGAATTAAGAGTAAGCAGAATTGTTGAACTTTTTAGTGCAGTTAAGTTATAACAGTATTTTAGATCACAAATTGCTTTATAGTGATGTGTTTAATGAGGGATATGAGGATGGCATAATTGACTGCACAGTTTTATTTGATAGAACAGAATGGCTACCAAAATTGACTGTTTACTTTTAATTGATATATCAGAGTAGCCATCAAAATTGACTGTACATATATCAATATGATATAGCAATTGTGACTAAAATGACTGTACATGTACACTATTTTTCAATAGGTCAGAGTGGTGTCAAAAATGGACTGAACACTAATAAATCATGTTAACCCATGTATAAGGTTGGGACAGTTTACGCTTTATATGGTTGTCTTGAAAATGACTTCAAATTTTACAAAAAAATGGAATGTAACGCCAGGAGGATTGTTAGTTTTGACACCATTGTGACGTAGGCAATCCAATTATATTAATAAGATGTATTTTTTCCCATTAAGATACTGCGTTATAACCAGAATTAAATGATTATTTTATAGGTCAGAGTGGTGACTAGAATTGACTGTACACGTCTATTATTTTATAGGTCAGAGTGGTGACTAGAATTGACTGTAAACCAGTGGAAGAGGACGTTCCTGTCTGGGCTATTGTTTTACCTATTGTTATTGCCGTCATTATTCTCGGGGTCATCGTTTTCGGTCTATGGAAGGTAAAATATGAATAACATACTGTAGATCACTTAATTTTCGTGACACCTTATTTTCACGAGATAGTCATTGACTCTTTATTAGCGAGACAAAATTTTCACGAATTGTGGTAATTGCTCTATATAGTCTATTGTTATTGCTGTCATTATTCTTGGGGCCATCGTTTTCGTTTTATGGAAGGTAAAATATAAAAAGTGATTTACAATATACAAGTGTTTTAATAATATTTTTTCATATGTTTGGTCATAAAAAAGCATAAAAAGAATATGGTTCTTATACATTTAGTTAGCATAGAAATTCATCTTTATTGATTCCATGCCATGAATTTTTATTGTACTTTAGTTTTCAATGCAGTTATATATGTAACGTGTATAATTTTTGTGATAGAATGCATCGATTGACATCGTTTCACTTGGTATCACTTTTATGCTATTTTGTGAACTTTCACCCATTTTGTGATTAATGAATTGTTGTTATTGTTAACATTGCAGAAAGGATTCTTTAAAAGAAAATACAAAGTTCGAATGGAAGAACAGAAAGCAAGCAAAGGAAAACCAGATGAAGATGATGATTTTGACAATCTTCATCAAGCAACTGTTGTTCAAGTGAATGATGAAACAGACGATGAAAAGCCAAAATTATCAACTTTTACAACTCCAACAGAGGAGGGAGAAAAGGAGAAGAAAGAAGAGGAAGAGGAGGAGGATTTAGATTTTGAAACCAATAAAGGTGAAGAACCTGATTGGGGTGGGTTAGATAAGCTAATGGAAGATTTGAATCTTAAGGCAGGTCGTGATGCAGGGTCTGGGCCAGTGGTAGAAGCCCCTGTATCTAAACATTCAGATAACCCAGTGAATGCTGTTGTTAAGCCTACCGGCATGGACTATGATGATATAGAGGATGATGAAGAAAAAGTGACTGAAGGGACAAGTTTGATTCCTAGGGAAGAACCTTCCAGTCTGAAGGATGAGGAAGCAAAGACTGAAGAAGACATTCCTGACTATGCTAAAATAGATAAATCTAGGAAAACTTCTCAAAAAGAGCCACTTTTAGGAGATTCAGCAAAATCAGAGGATAATGAAATCCCTGATTATGCTGTAGTTAACAAAAACAAGAAAAAAGACGATTCTTGAAGAAAAAAAATGTATGTTTCTTCTAATGTTTTAACAAATGGTTGTCTACAAACGCAGGTGTACTCATGAATGTTGTGAAATTGCTTTAACAACATATCACATATCATGTGGCCATGGTCAGCTTTAAGTGTTTGACTGATAGATAATATGACTGATTTAGCAGGGGTCTCTGGTCCCTTTCATCATTTCACACTGACACCATTTAGATGGTTATGCTGAAGAAGAAGAAGACATTAATTTTTGAGTTCTTTCCAAAATGGTGTTCCCAGAGAGGGATATGGTTATTCTACAATTTCTCGTTTATTTATTGCATGCTTAACAACCAAGAAGTATCAGACTGTTGTCAAAGGCTTTTAGTGATTTGGAATTAATATTAATGTCTTTTTTTTTTTGTTTTGTTTAAGTTTATTATGGTTTGATTATAGTCTTTTATTTACGTAAACTTGATTGTAATGTTAGAAGATAATATTAGTAACAGTGTACATTGGTATCACAGACAGGGCGGCAGCTCCAGAGTCACCGGAAGTATCAGAACCAGAATCCAGGTCAGGATGACCTTAATTTCATAAAGCAGCGTAATCTGTTTCTTTCCTCTGGGCTTACTTGGTTGTGATTGATCAGTTACTGCACGTTTTTTACAATATATGTGATGTTGCTTAATTATTATTTATTCACTTATACCGTTATCCTACATGATTGCTATTCGTAAATCACAGAAGAAAAAAAGTCACATTGTAGTAAATGTTCTTTCACTATGCTCTTAAAAAAATTCTGTATTTCCGTGCAGGCGGTTTCTTTTTTTTTCAACCTTTTTGCAAAATTTCTCTTTCTCACTTCTTTGAACAGTAACGTGAAATGATTAAAAGATTTAGAAATCTTAATTGTTAAAAATATCTCAATTTATTAAAAATGTTAGTCCATGCAGGTGCTGTTTGGAATATAATGAGATGACGCATTGTATATAGAATTTATTTTGTCTGCTTTACTAATCATTCGACTATTGCAGCATACATACAGTCCACGTTTCATGTTTAGCAGATTTTAGTTATGTGATAATGTAATGTCCTTTGCATGACACTGAGCATGGATGGTATAAAATAGTATCGTTACTAATACGTTTGTAAAGGGGGTTGATAAATACAGGAGGCATTTCATGAATTTTAAAGAGCTTTTAAATTCACATCTCTGGTATTATTATGTGTACCGATTATAAATACAGTTGTGATTATTATTTGTATTTTATGTCCGAATATATCTTTCTTGAGATATTTTTTATGACGTAATAGTCTTTGATTAATCTTTATAAAATTTAGGATATAGAAACAAAAACATTAAATAAGATGAGAAAGAATCATTTAAAGCTTTAGAATATGTTCTAGTTTTTTCTTAAATTAAAATGAAAGTACATGTAAAAATAATTAAAAAAAAGAAGAGATGTAGTAATCGTTAATTTAGTAGTATTAAAACATAAGAATGCATCGTACAGTTTGCATCTTTTCTTTCCAAAAACAACAATGGTGAATATGCTCATGCATTTCACAGCTATATAATTACATGGTTTTGTTTTGTTTTGCATTAATATGAGAAAATTCTACCACCTCTGTGCGTAAATCCTCCATCTTACCATGCATAATTGTGTCTAAAGACTTTATAAATTGTAAAGACAGCTACAAAGATCAGATAATTCCTAGTCGTCACTCCCTTATTGGAGCTGATGAAAGTTGGGCAAAAGGTTCTTTCTTTTTGCATGGGATTGTACGTGAACAGGTTATATTTTCTGGTCTTGATCCTTGATTTAAACTATATTTATTAGATTTACTGAATAGATAGGGCAAGAGGGAAACTGCCTATAAATACTCTCTCTGTACAAGGTCATGGATAACATTACAATGAACTGAGTTGATATAACTTTATAATGCAACACGGGTAGGAACACCCTCACCCACACCCTTTCACACACTCTCTCTCACATAAGCACAACTGATTCGCACAGATCGATCCGGATCAAGAAATAGTATAACAAATAATTTGTATAAATAACATTCAGCAACAAAAAGAAAAATGTATCAAGATGAAATGCACTTTAAGCGTTTTGTTACCCTGATGTATTCTTGTACATGGTTTATAATGTTGAGGTTCGTTTGACAGGAAAACTCTGATCTCCCATGTAAAAGGATCTTTTGCTCAAATGGTACACCAGACTCATAAGATTTTTCTTAGTTTGTTTCTTTGTCTTCTGTATGCCGGACAATTCATGAAATAGTAGTCATTATCTTTTTTTAAGTCTGCATTGAGGTTACTATCTTTATGACGTAGTTGATAGGTATATTCTCTTTTTTGTTACCATTATAGTTGAAATATTCACAGCTAAGTGGTTGCTTAGTTCAATTGGTTCTCCATTTTCAAATGTTTAAAAAATGTAATGAAATTCCTTATAGCTATTACTTGATGGGCTCTAAAGATGAAAGAGAAAACTGTGTACCTTTTTATGAACCTCTTCATGTATATGGTAACTTGAAGTTGAATACAAATAACTTCTACGATGAGCTTTGATAAGCGATCATTCAGAGGACATGGAATCTTTAAAGAAGTTTTTCCACGTCGACGTAATGCGTCATAATAGAGGAACAAAACTAGAATACGCCAAACCTTATGCAACATATCTGAATGAATATGTGTCAATGAATAATGCAACGAAAAATAAATTTAACTTTAATATTTTCTCAAATTGAATAATAATACAGATAATTTGAGATGTTGGTAGATACTCTGTTGTATACCATATGTATTTTTCTTGAATTTGAGAGATGCATATATTCATTACTGCACAGACACATAAATTATAAATTATAAATTCAGAGAGAAAGGGGGGAATAGCAAGTCAAAATGTGTTTGGTATAAGAAAAGGTAGTAATGGTAAACGTTCAAAAAGGACAATATTTAAAAAAAAAAATTGTGCACCTTGAACGTCAGACAAGTTGAACCAATTGCAACTGTATCTTTCATAGGTATGATGAAAAAAGCGTTTTCGAAATGTAGTTAAATATTACGCAAATCGTCAAAAAGGTTTTAAAAGGGTTTATGTATACTAGTATATGTAAGACAATGTTCCAAATATCTAATATGGTTGCTGCTTTATTTATCGCTGTCTGTTTCTTTTGCAATAATGATTAATTTCATTCCAGCATTCTTTTTGTATTTGTAATTGTGAATGATGATTGCTTTGTTTGAAAGACATTTATATATATATATATGGATATAATACATAATTATGTCTTGTACTGGTACATATTTGTGTAAATGTGAAAAGAAATATTGTTGGAAGTAAAATTTTACTATTCAGATTTTATATAGTAATTTATAATTGAAGTTATTTGTAGTTTATAAAGAATGTGTAAGAAGCTTGTGTATGAATCGAGTGTAATGTAGTACATGTAATATGAAATCCCATGGATATATATGTATATATATCACTGCCATATATGTCATGCTTTATATTCATTTCAGCAGGAACATAAACAGTTATAAACAAATAGTTGTTTTCCGACTGTCAAATATATTTATTTCATTAAATGATTTTGGAGAATCTTCCTCCAAAGATTAAAAAGATGCTGAAAGGAAAAATAAAGGTAAAATTAAAAATCAAGCAATTACACTTGACAATGCAGAGAACAATTTAGGTAAAAATTTTTGGAACTTAATCCAAATCACGTTGACATAATGTTAACAATAACTTGAAATATGTTCAAAGCAATCAAACACACAGAGAAACACTTGGGTCGTGTAGAGCAGTGGTCAAAGCGTTTGCTGTAGATTCGTAGAGTATATACTGTAAATCAGATTCGTATTTTCGCGGAAGTAGTCAAAGCGTTTGCTGTAGATTCGTAGAGTATATAATTGGTCCTTAAAATCCGATCCTAAGACGATATGAACTGAGGTCATGTTACTGCTCAGTTGCCACAAGGTCTGAGTATAGGTCACTATTTGCAACATTCCACCCGGTAAGCTCTTGGTGTCTCAATAATTGAGGACAGAATTCTTGAAGGGGCGTTAATGAACAGAAAAAAACTTTTGAAACAATATTTTTTGAAACATTTGATCATCATCCAAAACTAGTATCTAAAAGATCCGCATTAATTATCTATGCATGCAACAACTCTATCTCCTCTAGCAATTTACAATTTTTAGAATGCTTTCAATCTACCCCGCTTTTGCAAAGTTGAGGGGGGCATCAATTTTCATTCATCTGCAAATTTTTAACCTTAAAATTAAACCTTGTTCAAGAATTTGCAATGCGTGTAGAAAGGGTTAATTTTTCTATGACAAGACCTTTCAAGTTGCTATGACGTTGGCCACGGGGCCTGATCCTTGAAGTTTGAAATACTTTTTCAAAATTTGGTGATAAAATTTTTAAAAAGAGTAGAAAGGAGCTCACAGTGACTTATTATTGATCTGTGACAAGATCTTTTAAAATTTATCTTCATTTAAACCCTTGACTTTAATTACTTTGAAGGTTAGTCGACTTTTAACTGTGGTGATACTGCGTTCATATTTGATATGTAAAGAAGAAGGTACAGTTTCTCTACAAATTACGCCCTGAATTTTTCTAAAATATAAAAGTGATATAACAAATTAAAATTCATTCTTCCTGATTCATTGGAATTCCATGTAGTAAGAATATAAAAATCGTTTTTCTCATATGACCTCCTAAATGCTAATTGTGACGTCATTAACTTGTGCGTTTTCCCGTATTGCAGAAGACATCAATTTTCAGTGGAATTTTCTTTCAGAAAACATACTCTGCCACCGTCGCCCACAAAGATTGTGAGATATGTGATTTTTCATAGTATTTTCAGGGTTCGACACTAACGGTGGACCGGCGGCCCGAGTCCACCAAAAAATTGGAAGGTCCACCAAATGTTCTGGACTAGGTGGACCGTCGGTCCACTTAAAATTTTAAACACTGTATTTAAATACAGTGAAATTCCAAGGTTTTTTTCTTTAAATCGAAATCTGTTACATGTAAAATTGATAACTCCAATATTAATAATGATATTGAAGCGCAAGAACATTCGACACGGACCTTGAATAAGAAGCATGAAAAGTCCGTATCAATTTAGCCAGTCTCTTCTCTGTTAGAAAGGTGTGAAAATTAAACAGGGTAACAGGATATCGCTTCACGCCTGAACGCACACTGTTGAAGATAATTAGAATTGATTGACAGCTGCATTTCTGCATTGTTGTCTTTTTTATAGACGCATTTTACATTTGGTAAAGTATTATCTGCAGTTTAACATTTTTTCTTGATATACATTATGTCAATACTTATACTGAATAAATAATAAATTTAGAAAAAAAAAATGAAATAATACACATACATATACCTGTGTCAGTTTTGCATCGTAGTAAATAACAATGACCTAGCCATACATGTAGATACCTGAAAAATTCACTTGTTTAATATTTTAACAATTTAATTAATAATTGGAATTTTAAATTAAATCTACCTTTGCAAGTGAAATAAATGCAGGTTTTCACCATTGTAACTTAATTATAATTATTAAAAAACAAATTTGGTTTTTACAGGGACCTATATAATAGTACATGTTAGTGATGGAACGATTGTCGCCGACAATCGATTGTCGGTCGTTAGAAGCTCTTCGATGCTACTAATCGATGATAAAATAAATGTCGTCGACATCGCTAACAAAAAATAAAATTGTCATACTTTAATTTTATTACCAAATCCAAGTGCAAAGAGCATAAAAGTAGTGATGAACGTTGAAAACATGGAAGGATTCCGTGTCTTGTTGATACTTTTACCGCCATGATTAAATATGGGGTTAGACTAATACCAGCAAATGCTAATATTGCAAGGTTTTACTATACAAAGGAAAACATAATTAGTCTAGTCAATCTTTAAACGTAATTATTATCATACATACAAGTCTAACTTCTGGATAATTACTTTTTAGACTTGCAATTTTATTATTTTAACTAATTAAAACTAATTTTAAGAAAAATATACATGTATTTAATATATAATATCAGTAAAATACCCATTGAATGAACTTTATAAAAAAAAATAAAATAAATTCCCATTCTGTTTCAGTAGTCTTATATAGTCCTATATTGTTTAAAGTAAACAAAATATTATTTTCCATTTTTTATAAAAGAAATTTCAATTAACATTTTTGAATATTTTATGTAAGTAAATGTTTTTTTTTTTGTAAAAGTCTGACAGAAATGTGAATAAGTTTCAACTTTTCTATATTAATTTTGTTAAAGTTCAAAATTTCGATTATAATCGATTATTAATCGATTATGCCCAGCCGATTATTACCGATAATCGATTCTGATTTTTTTTCCGATTCCCCATCACTAGTACATGTATTAGTATATAGGTCCCTGGTTTGTAGATGAATACCTTTTTTATTTAGTTTTACGATATTTCTGAAAAAAATATCTGACTAGTCCCTAATTGATCTGATTCTGTTGACTGGTCAGATTAATGCTTTATTAGTCTGACTGGAATCGGTATGTATTAAGAGTTAGTTTTAATTAATGCCTTGCATAATGATTCATTCATTAATTCAAACATTTATAAAGGTCCACCAGATATTGAGAAGGTCCACCAATAATTTTTGACAAGTGGACCTGTGGTCCACCAAGGTAAAAAAGTTAGTGTCGAACCCTGATTTTACATAATATATCCAAAAATTAAAGCGGGCGACAGTGGCAGACATTATTTTCTAAAGGAAAATAAGCAGAGAAATAAGTCATTTTGGGTCTTTTCTGCATAAAACGTAGAAATGTACCAAATTAATGACGTCATATTTCTGGAGAGGCCCTCCTTTATGCCACATTCTTTAATGATTTATCATATTCATCTTCTCAACTATTGTTAAAGCCAATTTCATAACTTTTTAAGAACATTAAATTTTTAGGGCACAATAAAGCTCAAACTGTACCCTCTTCTTCGTGTAACAAGATATCTTTTAAACTCGGGGATTTAAAACTATCGACCTTAAAGTATGGCCTTCTTTTCAATTTTTAAACGAGAGAAAATTTAACTTTCATATATTTTACATTTCTTTTGACAGCTTCTTCAAAAAGATATACCGTATAAGTGGTAATTTTAGTGAGACGCAAATTAATTGATTTATACTTTAAACCTGGTATTTTATTTTTAGCGAGAAGTAATTTTAGCGATTTTAAAATGCTAACTAAAGAAGCTATTACAAATAATGCGCAATTAATTATTAGCGAAATTCAATTTTTTTGCGAAGTCAGCACCCTCGCTAGTAATGCCAAAATTAAATCCTCGCTAAAAATTCTACTTACACGGTATTACTGTACCTTGACTTTGAAATTTAACTACTTATCTAGAATGTTAACTTTGCCGTTTAGAAATAGGATGTTCATATTTTTTCCACAGGTCCGTTACTTTTGACCAAATTTTCGGATTGTATTTATTATTTTGTCCTCTTGATCTTGAAGTTTAGTACAGTTTAATCTTGGCAGAAATTTTAATTAAAAAATTTAATTTAAAATCAAAACATAATTAATTGTATGATGGACAGACAAGGCAGGACAAACGAGCTACTGACATTTCAGCATTGTGGCAACGCACTTTAAAAAAATTACGCACTTTGAAAAAAATTTTCAAAGTGCGTTAAAATTGGGACAAAATCAACGCACTTTGAAAAAATTTTTCAAAGTGCGTTAAGAGTTTACATCAATATATTTTATCATGGAGACACTTAACGCACTTTGAAAAAAATATGTAAAAAACAAAAAATTCTGCATTCAGATTTTAGTAATGGAATTTATCTCTCAAAAAACTTATGCATTGATTTACTCCCGTCAAGAAGAGAAGACAGCTAGAAGATCTATCAGTCCAAATTTTTATCATTCCAATACATACATGTAGGCGTCGGTAACAAAAAAGGGGGAGGGGAGTAACAAACCCCAAAAAGGATAAGCCGCATTTTCAGTGCTTATATGATGTACGAGGGTTCATCCAAAAGTTCGTGGAATTTCTTTCTAAAATTTTATCGTGATTTGATGAAAGCGAACAACTTGCATATTAATAATATAGAGTCTCATTGCAATAATATTGGAAAATTTCACCACTTTCCAATCACCAATAAGTTCACTCGAGCTTTCTGAAAATGGATTGTTGTGAAACCCGGGGGAGACTTCAACGTTACGTCAAGTTTGATATGTCACGTCACATTATAGAGGCATCTCACCCAAATGCCCAATTCGAATACGTAATTCTACAAAATGTTGCCCTTTTCTCCATTTTTTCTCAGAAGAAAAGCCTTGGTATCCTCTCGCACCAACCTATCTTCATTTTTCACTCATAATTTAAAATACTCCCAATGTTTCTATATAATGTTCCAATTTCAGTAGCAATGTCAAGAACAGTATGTCAGCCGACAAAGTCCATTCACACTTTTAACATGTTTAATTTGTCTAGGGGGATAAACACTGAAACCAGAGCCCCAAAAGGCGGCCACACCTTTAATCAACGTTCATGAAAGTTCTATTTTTCTTAAATATCTTATGCCACTGGAAAACTAGTAGCTAAATGCATTTTTCCGCAACCTATGTCAAAAATATACGCGTTTCAGATAGAGTGATCCCGTGATTTTCACAAAACTTAAGAATTTACCGAAATTTGACGTTGTCCAACAACTGAAAGATGAACAATAAATCTCCAACTAATAAACTAAATATATCCAATAAAATCAGTAAAACTCTCACACAAAGAGACCAAGCAATCGTAATAATGACATAATTTTCGTTTTATATGCCAGATAGGACGGTTTTATTCTTATTTCAGGCATAAGAATTAAAATGATAATAAAGGCGTTAATGACTCCCCCGCATTTCCAAACAACCGTTTCTTTGACAACTGCCATACAGTTACCATCAAAAATATTTTAAATGTTTTTTTTTTCATTTAAAATATTCAACAAGGGTCTATTTGTAATTTTCATCCAATTTCACTTAAAAATGAATAAAATATGAAGAAATTCTACGAACTTTTGGATCAACCCTCGTATATCTTTCAAAAAAAAGTGGGGGACTTACCCCCTCCTCTTGTCTTCGCCCGGTTTCGATGCCTATGCTATATACCCAAAACAGGTACATGTATGTATAATATGTATTTACATAATGGTATGACGTTGAAAACTTTCAAAACAGATGAAAACTAAAAAAAAAATGTAAGCACAGTAAAACGTATGAGAGAGAAAGAACTTTCATAGTTTTGAAAAATCAAATTGCCCAATTTTATTAAGATAAATTCAATGCTTTAAGTTGTTTACGTTTAGCCCCCCTCCCCCCCCCCCCTTTACATCTACCTATTACAGACTAGAATTTTTAAACAGAAACAAAATAATGATATTGAACAATTATCTCTCTATTTTTTCTAAAATACCCATTTCCCTTTTATAACTTTTATCAAAACCTAAGATATTTAAATATTTCAATATCTCATGTCCTGAAGTGACCTCATCATAAAAAAAGTTATCCAACCATGATCAATTATTTATCATACCGATTATTTGTAGGGATGTCAAAATTGTCAATAATTGAAATTCGAATATTCGATAGAAGTATTCGAATATATTCGAATATTCGATAAAATAATGACATCTTGCATTATTAAATATATATCTTCACTCTCCTTTCACAGGGGCGTAGTAACACAGGGGGGGCCATCTGGGGCCAGGCCCCCCCACTTTTTCTCCCGACATTACCTTTACTATAGAAAATTTTTACAGAAAGGAAGGTTGGCCCCCCCACATTTCAGCCAAAGGTAGTGTTATCAAAAAATTAACCCCCAAAAGTTTGAATTGAAAGATAGTTGGTCTTGAAAAAAGATTTGCCACTACCTTTTCCCCCCCCCCCCCCACGATAGGATTTTCGCCATCGGTAACTTTTAATTTTTTTTTTTTTTTTTTTTTTTGCTTGTCAACTTTTTCAGGTAAGTAAAAAAAATTTTTATATTGGCCCCCCCACTTCCAAAAACGATGCTACGTGCCTGTTTCAAGTAGTATAGGTTTTGTGGCATTATTTTGGAATAAAAACTCGTGTAGAGCTCGGTAAATGCACTGCAGTTACATATATATATTTTTTAAAAATTATTGAATATTATATAATTTATATCCAAAATGTAATGATTGCTTTTTGAAAATTCAAAGATTCTTTAATTAGTATGTTCCAGATTAATTGGTCGTCTTACTGAAGTCTACACCGATATCTCCTACAAACTTATACCAAGCAGAACAATTACATGTATCTAACGGTGAATTATTAAAAGCAATTACTTTTTGCTAATTATTATTTCCGGATAATGATTTTAAGGATATTTACATAAACAAAGGGTCCGTGTGTTTACTGTAAAACTGTGTCCTTACAACAATACAAGCTGATTGTAGGTACTGGACACTATTATACCACTAATAAAGTGAATAAATAAATAAATTACTCTGATACACTCTTCACACCTTCAATGTAATCCAAAAGGAGTGTGTTTTTCATTTTGCACAAACTTGATTCAATTTCTAATAAAACTTGACAGGTTTTTTCGCTCTTTTTAATGCTTGTATACTTAAAAACGAATATTCGAATCATGAATTTATATTCGAATATCAACTCATCGAATGAATATTCGAATATTCGTTGACATCCCTAATTATTTGTGAGAACATTGACTTTACATTTTTTTTCAAAGTGCGTTAATGTGGTCGATATTAACGCACTTTGAAAAAAAATTTATTTTTTTCAAAGTGCGTTAGTTTGGTCCCAAATTTAACGCACCTTGAAAATTTTTTTCAAAGTGCGTAATTTTTCAGAGTGCGTTGTAACACAGCATGCATCCCATCTGCTAACAGGACACCAAAAGCGAAGTCAGGCAATTCTTTGAAATTGATTTTTAAAAATGTTTCCAACATGAAGGTTGCAGATTTTGTTTAGCTTATGCCTTTAACAGCATTTGAACATTGTCAAGACGACAAACCTTTACTTAGAATTTATTTGGACCTAATTTAACGTCAGATTTGCGAAGGTAAGTGCTTTTCCATATACCTTTTGCCTAGGTAGACTGATATATGTTGTTCTTTCCAAATGTCTCAAGTATTGCAGCTTAAACAAGCTTGAAGTTGTGGTGCGATTTATTATATAATGGAACGCTCATTACGATCTAGACTGATCTCATTTTGAAGAATGAAAGTAATCCTGCCGAAATTTACTTCAATGAGATTTATTTGTAAATTTCGCTTAAATTATTTTTACTCTATGTATAAAAAAAATTCTAAAATGAGGTACGAAATTGATAAAACAAGTTGGTGAATCAAGAATATCTGCAGTCTCGTGTAAAGTCACCATTTCGTATGTTCTGTGGTCGATACAATGACCGTCAAAAACAATTCATCAATGAGTCAAAATGCTGACTGACGTTTTTCATATTAATTGTAAGTAGTTCATTATTTATATACTGAATTGACGACTTTTTTTTTCGTTATTTCCCGATCATGACAAGGAGCACACGGTGGGTATGACCGGTCGGCAGGGGATGCTCACTCATCCATAGCATTTGATCCCACCTCTGATGTTTTGGAGGTCCGTGTTTGCTCGACACCTATAATATAATTTTGTTTTGTTAACTTTTGATCTATCAATTTCTTGTTGTTAAGACAACTTGTATGTCTAGGGATATATACACTAGCGAGGATATCGTTTTTATATTATTTCCAGTGTATTCGTGTCATGATAGAGTTTTTGTTTTCTCAAACAACTCTATATCGGATTCCTCTTTTCCTTGATAATGGTCCCTAATAAGTACTTGTTTTAGATGACTTTTGATAGGAGTTGTTGTCTTCCTTTCCATAATATTTATCATGTTGACCTTTATATTCGGTTGTTCCATGTTCTGATTAGCGATATGCCCTTATCATATATATATATATATATATATATATGTAATACTGAAGCTGCTAACACAACTTACTATATATATATATCCAACAATGCTTGCAACTGGTTCAAGAGCTACTTTGCCATTATACTGAGGATGATACTGTATTGCATGTATAAGGTATTTTCTCCCACTCTAACCGTATTTCCATACCCATGTTTGATGATGGGTACTGTTATTATGGCAATGAATACTTAAAAAACTATTTGCAACAAACTCGCGTAATAATAACTGATTTTTTCAAAGAATAAAATAGCTCAAATACTTCCCACTTCAACATTTTTATAAAAAATTAGATGTCTTTGCAAAAATATCCAATAGAAACCAGAAATTCCTGGGAATGACTTAAATTCAATTCCTATGGTATTTACAGGCTTTCCTTTAGTTGCTTATGTCATTACTGGATCTATGGATACAACATCGATTTAGATAACATATCCAGGGTATTCTTCTTCCTCGCACCAGGCAATTAATTAAACATGTTTTGTTTTTGGTTTTTAAGCCTGCTCCCTACAATCCCACAAATAATTTGCTATTATGTTTCAGACAAGCTCTCAAATGATTAACCAAGAATATTTCTGTCATGTAAGTAAACCAAACAATATTTGTCTTTTATTGAAGACGTACCAGAACTATCTCATTAACCAAATGGTATGACCTTGTTATTAAAAAATGCTGCATGAGGTTTGCCTTTTATTTGGTCCAACTCAGCTTGCACGTACCAAGAACATAAATCCAAAGATATCCAGCTAAATAATTATTCTAATGATTTATCAAAGTACAGTACTGTAATGGTTATGCAACAGAATCACACATTTCTCCACATTTCTCTCTAGCATTTCAGTCTGCCAGTGTTAACCTCATCAAGCGAATTGGCAGGCTGTCGCCTTAATGGCTGCTTGAGGAACTTCATTTTCAGTATCGACTTATCTTTTGTTAAATGTTCGTCAAAGGTCTTTTTTTCTGGGGGGTACAAAATCGTTTACATGATTGAACAGAAAAATCTTAACGTGGACTGTTAGGTTATTTCTCAAGTATTTCACTGTCTTTTCATACAAACCATTTAGAATAAAGGTATTTTCTCATATCTCACAATGATAATTTTGAGAAGCATAAAAGAAGATATTTTCATACGCCACCATATTCCGCCAGAAATATAGTTCCTTCTATTTTCAAATAGTAGTTTACCATTTCTATTTTAAATTGTACAAATGTGTTGAGGAGAGAAAATATGTTCTTTTAAATCTCTTGCACCTAAATATATAAGACATGAAAGCAGTTATACTTTGAATATTTCATCTACTCAGAAACCAGAGAAGAATCCTACCTTAATCGTTAAACACTCTACGAAAAGCTTTCTATACAACTTAAAACAATATCCAGAACTTGTTCAACAGGGATGTTTGCAAAAGGGTTTGTGGGTCTGAGCCCCCTACAAAGTAGCTGGTTTTTTTTTGTTTGGTTAGGTAAGGAGATCTTTAACCTATCCTTGCCACACAAATGCACAAAACCACTGACAATGCTTAAAACTGAGAATTTATTTTGAAAAGATGTCACGATTTCAATATTTGATGTCTTTTAAAAGATGGGACACAACCAATCATAATTTATTGTGAAGAAGTAAAACATTCACCAGACGTTAAAATAGTTTTACGTCTAGGTAAATCGATACGTTGATATTTTCTTTTTTCCAATATACTATTTAAAAACAGAAGATACAAAACTGTAATCTTCCTGTCTTTGTTTTGTTCTGTGACGTTTGACAGCCTCATTGTTTCTCGACGCCGACTTTGTCTGCTTCAGTGTATTTTACTTGATAATATACATTGTATTAGTCCTTATATAAAATACCAATTAAGAACCAATCCCTCTTTACCTGTAAAGCCCGCTCTTTTTATCAAGAAGACGGAACTATAATTATTTGCGACAATAATATGGTATATCATTTATATATATAATAATATACAATTATTGCTTTTTGAGGTCAATACGATGATTTAGCCATCTGAGGAGTACAGTATTCACCGAGCCCGAAGGGCGGGGTGAATATTGTACCTCGAAGGTGGCTAAATCATCGTATAGACTGAAAAAAAACAGCAATAATTGTTTTTATTATATGATTCAATGATGAAATGATACAACTCATTACTTGTTTGCATTTGTTGAAGTCCTAACGAGCTATAAATAGATAATCAGAGTTACAATGGAAATAAATCTCACCAGTCATATTAATTTGAAATGTTTTAAAGCTATTTTATTTACCATGAAAGAAAAAAATAATAAATATCAGGCTCTTTTACATGAAAGATTTTGAAAGGATGAAGGATTATCAGGGAGAAACTTTTAAAAAAAGTTTGTTTAGAAAAAGTATCTGAGGGAGGGGGAGACCCCCGGCACCCCCACTTACAACCCCCATCCCCAAATTATATATTCGTCTAATATTATGCTTACATAAATAAAAATCTGTATCAGGTGAAATTGCGTTCCAAAACTATTTGTAGCAATTAGGAATTTCCTGATCTATTTTTAGATCAATGTAGAGAAAATAAAAATCTTATATTCACCTGGAACGTCACGTGAAGGTAAATATAATGTAGTATTTTTTCTACATAGTTGGATCTCAGCCAATCAGAATGATAGGAATTATTCAATCATATGAGAAAATAATAATATCATATATATAATATATATTATATATATAATTATATATACATGTATAATAAGTTAATTTTTAAATGGAAATATTAGTTATCCAGGTTCAATCAAGGGTGTACAGGGATTTACCCCGGGTTGTTATTCCATACACTCTTTAGCTTATCTTATGTTTGATCTTACTTTTAACTTGTGCCGATCATTTCCTTGCTTCCAATTCATTCATAGATAAACCCATCCCGTGTAAACTTTTTCCATAGACAAATGATACAATGCAGAATATGTCTAAAATTCATTAGTTTGAACTTCATGGCGTCATTCTACGGACTTTTTGGTTACCATTCGGATGTTATTTTTTTTCCAGCAAGATGGACACAAAAGATACTGCTAAACTCATACCCGATGAGCCAGATATGAGCAATGATCTAAGTATCCCGGATGGACAAGAACGGACAACGGATTGACTCTTAGGGTTGAGCAAGTAAATCATAAGCGCAGTGGGCAGTTAATGACACCCTATTGTAACACACTGCTTCTGTTGTTGCAGCTTTCAAGCACACCAAGAAACTGACAGATTCCTAAGAGTTATTTTAATGTGTGCATCTTTCCAGATCTCAACTCATTTTAATTGGATTATTTCAATGAATTACTTATTGAATTATTAAATTTTGTAGTAAAGAACGTAATGTAAAAAAGGAAGGGGATACGATTAGAATAATGTGAGAAGTTTTATTATTAGAAAGCTTCTTTTAACTAATTGTATACTTATGTCGAAATTCAAATCATTGGGGTTTTTTGTGCTGATAGAAAAGTTTTTCTTGTGATAAATGTCAGCTTTCAAAACTGTTTATTGACATTATAGTTGTTGAAAGCTTCAATAATTATTTAGTCATGACACACATGTCTTTAGAAGATGGCTCAATTGTACAGTGTATTGCGTTTTTTTTCAATACAATTGGTTTTTTACACCCACATTATTATTATTTTTTCCTATATAATTATACCAAAAATAATTATCTCATCCCAAACTGAAAATCTTGCTTTTACAACATTATTATTATTTTCCTGCAATAATTATAATGTTGTCTGTTAAATTGTACACATTATTTTATTTTCCCCAATTATCATTATTTACACTTTACAATAATAATCTTGCCAGTCAATGTGGACACGATATTAAAAAAAAAAAAAAAAAAAATAATTTTTTTTTTTTTATTATTTTTATTTTGTACACATTTTTTTTTTATTTTACTTCAAGATCATAATTATTCTTATTTCATCATTTTATAACAATGCATCCCTGTAATAACAATGTAGTGATTGAAAATTAAAAAAAAATAAAATAAAAAAAAAAAAAACTTAAAACAATTATAATAAAAAAATCTTCGTTATATAATATTTTGTAACACATTTATTTTTTTTTTATTTTCAACATCATAATTATTCTTTTATGATGTAATAATAATGTAGGAAAATTTAAAAAAAAAAAAAAATTATTTCCGACTTTGTTTATAATTAACAATTTTCAACAGGAAAGATAACTTCTTTTTTAGTGACAGTAACGAAAACTCTGTCCCCTTCTCCACAATAATTATAAGATTGTGACTGCCTACATTATTTGAAGCGTGAAGATTTTATTATTTCTAGCGTGACGGATACAAACGTTTAAGTGAGAGAGATTTTCCTACATTATTTGAAGCGTGAAGATTTTGTTATTTGAAGCGTGAAGATTTTATTATTTGAAGCGTGAAGTTTTTATTATTTGAAGCGTGAAGTTTTTATTATTTCAAGTGTGACGGAAATCAAGCGTCGATGCGAGAGAGATCGTCTCCTGAAAAGGCCATGTGCGCTGTTCAGCCTGTTGCAAATATGAATGTAATTGTAAACAAAATGAAAGACAGAAAATCCAGCTATAGGCTTTTTAAAAGCGGTGAGTACGGACTAATCATAAATGTATATGTAAGTGACTTACATCATTCAGATAACGTCTCTTAAATCGGATGTGAGTTTATTGTAAATTGAGCTAGAGTTAAAACATTTCGAATTGCCTCAGACAGCTATCAGAAACCGACCATGTAGTGTGCACATAGACGCATGCATTATAAAACCAACCTGTCTGATTTAAAAAAGGACAATCATTTCATTTGATTGTACTGACGGATTAAGTAAATAAACATTCCCCCTTGTATATAGTATAGTTAAGTCTGATTTTGGTGGAAAAAATAAATAATCATTCTTTGATCAAGTGGAAATACATATATTCTGTCCTGTGAATGGAAGAATTTAATCTGAAAAGTTCCCAGACCCCGCCACTACCTTTTTATGAAAAGGTTGTGACTTTAACATGGTGAAAAATGCCTTTCCTTGCCAAACATTTCTCATCTACTCCTCAGACCTCTGTACATGCCATAATCTTGCCATAATCTTGCACATACATCTACGCATTTATATTTTTAGATTTTGTATGTCTATCTGCCACTGATTGAAAGAAAATTCAAGATAGAAAATGAATCAGCTGAACAATTAATTCTGTCTGAAAGTGGTGCAAGAGATACCTGATGTTTCATTTCAAAATGAAGAATTTGATGGTAAGGTTACTAAGGCCTTAATAAAAATCATTTTAACAATGAAATGCTTTCTTTGAATGTTAGAATGGTAATTAACATTGCAGTTGTTGCAGCAGAAAAAAATGCATAACCCATGTAAGCGGGATATGCATTTTTTTCTGCAACATCTGCAACATAAAGTCCCATTCTAACAAAACAAAGAAAGGCGATTTATTGTTTATATTGATTGATCCTTTAAATCTGGGAGGTGTTCTACAGTGTAGCTGCTATGCTGCCACTATGTAAAGCAATGCTTTTGATAGCTGCAGATCTGTAGCATTATGGTTTTTTTTATATTTGTCTTTACCATTACAGAGACCATGAAGAGTGCACTTGTGCGTTATAATGCGTCCGTTTTTGTCTGATTGTCTAGCCTAGTCTGTACATCTGTGAACAATTTTTATAAAATAGCTACTCCTTTCACTATTTTTGGTCTGATTTCAATATAACTTGGCACACAAGTAGACTACACTAAGATACATAATTCTGTGTATCGGTTTTTGATTTCGATGAACGGTGTTGCCGTGGTTACTAAAAATAGAAATTTATGTGAAATTCTTTCAAAATACTACTCCTCCTGCAGTTTTAGTCTGATTTCAATATAACTTGGCACACAAGTAGACTACACTAAGATACACAATTCTGTATCTCTCTCTTTTGATTTCTGACACCTAACGGTGTTGCCGTGGTTACTAAAAATAGAAATTTATAAATTCTTTCAATTAATGCTACTCCTATCTACAGTTTTAGTCTGATTTCAATGTAAATTGGCACACAAGAAGACTGAATAAGATACATAATTCTGTGTATCGGTTTTTGATTTCGATGAACGGTGTTGCCGTGGTTACTAAAAATAGACATTTCTGTGAAATTCTTTCAAAATGCTATTCCAAATACAATTTTAGTCTGATCATAATGTAAATGTGGCATGCAAGTAGACTGCACTAAGAACATAAAGAGACTTAATTAAGGATCATTATTCTATTTATTGCTGTTGAAAAGTTTTAATTTCCATATGCTTTTTTTCTCTTCCTTTGCTATAAGTACAAACCAGTAAAGCTTCACTGACAGAGACTTCAGTCATCTTAGTTTATATTTGTCTTTGACCATAAACAGATCCTGTAGTGCAGAAAATGTGCACTACCTGGTCTGTAGCGTTATATAGGTCAAAGACAAATATTGATAACGCTACAGATCTGCAGCTATGCTTTTGATTGTAGAGCTAGCCTAGCTGCTACTTAGGGTGACTTAAGGGGATGAAGGATGTATGGTCACGTGACTCAGTTGATTTACGTCATAATCTCTGATAAAATATGTACAAAACGTGATTGAAACCACAGTACTTGTATAAATTTTTTGACTGTTTGTTTGCGTTCACCATCTAGTATAAAAATATCTGAAAACATAAAATTTCTTGCAAATATTATAAAATTACGGAATGATTAATCTACTATGCCGTTTCCCTACTATGCGCGTCCAGTGCTAAGTGACGTCATAGTGGATCTCTTAGTTCAATAAGATCATACACGGTAAATACGGGTAGTATAAAATCATTAAAATGGGCCATAATGTGTACATGGTAGGGTATTTTGTAACTTTCAGAACGCAAAAAATATTACATGGTTAAAAAGTTCTGTTAGCTTATTTCAGAATGTGTGACATCATAGTTGGGTTTTCCCGTACTTGAGAAATGTAAACATTTCACGTTTTTCTCATATCATGACTCGTTTAACTTTGCCCCGTGCAATATTGAGCTAAGCTTCAGATACAATCGCATATTTTTACAGTTAATCAATACAATGACGACCTTGAACTTCGACGTAAATTTTCAAATATTGAATGATAGGATTTTTGCAAATTAATTTTTTTATGGTTTAAGTTGTCTGCAAATCTGTTGTAAAAATTTTAAATTTCCGGCTACAGATGTGGTGTTACAAAAGGATCTTGCTTTTTCGAATTTTTAACCCTATTAATACTCTAAAATATTTTAAAAGACACATTTCCGCTGGTATATTTTTTATCTATATGGTGAAAAATTTCAATTATCGACCGAGTAATGGACCCAGAAACATGGAGAATAAAAACTCTGCTCAGACACTGTGTTAATAATATCCAAGGTATTTGTATAAATCATCCAAGCTATATATCAAACCTCATATCTCTCTCTCCTTATATATGTAGGACATACTAAATAAGATATATACAAAATATGATAAAAATTAAATGACAGGTATTTTTTCAGCCAAAGGTCCTTCATCCCCTTAAATTAGTACCTTCACTAAGCTATCGAAGCTGTTGGGAAACACTGGATGAGAATTACTTGGGTACACTTTTTTCGCCTACTTCCTATAGTTTATAAAAAAATAAATACTACTAATATATAATTTCTATTTACACTATATCATATAAATATTCTTAATTTTATATAAATGAACAATAAATAAAAGCATTAAAAAGGTGGAATTTAAGAGGGTTAATATACTCGTAGCGCTCCATTCCTTAAAAGTAATATGGGCCTCGCCTCCATAATAGAGCGCTACGAGTATATTAACCCTTACATATAATTATATAAAATACATGATTACTGTCTTAAAATATAAGCGATATTTGGGCGAGGGTAAGAAAACATGATAGGAGCGAGGCTTGCCTAGCCCTCTTACGTTTTCGACCTGAGCCCAAATAATGCTCATATTTCAAGACAGTTATCATGTATTTTGTTTATCCTGCAACATATTTTAAACATTTAAACCTCCAAAACAAGCTATTTTTGACAGATTTAGGCACATCTCTGCAGTTGAAAACTATGACGCCATGGCGTAAACATTGCAATATACATGACATCACAATGCTTTTAGAATGTTGGAATACATGCACAAGGCTTTATTAGGGCAGTGACCGGATAAAGCTTGGGTTTATCTCTAGGTTACCTTTATTAGGTCAATGCAAGGGGTAGTTGAAGGATAAAATCCTTTATGGGGTCCATTATTCTTTACTTTGCTGTGGCATAGTTTCAAGTTCAAGTGCTACTTTTTATACGCCCGTCTTAAGACGGGACGTATTATGTTATAGGCTTCGTGTCCGTCTGTCTGTCTGTCTGTCCGTCCGTCTGTTAGCTTTTCTCGTGTCCGGCTCATAACTTTAATACTATAAGGCCTAGAGTTATCAAACTTTGTCAGCTGATGCATCTTGGGTAGAAGGTGTATCGCGCACAAAAAGTAGGTCGCTCTGACCTATATTTAAAAAGTTATAGCCAAATATGGAAAAATCCTGTCCAGTCCATAACTAGAAAACTATTAGACTTAGAATCATCAAACTTGGCCAGTTTATGCATTTTAGGTAGAAGGTGTGTCGCGACCTATTTCAAGGTCACTGTGACCTTTAATTTAAGTGGAATTTAAAAAAAAAATGTCTTTTTTTTCTATTCATTTACACATTCAAAAAAATGTAAAACTATTTCACTAACCTTATTAGAACTAGAGGTACTGTGAGCAATGGGCTCACTAAATGATACCCCCCGCTTCCCTTTTGTGTATAAATGGCAGTGTCCATGTTTTGCTATGGGAAACCCAAAATATGTGTCGGATCAAAAAGTAAAATAGAAGGTGCACAATGGCAATATGTAATAAAGATTCTGTGAAAGTTTCATTTAATTTCACTCAGTGGTTTAAGAGGAGTTGAGGATAAGAGATGGGTACCCCAAAGCGTAACAGACGGACGGACAGACAGACGGACGTACAGACGGACAAACGGAATTAACGATTACTATATACCCTCCCGCTTTTCAAGCGGGGGGTATAATGAGTTTAGTGTGAGGAGTAGCTGTAAGAGCATCGGTGCTATCTATATCCCTTGAGTATTGGGCCAAATGGGTAAGCCTTTTGGATTAAAAATAGCTCTTGTTGGCTAGCCGAAGTTTTAAAATAAATTTGATGAGAAGTAATTAAAACTAGAGGTACTGTGAGCGATGAGCTCACTAAATGATACCCCCCGCCTCCCATATGGTTATAAGTGGTGAAAAAGTCCATGTTTTCCTGTGACCGGGAAACCTAAAATATGAGTCGGATCAAAAAGTAAAATAGGAGGTGCACAATGGCAATATGTAATAAAGATTTTGTGAAAGTTGCATCAAATTTCATTCAGTGGTATGAGAGGAGTTGCGGATAAGAGATGGGTACCCCAAAGCGTAACAGACGGACGGAAGGACGGACAGACAGACGGACAGATGTACAGACGGACGGAATTAACGATTACTATATACCCTCCCGCTTTTCAAGCGGGGGGTATAATAACTAATTTGATATTGCATATTAAACTATTTTGATATTACATAATATTATGATCTTAAAAATTGATTTTATGGGGGTAGGGGTGGAATCTGCATGTCCATGTCAATTGCATCTTAATTAACTGTCTGA
Organism: Saccostrea cuccullata; assembly: GCF_032062105.1. Classification (NCBI taxonomy): domain Eukaryota; kingdom Metazoa; phylum Mollusca; class Bivalvia; order Ostreida; family Ostreidae; genus Saccostrea; species Saccostrea cuccullata. The sequence continues at coordinate 405,508 of NW_026918900.1, read as the reverse complement.
CATTAAATCTAAAAAAAAATCATTGATGTTTTATATGTTTTAAAAATGTTTTATGGTAGATAGTGCAGATCCAATAATGTTTTGGGAGTAATGAGTAGACAAGCATCCAGTTAAAGATTAATTAATGTGTTCAATGTAGGAAGGCTAGCTGCATTTCTCTTTCATTTCTTCAGAGCATGGTCTTTATCTGGATCCTTCGGAAATTAGACAGAAGAACTTTGATGGCCAGCCTTTCATTTTCCAAAATTAATTAGGTATAGGTTAAGTTGTGAAGACTAATTTGATATTGTTTAATATGATAGGCATTTGGCAAGGTATAGAAATCTATGAATGATGCAATATTTGTTATAATTAATGCCTACACTACATGAGATGGATAAACAAATTTTTTAAGGTGTGTAAAAATCATTGAAATCTTAAAATCAAGGTTGACATGATTTTCCTGCACTTTTAACTGTTTAAGATACATTGTAATTGTAATTTTTTGACGGGCGTATCATGCTGTGGCGTGGCACTTTATCTCTTCCTTTGTTACAAATACAAATCAGAGCTACAGTCTCATCAAGTCTCATGGGGTTTAGCCATTAGTAGCTTTATTCAAGTCATCATTGACAATGTCCATGTTTTGCATTTAAATACTAAAATACCTCTAATTAAAGTAGGAGGTAAACATTGGCAATATGTAAAAAATTTCTTTTGAAAATTTCATTTTTTCTCTCAGGTATAAGATAGTTGCGGATAAGAGAACACACTGAGCGTAACAGACCGGATTTCATAATTCGCTTCGGACGGGGTATTGTATATAGTTGAATTAACTGTCTGACATTAAATCTCAATGTTATGTTTTCATATGTTTTATATGTTTTAAAAATGTTTTATGGTAGATAGTGCAGATCCAATAATGTTTTGGGAGTAATGAGTAGACAAGCATCCAGTTAAAGATTAATTAATGTGTTCAATGTAGGAAGGCTAGCTGCATTTCTCTTTCATTTCTTCAGAGCATGGTCTTTATCTGTATCCTTCGGGAATTAGACATAAGAACTTTGATGGCCAGCCTTTCATTTTCCAAAATTAATTATATAGATTAAGTTGTGAAGACTAATTTGATATTGTTTAATATGATAGGCATTTGGCAAGGTATAGAAATCTATGAATGATGCAATATTTGTTATAATTAATGCCTACACTACATGAGATGGATAAACAAATTTTTTAAGGTGTGTAAAAATCATTGAAATCTAAAAATCAAGGTTGACATGATTTTCCTGCACTTTTAACTGTTTAAGATACATTGTAATTGTAATTTTTTGACGGGCGTATCATGCTGTGGCGTGGCACTTTATCTCTTCCTTTGTTACAAATACAAATCAGAGCTACAGTCTCATCAGAGACTTCTGGTTTAGCCATTAGTATCAGTAATCGGAGGCTTCCTTTTCATGGTAGTTATCATTACAAACTGCAGGAAAATAATCCCCAATCAAACCCAGGTTCTGTTTGATTACCCAGGTATGCATTATTTATTACAAAAATGTATTATGAGAATTCTGTGTTTTTGAACTTTTTTTTTTCAGGGTTTGGGAACCATCAATTTGATGTCGAGAGTTTCAACTTATCCGTGGTAGAATTTTAGCTTATATCATAAATTCAGACCTATGGACCAAAAAAATACAAGGTGAAGATAAGTAAGGAAAACACAGCCTTGATAAATTTCAGAGAATTCTTGATGAAAGAGTATGCAGACCTGGACCAAAAATTTGCAATATGAATAATTTTGAAGAAAGAACAATCTTGGCAAATTTCAGAGAATTCTAAACGGAAGAGTGCAAGTGTTGTTACTTGAACAATATGTACATGAAAGTGTCCTTTGACAACATCTGACATTGGATTTGTAGTGATGCATTTAATGAACTGGGATCTGAATGAGTTAACAAACTTGAATTTTGGCATTTACATTGATTGCATATATAAAAATATTCAATGTATAACGACCATATTTTGTACCAAAGTAATGAATGGTCCAATATTGTATCATGGTAGCAATTTGACATGATTTGAAGATATTATTAAATAAAAATGCTTCATTGCAGGAATTATTGTCCAATTAATTGCATCTTGAATTCAACATTGAAGTATATGGGCAGCACATGTTTTTGTTTAAGATATTGTAAATTATAATCTGAATCCAAAACAAATCTCTTGGTGAAAATATGCATAAACTCTCTCTTTATTATACTATGAAATGAAATGAAACATATACCACATATATTTTGACAAATTAAAAACATTTTTTTAAATCAAAGTTAGAAAATTCTTCAAAATCTCTAAAGGAGAAAAAAGACCAGCTTCTAATATCATATGTTTTAGGTTTTGTCAATTGGTTCATTTCACATTTAATGTTAACTAGCAATGTATTTTTAACTTGTTTAAAATCATTCAAAATTGTTCAAAAATCCCTTGTTTAACATGTACATAAAATACCTTAAATTTGCATTTCCAATAGCAAAGCAATTGACGCAATTTTTATTTGAATTTTTCTCTACCATTTTCCTAAAAGAAGTAATTCATTTTAAGTATTTGAAGCTATCAGGTTACTCATATATTAAATGACGATTTATTGAGCTACCCATTTGGTGACAATAAATACATCATATATTGTAATATTTACTCATTTTCTTAAAAAACAAGACAAAAACAATTCCACCCAACAGGGAAAGAATGTACTAAATTTATAAGGAAATGGATGATAAACTGGATGGGTTTTTTGAGCGTTTTCTTGGATTTGAATGACAAAAAGTAATAGAAGATATGGAGATAACGAACAGTATTCCATTTCAAAGTCCATAAAACAATACAAAATACAGTATAAGTGGAAATTTTAGGGAGATGCAAATTTGCTGTTAGCGAAAAGTAATTTTAGCCATTTTAAAAATGCCACCGAAGAAGCTATTACAAATGAAACCAAAATTAATTTTTAGCGATATCAGTGCCTTCGCTAATAATGCCAAAATAAAATTCTTGCTAAAATTTCCACGTATACGGTAGGAGCAGAGCAAACATGGACCTCCAAAACATCAGAGGTGGGATCAGTTGCCATGGAGGAGTGAACATCCCCTGCCAAACGGTCACACAAGCTGTGTGCTCCTAGTCATGATCGGGAAATGGCAGAAAAATCCGTCATCAATTCAGTGTATAAATATTGGACTAACAATTAGTATGAAAAACATCAGTCAGCATTTGACTCAATGATAAATCGTATTAGCTTACAATTCAAAAGTTATGACAAGAGGCCCATGGGCCACATCGCTCACCTGAGTTACTTTGGTGATGCAGTTCTTTCCAGATTTCCCCTTTTCTTGTATCTATTGTGCCCCCCCACCACCACCACCACTGTTTACCCCCATCTTGATTTTAATAATTTAGAATCTACACTTCACAAGGATGCTTCCACATAAGTTTCAGCTTTCCCGACCCACTGGTTCTTGGGAAGATTTTTCCTATATATTTCAGTCTATGTAAAACTTGGATTTCCTATTTTGGCCCCAGCCTACCCCCAGGGGTCATGATTTGAACAATTTAGAATCTACACTACCCCAGGATGCTTCCACATAAGTTTCATCCTTCCTGGCCCAGTGGTTCTTGAGATTTTTTTATGACCCCGACCAAATTTGTCTTTTCTTGATTATCTCCCCTTGGAAGGGGACTTGGCCCTTTATTTTTACAATTTAATTTCCCCAGCACATAAGGATGCTTTGTACCAACTTTGGTGAAAATTGGCCTAGTGGTTCTTGAGAAGAAGTTGAAAATGTGTAAAGTTTACAGACGGACGGACGGACTACTTACAAAATGTGATCAGAAAAGCCTTCGGTGAGCTAAAAAAGGATAAGGTTTTTGCAAACAGACAGACAGACAGAGCAAAAACCACAAGCCCCCAAATCTCTAATTATGGGGGTTAAAAACACCTATGCAAATTACATCTAAATACCGTTACATATTTCCTAAAAATAAAGCAAAAACAAGACTGGAGTAATTAGTTTATTACATCATTTCAGACATTAATTTTGTTTCTTAAATCAATCAACACCAAGTATGACATCTCTAAATTTCAGTAACATCAGTATCCAGTTTGTGTAGAGTTTTCATCTGCTATTAAATCTGTACATATTATGTTTTGATATTAGGTTATTTTGAAATGTTTCAAGATTGATATCATGGACACTGCTTTCTCAGATTAGATACACTATCATGTCAGAAGGCTCAAAGACTCAGTGATAAAGAATTACAAGTATTGTACAAAATTTAGTGATAGCAATAGCTTTGACAGTTTATCAATCCATCTAAATCTATAAAATAGATCTTTCTCCTTCTTCAGGTCCTTTTCTTTCAAACAAAACATTTTCAAAGCTGGATATGACATCATTTACTGGAGGTACTGAAATGTAACAATATCATTACATGTATATCACCTGATTGTTGATCAATGAAAATAACACATAACAAGAGGCCCATGGACCACAATGCTCACCTTAACATGAGCTCCTATAACATGCATTTCTGTCCCTTCATCATAATTTGCATTTATCTCAGTTTCAAAGAAAGTATTCAAAATATTTTTAAAGAAACTTCATATGCTGACACATAATAATGAGAGAACCTCTCAACTGCATCCACTTTTTTGGACATTGACCTTTCTTTTGACATTGACCTTAATTTCTTGAATTTGTGTTTAGCCCAGTTTCAAGAGCTATTAATAATACTTTTGTCAAACCTTATATGCTGATACATATTGATGGGACCTATTTAATTTCATCAACATTTTTTGACCTGATTTTTCCTATAATTTAATTTGTTAAATTCAGTTTTAAAAGAATGAGATGAATAAAATAGGAAGATTTTCAAATGACTCAATAAAACCTTTTTTTTCTTTCCTGAATTATCTCCCCTTAGCCTTAATCCTACCCCTTCAATCTTGCCTTTTGATTTTGTTGAATTATGGGGGGAGAGATTAAAATGTAACAAGAAGCCCATGGGCCACATCGCTCACCTGAGCACTAAGGGTAGGAAAAAGTAGAAAATGGCTTTTTATTGTAAAGTTTAAATAAAAAAAAGTAGTTCCATGACCAATCATGGATTTGCTATATTTAGAAAATGATTTTTAAAGAATATATATATATCTTTAAAAACTTTGGTCGGCCATTTTGGCCCCGCCCTACCCCTGAGGGTCATGATTTGAAAAAAATTGAATCTACACTACTTGAGCATGATTCCATATAATATGATGAATTATGGCTTTGTCATTCTTGAGAAGAAGATTTTTAAAGAATTTTCCTATATATTTCTATGTAAAACTTTGGTCGGCCATTTTGGCCACGCCCTACCCCTAGGGGTCATGATTTGAACAAACTTGAATCTACACTACCTGAGGATGTTTCCCCATAAGTTTCATCTTTCCTGGCACAGTGGTGCATGAGAAGAAGATTTTTTAAATATGCTATATATTTCAAATTTTCATTAATTTCCAATTATCTCCCCTTGAATGAGGGCGTGGCCCTTATATTTCCAAAAACATCTCCCCATTTGAACAAAAAACCTGAGTCCCCTTCACCCAAGGATACTTTGTGGCAAGTTTGGTTAAAATTGGCCCAACGGTTCTTGAGAAGAAGTCGAAAATGTGAAAAGTTTACAGACAGACGGACGGACGACGGACACCTTACTATCACATAAGCTCTTCTGGTCTCTGACCAGTAGATCTAAAAAATTCATGTAAAATATCTGCAATTGCCCTCAAGCTTTTTTTTACACCCTCCCTGGGTAAATCTGCCATTATCTGTAATAAATAAATCAATTCTTTAAATTCTGTAGAACAGAATGTCCATTTTACCTTGTCATCCATATTTCTTTGAGTGAATAATCCTTTCCTTTCTTTGCCACACTTTTTCTTTCTTTAGAACATTTATACTAAGTCTTCTAAAAACCAAAACTCTTTGTAGCTCCTAAAAAAATAAATGTGCACATAATTCTTTCAATAATTATAGAATAATTTTGATTTCTCATGATGACTGATGATTAATGAATTGTTTAAAAAGGCATTGAAGAGTGTTTTACATAAAACAAAGACAAGGAATCAGTATCAGATTTTGAATTTTGCTTCTGGGAACTACTCGGCATGATATATCATAACATATGGTATACACAGAACATGAACACAGAGGGCGTGCATGTTTAAACTAGTTCAGTGAAAGTGTGCTATACATAAGGCAATCATTAAAACAAAACTGTAAAGGAAAAATAACCAAGCTTGCCTGTTAGCTCTAAAATCAAAGGCTGATGGCCTTGTAGATGAGGGCCGGTGGCCTTTGTTGACCTATGGTTTGAGTGATGCTGGTGGCTTTAAAAACTTAAGAGTAGGCCTATGGCCTGAGATATACAGAGGCCAATGGCCAAGGTGACCGATGGTCACAAGTACAAATTATTTTAGGGCAGATTAATACACGTCAAAGACTTACTTATAAGATTGACCATGTGGTAATTCCCATTATGTGTTGGCCGATGGCCTGAGATCATGTAAAGAGGCCGATGACTAAGATGACCGATGCTCATAAATGAATTTGAAAATATTAACACATCAAGGCATTATAGGATTAACAATGTTTTAATACCCCCTCTCATGAGTAGTTTCCCTTGATCAGATACCGAAGGTGGTGGGGAACTGGTAGTTCAGTTCCAAAACAACAGAGAATCAATGTAACATAAGAATCAAGCTATTGTCTATAAGTGAAATGATTTGATTTGCACATGTCATGAAATCACTGATAATAATAATCTGACAAATGGTGCAAAACTCTGTACTTTATATAAACAGTATTTAATTTATACATTAAAAATAATATTTAGAAAATCTTTTCATCACAATACTTGTGAATGGATTTAATCCGTACAAAGTCAAAATTGAAAAATTTATATCCAGATTCCATACTCAGGCTAAGTGGTTTGCTTTATATTTTCACTCGTGCTTCGCACTCGTGAAAATTTAAAAAAAATCCTGTCCCACTCGTGAAATAAATTCCATAATCAACTCCAAAACATTGAATATCCTCTATTTACTCTATTAAAATCATAATCAAATACACTGTAGGTCTCTCACTGTGTAGAGAGTCTTCAATACCCGGTACATTAAAAGCCTCCCCCCATAGCCACACATGCAGAAACACAAGCAATAACACTTCTACCTGTAAATTTCATTCCAACATTGCCAGGACAGTTCTTACTTAGGACAACATCCATACATCTCATGATCTGCAATATAAGACAGTACATGTATTTTGATGATCTGGTCCTACAGTAAATAAAAACTGAGTAGAAAAATCAATACGATTACGTTATAGTTTTACTTCAACTTGAAACCCAATCAAAGCATTCAGTTTCAATAGATGTGAAAGACTTACTGCAGAGAAAATTCAAGTTAAAACTGTAAAATACAAGTACATGTATATACTATACCCTTCATGCCTACAGGTACACAAGGCCTCATTACCACAGCCTTCACCTGCCTCTGTCTTTGGCTAATGCCCCTGCTGATGCCCAGCTAATCCAACCCAGCTGGAATCTTTCTTGTTCCATTGTTCTTCTCCAAGTTCGTTTCAGCCAGCTTTCTTCTGAGTGCCATGTCATTGCCGGAGTACAAATCATGTTGTTCTCCATCCTAGGACTATAAATAAATAGCCAATCCAATACCACTTCCTGAGAAATGTTTTTTCAATCTCCTTGAACTACTTGTTTTTATTTTACTGCTTTTTGAGAAATATACTTAAATTATGCCAATTTAACTATATATAGAATATTAATAAAGAAATAGATCTAGATTATGCTATATTATTTATATGTACAACATAAATCACCAAACAATTCCATTCTTATATGGAAAAGAAGTACAGAGACAATTCGAACTACCTGTTTCTTCGGTAGGCTAGCTCTTAAATTTGATCTGCAGTTTGACAGATCATGACTGACATGAGATGATAAGATTTGAAAGCGTAACCTTTATTAAATGAATGCATGACACTTACTTGTACATAAATGATACGTAATAGGCTACTTACAGCGCTTTGTCTGTCGTCGGCTTCTTGTTTATATATATAATCGCACAGCACATGGCTTTTTCAGGTGACGATCTCTCTCGCATCGACGCTTGATTTCCGTCACACTTGAAATAATAAAAACTTCACGCTTCAAATAATAAAAACTTCAGTCTTCACGCTTCAAATAATAAAATCTTCACGCTTCAAATAATGTAGGAAAATCTCTCTCACTTAAACGTTTGTGTCCGTCACGCTAGAAATAATAAAATCTTCACGCTTCAAATAATGTAGGCAGTCACAATCTTATAATTATTGTGGAGAAGGGGACAGAGTTTTCGTTACTGTCACTAAAAAAGAAGTTATCTTTCCTGTTGAAAATAAAAACAAAGTCCCGTTTACATCATTATTATTGTTGCAAAGATTATATAACGAAGATTTCGGAAATAATTGTTTTAAGTTTTTTTTTTTTTTTTATTTTTTTTTTTAAAAAAAAAAAATTTTTTTTTTAAAAAAAAAATAAAAAAAAAAAAAAAAAAAAATGTGTACAAAATAAAAATAATAAAAAAAAATAAATTTAAAATTTTTTTTTTTTTTTTAATTGGGGGAATATCGTGTCCAATGTGTAAATAATGATAATTGGGGAAAATAAAATAATGTGTACATTTACAGAAAATAATAATAATGTGTCCACATTATTTTTGGTATAATTATATAGGAAAAAAAAATAATAATGTGGGGGTACCCTACGGCTTTCCATAATCAAAAGAACCTTTTTTTTTTTTACTTTTGACTGGCAAGATTATTATTGTAAAGTGTAAATAATGATATATTGGGGAAAATAAAATAATGTGTACAATTTAACAGACAACATTATAATTATTGCAGGAAAATAATAATAATGTTGTAAAAAGCAAGATTTTCAGTTTTTTTAAAATAACTTGGGATGAGATAATTATTTTTGGTATAATTATATAGCAAACAAACTATATTCGCGGACAGAATTTATTCAGCTGTTAATCAAAAGGGAAGTCCTCCAGCTCCACGCATGTATCGATCGCTATGTACACGACAATACTTCCACGGTTAGCCCATACACCGAATTATGAAGTATGAAAAGTCCATCATTCTCGTACCGAATGTCTAATGTCTTTTGAATCTCCTGTGTCGCAGACAATCGCGTGCTGTTGTTCCTCGTAGTTCTTGAAGTCGCGATATCCGAGAACTTCCGAAGGGGAACGAGTGACGTCACACAAAAAATAGCAACTACAGTGACGCAATATCTATAAATAATTTTACAATTAACAGGGTTGTGAAATTTTTATATTAATCGTAAGATATTTTTGTGAAAAGTGCTTCCGAACCTTAGAAATCTGGTTAAAAGAAAAAAAATCTCATTCTGTAGAGTTCATCAACTAAAAGGGGGACAGCATTTCCTTCAATATAATGACTTCGTTATACTCCCCAGGCGCGTAGCCAGGCGTACGTTTGTACGCACAAACGTTCACATCATTTTTAAAAAAAAAAAAAAAAAGAAAAAAAGAAAGAAAGAAAAGAAAAAGAGAGAGGAGAGCGAAACAGCGTAATATTGTTAAGCGTTCTCATCATTTTTGCAAAATATTAGAAAATAACTTTTAAAAAATACTTAGAAACAATTTAGAATTAACGATAAAAAAAATCAATGAAAAATCAACAGAATCAGTTTTAGGGGAAAATACGAGAGTAAACACCTCACTGAAATCAAAAAAATTTCCAGGATTTTGGTTTACTATCGAATATTACATAGTTTTTTCCAAGTGTAATTATATTCGTAAAGAGTTTCTCTATCGTAGATTTCATACTATAAAACCCTAGTCAGCACTCTTAAAACAAACGATAATATTTAATGCCAAAAATTTCAATTTCTATTACTGGAAACTAACTTCCAACCGTAATGCTTAACTTCTGTAACGATATCCCTCCCCTTTCCAAAAAAAAAAAGAAAAAAAAACCTGATATCGGATTCGTGCGAGACTTCAAAAATCATAATTCAGCTTTATATATATGAACATCAAAAATCGAAATATTGGTAAAATTCAGTTTAACCTTTACAAAAAAGTCCGCTCAAGTATTGAAATCCGTAACACTACCTTAAAACCATTACTATATATTTTTTTAATTGTTGCAAAAAGTTAAATATACCATTTTTGTGAATAATATATTATATTTATGAACATTCGTTTTAAAATGTAAACAATGTACATAGCTAATGTGCAAAAAAAAATGAGTTGAAAAGAATTCTATCTTCTGTCTTTGTTAACTTCAATCTTTAGAGGCGTATTTTCAATATTAATGTAAGCCTGACTATCAGTCAATTACGCGGTCTGTCTAAACCAGTCAACCACTCACTACAAACAAAGCTATTGGACATATCCTTTCTCTTTATTGAGTAACTGTCCGCATTTTGTACAAGGAAAGAACAGACCTCTGGCTCAAATGTGGCTGCGTAACAAACTGAAAAAGTGTAAGAAAAATGCTATCAGAAGGGTCAAATATATGCAAATCGAAATCGTCGGAAATTCACCATCTTCCGGGGGCTTCGCCCCATGGACCCCCACCAGGGCTTTGCCCTGGACCTATTGGGGGCCTTAAAGCGGCCCCCTAACCCCCCGCCTATTCAGGCGTCCACATCAAAAGTACCCTGGCTACGCCCCTGGCTAATGTGCAAAAAAAAAGAGTTGAAAAGAATTCTATCTTCTGTCTTTGTTAACTTCAATCTTTAGAGGCGTATTTTCAATATTAATGTAAGCCTGACTATCAGTCAATTACGCGGTCTGTCTAAACCAGTCAACCACTCACTACAAACAAAGCTATTGGACATATCCTTTCTCTTTATTGAGTAACTGTCCGCATTTTGTACAAGGAAAGAACAGACCTCTGGCTCAAATGTGGCTGCGTAACAAACTGAAAAAGTGTAAGAAAAATGCTATCAGAAGGGTCAAATATATGCAAATCGAAATCGTCAGAAATTCACCAGCTTCCGGGGGCTTCGCCCCATGGACCCCCACCAGGGCTTTGCCCTGGACCTATTGGGGGCCTTAAAGCGGCCCCCTAACCCCCCGCCTATTCAGGCGTCCACATCAAAAGTACCCTGGCTACGCCCCTGCTCCCGATAGAAAAGCGGAAGGGTATGCACCGTATATATAATCGCCTATAAGTCGGTTGTACTTTTTGAGGTTAATTTAGAGGGATTTGCCATTGGCGCGCTTATGAGTCGGTACAACTTTTTGCCAGAAATGACATTTTTAATCAATGCACTGATGCTTTTACTTGGTTTCCATTATTTTTTTATTTATTTATTTATTTTTTTTTGGAAATAATGCCGATCTTTAATTTTGAATCATTAAACAAATACGAAATGCGTACTTAAGATAAAAAAAATATCAATATAAGTAAATACTTTTATTTTATGTACAATCTTTGAATTCATAATTATAATACATAATTATATAGATCGTGTTCATCAATAATTGCTGGAAACATATAAAATGCTACATTTCACTGTCAAAAAAATACCAGTTTCTTTATGACTCACCTATTAGTCCGACATAGAGTTCTGGACCAAATTTTAACTCCCCCCCCCCCCCCCCCCCCCCCAAAAAAAAAAAAGAATTATAGGCGAGTATATACGGTAGTGATCGGGATTTCTGTGAAGTCCGTCTGTTCGTCCGTCTGTCCTTTACGCTTTGGGGCTCTTATCCGCAACTCCTTTTATACAGCTAAATGAAATAAATGTAACTTTCATGGAATCTTTCTTACATAGGTGCAATTATTTTCTTATCGGATACATTAAACTATTATATATTTTATGTGGGCTATAGAAAAACATTGACACTGTCACTCTTTCTATAATACTAAAGGATACCCATCTCTTATCTGCAACTCCTCCCATACCACTGAATAACATTTATTTTAATGCAATAAGTATTTTGATACCCCGGTTACCTATCAACTGGTTAATTTATTTCCAAAATCCTTTCAAAGCTAGAACACCTTATCTTATCCTCCTTCAATGAGTAAAAAGTCTGTAAAACAGTTTGTCGTGTGTTGCCACCTTTGTGACGTTTAATAATTTGTTTGAAATTCTCAAAAGTATTATTAATAATGACATATAATTTTTAGCAGACACAAGATATCAAGATGAGAAATAAAACCAATTTTGAAAAGGGAGATAATCCAAATTTACAGTAATTACCACTTAGATTTAACAGAAAAATCATGAAAATGGGTCTGAAAACGCCTCTCCTACCACGGTAAGACATGGAACAAAATTACCATTACAAAGCACAGCTATACAGTATTTCAGACTTTCACATTCAAGGAGGACACTTATTGATTACAATAAAAAATTTTAAGTAAACTTAAATTTATTTAATGATACTTACACAGATTCTGCATTACATAATGCTATTGTACACCTTGTATATTACTTTCTGATTTGACACTTTTTTGGCGTCTCCCAGAGCAAAACATGCGTAGACTTTGCCATTACAATCATATGGAATGCGGGTGTATCATTTAGTGAGCTCTGCGCTCACAGTACCTCTAGTTTAAACTAGAGCTAGAAAATTATTAAATACATGTACACAAGTGCATTATGTAGAATACTTAGAAATAAGGAAAACAATCGGTATATTACTGGTTACCGTCACTTTTTTTAGCGTTGAAATATGTCAAAGACTCCAACAGCAGATAGTGGTGTTAAAACCCTCCATGCAATATTCGAATTATCATTGTTTTTGTATTTCTCTCTTCGAATCTATGAACATGATGAAGTAAGAGGCATTTTCCTGATTATACTTTTGCTCGAGTTGACGCCTTTGGTTTTTGTTAAAAACACACAGCATTCTTTTCAAATGATAACGTGGCTGGCTGAATCTCCACACGTAAAAAATAGGATTGCAAGCACTGTTGAATAGCATAAACATCCCAGCAATGGCATAAGTTTGTCTGAACATATCTGTGTCGGTATCGAATGGAAAAGTATTAATGATCATAAAGGGAAAAAATGACATCAAAAACACACCAGTAATTATGGATATTTTTCTGGCAACCCTTGTTTGTTCTCTCGCAAACATAGTAGACGGGACAGGGTGCTTGATGTTAGAGGGTCGACCTAATTTTATTCGAATTTGGTGAATCAGATAAAAGAACATGATGAGGTTAAAAACCATTATAATAAACAGAATACTCCTGCAAGTATATGTTACCACATTTCTCTTCTCAGTGCCCTCCATTATGCAGGTTAACCCATATATGTTTTCCAAATCGAAGAATGTGCCATAAGTAACGAACAGACCTATTATCCATGACGCAACGGAAATTTTTATGACCAGTTTCTTTGTTATGAAAGAGTAGTATCGCATTCCCAAGACGAAAACACAACAACGATCTAGGCTAATCAAGGTGACGATAAACAGTGAAACTGTGGTGAAGAAGAAACACACATATTTCTTGAAATTACAGTAATATTTCTCGTAGATCATTGTATTTGGTATACTGAGGAAAAATCCGGTCAGAAGATCAGAAAAGGCCAAATTAAGAGATAAAATTCGAATCTGGAAGTTAAAGCGTGTACTGGCGTACAGCAAGCCGATTGAAATAATATTTTCAACCACCATAAATATCCCAAACGGTATGATCAAATAATCTGGCAAAAGCAGAGCGGGTAAAGTGAAGTTTTTCGATGTATCATATTCCTGATATGGATCTGAAAGATTTCCGGAATTTTCAGAGTGATTCATGCTCTTTTAAAAGAAATTGCAGTACAAGTGTAGTCACAATTAAGGTTATGGCTCACATTTATTTCATCGGATACAACATAGCTACAGGTAAATGTATTTATAGAGACATATATTTTTAATCAATATATCGTCATTCAATAATGTTTAGGCAAAGAAATTCAATGTGCCAAAAAATAAAGAAAACGAAAGATAAAGAAAGAAGAAGTATCTATTTTCATGAATATTATGGAAAGATACATAAAATATGACATTACAGTACATTACATTACATAAAATATCCCTAATACGTTCAAAAAAGCGCTAACATAAACATGGAATATTTGAAACTAAAAATGGATCCTGAACATCTGTCATTTTGTAAATTCTGTATTTAATCTTTAAAACATTATAATTAAATGTGATAACCATATGTAATAGTCACTGTAGAAAAAAACAATAAATACTGTGAGCACTGAGCTCACTAAATGATATACCCCTTTCCCATGAGATTATAATGGCAAGATTCATGTCTTGATATTATAGACCCAAAATATGTGTTAGATCAAAAAGTAATATAAGAGCTACACAATGGCATAATATGTTCAAGAATCGGTGAAAGTATCATTAAATTTATTCAGTGATTAAGGTGGAGTTGCGGATAAGAGATGGGTATCCTTCAATATATAGAAAGAATGGCCGTGTCCATATTTTGCTATGGGGAAACCCAAAATATGTGTCAGATCAAAAAGTGAAATAGGAGGTGCACAATGGCACTATATAACAAAGATTCTGTGAAAGTTTCATTTAAATTCATTCAATGGTATAAGTGGAGTTGTGGATAAGTGATGGGTACCTTAGAACGTAACGGACGGACGGACGTACAGACATGATGTTTTTATGCAGAAAACCCTGGTTCCATGAACTCCTCTCGCATTTTACTCAGTAGCTTAATCATCTTTTTGGAGATCGTTTTTGATGTCCTGTTGATGTGCAATGCTCTTTCGAAATTTTAAATTTTACCCAGGGGGTCAAACGGGTTTCGGAAAATACCGTTTTTATGCAAAAAAGACCTGGTTCCCAGAAATTCTCTCACATTTTACACAGTAGCCTAATTATTTCTTTGTAGATATGATTTGTGATGTCCTGTTGATGTGCAATGATGTTTCGAAATTTTCAATTTTACCCTAGAGATGAAATGGCGTTCGAAAAATACCATTTTCTATACAAAAGCCCCTGGTTTCCTGAACTCCTCTTGCATTTTATATAGTAGCTTAATAATCTCTTTGTGAGATGGTTTGTGATGTCCTGTTGATATGCAATAAAGTTTAAGAATTTTCTTTTTGGTGGTTAAGTATAATTTCAAGGCTTTCTCTAATCATCAGCTTTCTCAAACTTATTGGTCCTTCTACTTTGAGATAATGAGGTTTTACTTCAAATGTTTTAGTAACGATGGCAACACTGTTCATAAAATCAAATACGATAAACAATATTAATAATTCTTCTATATATTAATTAAATCTCCCTGTGCAGTCTCATTCAAATTGCAGAAAAATGGTCAGAGTATTGATTTCTAAGAACCATATTTCGATTACACACTGCCTAGATATATGATGAAATTTTCACATACACTAGATAAATTGCTAACGCATCAGTCTTATTTGTGAATTTAACATTTGCTCGATTGGTACTAGTATATATAATATGCCATTTTTTCAAACACAGTGGGATTGACAACTGTCTTGGTACCATGAAAAAACTCCTGAATGACTTTCTTGTCCAAAAACCAATTTCCCGAAGTGCATTGCGCACCGCTGTTACCCAGATTCGAAATTCTTGATCACTAAAAGTGGTCTGTGAGGTTGCCATGAGAAATAGTCCCCTAGTTATGAATCTAATAACAAACGGTAATTACCTATCATATCGCCTGGTAGTCATCTAGTGCCTTACTGTCCGTTCTAAATCCACTCAACTTCTGGTTGACCCTGTTTTGTCGAAAAATTTTCAACTAACTAGTATCTTATGCTGACAATTTAATGCCGTGGATATGCATAGTAAACATTTCTTTTTCTGTTTATTACCGTATATACTCGCCTATAAGTCGGTATTTTGGGAGTTAAATATTGGTTTAAAACTCTATGTCCGACTTATAGGCGAGTCATTTTTCTGGAGACTAAAAGGTAGTATCTTATTAACATTTCCGACGATTCTCAAACGAAATATCTGGATACTTAAGGTTCTTCATTTATTTATATTTTTATAAAGTACAAGTATTTACATATTTTTAATAATTTCATTTGTATTTAAGTGAGCATTGCCTTTTTTGTTAAATAATTTAATATTAAATATCAGTATCATTTCGAAAAATATTAATTGAAACCAGATTAAAACATCAATGGCTTTACTTGAAATTGTCACCAGATTTTGGCAAAAAACTGTACCGACTTATAAGCGGGTCAATGGCAAATTCCACTAAAATAAAATTTAAAAAAATACAACCGACTTATAGGCGAATATATACGGTAATCTATTTGCAACAATTTTTCATTAGAGGAATTCATGATCTTATTTTGTTTTCATTTTAACAGATTTCTTTAAAGAAACCCCCTGCAGAGGTTATACTTTCTGCTTTAGCAATCTCTTCTCGCGTCGAACGCCGCATACGGTGCAACTTTTTTCTGTGTTTTTAAGTAGTACAAAGGTAAATACAAAAAAAAAAGAAATTTGTTATTCCAAAATGGAAAAGGCACAATTTTAATTTTTTCTTTTAAATGGTTACCCTTCAATAAACATTGTATACAGTAGATATATATACATTGTAAACATTTAAAAAGTTTGACATTTATATGCTTTATTCTTTACCAAAGAAACATAATCACATGTTTATATCAAATACACCATAAACAAGTTTCTAAATGTAAATAATAAGTTTCTTAGGTGGTGCGTTAGCGTAGTCTAGTGTATATTTCCAATTCTCTGGAAATGGTTCTTCAAAAGATATTCAAAAAAAAAAAATTTTTCTTCTATATCCCCATGTACATGTAAAACTTTAATCTCCTATCAAATTATTGCCTCGCCCTATCCCTGCTGGATGCTTAGGATAGATAAGAACATGTTGGAAGTATACCATGGGATTCTTCAGCGATCAAAGGAGGGACCATATATTCATTCAAGGAAAATGTTTAATGTGATACAATGAAGCATATGGAAATAACGAACAGTATTCAAGATCAAAAGTCCATAAAACATACGAAATGGGAGCAGAGCAAACACGGACCTCTAAAACATCAGAGATGGGATCAGGTGAAATGGATGAGAGAGCATCTCATGCCGACCGATCACACCCGCCATGTGTTTCTTGTCATGTTCAGGAAATAACGGAAAAAATCGTCGTCAGTACAGTATACATGTATTAATAATAGATTGACAATTTGTATGAAAAACGTCAGTCAGCATTTGACTGCTAAATTGTATTCACATATAATTTCATCAACTTGTTTGTCAATAATTTGAAATCATTTAAGAAATTGTACAAACGTAGAACATACTTTTGCGTACAGAATCAAATGAGATATAACATATAACATTTTATAAGAGAAATTAACTTTTAGTGTTTTTGTTGTAATAATCATTAAGGTCTTCCGTTTCCCACGGAAGACCTTCTACTGATTCTGTTGGTAAAGATTATTATTCTTTTTTTTTCTTCTACTTCCTAGACGCCAACTTTGAAGCCTCATATCTCACTCATTTCTCAATTGATTTCGCTCAAATTTTCAGAGATACTAGAAGTCACTAAACTCTATCAGAATGCTTTCAAAAATTTCAAAAAGTCACTTCCGGTTTTGAATTATTTCCCTTTAAACGAAAATTTATAGGCTTTCGTTTCCAGACAAAGGCTCAGAGACAGCTAAAGCTGGAACAGAAATTCTATTGATTTTAGATAATGGAAGGATTGAAGTTGTGCACATCGGTTTTTGTTTTTCGATTTTTCTATTTAAAATGGCGCTATATAGGGGTCAAACAATAGAACGCTTAAGGACGCGATTGCACGCCGTCACGTGATCACGTCATTTGGTGAATAAAAAAAGAATGTTTGCTGCAACTATTTCCGGAATGAGGAGCGTCATACGTTTGCGCTCATGACAAAAGAGGTTTATTTTTCTAAAGTAGAGAAAGTATAAGATATTAAAGATTGTTACGATGCACTGAGAGTGTTGGTGAGCGTTGATCAATAGAGGATATCTATATTGTGTGATTTGATATTGGCTTTATCCAACGAGTTGAAATGGTGTATATATTCGCGAGGCTTGCCGAGCGAATATACACCATTTCAACGAGTTGGATAAAGCCAATATCAAATCACACAATTATAGATGTTCTATTTATCTCATACGACTTTCTTTTAACCCTGCGAAACTACATGAATGACTGCCAAAATCAAATTGATGACGTATAACTTGATGACGTAGCACCGTTGATGTTTACATGCGTCGAGAGAAAGTAGATCGAGTTCAAAATTAAGAATATTTGCTATCTGTGTCTTTGAAAACATCATGTGAAAATTGCTGGAGCTTTACATCAAACGAACTTCTGACTGAAAGTTGTTAGTACTATGGGGATCGTGAAAATCAACTCTTTTTACGATGGCAGTACAAATCGTGCTAGGCAAGGCTAGGGGCCTAGACTTTGTCTAGATTGTTTGCTGATCCATGGTAAGTTACACCTACATTACTAGGTAGGCATACGTAGTATAATATAAGAAAGCATTGTTAAAGATGTCAAAAGAGTCTTATAACAACAACTTAACTGGTACATGAAAGCTTTACTTTCTTCGAAAACGATCTAAGGGGGGGGGGGGGGTAACATCTGTCTTAAAATAGCCAACGGGTTTCTTGATAAAATAAGACACTTCTTTGACATCTTGCTTTTAACGATATTGCTACCCTTTATCATTCATTTTATAAGGGCAACAATTTTCACAAATAAAAGTTTCAATAAAATAAAATCTTGAAGCGAGGGTTCGTGTCAAAACCGGAAGTGCTATTGATAAAGCATCTACCCGTTGATAAAGCATAAGTTTATCCAACGGCCTGTATCACCAACACGTATGAGATAAAATTTTTTATCTTACGTGCATGTTTTAAGATTTGACACGTCTATCTATTGTACATCTCTGAACATTGAAATCTATTTCATTAAAAATAAATTTGATTAATATCTTGAGGTTTATATCTTCATTTAAAAATTAGAATTTTATTTAAGATTGTTATTTATATCATAGGATCTACATCTATATAATTATATATAATTTCCAATAAGAGATTCAGACGGCGTGATTTACTAGATACATGTATAAATATTGATGAACGAAGGTGATGTTGATAAACGTGTTACGGCGAAGACCATTTATGCCTAGAAGACATAATTATATCTTTAAAAAAATATCGCAGAGGATTTTCTTTTCTCCTGTAAGATCTGTAGCATTTTCAGCAGTGAAAACTCTTTTATTTAAGGAGGTAAACAATTTCGTTACAGGAGCCATATTTAAAAACTGAAATTTCAGTGAATATTTTTATGTTGGGATTTACATGCCTAAAAGGTAAGCAATGTAGAAATAAAAGTGATAGAGCGTAAAATAAACAACCAAATGACTTAATTGAAGCGAGCAGCTGTGTGGCTTAGGTGAATTATTCTTGCTATAGTCGGCCGAAGTTGGGACTTGATCTCCAGACATGAATTATATAGGGCTGTCCAGAGATTATGCGGGCGTCAGTCCAAATATCTAGCCCAGCAGAATCTCAACAGAGATTAGGGTTACTGATATGCGTGTAACTTCAAAATTAATCTGATTACCTTACTTCATATTTTAACCATAAGTCACTTATAATGACTAGTACAGCATACATTAGTTTTGGGAAAATTCATTGGGTAATTTTTTGTCTAGACATTAAAAACTGCTTTTGAGGTGACATATTACTGCAAATTTACAATTAACACTTCCACCAAAAAACAATGGCATTACTACCTTTATCAATAGTTTCTGAAACAATTTTTATTTTCAATAAATATAAAGCATATTATTAAATATCTGCAAGAAAATATTTAATTTGCTTCAATTTTGTTGCATGTATGGCATTATGAAACATTCACCTCATAAATATAAAAGGATTAAAAAATTGTGGTTACCATGGCAACCATAACTTCCTTATAAGCCTGATGACCATGCTTGATACTTTGATATAATGGTATCTTTGACATTAGGAACGTTATATGTAAAAATGAGAAAAATTCATTGGTCAGAATTTTTTTCACGGACCCGTGCAATCCTTTCCTTAAAAGAGCCAAAAATTACTCATATTTTGCTTTTTATCATCTAAACTAAAAATATTTTGTTAAAATATATAGAACATAATTTGTGCAGAATTAGAAGATCTTTCAAATGATATCTCGGAAAAAGGGCTGGCCCCTAAAATTAGGGGCCGAGAGGGGCCAAAAGTTTAACCTTTATATCTCAAAAAGTATTGAGAATTTGTAATACGTCAAAGAAGCAAAGTTGTTCAAAATGTCAAGCTCAATCTATTAAAGTCGTCAAAGTACGTCCGGCGACGTCACTTCCGGCCAAACCGGAAATAGTCGGAAAACGCATATTTTGCCATTCTTGACAAATTTTGGGGTAACATCTGTCACTGGGAGCATAAAATTAATTTTCCGTCCGTCGTCGTCACTTCCGGTAAAACCGGAAGTAGCAAAAAATGGCTGATTTTTGCATTAAATAACATAGATTTAGAGGATTTAAACAATTTTAGGACGCTATTACTCATTTTTGTAAAAATGAAAGTTACTTCCGGTCAAACAGGACGGAAGACCTTCTCGTTGCTTTGCAACGAGCTTTGCTCTAGTTACAATTCTCTTTGAAAAGCAGAAGGTTATATAGTAATTGGGGTGTTCGCATTTTTGTCTGTACGTCTGTTACGCTTTCGAGTACCCATCTCTAATTCGCAAGTTCTCTTATACCACTGAATGAAATTTAATGACTTTAATAGAAACTCTGCTACACAGTGCCCTTGTGCATCTCCTTTTTAATTTTTGATCGGACACCTATTTTTGGGTTTGCCATAGCAAAGCAAGGACACTGCCAGTATTTCTAAAATATTGATGAGTACGTACCCTTTACTCTTCCTATACTTTCACATGTTCCTGATTTCATAATGTAATTGTGTACCCCATTTTTTTTTTATTGTTTGAACTCTGACACCCATTTTGGGTTTCCCGCAGCAAAACATGCATGGACTTTGCCATTATAAAATAATTATAAAATAGTTTACATTTACACGAGTATCTTCCTGAAATATATATTTGAACTTTTTCCATCAGAATTTTTGTATGTTTCATTCATTACAATTTTATATAAAACATTTTTGGACAAACTTTAGTTTTAGAGTCAACGTTTACATTATGCATAGTACTAGTATTTAAAGGAAAGAGACTAATTTAACTCATTCATACCGACTGTTTTGCCAAAAGTAGTTCTTATAATTTGACTTAAAATTTCTGAAAGATTTTGAGAGACCCTATGTCTTGAATTTCATATACGTACATAAACGTTGACATAAAGGGGGGGGGGTGGTTGGTAAGTTGGTAGGTAACTAAATTATCAAGTTTTTCAACTCGCATGTATAACGGGGAAATTTCATGCAGAAAAGGATAAAAACAGTATTATAGATGCTGGGATAAGTGTTTAATCATGTTATTTTTATCAAATATAATCGTATAGGAGAGAGAGAGAGAGAGAGAGAGAGAGAGAGAGAGAGAGAGAGAGAGAGAGAGAGAGAGATATCACGAAATGGGGACATTTTTCATTTATATCTTAAGGTAGGATACTTCTCATATTTCTTGTATTTAAAAATTAATGAAATTTTCACAGATTATAAGAAGACAATATCACTAGGTGATGGTATCAGTGAAATTAAATTTGACCGTTTTTTTTAGAGGCAAGGTCAGGTCAAGGTCATAACCATTTTCCTGGACATTAATAATGAAAAATTAATGTTACCAATTATGCGATCCCTACTTGTATTTTAAATGATTGAAGGTTTTCTTTGGCATAAAAAGATACTATAATAAAAGGCCTATAAGATGATATTACCAAATTGACATAGATAATTTAACTAGAATGGATATTGGCTAATCCGAATTTCCTCTACTTTTCTTAAATTTTTAGGATATATTAGTTATTTTTATATGCTTCCTAGTATATTTAAATTTTTCTCATTTTCACATATGGTAAAGTTGTCACATAAAGATACAAAATGATACAAAAACAAAAAGTTTTGATAGTTTACTATAAGAGAAAAAAAAACTTTTTACGGATTTTTGGCTCAAATCTGTACTCAGATTGGAAGCTTTAAAAAGCTACCATAGTTCTAGTTTGTTTGAAAAATTATATCAATTTGATTTATTTATAAACTTTAGCCCCTTATTTATTATTAAATTTACATTTGAAAAGTTCTTCATGTCTTTGATTGTGTAAAAATCATAATTAAATTCGTTGCTCTATAATAATTTTGATATGCCGAAAAGAAGATATTTTCATACGCCACCATTCCGCCAAAAATATAGTCCCTGATAGTTTTGAAACGCTGTTTACCATTTCTATTCAAGGTGTACAATTTTGATGAGGAAAGAAAAATATGGTCTTTTAAATCTCTTACTCTCTATAAGCTGTAATTTGAATATTTCTCTCTCTACCTTAACTCATATTACTCTTCTAACATGGCAAATAATTCTTTTATTCTCATTCTAAGATAGCTAATGATATAGGCGTTCTGACCAACGTACAGAAACAATATCGTATAATATTAGATCTCTCTCTCTCTCTGCTCGATTATGTGGATTTCCAGTTGAAACAGAAGAAAATGTAATAAATAGATCTCTCTATTATAGTATAAATCCCCAATCAATCTAATTAAAATTTGACCTTTCATCTCGTCCTTTGTAAATTGATTTGTCGCACGAGCGACAAATCAATTTACAAAGAGCGAGATGAAAGGTCTAATTTTAATTAGATTTGTCTAAAATTTAGATTTCTTTTACTGTGGACAAAGTTTTAAAAAAGGAGTTAAAAATTAAGATCTGTAATTGCAGTTTCTAAGCATAACGTCAATCTGATAAATTGTATTTTATTATTGTGTACTTCTTTCCCGAACTCTAAACGCAATTTGAGGTATTTTAATAAAATTTTATATACAGGGCCGTTGAATTTGCTATTTAAAAAAAGAATGCATCACGATTTTTTATGTAGTGAAATGTTTTAAGTGAAAGTTTTCATTCAGGAAAGGGATGGTTTTGGCATTAATTGTTTCTTCATGGTGAAATCTGAGCTGAATAAAAAGTAATGTAATTATATTACATTTGGCGGTGTTTTCTATTCAAAGATTTTGGCAGAAAGAAGAGTTCACAAAATAAAGTGCACTTCAAAAGTGCTTTGTATGTCATACATTAACACCTAGCACATTCAGATAGCGCTAAATCAAATTTACGCTAACTTGCTGAAAAATGAATTTCCGCCAAATACTAGTATCATACACGCCAAACATTATACATTTACACTATCTTGTCCTTTTTGCTGACATGAGTAAGTATTTCTTATTATAAATGTCCGGTTTCAAAACGCATCACCATGTGACATGTTACATTACGGTCATTTTGCAGTTTAATTAGTGTTTAATAGCCATCAAGCAAGGCATGCTATCAAATCTGAACCTGTCATGCATGGCTTGACTAATGATGTAATTAGGAATGTCCGAATATTAATTACTTTTGGTTCATGTTAATCTTTAAATCATTTTTCTTTTTGTTTGAAAGTTCTCGAGAGGGACGTTAAAAACATGAAATCATAAATCTTTTTGTTTGATTGTATAGTATTTATTAACTTTTGTAGTTTCCCAGGTGACTGTTTTTCCTCATTGCTTGGAAATTAAATAAATTTTTCTGTACATACTCTGTCGACCGCGTTGCGCAGTGGTTAGAGCGTCCAGATCTGCTCTAAAGTGGCAAAATAGAAGTTAATTCTTAAGTCGCGGGTTCGAATCCCACTGTGGGACGTGATTAACGGTCCTGGGGATGAGACATTCATTATAAACCGAGGTCCCGTTTCGCAGCAGGCGCTGACACGAAAAAGACCCCTCAATGCTCGCTCAATGTCCCTGAGTGCCGAGTATAGGACAAAATTGGCAGCTCTACACCGACAAATTGTGGCGTCTCCAATTAAGTGAAAAATTCTCGAGAGGGAGGTTAAACAGCTACAATCAATTAACCTGTAAGAGTATTATTTTGTATTATGTTTGATGATTCACATCATTTTCTGCAACCTATAGTAAAAGAGAATGTTGATCTTTAATGCTAATAAAGATCTGGTTCGAAGGGTGACATTAATGAAAAACCGCAATAACGTATAACTTATATTCATAAGTTTTCTGGCAACGATTAGAAATAATCGCATACACTTTCTCATTCTTAATTTCTTATAAGCTCACCTGAGCCGAAGGCTAATGTGAGTTCGGCTCAGATGAGCTTTTCTAATCAAAGAGTTTCCGTTGTCCGTCTGTCATCGTTGTAAACTTTTCACATGTTCGACTTTTTTTTCAAGATCTACTTGTCAAATTTCAATGAAACTTGCAACAAAGCATCACGGGATGAAGGGGACTAACGTTTGTTTACAGCAAATGTTTACAGGAAAATGGTCGTCTCTAGAACAGCAACTAAAATGTTAAGTCACATTATAATAGAAGTATCTTCAGGAAGTGTAGATTCAAGCTTGTTCTAATCATGACCCGTGGGGGAAGGACATGCAGTACCACAACAAGGGGTGAAAGATTTACATAGTTTGGTATACTTGTAGGTGTAATGGTTAAAGAACTTGGAGTAAATGTCATTGAAGACCTCAAATAATGGTATGACTTGACAACCCCTGGAATTGACTAGCCAAACCAATGGACATCTTAGACAATTTTTTTTGATAGTATTTAATTAAATTTCTCTGGAAAATAAATGTTTTATAAGCACAGCAAGTACCTACATGTATGTAAAATGATGCTAAAATATTAAATTAAAATAAGGGCAATTTACAAATATTTCAAGCACGGCAACATTTTTTTGTTATGTAAAAGATCAAATAAAAATCCAAATCTTTTACAAGGGAATTTACCAATTGCAGCAAAAATACAAGAAGTACATGTATTTATATCTTACACCTTTTTTTATAATACACGAAAACATTTTAGGAATAGTTCTGAGAATTAAAAATAATACTGCCAATATTCAGTTAATTAAATACCTTTAGAGCGAACAAAATTGAAAGAATGTTAAAGTAAATTATTTGTTTAAAATCTGATACATTATCAATATAATTGTATCTCTACTTTACATATACAGAGTCTATAATTAGAGCGAGAAAAATTCCTTCCTTCACAGCATTAAACTGTATGATTGCCAGTCGGCTTAAATAAGACACCCTTCTCCCGCGCCTTTTCCCCCTTTATCATTTTCAGTATATTTAAATTAACATTTCAAAGCAAGTTTATGTGTATTGTAACACAAAAACTTCAGTCTCGAAATAAACATCAAAACAAAGTCATTGGCACTCAGTATCATTGAGCAATGACGGATCTTATCGTGCCTCCGCCTGCCATGACATAGGGACTCGGTTATTGAGGTCTCATGCGAGGGACCCGCAACTTTCACTTCACAATGTTCGAGCACTTGGCGAAGGAACTGTTACTCCGTATTTTATCTGACTTAGCACAGTTGCGACCGGATATCGAACTCACGGACTACAGGATACACTTCCGTGACGGTAGAAAACATAGGAAAAGATATATTTAAAATTCTTCTGTTTAGGAACACCAAAGCCATGAATAGTAATATTTATATGGAAACATCCTGAGGTAGTGTAAATTAAAGTTTGCTCCCTCCCCCTTCAATTTCATACTGATTTCTTTGTCTTTAGTTAATGGTCTTAGTGAATGATGTGGCCGATATAGCCCTCTTTTTTTTAGTGACATTGAGCGGGAAAGATAATGTAATTGTTTTAGATATGTTAAAAACTTACATTTTTTATAAATATTGAAGCAATTCAATATCACGAATTAACCTACTTGGAAGGATACTAAAACATCATTAGTAAGATTGAAAAAAAAACCTTACATGTACATGGTTTTGTTTGATTGTTTTCCTTCACTTTTGACTGGTCCTTGAATACTTAAGCTATGGTAAAATATCAAGAACGTGCATTTTCTCCTTGTATCTAAAAAATACAAAAAAAAGAAGATTTAAAATAAACACAATTAGTCACGAGATCAAATCCCATGATGCTTGAATGATTTTGCAGTAGAATTGATCACGGACCAACTAAGTTCCTTTTCAGTGTTTTTTTTCTTTGTTGTTCCTTACTGGTACATATATGATAATTAACATCATAATTAACATTTGATGAGCATATTCGAATACGAAATTTACGTATCCAATACTCACTTTACTGGTACATGTATTAGTGAAACGCTATACCTTAGAAGTTATTTTGACATGAACAGATGAAAGCTTTTTAGCTTCAACATTTGAATACTTATTTTGATGTCCGTAACCTAAGATTTAATGTATAAAAAAGCATTGTAACAATGAGCTGCACTGAGGATATCTTTATACTTCTTTATTTGTTCCTAATATGTGATTCCAAAACAATGATATTCAGCCAACTGCAGAATACTGTAAAAGCACACATTTTCGTGGGGTCAAATTTTCGAGTTTTTCAAAATTATCGGTTTGTGGGGATTTGATTTCGTGGTTGGAGAATATTTAGTAAGTAATGCATAAAAAAATTTATATTTGGTAGTCATGATTTCGTGGGTTTCTCAATACCTCGAAAACAACGAAAATTAAACCCCCCACCCCCACCCCGCAATGAAAATTGATGATTTCACAGTAATCTAATTTCGTTTAGAAACCTTAATTTCGAAGCGCGATTTTCGTTGACGCATTAATAATATCGGAAAAATACTATAATTACACTGAAATGCATATTTAATGGACATTTGTTTGTCGACAATTTGTTACTCACTCGTTTTACATAATTATCTTATTGTTATATAAAATTACTCTTTGACTTTGATATATTTGCTCTTCAATAATTATTTCTGCAAAAAATGCGAAAGAATATATAAATATTGAACTTCAAGCAATGTTAGTAGAACGTTAGACATAATTATGAAATAAAGAAAAGCAAAACCACTCCTTGTCTGAACAAAATAGCTCAAATTATAAAATATATATACATGTATATATGTTATTTTAACACAATGTTTTAATGCTTACAATAAAAAGGCTTAAGTCACTTCAACAAAATAAGGATGTCTACTTCCTTCAAAAGGTGATACAATCTTAAATGCATGTTTCCGCTGTTCGATAGAATGCTCCCTATTACTTTTATCAATTTTATATAAGAAACTTAACCACAACTTCCATTGCTGCTCGTCATTCAGGAAAAAGCTACTTTGATTAACACGTTTGCAACATCAAAAAGGCTGTACCCTGTTATGATATAAGACAAACCATCATGTCGTTGAAAGATTTATGTCTGTTATTTGTATTTATCCCCGTGATATCAGCGTTCAATGTTGGAATCAAAGAGGCTAAAATTCTGGCCGGAGAACCGGGCTCCATGTTTGGTTATTCGCTAGATTTTGCCACAAGGGGTAAGAATGTTTGGTAAGTAAGAAAATTCGTAAGCAAACATTATTTGATGAATATGTTTTATTTCGTGAATAATACGTTGTGTGGAGCTATAGAGTGTAAAAGAAGCTCGCTCTCTAGAAAAAAAAAGAAACTGGATTCATGAAATTAAATATACGCTGCCAAAATACTGTATATTTATTGCTCACAAAAAGTTGTGCTCAACACTCTTTTAATTTCTCCTAATTCTTAGTTCAATTATGGCAAAAGAATAATCTAAAAAATCTTAAACATCTTTCAACTATTCTCGTTTTCGAGAGCTACATTATGCAGCGTACTTGACAATGAAATATGAGATAACGAAATGTATTCAGGCTCAAAAGTCCATTTAACAATATTTAATAGGAGCAGGACAATCGTGGACCTCCATAGGTAGGATCTGATGCCATGGAGGAGTGGGCATCCCCTGCCGATCGGTCACACCGGCAGTGTGCTTCTTGTCATGATCATGATCGGAAAATAACGAAAAAAATCCGTCGACAATTCAGTGTGAAAATAATGGCCTAACAATTAAAATGAAAAACATTCTTCAGGATTGACTCAATGATAAATTGTATTTGCTAACAAGAACATTGTATCGACCATAGAACTTAAGAAATGATGACTTTAAACGAAACTGCTGATATTTTTTTTTCATCAACTTGTTTGTCAGTAATGTGCCTCATTTCATAAATTGTACATATGTAGATCAGGCTCTTGCATATCGAATCAACTGAGAGATATAAACCCCGTATACAGGGGATGAAGATAAAGATATCGTTGCATAAGTAAGGGAATGACGATTGAAAAGTTAAAGTCATCACATTTATCGTAAAGCTTGGCTGTTAAATTTACCATTAACATCTTTTTCAAGAAAATATTCAAATATGAAACAGATTCTGTCAGACTCCTCGGTATCTTTTTTCTCAAGCTCACTTGAAATATCATCTCGGCATAAGAATGGAAATAACCAAAGTTTATTGACAAAACGTTGTGTCGATATATCTAAATATCGAGTTGAAGGCCAAAACACCTGTTTTCTTCTTTTTTTTCGCGTATAAGACTTTAACAAATTCTGCTTAATATGTTTAGAAAAATAGGTCTGCATGATTTTTGATTATTAAATTTTGGACAGGTTGCTGATTGGATCACCAAAAGCAACGGACGATGACTTCGGCATGGCGACAGGGGCACTGTACTTTTGTAGTCCGGGATTTAAAAATCTCTCTGACTGCAAAACGGTATTAGTTCCGCAAGGTAGGCGCTGAATAACGCTCAGACGTCTTTTTTTCTCTCTTTTTTAAAGGATCAACAATTCAAGTTGTCTTTGACTTACTGTGTTTATCTGTGCAAAAAAAATAATAGCGGAAATTTTTTAGGCAACCTTTATGTTTGATTTTCCTCTCCCGAGTCAGGGTATATGTATTATTTAGTCGGTTGGTATGCAGGATTTTTTTCCCTCAAAAAATTTCGTCATATTTGTTGATGGGATAAGAGGAATAAAAAGAAAAAAAAATCTTGTCATGGAATGTAAAAAAAAAAATTGGGTCGGGCCATCTTTTGTCAGTTGGTCGGGAGAGGGTAACCTAACAATAATTTTAAAGAAGGCCTTATCTTTATATCTATGCAGTTGAAAATTCTGGAGTGGGATTTACGGAAGACCGGTCTGAGATGTGGCTAGGTGCGTCTGTGGATGTTGGTTTGGAAGCAAATGCAGTTTCTGTAAGTCCGAACAGTATGTTTTTAGCTCTAAATATTTTATGAGGTTCATGACATATAATGTTGGTCTACCGGTATTGTAGAGGAAGTCCATTTTCCTCTACTTTTTCAACCGGAAAATTGTCTCTATACTATTACAATCACAAAATTTTACCTTAAGGACCTTAACACTTACAACTTTTCAACTTTATACACAACCATTCCCCATGATTGATTAAAGTCTAGGCTTTTCGATATCATTGACAGTTGCTTTTTCAATAAAAATGGAAGTCGTAAATTTTTTTACCTTTTCATTGGTCATTTGCAAAATTATTTTGTTAAAAAATATTCTGATTGTACACCCAGCACTCTGAAGTTGACCTCAAAAACATGCTTGAGATTCTTATTGATAATATCTATGTTGTGTTGAAGATAAAGTCTTCCAACAATCTGTTGGAATTCCCATGGGTACCAATTGCGCCCCGTTATTAGCAGCCTATTTTTGTATTCATATCAAGCAAAATTGTGCGTATTGTCAATTAACAATGATAATTTCCATTCTTGTGTCGATACGATATATCATAGTGAGAGATAAAAGAGTATGACACACCTGTTTCATATTTGGATATTTTACTTGAAAGAGACGTTAATGGTAGTCTAACAAACAAGCTGTATGATAAACGTGATGACTTTAACTTTTCCATCGTCAACTTCCCTTACTTATGCAAAAACTTACCTTCATCACCTGTATTGGGAGTTTATATATCTCAGTTGATTCGATACGCAAGAGCATGCTCTACGTATAAACAATTTATAAAACGAGGTAAATTATTGACAAACAAGTTGATGAAACAAGATTATTAGCAGTCTGGTTTAAAGTCATCTTTCGTAAGTTCTATGGTCGATACAATGACCTTGTCAGAAAATACAATTTATCTTCGAGTCAAATGCTGACTGACGTTTTTCATACTTATTGTCCATTATTTCAACACCGAATTGACGACAGATTTATTTCCCGTACATGACAAGGAGCACAGCAAACGGCGGGTGTGACCGGTCAGCTGGGGATGCTCACTTCTCATTGGCACCTGATCCAACCTGGTCCGTGTTTGCTCTGCTTCTAATTTGTATTGTTTTATGGACTATTGATCTTGAATTATCTCGTTATCTCCATATGTTCCATGTAGAACTTACGCTGCGTGGTGCAAAAGATAAGTAAATGAATCCATGTTTTCTTAAAATTTTGTAATATACTGTGAATCATTTTAATTCGTGGGGGTTCTTTAGTAAGGAAAATTTGACCTCTTCATTGAGACGCAATTTCGTAGGTTAATCGTAAATATGATGGTTCAATAAATCAATATGTTAGCAAAATAAACGTTCGTGTGGATGTAAATTCGTGAGTAAGGGTGACCCACGAAATCCACAAACCTTTTTCCTCATGAACAATAATGATTCTACAGTGTACATCTTTCATGAATGAAATACGGAGAACATGAACAGTAAACAAGCTCAACAGTTCATAAACAATTATACTGAAAGGGGGAGAGCAAACACTGACCTCTAGAACAACAGAGGTTGAATTACTGCCATAAAGGAACAAGCATGTTATGACCGATAAAACCCGTCCTGTGCTTCTTGATACGGAAAATATAGACAATTCAATGTGGGAATAATGGCCTCACAATAATTTTGAAAATGCCAGTCAGAATACACCGTAATGATAGTTGTATTTGGTGACAAGGTCATTTCATCGACCTTAGAACTTGCGAAATGATTGAAACAAATTGTCGATATCCTTGTATCATTAACTTTTTTGTTCATAACTTGCCTTCATTCAGAAATTTTTCTAATGTAGAACATGTTCATGGGTATGGAATGCATTTGGAGACTTAAACCGTATACATAGGTAATAAGTGTATAAAGCTTCAGATGTAAGAGAAGATGGCGATTGAAGATAATAAACTCATCACTGTTGTAATAATTTTTTGCCAGGTTAACATTTACAATTTTTCAGTAAAATATCAAATATAAGACAAATGTGCCAGTGTTCGTTGTAGTAATTTCTTATTCGATTCAACTCTTATTTTTTAAAAAATCCATTTCCTTCATTTTTAAAGGAAATGCTTAATACTTAATAATTTTGTCTATTTAAATGGGAAAAGGGTGAAAAAGAACGAACAGTGATGGAACAGAGTATGAAATCTAGGGATTGGGATCAGGTGCTTCAAAGGAGTAAACATGCTCTCTAGACCTAGCACTCCCGCCATGAAGCTTATGAATTGATCTTGTAGACGGAACAATCCGTTGTCAAACTTATTACAAAAACATAAAAACAAATGCTAACAATTGTTTGAAACAAAAGTACGGCCGAATGACAAGTTATATTTGCTAGACAGGAAGTCGATCACGATGACGCTTCTACTATTCTTATAGAAAGAAAAGAATTGCAACCACTTACAATGTAGTTACATTAAAATTGCAAGGCGCTTCAACCTAGGAAACATCATTTTGGCAGGTTACTAGAACCTCTTTTGCTGTGAATTTCAAACATATTACATGTATTTTTGGCAGAATAATTTGATAAGCGATTAATTTTATCTGACAAATAATTGATATGCATTTATTCCACATTTTCATTAGTTCTGTGGCCCGCGATGGATGAGGATCAGCTCTGATAACAATGTAAGTGCGATGAATGGATTGTGTTATGAGGTGCCATTTGGATGGTTAGAAGGAGATAGGTCCGGGCTTGTTGATCCCAAAATCTTACGGGGACTGCACAGTTCCGATCGCGACGACCAGTTCCCAGTTGCTGATGAGTCTGCGATAAACAAGACCATAAAATATGGAGTCTCATCATCAGGAATTTCCATTAAATACTATAAAACTGATGCAAGTAGAACTGTATTTACAGATGAAAGAGATTTTTTTTTCAATAATATTTTTAAAAAAATTTTTTGCTTAATAATTGTAGTAAAACACTATCTTGATGCTATAATTTCAAAGGCAATGATTTTTTCATTGAAGGTTTTTCTGGGATCTCCAGGTTTGAATGAACTTGCAGGTAAATAGTTCATACCATTCTGTTTTTGTATTCATTGAAATTAAATCTGAAAAAGATTGCTTCTGCATCCCTTCTGCAAACTGAGCAAGAAAATCGTAAATATTATAGTTCTAAAAGATGTTGCTAATATTTATGCAAAACTACAAGAAAAAATATAGGTGTGTATTATATTTTAATTTCTGTACTCACATTTTGAAAGGATCAGATTTAAAGAACTACAATAATCATTCATGTCCAGTTCCCTTAATCAATTCGATATTGTCGACATCGCAATGTAAACAATGTTGATACGATATCGTGAATACATCATCTACATTGTTATTGTTTCTACATAAAAACATCGTCAACGTCGACATCGCAATGTAAACAATGTTGATACGATATCGCGTTTACAGCGTCGACATTGTTATTGTTTCTACATGACGATATCGTCGTCATCGCAATGTAAACAATGTTGATACGATATTGTGTTTACATCGTTTACATTGTCATTGTTTCTACATTACGATATCGTCGCGATGTAAACAATGATGATACGATATCGCGTTTACATCGTCTACATTGTTATTATTTCTAAATGATGACATCGCCGCCGTCGACATCGCAATGTAAACAAAGTTGATACGATATCGCGTTTACATTGTCTACATTGTTATTATATCTACATGACGACATCGTCGACATCGCAACGTAAACAATGTTGATACGACATTGCGTTTACATTGTCTACATTGCTTTTATTTCTACACTGTACCAGGTATATTGACAACGCAATGTAATTAATGTTAAAACTATTTTGCATGTACTGTACAGATGACAAACACTGTTTCCAAGGTTGGAAATCATTTTTTAGTTCATTTTCAGAATGTAAGAGACATGCTTCATACTTGATTCCACTTGTGGACTCATAAGAGTGAAAGATTGCTATGGTGATGATGTGCAAAAAGTAAACAGAATATATTGCCTTATCAATATGAACTCTACTTGATTTTATGCGTTTAATGCATTGTCAATGATTTTACCAAAATAAAATAACAAAAAAGGAAACTTAATTTTGACAAGATGACGACTCGATATAGGCCAACACAGATGCTAAGTATATAAACAAAAAAGATAGGAATGCAATGTTCATACAACATCAACTCAATTACCGACCAACATAGCGATGTCGACGATGTGAACAATGTAAACAAGATTTAGAAAAAGGGCAATGTTGACACGATGTCAACTCGATATCGATCAACATTGCGACATCGACGATGTGAACGATGTAAACAAGAAAAATGAGAAGGGCAATGTTGACACGACGTCGAACCGAAATCGACCAACATTGCGATGTCGACGATGTGAACGATGACAACATGATAAAAAGAAGGCACTGTTGACACGATGTCGATTCGATATCGACCAACATTGTGATTTCGACGATGTGAACGATGTAAACAAGAAAAATGAGAAGGGCAATGTCAACACGACGTCGACTCGATATTGACCAACATTGTGATGTCGACGATGTGAACGATGTAAACAAAAAAAAAATGAGAAGGGCAATGTTGACATGACGTCAACCCGATATCGACCAACATTGCGATGTCGACGATGTGAACGATGTCAACAAGATAAAAAGAAGGCACTGTTGACACGACGTCGACTCGATATCGACCAACATTGCGATGTCCACGATGTGAACGATGTAAACAAGAAAAATGAGAAGGGTAATGTTGACACGACGTCGACTCGATATCGACCAACGTTGCATTGTCGACGATGTCAACGATGTAAACTGGTCAATACAAGCAATGTTGACACGATGTCGACTAGATGTGAACGATGTAAACAAGAAAAATAAGAAGGGCAATGTAGACTCGATGTCGACGCGATATCATCCAACATTGCAATGTCGACGATGTGAACGATATATAAAAGAAAAATAAGAAGGGCAATGTTGACACGATGTCGACTCCAACATTGCGATGTCGACGATGTAAACGATGTAAACAACAGAAAAGGGGAAGGCAGTGTGAACAAGATGTTGACGTTATGTTGTTAAACAATTTAATATGTAGAGAGACAAACGAAGGTATTATTGTCATGTTGAATATGTTAAGATATTAGGAGGACTGGTATTTTTACAGCGATGTCGACAATATCGAAAAAACATCGTGCAATGGACATACCTCACAATAATTCCTGCTGTATATAGTATTAAAATAATCAATGATTAAAAATTTATAATAGTAAAGGTAGCGACTTTTTAAAAAGATATCAGACAAAGGTTAACGGAAGTATTTGTTAACAAAAAATTCTCTCTTATTTAACAACATAAGCAAAATCATCAAAAGAACTGTTTAAATGGCATAATTTTAATAAATGAATGTTGTAACAGTAAAAATATTTATAAATTCTCCGTATTTTTTAAAACTGCAAGAATAAAGTCGCATGGTTAAGAGTTGTAGAGTTTTAAGCTTAGTTCCTTGTAATTTCCACCAAGTAGAAGTACCAAAGAGCAATGGTTCTCCCCTAAGATATAAATCTGACAATGTTCCACTATTAGCATAATCGATTACATTTCTAAGAAAAAGGTTCAGTCAATATTTTAATTCATGTCTTTTAAAATATCATTATCATATTTTGATATTGGATATACGCATATCAAGTGTTTTCGTAAAGAAATACCATCATATGCACAGTGAATTTATCACACTCCATTTTATTTATTTATTTTCCCTTTCCTCCTACTGGCAGGGGAAAAAATAAATAACAAAGTATAATTTTTTTAAACAGCAACTTAAACTGGACTATTTTAAAACGGGGCAAAATTGATTGCAAACGTGAAAGGGAAACATGATATGGAAAGAAAATAACTGTTCGCAGTACGAGGATTTTCTCATTTTTTTTTTTTTTTTTTTTTTGGCAATAGGTGGCATTCTTCGTGTGGAAGCTAATACTGGCTACTCAGTAAAGGCTGTGAACACCACACCAGCTAGACAAGGGCAAATGTATGGTAAGAAGAAAAATATGTACAAGGGTTATTCAATAATTAATGCAACATATGCATTATCGCAATAAATGTATTTATGTATTCTTATGCTTATATGCAAGCTCACCGCAGGTTGTTTTTGCTAATTTTGTAAAAGTCAAATAAAACACTTTCAAGATGAATAATGTCATTTATTAAAATGACGGTATAAATGTGAACAATTTAACAAACAAGAAGCGGATCAGATTCACAAGCTTTGATTAGCAGTTACGTAAAATATGATAATGTCTGATCCCCCCAAACTGACTAGAAAAAAGTATCTGTAAGACAAGACAATGAAAACTTCATATGAAAAAGTTAGCAAAAAGATGGCACATCAACACAAAATAGGCCACAAAATAGAATCAAAACATCATATTAAAAAGTTAGCAAAAGGATGGCACATCGAAACAAAATAGGCCTGTATTATTTATTTCACATTCAAAAAGAATTTTTTATAAGAACATTTTTTTCATCAGAACGACATGCTTTTCCTTAGCTTCTTCTTTGCAAGGAAATTCACTTTCAGGCATGGTAATTTAACTACGTTTTAATTTATATATATAAATAAGAGATCTCTGCTAAGAAGATATAATTGATCGAGTACAGATTCGAAAACTAGGTTCATAGAATAACTTCTAAGGAACCTTACTGAAGATCTGTTTTGATGATTCTGTACATACTTACTCATGGCGTGAAATTAGATTAGAAAGTTCAGACGTGGAAAAGAAAGTGAAATGATGGTATTTGACTGGTTGATCAAGATCTGTAGAGATACTTATATATCAATACCGTGAGCAACACGTAATCTGCAAATGCCATTCTGTAAAGTGAAGACGTCCATTGACAGACAAAAAAATTCAAAAAAATTCATAACAACAATTGAAAGAATTCCTCCGAAAGAATTTTGGGTTGCCTATAAAAAGAATACTGTAAATCACTTTTTATTCGCGAGAACTTTATTTTCGCGTAATTACGCGAGACGGTATGCTCGCGAAAAATTCATTCTCGCGTAAAATAGAATTCCTTAATATTACATAGAGCAATGACCACAATTCGTGAAAATTTTATCTCGCTAATAAAGAGTCAATGACTATCTCGCGAAAATAAGGTGTCGCGAAAATTAAGTGATCTACAGTATGACGGGATGTATCGATATATCCCGTCATATAGGCGAGGAAAAGCAGTTATGTTCTTTTTTCAGGTTATGATATGAATGTTGGCAGATTTTATGGAGATGGACAATACTATTTTGCCATTGGTGGCCCGCGGGACGGGGGATCTGGCAAGGTTCAGATATCAATTTTAGATATTTATTTTATATCTATAAATACTCCTTATCAAGATATATAGATCCAACCTATGATTTTTTCGACGGTCTATCTTTTGTCCTGTTTTGGATTGAATTGTCATACTAATATTGTTTTTCTTTTTATAAACTGCCGCTCGATTAATTCAGAATTTGCAACAGGACAGTGTTGTTAATATAATGTTTGAATTGATCACTGTTCTATTAATTCACATACTGGTTCATTAACATAATGAGAAAATAATTTTGCTTAAAGAAAACCCAGAATCACACAAGCATAAGTCAGGGGTAAAAGATAATAAATATATGTCAGATCAAAAAGTAAAATAGGAGGTGCACAATGGCAATATGTAATAAAGATTCTGTGAAAGTTTCATTAAATTTCCTTCAGTGGTATGAGAGGAGTTGCGGATAAGAGATGTGTACCCCAAAGCGTAACAGACAGACGGACGGACGGACATACCGATTACTATATATAGCCTCCCACTTTTCAAGCGGGCGATATAACAATGTGTTCAAATCATCATATATATATTTTCTGACATTTTGAAATTAAAGCATACTACAGCAACATAAATAAAGTAATAGAGCCTATTTTCTTTGATGTCAATGCTAGTTAAATGCATTTTTCATAATAAACTGCATTCAGTTTTATACAGGATGTTTAGAGTATAATGAAATGTGATTGAGTAGAAAGGGTAAAAATAACCATACGAAGTCGCTTTAAAAAATAAAACAATTATTCTATTTTTGAACACGGCATTGAATAATTATATTCCCGAGCATTCTTGAGGAAGGATCAGGTACCTAAAAGGAATAACTATCCCCTGTTAATCAGGGGTCCGTTTTACAAAGGAACATACGACTAAGATCAAAATTTTATTCTGCTCACAACTTTCTTATTAAATTTATTTGAAAATTATTTTAATCTTTTTAAAAAGGAATTAAGTTCATTTGTTAAACGGGACCCAAAGCCATAAGTATTGATCATGTACTTGGAATACATAGACCGATTAAATTTTTTTCTTTACTTCAGGTACTTATCACAGATTTAGAGAATGTTGTCAAGGAGACTTTGGTTGGAATTGAGGTATTAAACATTTTTTTTTTTCAGATTATACTATCAAAAAGACTAATGTGTCATAGTGTTCTTAATGTTTATGTGTGCAAGACGTTTAATGTATTTGAATTAGCTTCTGCCAAAGGCGCTTAAGGTAGGATTCTTCTCTGGTTTCTGGCTAGATGGAATATGCAAATTACATTTGTTGATATGTCTTATATATTAAGATGTAAGAGATTTAAAAGACGATATTTTTCTTTCCTCATCACAATTATACAACTTTAAATAGAAATGGTAAACTGCGTTTGAAAACTGGCAGGGACTATATTTTTGGCGGAATGGTGGCGTATGAAAATATCTTCTTTTCTGCCTCTCAAAATTATTATAGAACATTGAATTTAGTTATAATTTTTACGCAATCAAAGACTAGACGAAATTTTCAAATGTAAGTTAAATTAATAATAAAGGACTAAAGTTTCAAAATATATCAAATAAATAAGATTTTTCACACAAACTAAAACTATGTTGGCTTTTAAATGCTTCAAATCTAAGTACAAATTTGAGCCAAAAATCCATAAAAAGTGTTATTTCTCTCTTAGTAAACGATCAAAACTTTTAGTTTTTGTATCATTTTGTACCTTTATGTGACAACTTTACTATATGTGAAAATTGGAAAAATTTAAATATAGGAAGCATGAAAAAATAACTAATAAATCCTAAAAATTTAAGAAAAGTAGAGGAAATTCGGATTAGCAAATATCCATTTTATTTAAATTATCCATGTCAATTTGGTAATATCATCTTATAGGCCCTATACGGTATTATCTTTTTATGCAAAAAGAAAAACATTCAGACTTTTGAATTACGAGTAGGAATTGCTTGATTGGACACAGTATTTTTTTTATTCTTAATGTCCAGGAAAAAGGTAATGACCTTGACCTGACCTTGCCTCTAATATTAAACGGTCAAATTTAATCTCACTGATACCATAACTTAGTGATATTGTCCTCTTGATTCTGTGAAAGTTTCATTTATTTTTAAATACAAGAAATGTGAGAAGAATCCTACCTTAAAAGAAATCACAGTCCATGCAGTTTAAAAAAAATCAATAATCATTGGCCTATTTTAAAAGACTTAGTAATTCTGATTGACTCAGATTAAAGAGGCTGGGGTGGCAGCCATTTTCAGACTATTTCGATCTCCTTTAAAAGACGAGCTCCATATAAAGATATACAAAAATGATCAAATTTTAAAGCTAAAATGTATTCATTTTTTCTTTGCAAATGATAGTTGACAGCTTAAGATACCGTATCTTAAAAAATAAGTTAAATCTGGTGGTTAATTTGTTGACCCCCCAGCCTCCTTAACAAGACTTCTGAAGTCTTTCATTCTTCTTAGCATATATAATGTTTTTGAAAAAGAAAAATGGGAAAATGCAAAACTGATAACTGAAAAAAGACTTCATTATATTATGTTTAGCCTGGTAGCTATTTTGGATCTGTGTTGTGCGTTGTGCCGGGAATAGGTTTGCTCACAGACCAACTCCTTGTCGGAGCCCCGTTGTATAGTGAAATGCAGACGTATTCTAATAACTACAACGTGAATGAAAATCAAGGCCAGGTGTACGTTTACAGGAAAACCCAATCAAATGTAAGTGTCAGAGTTGTTATTCAAAATTATACAAACTACAATACAAATATCTAGTGTGGATATACTGTAAATGTATTATATTTAGCGTGTACGATATTTGGCGGATATTGAATTTTGAACTAGTTAGCGGAAATTTGATTTAGCGTATCTTATTAAATTATTCTTTATTTGTGTATGTACAAGACATTTAGCGTTGTACTTGAATTAGAGGAATTTGCTTTCCGCCAAAAGCGCTAAAAAGAATACACAGCCAAATGTAATACGTTTACAGTAATAGGTCATATTTGAAATTTGTTCAGTTGCCCTCTTCCGATCACGACCGACTGACTAAATGTGACCAGACTCGAAACATTTTTTAACCTCCAGGCCTTGGAGAAAAACTATCTTAATTCCTGTATTGAATATATGTTTCCCTTAATTAATTCCCGAATATTTCTGTTCTGTCAAAAGTTATGTTGAAATTTGCCGCCTTCCTACCGACCCAATATTATTACTCTTAGTCGGGAGAGGGCAAGCAAAAATTATTTTGAAGATGACCTAACCTGAATTTACAATATAGAATTTGTAAACATTAATTCTAAGGAATGCTCTCTCAGTACGTTGTAATAAACTGATAATTAACCTATTGCAAATCAGAATACTACAGAGAGAATTCCGTGCCAAATAATACAGATAACATAATGAATGACATTTATAGATATAGTAACATTTGGAAGCATTTCAATCGAAAAAGATG
The DNA here is from genome assembly GCF_032062105.1 of Saccostrea cuccullata. Lineage (NCBI taxonomy): Eukaryota > Metazoa > Mollusca > Bivalvia > Ostreida > Ostreidae > Saccostrea > Saccostrea cuccullata. The sequence goes on along the minus strand of NW_026918900.1, from coordinate 365,374 downwards.
GGGGAAAATCCTTTGATTTTGTAGAACACATTGAAAAGAATACAAACTTTAGATGGATCCAGATCTAGAAGAGGCAGGTTTGGCTATGCAATGGCTAACGTTGATGATCTAAACAACGATGATTACAACGGTAACATTTTGTTTTTGTAATGGTGATCATAGTTGCAATATTGAAATTTAAAAAAAGTTAAAAGCTAAAATAACGAACGATGATCTATCTGAAAATATATCAATTAATCAACAATAAAATTATGTGAACTAGCGTTAGTGATATGAACATTATTATCTTTTTCATTAATAGAAGAAACACTGCTCAAGAAATTTGCTTGCTTGATATCTTTAGTGTTATTAAAGACTGGTAAACTTCAATGGTTTTTTAAAGAGATAAATGAGAAATATTAATGTGTATAAAAAATTGAATATAATAGTCATAATACAACTCAACTTATTACATAATCAGAATTATAAAAGGCTTTCAAAAATCTGGATCTCTTGATCTACATCATACATGTTACTGAATTAGGAATAGGTTATCGTTTATTGCTTCCTACTACACGTAATTATAAACATGTTAGGCCATTATATACACACTGAATTATCGACGGAATTTTTTCGTTATTTCCCGATCATGACAAGGAGAAAACGTGAATGTGACCGGTCGGCAGGGGATTGGTTTGTCCTCCATGGCACCCGATCTCACCTCTGATGGATTGTAGGTCTGTGTTCGATCTGCTCTTCTTTTGTATTGTTTTATGTACTTTTATCGTATAATTTTGGTATTTAGACGTAGTTATTGGGGCACCTTTTGAGAATGACGGACAGGGAGCGATGTATGTGTATATGGGGTACAGGAGAGGATTTTACTTGACACAGACAATTACTGCAGCAAATGTGGCTCCTTCTGGTACAACACTGTCTACATTTGGTAGCTCAATTTCGCAACATTCTATAGATTTCAACAACGATAAACATCGAGGTATTTGTAATTATCTTACTTACTATTTTACATTTATATTCCTTGAAACATTGTTATACTGCATATGAAAATATTTGAGACGGTATTTTTTGTAGGTAAAAGTAAGAGAATTGTTACATATTTGATTTTTTTTTACATATATAATAAAGAATATTTTCTTGTAATTTCATAAACTCTGGCTATGTTTATTTGTGGATATTTATTAGTACTGCTGTTTTAATTTGATTTTGTTTCATGATTTCTATGGTGGATAGATCGATACAACTTTGTTTGGGGCAATGTACACTTAACAAAACTTCTAAGTGTTCACTCTAATAAATGTATTTTTTAAAGAACTACTTTACAGAATGGTATGATACACTGCATTTTCAAATCGTTACAACAAATGAGTCTTCTAAATAATGTTCCGTGACGAAGCTTAAAAACAATACGTCTCAACTTTGCAGCACGTGTTTTGTGTAATTAGCATCTTTTTGAGATCATTATCAAACTTTAAAAACTGGTTCCACTAAGAAGCACAAAACATTGGCAAAATGACCATTGAGAAAGAAGGGAGAGCCGTTGGAATGTTGATATCTGAATCATCCTTGTAAATTTTGTTCAATTCCTGAAAGTATTAGGTTTCTGAAAATTACAGGTTTCAGAACTTAAATTCTAATGGAGAAAAATATAAGTAAAAATAATTTCAGTAAGGAAAATATTGCTTTAATTACTTCTTCCTCCCTATTGAACGCATGCGCAGAAAAGTTGAATAAGTTTCCATGGTTACCATGAATTTTGATACAATCTTTTTAAAAAGTTGTCAAAACATATTCTTAAAAACTTGTTAGAATATATTTCTCACCTTTGCATGCTCCAATTGAATGTTGTTTACAAGTGTGAGCTAAAAATAAATTCGCTATATACTCATAATTTTCATAAATCTTTCTCTGTAATTATAAGATAGAGATATTTAAAAGAATAAACCTATCTAGATTTTGACTCATTATGTAACTTTAAAGAATCACAGAACAGTGGTATTCTGTTTAATATATCAAATGAAATCTTCATAATAAAAAGAAAATATAAGGCTTAATTTCTAGCATTTTGTGTCATTTTTAGACGTGGCGATTGGTGCGTATGGATCAGATATGGTATTTGTTCTCTACACAAATCGTCCAATTACGATGAAAGTTGAAACCAGGACGACGAATCTTGTGCCTTCCTCAGGAGGGACGATGCCTATCATTGGGTACAACACAACGGAGTTTACATTCAATGTCTGTTTCGAATACGAGGGCGCTAATATTCCGACTGATGTCTGTAAGTCACTTTTAAACAGTAACGTTTAAGTAATGATTTCGTGAAGGTTGACTTGTAAACAGTTTTAGAGACAACTTTATATTGTCTTCTTTATTCCATTATTTAATGTTTATGCAAAGAAATAAGCTCAAGATCATAACACATCGACAATATGGTGAACGTGCTTATGCATTTAAAAACTTTATGCACATGTTTATTTCATATCAACTATGTTTGAAAGCATGTAAAATATTTTATGGATACCTGATATGGCGGTGCTTTGTTTGACACAAATGAAAACGCAGTGTTGCAATTTGAATGGTCATTTATTAATAAATAAATGACAAAGCAAACAACATATGTCAACACATAGTATAATTGACAATACCAATACAATTAAACACATTGCGTAATAGAAACAAACGCATATAGCAAAAAACATCATAGAATCTTAAGTTCAGAATATTATTCAATGAGGTACGCAAAAATGTACAGTAAACAGAATGCGTATTTCAGACCCAAACAGTGTCAAAACAAAGAACAAATGAACAAACAAAATGTTTGTTATTCAAACGGCGACCTATTAAGTATATATATATATATATCTAGACACAACATCTTTAATGAGGCGACTTGTTAAAAAGCTGTTGAGATAATTTTTTAGCGGTAATTTATGAAGTAATTATCTACAGAACCTTTCAGTTTAGAAGTGACTTATGAAATAACTTTTGACACAACCTTTCTTTTTAGTGGTCACATGTACCAATGAAGTGATCTTGACATAGCGTTATATTTTTAGTGGTGAACTACATTTGTATGTAGCAACTGTTGACGCAACCTTTACATGTAGTTGTGATCTAATTCATGAAATAACTAATATATGTGTCGAAACATTGCATCTGTAGTCTGTGAAGTTACAGTTGGCACAACCTTTCCTTTTTAGTGGTGACCTATGAAGTAACTGTTGATGCGACCTTTCTAAATACCAGTTCCTCAAGTCAAGGACGAGTCTGTATTAACCGATTAAAAACGTGTTCCAATAAAATATCTGGAAGCATCACGGTATTCAAAGCATCCTCAGAATTCAAGTGCGTTGATCCTTCCTTTGTTGTTGTTGTCAAAGATGATTGGGTAAGATTTTTTTGGGGGGATATGAATTTTCTCTACTTATATGATATTTTGAAGAATCTAGAAGAAAATGAGTGAACTTGCATACATCTGAATACATCTTCTACTTTGATTGTCTGAAGCTTTTTGCAAAATACTTACTATTCCACCCAATTGAATTTCATGTATGCATACAATTAATAACATTTGGACTATGAATCAACAACACAATACCATATTCAAAGTAATTTGTGTTTGACCTCTCCCGACTCAAGGTTAAAAAGTATGGTCACTAGGTAGGTGATGATTTTTTATATAGAAGATACCAGCATTCGTAATTACAGGATGAGAGAATATAGGGAAAAAAGGTTAAAATTAGGGATGTCAAAAATGTCAATAACTGATATTCGAATATTCTAGAGGAGTATTCGAATATACTGTAAACGTATTACATTTGGCTGTGTATTCTAAGCGCCTTTGGCGGAAAGAAACGTCTGCTGATTCAAGTACAACGCTAAATGTCTTGCACATATACTCATGTATACGTAAATGAATAAATGAGCTAAATCAAATCTACGCTAACCTGTTCAAAAATCAATTTCCGCCAAATATAGTTCACGCCAAATATAATACATTAACAGTATTAGAATATTCGATAGAATAATACACATTTTGCATTATGAAATATACATTTTATCTCTCCCATCAACCAGTTTACGCGTTATGTCTTATTGTGGAATAAAATTTCATGCAGAGTTTTGTAAATGCAAAGTTATTATATTTTTTAAAATTTACAGAATATATGAAGACTATAGATCCAAAATGTTATGAAAATTTGTTTTTGAAACTTCAAAAGATTCTTTACTATTTTCCAGATTAATTGGTTGTCTTACCAAAGTCTACACTAATTACTCCTACAAATTTATACCACACTAAACAATTATCTTCTAACGAAAAATATTATCAATTATTTTTATCTAATTAATTTCCTGATAATTATTTTTAACGATATACACATAAACAAGGAATCCACGTGTTTTCTGTAAAACAGTGTCCTTACAACAATACAAACTGATTGTAAGCACTAACTGGCACTGTTATACCACTAGTTAAATGATCAAAGAATAATTTATTCTAATAGTTCCACTCTTCACAGTTTTGGAGTAATCCATCATGATGGTCTTTTAATTAAAAAAAATCAAATCTTATTTCCAGTCAACGCTACGAACTTGATTCAATTTCAAATAAAACTTGCCAGATTTTTCTCTCTATTTAATGTCTGTATACTTAAATATATGTACAAACCGAATATTTGAATCCTATACTTATATTATATGAACTCATCGAATGAATATTCGAATATTCGTTGACATGCCTACAGTTAAAATCGCTTCCTTGAGGTTAATAAAGATTTGAGTCGCTCCACTTTAGTCAGTCGGTCAGATGAGGGCAAACAAACATTTTATTTTAAAGATGGCCCTACATGTAATGTTGATTTCTAAAGCAGTAATAACATTATTTACGTAAATCATTTATAATTCTAATCTTTACTTTCTTACATAGACAAACATGAGGGGTTTGTTTGTTCCGGTAGAGTTTGAGGTAGAGTTCAATGTTTCCACTACTGGTAATACACAGTGTACTGTTAGCTGTCCAGTCGTCAACAAGTTTGATCCAAATAACGACGACCCACTTGCAAAGACTCGAAAATACTCGGTAAGTGATCAACTGCTCTGAAATTGCATGTGCTTCAAAACGAACGTTCTTATATATGTATGTGTATTTTGTATAATGCATGAAAACTGATATCAGGTGTTTCAAATTATATTTTCAAGATTAGGCACTAAAAAATTCTTTTGGAAACATCCTGATGAATTGAAATTCAGTACTGTGTGCTTATATATAAAGAAAGGAGTGGGGTGTCAAAAGGGTTTGAATGAAGGGAGAAATTGGAAGGCGAAAAGTCAATTCATGATTTAAACCCAGGAAAATTTTGCGTAAAAGAAATGATTTACAGAATAGTTTTTACGATCTTGTAATGCTTCGTAAAGGGTCAATCCTCAAGAATCTGATTATACCAAAGTCATTTTCTTTACTCCGGGCAATTTAATGTTACATCTGAAAAGACAATATGTTGAAACAAATATCTTGTTTTCAGTATGAATTGGAAAGGACTGGATGTGGAGAAGATAACGTTTGTCAACCAGATATTCAGATTTCAGTCACGTCATTGGATAGCATTGTAACAGGACCACAAGCAGAATACACAGCAGACATCGCCATCAACAACGAAGGAGAATCATCTTATGAGACAGTGATCAGTATTACATATCATTCTAATCTGACATTAGCCGACACAGGAAACACCAGTCAGGAGTTCCCTGTGACATGTTCTCCTGCTGTTGGCTCATTGCAGTGTATTCTGGAAAAAGAACAATTGAAGAAAGACGAAATGTTCAGTTTCAGAATAACACTTGATAGTAGAAGTCTGTTGCCTGTGATCAACGAATTTGAGATGAAGGTTGAGGTGAAATCAAGAAGGAATGATAACAGTATGGAAAGTAAGCTGTATAATAAAATAATCAAAGTACTGACAGTGGTGGCAGTCACTTATAACCTGTAAGTATACATTTTCATATTTTCATCTTCTCTGATTTTTACTATGTACCTGCACTGAATTATCGCGTTAATCGCACTATGAATGCAACTTCCAGTTAAGTGCAGTTCCTTTCTTTTAATCTCACAGTACAAGCTGTCCCATATAACACATTCACATGAAGATACAAATGCATATACGCATGCAAATGGAATATATATTTTTCAAATATAATTCACAAAGCATTTTTGTATGGAATGGATATTTAGTCAAGTAGGGTTTGCTTGTAAATTGATTTGTTTACGCAAACAAGTTCAAACGACCCCCTCGACAAACAAAACTTTTAAAACCCAAACATGCTATCAAAATACAAAACAGGACTAGCTTACATAAAATACCTCACAAGAAAGATGTTGTATAATTGATGACAGGGTGGTCTAGACTTGTTACATACTATTTTTGTTAATTACATATTACACAAATTACGTTCTATCTACACTTGTACAGTTTACACAGTAAAATTTTGAAACTTAAGTGACTCGTATATTTTACCAAGTTAATATTCAGATGTTTATTTTAGATCACCCGTCCCTGAAGTTTATATTACGAAAATAACCCCAGAAAGTCCTTCTGTAGAAGTAATTCACAGTATACAGATCGTGAATACCGGGCCTAGCCACCTGATGGACGTATTGACCTTTAACATTGAATATCCTCAGTCCACACTAGTTAGACCGTCGAAAATTGTAAGTTGTCGAATACAAATTACCGAGATTAAAATCTTTATGACATTTCGACAAAGATGGTATTAATAAGCTTTAAGAATATGCCACCATAGAAAAACAAAATAATAATTATGAAGATCGTATTACTTTGTAAACTTAATTCAGCAGTGCATGTAACTGTGATAAGCATTGCCTCTATGTCCTTAATTGGCAAAATTATGACTAATAATTAATATACTTGTTTGTGCATGTAGAAACATTGTTTTTAATGCACTTCGAATACATTTATACATGTACACTTAACAGCTGATTGGAAGTTAGCGCTGCATTTTAAGCTCAGAAATTTGTTAAAAATCTAATGGCTTTAAAAATCTTCTTCTCCAGCCTAAATACATTTTTAACAGGCAAATATTTAAATGCATTTTATTTTTTTTTCTCTTAGCTTTTGAATGTTTCCTTAGCCAATAACGATACTTTGATACGATGCCAGAATGTTCTTCTGGAACCAGAGGGCGACACAAATCTGACCTACAGAGCTTTCACTATTCCCATAAACAAAACGAAGAACTCAGAGCCTGCTGGCAATTTTGTAAGAAAATATCGAATATACAATAAAATACGATGACATCGGATATGATATAATAATAAATAATATACTCAGAAATAAGTCATGTAGTTTTAAACAAAGTTTTGCACTAAAAAATACGTATTTATCCCTTTTTGCTTTTGTGTAAGCGTGTTTTACTGTGTATTCTCTTCACATTTTGTTTTTATCAATTTCTTTCACCTTATGAAGGTAATTACATGTATGTCGGGAATATATTGAGGAAATTCTAGAAAAAAAATTGTTTTACTGTTTTTGTATTAGGATTGTGAAAAGAACGAAGAATGTAGTAGAGTCAAGTGTGATATTGGAACCTTTATGTATGATAGTTTTATATCGGTGACCATTTCCTACGATGTTGAGCAGAATCTGTATGAAATCATCAATGTGAGTACGTTAAGACCATTCTGTGAAATTGCTCTTAATATATTTGACATAATGAAATATTATCTCTTTCATTTCTCTTGAAAACAAAGTTGTTTTTCAATATTTAAACACTGCTTTACAAGTCACTTGCACAAAATTCTTCAGCTCGATGAAACGTACAAGGACGAATATTTCAAAAACACATTTACCTGCTTGATCATGTTGATCTTTGTGATATTACTATAATTACAGACGTACATATAACTCTAAATGTCTTTCTTTGATTTTAATATAAGAAATAATGCTGCATTCGTATACAGAAAAAAGAATAAATCACTTTTGCTGAATATTATGCATTCAACGTGTCTTGCAAAATCAATTCCAATACTAACAAGAAAGAGATAATTTTTATTGTAAGCTTATTATAAAGTACAACAATTAATGAGTTAAAAAAATTGAAATAAGATCTCTTTAATAATTAAAGCGAATTGATTTTGTTTTATTGCCAAAAGTACATTTGCAGTTGAAAAACTTTCCTCGGTCAGCATCGATGAAAAATTGTGTTTTATTATTTCTAAAGGCTCAGGCAAGTGACAATAAACCATTTGTCCCAATAGCAACAACATTTATTCCGGACACGGAGAACCCAGGGGTAGACTTAAAAGGTCAAGGAAACGGAATGGTATGTCTGAGTTACTTTTTAAAGAAAAAGTTTTGAAGAGATAAATGTAGCATTTGTGTAACAACATATTTTAGAACAACCCTCTCATATACATTTAATATTATGAAGGTAACGAATAATCAATCTAAAAAATTCAGTATGGAGAAAAAACATGAACTCCAGGAATCAATAGAAATGGGATCACGTGGGAAGAATCAGTAAACATCTCTTTTTGACCTGTTAACCCACCATGAGCCTTGTGTATTGAACAGGCATACAGCCTACTCTGTTGTGAAATTAAGCATGAAACAATGACCAAACAAATGATACCAAATGGTAGGAAAATACGACTCAACTCTAGATTGTATTTACGAACAACAAACCATTATTATTTTTGCAAAAAAAATCGGTTTTCATGAACATTCCTGAATTTGCATTATGTCTTGTCTAAATGTTAATGATACATAAATATAAGGAACAGTTATAAAGATCAAAAATCCATTGAAAGAAAACGAAGTCAGAGCAGAACAACTAATGATAATAGCAAATGTGGGACCAGATGCTATATAGCGGTAAACATCCCTTTTTTCTAAAGTTTTTAGATTAAGTTTATGTGTTCACATATATTACATGTAATATAGATGTATGATGAATAGAGCTATATCTTATGATCAAAACATTAACGACAGTGTTGAAAATTAAATAGTTGAAAATTTGACGGAAGGAAAATGCTCTAGAGTTCAATTGTAGGTGAAAGTTGTAACGAAATTTCTTCCCAGTACACCGATGAAGAAGGAAGTTCCTGTGTTGGCCATTATCCTATCCATTGTTAGTTCATTGGGAATTCTCGTGGTTGTTGTCCTAGTACTAAAGAAGGTTGATTGTGGATAATTTTGATACGAATGTATTTACCAACTTAATATCAAATAAGAAAGAAAATATATTTTTAATTCATATATTTCCAGGTAATCAATATATATAAAGCTTCAAAAAGAATTAAACGTTTTACAAATTACGAAAATAAAATGTAAAAAGAAAAAAAAATGATTATTGACAGGACTTATCAAAGGGTGAAACAAATGTCTAAATTAACTTTTGAAAATTATAAAAATTATCACATGATCATTTTGCAGAAAGGATGTTTTGAAAACAGATATAGAAAACAACTCGAGTATCTGAGAGCATGCCAGAGAAAAACAAATGAAAATAATGTTATAGATGATGCATGTAATCTGGAAGGAATGGAGAACGAAATCGAAGAAAAACCTTTGTTGTCAACATTTTTAAACACCAATAAAAAAAGAAACAACTTTGAAATAGAAGAAGACAAGCTGGGATCTCTCGAGAATAAAGGTAAAAAGTACATGTATATGAAATTGTTTGTTGGTTTTTGGCTTAAGTATTAAGATTTAGATTCTGTGGAATTAGTGAATACTTTAAATGTCTCGACTTATTTATTTGAAAAAAAAAACAAGATGCCAATATATTTTATTGATGTGACAGACATGGTACCATCATCGACTAAAGAAAAAAACAAATTAGAAACAAGGTCAGATTATTTTTTATTTGTATGTCTCCGTTGTCGTATTTTGTTGAAATATTTTTATAATATCGCATTTTAAAATGAAAAGTTTATGTCTAGGACTGCTATTATGGATCCTATTTAAATATGATAACTCTTAATAAGAAAAACCCAAACTTCTCCGTTTTTATCAAGAATAATAACCTAGCTATACAGGACCCTGTAGACTTTTTTCGTTAGAATATATCTTAGAAATGCTTATTATCATAATCATATTTCACCAAATGAACGAGTCAGACGCAAATTGTAAATAAAGATATTTGTATTAATACAAAAATATTTTGACAGCTCAAATAACCATCAAATTGCTCACTTCTGTCCATAATCCTTAAACACTAGAACATCTTATCTTATCCTCCTTCAATGAATCAAAAGTTTGTAAAACAGTTTGTCGTATGTTGCCACTTAGTGACGTTCAATAATTTGTTATTATTATTAACAATGACATATAATTTTAGCAGACACAATATGATAAATAAACCAATTTTGTAAAGGGATACAATCAAATTGTAAATGCACTGTAAATGTATATAATGAATTTTTAAAACATGGCAGTTTTAAAGCAGCGGATGCTTAAAATGTCCTTATATTTCTTTACAGCATGCCGGAAATTAATAATGAAAAAGGATTACTCTTCTCTGAAAATTTCGACTCTGATATCAAACTAATGAGAACTGATGAGAACATTCTAAATGTTCAGAATACAACTAATGGTGAGGATGCGGCGTTTGAAAAAATGGCTAATATTGGAGAGGGTACCTCTGATGCTCAAAAAACGAAAGTTAATGAGGATGACAATCATGCCCCGATGGCGGGTAGTGTTCAGGACCAGTTTGATAAACGTGATCCAATGGATGTGTAGAAAAGGAACGGAATAATGGTCTTACAGAGAATCTGTCTTAAACGTCACATTCTATAAAATGTTGTTATATAATTTATAAACTAAACACATTTGATTAAGTGTCCTGTTTCCTACTGCATTCCTATGGTACTAGAAACATCATTGTCTTAAAGTGAAACAATTGTAATCATTAAATTTTCTCAGGCACCAAACTTGTATAAAATGTCAAATTCTTATTCTATACATATGCCTCTTGTTTTCGTTTATGAAAATTATGACACCAAATAATAAATTTTTTCTGTCTTTATTTCATGTTTAGTGCATGCATTTCAAAAAGACACTGTTTAAAGAAAGAAAAAATAAATATTCAGATAATAAATAATTTTTTTTAAACGTTTTAATAAAAATAAAAAAAAACAATCAACAGTAAAATAGTCTAAATTAAACTAGAGGTACTGTGAGCAATGAGCTCACTAAATGATACCCCCCACCTCCTAATGAATATGATAAATGGCAGTGTCAATGTTTTGCTGAGGTAAACCAAAAATATGTATCGGATCAAAAAGTAAAATAGGAGATACACAATGGCAGTATGTAATAAAGATTCTGTGAAAGTTTCATTAAATTTCATTCAGTGGTATGAGAGGAGTTGCGGATAAGAGGTGGGTACCCTAAACCGTAACGGACGGACCGACATACCGGTGTAAAGACGAATAATGACCCCCATCGAATAATGACCGGGGGTCATTTTTCGACAGCGAAAAATGACCCCCGGTCAATATTCGACGTAGAAAAATGACCCTTTTGCCCGTAGAAAAAGTGTCACCACCCTAAAAATTTGCAGAACCAATGAAAAATGAAAAAGAAAAATGACCCCCGTAGAAAAATGACTCCCTGTGGATTTAAGCTGAAATTTTTAGGGGGCAAAAAAAAATTAGATAAAAAAGCATGTTGGCCAAATTGCTCACCTGAGCTTATTTGGAATAAATTGATGATATGTTGATCACATAACATACGATTATAGTTATATTTTAAGGCCAAGGCGATGATTCAGAATCTAAAGTAGTAAAGATAACAATGGTTGAAATCATCGTATTGACAGAAAAAAAAAATCAGCAGTATCATATATTATTATATCCTCCGCTTGAAGAGCGGGAGGGTATGTAGTGATCGGGATGTCCGTCCCTCCGTCTGTTACGCTTTGGGTATCCATCTGTTATCTGCAACTCCTCTTATATAAAAAGATATGTTTATGAAACAGCTTTGCCCCTGTATGGCAACAAAGCGAAGATTAAACTTTTCTTAATTGTAATTTAAATATAATGGTACCCAAAGTAGGGTTCTTCTCACAAGAAATACAATTGCAAAATAGGAAAGCCCTTGCGCCACTTGTTCAAAATCAACGGCTAAGGATAAGTGTTTGAAAGGTAGGTCAAACTCAGAGGTCAAAGGGTCAGAGTTGATTTAATGTCACAAGGATTACATTTGTGAAGTATGAGAGTACTAGTATCTACCGTTTAAAAGTTATAGCCAAAGTAAATTAAAAATTTGGCATTTTTGTGTAAAATGGGACAAACCCCAAGGTAAAGGTCAAAAGGTCAAATTTGGAGGTACCCAAAGTAAGGTCTTGTCACAAGGAATATACACATATTGAATATGAAAGACATAGCTACAATAAATGAAAAGTTATGGTCAAGGTTAAAGTTTTTTCGGACAAACAGACCGCCAGATAGACAGACAGATATACAGACGGACACGATAAAACTATATACCCCCGAATCTTAGATTACAGGGACATAAAAAGAAATGGTCTTCAATTAACTTTTCATATTATGATACAGTATAAAGAAGACGGTACAAAAATGAAAATGTTTGTTCTGATTTTCATATTCTCTGAAAAATATACTCAGAAATGGGTAAAAGGGTGGAGTAAAACAAGAATTAAGAAATGTAATGAATACTGTGTGCTAAATCAAAAGGTTATGTCTACATGTATAGTTTTTGCATTAGAATGTGTATTTTGTACTAGTCCATAGCTTTACAGAGCATATTTTTAGGTGTTATACCCGCCCCACCCCTAGGAGGAAGTCGATTATCAACAAAAGCAACAAAAAAACTACCCTACCTTTATTTTTCTATAAGGAGGGACTTAAAATAAGCTTAAAATAATCTCTTATTCTACTAATTTTCAACTGTTACTTTGCCACAATACTTTCAAGTATACCCCCACCAACATTTAAAGTATTCTTTAATCATGGCGAAGTAAATTATGATATGATAGAACTTGTGTGAAGGCTTAACTTCATTTCAGTATTTTATCTAGAGCCTCTTTCAGTATTATTAAAAGGTATAGAGTTTTATTGATATTTTTGCTTTTCATTTTTTTTTTTTATTTAAAGTTATTTGGGGGGGGGGGGTTAAAAATTTCCTCCTCTTTCATTGTCAAATAGGATATGCCAAATTTATACAAGCTAAAAGTTGAAATGAAGGAAAAATTAATTTTTCTATTAAAGAGTATTGGAACCTGATTGTTGCATGGTTTGATTTCTAAAAACAAGTGGAATATCATTCTTTAAGCAAACACTATAAGGAGGAATATCAAAAAGAAAGTTTATTTACTTGACAATTAAAGAACCTCTTTTCACTATAAAGGGGGTCATTTTTCAATGGGGGTCAATTTTTTATAGGACTAACATATAAAATAATGACCCCTAGGACACTTCTTCTACAAAAAATGATTTTTTTCTACGGGTATGGGGTCATTTTTTGTCGTTGAAAAATGACCCCCGGTCATTATTCGATGGGGGTCATTATTCGTCTTTACACCGGATACTATATATCCTCCCGCTTTTCGAGCGAGGGGTATAATAAAAAAGAGAAGAGGAAGCTCTTAAATCATAAGTTATGTTCTTTATATGAATAATGGGATTACGAACTTAAGTATTTCCAGACGGTTTTTTTTTACTTTCGTTTTCGTTTTCCTTTTAAAATGAGGATTAATCAAGAATGGAAGAATGAGTAAAAGTGATTTATGTGTATTTAATTAACATTCCTTGTCATTGATTATCTTCAATTTTTAAATATTCAGAATTTTCCGCTTATCGAATTATTGTGAATAAAACGGTCGACAGGGGATGTTTGCTACTGTATGGCATCTGCTCATATCTCTTCTTTGATATCTGATCTCCCTTGTGATATATTTAAAAGTTCAATGTGCTTGATCGGGTCATTATTTAGATTGTTTCAACGGTCCACTATGCTACACTTCAGTTCGTAAACTTCATATTCTATGCTTAAAATTTTCGTATGTTAATAATTTGCGGTAAAGTAAATCATATATGTCAAAAGAAAATGAGCTTTCAATACTTTAAAAAGCCAATGATATAACAAGAAAAAAGACGTTGTTCATTTAAAATTCGGCTAAAGGTAAAGTGAACTATCATAAATATATAGAAATTCTTTTCAATTATTATTAAAAATACGATAAGCTTAAAAGGAAAAGCTATTCATGAACACATTACGTCTACAGAACCATATTACCACGTAATTTTTTTTCAAGCGACGATCAAAAACAATCAGTGCATTTAAACAGAGACAGTAAAATTACGTTCGCTATCTAAGTCTTTTTTTTTCAATTTGCTATCGGTATTTTATAATTATCAATTGCATTACATATAAATATATCCTATCTATCACAAGTAAGGTATATTAAATCTTTTTTTTTTTTTTTTTTTTTTTTTTTTTTTTTTTTTTTTTTAGATATCATAGACTTCTTTGTTCGAACTGCTGTATAGCAATAATGTATCGAGATCTTTCTTAAACATGTTAAATAGGTTATCGTAGATTATTGAAATTATATATTACATCCTTTCATTGAAATTCATATTTAATGTAAAGAGGAAGTAAACAGTAGCCTAGAGCAATCGATTTAGTTCCAAATGCATGGTTACAAAACCATCCAGGTAAAACTAACAAAAGTTCTAGGTGTTTTGTGGGCATGGAATGTGTTTAAATAAAACCCAAACAGATAAATCTGTAATATGTATGATATCGTGGCTTTAAATAGAAATAAAAAAGTACGCTATATTTTTAAAGCGTAGTTTGTTACTATACTCCTCGTGAATCTACAAAATATCGTAGAAACAATATTCATCGAAGTAGTCAAGTTTTACGGGACAGGTAAGGTCTTTTTTTTTAAATCAATACCTTAATGATCTACTTTCGGTTTGACTATGTATTTAATAAACAGGTTTTGTTAGTCAATAAAAAAATTACTGCAGATATTTTTAAGGATAATGGTGAATGAAGTGGCAATCCTTCTTTTTCTTATCCTACCTTCGACTTCTGGATTTAATGTCGGTATCAAGGGGGCCAAAATTTTGTCCGGTGAACCGGGTTCAATGTTTGGATATTCCCTAGATTTCGCCACCAAAGACAATAATGTATGGTAAGTAATTATATGATAACTACGCTGGAGGAAATATTATCGAAGATTTATACGAAGTTCAAAAGAATATTACTGGGCATGAAGATTACATGTACATTAAAATTTTGTTACAGTATAGTATAAACTGCTCCAACAATTATATCCACCAATCTGTTATGTTTTGTTTTTAGAACATATTCTTCATGTTATATGTATTTTCAATTATCAATGAGACTGTGCACTGGAAATATTTGATCTGTCATACAGCTTAATTGCTTTTTGAATG
This sequence comes from Saccostrea cuccullata, assembly GCF_032062105.1. Classification (NCBI taxonomy): domain Eukaryota; kingdom Metazoa; phylum Mollusca; class Bivalvia; order Ostreida; family Ostreidae; genus Saccostrea; species Saccostrea cuccullata. Next base: position 349,923 of record NW_026918900.1, on the reverse strand, counting down.
TGTGTTTTTTTCTCTTTTTTTAGAAATCTATATGAATTAATAAAAAACTGGTAATTTTCTCATTAACTAGCATGTATGAGCATGAATATCTCATAGCAGACCTCCCCATAGTAGAGCAAACTGCTTTGTTCTTTGTTTAAAAACTGATAGTTAAAATACGACAACATCCCTTGCGATTACAATTCACCAGATTGCAAATGAAAATATTTCATTAAAACGTTAGCATTTTATGATACATATGCATACAAAAAGGGATGTAATTCACAAATCTTACGATTAAAAAAAACTTAAATAAATATACATTGTAGATATAATAAGGGAATTTTATAGTGAGTTGCACTTTTTTAATTCAAAAATAGGCTTTTGGTAGGAGCACCAAAGTCAATAGATATAGCCAAAAATTTGACGACCGGAACTTTGTACTACTGTACACCAAACTTTGTGAGTTTGGCAGACTGCAGACAACTTTCTAGTGGACAACTTCCAGGTAATTATCATTACTTATACAGTTTTGCGATTTAACAAAATATTTTCAGTGAAGAAAAGTTTAAAAACGTCCGTATTCTGGACAAGAGACCATTTAAAGCAAACACAGAAGTTAAATTCCTTTAATTATATGGTTTATCGATATTTACACAGCAAATGCGACGTGTTAAAACAGGTTATTTTAAAAGTACATTTAAATAAAATCATATATGAAAATGAAAATATCTATTTCCTTTACCTTTGTTTGAATGTGTTTATACTTGTTGTTTACTTATCAACTGTGTGTAGTATACATTGCAAAATATATTGCAACATTACCTAATATTGATTCAAATTTGAAAGCTTCGATACTTAACATATACACGTTTCTTCTCCTAGGGAATTGTATTTCAAATACTTTTTCTTTCCAAGTACATTAAGTCACTGTACACAAAAGTTATAATAAATTGCTGTAATACTGATGTATAAAGTTTATCATTAGATTTAAAGGCATCTAGGAGGTTTATCCCAGGCTGCGTCTGACCTAGTTCGATAAAAATGGGTAGCAACTAATCCTTCCCTAAGCGATCATACTTTGTAAAGAAACTTTAAAACAGAAGTCTGATGTCACGGCACCTCTAACACGATAAAAATATCTCACTGATCAATAGTTTTAATGCAGAATAAAGGACTAAAGCCCCCGTTTACGGTACATGGTGATTAAATTTAAAATTCTCAAAGAGGTGCAAAACAAAATACAATCAATCAAACAAATCAAAATTTAAAACATATTTGAAACATTACGATGACAACAGTGGCAATCTTGGATGCACACACACCCTTACACACGATACTCACCCTAACAAATTAATATATACACCTCTACACACAATATCATCTTAAAATATAATTTTTTTTCTTTATTAACAGGTGTATCATTAGAAGATGGATTTACAGAAGAGCGCTCAGAGATGTGGCTGGGGGCTTCAGTAGATGCAGGAGTTCAAGTCACGGTAAATCTAATCAACGTTCAATGCAAGCATGAAAAAATGTTGGTTGTGCAAAATGTTTTCAACAATGAAACATATGGGCAATCTTTTTGGATTCTATTGTGGCAATTTTTTTTCTTTTCAAATTTCTCGAAATACTTAAACATAAAATTGTCACAAAAAATCCCGAGATAATTCTGAATTAATGAGAGCATAAAAACAAGCACCTTGGGATAAAAATTTGAATTGTAGAGCTAGTAAGTAACAAGACTTCAGAAGTTCTTCATATTTCACTTTAAAACTTGAGGTATCGGCACACGATAGGCATTGAACCTGCGTACCGAGTAGATATCTAAATGTCAAGTCCTTAAATGGTAAATGAATATGGGGACGTCTCTGTATATATGAGTGTAAACTCTTAACTCTTAGTAAAGAATAGAAAATCAATCTTGTTACATATAAAAACAGTTGTCTTAAAATGATCTCCTAGAGACCGTTTTTTTTTTTTAATAATAATAAATTTCTAGTTTTGTGGTCCACGGTGGAGGCGAAGTGGTCCAGATGGCAATGTTACTGCAATGAATGGATTGTGTTATGAAGTGCCACTTGGATACTTACAAGGGGACCCCTCTGGTCTTCTTAATCCCAGCATATTGATTGGACTGTATAACTCTAAGCCTTCGGATCAATTTACAGAAGCTGAAGGGACTATGTTCAACCAGACCATCAAATATGGAGTATCTGCCTCTGGACTTTCCATTAAATACATGAGGAAGGATGGTGATGTAAGACATTTTTAAGTACCAGAAACACCCCAACCCAAGAAAGATGTTAATTGTAAGAACATGTCTTATTTTAGAGCAATTTTAAATTTTTTTTTATTGAGCCAAATTTTAAAGAATCCTTACGTAAGCATCTATAACAGCTACTCTGTGAAAACTTTCATGAAAACTTTCATGGTGGTTAGTAAGGCAATTAATGTTGCATGTATACAAACCTTTTTAATATATTATCAATAGCTGACGAGTTGATTTCATCAAACTGAAAATTTTTTTTTAATATCTGTATGAATTTTTTTTTTTGACTATTATTGTATAATTTATATGTCCGTCATTGTATGTTTTATTGATGGAATCCTTCTTTAAATTACATCTATAACAGTTAAACAAACATATGAATACAAGTATTATATTTGTTACTTCAATTTTATTGCAGATTTGGATTGGTTCACCGGGTTTGAATGAATTTTCAGGTTTGTAATAAACACTGTCAAAATATATGTATTTATCTTTGTCCTCGCCTCTTTTTATCATAAGGATAACAAAGCGAATGAAAAGACTTTTTACTATCAATTCAATGTTTAAGGTTAAAATAGGTTTTAATGCATTATTTTGGTAGAATTTTATTTTCAATTTCAATCCTTTTCTACGGAAGCCCATTGTTGCCATGTTAATATATAAAAGCAAACCTCGATATATAAATTAATATATATAAACAAAACCTGGATATATATAAAGAAAATGCGATATATATAAACAAAACTTGGATATATATAAAGGAAATGCTATATATATAAACGAAACCTGGATATATATAAAGGAAATGTAATATATATAAACACAACCTGGATATATATAAAGGAAATGCGAAATATATAAACAAAACCTCTATATATAAAGAATGTGATATATATAAAGAGAAAAGTTTCATTGTGTGTTTGTAGCGCTCGGCTGTCCATCAAGATTATATACAGATTAACTCCTGGCGGGGAAATCTTATAGAAATCTTTACAACTTTCCCAGTGCAATGTTGCTATTTAATAGTGTTTATTTTTGTACATGCATATATCAATGAACAGTAATTGTTTTCAAATGGAAGAGCAACTGAATTGATTAATTGAATACATTCATGAAATGTATACTCAGTATATGTGTTACATTTAAAGTAAAAATTTAAACAAAAATAGTTATATTTGTTTTACCTTTAATGTAACATATTTTATTTTCTGTGTTTTTATTGGACATGTTCGATTTACATGTATTTTGATCAACTTCGTTAATTTTTACAACCCAGCTTTTTTTTTTTACCAAACTTACGACCTTTGGTTTCACAACCGAGAATTTATAAAAAATAATGTTAAACGTAGAGTCTTAACAGATTTTTAATGCCCTAATTCAAATTTATTTAAATTCATTATAAAATAATTTACTAGTATGCCCATTGATTATATAAGAGATGGAGGTACCCACTTCATTTTTATATGAGGAAAGAAAGCGACATATACATGTACTATTACAAAATTTTAGGATCTTTTGGTGTGAAAAAAAATCAAGTAGAATAAATTCAATGTTACATAATTAAACTTCGGTTTAAATAAAATCGATTTGATTTGTGCTATGTATATACATTTTGCATCTATCATTCTGCCCAACACGTCTGAAATGTATTTTTTAGCTTTTTTTATCAATTTCAAAATTCTTTTTGCTGAATACCATATTGAAACAGCCACATCAACTGATTGCAATCAAAACATTGCACCGGGAGCTGCTTATCATTATGTTGGCGAAGTCTCCGTTGTAATGAAGGTCATTAAACATGTTAAAGGTCAGGCGATGGAAATTTTTCTCTTTATATATATCGAAGTATTGTTTATATATATCGCATTTCCTTTATGTATATCGAAGTTTTGTTTATATATATATCGCATTTCCTTTATATATATATAGAGGTTTTCCTTATATATATCGCATTTCCTTTATATATATCGAGGTTTTCTTTATATATATCACATATATAGAGGTTTGCTTTTATATATCCTTTCCTGTTCAATTTTACATGAACATAGGCAAATGTGGGTCACATAAAAAGTAAGACTTGAAATTTATGAGAAAACTTCATTTGATTGAGACACTCCTTTCATTTCAATTTTACATAAAGAGGATATACATGTAGCATATGTATATAGTGCACAGAAAACTTCACATGAAAGTTAAAAAAAATAAATATCAATATAAACTTTTTCACATTATATTCACAAACAAATTTTAAATGATTTTAAAATAAAAAAAATTATCACATAAATATCACGTCTGTATTTACTTATGAAGTATTTTAAAATGAACCAATAAGCACACAAACCTTGGCTGCATCGGTCAGATTTATTTATCAAGGAACTAATTCAAAATATGCATAAACAAAGTAAATTGTACACACAATATATATATATACATACATGTATGTATGATTTATTACAGTTCAATTTCCCTGAGATATGTCGTTGAGGTAATGTCTATTGGCATGAGGCATTTCCATTATTTATAATATTATTATATTATAAATCCATTTATTGCTGATCCAAGTAAACAATCGTACAATCTTGTATCTGTTATTTGCATTTAAATTATTATACGTGTATTGAGTATGTATGTTAAGCTTCCTGTTATATTGCTATATACATGTATTACTATTTGAAAGTTAATTTGTTACATATTCCAGAACATCAAAAACAAAGTTTACACAAATTTCTTTATTTCTTCTGTAGTGTTGAAAAACGAAGATGTTTTATTATCATACACCCCGCTTGAAATGTGGGAGGGTATATAGTGATCGGGATGTCTGTCCGTCCGTCTGATACGCTGTGGGGTACCCATTCCTTATCCGCAACTCCTCTTGTACCACTGAATGTATATAAACCAGACTGTGACAGAATTTTTGTCATATAGTGTTATTGTGCACCTCATATTACACTTTTTGACATATTTTTGGTATATAGACACTTCCATTCTTTCCATAATATTGAAAGGTACCCATCTCTTATCTGCAACCCGCTCAATAAGATTTATTAATACTTTCACAGATTCTTTATTACATAATGTCATTGTGCACCTCTTATTTTATTATTGATATGAAACAGATTTTGGGTCCCCGAAAGCAAAACTTGGACATTTTCATTATAATCATATGGAAGGTTGGTATATCATTAAGTGAGATCAGTGCTTACAATTCCTTTGGTATCCTTTAGGTTAAGGATAAACAGCAAATGGGGTAAAAAAAATCAACATCTCACAAAGTAAAGCAAAATCCACCAGAATAAGTTTTGATCGAAAACACAAGGTTACCTCAGGTATATTAAACTCTAGCTTCCAAGTATCATATTTTATCCCCAAAATTAAATAAACGACGGGCAAGCAACAGACAAACAGACAAAATGGACAGATCGATAACTATATGAAGATTACCCTGTTATTCCAGTAGGGCATGAATGTATAAACGTAAACAAAAATCTTCTCATGTGTATGTAATCATATTAACATTGTATAGGAAATATATCATATAGATTTTTCATCATATAGTTTTGTTGCACTATGAACTACGTAATATGTAAAATGAAAATTAATTTGTGTCCTAGTCATGGAAACATGACCAAAGAAATTTTCCTTAGCAACCAGTCAATTTTCCTTACGAAAAACAAAAATGCTGAATCAGCAAAATATGTAAAACATGCATATTTTCCATTGCCCGTGAGAGAAATATCTTAAAATTAAAAATTTATGTATAACATGTTTTATCACTTGAAATGTTCATCTTTATGATAACATTATTTAAGAACCCCTCTGGTAATATTCACATTCAATTTCAAGCCTCTAAGTTTAGTGATATATTTGTCCATCCGCATGGAAAATTGACTGGTTGCTATGGAAAATTTCTTTCGCCATGTTTCCATAGTAACCAGGACCCAAAATAATTTTCAGTTTACATACCTGGTTCATAGTGCAAGAGAAACCTATGTGTGTAAAAATCATCAAATTCTGAGAACCCCCATGATTTACATATTGCCTGATTTTTACAGAGACCCGTACTTAAGAAAAAAAAATTAGGATTTTTATTTGATTCTCATGTATATGTAATTAAATTAACATTGTTGAGGAAATATATCATATAACATTTCTTTTATCCTTGTTTTGTGCACTTATTCATGAATACTGAAAATTATGACTACAAAAACGAAGATAATGAATTCTCATACATGTATTTCCATTCCTGTATATGCAATCTTCATACGTACTTCGACAAAGGTACATTAAAAGAAATCATCATTATGCAATTTAATTTATCTTGAAGATATTACTAAAGCATGTTAAATTTTCTTTTCAGGAGGAGCAGTTCATGTGTCAGGATCTTCCTACACACTGAAGAGTGAAAACACCACAGAGACTAAAGAGGGACAGTTATATGGTAGATTCTTTATACATCCCCGTTTCAATGTAAAATAATTCTAAATTCAGATTTTAAAAAAAATGGATTTGTTATAATCATGTGATTTAAATAACATTTAGTGAGCTCCCTTTAGTTTTAATTCTCAAAATTCTACCCATATAACCCAAGCAGACACAAAGAAAGGCCATCAGAGGTCAACATGTATATTACTGTAAACGTAAATTGCATTATGCATAAATTATTTCACGTTTACAACTATCGTTGGTGTTACTGGCATAACCAACAAACAGTGATACTTGATAATTCAAATTCATTGTAGAATGATTTTAAATTCAGATTTATAAAAAAATGTTATTTAACAGATTTAAATAACATGAAACGCTAACTTGTTCAGAAATCAATTTCCGCCAAATATCGTACACGCTGAGTATAATACATTTACAGTATGTCTTTTTGGCTCCTTACCGAGATAACAAATAGAAATGGAAATATATCGAATTCAATATAAATTAAATCACTTTTAATCCCCGTGTTGTCAGCTTTTTCATGTCTTTTCAGGTTACGCTGTAAGTGTTGGAAAGTTTTATAGTGACCAAAAACCTTATATTGCTATTGGCGGTCCCAGGGATGGCGGCTCAGGCAAGGTAAAAATTACAGAAAATTAAATGCTGTATAAAATACTGATAAAATAATATATTCAAGTTCAACTGCAGAATGTAAAAAAATTAAATCCAACGGATAAAGAACTCTCCAGTTTTTTAAAAAAATTTCCTAAGATATTTTTATGTTCTTGTTTTTAATTTATAAAACCGAAACAGGTTAGTGAATGAAACATGGAGATAACGAACATTATTCAAGATTAAAAGTCCATAAAAGAATACAAAATAGAAGCAGAAGAAACATAGACCTACAAAACGTCAGAGGTGGGATCAGGTGTTATGGAGGGGTGAGCATCCCCTGCCCACCGATCACACCCGCCGTGTGCTCTTTGTCATGAACGCGAAAAAAACTGTCGTCGATTTAATGTGTATATAATGGACTAACATTTAGTATGAAAAACGTCAGTCAGCATTTGACAAAATAATAAATTGTATTTGCTGACAAGGTCATTTTATCTACCATAGAAGTTACGAAATGATTTTATTTTAACTTGTTTGTAAATAATTTACCTCGTTTTAGAAATCGGTCATAAGTAGAAATTATAGGTTTATATAACAGGTATTTATACAATCTTGATTAGAGTCCGCCTAAATATGGCTGAAATATTGCCGACTCGGTGTTAAAAAAAACTAGAGGTACTGTGAGCAATGAGCTCACTAAATGATACCTCCCACCTCCCATAGTGTCCATGTGTTGCTAAATATTGTTTTACGGTAATGTGTTAACTGTCCTATCAAATGTTATCCAGAAGCTTTATATGTGACGTCATAGGTTATAATGGCAATGTCCATGTTTTGCTATGGGAAACCTAAAATACGTGTCGAATAAAAAAGTAAAATAGGAGGTGCACAATGGCAATATGTAATAAATTTTCTGTGAAAGTTTCTTTAAATTTCACTCATAGGTTTATATACGGACGTACAATGAATTTATATACCTTCCCACTTTTCAAGCGGGGGGTATAACAATAATCAATCTTGTTTAGAGTCAGCATTTCAAAAATGCTTTCGTTATAATTATCATTTTTAGCAACCATACAACTATACATTTTTGAGGTCTTATTTTGGCTTGCATATTTTATACAAACTGATGAGCATTTTTATACCCCCCGCTTGAAAAGTGGGAGGGTATATAGTCTTATTTTGGTCTGTTACGCTTTGGGGTACATTTTATACAAACTGAAGGAAATTTAATGCTTTCATTTTTTTTTGCCATTGTGCACCTTTGACTTTTTGATCTGACGTATATTTTTGATTTTCCAGAGCAAAACATGGACACTGCCATTATATTCATATGGGAGGCGGGGGGTATATGACTATTGCTTAATACAGTGACTTAAGGATTGTTCCGTCTGCTACTTAATACAGTGTTAGAAGTAGAAGTGAGTAGTCGCAAGGGATGTTTCCTCCTTTTGCGTACATTGTAGCTCATCCCGCCTATTGAATTTTCAAAGGGGTGTATTTCATACTCTGTATTTCTTATTGTTATTTGAGATTGATTTCTGTTTCCTTATTTAAATTTTTTAGCTGTTGGTTGAATGTTTCCTCGATAAATTACAAGTAGTAATAAAAATGATAAGGGACTGAATTATACAAATAGTGCTTAAAGGAAGTTTTATCAAAATCTCATCCAAAAGATCGATATCTTTAAAAATATGAAATAAATACCAGTAATCATTCTCAAAAGTAAACTGAAATAAAATAAATGTACATTTTGTGAAAAATTGTGTGTGTTAAGAGACTGCGATTAGTGTGTTTTTGCTCTGTAATATATAAACCGACACCAATATTTCTTTGGATTTTAATTAACAATCTACGATAAAATGTTCTAAAAACTTTTTTTTGTTTTTACCTTCAGGTTATTATTATGGATTCAAATAACAACATCAAGGAGAAGTTGATAGGATCAGAGGTAAACTTCTTTAAATAGAAGCTTTTCATGCGATAAGTGAAGTTTAAATCTAATATTTAAAAACGTAATTAAACAAAAGCCAATCATCCCCCCACACAAAAAAAAAACATAGACAAAGAATATAATTTTTTTATTTCTAAATATTGTAGAGTCTAAGCTTTCATACTATGTACCCCTTTTAATCTTAAAGGTGAAATTTTCTAACTATAAAGCAAACTATATCCTTATTTCAGCCAGGCAGTTATTTTGGATCCGTCTTGTGTGTTATTCCCGGTAATGGTGGTGGATCAGACTATCTTCTCGTTGGGGCACCTATGTACAGTGAAATGCAGACGTATTCTACATACTATCATAGCATCGAGGAAATGGGACGGGTGTATGTGTACAGGCAGACAAATGTAAGTGTATGGGAAGCATGGTTATGAATATATTACCTGAAGTAACAAAAGCTTTTTTTCTTAAATCCTTTTAAATAAATCTAATATCTGTTTATATAATCCTGCAATTTTGTAAAGTCTACATCGTATACTTGTATATTATTTAGAGATAATCGGAAAATATCCATTTTTGCATATTTTTTGAAAAATACGTACAGTTTTTATCTGCAGAGTTTCACTGGCAACAGAACTTGTCCGCGAACTTTTCTAACGACCCTCGTATCTCTGAAGGAGGAAAATACATATACATTGTATAATATTCATGATTTTTGTTCGTATAAACCACTTATAAGTTGCACAGTACAAAAAAACGATGGCATTTTACCTCTTCTGCTATATCATGTATATTTTCAGGAAACTTTACAGATGACACAAATTCTAGAGGGGTCTAAATGTAGATGGTGCAGATTTGGTTTTGCCATGGCCAATCTCAACGATATCAATAACGATGGATTTAATGGTAACAATCATTACTTTAATAGATATGAACACCAACGATGTTATTTGTGTCATTTTTAATATTACGAAAAAAAGAGTTATAATTATGTTAAAATAATCTTTATTTATATACATTTTGACGCTATTTCTTTGCAGTCACTTAAGATGTTTGAAACAAAATAAATTTCTAGAGTTTCGTATGGACATGGAATGAAGTCTGTCACTTGATCACATTGTATAACACTCGAGGTTCTTTATAATAGATTTGATCACATGCCAAATTTGTGCATGTCATATCCCAGTGAAACTCTTACTAATCGATTTTATTTCTCATATAAAAATAACATACCTCTGCGATATGAACTTACAGTCGAGCGCTTTCAAATTTCTCGTGCGCTTTGCTTTCCATTCGCAAGAAAGTCTTGTCACTAATGGTCAATTTCATGTGTTTGAATCTTGAATGTCGATTTAATTTTCATAGTCATATAAAGAAAAAAAACACTGTTAAATGTAAATATTATGATATTACAAAAAAGAGTTTAAAATGTTCCAGACCTGTGTATGAGAGTTGTTCAAAAAGTTCGTGGACGATGTCAATCGTCGTTATATTACTCACTAGAAATTTAAAATAAGCATGATATAATATGTAAAAATATTTGTTTTGTTGATATGTGAAGTTTCATTCAATTCGATTGAAGAGAAATTGATTTACTTCATTTTAAAATCAATATGTTTTGTACCGCGGAGCAACGTCAAAACATAGCGTAAAGAATTTCTTTAAAAAATTCTATCCCTATACATTTCACACAGTTTAATCCAATACCTACTCATTAAATCCTTTTTTTAATACTTGACATTTATTTTTTTTAAGAATTGCTCTCGTTATATAATTTTCTTTGTTAAAGTTTTAATTTTTTTCATTAATTAAGTCTGCTTTCACAGGATAAGCAACGTCTGAAGCGCCCATGTCTTTCCTTGACGTTAAGCTATTAAAGTTTTTGTTCAGTTTTTTTTTTTACAGTTAAACCGTTTCTTCAAAGATTGTCCTCATCCGATTTAGAGTCTCTGTCACTCAAATACTGCCTGTACTACTCGGTCTCGCATGCACAACTTGCTGATGACATATTTTGTTTTATTCCTCCAACATTTTAAGAGTTTATTCAGGATTTTTCGAGTATAGCACAAAATTACATCGTTATCTGCTGGCCCTTGACGTTCTAAAACGTCATCGTTTTTGTCTTTTTCAATTAGGACTACATGTACCTATCTTCTCAAGTTGATTTCTTTTCAATTATCCAAAATTTTAAGCCATAATTTGGAATACATGTACGAATCGATGTGACAATTCCTATTTTGAATTTCTAGGTAGTTTGTTGTTTTTGCTCAATTTAACAGAGAATATGACTACAAACTTTATTTAGTGTATTGTTTGTAACTTACTAAATTTTTACCTGCTCCGCTATCCTTTTTGCAGTTTAAAAATCTGGATAATTTTTAAATAAATCGTGATATTAAAAAAAATAATGCAAATTATTTGGATTTATTGTTTAAATATTTCCAAATTTGGATAACATATGACGGAAATGACAGAAGTCCACGAAATTTTCGACCAACCTTCATACAAGTAATTAGTTAAATTAAGCTGAACTTATAGGTGTTTATATAGCAGGCTGACTTAGGTGATTGTAAAGAATTAACTTTGAATTTTCTTTTGAAAATACATGAGGCTAATTTTCTTAATCAGTCTTGCTTGGGATGGGTGTAATCCTTTTGTCATGAGATAAACACAGTCATTAAATGTGTACTATTGTAAGACCCATGGAATTAGATTAAACGAGACATTCCCATTGACATTCCTAGATATCAAATGTTATATTACACAATTAAACTATATGTTGCTTGTTTCTAGTATACAATGGAGCAATTATGTTGGCCAAAAAAATGGAAAATAGATAATCTATTATCTAGTATTACATATGCTGTACATTTGAAAATTCTGTCTTAAGACGTCGTTATTGGAGCACCATTTGAAAATGATGGACAAGGTGCAGTGTTTGTATATATGGGGTACAAGAGAGGATTTTACTTGACACAGACAATTACTGCAGCAAGCGTGGCCCCCTCTGGTACAACACTGTCTACATTTGGTAGCTCATTTACTCAGCACCCAGCAGATTTTAATAGTGACCAGTATGCAGGTTTGTATAATTGTTTTTTTTATCATAACAACATGTTTATTCAGTAGGATATATCTTTTGATTTGGTATGAATGAGGTATTGCTGTTATTGTTGAAGATAAATTTGTTGATAAATACTTAAACTTATGTATTCTTTGTGTGTTGTACATTTACAAATGTTATTTTTAAAATATAAACATCAAAACATTTCTGGCAAAATTTCTAGAATTTTTTTTTTTACTTTTTTCAGACCTTTCCATTGGTGCATATGGTTCAGATATGGCCCTCATCCTTTTTACTAATCCTCCAATAACTATGAAAGTGGGCACCAAAACCAACCTCACTAAAACTTCAGTCATAGCACTAAATACCACGGGGTTTACATTGAACGTCTGTTTCGATTATGATGGTGCAAATTTACCCTCGGATGTATGTAAGTTACTTGTACCATAATTTCAAAGAAGAATTAAGGATTTGTAGCATTTTCTTTGCCACAAAAACCAGACAGGACCATTTAGACAACTTTATTTAAAATGAAGATAAGAACATTTAAGCAAATATTTATTTTGATTTATAAACCAAAAATAGAGTATTCTAAAACTCATAAAATCTTGAAAGTGACACTTATATACATCACTGTGTTTCATTTTTACTTAGTGGTAACATATGAAATAACAGCTGATCAAACCTTCCTTGCGAGCAGTATCTCCAAACTGGGTCGTGTTTGCTTTAAACAGTCAGATGAGAGTTGTGTTAGCAAAGTGAATGGGACCTTTACAGTATTTAAAGCCCCTCCTGATCTGGCCTGCCCAGTTGACCCTCTGCAAATCATGGTTAGAGATGACTGGGTATGATTTTTTTCATTATTGGTAATATTTCTATTTTACTAATTGTTTTAAAAGAAAAGTCACCAGGAATTGTTTAGAAAGGAAGATAGTATTTAATTACAAATCCATTTTCAAAGAGAAGTTGTTGTGGCTCATACATTTATGATACATTATATGCCAAACAAATCTGATTTCTCGGACCTTATATGAGACGAACGTCATGTCATATTTATTATTATTTTGTACAGGAAAATATGAGGGGTCTGTTTGTTCCGGTGGACTTTGAAGTAGAGTTCAATGTATCAACTACTGGTAATACACAGTGTACTGTTAGCTGTCCCGTAGTCAACAAATTTGATCCTAATAACGATGAACCATTTGCAAAGTCACGGAAATATTCCGTGAGTGATTTATTTGTTTCTTCAACTATTTTATTTTGAAACAATATCCATTTTGAAAAAAAATGAGCAATGTATTTAATTAGTGTTTTTAATTATTTTATAACGTAGATGTTTTTAATCTATGGCGAATTTTTAAAAATATTTTTACGACCGAGAAATATTAACAACTTACAAATTTGATACTTTCTCGTACATTATTGATACGAAATATCGAGGGAAAAAAATCACAAAATGTGATATAGACGTTGAATATGCATGAATATAAAGGCGAAGTTAATACTTTTCTATCAATGAAATAATTATGAGGATAACACAAAGTAATTCAGCTTATACTTCCATTAGAATACTGCAAGTTGGAAGCAAAACAATAATATTAATTCCCCTTGCTTTGTTAAAAAAGTACGTTAAAGTAACTTATTTGAAGAATATAGGTATTATATTAAATGGTATTTTCATAAGGTCAATATATAGTCAATAATACAAAGTCAATGTATAAGAACTTTAAAATAAAATAAAAAGTGGAAATTTTTGCATTTAATTAAAATGTTTTTATTTTAAGCACATAGCAATTTTAGATTCTCAATAAAGCTTATAATAAAACGCATAATTTTAGCATAATTTTAGTTGGCAGTATATAATGCCAAAATTAAATCTTTGCTAAAACTTCTGCTTATACGATGTAATAAATGATTTTAGTATCAGCTTGCAAGAGAAGGATGTGTTGATGAGATATGTGAATCTGATGTCAAACTAATGGTCACCTCACCAGACACATTGGTCACCGGACCACAATCAGAATATTCCATAGATGTATCCATCAGCAACCAAGGCGAGCCGTCTTATAATACAGAAATCCTCTTTACTTTCCATCCAAATATGACGTTATATAGCATAGAAGACCAAAGTGATGAAGACTCTCTTATTTGTTCATCGACTGTTGGCTCAATAAAGTGTTCATTTAATAAACAGCGTTTCGACCCAGGTGAACAGTTAGCATTCAGAGTTCTATTTAACAGTAGTGAATTACTGCCAGTCGTCGATACTTTTGATCTGAAGGTAGAAGTTCAATCAGATAGTACTGATAAGAATTTGCAGGACAACACATTTAACAAAACGGTCAGAATTTTGACTAAAGTGATGGCTATTTACAATGTGTAAGTATAAAATCATTTAATATATTCACAAATATATTAGATCATGAAATAACATGCAGAATTTGCTCGAAAAATTGAAAGCATGCTAGAATAAATTTTCAATATTAAAATAATTATAGTTTCAGCTGCTAGATGTAGAATTTAGATATTCTAAAAATTTTACATATGCATTATAAACATATATTGAATATACCAAAATTATTAGGGCTGCAAACCCAGATACATACATAACAAAAGTCAACCCACCAAATCCCACCATAGAGGTGAACCACAGTATTCAGATAGTTAACACTGGACCCAGCAATCTTCTGGACACGATGACATTTAACCTGGAATATGCACACTCAAGCCTTGTTAAAGCAAGGAGAATTGTGAGTAGTTATATCTTAGCACTGAAGTGTAAAATTTTTAAATTAAGGTAGGATTCTTCTCTGGTTTCTGACTAGATGAAACATTCAAAGTATATTTGCTTATATTTCTTATATATTTAGGTATAAGGGATTCCAAAGACCATGTTTTTCTTTCCGATAAATTTTAAATAGAAATGGTAAACTGCGTTTGAAAACTAGCAGGGACTATATTTTTGGCGGAATGGTGGCGTATGAAAATATCTTCTTCTCTGCCTCTCAAAATTCAGATAGAAAAATAAATTTAGTTATATTTTTTACACAATCAAAGAGTTTAAGACATTTTCAAATATAAGTTAAATTAATAATAAGGGACTTAACTTTCAAAATATATCAAATAAATATGATTTTTCAAGCAAACTAGAACTATGTAAGCTTTTAAAAAAAAATTTGAGTCAAAAATCCATAAAAAGATTTTTCTCTCTTAGTAATTTTTTTGTTTTTGTATCATTTTGTACATTTATAAGACAACTTTATTATATGTGAAAATAAAAAAAGTTAAATATAGGAAGCATATGAAAATAACAATATATCCTGTAATTAAGAAAAACAGAGAAAATTCGGATTAGCCAATATCCAGTTTAGTTAAATTATTTATATAAATTTGGAAATATCGTGCTATAGACCCAATATATCTTTGTCTTTTTATGCAAAAGAAACAATCTTTAAACTTTTGAAATAGAAGTAGGCATCACATGATTGACAACTGTCCTTTTTTATTCATAATGTCAAGGAAAAAGATAATGACCTTGACCTGACCTTGCCTCTAATATAAAGCGAAATTTACAATATTTTTGTGATATTGTCCTCTTGATTCTGTGAAAATTTCATTAATTTTTAAATACAAGAAATATGAGAAGAATCCTACCTTAAATGTTGGGATAAATCTCGGATGATGAAAAAAAAAGTATACAGCATTGTAAATATATTTAAGAGATGTTTCTCTCATAATGATGAAACAAGGCTTACTATTCTCTAGCATTATTTTAGAAATGAAATTGAATCAAAATCAAATGCACTGATGCAGAATGTTTTTCAAATTTCATTGAGTAATGTTCATTTTAGAGCTATGTTACCTGTAATTTAGGACTATTAAGTTTATTAAAACGTTGACGATATAATCATTTGTAAAAAATACAAATTTCGGAGAGCTGATGTCCAAGAAAATCTTCGAATTTGGTTACTAGTACTCTTGAACAATGATTTATACTAAATTTATTATTTTTATAATATGTTAAAATTGCATTTATACAAATACCGAATAAAATTTAAAAATTAAATTTAATTTTAGTAAACATTATGCACTTAGTGTTGGTAGATGTATAGTTAATCCATTTCATCTATTTATTTATTTCCATTTTTAGCTTTTGAATGTTTCCTCTGCGACTAACTATACCCTGATTCAGTGCCAAAATCAAGTTTTAGTACCAGAGGGAGAGACGGATCTGAACTACCGAGCGTTTATTATGTCATTAAAGGAAACAGGAGTACCTTTTAATCATCATCTTCTCATTTTCCTCCTTTACAAGAGAAAAGTTTTGAACAGGAAAAAAAATTAATGACGTGAGAAAGTGGAAACATATTTTTGCTTTTTTCAGAATTGTGAGAGAGGTGCAGTCTGTAACAGATTGACGTGTGAAGTAGGGGCTTTCATGTACAATAGTTTCATACTGGTAGTTGTTTATTATGACGTGGCACAAAACCTGTATGATACAATAAATGTAAGATTTTTTTCTATTATAATAGCTTTGTGTGCTATTTTTATGCGCCAGGATTGATAGAATCGGGCGTATATTGTCCTGTCTGTCTGTTTGTTTGTCTGCAAACTTTAACCTTCGCCACAACTTTTGAACCATGAAAGATAGAGAATTCATATTTCGTTTGCATACTCTACTAATTAAGTTCTTTCAAATGAAACCAAGGTCAATGGCCTTGTGACTTTGACTGTGACATATATGCTAAAAATAGCTTTTTATCTGCAAACTTTAACCTTCGCCATAACTTTGAACCTTGAAAGATAGAGACTTTATATTTGGTATGCATACTTCACAAATTAAGCTCTTTCAAATGACACCAAGGTCAACGACCTTGTGACCTTGACTGTGACTTGTATGCCAAAAATAGTTTTTTCGTTACCTTTGCTGTAACTTTTGAACCATCAAAGATAGAGACTTTATATTTAGTATGCCTACTCCACTGATTAATGTCTTTTAAATGACACCAAGGTCAATGACTTTGTGACCTTGACTGTGGCCTGTATGCTAAAACTAATTTTTGTCGTACCTCTGCAATAACTTTCGAACCATAGGAGATAGAGATTGCGTATTTAATATGCATACTCCGCTAAGTAATCTCTTTCAAATGACTTCAAGTTCAATGACCTTGACTGTGACCTGTATGCTATAAATAGTTATCCGTACCTTTGCCATAACTTTTAAACCACAAGAGAGTTCATATTTGGTATCCATACTTTACTAATCAAGTTCTTTCAAATGACACCAAGGTCTATAGTGTTGTGACCTTGACTGTGACATATATATATGCTGAAAATAGCGTTTTAAAAGTTTTGTTGCCGCCGGATGCATAGTGTTTCACAAACACATCTTGTTTTTATTGGAATGGAAATCACTTAAGATATAACAGACTTACGATGTATATGTACTAAATTACATTTTCGGTATTTTCATGTCTTCACTTTATGACGTATTTCAAAAATGATATTGCAAATTTTTGGTTTCGTTAACTACTCCTAAATATCCTTGCTGCTAAATTTTATATATTCTTGAATAAGTACATTTACAGAATAATACTTCTTTTTGAAAGAATGTTCATACTCATATTCTTTCTTCATTTGCAATATATTAGAGGGTCATCTCAAAATTGCTACCACAGGATTTTATATGCCTGATCTGGATTGATCAATAATCATATAAATATTATTGATTAAAACATCACGTATAACGAGATAATGTGTGGTTCAAATATCTAACAATGATTTGAAAATATATTCTGTATACTTTGATAGTTCAAATACGAGATTGGATCAAACCAAATTTAATGTATGTTGATATTCTACTTATATACATGTATATGCTGATGCTAAAGGTATTACAACAGCCTCTTTTAAAAATAGCATTTTTCTATGGTCGTTATAATGACATTTCAAAAAATTTGAATCGAGATGTCAGACCTTTTTTTACTGAATTTTTATACTAAATTGAACTACAGAATATTTCATCTACTTTATCAAGACATAGGGTCATGGCAGTTGTGTTCAGTCAATAGGGGATCCTGATGCCATCTTTGATATATCCGGAAGTCTGTGTTTAAAACCTGATCACAGATTTGTTTTTTTTTTAATATCACTGTTCGTTAACTTTACCTTTTGCATTTCAGTGGAGTCCGTAAAGTTGGTAGGATTAATTTACTCTGAAAATAAGCATAGTTCTTTGTTTCAATTTCTTGATTTTGTAGTATCCTTATTTTGATTTTTTAAAGTTATTTATTGGTTGTTTTGCAAATGAAAATATTAAGAATTCGGAATATTCATGTCTTTTGAGTAGAAATGAAAAGTAACATGAACCGTTTTATTGATTTTTAGACACACCATTCCGTTCTATCTCTTATTTGGTAGTTATTTGACCTTGTTAGCAAATGGCACTTACCAATTGAGTACCATTTTGACATATGTTTGAAAACCTTTACCTAAGCAATAAATACAAGTAACTAAGACTGATTTGTGGACACGGGATGCTTACTTCTTCAATTCTCCTGATCCCACCTTAGAGTGTTTGTGTTTTATGTACTGTGGTTGTGTAGAATATGAATTTTAGTTTAGGCTGTTATTTATACATATGATTTTCTAAAAATGTCTAAAAGTTACATAAATTCATAAAATTCGACATGGATACGAATTAATTTATATTCTATATTATATCTACAAAGATACACTTTACAAAAATGAAAATGAATTAAAAACTTTCATTAAACTTTTTAAAAAGAAAATATGTTACTCGTACTTCTTTTTTTATATCATTTTTCAGAGTCAGACAGGTAACGACAATGTTCAGATCGTAACCAAATTCACACCGGAAGTAAAAAAGCCAGGAGTCAGTTTAGAAATTCAAAGAAACGGAGGGGTAAGTGCTGGTAAACTGAATGAGATATTTCTCATCAATTGTTTAACTTTTGTATCAATACTACTTTGACTACTATTCCACTTTCTTTGTCATAAATTTGTTCATACCTGTAGTGTCCATGGGTGTGACAGGTCAACAGAAGAAAAATGTTTTCTCCGACGAGCTCGAGACAACTGGTCCCACCTCTATTGTTTTTACCGTGTTGACGATTTCAATCTTTACAATAATGATCAATGTTTATAACTTTTTACGGAAGTTGGTAGGTGTAAGGTAGAATAAATATTTCATCTGGTTGCCCCCCCCCCCCCCAAAATAAATAATTGGCAGCTGGGAGAAACTTATCGACCGGCCGCCAAATAATTTGCTGGCGGCCGCCAGATCGGGTGGTTTGCAGTTAACTAATATGACGGCACCTAGAAAATTAAAAAGCGGCCGCCAAATAATTATTTATTTTTGCGACCGCCAGATATATAGAACTGTCGGCAACCAGATAATATTCTGGCGGTCGCCAGTTATTATATATATGACGGCCATCAGATAATTTTTTTTACCGGGAAAGTAACAGCTTCCGTAATTTTTATATGGAATGGATTTGAAAAAACCGAGAACAAATAGATTTTATAATGACCATTTTGAGTAATAAAAAAATACAAGATATATATAAGTGTTTCTATGAACAACAATCACTTCATTTTAGAAACTGACAGATGCATCAGGATTTACTTTTAAATGTCCATACATAATTTTTTTAAATTAACATACATGTATGTTTCATCTGATAGATGCTTGAATTCACTCTTTATGTTTGTTCTTGCATTGTTTTTTGTTTATGTAAACACCACTGACTATATTACCTCGTAAAGTTCATGATAAAATAAAAAATAAGTAATGAAAGAAATGATGATTGCTCTTAGACTAGCATCACTGTTTTGATGATATTATTACTTCTGATTATATTACCCAGTAAAATACAGGATAATAAAAAGAGTGTCTGAATTGTTAGCATTGCATATCTGAATAAAATACCCCCATACATACCTGTTTTGGGGAGCTTTTTCTTCTTTTTTATTTTACTATCAGATTCAATATAATTATAAGATTAACACCACAGGAAATGTTACCAAATGATTTGTTTTCAATAAATCAATGTTCGTTGTTTTCAATTATAATTTTTGTAACATAAAATTAAAAACATTTTTATTTAACTTTTACTTGTGAAGAATTCCCTGTACCTGTCTACCTCCGTAAAGACACGATTCCTTCCCAGTAAGAAAGAGCCGATTCTACCTACTTGGGGAATTGTCTTAATTATCATTGGAAGTTCTTTACTCATTCTTGGAGTTGTTTGTTTTATTCTATATAAGGTATATTTTTTTTTCATTTTTGATATTTGACAATTAATTTTTTGAAATTTTAATTGTTTCCTCTTCGTATATTGCTTAAATATTTTTTCATTTCTTATTCATGATGCAAAACACAAATTAAAACGAAATTCTTTTGGATTGCATTTGATAATAATTACACTATCAAGTACTAAAGAAAAAAACTAACTGTATACGAGTACTTTTATGGTATTACATGTAATATCTTTTCTTAATGCTCCTTTTTTTTTTATTGTAGAGGGGATTCTTTGTTAGAAAATACAAAAATGAAATAAAAGCTCATCGGCTGAAAAACGATGAACATGCCTTTGCTAATTTAGCCAATGAGAGCACAGCTGAGGAGAAACCAGAGGTTGAAGGTCATGTGTATCATAACTTTGAATTAGAAGAATCCATTCCAACGGAAAGGAGGAGCTACGTAGCAGAAGAACCTCAAGCTATTAACCGAAATAGCATAGATCTTAGTGGATTAAAACAATTAGAAGCAGACATGGACGACTTTGAATCACATCTGTATGTCAATCCTGATCCACAAATGAATTCCACGTCACGCTGTTCTTCTATATCAGAAGAAAGTAATCGGACCGATAACTTATCATTGAATGCAGGTGTTTCTAGGAGGGGTGTGTCTGAATATGCTGCGATTGACAAATTAAATGGAAATTCAACAAATGGAGATATTTCTGGCGAATCACAATTACATGAGATCACTAAGATGTAAAAAAAAAATAAAGGAAACAAGTGTTCTTGAAGAGATTATGATCAAATTGTTTATATTTTGGCAAGTTAATATTGCTCAGCTTCATTTGCAATTTTTTTTTAATTAGGACATCTATTTCTTTTTATTTGCCTATAGAATTGGATTTTTAAATGCCTAAGATTTTTTTCATTCTAAAAGATTATTGTCTTCCAAAATAGTTGTAATGATACTGTAACTAATCACACCTTTTGCATATATATAGACATCGAAGAAAATTCTTGTCAAGCATACTGAAGCGCCGATATATAAATAATATTCATTAACTTCAGTGATGAACTCCTGCAGTTTATCTCAAAATTTTGTCATATTCCGATAATTCTTCTCTTATAATTTTCATTCAGTTTCAATATGGAGAAATCTTGGACATTTTTGTTGAAATATACATTGTTAAAAAAGTAAATAACGGTTTCAATTTGCATTAAATGCCCAAAGAATATATACATCTACTATATTTATATGTATATTTCGCTATGTGCATGTTATTTTCCGAAATATTTGGTTATTTATTTTAATTCAAAATATAAGTGTGTCTTTTATTATTCAAAAAAATACACCCTAGGTCTACCCCCCCCCCCCGTAAAAAATATTCATATTCAGGGAACAGTTGTTGATATTGAAATATTTTTTTCTAAAACACTTGAACATTTTAGAAAATTAACATTTTCATTGCGTATGATATCACATGACAATTTATTACATGTAAGTGTAGTAGCAGTGTTGAACTGTTAGATTATAGTTTAAATGAATATTGCACTACAATTTGGTATGGTAGAATAGTACGCTTATATTATACCGTATTATTGTGCACGATGCTTTATCAGTTATCCGTATATAGTTTGGAAAAACTTCAAGGTATAATTTCAACGAATGTCAGCATGATATATGTATTCGATAATACATATTTTACATATCAAAATTAATATAATAGTTATGTTTTATCATCCTTTAAGATATTCATTCTTATACCACATATGATGTGGGTTTTAGTATGTAATATGGTACTATATTTTGACTTTTATATGTTTTGATACTTTCACATAATTGTAACTATTTTGATTAAACTACCGTTTTCATTTCACAATATATGACTCTGCTTTTATTCCACTTCATATTGTACATGTACATTTTTTTGGAATTCATGATATTCATTATTATTTTAATATTATAAAAATGTATGCGTGTATTTTAATCAGTATTTTATAAGTATCTGTGAAACATTGTTAAAAATAGATGTATATATACATAGCACAAAATAGTTCCCATGAACAATTCATATCTGTAAATGAAACTACGAATGTCTCTTTGAATGTTTCTTTTCATATATTCAATCACATGATTATAAAAGCAAAATTGTACTCACTGTATTCTGTTATAAAAATAATGAAATAAAAAATAAAAGGCATAGTTTGTCATATTATTTTTTTCTATAGATATTTGCCTTAATGTAGCCTAAGACATCTAAAAAAGGTCATGTCATGCTAAAAATTAATGCCACAGCCTTTTGTGTTTGTGATTTTACTCTTGAAATATGTTGGGATAACGAACAGAATTCAATCTCAAGGGCAAACACGGACCTCCAAAACATCAAAGGTGGGATCAGAAACCATGGCGGAGTAAGCATCCCCTGCCGACCGGTCACACCCGCCATGTGCTCCATTTCATGATCGGTAAATAACGGGGAAATGCAGTCATGGCTCAGTAAATTAAACAAAATACAAAGATAAGATCGAATTCTGAAATAAAAGTATAGTTTTGAAAAATAGAAAGAAGATTATAATATTTTTGTTTGTTTTTTTTTTACTTATATTATTCAGTGGCAATGAATCGGTAAAAACTTTCAGTTTAATTAAATGTCTCCTTAATTCTCATAGAGTTATTCCTCTTGTACCTGATGTGAATTGTACAAAACAAAACGGTACGATAGTTATTGAATACATTTTGGGGGGGGGGAAGAATCGTAGATCTTAATTCAAGAAAAAAATTTATATTATTTTCTTTTGAAAAAAGAAAAAGAGAAAAATCATCTTTTTAATAGAAAAAAAAATTGCATCAAATAAAAAGACACGATAAACATAAAAATGTATAAAACAAAGTGTTTTGATCTGCATATGCACGGACTCCATCATTTACAAAGGACAAAAGATTAAAATTGTTAAAGTATGAAGCAATTTAATGTGTAGAAGGAGGGACATATCGAATACGAATATTAAAATGTACATATTTTTTAAGAAGCACATATTCTAGTACATAAAATAAAAATGATAGGGGCGATTACAGGAAACCAAAATGTTCTGATGATTTACAAAAGTAATTCTAGACCACTTGGCTCAAAATCAGATATTCCTTTGTCTGATTGCTCTTTGCCGGATAATCTTAATTACTTACCTGTTTTATTTTCAGTAAATGTCGTCTTAACGAAAATTATTAATAGGAGTTGTACCAATTATAACTTTATTTTTGACTGTTTCAATTATAATAAGTTGCCGGTATAATTTTCAGCACATTTTGTACAAATATACCTAGGTATTTGGGTAATATTTAAAAGGTTTTTGAGTGTGATTTACTTGAATTTTAAAGAGAGAAATCTATTTCATTTCTATATCTTAAAGGTGATGGATTACAATAATCACAACAGCCGTGTGCTTCTTGTCATGATCGACTATGAAATAACGGAATGATCCGTCGACAATTAAGTGTGTAAATGATAGCTTAACAATCATTATGGTAAACGTCAGTCAAAAATGTTGACTCAATAAAAAAAAAGACTTACTGCCAAGGTCATTGAATCGACAATAGAACTAACAAAAAATGACTTTAATCGAGACTGCAGATATTCTTGTCTCATCCACATGTTTGTCAATAATGTACATCGTTTTAGAAATTGTACATACGTAGAACATGTTCTTTAGTATCGAGTCAACTGAGAGATATAATCCCCTATTTGCAGGTGAAGAAGGTATATTGCTGAATAAGAAAGGAAAGTTGACGATTAAAGAGTTAAATTACGTTTATCATAAAGTTAACCAAACAAGGTGAAAAATTGTCGGACCTCTGAAACTGTATTAACATTAGGGATGTCAACGAATATTCGTATATTCGAATATTCATTCGATGAGTTGATATTCGAATATAAATTCATGATTCGAATATTCGTTTTTAAGTATACAAGCATTAAAAAGAGAGAAAAACCTGGCAAATTTTATTAGAAATTGAATCAAGTTTGTGCAAAATTAAAAAAAAACACTCCTCTCGGATTACCTTGAAGGTGTAAAGAGTGTATCAGAGTAATTTTTTATTTATTTGTTTTTTACTTAATTAGTGGTATAATAGTGTCCAGTACCTACAATCAGCTTGTATTGTTGTAAGGACACAGTTTTACAGTTTTGTTTATGTAAATATCGTTAAAATCATTAACAGGAAATTATAATTAGCAAAAAGTAATCGCTTTTAATATTTCACCGTAAGATACATGTAATTGTTCTGCTTGGTATAAGTTTGTAGGAGTTATCAGTGTAGACTTTAGTTAGACGATCAATTAATCTGGAACATACTAATTAAAGAATCTTTGAATTTTCAAAAAACAATTATTACATTTTGGATATAAATTATGTCATATTCAATAATTTAAAGAAACATATATAATTGCAGTGCATTTATCGAGCTCTACACGAGTTTTTATTCCAAAATAATGCCACAAACCCTATACTACTTGGAAGAGTGAAGATACATGTGCATGTGTGTATATTCGTGAATATTCGAATATCAATTATTGACAATTTTGACATCCCTAATTTAACATGTATTATTTTTTACTATATAAGAGGTGTGCATAATGGATGCGGATTGTGTGTGCGAGTGGACGAGTATCTCATATTTGTTTAAATGTTTTAACTATTTATTTCAATCACTTTTTTTAATATGAGAAAAATATGAATTTAAAAAAATGGGAAAAAGTAAAAATAAATTAATCAGTAGAACTGATAAATCATTCTTACATACGCTAAATCATGATCACATACTGAGCAGAGGAATCTACCTTGTAAGGATACAAACTGGGCCTTCTTCAAATGGTCTATGTACAGATTTGTAATGTTTACAGATTGAGAATGACTGTTGTTGTTTATCTTCACCTTTATAAACTATTTTTAATACGAATATTGGATTAAAAAAAACAAAATTTAATTAATATTGTAAGTTAGCATGTTGATTTATTTTTTCAGCTACTTATTGTATACAAAATGAATCATTAAAGGTGTATATAAAAGACAAATTTTGACCAATGACTACGAAACATGATTAGTCGGTCAAATAAGGATACCATATGTACATGTATGAGAGAAAAATTGCAGTAACACAGATGCATCTGGAAGCAAAATGATGATTTTCTTGATTGTTCATATTTAAAATAAAGATTTTATCATGTTTTAACCTATTGTTACAAACAGAAAATACTAATATTTCCCTTTGCATCTCTATTTTGGGCTATATTTTCACAGCAGTTGGAATACGGCATTAAAAAGATAAAATGTCAGTACCTTAAAAAGAAAAATTATTTGAGAGGGTTCTCAAAGATGTATAAGGTAACATTTAAACTTAAATGTTTTACAGCAGTCATAATGTCTGTCATGGAGGTTAAAAAAGACACCAGCGTTAAAACCATCATCAATTGATTCAAACATCCTAGTAAGATGCCTGATATTCGTGTAAAGTTTCTTTTGATGTCCGTGTCTTGAATCTTTAATTGACATTTTCGTGATAAAAGAAGAGTACAATACACACGATTATTAGAAGGTCCATGGGAATTTCACTTCCTGGTGAAGAACAATTTTCATATCTGTAAAAGAAATACAAAAGGTCCCATTTCGCAACATCTATTTCATATTGTGTTTTGGATGTTTTGCTGGCTATAGACAATATTTAGCAACTTACAAATACACTGTATGACAAACGGACTAAGGCCAGCTTTTCCGATGTCAGCTCCCGTATTTATGAAGTAATATTCTACCTAACTTGTAAATGGAAGTTACGCCTTCCAACTAAATTGACGCGTGAGAGCATATACTCGGAAAAGGAAGAATTGACAATTTTTGAATAAAAAATACTGACAAATAATTGTTTGATGTTTCATGATTTCAACAACTTTGTTCAAATTCTTTTATAAACTTCTACGTTTTCATAAATTCTAGGGTAGTTGCAATGACCTTGTTTGAAAATAAAACCTTCCGTTTGATCGTACATTGTGTAACATGTTTGAAACCATTTGAAAGTTTACTGACTTTATACTTAATTTCACTGACGGTATACATACATATGTAGTACTTGTACAATGCATAGGAGAAACGGCATTTGTTATCGGTCGAAAGGGATCTAATTTCTCCTGATCTCACCTCTGATGTTTTAGAGGCCCGTATTTGCTCTGGTCCTATATTGTATTGTATTGTTTTATGGACTTTGATATTGAATACTGTTCGTTATCTCCATATCCTTCATCTGGGCATCTGAATTTACCTTTGGTTTCTCCTTTTCACGATTCATTTTGTTAACTTAATTTGATTGACCCTTGTTTGCATGCTTTTAAACATACATTTTTTTACCCCCAGGTTGAAAAGTGGATGGGTATATAATGAAAGGATGTCCGTTCTGTCTGTCATCCGTCCGTCTGTTACGCTTTGACGTACATATATTTTAAATGGACTTTGCCATTATTATCATATGGGTTGCGGGGATATCATTTAGTGAGATCATTGCTCACAGTATCCTCTAGTTTTTAATCAGGAGATTGATTAAGTGATCGACTGTATATTGATTAAAGCTGAATCAAATTTGGGCATTCCCCTCAAAATTGGCAACATGCAAATGACAATGTATTTTTTCATATGTAAGGCCCAAATTGACAAATCATTATCAAATAGCCTTAAACCTTAAGCTTAGAGAAAACAGATCAAGCGAGTGCAAAGAAAAAATTTTCTCTGAGTTTTTAAAGAAATAACTTCATCAAATGTTATATTATATCGATTATTCTAACATCATTAAATGGAAAACATTTTAAATTTTAGTTGATATCTAGCAGAATTACAATAAGAAGTTATCAGGTACATGTTGCTCGGTACGAATATGGATTACAAACTTTAAACATTATGTGGTGTACTGAAGAGCTCAATGCTATCATAGTGAGCATAAGCTTTTATTAGAAATATTATTAACATGAACTAGTGAATACAACTTTCTATAAATGCACTATTTATGTGTATCCATCCTTCTACTCATTCATGATATGAAACATATTTTTTTTTACCTTAGTAAATGTATATTTCTTTAACAATTTCACGGGGAATAAGTCTGTGCCTAAGCAGGAACAAAATCAGAATTAAGAACTGAATTCTTACATTTACATTCTCACATTTTCTTCTTTGCAAAATGCTTATATTCGTTAATCTTAACTGTCAATCAATTGCCTTTCAAAAACGATGTGCTTCATAGGCTCAAGAGCTATAATGACGTGAATAGGTATACATGTATGACGCATATGAATTTTTCGAGGAAAGAAGTAAACGTAAAACTTGTTTAAATTAAATATGGTAAAAAAAAAATTTATTACGCTGGGCCAAGAAACAAGATATTTTTCGGGACTCCTGGAGTTTTGAAATGTAAATTGTACCTAGTTTGTGAAATAGCGCAGAGAGACATATGAAACATATGGAGATAACAAATAACATTTAAAATCAAAAGTCCATAAAACAACAAAAAAAATAGGAGCAGAGCAAACCGATGTTTTGATAAAGTATGGTGTATATTGAATGTTGTACATTTCCAGTGAATTTCCTAAAGAATATTAAATTTATTGTAGATATTGCACAGCAAATGCACTCGAGTAATATATTGTGACAATACTGAATGAATACACACTCAGAAAGGTTATAATTTCAGTGTGTTGAAATATCTTGTAAATAAAGAGTTGACCATTTGCCCTAAGTAAGGCAGTGCCATCTTAATATGCAGAAAAGTTACTGGAGGTATATCGTTTATATATAAACCGTACAAAATCACAAAAGTTACTTGTAGTAAGATAAACACATAATGTCCAAGCACAGCTCTTGAAAGGCGATAAGGAGCGATATATTAAAAGGATAGGTAATTATTTTCAACTTGTTGAAATTGAACTCAAAAATGAAATGAGATGCTTGAATTGGAAAACATGACTCTTTATTACCTGTAACAGTTACGTTCATTTTCAAAGCCCTCGTATAAATTCAAAACCTTAGATCAACCAATCTTCATACATCAAGAAAATATAAAGACAATTCATGCTGATTAATGATAAAGGATTATTTTAATTTCACCGACACATTTGCTTCAATTTTTAATAAGCAGAAAATTAAATTTGATATGAGATGCTTTATTGTAAGATGCAAGAGCACAACAAACATCTGAGTGTAAATATCAAAGAAGAAATCATTAATACTTAATGGTCGATCCGACAGCTGAAGACAACGTGAAGCTTGAGCGTTTACTTTCTATTTGAAAATTCTCTCAAACGAAAAATTCTTTGCTTTGTTTAGTTTCCCCAATGATTTCGTTGTGTGATAACATTTTCTTCGCTTCGTGTGAATGTCGTAAAAGTGCCCTCTTGTCACAGCTGCCACACCGATTTCTGGCAAATGTCATAGTCGTGGATTGCTTGCGCTTGCATTGCATGATAATGTAAATGATACAGGCCAGTATAGCCAGACATCCGAGTATAAGTATCAGAGATAGCTTTATCTCGAACACAATGTGTCTGTTTTCCAGCATTATGTGATGATAGA
The DNA here is from genome assembly GCF_032062105.1 of Saccostrea cuccullata. Classification (NCBI taxonomy): domain Eukaryota; kingdom Metazoa; phylum Mollusca; class Bivalvia; order Ostreida; family Ostreidae; genus Saccostrea; species Saccostrea cuccullata. The sequence goes on along the minus strand of NW_026918900.1, from coordinate 320,754 downwards.
ATTCGGGGGGAGATTCACTTATGTCTTCCATGATTATTTTTTTTCTCTTTGTGTAAAAGATTAAACCATTATCTCAAAACACAACATACTTATCCTTGTGAAAGAACACAATGAAAACCATTATACGAAATTTCTCTTCGTCCAGAAAGAAACAAATACTTTTTTAACACAAATCAATGTTTGTTAATATAAAAACTAGATGCATCATCTATTAACTGTTCAAACTGATTGCGCTCTGTATTCCATGAAAACTTTCATAAATCAATCCATACATAACCTTGAATAGTTTTCCTCCTAACAATATCAAACGAATGGTATAATATGTGCTTTTTTCCCAATAATACAAACAAAATCTCGCTGCTTCACTACATTCTCATAGTGGAGTTATTCCGATAGCTTGGAAACAATAATCACCTCTTAATACACGTTTTCTTGTTGGCAACACTAAAAACTTCGGCGGTCTGAAGCAGGAGGCAATTGTTTTGTTAATTACCAAATATAATCTCCAACCGAGTCCAAATCTGACGGACAATAAGTCTCATTATTACAACATAGAATCGCTCGATAGTTTTCAACTCCACAAAGCTGCGTGTACCAGAAAAGCTCATTCGAGTGATCAGAGGAAAGAAGAAAAAGCATACGATCTGATACTGAACTATACTTCACTCCGTCATTTTCACTGAATAATGAATGGTTGTGTATTTATTAAAACGCCATCGTGGACTAATTTTCCGTTTCCGTAATGCAAATCAATACAGCCTTTACTATTCATGCCTCTCCCTACTTACAGTCACGCTTTACCTCTTGCTTTAGTAATTAGTATTAAAGTAAATTTGTTAAGACATCAGTTGCGGAAGGATACGTTCCTCGGGTCGCTGTACTAATGTACTATGTTATCGAGTTTGCTTAACTTGTTTTGAAAACGTTTCTGATAGTAAAGTCGCTAACTGCTATGGTGAAAGTCAAAGCAAGGTAGGCACTGCATGACAGATCTTGGGGAGAAAATAAAGCTTTTTGCACATATTCATGTCACAGATTAATAGATCTCTGGTATCAAATTCGGAATTAAGGTCAAGATCTAGTAAATAAAGGGTGCCTACAGATTTATCAAATTCAAGAAATGAATTTCTTTAATGATGCTTTATTACTTTAGCTTGGTCAGAAAAGGTGTTTCGGAGCATAATTTGTACGAAAATAAGATGAAAAACCATATTTTAAACTGTCATTTTCAATAAAAAAATTAAGAAAATTAGTCATGGATATGGGAATTTTTTCCGTATCACACAAACAAAATGTATCCAGATTGCCTACAGTCTTTCAGAAAACAGTAAATTGTATGTTCTTGGTCTCTTCTATTAAATAATGTTCAATTTAATATAAGTATCCGGACTACTTTTCAAATGATTTCAAATTGAATTCCATGAAAATGCTTTATTTTCTACATAATTCTATTAGAGCCCTAAAGTACGGGAAAAAGAAAGTTGAAAGTGACTATGACGTCATAATCGGTCTAGTACCAAAATGTTTGTCTAAGGACATTTACTAGATCTTGACCTTAAGCATAAATTGAGTAGTTAGAAATATGAAAACAATGTATAATATATAAAAATTACATTTTTATTCATACTATACTATTTTAATGCAAATATATAGATATAAGATGGTATCCAGCCGAGACCGATCAATATCTTAGATGAGTTTCAGATATATTGTGCATAATATTATATTTTCAAAAATAGTAACTATAGAGGTACTGTGAGGACCAAGCTAACTAAATGATAACCCCCTGCCTCCCATAAGATAATTATTGCAAAATCCGTGTTTTGCTCTTGGAGACTCGAAATAAGTGATCAAAAAGTAAGATATCTGTGAAAGTATCATATAATATCCGATCAAAAAGTAAAATACAAGGTCACAATGGCACTATGTAAAAATCTTCTGTGAAAGTCTCATTTAATTTCTTTCATTGGTATAACAGGAGTTGCGGATAAAAGATGGTTACTCCAAAGCGTTGCTCACGGACAGACATCCTGATCACAATAATCCCTCCCATTTTTCGTGATTTATCAGAAGAAAAATTGTGAAAATCTATATATGATATAAATATTTTTCTTAATATCAAATGGTATTATATGAGTTTTATTCTTGCCCCTTAATGATGTAATATCATGTGCATCATTCAAGATTGGGAAAGGGAACACACCTGTTCTCGAAAAAAAATTGTCGTCAAATTGAGAAAAAAAAATTCATTTTATTCATCAAAATATAATTCAAAGACGTTTAACTACAGTAGCAATCTTTGGTGTGCCCTTCTTTAACAATAATTATTCAAATCAACTGAATTTAATTAGATTACTTTTGTATCCTCCGTGTATTTGCACTGTTGTAAACCTGGACGAAGATTGATTTAATTTCTCTGAAATTTGAAGGAAAAGAAAACCAATCAAGTTTCAAAATCTTATTAAATGAAACATCTAGACCGGAAGTGGGGCTCTTGTAACATAATTGTGGGATCAGGTGCAGCGAAGAAGACACCGTCCCATATCAAACAGTTACACCCGCCCTGATTTTGTTTTGGTTGACTAGGAAAACGGATTAAATCATAGACGCATCAGTATGAAGATGTTGGCATTAGAATTCAAATTCAAAGCATCTGCCATCAAAAGATGTGAAAAAATGCGTAATTTATAAACTTCTGTCGGAGAGTAGGCCCTGGTAATGATAGTAATGATACTAATATCCTGATAAATTCCGGTTTGCTGACAAAATAAATCGTATCAATAATAAGTGATCAAAAAGTAAGATATCTGTGAAAGTATCATTAAATATCCGATCAAAAAGTAAAATACAATGTCACAATGGCACTATGTAAAAATGTTCTGTGGAAGTCTCATTTAATTTCTTTCATTTTCATTGGTATAACAGGAGTTGCAGATAAAAGATGGTTAACGGTACTCCAAAACTGACAAAATAAGTCGTATTTCTGCATGTTTTTTTTTCAAGTACCATCATACAAGTTGGCAAAATGCTTGGTCTTAAGACTCTGTAATATTAGTTTTGAAATGTCAAAAATTTTTGCAATAGTGTCAAACAATTGTTGAATATATATACGATTTGGTGCATAACTGTGTTGAAAAAATACCCTTTTTATTGGGGTGGGGGATGGGAGAAGTTAGGGGGTTGCATTAAAATCATTTTCAATTAGCAAATATGTAGACGTTAACTCTACTTAAAGTCTTACGTTAAATCTCTATTCTCCCGCTCGAAAAGCGGGGGGTGTATATAGTTATCGGGAAGTCCGTTTTTCTTTCAGTATGCCCGCAACTTCTGTTGTACCACTGAATGAAATTTAATGAGACTTTCGCAGATTCTTTGTTACATACTGCCATTGTGCATCTCTTATTTTACGTCCTGAACGAAAACATATTCTGGGTTTCCCATAGTAAAACATTGCCACTGCCATTTTTTTCTATGATTTTTAAGGGTACCAATCTCCTATCCGCAACAACTCCTATACCACTGAATGAAATTAAATGATAATTTCACAGATTCTTAAATATATATTGCTATTGTGCACCTCCTAATCTACTATTTGATATGGCACTAATTTCGGGTCTCGCACAGCAAAACATATGGACATTGCTTTATAAACATGAGAGACGGACAGGTGCGGTATCATTTCGTGAGCCCAGTGTTAACAGTTCTCTAGTTTTCAATTAGATTAATTTGAGATTTAACATGAAGTTGGTTTTATTTAATGACTAGATTCGTTGATTTTACGAAGTAGCTAGAATTGAAGAGAATAAAGAAAGTCAGTGTTCTGTATGAGTTGTGCATGTTATGTAATAGAATATGGATGAATGAACAAAAAAATTTACGCAGTGGATTGAACATTTTTGCAATAAAAAATACGAGCTGTATTAACATGTTAAATCCATTTGTGTTTTTATTTACATTTGATTAACAACAACAGATGATTTTCTCTAAGAAAAACAGTTTTACTGAAATGAATGTTTCTGATATAAAGAGCATACAGTGCAGATATCTTTGACAATGCATAAGAACACTTCAAATTGCTGTTTTCGCCCTGAGGGAAACAAGTATAATTCATAAGTTCCGTATTGTGGTTGCCAAGGTACATGTACAGATTTATTTCATATTTGGATGTTTCACTGACTGTAGACAATATAGACCAACTTACAAATGTATGACAGACGAAATGATTTCAGCTTTTCCATCGTCAACTTTCCTCTGCTGTAATATTCCACTATCTCCTAAGTGTATAATTATGTCTTCCAATTTACTTGATACTCAAGACCTTGCGCTCAAATTTATAAAGCAAGGCATACTACTCACCAGTAAGTTGATGTTACAAAGATTTCTTCAACCTCCTTTAAAGTTGGGATTTCTTTATTTGTTCGTCATAATGATCTTGTTAGTAAATATAATCTGTTGCCAATAGGTCGTACGATTCTTTGGTTGACTTGTTTTATAGAAAGTTTTAGGACTTTCATTTTACATTGAATTTGACTGCGGTACGTTCTATCTACCTGGTCATTACGTTGGGATCACAACAGTAGATACTTTCTATACTCCTTACCCAATTCAACCACTGGAATTTTCAGTCAAAACATAATTACCTGCATTGTTTACAGATTATGTGAGATCGATCATCGTTCGATTTTTTTTCACCGTTTACGTGGTTGGAATAAAATAATAGACAATGTTGCAGTTGAAAATAACAATGATTGATTTCATATGAATTTTACAAATTGTCTTCGTTTGAGTGTTTGGTAAACATCGTTTCAAGAATTCTTCGTTATTTTTTACTTCGAGACACTGCCACTTTCCAATGAATGGCTTCTATTTTAGACCTGTACCCAGCGCTTTTAAGACCCTTTGAGGTGTTAGGGATATTTTTCATGCCAGAATCTACTGCGACACATCACAATGGTTTTTACGGCTAATCTCCATGCCCCGCAATTTGAGTGGAACCTTCTATGTAAGGAGCAGCTCATTACATGTACACCAAAACTCTTATCAATAAGCAATCGAGCTTCCCATTGCGGCATCATACGACTAACAGTATCTAACCCCGAAAAACCAGAGGTCGAATCAAGTGCTTAGGAAAATGAAGCCCCTCCTGTAGAGAATAGTCAAAATTAATATGAAATATATGGAGATAACGAACAGTATTTTATCTAAAAAGTCCATTAATCATTACAGAACAGGAGCAGAGCAAACACGGACCTCCAAAACATCAGAGGTGGGATCAGGGCCATGGAGGAATGAGCATCCCCTGCTGATTGGTCACACCCATAAAGTCAATATTCTGTGCATATTCTCTCGTCATAAAGACTTCATTTTTCAAATGAAACCTATCTGTGTCGTATTTTAGTTGTTTTGACTTATGTGTTTCGCACTAATTATAAGGCTATTGTTTTCATACCAATTTGACCATGAAGTACTCTAAATTCCTGGTAAATAAATATTAGCCTAAGTGTCGTTACGTTGGATGTTCAGTTCCCCAAGGATCCAGATCGACCTGTGGTATTTCCAAGATTGCACGTTCTTTTCGTTTTCTTGAATTGATATAGGACTTGTCTTCTGCTTTTCATCGTCTTCTTAATAGAGGGAGAAAGGTGACAATAACTGATTTTCATTTGAATATTATCAACAATGACTTCTTCAAATGTAATATTATTAATATTGTAGCTAGAGTTGTAGAATTCAAATGAAGACCATAATTGTGTTCAAGAGTCATTAAATACTTCAATAAAACATGAAAAATGTCTAAATTAATCTAATAAATCTGACTAGAAATATTATCTTTCTAGCTCATTTTGTGCAATTGCCTGCTTATCTCATAAGTTACATTCTTGTATGTTGTCTATATAGTTCTTTTTAAAACTTCTGAGTAAAGTTTTAGGAGATCTATTGCTATTACTTTTATTATTAGATTCTTTTATTTGAATACATTCTTATAGGTACTTATGGATATTCTGATTTTCAGTTATTTTGTTCCTGATGGTGAATGTTTTATCATTTTAAATGATGCTTTAAGAATATGCAGTGGTTAGACCTTTTCGATATCTTTAGAATCATTTTCTGATTTTATGTTATTTTAAGTGCAGTTCGAAAATATATTAACTCACGTATATATATAGATGTAGGGCTTCAAATTTGACCTTTCCTTGGCTCTTACATTTACGACCATTGAGCAGTGAGGAATCTCTGTCGTGCCAACGTGGGTTATTAAGGTTTCATCCGAAGGACCCAAAACTTTCACTTCAAAGTGCGGAGCGTTTGGCAAAGGAACAATTGCTACCTATATTGATCGATTTAGGTCAGTCGAGGCCTATAAAATAAGGTTAAGGAAAAATTCAAAAATAAATAAAGCCAAAACTATAGTGATTAATACAAATTAACATTAAATTTTCTTCTCAGCTCGAACATTAAAGGCGCTTGTTTAGGTAACGTACAAACATTGTGGAACGTCATTTAAATAATAGTTCATAACTGCTCAAGATAAATTTGATTAACATACAACATGCATTTGTTCTCAAGAAAATCAATGCCAAATTGCATATAATTGCACTACGTTAATCATATATTGGATAGATATTAGTTTTTCATGCAGGGTCCTTGTCATGTTACATAATAGTCATAACAGAAGAAAGAGGCATTCGATTTTTATATTGGAAAATGGTAAAAACCATAAAATGAGGTACAAGTTAAAAAGAAATGGTCTTGTTAAATATGCAGAAATCAATGATACATTGTCTAATCATTGATAGAAGTTATGAAGTCGAAATGGAATTTTAATTTTATAAGCATCAACAAACATGTATTTAGTTAAGGGTGTCAATATCTTTTTATCAGCTATTTAATAGGTATGCCTTTAAACAGTACCATTTGAACAACACTAAAAAATTGATGACCCGCCAATATATGTTTTGAAAAAAAATGTCCGATTTTTGGATATGCTCATTAACAAGAGCAATAAGTATCCCCTGTCAACCGGTTACACCCGTCGTGAGCCAACATACTGATCAGATACATGGAAAAAATTCAGCATAAAAACAAAGGCATAACACCCAGTATGAAACAAGTTAGCTAAAAAAACAAACCAATAATAGATTACGTTTGCAAGAATTCCTAAAAAAAAAAAAAACACAGAAGTTAATATGGTTAAGAAAAGCTGACTATAAACATGAATGTTGAAATCTGTTATATACACTAGACAAAATTGCTAACGCACCACTTGTTCATTTTTATTGTGAATTGAACATTTGCCGAATCGGTGCTAGTGTATTTAATATGCCATTATTTCAAAAGCAGTGGGATTGGCAAATGTCTTGGCATCATGAAAAAACCCTTGAATGACCTTCTTGTCCGAAAACCAATTTCCAGCTGTGCACTGCTCACCATTTTTGCACAGATATGAAATTCTTGATCACTAAAGGGGTCTGTGAATGTTGAAATCTGTTATATAAATAACTAACGGTCATTGACTCTCATATCTCCTAGTAATCATCTGATACCTTAGTGTCTATACTAAATCCACTCCACTTCCGGTTGACCAAGTTTTGTGGAACAATTTTCAACTTATTGTATGCTGCTAACTTAATGCCATGGTTATCTATAGTTAACATTTTCATGTTTGTTAATCTTTTGGAACAATTTTTCATGAGTAGAATCCGTAAGTTTTTTATTGTTTTTATTTTTCACAGATTTTTCTAAAGGAACCCCCTGCAGGCGCCACCATGTCTGCTTTTGCACACTCTTCTAGCGTCAAACGCCGCATACGATGTATTTTTTTCTGAGTTTTTAATTAGTACAAATGGAAAGAACTCAAATACAAAGAAAAAAATAAATAAATTTTTTCAAAAATGGAATAGACACGATTTTATCTTTTTCTATGAATTGGTCACACTTCAATAATCATTGTAGTAATTTATATGGTTTGATATTAATATGCCTTATTTTTTGTTAAAGTAAAATATTAATATACTGAAAGGAAAAAGAAACGCATAAGAACATAATATGCGAAAATGTGTTGACTATGCGCCCAAAAATTATGAAAATTGTTCAGATGTGTATTTTGGTTACTTTGCACTAAAATCGCTGGTCAAAACTACTCAACCATGAAATGTATGGCGTCACGTAGGGGAAATGATAAAAAGTAAAAACACGTGCATGTTGATGATGATAATTTTGTGATAAAATTTTGTAGTGCCATACGATGCATTAGAGTTATAGAAATCGTTTTTGCATATTTGCAGACAGTATAAATTTCTTGCAATCGTGGTATGGCTGACATCATTTAAAATTAAATTCAATATTGCATCCGTGAAATAAAAAGGCAAAAACATGCTGCTGTAATTTTTTCTTTTCAATCAGTTTTTTTGGTTGTCAGAGAGTTAATTAAAATGTTTCCAACTGTGTGGCGCGTATACAACAAGATAGGGCTTTTCATCATGCCACCTCGGTTATTGTCAAGGCATTATAACTGAAACTGATATTTATACAGCAGACAATCATACTCATTTTTTTAATCCTAAATTAACAGAAACTCTCTGTTAATTTGGGCCGTGAGACTTTACGTCTTTTGCGCAATTTTGCGTGATTTTTTTAGCATGTTTACACTGGAAAAATTTAGCTTATGTTTGTACATTTTTTTATACGTGTACCAAACCTGCTGGATATGTTCTGTAAAATATTTGTTGGCTTTGGAATAATACAGCTGATTAAGACTGCATGGTTGACAAATTTCTAAAAAGAAATTTTATTCAATGCACAAAAATCAAGTTTGTTACATAAAAGATATATATTTTATTTTTGCATATTGATATCAATATCTCAGGAATTATATAAAATCACACAAAAGTTTGGTAACTTGTTGATTAAAGATGAATTAAAATGTATGATAACAATGGTGGAAAACATATTTGAAATAATTGTTTTAATTTAACTCAAAAGTTTAATATGCGTTTCTTAATCCTTTCAGTATATTACAAATGCATCATAAACAGGTTTTTAAAAGTAAAATATTAATTCTCTTCGGTGGTGCGTTAGCAATCTTGTCCAGTGTATACTGTGAATTACTCTTTATTCGCGGAAACTTTATTTAGCACTCATTTCTGCTCTCGAGTATTTTATTCCCGCGTTTATTTGTATTCGTAATGATTATTCTTCACAAAAACTACACCTTGCGGAAGGTTTTACTTGCTCAAACAATAACAAGTATTATAGCTTGCAAATAAGGTGGCGCAAAAATAAAACAATCTACAGAAGTTTATCATCGAAGTTTTGAGCTTGTTTGATAGAGAAATATTATGATCTGTCCCTCTCATTAAACAAACATGATTTAAACGAGTAATGACAGATTATTTTTGTTGTTTTTTGCAAAACGAATGGCCTGACCTTTTGAAATTATGTGTACTTTCTCTATAAGTGCCTAATCAATGATTCTCAGAGCGATTGAGGGTTTTATTCGTGCTGCAACTTTAGAAGCAATTAACCTCTTTCAATTAGTTGAATTGTTTGATATCAATCTTTGTGCCCCCAAAGGCACATTTTGATCCCGTGTCGAATCAATAATTTAGAACGTTTGGTCCTTCTGGTTCACTTTTATGTTTTCAGGAAAGTCACGTGGTATTTATTTTTCTCTTTGTGTTCAAAATGTTTTACTATTCTTTTCCCCTTAGATCATAGGTTGGCCTTTAAAAAAGTAGAATTATGAAAAATCTTCTTCATCTTTTACACTCAATTTCAACATGAATATTGAATTTCTGTCTGATTTGTTTATACAACAAATAATATCAGAGCAAAAAAGAAATTCGTTATTGATTTCCCCCCAAAAAAGCCCATAGGAACTGTGAAGCTTCTCTGTATTGCCAGATATGGGCTTGTCAAATTACACATAGTTCGAGTTTGATTTTATCAAACTTAAAAAAACGAATACAAGTATCTATAAATTTAATTATGCATAATAATTTGATTTCTCCCAGAAACGTGAATAAAGTAGAACACATTCGTCACAATACACAAAAATTAAGAGCACAGATGCTATATTTTATATCTCTTTACAAATGCTCTCTCTCTCTCTCTCTCTCTCTCTCTCTCTCTCTCTTATTTGCAATACTCTTTGTTTGTTAACCAAATGAAACATTGATTGACTGCACCTGATATTCAAAGTATTGACAGCTAATGAGAAATATTGTAATGATTTTTACTAATGTGTGCATTATTTCTTTTTTTTTTCTTGCATTTGAATACAAATCTAATTTTCCGGAATTTTTTCTTCAATCTAACTATTTTTGTTTTCTTTTTGTGTATACGAATGTCCATTTTATAGTTATAGTTGACAACACATTCCTCTGTTTTATAGGAATTCATTTATATGCTGAACTTGAGATTATGGTTTCAACCACATTGTTTTTTTGGAATGCTTTTCTGACTATAGATTGATTGATTGTATGTTGTTTAATGTTCCACTCGAGAATTTCACTCACATGGAGACGCCACCACTTGTCGGTGGAGAGCTTCACATTTTGTGATGTACTCGACACTTATGGCCATTTAACAGGGAGGGGTCTTTTTCCTGCCAGCACCTACCGCGACAGGGGATATCGTTTTATACGGTCTTATTCGAAAGACCAGTCTCCATGTCCAACATTGATATTCAAACCCGCGACGTAAGAATCAACTTCTTACTTCGCAACTCAAGATCAGACGCTTTAACAGCTGCACTATTCTGGCGACTCTTGACTATAGAAGTTTGTGGCCTACTGTAGACTTAAATTGTATGATAAACGAGATGACGTCAGCTTTTCCATCAACAGCTTATACGGGAAGCTAAGTTCCCAAAAAGTTCCCACACAAAACTCTTTTGCAACATAAGCAGCAGTACAATATTTGCAACAAATATAACAATGTAGAATTAACAACTGAAAATAGAATGCATTTAAAAAACTGGACCAGATGAATTAATCAGGTCATGTACGTTCAATGTTTATAATACATCCCTATGTACAATAGATACTGAACAATGCAGCATATGAATATCATAACCAGCCTAAACAAATATTGTACCGATTAAGCTGACTGTTCATAAAATGATGCTAACAAAAAAGAACAAATTATAGTCTCAAAAACACAACTATTCAAAAATATATTGAATATGGTCCAACATTTTTAACTTGAATAATGGATTACTATAATATTTTATACATATAAGTATAACCAAACAGAAAATGGCGATTCAAGTAAAGTATAATTATATATGATGACTACCAAAACATGAAATGTAAAATACACTTATTTTTCCTAATAATATAAATCCTACGATCTTACATGAAGCAACCACCGGAAAATACGATGATAATAGCTACAACTGCAATCGTATCTAGATAACAACACATACATACACTGGTTTATTATTATACCTTTCGTTACTAGTATATACATGTATTACTTTGACTTCCGTGCAGTTAAAATAGTTACTTTGCACTGCTGCTTTATTTAATCATAATTTTTTTCTTATTTTGAAAATGATTGTTTAACTGACAATGAGGCTTTTGATCAATAATCATAATTTCATCTATTTAAAAATTTGATGCACTGCCTGCGTTACTTTGATTTCACATAGACATTACAGATAAACCATTGTTGCACCACATAGAATAGCCACCAAGAGAATTTAACTTTATTTCTCGAACAAAAATTGACTATTAAAGAACTTTTAAAAATGTTCTATTAATTATTTGGCTTTCCTATATCACCTTCTCCCCTTTCCATGACAGTTTTCTCCTTATATCTGAAAAATAAGAATTCTAGGATCGAACTATAGCATAAGACATAATAAATAATTCGAAGATCAAAAAAAACTTTTTCTAATTTTTTACGTTCAAGAGGAAAATCCATAATCGAATCAAAATTCAGAATTTGTATTCCTGAGAGAAGAGTGTTAAGCTATCTAGTTCATGAGGTATGAATAAATTCTGACGGTTTTTGCTTCTTCCTTGAAAACTAACACCTTATAAACAAACGGCAAAAAACCTTTTCTTCTAAGTAATCAAAACTAGTTCCAAGGGAATAGATAGTTTGATAAGGCTTAGCCAAAGAATTGTCAACATAATCAAATCTATATTGATTCCTTGGCGAAGCGTCGACGGCACATAAAAACAGTGACAGCTGCGATGATTATTGTGGGGAAAATATTGCCAATATCAATGGTTCAATGGCACACGCTGGGAAGTTTAGCTGTTTGGTGTACGATTAACTCTCGGGATATGGACAGTAAATATTAGAGCAGAAAAAAAACGTTTTTATGCAAATGGAATAAAGTGGTTTATTTTCTTTCCTTAGCAGCCGCTAAGGATTTATTTGCAAAAAATATACACACTGAAATATATTTTCACACATTGACCACTTTTTATGAAGAGAAGAGTTTGTTTCGTTTTTTATGTATATTTATATACACGCATTTACTCCATGAGACATTTTTATCGCCTTTTGAATTAATCTGCTTTTTATATTCCCACACGCATAAAACCTTCGCTCTTCAGTACTACTGGTGTACTACTGGTGTTTCAATAAGTTATAATTCACTAACAAATATTCTTTTTTCTTTTGGCTTTGATTTTAAGATGTTGCAAAAAGTCTTTGAGTGATTGCATTCAAATTGTCTTTCAAGATTACTCTAAAATGTTTTAATATCGCATTGTATTTTGTGATTTTTTCTATAAATGTTTTTATGAAAACAGTAAATCTTTATTACTTCGCTTCAAAAACTTGAAAAAGACGTTAATGGTAATCTAACAATCAAGCTATATGATAAACGTGATGACTTTAACTTTTCTATCGTCAACTTCCCTTACTTATGCTCTACGTATGAACAATTTCTAAAACGAGGTAAATTATTGATAAGCAAGTTGATGAAACAAGAATATCAACAGTCTCGTTTAAAGTCATCATTTCGTAAATTCTATGGTCGATACAATGACCTTGTCAGCAAATACAATTTATCATTGAGACAAATGCTGACTGACGTGTTTCATACTTATTGTTAGTCCATTATTTATACACGGATTTTTCCGTTATTTCCCTATCATGACAAAGAGCACACGGCGGGTGTGACCGTTCAACAGGGGATACTCACTCCTCCATGGCACCTGATCCCACCTCTGATGTTTCGGAGATCCGTGTTTGCTCTGCTCCTATTTTGTACTGTTTTATGGACTTTGATATTGAATACTGTTCGTTATCTCCATATCCTTCTTCAACGTTAGCTTAATGGTTTAATTTCACACAAAGCTCCTAGGATTAACCATTTTTAAATAAAGAAAAACAAAACAACATATTAATCATTATAGAAAGTACTACCGATAAAGATTTAGATACATACTACATTAGACATACTGCATTTTGATACAGTAAAGTGCAACCGTACCAGTTTAACAAGAACATTTAGAGACCCTTGTAAACATTTGAAAAGGTCGCATTTTGCAACAGATTGCTACAAGTACATTGAATTAATATTTCAGATCGAATGTTCGAAACATGTCTATAATTGCACATACTTGTACATTGACTTCCAATAATGACTTTAGTGAGATAGGAGCACAAACGTCCATAAAGTAGGCTTGGCCAAGACTTGACCCTTGTGTCTCATTAAGGGCTATTATATAGTTAATCCACTAGAGAGATTCTAGTTAAATCATTTGACAATGATGTACTGAAATCTAATTCCAAAAAAGAACTGGTAAATGAATATGTTCGTATGGAAACGTGCCATTGTTAAATGGACTTAATCTAGCATTTCCCTTTTAAATTACTTTCCACTTAGAAACCATATTACTAATTTGGCTTAATGCACATTTCACACTTATGTCTTGTTAAAATAAGCATCAGACACTGATATCTGCGCTTTTATTTAATGGGTTTCTCTTTATTTCAGAGTTATTTCGCTGTTTATCAGTGTAAATTGAGCAACTCATCCAAGTCATAGAATCTATTATTCACGTTTACATTGACGTCAAAATCCATTGCTGTACTCATTGTCTTCTATTACTTTTAATTACCATCTTTTTTCACCTAATGCGGCCACATTCCCTACAATTTTGCTCTAAAAATCCTTTTACAATTAAAAAAAGGAACAGTGATTGATTCTTCAGATACAGTAAAGAATACAAATCGTGAACAGTGTAAAACAGAATAAATAAATGGAGTTTCCGTAGTAAAACCTTAGGGCTATCAATGTATGTTTACTATATATAGTAGAAAAAGGTTGTATTTCCAAACAAAGTCAGTATAACGAACAAAAGCTTTGCAGAATGCAAATTTTCAATGAGATAGATGGAAAACCCTGAACGATAAAATAAATTCTTATTTAAGTAGCACATATATACGTTTTAAAACTGATCATACTAAGAGCATGTTCTGGATTACCGAATCCTTTGCGAATATGAAATTTATACCTTCATCTCCTGCATACGGAGTATACATATCTCAGTTGATTCGATATGCAAGAGCATGCTCTACATATGAACTATTTCTAAAACGAAGTAAATTATTGACAAGCAAGTTGATGAAACAAGAATATTAACAGTCTCGTTTAAAGTCATCATTTCGTAAGTTCTATGGTCGATATAATGACCTTGTCAGCAAATACAGTTTATAATTCAGTCAAATGCTGACTGACGTTTTTCATTCTAATTGTTAGTCCATTATTTCTACACTGAATTGACGTCGGATTTTTCCGTTATTTCCTGATCATGACGAGGAGCATACGGCGGGTGTGACCGGTCAGCAGGGGATGCTCACTCCTCCATGGCACCTGATCTCTTCTCTGATGTTTGCTCTGCTCCTATTTTGTATTGTTTTATGGTCTTTGAGATTGAATACTGTTCATTATCTCCATATCCTTTATTTAAAGAATGCTTCAGTATCCTGAAACGGCCCAGGCTCCGTCGAACGTTTCATAGTGTGGTTGAATGATGCAGAATTCAAAAGTTCAAAAATCAAGATGGAATTAAATTGCATGATTTGAGTGCTGTTATTTGCAAAGAATCATTTTCCTGTTATGATTTAAAAAATGTAAAGTCTATAGTTTGTCAATGACTAAATAGCCTCGTGTTGGATGATAGAGAAATTTCTACACTAGAAGGAATTTTTTCCAATGGAAAAAACGGAAGCCGGGTTTTTTTCAGATGTATTTTATTTTTTTAATACCAGTGATACTGAATTGAAGGTTAAGATGTACTTTAGACCTATCTGCTCATCATTGGGTGTTGTACTGATTTTAGACGTTAAATTGACAAAAAGCAGATAAACTATACGAAATGGAATGTTTGACCCTTGGTGCATTTGCTAATTGTCAATTAACGTCTAAAATCAGAGAAACAAAGAATAAGCAGATACGATAAACTCTATATAATAGTGTCTTTTGACATTCTTTACAAGGACACTGGTATAAAGCATAGAAATTATATCTGAAAAAAAAATTATATTGAAGAAAACGACAATAATTAATTTTTTGTCAATCTTTAAAATACAAAATAAATTCAAATTTTAGACTAGGAATAAAAGCTACTTTGTTTATGGTCAGGTGAAATTGGTTACATGAGTAAAACTAAACTCAAACTGGTGAACATTTTTAATTTAGGATACTTCTTTTCGAAATAAATTTATAAAAGTCTCTGTATAATTAGATTTGAAGAAAGTATAAATGTAAAATTCTGAACCAATATGCTCTGAATACATTTCATGAAATTATGTAGTTTGTCCTTGGGTCGAGTGCTGGCTGGTGTTATTTGTACTGGTTGTCGGTCCGTTGTTTGTTCGCTGGGTTGGCGGCGGGTTTTTCCGTTGTTTCCCGATCATGGCGGGGGGGGGGGGGGGGGGGCGCACGGCGGGATGGCCGGTCAGCAGGGGATGTTCACTCCTCCATGGCACCTTATCCCACCTCTGATGTGTTTCGGGTCCGTGTTTGCTCTGCTCCTATTTTGTATTGTTTTATGGCCTTTGAGATTGAATACTGTTTGTTATCTCCATATCCTTCATTATATATGAAACTTACTTATATTTTTACTTGTACTACAATTTTGAATGTACTCTCAATCTCTTCTACTTTAGCTGTTAGTGAAATTATGTCAGTTTATCAAAGCTTTATATCAAACATAATATTTACCCTTTACCAAATGGATTTCTTCAGGGTATTTAACCTCCCTGATTGAAATTTATGATATTAATGCTAGTTACTGCGTCAAGACCTTCTTTAGAAGGTGAAGTCTAAGAAATTCACCCATTACCCTTTCCTTTCCAATGCTTTTCTACAACGTTTTTGATACTTAATTTTTGTTGTTTTTTTTATTATTTCGGAGCATAACGGTTATAATAAAGAGTCAGTTGTTTTATTTTCTTGATGACTTGTGGCTTTATTTGGGATTTTGTAGGTTAAAGTCTTACCAGTAGATTCAACCCTTTCTGACGCTGCAGCTGCTGCTACTGAAGTCGATCGTCAACCCCTCTACCTGGGCTGATAATTCATAGAGTTGCTGGCAGCAGATAGTCAATCTTTTATCCGTCATGGCAGCTGATTCCTTGAGTGATCGGAAGTCAACCCTTGCTATCACATTTGCCGATTCTGTGGATGAGCGGATACTTAGCTGACTGGTAGTGCTCACCTGGATATTTTATTCAATTAGATAAATCGGCAAGGCTTTACTGGGCATGGCCTTACTTATCTTCTTTTAACACCTCGTCTAAGGGTTCATTTTGGACACCTTTCTTATTTTGTTTTTGTATCGGCTTTATATAAACAGCCATTAACATTAATGCCAATACGTCTATAAAACTTAGAAGTGTGTGTCAATTTTCTTTTGTCTAATAGTGTTCAGTCCAGAACTGCATCAATATTTTGTCTTTGATAAATAACATCAGACAGTTAGAGATTGTTAAGACATTGATTCGATTGGTAATCAATTGGTAATTGGATATCATCGGAACAATATTTTCCTTTTGAAATTTTGAAGATACTTTAGAAATGAAAGCTTAATATAATTATAACCCTTGTTTTATTGCAATACACCTTCAAACATGAAGCAATACTAAAATAGAATTGACAGCAAACATAAAACAAAAACGTTATACAGCTAGACAACGTTTTGATTATTAAAAAAAAAACACTTTTAAAAGCTCACCAATCTAATCATAGATAAATAAATAATAAATTTTTCATTAAAAATTCTTCTAAAGGTGATTATCTTTTCAAACTGATTTATTCATTTTCAAAAAACACATAAATGATAATCTCATTATTTGTTAATAAAGCGAATTAGTAAAGAGTACATTTCCACTTGTGCTCATGAAATGAACCAATTCATTTTTAGCTGGGCTCATTGCTATTGCGACGGTGAGCAACAGGAAATGCTGCTTCTTCATCGCCAAATTGAGTTTACGAGTAAAAATATAGTACGTACGCCCAGCCGCTGTTGAGAAAACAAACTCTGTTCAAACACCTTAAGAAATAGTAAATCGAATATCTTTATCAAAATATTAAATTGTTTAATATTTTTCCTGGCTCCTTTGACTAATATTTTACAAAGCAATTCAAAAGGTGCGAAAGGTTTTCATCAGGTATCCCTGTCTACGTTAGTTTAAAATATATTTTATTCATTTAATGAAATGGATTGAACAGCAGGCATAAATGCCTATGATCGTTCTCCCTGTCTACGTTCTATAAATAAAGGTTGTACTATCAGGCTAACACAAATGCAGGGAACATCATTAATGACTTGATGCAAAACTCCTCACTGAGGACACATCAAGGCATAGTCGTTTGACCTTAATTAATCTTGCTGCATCGGTGTTCATTTACTTCTGTTTGTATATAAAACCCCGAAACGATACATGTGATAAATATTTTATGCTGTTAATTTCTAGTTTCAAAACTCAGCAATATTTCTCATAGATTTATGCTCAATTCGTTAACCTAAATAATATCCATTAAGTAAAGTGGGAGAACTTTTAAAGATTTTGTCATAGGATTGAAAAGTTGTGCAAAAGTTAGTATAGAAGTACAGATGTATATAGAAAGCGACACAAAGTTTCTTATTTAAACACGAAAAACATCCAACGGTTTTATATTTAAATTCCATGGCTTTATTATTCACAGTCAATTAATCAGTCAAAAATAGGTATCAATCCATGCATCGAGTTTTTGTTTGTGTTAAGTACCCTGTAATATTCATAGCTTTTAGTGGCAAATAATAAATAACATGTGTTGGGACGTATATAGAGTCCTAGTGGAGATTTTGAGTCCTAAGTAAAAGGAAAGAGAACTCTAAAAAGGAACTTTTCCCCAATGATTTTGAAAATTGTGTTTCATGATCAATATAATATTCAATTCAATTTTTGGTGTTATCTATTAAAATTTAGTTGGTTTCCTGCCAAACATTTCTCTCTCTTGTTCAACATGTTGAATACTCAATTATTTCTAGTTTACGGGGATACGGTATATATATATATTATAACTATACATATAGAATCAACGTATGTATGGAAATGAAAATCGTCGTCAGTATATTTAAATGTCGAATGAAAGTATAAGACGAGAAGATGTAATTGTTTTCATGTAGAAATGTCTGACTATATTCTGCTTTGTAAGAAATTAATTGATACAATAGATACCGATGTGAATTCCAAGAATTTCAAAAACAACACTATGAAAAAAAACTCTCTTTTACTTTTGGAGATATCTTTCCAAGTTAAAGAGTTTCAAAGTTAAAGGAAAAGAGATATCTCTCTTAGTTTATCTTAAAAGATATCTCTTAAAGTGAAAGAGATATTTCCAAAAAGTGTATAAAAGAGATATCTCTCAGGCAAAAAGAGTTATCTCTTTATCGCAAAGAGATATCTCTCTTCATTATTTTTATTAAATTCCATTCAAAATGACTTCTCCCTTACCGGAAGTAAGCTTTTTATTATTCCTTAATATTAAACTTTTAGCATTTGATCAACGAAGTTGCCATTATTATTTGTTCTTTCTAACAAGGGATTTATAGCATTTTGTGAAGTAAGCTTTTTATTATTCCTTAATATTAAACTTTTAGCATTTGATCAACGAAGTTGCCATTAATATTTGTTCTTTCTAACAAGGGATTTATAGCATTTTTGTCCACATAGTACATATATTATTCAGGGTATTGCATGTTCAGTCTTTTTCGTATCGCAACGAAACTATTCCAGAGACTTTAATTACATCCTGTTTCGCTTTTGTTTTAAAGTGGAGAATTTATAATTTCATTTCAAGGATGAATGGAAAAGAGATATCTCTTTCATTAAAAGAGATATCTCTTTAGCTTAGGAAATATCTCTTTTTTGAAAATCTAAAGAGATATTTCTCTAACTTTCAGAGATATCTATCTCGTTTAAAGAGATATCTCTCAAGCTTTTAAAGATATCTCTCTAAGTAAAAGAGATATCTCTCTTACAAAAAGAGATGTCTTCTTTGTTTAAAGAGATATCTCTCTAAGGTATAAAGATATCTCTATTAGTCAAAGAGATATCTCCATAAGCTAAAAATATATCTCTCTATGCTAGAGAGATATCTCTCTTATTGAAAGAAAGTTTTTATTTCACAAATAAAATAATAGTAAAATGACTTGCCATACGCATAACTTACAGATCTTAAAAATGAAATAAAAACTTAAAGAGAATAGCTTGGAAGGAAATATTTTTGTTTCTCTGGCTGTTAACTAACACTGAAAAGTGGATTTATTTCGTGAAAAACTCAAAATACGCAGAAGCATGGTCGGTTGTCGATTGGTCTTTCTAAAATTTGATATTAAACTTTCAAAAAAAAAACATCACAAATGTTATTCCTGAATAATACATTAAGAAGAAACATTTTGATTGTACCAACAAGCTAGTACTCTCAAGTTGATTTTAAAATATGTATCTGTTTCTAATTGACAATATATATGTTGTTTTTGGAAACCTAGTCTTCCGACAATCTATTGGAATCCCCCTTGGTACCAATTGCGCCCTCTGATTAGCAAACACTTTGTATTTATATGAAGCAGAGTATATTTGGAATCTTATACATGAAAAGAAGAAAACACTTCCTGTGGCCTTCAACTCGAACTGTAGATATATCGATGTCGTATTATCAATTAAAATAGTTACAGTAAATGAAGTTTAAAAAGCGGATTTCATAATTCATCGGCTTTGGCGGGAGTAAGTATGCGCTAAATCATGAATATATCTAAGATATCTTAAATAAAAATGACACATAAGGAGATAAAGAACAATATTCAAGATCAAAAGTCCATAAAACAATACAAAATAGGAACAGAGCAAAGCATCAGAGGTGGGATCAGGTGTCATGGAGGAGTGAGTATCCCTGCTGATCGGTCATGGTGCTCCTTGTCATGATCGGAAATATCATATACAGTACAGACACTTGATTACGCCAAGCTTGACTCCATAATCTGTGGTGGCGCTAAATTTTGAATACGCCAAATTATTTACACTGCCAATATTTCCATTCATTTGTCGACAGGATATATTCCAGTGAGCTTGAAATAAAAAAAAAAGTGCACAGAGTTTAACACGTCTTTTTCATATTTGGATATTTTACAAGGAAAAGACGTAAATTGTAACCTTACAACAAAGTTTTATATTAAATCTGAAGATTTCAACTTTTAATCAACTTCCCTTACTTATGCAGCAATATACCTTCATCACCTGCATTCGGAATTTATATCTCTCGGTTTATTCCAAACGCAAGAACTTGCTCTACATTATTATGAAATAATGCTATTTATCGACAAACAAATTGATGAAACAAGAATATCAACAGCCTGGATTAAAGTCATCATTTCGTTCTATGGTATATACAATGACATTGTCAGCAAAAATAATCTTTATCTTCAATACAAATGTTGACAGACATTAAAGTAAATACACTAAATATACACACCCTCATATATCATATGTAACTTCCTCTAAGTCCAAAAAAGATATTAAAAAGAAGAACTTCACTTACAAGGATACAATGGAAAAAAGAACTTGCTCTGTAAAAAAAATCTGTCAATCACATAGTTTATAGATTAATGTTTAGATACGATCATATTCTGTATACATATACATATATCATGTAAACTTGTTATGGATGTAGAATTTCGAAATTTAAATCATGTTCACTCAAAGAACCCTATCTTTTCACACATGGTCATTAATTCAGAAGTTGCAGAGAGGTAAAGAAATATATCAGTTTGATTTCAGAAATATGCTTGGTTAAAAATTAACAGCAAACATATAAGAGGTTACATGGATAACGAGTATTAATTGTTTTGTGTGCATTTGTCCTTAGAAGAGAAAGAATAAAAGCAGCGTGAAAGTTTTACCAATTTTCATGACCTAGTTCTCTTACGACGGATATTGTGCAGTAATATGTCTCGCCTCTGTTGTAATTTCAATGAAGGGATTTTAATATTTCCATATCCAAAGACTTTTTAATCCTTCCTCAAAATATTTATCACCCTCTACTACGTTGACTCTTTGGTCCGGTTTAAATACCCAACAAAAAAGTAATGACTCAATTAATTCGTGGAGCTTTTATGTAGGCAAAAAAATGTACTTAAGTTCTTAAATGCATAGATGATATTTGTATGTGACACATGCAAAATTTAGTGAATCAAAACTTTTCTTTTCTTGTTTACATTGACAACAATTTACTGTAAATGTATTACATTTGGCTGTGTATTCTTTTTAGCGCCTTTCGCGGAAAGCAGCCTCCGCTAAATCAAGTACATCGCTAAATGCTGTGTGTATAAAGGATTATGTAACGCATTTTCAAAAAGCGGTAAATCAAATTAACGCCAACTTGTTGAAAATTCAATTTCCGCCAAATATTGTACACGCCAAATATAATACATTTACAGTAATTTGTCCTTAATCAAATGTGCAATAACTATGAATTAAGAAATTATATAAGGTTTCGGGGATTGAAATGTATGTGGTGAAATGACTATGGTGTATTCTGAACAGCTGTGGTACGTCTAGTCCAAAGCCTCTGAAGTTAGTTGTCTAACTTCTGGATTTGAATTCTGTGTTTCAATATTGTTTATAAAGGAAGGAGGGACGTGTGTTCAAAGTTATTGCAGTATGTTTCATCGCGCTCAAACTGTCCCCTGATGAAATGAAAATATCATCATGGGGTGTACCTCCAGTATGTCTAGGAAGAACTCCACGGCGACTTCCTTCCGGCTTATTTTAGTCGGTTTGGATGGGGCAGGTAAATATTATACAATATACATATTCATGTACTGAAGAGATAATTATACAAAAGTGTTTAGGTGTGAAGTGGGGATGAGAGGTATCTGTTTTCTCTATCTTACGAACATTCTTTTACAAGATATTTCACGTTCTAGATTTTGGGTTTTATACTCTTTCCAACAAACTAATAGAAACTGTGCTGCGATATATGGAGTAATTGTACACTTCAATAAGGGAAAGGGGCCAGTTGGACAAAGTGACCAAAACATGATCTTTAAACCCCCACACCCAGCGAATAGAAGATTGTTAGAAGATAGAGAAACATACATATGGAAGAGAGTGGATTATCCTCCCTCCACAGTCCATCTTCGAAAAGATAATTTCGGATTCCACAAGCTGATTTTTCTTCCTTTCTCATATTTTTGATTGTCAAAAAATTTTGACTTTCTTTCTATTTTGAATTAGCATTGACACATGTTTTAAGTTTAGACAAAAAATCATATCCGCACATGATTTACATAAACAATATTTAAGTTTTAAAAAATTAAACATAAATGAAGTATGTTTGCTTTGTCATTGATTCTGAATATGTACATCGGGTCTATTGAAATTTTTTTTCAATTTTATAGGAAAATCTTCCCTGCTGTACAAATTGTCCATCGGAGATTTCGTCGAGACAAAACCAACAATGGGTTTTAATGTAGAGACAATTAATTATAACAATCACACGATCACACTGTGGGATATGGGAGGAAAACCTAGTATACGCAAATTATGGAAGCACTACTATCTTAACTGCCATGGTAAGTGACTAATTAAAACAAAATCCCCATCATACTTTGTATATACATGTAATAATCTTCTAAGTATAAGAGGCTCTGAATAGGAATGGTAGGTACCAATATATACATGTACCAATACTTACTACGCGCATTTCCTAACAGTTTAAAGTGACTCCACATTATATGGAAAGTTAAAGTATTTAATATGCAGTATATTGAATGTTAAATTTTCAGAGAATTAAACATTCTGAGGATTTTTCAGCCATATATTATCACACTAGTTCTTATTTCAAATTGTATGTCAATATAGCTTTAGTAAAAAAAAATCTTGGATTTTAATCTCGTATACGGGAATATGCCACTAAAAATACTTGTACCATAAGGAATTTCAGAACCATAATAACTACTGTTCAAACATAGAAATATATTATCTTCACAATCCCAAATGTCCTGCTTGTGATCAAATGGTAGCATGCATAGTGGGAGACGGGGATTATCCCATTGTAAACTCTCGACAGCGAGTCCTTACATTTATAAGACCCATACTTAATACTCTTTGTCCTTTAAACATGAGACTAATTATTTTATGTTTTGTCGTTCTGGAACTTAACATAATTTCAACAAATGTTTATTCGGCGATTTTTAAACCTTTTTTTACGGATACTAAGTATATTCCAATCATATCAAACCCTGTTTATATTTTTCTGAAAATTATCTAATATCGTTTTTCATACAATATTGCTTCATTTTAAGCATCAAGCAATTCAACATTTTTTGGAATGAGATTGGTGATATCCTTTTAATAGACAATGATATTTCAGAATTTTTATTTTTTTAACCTACAGTTAACTCGCATGACGAACTCCTAAAATTAGCAAATATGTTTTCTTTCTCGTCCGGGGAACCAATCTGTTACCAACTCATATTTTGGAAAAAAAATCTAAGTGTGGAGTCCTGTAGATTTGAAACTTAAATCAATAATTTCATTCAATTTTTAGCTTAATTTGCGGGATAGTCCATTATTTTTTTTAAAAGAATTTTGATCAAAATTTAACTTATGAAAACAAGTTTACTTATACCTTCAATATGGTGCACATTTCTGTCCCCTACATGCAAGATTTTATGCTAACATGCAACATAATTATAAAGACAAGTTACATATTAATGTCAACATTCAAGTTAATTATGTTGACATGCATCTTATACCTATCTTATTTAAGAAATAAGGTATCATTTTTTGAGTTATATTGGGATGTAAAACCGGTTGGTCACGTGATCAAATCCCATAAAGCCCGAAGGGCTTTATGGAAGATTTGATCATGTGTCAACCGGTTTTACATCCCAATATAACTCAAAAAATGATACCTTATTACTTATATTTACACTTGTTGCGATGTTTTTGCCCACAACGAGTTTCCATACATTCCTCTTTTTTGACCTAGATAAGCGCTTCAGTTAAAATGACGTAACAAAAAATAGTTCCAAGGTAGTGCAACTATTTATTTAACACTGATTAAAAAAATAAACAGTTGTTTAAGTCACATTTACAATATATTATCTAAAGAAGAAAAATTACAAGAGAATTAATGTGTATTATAAGAAATACGAATAAAACTTTGCGGAGTGTCACTACTTCCGTTGGCGTAAAGAGGTCGCAAGGCGTCTATTTGAAGTTGAAAACACACTGGTTGAAAACGGACTTGGAGAGGAAATCAGACGACATTCTGGTGCTCACAGAAGAACTAGCATCGAAAGAAGGATGATTTTCATTCGGAACGGGGGAGAAAGGCCTGTCTTGTTTACGAGGAGAAACGGAAAGAGAAGCAGATGGGGCTGTCGAAGTGGAGGCACTGCACGAAAGGTTGGTGATGTTGCGATTGCGGTTTTGATCAGGATTTGTTAGGAGAGAAAGGCAAGAGCTTACAGAGCGTTTTTGATCATTTGACAATTCTCGGTTGTAGGTTTTCAAAGAAGCTTCACTGCGGTGCCCACTCATAAACATAATCTGCCGGGACTCGAACCCATGATCGCTCATAGCAGTAATGGCAGTGGCTCTCAAGCAGTGAGGGGTGTAAGACTTAAGACATTTTGAAGACTTGCATATATCCGCCATGTATCCACTGAAAGATCTCTTCGCCAAAGGTTTAGATGTATACCACAGATCAGATCCAGAGTTCATCAGAGCTTCTTTAAAGCATGTGTTAAAAAGACCTTTAGCACTGGACTCCGTCTTGCTCATCAACAAGCGCAGCATCTTCACAGGGCAGATATCACTGCCAGGAACCTCGTAGATCCGCTTTCCCGCAGGAGCTTCATCTGATCCGATTCCTCCTTGGAAATTTTTTTGCTGCGTTTCATGTCGAAGTGTAATGTACTCTAAATTGTTCTCATCTTTGTGAAATTCAAAGGAATCCATCTGTAATTGATGATGAAACTCTAAGCCACGCGTAACTAAATGGATAGACAAATTGTACCAAACGCATTGGCGAAGGACAATTGGGGAATGTGGAGCTGAAAGAAAATACGAAGATATGCGCTCAAGGTCTTCAGGATGAATTACTGATTTGTGCTTTGTAGCTCTCGATACACCAGTTTTTGTCATTGATTTTAGCATTCCATCTAAAGTGTAATTGGCTGTTTTGAATTCCTTGTCGCGGACAATATCTATTGATCTTCCTAAATCTTGAAGGTGTCTGTTGATGGCAGCACGGAGGTTTTTTAAGCTGTTCTTGTGATAATTTTCTGCCTGTGCAGACGTTAATTCTGCTGCCCTTTTTGGAGTTGATTTGGGTCTGGCTTCAATAAAATTTCCTCAATTTCTCAGCAAGGATCTCAGAAGGGACAGTTTTGAAATCAAGAACATCGTGAAAAGACCTCCAAGTGCCAATCTATAAATTGTAAAGGGAATATTTATTTCAACATTTTATTTTGATTTTATTATTATTTATTTATTTTCTAAAAATTTTTGTTTGTTCTGTTTCATAGTTTGCATGCAAGTTGCATTGTTTGATTGATTTGTTATATTGATATGTTAGTTTCTGCATTTGTTTGTTTGTTTGCTTGCTTGCTAGGCTGTTGGCCTACAGGCCTACATTTTAATTCTGTATTAAACAATCATCTGTTTGTAGACTGCAGAGAAAAATCTGGTATACCTTTGTGCTGGTGAATGTATTGTTTTACTGTAAATATACTCGTAGAACATGCTTTTGCCTTATTTACATGGATATATTAATATCAGCATTGTTCTTTTTTTTTTCATTGGTTCAATTTATTTATTATTTATACTCCTTGTTTTAGTTCGTTGTTATTTTTGAGCACTACTTAAAATTATGTACCTTGAAAGAGTTTCACTCCCCATTGGGTATTTCGTTTTGTTGAGAGAGATTGTCTGGATTCCTCAAATTCTTTCAAATTTTCCTCAGACATGGACTTGAATCTCTTACTAGGGGGGGCAGGCATACCAGGGCTAGGAAGTCCCTCCATATCAGACATTTTCAGCTCCTTTCGACCTCTTCAGTCTCTTCAACGCTTGCTGGAGCCATAAAAGGGAGATCCAGAGCGGCCATGATTTCATTGTCAAACAGAAGATACAGCAATGGGTCGTTATCACAGAGGTCAAAATCGCCAAACTCAGCCATTGTTTTGGTAGGGGGGGTTGAAAGCAGACGTGTATTATGATAAATGAATAAAAAAAAGTTTTTTGTAATGTAAAAAAAGTTTTTTTGAACAGATTTTATTTAATGTATTAAAATTATTTTATTTTTAATGTGACATTGTGTTTCAACGCCTTTTATTTGATTTCAGCCGGTTTTGTTTACGTTCGTAGTAAAGTAGTGACCCAGTTCTGAGGAGGTCAATGTATTCATGCGCGCTATTTGTCATATGACCTCTTGACCCCAAACATGTTTTATTGGGATGTAAAAACGACCGACTCAAGTAATGTTTATATAGGACAAAACATTTGCAAGTGTAAATATAAGAAAATATAATTTGAATATGGGTAAATTTACTTACTAACGCCTGTATCTGACATCGTAGATATAAGATGCAAAATGATTATGTAGACATGCGACTTATTTATGTCAACATGTAAGATAAATATGTAGACATGCAACTTATTTTGTCAACATGCAAGAAAATTATGTGAACAAGCGACTTATTTATGTCAACATACAAGATAAATATGTTTGCATGCAAGATATATGTGTTGATATGCAACTTATTATCTTGATTGTCGGGGGCAGAAATATGCCACCATACTTCAATGTTCATTGAAAGATGTTTTTAATCTTTAGAGGAAAATGACACAATTTACATTTCATTTAACAATAGGCATGCTTTTTGTCATTGATGGGTCCGCTCGCGATCGCCTTCAAGATGCAGATGACCTTCTGACGTCACTACTGCTGGAGAAAGAATTACATGGCGTTCCTATGGTATTTCTGGCGAATAAAAAGGATATCGAAGGTTAACATCACCTATATTTTTGAACGATTGAATAATTATGCAGAAGTCCTTCTTTGCTGCGATAAATCATTATAAATAGTAATTTAATATGTATACTGACATAACATCTTATTGGTGACCATGTTTGAAGAAACTCAGCCGGAAATGAGATATGATATTGAGTTTATATGTAGTCTATTAACTCTTTAAATACTCAATCTTCAAAAAAATTGATAGAAATATTTTTTTTTCCTTTTAGGAGCATTATCGGAGAGTGACGTCATAGAATATTTCTCATTAAACCAGATTTCCGGCCGGTTGTGTACTGTGCAAGGTACAAGTGCACTGACTGGGGAGGGAATTCATAAAGCTTTGGATAACATGATTAGCTTTAGAAGACATATCGACAGAATGCAGGCCTGATGTGGGGATGAAACTCTTACAATTAATTCACAACTAATTCATGTGGATGCAGGGTCACTGAAGTGTTCAAAAAAAGTGGTTCTGGGCTTCTGCACACGATGCATGTAACATTGAAGAAATGACACCTCAATGGGAAAACGTACGTGCCTAGAAGAAATCTTATCTACAGTGTGTTGTGCGAAGAACAAATTCTGACTAAATTGAATTTGTACTGTTCTAAGGGATGAAGGATCAAAATGAAATAAGCTTGCCTTAACTTGCTAATTTGCTTTTCATCATTAATTATGTTATTAATTTTTTTTATTAAAAATAACTGCAAACTTTGCATTTTTGTATTTTAAAAGCGTATGTACCTCTTGTACACAAAGTCCAAATCAACGTCACGTGACCAGACAACGGAGTCTATCATAGTTATTTCCATCGTATCTTCGGTGTAAATCAAAGGAAAAGACACAAATTAGCAAAATGTTGGATATGACGCAAAAATAATACCTACCCTCAAAGGATGTATTAAATGATAAATATTGGTGCTCCAAAATAAGGGTTTCCTCGGGATTTCTTTTATAGTTTTGTGACTTATTGGTTTTTATGCCATCCTCTTCTAATATAATGGATATACCTTTTTAGCCATGAGTCAACTCTGCTCTGTTTTTGCCAAACAGATAACATAACACAGAGTTTGTCGAAAAAGAACATTCATTTTTGAAAATGCCAAATATATATTTCGAATCTTAAAAGTACATACGACACACGTAAAAAATCTTAGACACAAAATACAAGAAACCTCATGTAAAAAAGTATCTCATTACAAGTATACAAAGAAAAATGTGCCTAAGATATATACAGTACAAATACTGATATATAAATAACAAATGTATTGCTCATTGGACTTAAGTTATATGGCAAAAACGATGGGACTAATCCTTATAAAAACGCCATGAACTTATTGTCAAATTGACAAGTGACAAATAGTTTGGACGATAAGAATTTCTTCGGACAAGTTACATGTATAACCTCTTTCATACGAGTCAGTTTCTTTGAAAGGGGATACAGGATAGAAAAATTGTTCAATTGGCTCACACGCACGGGTCAGTATCTGGTCAGAATGAGGCATGATGCTACATTTTAATTGACTGTGATACAATTCATTTTACAACTTTCCATTCTATCTTACCACAATAGTACATAATGAAGAACGAAAACTCTGAAATTGAAAGGTGAATATTATTCTTCTTACTTTTATTGGTTTATTTAGCCGATGTGATGTAATTAATATTTTTTGAAAATCTCATTTAAACTTTATATGAACAATTTCATGTTTTCATCACTCTTTGGATTTCAAAGGATTCTAACGACGGATGTTGAACCTAATGGCGAGAATAAACCAAGACTGCATTCAGTGGATATCGCTGAAACAGACCAGCCCGTCCAAATTGAGAACAGCCAAACAAATACATTGCTATATGGTGTTTCTGATGTCCCACCCTGGTACCTCTGTATTTTTCTAGGTTTACAAGTAAGTGCTTTATTATAAATTATGCGTTTGTAGAGAAGAAATATTTCCTTTATTATCTATATTGCCAAAGAATTAATTTACGCGTACGATTTAATATTACGAGGGACGTTCAATAAATAATGTCATTAGCTCGATTTCATACAACATAGTACTCATATAGCATAAAGCTTGACTTTCTATCATTATTGAATCTTTAATGAATTTATAACAGTTTGGTTGACCACTTTTCATCGCATTATTTCATCGTGGGAAGCTGGAAAACAAGGGCTATATAGACACTGCATTAAAAATGAATGGACAGGAATCAGTAAACTAGAGTAAAATTAAACGCTTCATTAAAGCAGCTGTAAAACTTGTTAATATCCCAAAAACATATTAACTGAAATATGTGAAAATTACAGCAACCAATGCCTGCTTTATAGACAGGTGAACATGTTGATTTCAATAAACAAAAATTATTTAATGCGCATCAAAAATGGGTACCGTCCTTCACAACAATGAATTACAACAACCGATGTAAATTTGCGAAATTTCAACAAATTATCACTGATTATGTTTTATTGACACATAGCAAAATTGATAAAAATCATTTTGGGGATAGTTCATACTGTTTTAAAGAAACATTTTATAGTAAAAAGGTTTAATACTCAAAGGTCACCCTATATTTTGAAAAATGAGTGAAAACGACAGCGTGTAGGAATATCCAAACAATTATTTTGAAAAATCAAAAATTGCACTTATCCATGTTTATATGAAATTCTAACAGATAATGAAACTTGAATCCATTTTGCTTTAAGCCCTCAAAACAAATTTACAATAAGATACACTTGACAAAACTGCAAAGGCCTAAGAAGAGCAAAGAATTGCAAGAGCATAAAACAGTTTTATATGCTAGTTTCTTAAATATTAGCGGTCTTGTTGTTCAAATTCATATTCGATGAGAAAGTTCAATTTCTGGAAAAGTCTAGAAAACAACTTTTTTGCAAAAAAATTGAAAGGTTTATGAGAGGAAGGAAACAGAATGAGGAATCCACTACATTAATTTTCTTCATGGCGGCGTTCAAACCCACAGGCCATGAAGAGTAAAGGAGTTTTGGGGATAAACAGAAAGTTAATGTTTTGTCACACCAACAAAATTAGCCAGATCTTCAACTTTTGATTTCTTTCATCTCCCGAACTTGAAAAACATCTATCAGAAAGAAAAAAAACAAGTACAGCAAATCATAGGATCTGCCATATTCCAGTATACGAAGGGTCATACTCAAATATGTGTTCGAAAAACAATTAGAAAATGAATGAAAATGTTACGGATATGCGTTTTAATTGAAAGGGAATGTTTTAGTTTAATCATTAAGACTAAGTCATAGAAAAGCGTTTTTTGTTTCTTTCCGAGCCCCAATGGCATTATTTATTGAACGCCCCTCGTAAATTGCGATTTTAAAACAAATGATAAGCAAACAATTGTAATATTGTAATATGTTGAATATATTACATGTAATTATGATATATATGCTCTTTAGAAGAATGTTGCTAGGGTATTTAAGACACAGAAGACTATCAACAATTATTTTTTAAAAAAATGATTTGTTTGATACGATTAAACAATATTTGAGAAAATGATAAGCATGTATAATATATTCAGCAGCTGTTGAGAAGAAGAATATTGTTACGGAAATTTGGATTGAGTAGAATGCCAACAATTATATAAATATTATTTGCAGCAAGCTTTCACCGGCATTGCGGGTGCTGTTGAATTACCCATAATTCTCCGTGAAAGTGTTTGTATGGGAGATGATACAGTTGGGCTTTCAGAGTGGATTGGTACCACCCTTTTTACAACTGGTCTAGCTACGATAATGCAGTCATTCATAGGTATACGGTGGGTATTGAAGTAGGTAATAAATTCAGTTATAATTATAATTGCAATAGTTTAAGTACCGATGTCAGAACATTTCCATTTCGATTTTATTTTCTCTGTGATAACTCTTTGAAAGTTAGCGGAGTTGATTTCTTGATAATTCTACCAGAATGTGAATTAGGCAGGTCGATAGGTCAGGAGTCAAGGAGGCCTAATATGCATGCAAATCTCGTGCGCATCTGTTTCTGTGTCTGACGCTAAGGAGGCAAAATATGCATGTAAATCTCTTGCGGCTGCCTTTGTGTTTGACGTCAGTGGGCCAGGGCTATTGAAATTGGCATGGGAGTTCCGTGTAATTTAAATCTATGTCTATATTTTTAAAGTCTAAATCTTTAACTTTATTTCACAATGAAATGGAAATACAGTAAAAGAAATCACTGTCTTGTTAGTATAGTATGCCAGGGACATCAACGACAGTGGGAAACATGGGATGATTTATGCATAACGCCCGTTATGCAAATTATCCCATGCTTCCCACTATCGTTGATGCCCTGGCATACTATAATAACTAGACATTGATTCTTTAAATAAATTCCGCAAAGGAAGTTCTCTAATATCAAACTCAACGTTAGGCATAGCAATAATGTGTCTGTATTTGGGGACAAAAGCTATTAATCATTCAAAATACTTTCGTTTTCTTAAGGACAGATGATACAAACAAATTTTTGTCAAAAAATCCAAAAATAACAACTTGGGTCATGTTCTAATGAATAAAATGAATGTTTCACCGAGTAGTTTTTAATTTTTTATTCAAAGTTGCATAAAAATGGAATTAATTTGAAGTGAAAAATAGTTGTATAGAATAATAAGGATGGTTTCAGATTGGTAGAATTTTGAACATCACAGAAGGTTTACTATTTCTTTATATTTTTGTACAATTTCTTTATATTTTAGAAATTTATTAATTTTTTTTGCATAATTTGCAATGAAATTAGGTCAACAAATATACCACTCTAGACATCCATTTTTTTTGTTGTATCATCTGTCCTTAAGTGTAAAAATATCCTAAAATGTTCTCCAATGTAAGTGAAACGCCCATCCTGGACAAGTTTTCAGCTATAAATATACATGTATGTTGCTAGATTACCAATTGTACAGGGAACAACGGTTGCTTTTTTGATGCCCGTATTTGCCCTAATGTCACAGCCAGATTGGAAATGCCCTTCTAGTTTAACACAAGGTAGGGTGATTAAGAATATGTACTGAATGCAGTCATAGTGTTATCAATTAAAACACATTACAAGGACTTATCAAAATGTCCGAAGGCTTATAATTCCTTAAGATTAACTTATGAATTTAAAAACTTTAAAATTCTACAATATCTTTTCTGTCTATACGATAAACTTTGAGACATACATGTACACTTTATCTTTGAATATTTTGTGATTGTATACGTCATAGTGTACGTCATAATGGTGCAAAATCGTTAACAGCGTCAACGGATGTCTCTGTTGTTTTAAATCCACTAATGTAAGCGCGGCCCACGGAATAATTTTGAAAACCTCTTATAAATATTGCACTATTAATTAGCCATGACAACAATGCAACCAAACTATTTAAAGAGGTCAAAACCTTTGCATAACTTATGAGAGAATTTGTTGTGATAAATTTTCTGTAAGGAATATTTTTATTTTTTTCTATGTAAGAAATCAAATAATTGCCTATCACTTTTCTTTGAAGGAATAGAGAATTCTTCAACACCCTTTCTTGAAGTTGGCAGTGATAAACATAGAGAAATGTGGCAAACTCGACTAAGTGTGGTACGCAAATAAACTGAAAAAAAGATACAAATATTAAGAAAATGAGGGGAGAAAACTCAGTACAGTGTTGTACGTTGACAAATTTAACAAAAGAGAAGTTGGAGATGACAATGAAAGAGAAATGTGGCACATTCAATGTGAAGTGTGTAGTTGGCATTGAGATTGATTGACTGATTGTATATTATTTTATTTCCCATTCATAAATGTTTCACCCATATAAAAACGTCACCATATTCCAGGCTTCAAATTTAAGCCTTCATGTACATACATAGCACTTATGACCATCGGATAGTGAGGTTTCCATATATCGTGTCAACGCCAACCCTGACACAAATAGATGGCTACTAATAAATTTCTCTCTCGAAAAACTCGTGGCGTGGCGCGGAGATTAAAAAACTAATCCAACTTAATTTACCAGATGACTTTTTTTAACCTAGAATTTTTCTACATTTCTGAAATTCATTTTAAAACATTGTGTTCATTTAGGTCTCAGGATCATTGATGGTGGCATCTCTTTTTCAAATGATCCTTGGTATGACGGGAATGATTGGATTTTTAATGCGTTTTATTGGACCAATCACGATATGCTCTGTGACGTCATCCATAGGACTCTCATTATTTCCCATAGCAGTTTCTTATTCCAGTCAGCAATGGTACATAGCCCTATCGTAAGTTTAAGTGGTACATTAATATATTGATAGGAGACCATGATTCTGCAAAGGAGAATTGTGTCCAATTATTTCTGTTGATACAATTATAATGCATAGAATAAAACTATTACAGGGATTATTTCCTTCCATATGCTCGTTGAAAAAAAAAAATAAAACAACAGATGCGCCTCTCAAATAGTTTGAACATCTTTGATTAGCATTAATTCTTGAATTCGATCGTGTCTTTAGTATTTGGGTTATACATTCTATAAAATATTATCGTCTAGTTTCATCTCCGAAAGCTTTAATCATTATGATATACATGACATGTATATTTGCCAGAGAAAATCTTAATCACTTATATCGATATATTTTTTTCATTGATGCCGCATATATAAGCATTTCTTTGTTGAAAATGTAATACAAAATCCTATAAAACCATGTTTTCTATAATTTGTTCCAAATAATAACTAAAAGTCTAACTGCAAATAAGATTTTTTTTATTTTATTGTCAGAGTGATTTTCTTTGTCACTCTGTTCTCCCAGTTCTTGAAGAGGTGGAAAATTTTCACCATTTTTCCGGTAAGTAAGAATGAATTTTGCAGAGATAAAAAGTAAAAAAAGGATTTCTTGACTACAACACTTTAACTGTTTAATGTTTTACTTAACATTGTTGAAATAATATGCAATTACACATTAAAGAGAAAAAAATATTTAAATTCTTTCGCTTTGATATTTATTAATAATCTTTTACTCTTGGGTTATTTTATCCCTTGGACTGGGATGGCTGTTGTGTTTTGTACTCACTTACACTGGAGTCCTTACCGATCAGAAAGATGGCTGGGGTTATTCAGCAAGAACTGATATTAAGTCCTCGGTTATAGGGAAAACTAGCTGGCTTAGGGTGCCTTATCCAGGTAGAGAGGAAAAACACACCTTTGTCTTACCTGCAAAAAACCCGCACAAGATTAATTTAATTTTGAAAAGCAAAGTCAGTTGCAAATGTCTCGAGATTGTCCGAAATTTGTCAAAGTAATGCATCATTTAAAAATCATATCTAAGGTGGAAAATATAGTAGAACATTATTTTATTCTACCTAATGTGTGTGCTACTTTCTCATTCCTATCTTAATTAAGTTAACGTTCTATCAATTTTAAACAACTTTGTTACTGGTATTCGTTTTATTTATTTATATTTCAGCTTGGATATACCTCAGTATATATAAAAAAAAACATAAAAGAGTCTGTATCATTTGTCTTATGATTTGGATGTTTTATTGACCATAAGGGGCAATGTGATTTGATAGGCAAAGTCTAACAAATTCAAACATATTTTTCAGGTCAGTTTGGATTACCAATGGTCAACATTGCTGGTGTTTGTGGAATGCTTGCAGGTGTCATAGCATCAGTACTAGAATCAATCGGAGATTACTACGCATGTGCAATGCAAACGGGGGCTGGGAGACCACCTTCGCATGCTATAAACAGAGGTGAAGAGCTAACCACAGTACATTATTTAATTTAAGGGGTTAATTGTGATTTCTCTGCTGGACAATACATGTATATGTGTAGAAGTTGACATTATTTTGCCAGGGTTTTCAAATAAAGAAGTAGGCTGCGACACACGGTCGATATGTACAGTTTGTGAAGTGAAAGGCTGGATATTTTACCTCTGCCAATATAAAAAAAATTGTGCATTCACATTTGCACAACACTATAATTTGAAATGCAAGGATGGTTAACAAATCTGTTTTTCGTTACAGGGGTGGCTGTAGAAGGCCTTGGATGTTTCCTCTGTGGACTGTGGGGGTCAGGTATAGGCACGACGTCATATAGTGAAAACATCGCTGCAATAAATATTACCAGGGTATTATTTTCTTTATTCAATTTGAAACATCAGCATGAAAATATGTTTTATGAGTCCGTTTAACAACAAACTTGTTTTAGTAGGTTGGAAGTAGAAGAGTTGTATTAGTAGCCGGACTTATTTTGGTGATATTAGGCTGTCTTGGAAAGGTTTCAGCCATCTTTGTTACCATTCCACACCCTGTCTTCGGCGGTCTCTTTCATGTAACATTTGGTAAGCACATGTACTAGTTTTCTGTTTTCTTTCAATATCTATAAAACTGTAAATCTCATGGATAGTGTGAATAAAACACTCATTATGAAACCTCTGGCAAATGTAAATATATGTCTAATTTGTAATAGACTCTTAAAGGCTTCAAATGTAGAATAACTTTTTTTCTTCTAAATTTCACTAGTTTTCGAAGGCCTCAAAAGTAGAAAAGCTATGCTTTAACTTTTCCTAGGTTTATGAGGAAAATAAAAGAAACATTGCTTTTATCATATCATTCATAAAACTTTGAGATAAAATTAAACCTTTCTAGGGTCGAGTGTCGTTTTCCATAGTATCGACTTTAATACAATTGTATTTAGATTTACTAAGATACTTCAATTTCAATTTTTGACTATGGACCTAATGGAATAAATCCAAGGCGAAAGCAAAGAAGTAGTTCTCAATTTTTGAACATACAGGAATGGTGATGACAGTCGGTCTGACATATCTTCAGTTTGTTGACATGTCTTCGCCGAGAAACATTTTTGTGATTGGGATATCTATTTGTACTGGACAGACCATACCTACGTGGCTTAACCAAAACCAATCAAGTATTAATACAGGTAAAGCTAATCCAAAATCAAGTTTCTACAAATGTGAGCACTAGCAAAGGCAATCTAAGTTCAATAAAACTAAATCAACTTTCTAATTTTGTACAAATTCATATCATTTTATACAGTGAGTTACACCTAAATTTTCTTTGCAAAGGTAAACAACTTAAGTTCAATAAAACTAAAAATTATTACAACACGGGGCCACAGTACTCACATTAAAAAAAAGCACATTTGTTTACTGGGGAGGGGGGGGGGGCCCCCCCAAGGGGTCATGATTTGAAAAAAATTAGAATCTATCTTAATTTAGGCTTACAGATTCATATCATTTTATGCAGGTATGTATAAATTACTGTTACACCTAGTTTATATATATTCCTAAATTTTCTTTTGGCCCCACCCTAGCCCCAGGGGTCATGATTTGAACAAACTTGAATCTACACTACCTGGGGAAATCAAAATAAAAATATATATTCCTATGTCTTCCTGTAAACTGAATACTTTTATTAAAATAGAATAGCTCAGTTGCCGACTATTAGAATTTCACAATAGATAAGATTCCCAAAAGTCATAAAAAAATTTTTATTGCATGGTCAAGCAAATGCCACATCAAAAAAGTTGCATGTATTTGTTTGTTTGTTTGTTTGATTTTATATGACTCTTCATGTATATGACCTACTCATTACAGTACATATTTTAGGTCACAAATGCCACATCAAAAAAGTTGCATGTATTTGTTTGTTTGTTTGTTTGATTTTATATGACTCTTCATGTATATGACCTACTCATTACAGTACATATTTTAGGTCACCCAATACTGGACCAAGTAATCAGTGTTATGTTGGGAACCCATATGTTTGTGGCGGGATTAATTGCGTGTCTTCTTGATAATATTATTCCTGGTAATAGTCAATTTCTCCAAATTAGCATATATTTTTTTTATATGTTCACTTGCTTCTTGTTTGTTTGTTTAAATATTCTCCAAGTACTTTTCACTCATTTTGAGGCGCCACCACTTATTATACTTATACCTTGACATATGTTATAATTAAGAAGCATAGCACTTTTTACATGCTTAACGTATGATTGAAATGTTTCACATGCTTCAAGTATTATGACAAGCGATTTTTACACCTACTCTTTTATAATGGTAAGGTGAAAATATCAAACAAGGATCATCTCAAAAAATTAAAAATCCAAAAACTGTGGAGAAAGCCCCTGAGAATTCCAAAGGTGGAATCTGATGCCTAGGAGGAATAAGCATCTCCTATATAAAAATGTACACACACTTCTAAGACAAGCTTAATACTCTTACTTTTACAGGAACGCAACTGGAACGGGGCTTTACGAGATGGAAGAAGAGCACCGTAGCCTCATTTGATCACACAGGGGCCAGTTCTGTCTATGGGCTTCCATACTTTCAGAAGTACTTAAACAGATTTACCTGGCCTTCATACATTCCAGTGTGTCCTGCATTCAAAGCAAAAAGAAAACGAAGCATGAAAACAACATTTTCCTCTGAGTAAAATCTTTCAACAATTACATGTTTTATTGTTTCTTTTGCTATATTCTTGTTGATTTTGTCTTAATTAAGGAATAGATGATACGAACAAAAAAAAAAAGTAAATGTCTGGATTTTGAATTGGTATATATTTTGGGCTTAATTTTATTTCAAGTTAATGATGCAAATAATAAATTTCTAAAATAAGTGTGAATGCTTACAGAACTTCTGTATATGAAAAAAAAAAACTTGTGGCCTTAAACTCGACTTTCAGGTATAGTGCAGACTTTTTCTTACTTTTTTAACAATACATTTTGTAATTCCATCTATATGTACAGTAAATATATTCCTGTGAACCCAAAATAAAGTCACCTCGGATTCTGCTGCATGTTTCATGTTTAAGATGTTCTTCTTACTGTAGTCCATAATGGACCAACTTACAACTACTTGTATATTTAATGACAAACGGGTTTCAGCGTTTCCATTTCTTTTCAATGAGCTAATATTTTGCTGTCACCTGCATATGAGGTTATGTCTTCAAACTTTTTATACTCAAGAGCATGCTCTAAAAGGGTTACTAAAATAAAGATTGATTGAATAAAAATGTGAAAAACGTCTTTTAAAGTCAGCAATTTTATGACTTTGTTATCAAACATAGTCTATCAATAAATCTTATTTTGGTTCAAGTTTGCCATACCAATTATTGATTATTTTATTATTATTTAATTATTTAACACTATAAATATGGCTACGGAATATACTTTTTTTTATCAAAAATAGGGCTCACGATGGATGTGATTGGTTAACAGGGGATATTTACTCCTCCAAGACATCTGAATCCACCTCTGAAAATCCCAAACGCCCCTATTTGATGCCCTGTTCAGAGATCTGTTTTAATTTTTTTTTTAATCCGTCAATATACGTAAACTTCACCTTTTCCTCAGAGATTAGTATGAAATATATTTTTAAACACGAGTATTTTTTAAAAACAAATCTCTTTTTATTCAAATATGTTTTATTTGATTTATTTATCAAAATATAAAAATGTACAAAATAGCATAAAAATATGTTTATAAAAAAAAGAATAAAGAGAACAAAGTCAAAGAATCATTAAAATCATAAATACACAAAACACAAAATGAAATAAAAACATTTGGATTTACAAACACTGGTATGCAATGCAAACATCATGGCAAGTTTTCATCAAATTGTACATCCTAATTCACACATTACAGGTTATAAATGGAAATATTCTTCTCTATTTCCACACTAAGGAAAACGTTTATTTATCATCACTGGAATTCGAATCTTTGCTTTCACTTTTACTACTTCTGTCTCGTTTTCTTTTTATTTTGTGATGTGTTTTATGTTTACTTTTTCTGCTTTTTACCATTTCAGAGGAATCTCCACTGCTTTTTGAGGATTTCGAAGTGTATGTGTCAACTTGTTTGTTTATATCAACGTTTTTGCTGTAATATATCTTTCTTCTGAATTTTGATTTCTTCTTGTTTCTTCGTTCTACTTTAATTGCTGACTCGTTGCTACTTGTGGATGATGATAAGATTTTTGATTCATAATCCACACTAATGTCGGAGTCTTTGCTTTCACTGCTGCTAAATTTGATATATGATTTTAATTGTGCTCCATACCTGTTTTTGTGACCTTTAATAGTTTTTGAGATGCCAAAATTCTCTTTTGACTTGCTGTCTTCTTCACTTGTACTTCCACTTATGCTTTTGCTTTTGCCAAGTCTTTGCTTTTTCAAGAAAACCTTTTTATTTTTCCTGTTTATTTTCTTGCCATATCTTGCTGGTAAATACTTTCTATTTTTTGTCTCTTCCTTCCTTTTTGATTGTTCCTTTCTTTCATATTCTTGACTTTCGGAAGATTCTCTTGATTTACTAACACTTTTACCGCTGTTATCGCTTTGATTTTCTTGACTTTCGGATGATTCTTGACTCTTGGATGTTTCTTGACTTTCGGAACTTTCTTGACTTTCGGAACTTTCTTCTTCAGTTTCGGAAGTTTCTTGACTTTCGAACGTTTCTGTTGACTTGACAATTTTTCTCCTGTAATCACTGTATGTTTTCTTTATCTTTCTTACAATTCTTCTGCAACATGGATTTCCTTTCAAGCACATCCCTCTCAGTTTCTCCCATATCCCAATAAAAGAATTCATGGCAAACTTTTTCTCATTTATATCAGTTGAATCACAGAATTTTGCAAAATACTTTACTAAGTCTTTCTTTTTAACAGCAAATAATGTTTGAACTGGTCCAAGGCAATCAATTACTGCTTCAAAAATAGTATCCTGAATTTTCTCAACGTCTATGGATCTAGTTTTCAGCAATTTGACGAGTCTTTCAAAATACATTACATTCTGTTTACCTTTGAGTTTCCACAACCAGTATTTGACTTTGTCCGCAAACATTTTCTCCTTGTTTGTCCATTCTCTGACTAATGGTTTACCACTAGTATGGTACTCATGTGAAGAAATCTTTGCCTTACTTTTCAAACTCTTAAGCTTGATAGACTTTTCAAAAACTTTCTTATTTTGAGCGGCGTTGTCCCCTTTTTGGAGATAATGTAGATTATGGTATATTGGAGGTATTGTTGCATATCTAGTTTTTTCGTCATACCTCGGTGGTTCGGGTGTATTTTCGTATGTTGGGATTCTAGTAGTATATTGTATTTGGTCATAAACATTTGGAGCAATTATGTAATCAGCTTCATATTTCACCTTGTTAGATTTTGTTGGTGTCCTGGGTGAATCATATTTCACGTAGTCATGTGTTGGTGGTTCTGTCGTTAGGTAATATTTCCCGTAGTCATATTTTGGTGGTTCGGTTGTTAGATCATATTTCCCGTAGTCATATTTTGGTGGTTCGGTCGTTGGTTCATTTTTCCCGTAGTCATATTTTGGAGGTTCTGTTACTGGTTCATATTTCCCGTAGTCATGTTTTGGTGGTTCTGTCGTTACTTCATATTTCTTGTAGTCATATTTTGGTGGTTCTGTCGTTAGATCATATTTCCCGTAGTCATATTTTGGTGGTTCTGTCGTTGCTTTATATATCTGGTAGTCATATTTTGGTGGTTCTGTCGTTACTTCATATTTCTTGTGGTCATATTTTGGTGGTTCCCGTAATCATGTTTTGGTGGCTTTGTAACAGGTTCATATTTCCCGTAGTCATATTTTGGTGGTTCTGTCGTTACTTCATATTTTTTGTAGTCATATTTTGGTGGTGTTGTAGTGGGTTCATATTTCACCTTGTATTGTTTTGGTGGTTCTGTAGTTGGTTCATATTTCCCATAGTCAGGTTTTGGTGACTCTGTAATTGGTTCATATTTTATGTTGCCATTTCTTGTAGTCGTATTTTGGTGGCTCTGTAACTGGTTCATATTTCCCGTAGTCATGCTTTGGTGGCTCTGTAACTGGTTCATATTTCCCGTAGTCATGCTTTGGTGGCTCTATAACTGGTTCATATTTCCCGTAGTCATGTTTTGGTGGTTCTGTCGTTGGATTATATTTCCCGTAGTCATGTTTTGGTGGTTTTGTAACTGGTTCATATTTCCCGTAGTCATGTTTTGGTGGCTCTGTAACTGGTTCATATTTCCTGTAGTCATGTTTGGGTGGCTCTGTAACTGGCTCATATTTCCCGTAGTCATGTTTTGGTGGTTCTGTAATTGGTTCATATTTTATGTTGCCATATATTGGAGGTGTTGTAGTGGGTTCATATTTCACATCGTATTGTTTTGGTGGTTCTGTCGTTGCTTTATATTTCCCGTAGTCATGTTTTGGTGGCTCTGTAACTGGTTCATATTTCCTATTGTCATATTTTGGTGGTTCTGTCGTAGGTTCATATTTCCCATATTCATGTTTTGGTGGTTCATATTTCCCGTAATCATGGTTTGGTGGTTCTGTCGTTAGATCATATATTATGTTGCCATCTATTGGAGGTGTCGTAGTGGGTTCATATTTTCCGTAGTCATGTTTTGGTGGTGCCATTGTGGGTTTATATTTCTCGAAGTCATGTTTTGGTGGTTTCACTGTGGGTTTATACTTAACGTTATCATACCTGGCTGGTATTGCCGTTGTATGTTTGTATTTTGTTGGCGCCATCTTTTGATCATGGCCATTATTAAATGGAATTTCTCCTGATTTATACGCAGTCGAAATGTAAGGCGGCTGGACGTTTTTGCCATAAAGGATATTCTTGTCACTTTGTGATTTGGAATACTGTTTTGACAAACCACTTATCTCAGTAGCATCTACAAGGGAGGGATAATTTATATTTGAGTTAAGACCATTTTCATATTGGTCAATTCTGGAATATTCATTGTGCTGAAAGTTTAGATTATTTCTATCTAGCTGTGTTGTATCCAGTGGATTTACATCGTAGTTAAAATAGTCCAGGTCCGTTTTAACATTGTTTATAGTTTCACTGACAGATGACAATAGCTGGTCGAAATCTAAATGTGGTGAATTCAGGTCGTTTACAAATTGTTCACTTTGGTGGTCTACATTATGGTATACTTGTGGTACTGGTTTGTTTTTCCTCACGAATGTAGGAGATTTCAAGTGGTTCACCAATGGATTACGATGGTGTCGGCCATTATAATGCTCAAGTGGCATTGAATTCTTTTTCCAGATGAGTTCAGCGTCATTTAGAGTGTGTATTTTCGGAGTCTCTCGGAAGTCTAGTATTTGATTACTCGGTGGATACTGCACTGGATGGACAATCACTCGTGCATGGGCAGTACTCACATAAAAAACCTGGAAAATTAAAATTTGGGCTTAAACGCAATTCTTCCGAAAGAATAATGTTTGTATACACTATAGTATAGTTTGTTTATTTGATCATCGAACAAAAGGAAACATTTTAATAAAAAAGTTATGCACCTGATTAAGAGCGTATATTTTTAATATGTATAAAATTTTTGTTTTACTTTAAAACGTTGTAAAATTACTTTTTAGAAGAGGTGCCTT
This sequence comes from Saccostrea cuccullata, assembly GCF_032062105.1. Lineage (NCBI taxonomy): Eukaryota > Metazoa > Mollusca > Bivalvia > Ostreida > Ostreidae > Saccostrea > Saccostrea cuccullata. The sequence goes on along the minus strand of NW_026918900.1, from coordinate 277,818 downwards.
TTCATTGCAGAGTGTCAATTAAGATGGTTTTTAGTATATTCAATTAATACTTAAATATGCCTGACCAAATACAACACATCAAGATAAATAAAAATAATACTTACCACGGTGATCAAAGTTAGTAATCTCATGTTTGTACAGGTGTTTCTCTATGTTTTCTTCTTCTTAAGACGCCTGCTTTTATACGTGTGACTTACGGATTCACCTAACACTTCCGTAAATAATTAACATATTAATTAAAATCAGATAGTTTGTTATTTTGTGTTAAGTTTATGACTCCTAAAATGATAAATTGATTATTTTCAGGATGTGATCAGAAGCTAATCTGTCTGCAGCATTTACCTGAATTCCGTTTATTTTTAGATTTATGAAGTTTTTAGGAAGTGACGATATAATTCATATTGACTTTAAATAAATTCCTGCATATATTTCACCATGTGTTATGAATAATTAATAGTGAAGAACAATCAATAGGCTCATCTATCTGCTTATTAAAAAAAAATATATATATGTATTTATCTACATGTCAAATGAAATAATTATAAACATTGAAGGGGAAAATCAGATGTATAATTATTTCATACATCTGATTTCCCCTTTCAATGTCAAAATGACGATTTTATATAGTTAAAACAAAAATACTACATTTAAGGTAAATCTCTGAAATAATGTATACTTAATCCATAAGTTCGTTCTGTGCACATGCATTATTTTGAACAAAACAATTTTTCATTCACTGTTTAAACCATTTTTTTTTGTTGTAAGTATATTTCAAACAATTTAAAGAACAATATAGTTTTGAATTTTTTACTAAAAGTAAATTAAAAATTGTTTCGAGAAGTAGTGTAAAACAGAGTAGATACTTAAAAAGTCCAAGAAACTTTTGGAAAATTTGAAATCATGAAATTTTGCCATGATCAACAGCATACCCGGTATGAAACTTACGATTTTTCAGCTTCAAAATACAACTATTCCAGACTTTTTTATATCAATGACAGCAGCTTTTTCAATAAAAATTGAACTCTTAAAACTTACCTTGTTAATGGTCATTTGTAGAATTATTTTGTTACAATACATTCTGATTGTACACGCATGTACTCTGAAATTGATATTTAATAGATGTTAGAGTTTCTCATTGACAATATCTTTATGGTTTTTGGAGATCATATCTTCCAATACCTATTAGAATTTCCTTGGGTACCATTTGCACCCTATTTTTAGCAGACCTATATTTTTGTATCCATATGAAGCAGAATTTGTCCAAATTCTTGTACGTAAAAAGAAGAAAACACTTGTGGTCTTCAAATCGACATTAAGATACTTCGACGACGTATTCATGGTATTGTTAATTTACAATGGTCATTTCCATTCTTATGCGGATAATGAACTTGAAATAAAAGATACAATGGTCACATTTTAATACTCTTAAAAATGTGGTTATAATTATGATCAACTTGATAACTTTTACTTTTCAATCATCAGCTTCCTTTACTTATATATTCAACAATATATCTTCATCACCTGCATACAGAGTTTATAAATCTAACACACAAGAGCATCTGTTAATATTTAGATATTTTACTTGAAAAATGACGTTAATGGTTATGTAACTAACAAAGCTTTGAGATCAAGTTGATGACTTTTACTTTTCATTTTCGCTTTAGATAAAAGTTTGAGTTTGTCATTTGAATTTGGATTTTAGTTCTTATTATATGCACACATTAAATTGTAGACGGATTTTTCTGTTATTTCCCGGCGGGGTGGTCGGTTGGGAAGGGATGCTCACTCCTGCATCACACTTGATCCCACCTCTTATTTTTGGAGGTCCTTGTTTGCTCTACTCCAATTTGGAATAGCTTTATGGACTTTTGAACTTGAACCCTGTTCGTAATCTCCATATTTTTTATTTTTTATCCGTTCCAAAATCCACAATTATAAAGCTACGTATATAAAATAATGGAGAGATAAATTCAAAATTCGAAATTCATTTCATCTGAAGTAAAAGAACAATACTAAATCTAAACATTTTAGAATTTTATTTCAGTTTACCACAATTTATAAGAGCTATGGCTTTAACATTATAAATTGTATAAATGCTATTATAATAAATAACTCAGTTCTGGCCATATGCTCCGTGACCCCCTTTTTGCATTTTTAAACATTTGATAGTATTGATAAATATCAAAATATATTCCAAATTTTTTACTCAATTTGAATCTTTTGTTAAAATATGTGTACTAAATTTGGTTGTAATATGACGTAAATTTTAAAAAAAAGTTATGTATGTATATGAATTATAATAATTCTAAGGGTTTGATTCGGGATTTCTTTTCCAAGAACACTTACGATTCCAATCATTGGTCGTCAACGTTTTGATCGATTACATTGATAAAAATGATTTGTATTTGTGTCTTCAAGGTAATTACATATCAAAATATAATAATTCATCAAAATCGTTCGAAAATACAACAAACAGACTAATAAAAAATGTTAATTTCCAGTTTCATTTAAATTACAAGCTTCTATGACGGCATTCCAAAAGTCAATTTCCCAAAAATTCCTCATGTTTTTCTTATATAAATAATCTTTTCGTGGCAATCAAAAATAGATTGTGTACAAATAAATACGAATTGAGATTGTACATGTATCTGAGACATTATAGAGACTTATTTTATAATATTCCGGTTGAGCATTTGGCGTAACCATAATAATTATTGACAGATTTTCGCTCTTAAATGGAATGTTGTTCTTTCTGTTCCTACCTTGTTTGCTTACACAATGCCAAGCTAATTACACCATAATTAGTGCAAATCAGACAAGACTTTATACATACTGGAGTAATTGTCTCATTATTTTGTGAATTATCTAGACTTTCTTTCTTAATTTCTACATCCTTGCATAATATCCGTGCCAGAGAGCTGTCATTTGTTGTTTGGATTCATGCTATTATCCTATCCAATCAATAAAAAAAAAGATGTTTGTGAAACACTGCTGATGTCCTCATATATCAGATTCTGGCGTAGGTTGAAGTTTCTCGAATGTAGGTCAAACTCCAAGGTCAAAGTCAAAGGTCAAAATTATTGATATGAAGAGGAAGGTCTACACACATGAAAGCCCTAATTACTTACTGTTCAAAAGTTATGGCCAAAGTTAAAGGTTTTTACAAAGTGGGTCAAACTCTAAGGTTAAGGTCAAAAGGTCACAAATATTTTACACTAATTGAAAGGTGTTGCCACAATGAATACACATGTAAAGTACGAAAGCTCTAAAATCACTGTTCAAAAGTTGTTAATGCCCAAGGTAAAAGTGTAGTTTTTTATTGTAAAAGTAGGTCAGACTCCAAGATCAAGGTCAAGAGGTTAAATTTGGTGGTACCAAAAGAAAGGTCTTGTCTTGTCACAAGAAATACACATGTGAAATATGAAGGTCATAGCCTCATCCACCCATAAGTTATGGGAAAGGTTAAAGTTTTTGCGGACAAACAGACAGCTAGACAAACAGACGAAAAGGCATAGGCCGAAATTAATAAGCTTTGCCACAACTGAAGCGTCAGAATTCAAACACAAACCAAAACTACGGCATGAACTTATATACCTCCGGTTGAAAAACGGCAGGGTACACAAGGTGTATTCTTGTAACAAGACCATTCTTTTGGGTACCAAGACTTTTGACCTTTTGACCTTGACCTTTGGAGTTTGTATTTGAAAAAATCCAACCCTCGACATAAACTGCCATGCTACGAGGGCATCAGTGTTCCACAAACACATCTTGTTATATACATGTAGATATCCATATATTTTTTTTTTCTAAAATCGACATAAATCCTGCTGTTCTCTACCTGTCCTCCCTATCAGCTATCAGTAGGTGTATTGCATGCAAACATTATTTAAATAAGAATTAAGCTCTAATAAGCCTAATGAGTTCGCTTATCAAGACCATTTTCTTCTTCGCGCGATGATCTTTGCAAGGATAAGAAATTCCTCAAAAATGCTTGAAAATCGTACGGAAGACAGTGCTTTAGGATTCACATCCAGGGGCACTAAATTTGCTCTGGGAATTTCCACCTTAGCAGTCTCACCCGTGGTGGTGGTGGGGAATTTGATGGTGGTTTTTGCTATGGTGATGTATAAACGTCGACTTAACACCCCGACCAACATTTTGATCGTCTCTCTCGCCTTGGCTGATTTGTCTGTTGGAATAACAACGTTGCCCATGTACGCCTTCCATTACTTCTCACCGGAAGTATTCGTGCGGTACAAATATCTCTGCATCCTTAAATATTCCTCCATCTTGTTCTCTATGAGTTCTTCGATGTATAATTTGACGGCGATCGCAGTAGATCGTTATATTGCTATCCTGTACCCTCTGAAATACACCCAATGGATAACCTCGTCAACAGCTAAGAAGACTGCCATTGGAACTTTCGTTTATAACCTTCTGATAATGTGCATACCATATATTTGGCACAATGATAAGGTTCTCTCGAAAGAGTGTGACTTTTTTAAAGGTTTGCCAAAGATATACACAATCTTTGTTTCCTTCGGAACCATATTTATTCTTCTTACTGTCTGTTCTATCTTGTACGCAAGAGTTTTCCAAGTTATCATTCGAAACCGGAAGAAGAATTTCGAAAGGAAATCCAGACTCACCAACATGAGAAAGACTCAGCTTAGAAAAGAAACCAAGTCGGCAACAGCTATGGGATTTGTCTTGTTCCTGTTCTTTGCATTCTGGTTTCCGTTCCTGATTTGCGGGCCCCTGAGATACACGAATTTGAACCCCAAGCTTGTTGAGTTGATAAAGAGCATAAGCGTGCTTATTGCTCAGAGTAACTCAGCAATTAATCCCATTATCTACTGCTGGCTCAAACCCGACTTCGCCTGGGCCTTCAAGAATATGATCTCTCGATGCTGTATCCAAGGAAACAGGGAGAGTCCTCAAAATATACTGACGAGAAATAAAGCTACATACTTGAACAAGATTGCTGCAACGCATTCTTCCTCTGGTAATACATCAATCCACATTATCAGTAAGCTAAGTTATCGTAAAACACAGGAAAAGAATTCAATTTCGTGTCATCGTAATGAAAATATAGAAATGAACTTTTAAAGCTGAACACGTTTTCAGCTTTAACAATATTGGTCGTAGTTCTGTATGTTTAAAATGTACTTTACGTCATGTACTAACAATTAGCGGATGTACATGTTTCAAACTATTAATCTGCTTACAGTATGTATGATAAATTTACATGATTTTACTACTGACAAAATTTGTGACGTTGTTGAAGTATGTAAGATAAATTTACATGACTTTACTATTGACAAAATTTGTGACGTTGTTGAAGTGAGTAACTCTGTTCATTTTAAGTTATTTCTGTGTAAACATTTTTATATATTAAAGAAATTGTCTTAAAAGTAATGCTATACTGTACATCCTTTGCCTTTTGAAACAATTGACCTGAAACTTTTTTTCTTTCAGTTTTTTAGTTCAATTGAGCCTAAGGCTCAAGTGAGCTTTCCTGGTCTAAATTTTTCCGTTGTCTGTCGCCGTTCTCATTGTAAACTTTTTACAGTTTCTCTTCTTCTCCAGAGCTACTGGGTCGATTTCAACCTAACGAACTTGGCTCAATGGGATTCAAATTTGTTCAAATGAATGGCCAAGCCCTCCTGCAAGGAGCGATGATTACGAAATAGAGAAAAACAAATAGCGCAAGCATCATTGAAAAATCTTCTTCTCAAGAATCAATGGGCCAGGAAATATGAAACTCATACAAATCACTGTCAGGTAGTGAAGATTTAAGTTAGTTCAAATCATGACAACAAGGCGTAGGGTAGAGTCACAAGGGACGATCAAAGTTCAACATAGGAATATAGTAAAAAATCTTCAAACTCTTAATTTTTCCCAAGAACAGCAAAGCTATGATTGGTCATATTTAAATGTCAGGTGGTGTAGATTCATTTTTTTTTTTTTCAAATCATGACCACCGAGGGTAGGGTTTGGCCATAATTATCGATCAAAGTTTTACATTGGAATATATAGGAAATCATGTACAGTTAGTCAAAAAATATGTAAGCATCCTTAGATAATTTAGATGCAATTTTGCTCAAATCATACCCCCTCCTTTCTAGGATAGTTCGGGGATCACTTATGCATATGATCTTTTTAAATACTACACAATTTTTTTTGCTATTTTCCTAGCCACCGTGATCAAGTGAACGATGTGGCCCCTGTGCCTCTTTTATGGTGGTTATATTTTTTCAAGGAATACCACGGTAATTAAATATTAATCTCGAAAATCTCCTTGTCCTGTATACATGTACGTCAATAATACATGTTGCATATTTGAGATGGTTGCAAGAGCATATAAAACGATTCAAACTTCACAGTGATACTGTTATTCACAAATACCCAAAATAGATTCTCAGAAAGACATCTTGTCAGTCATCTATGTGCACAAGAATGTGTCTCACGAGGTTTTGTCTAAACCTTATTATATTAGATTTATTAATCAAGTTCATTTAAAAAGAAGCAGAAAGTATTTGAGTTATATGTAAAGTCAACACGGACCACTGAAACCAGAGATTAGATCAGGTGACATGGAGGAGTAAACATCCTTTGTCGATCGGTCGCACCCGCTGGATACTTTTTGTCATCATTGGGTAAAGGTAAAATATTTGCTGACAATTCAAGACGATTATAATTAATGACCTAAAATGTGTATAATAAACCTCAATCTACAGTTCATCTATTGACAGATTGTATATGCTAACAAAGCCACACAAATGTTGACCTTAAACGGGGTTGTAGATATCCCTGTGTCATTGACTGATTTGTCAATAGCCTTAGTCTTGGAACCTGTTCAAAACTTGTGTGACCCTTAAAAGGAGAGACATAAATGATATATGCAGTTAAAGATGTGATTTTGCTTCATAAAGTAAAGAAATTTGACGATAGAAAAGTGATCTGACATATTTATCATTTTAGTTGAATAGTCGTTTTTTCTTTCAGTGTTGTTGCGACGTACATCTAAAAACAGTTAGCAAAATATTACAAGTTATTAAATATTTTTAACAATATAATTATTGTTCTTTCAACCCCCCTCCTCCCCCCACCCCCACCCCACCCCCCATCCCCAAAAAAACAAAAAAACTAACATTTCCTTGGCCTGCTCATGTATTTACAGTTAGAGCATTTATTTACAAAAATACAGAAAAAAATCTCGATGTTGTGTGAATCATTTGAAGTGCTGGTTTAATTCAGTTATTTTATTTTATTGATGTGTATATTAGACACAACTAGTTGCACAAATCGATTTTTCAATTTTTTTCATGCATACATTTATGTTGTACCGTCTTTGAAACCTGACCAAAGAACGATAACTCTTATAACACTCATGGGTGCAAGATGTTACCCCGTTTTCACGACGAGACTAGCGATAAGACGTTTTGCGGCAAGACGTTTCGGGAAGTTAAATTTTTCGTTTTCAATAAATACTGAAATAAATAACATATTTAGCTAAAATTATTTATTTATTTATTTTATTAATGTATCATTAGATAAATATATGGACAGACATTAAACTTTATAAAATAATTTTTTTTTATAATTTAATCGCCATAGATACGTTTTCTCTTTAATAAAAAGATTTTTTTTCGGGATCTCAACAAATTATTTTATTATGGTGATATAGCATATTATTCTAAGTACACAGAGTACGTAATATTTAATTTCTATGTATATATAGAAAATAAAAATTTTCATAAAAATATACTTTGATGGGGTTTTTTTCATAACAGACGAATAAGAATAAATCTTTACAATATTTGTATTGATTTCACATCAATTTTTTTAAATTAGTTTTTTTTTCTTGTGTGTGTAGTGTAAAATTTAATCAGAGATATATATTTTAAAATATTCAAGTGATCTCCAGCTACCGTCGAATATATCTTTAAAAATATGTCATGAATTGTTAAAACAACAACTGGACCAGGTACACATATCCCATAGGGAAGTGTTACGTACATGTATAAAGACGCCGCCGGTAATGGGGACTGAAAAGATTGTGTGGTTTCTATTGAAATTATTTTAAGAAAATAAAAATCTGCAAAAAAAATATCGTTTGTTTATTGGTAAATGAAATAATTACAAATCAGACAATATTTATATAATAGTAATAATTTTCCCATCATCAAAAGTTCAATAAAATATAAAGGTTTTCAAAATGTTTTGATTGATTTTCTCTATTTTTTTCCCAAACAGTTTCAAATTTTTTTTTTTCAAAAAGTTTTAAACTATTATTCCTCCTCTGGAAATGTTATTTTTAAAGTTTCCAAAACATTGTAAATAAACATATTTTACAAATATTGCGAGAATATTTTCCCTACATGTAGATTTTTAAAAAATACCATACTTTTAAAAAAAGAATACAAAAATAAAATGGTATAAACAATATGATTTCATTTGATATCGTTTGAAATAATTTCTTTAAAAATATTCTAAATTTCATCATAACTTTATCTATTTAATGTGGCTAGGTGGAAATTTAATAAAAAATCAAATTTAATGTTACATGTGTTTTTATCTGGAATGTCTTTTAAACACTTTTACAACGTACATGTAAAATGAAAAATTAAATATTTGCAAATTAAACTAGAGGTACTGTGAGTAATGAGCTCACTAAATGATACCCCCCGCCTCCCATATGAATATATTGGCAGTATCCATGTTTTGCTCTGGAAAATCCAAAATATATTTTAAAATAGGAGGTGCACAAAATATGTAATTTCTGTGAAAGTTTCATTAAATTTCCTTCAATGAGAGGAGTTGCACATCAGTTGTATCTTTCTTTATACCCTCCCGCTTTTCAAGCGGGGGGTAACTTTTTTTTATTTACAGTATCATTTAAACAGTGTGTCATGTACCTAATTATGTAACATCACATCTATTACGCACTGGTCAATATACGAAGATCGATAATTAAATTGAGATTTGTAGTCTGTGTATACACAGTAAACATAACAACTACCCGTAAAACGTAAAGTTTTTACTGCACATGTGCTAGCTTGAGCCTTTGTTAATTCTGTAAACAAATATGAAATCAAACACTTAAAATTGTTATTAAAATGGAGAGAAAGAAAGTCTTGGAAGTAAAAACACGTCCGTGGTCTTCGCACAGCAGTTACGACTGTCTCCACTCTCCAGGTTTTAATTCTGCAAACTCTCGTATCAAACACTATAAATAAATCAATACATAGTCTAATTCTATAATATATTTTTTGAATTAAATTTGGCGAACCAAATACTTTATAAAGGTAATATATCATGTATATCAAATGCTGTAATAATCAACATTGCGGGCGGTTGTTTTCTCGGCAGGCGTGCTCCATGCCGCATGCAAACTTATTCAATCTGTGCAATTAAATGATAAATTGTGTATAAAACTGAGAAATTATACATATATAAACATAAAAACAAAAGTTAACAAGTTTTATTTCATTTCCTTAACAAAATATATAGAAGTCCCGAAACATGTTAGCCCAAGTCCCGAAACGTGTTAACCCAAGTCCCGAAACGTGTTGTCAGGTCCCGAATCGTCGGGGTCCCGAAACGTCGCGGTCCCGAAACATCCAGAATTCACACTCATCATTATTACGACATTAAACCTTAAAAAATGCTTCGTGGATTTGCATAACTTGTTTTATTTTATTCAATATCCAGCATAAATATTTAACGTTGTTTACTTCAGTGCTAAAAATAGTAACTTTGTTGAATAAACAAATTTATGTTTTTTTCCTTACCAAAAACAAGTGAAACTTCCGGTAGACAGGCCCGAAAAAAGAAAGATGGCAGAGAGAAATTGCGGAAGAGAAAATTCGAAAATGAAAGTCACATGCGAAGCTCCCATGCATTATTTAGATTTAACGAAGTTTTAAGAACATGTTTCTTGTCCATTTATTTATAGGATAGGGTAAATTGATGTTTTATTTTGTTATACACACACGCTGTAAGAAGCCCACTCGATAACACCCAGTTTTTATTTGTGAAAAAATGAGTTCTGCATCAGGGCGCCATCGAGCGTCCACGCGACAGTACTCTGCTGAAGAACAAGCTTTAAACCAGATCTCAAAAGAGGTGAGTAAACTGTTATGTTAGCAACGAAGGGCTGTAGAGAATTCTACACTGATTAATATGGACTGAGCTACATGTGGGTACATTGCTCAGCTATTGTTTTACTCATGTTTATTTAGCCAGCAGTACAATATAAGCACCTCCATAAAGTACTGTGAAGAAGGACCGTTAGAAGGTCATTCTTTTAGATGTATCATAAAAAGATGTTAACCTCCTATGTGATTAACAAGTTAATATGACATAGTAAAAAACAGAACACCGGGATAGGTTTTCAAATAAAATGTAATTTGTAATGTTAGGTGTTTATGGATACTTGTTGGGTGAAAAATTAAGAGAATGTTCAATGACCATTATATTATATTGAAAGAAGTGCATATACATTATCAAGTAATTATTGCACACTAAAATATGTGATGTGTATTTTTTTTGATTAATTTTTCCTATTATTCTTTAACAGAGTTAAAACAACCATCTCCAAGGATTACTAACCATGATTTCAAAACATATTCTTTGACTATTTCTACAGAAAATCTTTTCCAGTAATCAATGCTACATGTAATAGCCCTCCTGGGCCTGAAATTGAGACTAGTTTAAAATAAAATCGCCTATATCATCATGATCATGTATATTAAGTTAATTTACAGTGATTTCAGTAGCATTATTAATTCAGCCCAGTAAGATTTGTCCACATGTGAACTATGAGAAGTCTAAGTAATCTTTTGTGTAGACAGCAGATGAGGTAAAAATTTGGAGAAGTACTGTAAACATGGTAAACAAACTTTTTTCCCTGTCATCTTTTAATATTTTGTTTTAAATCAATCCACAATGATTAAGTTTTGCAACTGAGGAAATATTCTCTAAAAATACAAAGCAAAATAAATGGTTCCTGATGATTAATATTTGCAAAGTGAAGTAGGTAATAAAATTTTTGGATATTTGTAGCACATGAATAACAGTTCATTTATAGTAAATCCAGAAAAACTAGGCACACCTTCTCGTGCAAAATATATATACTTTTTTTATGTGAATCACCTGGTGACACTATAGGTCTCTGGTCGCTAAATTTTTTTGGAAGGGTGGGGGAATAATCTACAGTTCTACAGCTAGAGTACATTTTACATTTATGATTGCAAGCTTCGTTTCAAAACTTTTTAGAAAAAACAAGTGTCTTTCACTATTGTGTATTTTGGACTCTGACATTCTTTAATGTTTTACTACATGTAAGTTTTAATAGCTTACATTCCAAAGTTTTGCATAACCTTTTGGAAAACAAGAGGATGGTGATACTGAGTATCATTAATGTTTCACAAATCGTCTGTTCTTAAAATTCAGTTTAGGAAATATGGTCCCTTTTATTAATACATTTAGTTGTTGTTCTGCTTGTCAGTGCAAGCTAAGCAAAAATGCCTGGGCAAAGAGAAAATTCAGAATAATGCACATTCATTCAATAGAATTTTCTTTGCATTATTAAAAATGTGTGTGAAGCTTTTTCGCTAACAAGTTTAGATCTATAAACTGCCTTGATTTATTGTACCGTATATACTGCCTATAGCGGTCCACCTATAAGTCGGTTGTAAAATTTGGAAGGGATTTGCCATTGACCCGCTTATAAGTCGGTACCATTTTTCGCAAGAGAACAATTTCTATATATATGCTATGATGTTTTACCCTAATTTTTAATTAATTTTTTAAGAAATGAAGTTTAACTTTAAATCATAAAAGATAAATACTGCCCTCTTAAGATTAAAACTGATATATATTATGTATAATCTTATAATACATAAATAATATAATGTATCCATACTTTGTTCAACGATAGCTGTTGTGATTATAGAATACCTGATTTGCCGACTAGAAAAATACAACTCGCCTATAAGTCGGACATAGCCTTTTGAACTAAAATTTAACTCCCAAAATACCGACTTATAGGCGAGTATATACGGTATATTGCAGATTTTCTGATTAATAGCAAATAAAATGTTCTTAGTTAAAACCAGCAACTGTCCAGGCTTCAGTTTGGTAATAAACTTAGGTATGAGGCCAACAATCAAAAGACGATTTGTTCGATGTACTCCAACGGACCTGTCAAAATCGCCCCTACCCAATCTTTTTTCCCGGTCTGAAAATTTTTATTCTTTTAAAGTTCTTGAAGAAGCTTTTCCAATAAATATGAAAGTATCGGTAATTTCTATGTTTGCAAGATTTTTGTGACAATTTGTCAGACAGGAGATTCCGAAATAAAAGCTTTCTTATTCACCACTGACTATGAGTCAGAGTACATCAAGAAAAAATTTAAATGATGGCTTGACTTCAATTGTAAGTTTTTGTAACGTAAGACTGTAGAGGTACCAAATGTCAGGTGTATTTTGAAGAGAAGGGTCTAAATACACTGAAAAGGGAATCTGTGCATTCTGTGCCTGCCCTAACGTTTCTGCCATCAGCATATTATTTTAGATTGTGATGCCACATTTGTCTTTTAAAAGGGAATGTTTCAATTTCAGTAATTTTCAATCCTTAGATTTTACATGCTTTAATATGTTTAAGGTAAAAACTTTAACTGAAAGGAACAGGGAAGTTAAAAAGTTAAAAGCATTAAGCATGGAAAAGTGAAGAGGATTGAGTATAAATAAAAAAACAACACTTTTTTAACATGTATTGACAGTTTGGGCAAACATAGAACGATACACAGAAATTGCTTTGTAAATGTGCTTTGTCTCTCCTAATTGAGATCTTACGGAAAATTATTTTTGATTTTAATTCATTAGCTATTTTTTCCTTTCTGTTGAACAAATTGATGTCTCTATCTTATGTTCATGTATTTTGTCTTACATGTCTTATATATAAATAACTCGGTGTTTCCAGAAAAAGAAATTGTAAACAATTGTGAGTGAGTTTTTCAGGTTAGTGATATAATGTAACTGTGTCGTTCTAACCAAGTTCCCAGTGCTAATTGTAATGAATGTCTAGTCAAACAACTGTCTGTTGATGAACTTGTAGCTAGCATAAACATAAGTTCTCAACCTGCTGATGCTTTAACAGAAAATGGACAATATATAAAGTGTTCATAGTCCCAGATGGCTCCATGATACTCTAACTTATAATACATTGTTTAAACAGATGATCAGGAGGGGGGGATTGCTCTGCAGGTTTAATCAATATCAGAGATTTTATTGTTAGATTATTTCATGCGTGGAAATTCTTCTTTTTCTAATTCATCATGTGCAGGATGTAGTGGGAGTTATATTGCTGGAAAAGATAAAATTGACATTGAATGAATATATTCTTATGTGTCATAGTGTTATATATCATTCATATGCAAGAATAGTAGCCCTCCTCCTTTATCTTTTTCTTTGGCACCCAACAAGAAGTCAATCATAATAATTGATCTGGCAATGCAATTTGTAGTTCATTTATTCAGTGAATTTTGTCACAAGCCCTGCTGTTTGCTGGGAGTATATACTTGTATTTGAAAATCTTAAATCTTAATGAACAGTGAGTGATTGACTTATAATTGGACTCTGATTATCAACAAAGAACATGTACTGCCTTGGATAATGTACAGTTTATTGATACAATGTTCTGGTATAAGACAAACATATATATAAACAGGCACACTTTGGGCATAGCCCTTTAGTACAGTATAATGTCAATAATGAGAGGCCTGGTGTGGCCAACTTTATCACAAGTAAACACACCTGCATTTAGCTTATCATAGCTGTATGCAATTATTTCATTCAGCGAAACTAATAGTCTTACTAATAAATAATAAATTGTTTGGTGGATCTAGGTTTTTCATCAGCAAAATTATTTTGATTTTATCCAAGGAACAGTACATAGATAGGTGTATCTAAGATTGAAGCAGTATATAATTATTATACATGATCTCAAGTGCCTTAATTGATTTATTTAGGTAGCTTGTTGACATGGATAGGTGGATCTAAGGTTTTAATTTGCCATGTTAAAGTCAAGTGCACTTGATATATGGTTCAAAGTAATAAATATATTGCTGGGTTGATTTAGAAAATTTCTTGTATCTTAAAATGCTTAAGAATGTTGAAAGATATTGTATAAGTGCTCAACAAACATTAAAAAGGCTGATTCATACATGAGCATCATTAATTGAGGAAGCTAGTTTCTTGATGAATTTGTGTAAAAGTATAACTATAAATTAATGTTGAAAAAGTTTTGAATTTTTTTTCCTGTCCTGTCAATTCAAAGGTTGAACTGGAGTACGTTATTGGTCCTTGTCTGTGTGTCTCTCTGATCAGAACTGATCGGATTCTGTCTGCATGGGTGCCATCAGGGAAAAGAACATTCAAAATCTTCTCAATGTGTCATCAATGGTGGTTAATTGATGGGGAAATATCCTTGTTAAAGACAAAATTAGACCATGCAATCACTTTTGCTCAACCTCACTCCTCAAACCCTTTGACATCTCATTATTTTTAGCTCTAAAATGGTCAGAGACACTTTAAGGATAAAGAAGTTTTTCAATAGTATTAATATAGTTCATTACGGTACCTCAAATATTTGTAATTCTGAAGAATCAATTGAAGGTTGGATATTTTCTTTCAACACTTTGCACACAATTGACCTTCACCAAGATACATAATGTTGTGCATCGGTAATTTGATTTTACTGTAGAATAAAGTTCTTTACTAAAAATTTAAATTTCTGTGAAATTTTCTGTTGAAGGTTGGATATTTTCACTTTGAATTATTGACCTTCTTTATTCTTTGACAGGCTGAGTCCAGACTTGCTGCAAAGAGGGCTGCTCGAGCAGAGGCTCGTGAGATCCGACTCAAAGAAATTGAGCGTCAACAGAAACAGGTGAGTACAACCCAGAAAATTCACAGGCTATCAATGGAGGCTTCTGATTTTTCAGGTGATTTTAATATGTGTATTTCAGCATGTTTTAAATGGCACTTCATGGACATTTGAACTCTGATATCTCAAACACAGCTTTCTCATATATATCATATGTAGACATGATTTTTAACATTTTTTAAGTCCCAACCCTTCATAGTATTTATCCCACCATGTGCCCATTGTCATGATCAGATAAATCTTAGTAAATTGAGTATGTAAATAATTCTTTATTAAGTATTTTACTTTGGATATCTCATTTATCTCAAAAGTTTTGAGATATCTCAAAGTCCCATTATGTTCAAGATATTAGGGTTTGACTGTTTATTTATTTATTTTTTTTTTTAACAATTTTTAATGGCTACTGACAAAAGTTATTGTGTTACATTAATGTTGTTAATTAATTGTGACAAACATTAAAGAAATTGTTGTTATTAATTTCTAATCTGTTTTTTTTATACTGGCTGTTCTGCTGTTAAATTTGTTTATAGCCATAAAAGTCACAAAGAATAACTGCACATAATGTCAGCTTTTGGGTTCATTTTCAGACAAAAACAATGAAAATGGACATGTTTAGACTGATTACAAATTTAATATAATTTAGTAAAAGTTACAGATTATATATTTTTCATTCAAAAGTTTATTTTACTTCAAGTGCAGTCATCTTTTGTAATAATGTATATTTAACATGTTAAATGAATAAATTTTTTAAGTGTTTAATCATTTTCTCTGCTTTTGCATCCAAATGTTTCTAACTAATATGTGGCTGAAAAATCTTTTTAAAAGGAGGAAGAAAGACAAAAAACCCAGGATGCATCTTCAGATAGCCAGTCAAGTAGGGTAGGTATAAATAAATCCCATATAAATAAATCCCACAGTGTGTCAACAGGTAGCCAGTCAAGTAGGGTAGGTATAAATAAATCCCATATAAATAAATCCCACAGTGTGTCAACAGGTAGCCAGTCAAGTAGGGTAGGTATAAATAAATCCCATATAAATAAATCCCACGGTGTGTCAACAGGTAGCCAGTCAAGTAGGGTAGGTATAAATAAATCCCATATAAATAAATCCCACGGTGTGTCAACAGGTAGCCAGTCAAGTAGGGTAGGTATAAATAAATCCCATATAAATAAATCCCACAGTGTGTCAACAGGTAGCCAGTCAAGTAGGGTAGGTATAAATAAATCCCATATAAATAAATCCCACAGTGTGTCAACAGGTAGCCAGTCAAGTAGGGTAAGTATAAATAAATCCCACAGTGTGTCAACAGGTAGCCAGTCAAGTAGGGTAAGTATAAATAAATCCCACAGTGTGTCAACAGGTAGCCAGTCAAGTAGGGTAGGTATAAATAAATCCCACAAATTGTCAACAGGTAGCCAGTTCAGTTAGGTTAAATTTAGTATTGTTATAAAACAGCAAATATCGTACCCACTGATGAGAGTTGCTGCAGATAGATCTATAGGCCTTAGCGCATGTTAAAATATGTGACCTGATGGCTGTGATGATTTTTAAATCACATGAAAGAGTCTACGATATGATTTATAACATGTAAGAATGATTGATCATTTCAAGGGATTTCTTTGATTTCATGATTGTATTTATTTCTGGAGGGAAAAAAAACTTTCATTGAATAAGGTGATACAAATCACATCTGATGAGCCACAAATAAGTTTCACATAAATTTAGCTTAAATACAGAAAACATTATTTATTGGTCTTCATGAAATGATAAACAATAAACACTTCAAAAGTATCAGAAATACAGAGTTTGAAATAATATTTTGCCCCAATGTTTTGTTTCATTTTAATAAGATTGAATGAAGAAGCATGCATTGCTTATCAAAGCGCTACTTATTTAATGAATGGAAAACCAATAACTTTATATTTGTTACATGTTATTTACAGAGTAATTTTTATGCCCCCCGCAAACGAAGTTTGGGGGGGTATATAGGAATCACCTTGTCCGTCTGTCCATCCGTCCGTCTAGCTGTCTGTCCGTCTGTCTGTGCAATCGTGTCCGGTCCATATCTTTCTTAAATCCCATTAAATCTACTACTCCACACTAAGTGTGCTCATGACCTAAGGGTGTGTCATGACCTTGACCCAAGGTCATTTGGGGAAGTTCAAGGTCACTATAGAAAAATTTCATAATTCGGTGTGTCAACATATCTTAGCTTATTGATAAACTTGGTAGGTTCTCATTTCACACAAAGATTGCCCATGACCCAAGGGTGTGTCATGACATTGACCCAAGGTCATTTGGGAAAGTTCAAGGTCACTGGAAGAAAATTTTCAAAAATCATGTTTGATACATATCTTTCATGGATAAAATTGGTAGGTTTGTTATAAAACATTGCCCATGACTCAAGGATGTGTCAAGACCTTGACCCAAGGTCATTTTGGAAAGTTCAAGGTCACTGGAAGAAAATTTTCATAGGCCTGTCCGGTCCATATCTTTGACCTATGGAAAAACTTGGTAGGTTTTTATTTCACACAAAGATTGCCCATGACCCAAGGGTGTGTCATGACCTTGACCCAAGGTCATTTGGGGAAGTTCAAGGTCACTTGAAGAAAAATATAATTCTGTCCGGTCCATTCTTTCATGGATAAACTTGTTTTCTATTTCACACAAAGATTGCTCATGACCCAAGGGTGTGTCATGATCTTGACCCAAGGTCATTTGGGGAAGTTCAAGGTCACTGGAAGAAAAATTTCATAATTCAAGTCAGGTCCATATCTTTCTTATGGATAAACTTGGTAGGTTCTCATTTCACACAAAGATTGCCCATGACCCAAAGGTATGTCATGACCTTGACCCAAGGTCATTTAGGGAATTTCAAGGTCACTGGAATAAAAATTTCATAATTCATGTGTGATACATGTCTTTATTATGGAAAAACTTACTTCTGAAAAAAACCCAGCGGGGGGTATTTTGTCCCGTTTGGACAGTTCTAGTTTCCAATAATTCTGATGCTAAAAACAGGGGAAAAAATGGATAAACAATTATTTTTTGTATAACTTCTACATACCAGGCAATAGCAGGATAAAAAAAAAAATTCTACGAAAATTAATGTTATTTCTCAACTTTTTTCAAAATTTTTCTTTTTTTGTAAATTAGGTACGTAATGATTACAATGATTCTCGGAGAGGAAGTGACGATTCGAGCTCCGCGGCTGAAGAAATGGACACATCACGTGACCATCAGAGAGAGATGAGGGTACGTAAGTCTACGAAATTGTTTGTATTTTAGCTGTGTTTCCTCATCATTGATTGAATTTAGTGCCTGGAAAGTATGGTTACATGAGGAAAAAAAATATATTTTCTGTGTCCATTCCTACCATTGTTATTTCCCAGCTAAACTGCAATTAAAAGAAAAATTATCGACCTCTCTTCCATCAGTGAAAAAAGTGGGGAAACACAAAAAACTTCAAAATACAACAAGTTTTAATGTAGTGCAAATAACCCAATGATTTTATTTTTTTTTTATCTCAAAAAGATTTCAATTTTTTCCAATTTGAACCTCTCTGGTCTTAGTTCAAATAAGTAATGTGAGAGTCCTGCATTTGATAATGTTTCATTAACAAAAATGATATTTTCATATGTAATCAGATAAATTGCTATATCTCTCTGACACTGTTTAACTGTATTAAAAAGTTCAATAATTTTGTTCAGGTGATACTGTGCAGACATGCTTTTAGAGAATTTTTTCAATATTTATTTTTTTAAATACTAGTAAGCTTTTTTATAACTTAATCAGGTCAAGATACGAGAGATGGATGAAAAATATAAAAAGGCGATGATGATGAATGCCCAGTTAGACAACGAGAAACACAGTCTCTTGTACAAAGTGGAACTGATGAAAGATCAAATGGAAGAAATGGAGGAATCTTTTACACAGTTACAAAGGGAATACAAGGATAAGTGTAGGGTAAGCATAAAATATTACTGTTACTATGCGTCTAAACTGGGGGGAGGGGGGGGGGGGGGGGGGGCAAGGGGAGATAATATGAAATAGGATTTTTGCATTTGGACAATTTACTACTTTTTTTCAGGTTTGAATTTTTTCTCTTGCAATAAGCCCCCCCCCCCACTTTCAATTTGCTTCCGGCGCCAATGATGTCTCTTGTTTGATGCTGCATAACCAAAGCAATTCATAGAGAGGCATGCAGTTTTTACCATATATTATTTTGATAAAGTTACATATTTAATTACATCGTCTTTTATTTATTACAGGATTTAGAAATGCAAAAAAGAAATGTAAAAGATATGGAGTTTGATTATAATGTAGCAAAGGAACAGCTGGCAATAAAGGAAAAGTTAATACAGGTAATAATTAGGTCAGATGCAAAGGACAAGATAGGCTAAACCCCCTTTTTTTGCCCCTGGTTTTGTTGTAACTTTATGAAAAAAAATTCCAACAATGACCAAAAAAGTACTTTGTTATATTATTCATGCACCCTCTTTGAAAACCCTTCATTTTCTGGAACCTCA
Source organism: Saccostrea cuccullata (assembly GCF_032062105.1). Lineage (NCBI taxonomy): Eukaryota > Metazoa > Mollusca > Bivalvia > Ostreida > Ostreidae > Saccostrea > Saccostrea cuccullata. The sequence goes on along the minus strand of NW_026918900.1, from coordinate 258,334 downwards.
TTACAGGTTAGGAATTAAAAAGACATTTGTTTATGAAACCAAGACTAACTATGTTTAATTTGTGCATTCACACCAAGTAAATTTCATTCTTTTTGGATGGTTACTCCTCCATGGCACCTGATCCCAACTCTGATGTTTTAGAGGTCCTTGTTTGCTCTGCTTGTAATATGCATTGCTTGAATGGACTTTTTATGTTCAATGCTGTTTTTTATCTCCATGTTTCATTCAGATGTTTTTTTAATTTTCTTTTAGGAAAGTGGTTTAGTTATAGCTTCTTCTGATGAGGGAGTTCTCTCCCTTGAAAAATGTCTTCCGAATGGTCAGATTCCACAAGGGGGCGGTCTCCTGATTTCATCAGATGCTGCGGAACTGCTGGAGAAAGCCGGTGTAGGCTCATTAGGTAAGAAAAATATAGGTCTTTTAGGAGTGGCAATATAATGTAAAAGCAGAAATATTCATGCGGGATTAAATTTTGTTTATTTCATTGTTAACAATTATCAAGGAAATTAAATCCTTTGCGAAATTTCTATATGACTATTTACAGAATAGGGTTACTTTAAAACAACAAAATTAAATGATCATGAAAAATGTTTGAGGGCAAATGAATGAATGTTTATCCCCATGAAAATTTGTGCTTCTACAGTATTATATTAATATTGAATAAGAGGAAATTAGGCTATCTAAATTTAATTCTCTGGTTCTCAGGCCAAATTTCTCCAAAACAGATGCGGGAGGGCGGCTTTTTATTTATCATCTTATTGGCATTAAAGTAGATGAGGGAGGTATTTTTTTAATTTTAATTTTCGAATTTTCTTTTACTTAAAGATAATTTTTTTTTAACCCAGATATACTTTCCATTTCTGGTCAAAATTTCTGCTTTATACATTGCTTATTAGCGTGTAAACATTGTAGGTAATGTCCTCGAATGTATTTTCAAACGAAGTAGCTAAAATCTCATTGCAAATGCTTGATATTTGAATACTACAGTATTAAATTAAATACTTTTTATTTTATCAAAAATACAATAAAATTAGCAATAAAAACGGACTAAATTAGAATTTCAATTTTATATGGCCTTAATTTAGTTCTTTTATTTTATTTTTCCAGATGATCGATTACGTTCCTTTTTAGAGGAAAAAACTAATTTGCTGAAAGAGGTCAGTTTGCAAAAAAACAAAATTGTCAAAATTTATTTTTAAAGCATGATAAGAGAAACTAAGATATGTATTTGAAGTTAAGGACAGTACAGAAGAAAAATGTATAAATGTAATGGTTAAAGAACCACATTATCACATCAAGCAGATATTGACAAGATATACTGTAGATATTAATGAAACTGAGAAAAAATGGAAATAGTAAGGGAATTGTGAAGTTGTATAGTTTGTATAATTTTAAAATTTTCCTTTTATAAAATAATTTAGATAAAAGGTTTAAAGGATGAATTGGAAGAAGAGAAGTCCAAAAGAGAACACAAAACATCGTCTGTACCACAGATAAATGGTCCAGAGATGCAACTGTATGAAGTTCAACGTAAGTGCGGCCAAGACTGTCAAACACTTGATTGCATTCTAGCATGCGTGAAATCTTCTGAATATGTACAGAAAAAAAAACAAAAACAACCAACTTATCTGAAATCTTGCCTATTCTAATCAAAACTTAAGTCCCTATTGGTAAATTCATTGATTAAACATGGTGTCTAACCCGAAATATTATCCAAACTGGCCAATTTCTTAGAAGCCAGTTGAGCTTGGAATAGACAAGTTTTACTAAGCATCATTTTAAAACCAGTATGGTGTGACAAGGAACTCTTTTCCATTTCTTTCAGTCAACCAGTTTGTCACATGACAAGTCAAAAATTTAATCTTGAAATTGATGTAAGACATAAAATGATCTGAGGTTTCAATGCTTTGTAAATACAAATTTATATTTATCTTATTTCTTTGTAGGAGAGGCCAGTAAACAGATACATGAATACAAATTAAAGTTACAAAAGGCTGAGCAGGACATCACTAACTTAGAGGGAACAGTATGTATTCATTGGATAAAAGTACAAAACAGTAAAGCTCATTTAGTAAAAACACAGATATTGGGAATTTACGGATGTAGTGAAGATTATTCTTGAATAAAATGAATTAAAGATCTCACAGATCCCAGTGACTTCGTTATAACCGAGTTTTACTTTATAACAGGGTACATCAGTGTTAAAATTGCAGTGTTGTCTATCCCTTCACTTACATATGTAAAGCAAGGCTGAATTTTTTTTTTACTTCATGGCTGGCTGCATTCATGCCCAAGGCAATGGGCGATTCCTGTGCATTATAGACTTATTATGAAGCTAACGGATATAACGAATTACGTTTATAATGAAGCAAAAATGCCCGTCCCTGACACTTCTTAATTATATCAAACCATGTTTTACTAGGCTATGTTACATTGTTTGTTTGCTTATTGTTTAGGTGACAAGGTTAGAGACACAAGTCAAACGTTACAGAACAGAGTCAGAGGAATCAGAAAAACTAGAAGATGAGTTAAAGACAGAGAAGAGAAAGTTACAAAGAGAGGTCTGTTTATAATGCATTGATTTGTTACAATAAACCATTATTTGCGACATCTTTTATTCACAATTCTTCAGTTTGGATTCTACCTATGTACTCAATTTTCTTGACCAAGGCAATATTCTTCATAAATACATAAGTAAAGAAATATTTGCAAGGAAAAGAAGGGCTAACATGGATATTTTCTTGCTCACAAAGAAAAGTTGGTTTACATTACTTGTAATAAAATTGTTTTTCCCCTTACCCTCATTTGTTGGACATGTTGGAGTTAGAATTCTAGTTGAAAAAAGAAAACTTGGAATTGTAAATGACCTTTTATTTTTAATTATGTGATTTACATAATAATTTTTTATGGTAACCTTCATGTGAATTTTCCTTTCAGAAATATTACCATCTTCATGTTATTAAACTTAATGTTTGCTGTTGTTTTTTCCAGCTCCGTGAAGCACAGACACGAGTTGAAGAATTGACAAACCAAAATAAACACTTACAAAATCGAATAGAAAAAATGAAACAAGCCAGAGCTTTAGCTAGCCAATAGCCCAGAGTCTGATGGTTAGGACATTTTCTTTTAATTAAGAGTGTTTCTCGTTTGCGGCTAGTCTCACACAAATACAGGACCCTCATCCACAGGGAAGTCGCGCTAGCCCGAGTTGCCTTTGCCAGAATTGTGATCTTGTTCATATAAACTCTTAACAATATTGCCCTGTGATTGGAGTGAAGAAAGAGTCTCAAAGACCTGGATTGTTTTACCTGTTGTTCCAAAGTACACTTGATCATTTATGGCCGATTCTGTTTCTCATATTCTCATCCACACCTTTTTGTGTAATCAATTTTATCACATCGTTGCTAATACCCTAAAGAATTTATTTCTATATCGTTCACTTTAAAAGTGGAAGGCTGTTAGACTTGATACTTTTTATTGTATTTTGCTTAAGTATAGACATATTCACAATAATGGTACATATTCTTAATGGGCTTGATCCTACAATATTTATAATTCTTTGATATTTATTTTCCTTTTGATATGGGTTGAGTGAAGAAAATCTGTATGCTGTTCAGTTTGTATATGTGGTAGAAAGGTAAATGCTAGACTTTTTTCCCTCCCAAGATCCTGTAAAAATTAAAGCTTTATTTTTAAAGCACCAATTAAAAAAGAAACCTTTGAATTAGAAATTTCAGTATGGATCTTGAATACTTATTAATACATAACATATTCTGACCTTAATGATCAGATTTTCTGGTGCAGTTAATTTTCTACTAATTTTACCAGAATTTCCTCTGTTCCTCTGTCTATTATAAATGAGATGCTGAATTTGTGTTTTGTCCTGTTCTGAGATTGTTTATTATGTATTGCGTAATGGATATAAATAGACACTGCTTCTTTGTGCAATAGTGCAGAGTTTTGTTTGACAATAATCTAGAAGGCAATAATCACATATATTTTAATTCTATGAAATCTAGGGTTTTCTGCCCTGTGTATTTTTAATGTTTGATAAAAAGGATCTTCCATTTTATTCCCTGCGGATTAATTTGTTAGAATATTGACAAATGATAATATAGAGAAAGCTTTTCATGAAAGTGAACATACAATGTATGTGAATTAGTGAAAGGTACATAATTCCTTGTTAAATAGTTCCCTCTAACAGTAGCCAGTGTATTAATTTCTTTAAGTAGATCATCAAGAAGTTGGAGCATACATGTTTACTGATATTTATACATGACAGTTAATTTTTAATATAAATATTGATACTACAGTATCTTGAAAATAAAACAGATTTGTCAAACAGAGATGACTGAACCACTTTAAATATTAATTTTTTTTCAAATCTGAATTGTCTCAATGTCTCCCATTTCAAGCGTTTTTTCCTCAAATCCATTTAAGTTCAAGATAATAAGGTTTGATTGTATAAGTGTATTTTTTTGAGGAAACCACTGTGTCATGAAAAGTTATTAAATTGTTAAGAAAGATTACAGGTTTACTGAACTAAGTCATATGACATCAATATTTCACATAAAACGGTGAACTTTATTAACTTGGATGGTGGTTATATGGAATTTTTTATGTGCAGTTTATAAAACAATGTATTGTACAACATATTGTTGTCAATAAAGTCTCTGCTTTTTACCAGAATTTTTAATATCGTTTTTGTGTTCAATATGAGAATTTTCAGTTGAATGAGTTTGATTCCTGTGTGTACTTTTCTAGAAAAAAGAAAAGTTCTCTGATGCTTACATGCCATAACACTTGGTTAATACAGAATGTTTTTATGTTAATAATATCTAATTCCAGTAACATTGGAATACATGAATAAAAGAAGGCTTAAAATAACCTGTCTTTCTTTTTGGATATTTAATGAACTTTGCTTTTTATTTGATATGGTTCTTTGTTCATCATGAAACTGAAATGTTGAAATTGAAATGGTTAAGTATTAGACTTGGTTTGAATACAAACTTCTAGCAAAGCGTCACAGACAAACAATTTACTTTTCCTAGCTGGAAACTCAAGTCAGCTTTCCTGATTTTGATTAGCATCTGTCTGAAAGGTCCTTCAATGCGGCTGTACACATTTCCACTTCCTGTCAGAAATCACTCGGCCAGTTTCAACCAAACTTACCACAAAGATCCTTGGGTGAAGAAGATTTTCAAATATTAACCGCCATCTGTCGACTGTCAAGCCCCCATAAGTGATCCTTTTCATCACAGGAACTTGAGACAATATTGGCAAAAATCGGGTATATACTATATAATATACCCGATTTTACTGAAGACTGTCTCTAGTTCCTGTGCTTTTCATCGTCCAAACGAAAAAAAAATCTAGAGACAATTCGGTGTGCAATTTATAATGACTGAGCAATGGCCTTAGAAATTGTATTAATTCTCCGCACCTTATAGTCTGTTCACCCTTGGTTCCACTGTATTTAATTTTGACGTGTCGTCAGGATGGTGAATTCATTATTGCAACCCAACAAACGAACAAATATTATTTGCTCATAATTTTTATTATATTTAGAATATATATATATCTACTTTATCTAGAACTGTTACAGCTACTTTTTAAAATTTTGAATGGATCTTTGGAATTTTAAGTCTACGTCAAAAGCGCATTGCAGATGTGTTATCTGGAGGAGCGAACGATAACTCTACAGGGACGATGGATTCAAAGTTGAACGTTCTTATTTTCTGTATCCTTTTGCAGTAGATGTAACCTATAAAAGCTTACACTCAGAGCACGAGATGACAATGCGTGAGTATGTTGTGCTTTTCAACTGACGTAAATTTAATTATAAAGAACATGGCAGCTGATAAGTGTTCTATGTTGGTAAATGGGTATGTATAAAGTATCCACTTTCTGTTTTACTTTGCAAGAAAATTATATGTTCACTGTACATTTTCTGTCCTTCGCCCGGATTTTTCTTACTATTTCCAATCCTTTTGGGACATATAAAAAGGTTTTTAAAAAGAAAAGAACATAAATATAATTCAATAATTCATATGATTTGTGATGGAGTTGGATAAAATAGATCTATAAAAATGAGGTGAAATAATATAGGTCACTTGTATTCAAATAGAGGTCTGTTTGTATTCTATAAATATAAAAAGTAAAGATCCTGCACTATAAAAGTTGTGAAGTATTAAATAAAGAAGACAAAAATTCCACATTTTTTTTTGGGGGGGGGGGTCAATTTGTTTCGAAGCTTGATATAAAAAAATATGATTATTTTAAAAATATATCAATATCATAATGATACATTAAAATTTTTCCACGTGTAAACGAAAATTAATCTTGAAATTACACAAAAAGAAAATTGTGTCAAGAATTTTTTTTAGCAGAAATAAAGAAATTTATTATTCATTTGAAGATAATTTTTAATTACGACAAACTTAATATGCATTTTTTTATTGTTTGCAATTTCAATGAGGTTCTACTGTACCAGTCAAAATTTTCACCAGGAAAAATAAGAAAAATTTATTGACCGGTCGACAGGAGATACTTGCTCCACCATGGCACCTGATCCCACCTCAGATGTTAACGTTTTCATAGAATTATGTTTGCTTTGCTCCCAGATTGTATTCTTTCAATGTACATTTGAGCTTCATCGATAAAAAAAAATACCGTTCGTTATCCCCCTTTTCTATTGATATAGTTATAAAGTAGAGCAAACGGATTTTCCATCTATTAAACACTATATATTTGTGTTATCTTCACAATATCTCTTAACTCTTTGGAGCCCATACCTTAAAAAATGGAATTTCTAACAAATTGTGCCCCTTTATCAACGAGCGAGCAGTTAAACTGTTTTAAAGAATCACTAAACACTGAAAGAAAAACCTAGTGAATTTTACTAGTGTGTTTCGTAAAGCGTTGGTCGTGATTAGTAAACTTTCAGTTTACTGGTTAAGATAGTGAATTGTGGAGCGGGGGTCGTAACTTAGATACCTAGTTAAAGTTACTCATCAATTCTAAATTTACTAATCTTATCTAGTAAATATACCAATATCTGGTAAAACTACTATTAAGGTAGTGATTGTATGGACAGTGAATCTACTAGTTTTCTTCGTGACATTAACTAGTTATATTTTTACAGTGAAGCGGAGAGTCTAAATGAACAAACAAAAGTTTAGAATACATGTATCTCGGTCAGGTTAAAAGTCTACTAATTATCACTGACGTTTTATCAGTGAATGATATTTATTATTTCCTGTTTTCTTTTATCATTTGAAAAAAAAAACAAATTAAATTAACATGTAAAATATTTTCATTTTTTCAGGTATGCGGATTGCCCTGCTTCAGTTGTTGGCAAGGGACACAAAGTCAAAAATCCTCCAGAAGGCGGAGGAATACATAGCACAAGCTGCAAAAAATGAGACTAAACTAGCTATTCTGCCGGTAGTAATGTGTCAACTGTGAATTTTTCTTCTAAAGATTATGTTTGTATATATAACAGAGAAAACTCATACAAAAACAAACAAAACATAAACAAAATAAAATTTCATACTGTATTTTGTTAATATGATTTTGTTTGTTTGTTTTGTTGTTGTTTTTTGTTTTGTTTTTGTTTTTTATTTTTAGATATAATCTATTGGATTTTTTTTGTAACTACTGTATCTTTCATCATTAGAAAATCTTTATAGCAACGATCGATGTACAGGCACGTAGTATCAGGGGGGGCCAGGGGGGGCCTGGCCCCCCCACTTTTTCTCCCGACATTACCTTTTCTGTAGAAAATGTTTACTAAAAGGAAGGTTGGCCCCCCCACATTTCAGCACAGTGTAGTGTTATAAAGAAAATTTACCCCAAAAAGTTTGAATTGAAAAAAGTTGGCCCCCCCCCCCCCCCCCCCCCCCCCCCCCCCCCCCCCCCCACGCCCCCACGAAATAGGATTTTCGACTTTGGGCAACTTTTTTTCTTTTTTTTTTTTTTTTTTTTTTTTCTTGTCAAATTTTTCAGGTAAGTAAAAAAAAAAATTTTCAGGTTGGCCCCCCCACTTTCAAAAACGATGCTACGTGCCTGATGTAACCAGGATTACAAAATTTGACGTCCAATTCTCAAAAATAATTCTATTCAATTTCTGACGGCAATATTATAATTTCTTGTAAAATGTTTATTTCTCGAGCTTGAACACTTAAGATTTCAACAAGACTGTACCCTGAAATATTAATCATGCTTTTCTCCATCAAATTCTCGAATTGGAAGTACAATCTATTAATCAATCAATCAATCAAGCCATTCTAAAATGTTATGTTCACATTGGCAAAAGATTTGAATCCTTTTTCATTATCTGTTCAAGATTAAGACATTGTCACCTCTAATGTATTTTTAAAAATTGTTCAATCGTTGTTTGTTTGAATGATAAAGTTTCAGCTAGTGACATAAAAACAATGGCTATAGCTTCTTCGTAAAACGGGAAATTTAAAAACCATTATTCTTGTGGATAAAATCATAATTTATGCTTGTAAAAAAACTAGCTGCGATGAGCTTGCCTAGCATTAGAAGACATAAATCATAATTTAAGCTTGTACATGTATAGTTAACCGAGATTGTGTGGTAGTTGTACTTTCATCACCAAGTATGGATTTCTAACCAGGGTACACAGCGACCAAGGAGCAAACTTTGATGGAAATATTATTAAGGAACTGTGTCAGATCACAGGAATGAAGAAGTCCCGAACAACACCGTACCATCCCATGGGGAACGGGATGTGTGAACGATTTAATCGTACACTCTTAGATATGCTTGGTACACTACAGCCATCCCAGAAATCCAACTGGAAGATGTATTTGTCACCATTAGTACAGGCATACAATAGCACCAGGCATGAAAGTACCGGGCAGTCCCCACATTTCCTGATGTTCGGAAGAGAGCCCCGATTGCCAGTAGACTTAGCTTTTGGGCTGAGCAACAGTGAAGGCAAGTCACTCCAATGTCATTTGATTTGTAGGAACTGTTCACCGTAGAACTACATCCTCCCGTAATGATGGCAACAAAGAAAGTATACCTGACGGAGAGATGTGTCAGCTGATGTCCCACCTGGCCAAGAAACACAACATGCATATTATCGCAGGTAAACACAACAGGTATAGGTATATAACAGGTGAACACTATAGGTATAGGAGTGTAACAGGTGAACACCATGTAACACCTGGCCAAGAAACACAACATGCACATTATCGCAGGTATTAAAACATGTATTGGTACATAGCAGGTAAACACAACAGGTAAAGGCACATAATAGGTAAACACCTTGTAACACCTGGCCAAGGAACACAACATGCACATCTATAGCAGGTATATGTACATAACAGGTTATCAGTTTAGGTATAGGAACATAACAGGTAAATGAAACACAACATGTACATTATCGCACTTATACAATCACAGATATAATTTCATTTACATGTACATAACAGGTTAACCCATTTTACACCTGGCCAGAAAACCCAATTTGCACATTATCACAGTGTCACTTTGTAAATTTTAAATTTGCCGGGTGACAGTAAATACAAAATTCACAACATGACAGCAGGTAAAAATCACATGTTTCTATAACTAAAAGGCATAATCTTGTTACACTTGGCTAAAAAAAAAACAACATGCACATTATCGCATATCTTATGATTTTCTGGACTTGTTTCGTCTTTCTGAATGGTAATTTTGATCAAGTTAAAATTAAACGAGTGAAAGGATGAAAGCTCTGTTGAATATTGTTGGTATGACAAAACATTGACGTCCTGTTTATCCCCCAAACTCCTCTAATCTTCAGGGCGTGTTGGCTTGGACGCTGTAATGAAAAAAAAAATAAATGTAGTGGATTCCTGATTCTTGGTCCTTTCGATAAATCTTCCGATTTTTTTGGCAAATTCTTTTGCTTTCTTGACTCCTCCAGAAATTGAACTCCCTCCCCAAATAAGAATTTGAACAATAACACTAATATTTTAGAAAATGGCATATAAATCTGTCTATCTGCTCTTGCAATTCTTTGCTCTTCTCAGACGCACATTTGCTGATCTTACTGTTAATTTATTTTGAGGGTTTGAAGCAATGGATTCAAGTTTCTTTTCCTGTTTGAATTTCAAACAAAGGTTTAAAAAACAATTTCTGATTTTTAAATATTCTTACACTCTGTCGTTTTCACTCATTTCTTAAAACATAGGGTGTCCATTGAGTACCAAGCTTTTTTACTGTCAAAATGTTTCTTTAAAAAATTTGAACTACCCCCACAATGAGACCTTTCAAATTTGCTATGTGTTTTAAAGTCATTCAAAAATCATCTGATTCAGTGATAATTTGTTGAATTTTGGAAAACAGTATATTTGTTGTTGTAAGTCCTTGTCGCAAAGGAGGGCACCCATTTTTGGTGCCCATTATATCATTTTTGTTCATTGCAATCCACCTGCTTCCGTGTCTATAAAACAGATATTGGTTGTTGTAAATTTCACATATTTCAGTGAATATTTCTTTTAGATTGTTAACAAGTTTTACAGCAGCTTTAACGAGGCGTTTAATTTCACTCTAATTCACCATTCATTTTTAATGCAGTGTTTCGAATAGCCCTTGTTTTCCAGCTTCTCACAATGTAACTGCGTGATGAAAAGTGGTCACATCAACTGTTATCAATTCATTAAAGATTCAATCATGAAAGAAAGTCAAGTTGAATGTCATATGATTTCTATGTTGTATGTCATAGAGTTTAGGACATTATTTATTGAACAGCCTCTTATATGTATCATGTGTATATAGCAGGTAAATACCTTGTTGCACAGTCATGTAGAATTTAAAAAAAAAATTATAATTAAACTTGATCTTTTAAAAACAAAAATAATTTTTAGACGATTAAATGTTTTAGGATCTCTACCAGAAGAAATTAAAGAAAGTGCGAAAATGAAGAATACATCCGCCATATTTAACCCAAAAGGAGAGATAGAGGGAACGTATACAAAAGTAGGTGAAGGCAAGCAGAGGGAGAGAGAAAGAAAAGTTGTTCGCTGTGCGTCAATATTTTCAAAATGTTATATGTAAAATGATATAAAATTATGCATTATCATTATATACCGGTAATATATAGGATCTTTATTGACAGTAGAAAAAGGCTACTATATAAGTTCTAAATAAATATAATTAATTTGACAGATGCACTCTTTCGATGTTGATTTGTCGGAAGAATTATCGGTCCGTGAGTCAGAATGGTTTGAACAAGGTCAAAACCCAACTACATTCAACACTGGTAATATTCTAGTAATTCATCCATTGTCATCATAAAATTCTGAACTACAAGAATAATGTTTTTGTTACTTGAGTTATAAAACTTAGGTATACGTTCAAAACAACCATCTGAGAGATTCTGAATGTTTATTTCGTTGTAAATTTGTAATAAATGAGGATAATATGAAGATGAAATTCCTTTTTTGTAAAATTATTTTTAAAAAAAATTCTGATTGAACTTAAAAGCTCTCTTAAGTTGGTATTAAAAAGATGCTTGGGTTTCTGATTGACAATGTCATTAAAGTGTTTGGAGATCAAGTCCTCTAACAATCTTTTGGTTTTCAAAAAATATGAATTGTCCCTTTAATTGCAGATCTACTTTTGTAATCATTTGAAGCAGATTTTATTTAAAAATTCGTCCAAGAAAAGACGAAGCCTCATGCCATGGCCTTCAGCTCGACATTTAGATTTATCGATTACTATTTTTTACTTCTATTTCTAGGTTATTTCCATATATCCCTTTGAACTCGAAACTGAAAATTTCAAAGAGTCTGACAAACCTGATTCATACTAAAAAGAGAGAAAGAGAAATTTATGGCAAACTAAAAACAAAACAATATAACAAACGTGATGACTTCAACAAATTTACCGTCAACATCTCTCATTTCTATAGCAAATTAGCAACCACTTATTTACGGCACCTGATTCCACCTCTGTTATTTTTGAAATCCAACTTGTTTGCTCTCCTACTAATTAGTATATGTGTTTGCCATATTTCATAAATTTTCATGAGAAACTGTTGGAATTACGTCCCTTTTTTAAACTTTGATATTAAAAGGCAATTCTGGCTTATTTTTCTTAGATATTCTTAATATAAACACTATTGAACAGAACAACTACATCCAATGCTTGATAATGATTTAAAAAAAAAATAATTTTGTTTAAGTAAAATTCTGCACCAAAAGAATATAACCAGTACGCAACATTATCATGATTTAGTGGGATTAAAAGTATGTTTGCAAAACGCAGGAATGCAATGAAGTGGAATAAGTATACATAATCAAAGCATAAAACAGTTTGTGTTCTGCAAGCGAGATTCTTTTCTGAGATATTTTGTTTGTAGTTGTTGAGTATAAGGTATTCCAATGTTTTTTTGTTAAATATTATATTCAACTGTTTTCATTTGTAGAGATGTGTAAAGTTGGAGTAGGGATCTGTATGGACGTTCGTTTTCCGTTATTACACAGAGCAAGGTCAGAGCAAGGTCACCCTCTCTGTCTGTTTGTCTCTCTGTCTGTCTGTCTGACTCTCTTTCTCAATAGCTTTAATTTGATACTATAGATAACAAATTATTTGTCACTTTAGTTTTGCCTTACCCGAGACATCAAAACTATTTATCATATCCGAGAGAAAATTAAACGTATTTAGAATTTACTCAAGACAACTTGTAAAAAGATGTGTGAAACGCGACTTAAGAAGCAAGTACCCTTTAATATAACAATAATAATGGTATATGTTCTATAACTCAGTAAGAAAGAACTGCAAGAATCGTGTGTTGAAAATGAATTGACGTGTTTTTATTGTAAAATAAAAATCATTTTTATGTGTAGAATAATTCTTTTGGTGACAGGACAGTGAGATTCAAGCAAATCTGTTTAATAATATGAATAAATGAAGTATTTTTTTCCATAAAGAGATATTTTTTGATTTATTGACGTCACATGATGAAGTCTTGGTGAAGGATTTCATTTAGCCTAACTTAGGGTCATTTGCGTTTACAAAATGGAGCTTAATTATAGTTTATATCAAATGGCATTCATGATTTACAGATTATCAGCGGTACGGTTTTCGAAAAAAAAGTCTAAATTTTCGAATAAAAATGAGTAACCCAGGTGCTTCTCTATCTAACACGTTTTTTGTGCTTACCTGTACAAAATCACTGTTACAGTATAATTTACGATACTAATAAATTCATAATTCTTTAAATTTAGATTGTAAATTGCACGTCTATCTTGGAGCTTTTAGCGCAGAAATAACTGGACCTGCACACTGGGACGTCCTGTTGAGAGCACGTGCAATCGACAACCAGGTTTACATAGCAGCATGTTCCCCCGCGGCAGATAAGTCACATCATTGCGAGGCGTGAGGTCACAGTGCAGTAATGGATCCTTGGTAATAAAAATACCCTTTTCTTGACAGTTTTTAACATTTTCACAAAAGATGAAATTTACCAGTATTCAGTTTTACTTTTATAAGGTCCTTTTATCGACTCTCGAGTTTCAGTTATCACATGATATATATTTTGGAGTGTGTTCGATTCGAAAGGAGATAAGAACATTTATCATTCTAAAAAAATGTAGAGATACATGTACTAATCCATGCAAAACAAGGAACTCTGAAAATATGTAGGACATGGATTTATTTTCTCTGTTCATGTTTCTTTCCTATTTACAAGGGAAAACATCTTATGCCAAGCAGAAGAATCTATAACATATGTTGATTTATTTCCTATTTTGTAGAACAAGTTTTGGCAATGAAGTACAATCCCTTTTTCTTTCCATTTTTTGATTTTCTTTCTTCATATTTTTTTCTATTTATAAGGGGAAACATCTTAAGTCAGGCAGATGGTGAAGAATCTATAATATATGCCGATCTAGGTGAGTTTATTGCTAATACATTAACTTCCTATAACATTGTTCTAAACTGTTCATTGATTCCAATATACGAAAAAGCAGTGTTCTGTACACCATACTCTGTGTCTGATGCAAAAATTACAGTTCAAGTGCTGTGTATAAAACACCATGCAGAAGTGTAATCTTCATGTTACACCTTCTAATTGCATTCTATACATCACGAACTGCATACACTGTATCTGAAACACCTTCTACATGTGTATTGGTGTCCTACACGACACATCCTGTATTTCATATCATGCAGTGGTGTTCTCTATACTGTATCTGATACTGTACAGTAGTATTCTGTTCATAACATGCTGTCTCTACCACGGCACCGTATATTGGTGTCCATTAATTGACACATTGCAATAGGGACTTTTAAACAAGAGGCCCATGGGCCACATCGCTCACCTGAGCACTGTGGCTAGGAAAAAGTAGAAATTGGTTTATTATTGAAAAGTTTAAATCTTAAAGTAGTCCCATGACCAATCATGGCTTTTCTATTTTTAAGATTTTTAAAAAATTTTCCTATATATTTCTATATAAAACTTTGGTTGGCTATTTTGGCCCCGCTCTACCCCCGGGGGTCATAAATTGAACAAATTTGAATCTACACTACCTGAGAATGCTTCCATATAAATATGATCAATTATAGCTTTGATTTTCTTGAGATGAAGATTTTTAAAGAATTTTCCTATATAGTTCTATGTAAACCTTTGGTTGGCCATTTTGGCCCCGCCCTACCCCCGGGGGTCATAAATTGAACAAACTTGAATCTACACTACCTGAGAATGCTTCCATATAAATATGATCAATTATAGCTTTGATTTTCTTGAGATGAAGATTTTTAAAGAATTTTCCTATGTAGTTCTATGTAAACCTTTGGTTGGCCATTTTGGCCCCGCCCTACCCCTAGGGGTCATAATTTGAACAAATTTGAATCTACACTACCTGAGAATGCTTCCATATAAATATGATCAATTATAGCTTTGATTTTCTTGAGATGAAGATTTTTAAAGAATTTTCTTATATAGTTCTATGTAAAACTTTGGTTGGCCGTTTTGCCCCACCCCCACCCCGGGGCATGATTTCAACAAACTTGAATCTACACTATCTGAGGATGAAAATAAATATGATCAATTTTAGCTTTTCTATTTTGGAGAAGAAGATTTTTTGAAGAATTTTCCTATATATTTCTATGTAAAACTTTAGTCGTCCATTGTGGCCAAGCCCTACCCCCGGGGGTCATGATTTGAACAAATATGAATTTACACAACCTGAGGATGCTTCCAAATAAATATGATCAATCATGGCTTTACTGTTCTTGAGAAGAAGATATTTAAAGAATATTCCTATATATTTCTATGTAAAACTTTGATTGGCCATTGTGGCCCCGCCCTACCCCCGGGGGTCATGATTTGAACAAATTTGAATCTACACTACCTGAGGATACTTCCATATAAATATGATCAATTATGACCTATTCTTGAGAAGAAGATTTTTGAAGAATTTTCCTATATATTTCTATGTAAAACTTTGATCGGCCATTGTGGCCCCTCCCTACCCCCGGGTGTCATTTGAACAAACTTGAATCTACACTACCTGAGGATGCTTCCATATAAGTTTCATCTTTCCTGGCACAGTGGTTCTTGAGAAGAAGATTTTCAAAGACTTTTCCTATATATTTCTATATAAAACTTTGGTTGGCCATTTTCGCCCGCCCTACCCCCGGGGGTCATGATTTGAACAAACTTGAATCTACACTACCTGAGGATGCTTCCATATAAGTTTCATCTTTCCTGGCACAGTGGATCTTGAGAAGAAGATTTTTAAAGAATTTTCCTATATATTTCTATGTAAAACTTTGGTTGGCCATTTTCGCCCGCCCTACCCCCGGGGGTCATGATTTGAACAAACTTGAATCTACACTACCTGAGGATGCTTCCATATAAGTTTCATCTTTCCTGGCACAGTGGTTCTTGAGAAGATTTTTAAAGAATTTTCCTATATATTTCTATGTAAAACTTTGGTCGGCCATTGTGGCACGGCCCTACCCCCGGGGGTCATGATTTGAACAAACTTGAATCTACACTACCTGAGGATGCTTCCATATAAGTTTCATCTTTCCTGGCACAGTGGTTCTTGAGAAGAAGATTTTTAAAACATACCACCAAATTTTTATTAATTCCCAATTATCTCCCCTTGAATGAGGGCGTGGCCCTTCATTTGAACAATCTTGAATCCCCTTCACCCAAGGATGCTTTGTGGCAAGTTTGGTTGAAATTGGCCCAGCCGTTCTTGAGAAGAAATCGAAAATGTGAAAAGTTTACAGACAGACAGACGGACTACAGACAAAATGTGATCAGAAAAGCTCACTTGAGCCTTTGGCTCAGGTGAGCTAATAACCTTCTCTGTCTGATACCAGATGTGTTCTAAATTATCACGTGATGTCATGTATATCAGAAATAGCCATAATTCTTAAAATCCTTATTCTATAATATTTTTCAGACATGAATTATCTTAATCAAGTGAGGGGTCGACCTCCTTTGGAGAAGATCCGACGTAAAGATCTTTATCACCTAACGCACAAATGGTAGTGAAAGAAATTCAGCAAACCATAAACATTTAGAAAATCTGTCATGGATTATATTGCTTTTTTGATAAAAATGGATGTCTGAAATTTACTTACTGTTGTTATTAGTCATTTTCAAAATTATTTTGTCAAAAAAAACAACCATTCTGTTGTTCACACAAGTTCTCTGAAGATGATAATAAAATGAAACTTGAATTTCTGTTGTTGGATCATATTTTTTGTTGACAGATTATCATTTATTCACCAGTTTTTCTGTTTTACTCCTTTGCAGAAATATTTTTATTTCAATCATGATGGCTTTACGTTTCAATTGTTTTCATTCCAATACTTATGCAGCAACATATCCTTATCACCTGCATACGGAGTTTATATCCTTCAATTGATTCAATACGTAAGAGCATGCTCTACGCATGAATAATTTCTAAAACCGGTTAAGCTATTGAAAGCATGTTGTTCAAACAAGAATATCAGCAATCTCGTTTAAAGTCATCATTTCGAAAGTGTTATTTTCGATACCATGACCAGCAAATACAATATACTAGTATCATTAAGTCAAATGCTGACTGATGTTTTTCATACTAACTTACTAGGCCATTATGTCACACTGAATGGTCAACAGATTTTCCCATCATTTCCAGATCATGACAAGGAGCACACGGCGGGTGTGATCGTTTGACAAAGAATGCTCACTCCTCCATGGCACCTAATCCAAACTTTCATGTTTTGGAGGTCCGTGTTTGCTCCTCTCTGTATTTGTATTGTTAAAATGGACCTTCGAACTTGAATACTGTTCATTCAAGTATTGTACTGAGTAGAGATAAAAGGTAAGATATTTTCCGTCTTGAGAATTAAGACCAAATGTTTCTCTTATGATGTTGATCTTTCAGTTTAAGAATGTGGGAGAAGTTTGGATGAAAGAGATTTGACTTGATGTGTAACTGAGATTTTAACATTTAGAGAAAAGTTACAGTAAGTTAAAAGTAATGAATTGAATTCACATTTAAAGACGAACCAACACGCAGTCTTCGTACGCCAATAACAAAGCATAAACCAGGTCCACACAGTCATGCAAACTTTAAATTCTGACAAAAAGAGCATATGAACTTAACAATACTAGTAAATCTCCCACTTCGTATAATGACTGCTTTAATTTGAAAACTAATTCAGATGTGAACTCTAGATCTTTACTGAAAAAGCATGATATGCTACAGCACCTCCATACCAAGTAGTGCTGTTTTTTCTTGGTTCCATACATCACTTTAAACAAAGAATTATAATGGTTTTAAAATTTAAATATAACAAGAGGCCCAGGGGCCACAGCGCTCACCTGAGCACATCGGGCTTGAATTTACCCCCCCCCTTCCAGGCATTCATCATTTGAACAAACTAGAATCTACACTACCTGAGGATGATTCCATATAAATATCACTAATCATAGCTTTGAAGTACTTGAAAAGATTTTAAAAGGTTTCCCTATATATCCCTATGTAAAACTTGGGTCGGCCATTTTGGCCCCAACCTAGCCCCGGGGGTCATGATTTGAACAAACTTGAATCTACACTACCTGAGGATGATTCCACATGAGTTTCATCTTTCCTGGCCCAGTGGTTCAGGAGAAGAAGATTTTTAAAGATTTTTCCTATATATTCCTATGTAAAACTTGGGTCGGCCATTTTGGCCCCACCCTACCCCCGGGGGTCATGATTTGAACAAACTTGAATCTACACTACCTGAGGATGCTTCCACATGAGTTTCATCTTTCCTGGCCCAGTGGTTCTGGAGAAGAAGATTTTTAAAGATTTTTCCTATATATTCCTATGTAAAACTAGGGTCGGCCATTTTGGCTCCACCCTAGCCCCGGGGGTCATGATTTGAACAAACTTGAATCTACACTACCTGAGGATGCTTTCACATGAGTTTCATCTTTTCTGGCCCAGTGGTTCTGGAGAAGAAGATTTTTAAAGATTTTTCCTATATATTCCTATGTAAAACTTGGGTCGGCCATTTTGGCTCCACCTTTGCCCCGGGGGTCATGATTTGAACAAACTTGAATCTACACTACCTGAGGATGATTCCACATGAGTTTCATCTTTTCCTGGCCCAGTGGTTCTGGAGAAGAAGATTTTTAAAGATTTTTCCTATATATTCCTATGTAAAACTTGGATCGGCCATTTTGGCCCCACCCTTGCCCTGGGGGTCATGATTTGAACAAACTTGAATCTACACTACCTGAGGATGATTCCACATGAGTTTCATCTTTCCTGGCCTAGCGGTTCTGGAGAAGAAGATTTTTTAAAATTGCCATAAATTTTTAACAAATTCATGATTATCTCCCCTTGGAAAAGGGCGTGGCCCTTCATTTGAACAAACTTAAATCCCCTTCACCCAAGGATACTTTGTACTAAGTTTGGTTGAAATTGGCCCAGTGGTTCTTGAGAAGAAGATGAAAATGTGAAAAGTTTACGACGACAACAACGACAACGACAACGACAACAACGACAACGACAACAACGACGACAGACAACGGACAAATTTTGATCAGAAAAGCTCACTTGAGCCTTCGGCTCAGGTGAGCTAAAAACTAAAGTTTAATATTTTAATTTTAGGACATCTTAACAAGCACCATAAATATTGACTACATATAAACAACTTCTCTGCAGTTACTGAGGATACATCATCTACATTTTGAAGATACGTAGGTATACACAACTCTTCAACTTCATATCTGCCGGGCATTGTCTTTTAGGAATCCCTTGTAACTACGAGTTATCTGCTCTTTGAAATTACAGCAAGTGCTGTTGTATACAATCGTTATACCATTTTTATGGTTGACACTTTTTTTCCACTACCAGTTGTATGTTAGATGATACAGATCTTTACGACGAATGTTTTCCGTTGGAAGTTGACTTCTCACTTTGTTAAGATAATTCATATCTGAAAACAAGTTAAAAAGAAAATAAAAAGTTAATAAAGATATTTACGACTTGTAACTAATTTTAATTTTCCTATTCATTGAATAATAGAACGGGGAAGAGTTTCGAATTTTGACTTTTACTAGGCACTCAGAACAAATGAGCAGTGAGTTTTGTTTATCGTGCCTGGAGTGATACGGGGCTTGGGATTTAAGGTCTCAACCTGCAACTTCCACTTCAAAGTGCCGGCTTTTTCAGATTGAAACATTATGTCGAGGCGTTAGAACAATAAAAATCACTCATTTCTCAGTGCATGGTTCTGAGTGCTGAGTAAAGGACAAAATTGGAAGCCCTTTACAGGTATATGGTGATACATGTATGAGTGAAAAATTCTCGAATGGGGCACAAAATACAATACACAAACAATCAATCATATTCGTGGCTTAATGAAAGCTGACGTAAAAAAAATCACCTAGATCAGCATATATTAAAGCCTCTTCACCCTCTGCCTGGCTTATTATCTTCCCCCTGTTAAATAAAATAAATGTGGAGAATAACAAAATTCACACACCAGCGAGAAAACAAATTTCTTAGTCCTTTACTCTAACTGTATATTTGAAAATGCAGTCTTTACATATTCAAAGCATTTTAACAAGCATTAGGATTATTTATTGGGTATTACCGTAATTTGGTTTTCATAACAAAAAGGAATGAAGATTGTTGTCAAACAGAACATTGAATGGTTAGTCACGGAGATCAAACTTGACATCTAAGTGAGTGGATCAAAGAACGTTTTACTAAATCAATCGCTATAAGTTTTTACTTGAAGCCACTACCGGAAAGTACTCCAAGAAGAGAACACTTTTTAGAGATAACACTTTTTGTTTGGTTCATTACCATGGATCCACCACGGCACTGTGACCCCACGCCTCGTAATGGTGTGATTTATCTGCCGCGGGGGAACACGCTGCTATGTAAACCTGGTTGTCGATTGCACGTGCCCTCAACAGGACGTCCCAATGCGCAGGTCCGGTTCTCTCTGCGCTAAAAGCTCCAAGGTACACGTGCAATTTACAGTCTTAAAAAAAGAAATTTTAGCATCATTTACCCATGTATGAACATGCAAACACCAGACATCGCTAAAACAGGGAGTAAAACTTACCCTGTTCTGTGTAATATCGTGATACTTCAGGAAATCGAACGTCGATACAGATTCCTACTCCAACTTTACATATATCTGAAAAAGAAAAACAGAAAATCGTTTTCTGGTTTTATTGATGCACATTTGGTTTGAGAAATTCGATGCACTGCGCTGACCAGTCGGCAGGGGATGCTCACTCCTCCATGGCACCTGATCCCATCTCTTATGTTTTGGAAGTGCGTGTTGGCGCCACTGTTTGTTATCTCCACACAGATTTCACTGGTATGAACAATCTCTATTCTCGTTGGGTCTCTAAAGCATTATCATCCTTCTTCAATGCTGTCTTTTGCATTCATGTAAGGTTTATCACATTGGCAATTTGAATTTATAGCGTAGGGGTTGGAGAATTTTCTCCAGAGTCGCAGAGTAAGGAATTGATCCTTATGTCGCGGGTTCGAATCCTACTGCAGAACGTAGAGACAGGTCCTTCGGATGAAGCCGTATTAATCGAGGTCCCGTGTCTACGTAGGTGCTGGCACAAAAAAGATCCCTCCCTGCTCAATGGGCTTAAGTGCAGAGTAAAGGTAGAGAGTACAATTTTGCACACTCACACACACACACAAACCCTCACCAGTGGCAAGTGCTGATGCTTCAAAATACGCCAGAAAAAATCTAAACTCCAAATGCAGCTTAAAAGGCAAATTGGTACATAATTACGAGAAAAGTAAGTCAGGTTTACTAAAGAAAACTGAACTCATCGCGTAAATCAGGGTGTTTATTTGCAGACATCATACTTAAACGTCAATTGAAACGATACAAATTTGGAGCAAACACGGATCTCTTAAAATATCAGTGGTTAGACAAGGTACCGTTGAGAAGAAAGGATCCCCTCGTTGACCAGCCATTTGCTTCTTGTCATAATCGGACAAACGTAGCAACCCATAGGCTAACAAATTGGAAACATGACCTTCACCATGATCAATATTGAAAATGGTTTTAAAACTACATATATAAGGGTTGAAAAGTCATCATGTTTACTGTATAAGAAGTCTGATTGTTACCATTAAACTTTTTTTTGGTAAAATATCCAAACATGAAATTGATTTGCCTGATTCTGTGGTGTCTTTTGTTTCAAGATTGGATTGAATTATCTAATCCAAGTAGGAAAGAAAATGAATAATGTTTGTATGAAACGTCGTCAATATATCAAAAGGAATGAAACATATAGAAATAACGAACAGTTTTCAAGATCAAAGGTCCATAAACAATACAGAATAGGAGCAGAGCAAACACGGACCTCCAAAATATCAGAGGTGGGATCAGGTGCCATAGAGGAGTGAACATCCCCTGCCAACCGGTCACACCCGCCGTGTGCTCCTTGTCATCAATTCGGGAAATAACTGAAAAATCCGTCATCAACTCAGTATAAATAATGGACTAACAATAAGTATGAAAAACGTCAGTCAGCACTTGACTCAGTGATAAATAATTGTATATGCTGACAAGGTCATTGTATCGACCATAGAACTTACGAAATTATGACTTTAAACGAGACAGTTGAAATTCTTGTTTCAGCCACTTCAATAACTTACCTCGTTTTAGAAATTGTTCATAGGTAAAGCATCCTCTTGTGTATCGAATCAACTGAGATATATACACTCCGTATGCAGGTGATGAAGGTATATTGCTGCATAAGTAAGGGGAGTTGACGATAGAAAAGTCATCACGTTTATCATATAGCTTGGTTTTTAGATTACCATTAACGTCTTTTTCAAGTAAAATATCCAAGTATAAAACATATGTGTCAGACTCTGTGGTGTCTTTTATCTCAAGCTCGCCAGGATATATCGTATCGACGTAGGAATGGAAATTACCATTGTTAATCGACAATACGTCGTCGATATATCTAAAAGTTGAGTTGAAGGCCACAGCAAGTGTTTTCTTCTTTCACGCATAAGATTTTGCACAAATTCTGCTTCATACGAATATAAAAATAGGTCCGCTAATAACGGAGCGCAATTGGTCTTCTAGATTTCGTCTTTTAATACAGATGCTTTTGAATTAATATCGCTTCAAATGAATACAAAAACATTTCTTATTTGCTAATTACGGGGTACAATGTCTAAAATAATAAAAACAAATTGTGGAAGATGTGACCTTAAAAACTACATAAATATTTTATCAGAAACTGCTGATGAGGCCATTGTATCGACCGTAAAATTTTCGAAGTATTGATTAAGACTATTGATAATCCTTGTATTATCAAAAAAATTCTCATTAGCTGTCATAATCTAATTTAATAAAAGTTCAGTTTTTTATTTGTAAATATTTAGGTTACATTTCGTTTATAATTATAAAATGATTGGACATTGATAGTATTTTTTACCAGTTTTGAAGGTAGCCGGTTTGTGTCCATGTTCAAACCACTCAGATTCATGAATACATAAATGTTCTCCCAAATCAACATCAAAAGAATGCATCTGTAAAAATCACAATTCGAAAAGAAAGAAAAGTGTTCTCCTAGAACAACACTGAATTAATAGATGTGTAAAATTAGATTAATAGATCAATAAAGTTCCTCCCAAATGAACATCGAATGAAAATATCTGTAATATTCAGAGGTAAAGGCAGATAAAAATTCCCCAAATCAACATAAATTTTGTTATAATTATGATGGACGTACGTTCCAAATTCACTTGTGAACATTAATTTGCAAAATAAAACAATACTACAAATATTGAACCTTTCCTCTTTTTCTTTGAGTGTTTCAAATATTTTTTAGAGTAATATGTAAGTTTATGTCTTTGAAACAGTTTTACAATTAAAGAGAACCAATAAAATAATTTGTACATTTTAGGTTACCTAGGTAACTGACCTTTGTATACCTCCCTTCCAACTCTCCCTTTGGATTGAATATGGCGGTTGTGTTTTTCATTTTCTCGCTTCCTTTTATTTCTTCTGGTACAGAACCTGCAACACTTAAGCACTGATAAATACATTAACGATTGGTTTTTTATAGATTTGATAAGTGTACATACCAAATTTTATATCTTTTGAATTGTGCAACGATAGCATGTTTGTTTGAAAATGACAATTTTTCTAACAGGCAGCTTGCAAAATGCTCCAATATAATTTTTTCCCCAAAAATTTGAAAACTTGAATCTGTCATGGGCTGTTTTTATATGTATGGTTGTAACTGAATGTAGCTTACAATACAGCTATGCATTAATTGTTAATATTTATAATGTAATTGTGAAATTATCTTCTCAAACATGCATGATTGTATGGGAATATTATAAAATTTACTTCTATGTAATATACATGTATGTATACATATAGTTCTTGCATCAATGGTATTTACCTGCAAAAATGTGACTGTTATGTTTCATTTACCTGTTATGTTCCTATATCTAAACTGTTCACCTGTTATGTACCTATACCTGTTGTGTTTACCTGTTATGCTCCTATACCTGTTGTGTTTACCTGCGATAATATGCATGTTGTGTTTCTTGGCCAGGTGGGACATCAGCTGACACGTCTCTCCGTCAGGTATGCTTTCTTTGTTCGCCATCATCACGGGAGGATGTAGTTCTACGGTGAACAGTTCCTACAGATCAAAGGACATTGGACAACATATATTAAATTTAGCACCATCCTGGCCAAATTATCAATGAAGAGTGGGTTTTTTTTTTATTACCGGCAAAATAGCAAGTTTTGTCTCATTTTTTGCGGCTTGTGTTATGTATTCCTCCGCCTTCTGGAGGATTTTTGACTTTGTGTCTCTTGCCAATAACTGAAGCAAGGCAATCCGCATACCTGGATAAAAATATGATGATGTTATAAAAAATAGTGAAAATTTATTTAATAACAGTAAATAAATTGTAACTATACGTGTATATCATATATTAACCATTCAACTTGCGACGTAAGGATCAACTTCTTACTCCACGAGTATAGAGCGAACACTCCATCCACAGCGCCACGCAGGCGACTCCTTTTGAATGCAAATTACTTTTAACCATGTTAACATGGATTTATTTGTTTGTTTGTTGTTTAACGTCCTTCTTGAGAATTTCACTCATATGAAGACGCCACTATTTGCCGATGGAGAATCGTAAAGTTTGTCCTTTACTAAGGGCCATTGAGCAGTGAGGGATCTTTTACGTGCCATCACCTTTTTTATGTTTAAGAATTCTATATCCTGTACTAAACAGAACTACATAACAGATAATGAATATTTCTGTGAGAGAAGTCGATCTAGAAAGACCCTGCATGTTTCACAGAATGGAAATCAATACGTGGACCTGTCGCCTTAAGCTAGTCTGTGTTGACAGAGAAATGTAATGTCCATGCAAAGAACAATCCTTGGGGTCGACAACTATATTCTTTTCATGTGATGCCTTCCTAATCTTGGTAATAGAAATAAGATGCCAATGTTCGAGTTAAGAAAAACAGAAAACAGTTAAGAAAAAATTAAATAATCAAAAAATAAAATCTTTTGATCTCGCTCTATGTTTATTGACATTTATTTTACAAATAAGTATTAAATAAAAAAATGAATCATTATTAAAGTACAAGTCATCAATAATGTAAGAGCGATAAAAATATAATTTTTACAATGTTTCTTCCAATTCAGTTTACTTTCAATGCATTTTTCTTTGATATTAACATTAGACAATTTTCCTTTTGAAATATAGCATTACGTAGATGAAATATGGCGATTACAAACAGTATTCAAGCTCAAAGTCCATTTCGACAATAGATCGAGTTCGAAAGCAGAGCAACCAAAAACATCACAAAACATCAGAGGTGTTCAGAGGCCATGAAGGAGTGAGCATCCCCTGCCGACCGGACACACCTGCCATGCGCTCCTCATCATGAACGGGAAAATCGGAACAATTCGTAGACAATTCATTGTGCAGGTGTGGGCTAACAATTAGTATTAAAACATCAGTCGGCATAATCATTTGATTTCATGATAGGTTGCATTTGCTGAAAAGGCCTTGGTATTGATTATAAAACTTGAGAAATGATGAATTAAAACGAGACTGTGGATATCCTTGTTTCAGCAACTTGTTTGTTAATAGCTTGCCTCGTTTTAGAAATTGTTCATACGGAGATCATGCTTTTGCATATCGAAACAATTAAGATATAATTTTCAAAATAGTTTACATTGTATCCAAATTCACAATCTGTAAATAATAAGACTGTTTGAATGAAAGTTCCTCCCACCAGACTTTAACTAACCCCTACTGAAAACTATATTCACCAATAATAAAAAGATTCTTATATTTATTTGATTTATGGACTGTTTTCACAAATGCTTTATTAAAACGCTTCATCAGCGTCGGATATGAGCAAAGGCACACACTTTAAAATACATGGCACGTCAGTCAACATATGATCCAATGAATAGCTACCCCCGGTAGGTTATACTTGGTATGAAGGCCATAATAACAACCATAGCCATTAGATTTTATGAAATGCTGACTTTAAATGAGGTTTAAAACAAAACTCCTTGTCATATCAACTTTTCTGTCAATAGCCTGTCTCGGTTAGAAATTGATCATACTTAGAGTATGCTCAGAGTGTACGTAGGTCAAGTCTTTCAGCTGATTCAATACGCAAGAGCATGCTTTATTTGTGAGCAAATTTTAAAATGAGGCAAGATTTTGACAGACAATTTGGTGAAACAAGAATAATTATAAATTCTCGTTTAACGGCGACATTTCTCACGGCCTACGGTAGACAAAATTGCTTTGTCAGAAATTGAAAGCCTCTTTTTCTGAAACATCAAAATCGGATACTAAGTCCAATATAGACTGAATTTTTTCCGTTTACTACATGTAATTGATTATTTACACACTGGACTGTCTAAGGATTTTTTTTTTTCGTTTGCCCGCTCATGCGAAGGAGTATGCAAACAGTGGGTATAACCTGTCAGCAGGGGATGCTTACTCCACCATGGCACCAGATCCCATATGTGGTGTATATAAAAGTCTGTTGTATCCACCTTCTGATTTGTATCGTTTTGATGGACTTTTTATGTTGATGGCTGTTATTTTCTTCATATTTCAATTATTGAACTTCATGATCCTTGAAATTATGTACATGTATTTCCATATATCCATAAAGTGTACTTAAAAGTGCAATAAACGTGATAAAACGATCCTTTGCTTTAATTTTCACAGGAAGATATTTCTGATTTTATACGTACAGTTTATACACATCACAGGACATCTCATTGTCGTGTAATCGATTTCTGAGTTTTGTGGAACCAATCAATAAAGAACAGAGTCAAATATCAGAGGATATGTCACCGTCTAAATCAGGGTTGTTTGGTGGTGATTTCTGAACGTCTCGAATGACATCGTACGAAATCTTTAACGATTTCTTATTCAAGGATAATTTGTTTCCGACAGATTCTTTAGGGAACATGGCTGATTCATTGAGAAAATACCGGTGTTGACTATACATGTATATTAGAAGTTTTTTTCTCCTTTAATTTTGAATTCAAGATCATTTGATTCGTAAAATTCACAAAAATACTGTAAAGAAAATTGAAATCGAGATCTTATTTTGAAATTTTTAAAGATATAATCCCCGCACCTCAGATCTCCACATTTTTTCCATATTCAAAATAAGGAGAAAATGCGGACGGGAGTATTTGGACTAATTTTCCGCATTCATTCCAGATTTTCGTAGATTCAAATTTCCAGATTTTCTCCGTATTCAAAATATGGAGAAAATGTGGATGGGAGTATTTGGACTCTTTTTCCGTATTCTCTCCATTTCCGCATTTCCATATATACAAAATATGGAGGTATTTACTTGGTTGATAAAATGCGGAAATACGGAAATCTGGAGAAAATACAGAGTTAATCACATGGTTATAAAATGGCTTAAAACCACTACATGATGCATACATACATAAATATTTACAAAACCATCAACAATGTGCAAAATTATATACAATTTATTATATCATTTTGAGAAAAAAACATATTAATGAATGAACAAAATTACACATTATGTTCATGAGCAATGTATTGGATCTTATATCTTTGACAAACAAATAGGAGCATGTATGGAAAAAAGCTGGAACTCTTATTTAAGCCACAAGTTCATCATGGAAAAAATGTGGCATTTTTTAATATTCATATTAAATAAATGGAAATCTATTCATTCTATTTATGCAAAAGTGGGAGTGAAATGTTCAACACTATTAGATATTGGGGAAAAAATAACAACTGACATAGGCTAAGCATTGAATATTTACAAAACAAGAAAAAAATTTAGACATTTTTTATCAATCTGGATCACATTTGCCATTTTCTACCTGCATCCCTGATTCATATTTCTCACAATTCAATTTATATCTCAGGTCTGTGCTTTACACCCATCTGTCCAATAAAATTTTCTTCAGACTTCTTTGTAATTTGTAAGGTCACTGCATGTTTAATTTCTTGCAGCAGCACTTGCGGTCGAATTGGCAAATCCTATCAGTTAAAAAAAAGTACTTAAATTATAATGGTGCAATATTAATAAAATTTAAATTCATTGCTTTTATTCCTTTTATAATCTTTTTAAATACACAAGTTTGGGTTCTTCAATTTTATATAAATTTGTTTAAAATAATATTTATATAATAATGACAATCATAGTTGACTGTTTTTAATTAAACAAGCAATAAAAAAAGAGAAAAAAAGAATATATATACCTCAAACATAACCATCCATGGACCAAGCTTTAAGCCTGTTAAAATCGCAGTAAGTTGAATAACCACTTTCAGAAATCTCCTCCTCATACATGCACAGACACTACCAAAATAAAAGTATGGTAAATCATTGCTAGAGACTACAGCCCATGGCTCCCCAAAATTAACACCTTTAATTGTGGTTAACCATAATAAAATTCTATGAGCTGATTGAAAGATTTGAATCATGGGCATTATATTGGCTGAAACATACGTAGCCTGGTAGCTCAGTCCTAGGCCTAGAGTATTTATTTTCATCATGTTCATCATCACAGTGACACACATGTTAAAAAAAATATGACTGACCTACCGCATATGAAATACGTGTATCTGCACCTTTTGGTTGATACAGCAATACGATCTCAGGCTGTCTGGTCAACAAACTTCCTCCTTTAGACAGAGCAGACGTTGCAACATGGAGGCCAAGGTTAAATTTTGGCGGTCTGTTGTTTAAATTAATTGATCACTGAGCCCGACTTTTTGAAACTTTCTTCCGATCCCGATCAAATTGTACATAACATTCAGGAGAAACAGAGAACTGCTGTTAACCCCAAGACAGTTTTTATGCACCCAAATTTTTTCGGGGCGCATATTGTTTTTGTCCTGTCTGTCTGTTTAGCTGTATGTCTGCCTGTTTGTCTGTCTGTTGCCAACTTTAACCTTCGCCATAACTTTTGAACCGTGAGAGATAGAGACTTCACATTTGGTATGGATACTCCACTACAAAAACGCTTTCAACAGACACCAAGGTCAATGACCTTGTGACCTTGATTGTGACCTTTATGCTAAAAATAGCTTTTTCGAACTTTCGCCATAACTTCTGAACCGTGAGAGATAGAGACTTCATATTTGGTATGCATACTCCACTAATTAGGCACTTTCAACTGACACCAAGGTCAATGACCTTGTGACCATGACTGTGACCTTTATGCTAAAAATAGCTTTTTCGAACTTTCGCCATAACTTCTGAACCGTGAGAGATAGAGACTTCATATTTGGTATGCTTACACCACTAATTAGGCACCTTCAACTGACACCACGGTCAATGACCTTGTGACCTTGACTGTGACCTATGTGCTAGATATAGCTTTTTTCGAATTTTCGCCATAACTTTTGAACCATAGATGATAGAGACTTAATATTTGGTATGCATACTACACTAATAAAGTGCTTTCAAATGACACCAAGAACAATGATTGTGTGACCTTGACTGAGACCCATTTGCTAAAAATTGCTTTTTAGAATTTTTGCCGCCGGGTGGTACTGTTTTCACAAACACATCTTGTTTTGATGAAAAAATTCTAAGTCCAGAGCTCATTTTTTCCAGATGAAAAATATTCTAAGTTAAGAGTTCAATATCTTTCCAGATGAAAAATAGACTAAGTCCAATTCTCCGAAATTTCCGTTTATTTTCCGGATTATTTCCGTATATTTTCTGCTTTTCCGTATTGTTAATTCTCTCCGAAATTTTTTCCATATTAAAATGAGGAAAAAATGCGGAATAATGCGGAAATCTGGAGATCTGAGGTGCGGGTCCTCAAGAGAAGAAAATAATGAACTACATGTATCTGTCAGCAAGTTCGCCTGCAACGGATTTCTTTAATTAATAGGCCTACAATTTGTAATTTGTTCGCAAAATGGAAAAGTCGTTTTGCTATCGATTTCCACATTTCGATCATGTTTCTGAGATAGAAATGCTGCGAATGCATCACAATATGCTAGATATTATTTGTAATAAGGGTGACCTAGATTATTATACATCATTCTGTTTATCATTTCTAGGCCTATAGGCACAAATGCTGAATATTTAAAAAGCTGTTGTAATATTGAACTGAACTAAAAGCCAAGAAGTGCACACATGATTATCAAGCAGAAAGTGGGAATTAAAATCGTAAGCATAACACATGTATATATACATATACACAGACATACATACCAGCCGTCCAAATGATACCTAGGAATTTTTTTTCTCATTAAACATGTTAAAATAAAGAACACTTACGGTTCGTCATTGTTTGCTCCTAGTTATAAAAGTCACTGCCACTGCAAGAGACACATATAAACTGTGAACTATCGAAGGAGGAAGTTTATCACGAAGAATTAGACGATCTATCGCATATACGTGTTTCATCGACCCTCTCTAATAACTACCACTTTAATAGTATGATAAAGTATAAAATTATGTGATTTAAAAAACTGATTTGATCAATGCTGTATAAAAGTGTATTTTATGATTTGATCCATTTACAAATGTAACATGTGCAGTGGAAGGGCTGCTCGAAATTGGAGCAAAATACTTGAGATGAATGATTCAATGAAGAGACAAATGAGAAAGTATATACAACCTGTACTTACTGAACTAAAGTTGTTTTACATGGGGCAGCCTCATATGTTCACAGAAGCATAACCTTGGCGTGACATGCCTCTTTGTGTATACAATACACACTGTTGAGAGCAGATGAGGTCAAATTCTAGATTAGGCCTGAGGTCCGACCACGGTAACGAGTTTAACCATGTAGGTACGGCGTGCAACTCAGGCACTCTTTAAATAAAATATTCGTATAGTCTTAATAGGTGGCATTTTTTTTTATTTAAATGTGTTCTATAGGTTGTGGAAATTAATGTAAATATTGAGTATGTGCTTGCATTTTTATTCATGCACATACTCAACATTTACATGAACTGCCCCTGAAGTGTTCAATTTATAGTTATTAGTGTACATAATAACTGCATGAAAATTGAGAGTCGATTACTTATTACCGATTTCGGACCACATCAACTCTGAAAAAACTTTATAAGAATAGATATAAAATATATGCATTTTCCCAGACCTTTTCAGTCACGTTTCATGCTAAGTATTTTCTGTTACCCTGATAAACACAGACTCCCGAAAATGCCGGAGATGGAATCAGATGCGTAGAAGGAGTAATTAAGCAACCCCTGTTGAGCGATCACGCCCATCCGAGCTAAACCTTATGTGTTAATCAGAGGTGGGGTATTCATGGTAATGTAATTAACTTTGAGAAAAGGCGTACGTAATTTACAATCACTTTTCAAATACACCAGTTTGATATTTATGAAAGAAAAATAGCTCTTTCGAATTGGGCTAATAATGGACCACAATTTGTGCCCATTCGAATCCCGACAGTTTGTTGGAAGACAATATATAAATGTCGTCAATGAGGAACTCCATCCTTTTAATATCACTTTCAGAGTACATTTGAGTAGAATCAGATTTATTTTTAACAAAGTAACTGTCTTGATGACCTATTACAGGATATGAAAAATTCGGTATTAATATTCACATTCAGTGTAATCCATTAGAAATCCACGACGTTCAAATCTCTATAACACACGCGCAACCTTGTCACCGCGCGTTAGAATACGCAGTAGGAACTTTATGCATTTTCAATACTTTAGGAACACAAGTACAACAAATGTGCGTTTAAATTTGTCACTTTTTTCGTTTGTTTGAGTTATTGAACTTTGCAACGTCACAAACGGCTCTTACGTCTATAAAGTACACCAAGATTTGATTGATTGTATATTGTATATTGTTTAACGTCCCTCTCGAGAATTTTTCACTCATATGGAGACGTCACCGTATGCCGGTGAAGGGCTTCAAGTTTTGACCTTTACTCGGCACTCAGGGCCATTGAGCAGTGAGGGATCTTTATCGTGCCAACGCCTGCCGCTGACACGGGGCCTCGGTTTTTAAGGTCTCATCCGAAGGACCCGCAACTTTCACTTCTGAGTGCCGAGCGCATGGCGAAGGAACAGTTGCTACCAATTTTAACGACTAGGTCAGTCGCGGCCGAAATTCGAACTCACGACCTCCCGATCATGGAGCGAGCGCTCTACCGACTGAGCTACCGTGAACGGTCACCAAGATTTGAAGGGCGCTAAATTCACATTAAAGATTACCGAAGAAACTTTGTCCATGATGTAAAAAAAAAAACCTAGTTTTTTATCATGAGGAATAGTTAATTGCATGATGTGTAGATTGATTGATTGATTGTATGTTGTTTAACGTCTCTCTCGATAATTTTTTCACTCATACGGAGACGCCACCATTTGCCGGTGGAGAGCTACAAATTTTGTCTTATACTCGGCACTCAAGGCCATTGAGCAGCAGGGATATTTTTCGTGCCAGCACCTACTGCGACACGGGACCTCGATTTATACGGTCTCATCCAAAGGACCGGTCTCCACGTCCCACAGTGGGATTCGAACCTGCGACGTATGGGTCGACTTCTTACTTCGCGATTCTAGGGCAGACGCTATAACCACTGCGCCACGCGGGCGACTTGCACGGAGTGTAGAAAATAATCGTACGTTTTAATGTTAGTGTCTTCAGAAAAAAAATTGCTTATTTTAATTTTTCTGAATGTTTTTCGGAGATTTTAAACAATTTGAATGGTGCTTGGTAGATCATTGCTGAACCCGTGTGTTTGCCTATTTAATATGTATAGATTTTTATATGTTTAGTATAAATAGTGTAATAAACTTAACTTGTTTTACGGGAATGTGTGAAGAGAATTACACTCTTAAATGTGATTCTGAAGAGTTGCATCCTTAGAAAGTTGGATAGGATATAGTAACACAATCGTATGTGTTTGTAGGTGTGAATTAATGCTGTACGAAACGGAATCGATGTATTTGCATTGGGATCAATGTCAAATGCTGTTTTGATTACATGTACATGTAATTGGATATTAAGCTTTTTGTGAGGTGATGCTTCTCTTTTTGTGGTACCCTGGTTTACGTTTATGAATGAGTAATGAATATTAGTGACATCTTACACATATACACTTTACATTGTATGACAAAACAAAGAGCAAGAGCCACGTTGGGCCTTATTTGGCCCTGAGAATTTCCGAAAAATCAAAACTGCACAGTTTAGGTTGCAAATGCAGCATTTATCACTTGGGAGTGTTGCAATCTCTCACCAGAGGGCGCGCTCCGCTTATTTATGGCTCCGCTTACACGGAGCGGAGGAGCGTAAACGCCCTCTGGTGAGAGATTGGGGAGTGTTGGTGACCACATATCTATTAACTGTGACGTAATTTTCCATCTACTCAATGCATTGTGACGTCAGAAAATGCATCATTTTCCTCATATCGTGTAAATTCCTTTGAAAATGGCCTAACGTTGAAGCATTTTTTCAATATTTCATATAGAGCACAACCTCTGATCCAAAATACTGAGTATGCAAATACATAATGAAAGCTCTGTTTCTGAAGATTAAAAAACGTTTTATTTTTTGGATCGTGGGCTGTGCTCATATTTTAATTCTTTGCTGAAGGTAGTCAAATACGTATGTTTTCAGCAAATTTCAAGAACATTGCAATTTCTCAAAACCTGTTTTCCAATATCTGAATTCTCAAGACGACATTTCATTACAGAAAATGAAAGCACCAAGTGTCTACTTTATTTTGACATATAAAATGGGAAAGAGGGTGATAGTTAATTATTTGATATTAGTACAGGGCCAATTTATGCATAAGATGGCTCTTGCTCTTTCACATTTTTTCCCTACAAGAATGATAAATATATTAATTAAATTTCCCCACTGGGGTATCTTGGTAAGAGCCTCCGTTTACCTCCCTTTGTTCCTTAAATATCTCCATGCCAAGTCAAAAGAATATTGTCCTGGACCTCAAGCATGCTCGAGTATGGTCATACATACTGCTACAAATAAGAACCTCCCTTTGCTACTTAAATATTTTAGTGCCATCAAATCTATCTCACCCTGAACCTCTCTCATGCTCGAGTATGGTCAAATAGTACCAATAATGATGTCACTCATGTATTTGTCTTTATAACCTCAGACTCTATATCCGACTTTGAGAAAACACAGAGATACAGAATTTTTTACATTCAAAATCTTATTTTATTTTATTTAGGGACTACAGTAAAAGCATATATATTACAAACTAAGCTAATTTTGCATTAACTAAGTTAATGAGATTCATGGTTTAAAAACTGAAATAGTTATAAATCTGAACACAGGGTTAGCCTCAATTTATTGAGATATAATAGTGTTTATAGCAAAATTAATTCTGCTCCAATAAAAAAGAATAATTATGCTTTAATTCAAAGACACCTATTAATGCCACAAAATATACAGATTAAATCATTATTGAAAGGATAAAAAAAAATACATGATACACTTATATTAAGGCGAAATTTCCCCTGTACCCCTTTGTAATTTGTCTTGCATAAAGATGCTGATACATGTATAAATTAAGATAAAAATGTGTTAACACAAATTAAATGCCATACAACATAACTGACTGAATTGTTCATTGGGTAAAAAAAAATAACAGTACATTAAAAAAAGTCACAAAATTAATAAAATAAAAATATACAACCATTGGTGAATAAAAAAAGGTTAACAATTATTGCATTGATTAAACAAAGGATTTAGTTTGTTGGCTGGTCTGGAAAAGATTAAATAATAAGAAACGGAACACACAGAAAAACATACATGTATCAAATCAGTCTCGGTCAAATTGCTACAAGACTACTCTTACATTCTCAAACGAAATAAAAGATGACTTGAAAGTTTGGGACTAGTGTACAATTTACTATTAAAACAAAATTTTTTGAGGACATTCAAATTTGCCGTAGTTATTTTGTTTCACAGGCATATGATTTAAAAATTTTTAATTAAAAAATAACAGGCTGGTGGAAGGCACTGTTACATCCGTATGAATAAATACATGTAGTTAATAAAGTGGTGCTATTGTATACATTTAGGTGTAAAATTTAATTCAAGGAAAACCTGGCCCATTTTATTAAAGTATAAAAAATATTTTCAAAATATATATATATATCTGGATGAGGACATTATTTTGAGCTGTATTTTGGTCAATATAATTTACAAAATTATAGCAAATATACTGAAATTAAATGTATAAATAAATATTGATAACAAATATACATGTACATGACTGTGGCAAATAAACACACGTTACATTCATCCCTTTTACTTCCAACAAAATGCAGAGAAAACTGTTTTTTTTATCTTCAAAAGAAATATTTGAAAAAACAAAAATTTAAATGCCCTTGGAATTAAAGCAAAGCATACTTTATTTAAGCTCATCAAAAAAGTTCAGGTCAAAAAATAATTTTTCACAACACATCATAAACTGCGTAGTGAAGGTTTGAACACTTCAGCTCCGAATCACAATTTTCCTTATCCCTGAGTGGTGATTTCTGCAGTTATCTCCACAGCTTTACTGACTCCATCTCCTTTCCCAGCTGTCTCGTTAATTTCCTTTTTATCTTCAGCTGTCTTGTTAATTTCCTTTTTATCTTCCCCTCCCTCCTCTGTTTTCTTGACCTCCTCCCCTTCCGTGTTCGGTTTGTCTGTGGAGACATCCTCCACCGTGATGGTCACTTGGACTGGTTCCTCTGTCTTTTCTTCTTTGACTGGTTCTCCACCCTCCTTTGGTTTGGCTGGTTCCCCCGTCTTTTCCTCGGATTTGTCGTCTTCATCTGCGTACTTGATGCCATCTGCCACCTCTGGTCCATCTGTGAAACAGGATTCATAAAATGTAAAATTCAGTACAAAACAAACATCAAATTCAACAGCTTGTACAAGTACAGGGAATGGTTTCTTCTTTGTGTGAATTGATCATTTGATAAACCAATAATAAAGTAGTTAGGATTATCTCCCTTTAATATAAGCAGGTCAATGAACCATAACTTTAAA
Organism: Saccostrea cuccullata; assembly: GCF_032062105.1. Lineage (NCBI taxonomy): Eukaryota > Metazoa > Mollusca > Bivalvia > Ostreida > Ostreidae > Saccostrea > Saccostrea cuccullata. The sequence continues at coordinate 222,278 of NW_026918900.1, read as the reverse complement.
TAAACACATAAAATATTCACAGTAAGAGTTATCTCTCTTACCAAGGGGGTCAGTGAACCTTAACTTTCCTTTTTGTTTTTACAGATCTTTACAAACCTTTCTTCTCTCCTTCTTCCTTGGCTGTTTTATCTTCTGCAACAGCCTCCTCTTCTTTCTTCTCTTTCTTGGGGGTCTTGACCTTTTTGACTTTTACAGGTTTCTCCTCTGGTGGGGGTGGAGCGGGGGCATCCAATGGTTCGTACCCCTCCAGGTGGCAGTAACGGGCAGACAACTCATACACCTGTCCCTGGAGCTCTTCGTTCCGCGACTCCTCAGAAGATTCTGCCTCCTCAAAGTCTTTGAAGTATTTCCCTGAGACATCTGTGCAAAAACATAGGTAATCAAAGTTTACGAAGCTCACCTCGACAAATGTTATCAGTTTCGGACAGTTTTCCCCTTAGTCTGGACTTTCAGTAGGGCGTGGCATTCTAGCCGCTACGAAATGGCGAATACTCGTAGATTCTCATTGGTTAAGAAATTAATAACATCAGGAACTTTAAATTGTTGTTGACAACAATGAGACGACTTATACCCAGTCTGGACTTTCAGTAGGGCGTGGCATTCTAGCCGCTACGAAATTTGGCCAGGTACTCGTAGATTCTCATTGGTTAAGAAATTAATAACATCAGGAACTTTAAATTGTTGTTGACAACAATGAGACGACTTATACCCCACCTCTGTGTCATGAGAGAACTTTTAACTGGCTATTTAATACACCAGTTGACACTCGGCCGAATTTCTTTCCTATGTATATTTCAACAGTGAAGGAAAGCTGTGTAAATTTCAGAAGCTAATTAGGTAACATCGAGAATGCCACGCCTTCCTGAAAGTCCAAACGAAGAGTGAAATGGTCCTAAGTAATGTAAGTCTCACATCATATTTTTTTAATAGTTAGTGTTTATCCTGACAACAATATTCGTGCAAGTTCTGTTTAAATAGGTCTTAAAGTTCACTGGGGATTGACCTGTTCCATAAACTTTAACCTGGTCACTCATTTGGCATCTGAAGAAAGTCACAATTGTCCATCTTTAGATGCATCATCCATGCAAGTTTGGTCAAGGTAGGGCTTATACTTTCTTGGGAGTCACTCATCTGGAAAATGTAGGTCAGATCCAGCATCCAAAGCAAGTCTGGTAGTGCTCTTCCTTAGATGCATCACCCATGCAAGTTTGGTCCAAGATGGGCTTATAGTTACTTGAGAATGACCTGGTCACTCATCTGGAAAATGTAGGTCAGATCCAGCATCCAAAGCAAGTCTGATAGTGCCCATCCTTAGATGAATCATCCATGCAAGTTTGGTCCAGGTAGGGCTTATAGTTACTTGGGTTTAGACCTACCCTAAAAACTTTAACCTTGTCACTCATCTGGAAAATGTAGGTCAGATCCAGCATCCGAAGCAAGTCTGGTAGTACCCATTCCTAGATGCATCATCCATGCAAGTTTGGTCCAGGTAGGGCTTATAGTAACTTGGAAATGGACTTGCTCCTAAAACTTTAACCTGGGACGCAGACACCAGGAGTATAGCATAAGCTCATCTTGACTTCGTCGAGGTGAGCTAAAAACCTTGTCTCTCAATAATGATGCTTTATCTCTTTATTTTTTTTAAAATCAAATTCCATTTGGTTGAAACCTTCAAAGGATACAAAATTTAATGAGTAAAAAAAACAGCAAAATTCATATACATGGAACTTTTACTTCTGTATCTACTTGTAAGGGGGAACAACGCTATTTCTCATGAATAATCAAGACAAAAGGAAAGTTTTATACCATATTTTCAGTTTAAAGAATGAGGTGACTTGCGGCCCCCGATAAATTGACAAAAAATTAAATGTCTAAATTTTACTCAAATTTTTGTATGTTACTAATCACCGATATGTGTACCTTTATAGAATACTATTTTTAACAAAAATAGAACCGTTATTTCACTTATTTGAAAGAAATAGATCCCCACCCCACTCTTTGAAGCCCTTTAAATATACGAGCGCAGGTAGGTACAATTTTCTCCTTTGGCTGGTCACTGTATTTTATTGAAATCTACCTATATGTGAAAGGATAAAATTGTACCTAACTGCGCTCACATGCTATTTTTTAAAAAAATTGTAAAATCTAGCTGACCTTTCCCATGCTATTTTTTAAAAAATTGTAAAATCTAGCTGGCTTTTCCTAACCAATTATGAAACAGATGTGCTAATTTTGACTATATTGTCGATTTTTCTTTTATCATCAAAATTTACACTCGTCAAATTTCACATCATATATATATATAGCGTCGCAACAGACATTGAATCGTACATTATGCTAACGAAGTTACGAATATCTTTTGTAATTAGTTATGAAAACACAGTGATATATAATCACATTTTTAGAAACCATTGAATCTAAACTAGTGTATAAAATACTGCATGCGTAACTAACCACTTATAATGAAAACAATTTACAAGAGGGCAATTTATTTAATCAAATCTTATACACAATTAGATAGTTTGCACAATCTAACACACTGTAGATGGTCTTACAATAATTAAATTTTATAGTGACTCCGACGCTGCCTTTGTATCTCCGTGAATTCAAAGATTTTTAACTCTTGATTAAATAATTCGTCAAAATTAACACTCGTCAATTTTCGTAAACTAAAAATCGTCAATTTTTCAACTCGTCAATATAACCACGTTTACAGTAAATGAAATTCGTTATGAGTGAGTTCCACAAAAATACTATGGAATTTTACTGCTCTCCGATATTTTTTTTTATGCAAATGAGTCACAGATTAGACACAGATCTACATATGTACAATTTCCGAGATCACAGTAAAATTTATATACAGTTACAAACAATTGAAAAATATACATTAATTTAAAGTTTTGTAGCATGTTTGGTGAGCAATTCGCTAGGTCTACACATATTCCTAAGTATCAGTGAATACAAGTTTCATTTGCTTTCATTTTTTTTGCATTTCTTGTCCTGAAAACCGTAAATACTGAAAATCCATTCGTATTATAAGTATAAATAGCCTTAACTGACCATTATAAAAGTTTGAAATGTAGAAAATGATAACAGGTATATTGACCTAAATCACATGTCTGTGATAAAATGTAAACGTAGTAAACCAGCATGTTATGTTGTTCTGTCATCGGATTGGACAATGACTATGTGCGAAGTAATAACAATAGCCATATAAGGTCTTCTCGGACATGCATATCCCTCTATTGTACTAAGACCCGCCCATTCTCTTGCCATAAAATAATATATTCTTACAAACCTGGCCGAATTTAGCTGTCAAAGGGTCTAAAAAAACAAAGTTAGAGCAGTATTCCTTATAATTAAAATGTGTTTGAACTATTGAAACTATTCAAAAGGCGTCGTATTTATTCACTCATATGTTTGAAAACTACCAACATCGTTATGGATTAAATATAATTTGTCGTAGCAAAAGGGGCCCCAGTCCCCAGATAGCAGTTATGTCACATCATCCTTTCACGAATATATTCATTACAAATTAAAAAAAATTTTTTTTATACTAAGCTGAACAAAGAATGAAGAGTAACCTTTATATTTTTCATTAACACTGAGCTCCACAATCATTTTGCTGCCATGGTCTACTGTCCTGGAAATTTTAGCGACCTTGAAGACTGGTCCCATTAAATACTTCAACATGAACCTAGAAGCTGAAGAAGCATGTCTGGAAAGCTGGGTAGATGGAATGAAACCTAAAAATCAGAAAAAATAATTATTAATAAATCTTGAAGGTCATAGGTCAGTAACCTATCCTGCTATCCATCTCTACTGGCTTTGAAATATATGTCCATGTACTAAGGTCTTACATGAAGATGTGTTAACACTAAGGTTTTTTTTGGAGATGGGGGGAATTATGATATAGGCATTTTAGTAAACAAATCTTTAGCAATTGTTTTTGAAATTTGAAGTCCAAACAAAAAATATCTAACTATGCATTGACCAAATAAATATGTCTTCAACATTTTCTATACTTTCTCTTTTGACATATCTAAATGAAAGTACAACAAATTTTTATCTTTATTGCAATCATGATCAATTGATCACGGCAATTTCAGCAGTGAACTTTGTACTCTAAATATACTGTAAACCAACTTTTATTCGCGTGTGAGAATTTGTACTCTACAAATATACTTTTCTTTGTTTTGTCCCTTCTACATTGTACTGTTAACCACTTACTAATATTTCATATCATATTTTAACTTGAGAAATAAATTCAAAGAATCTCCAAAATAAGTACTCACCCAAAGTGTGCTAAATGAATCATTTTCCATAAAAAAATTGGATAATAAACAAGTTTCATTTTCAATTCATTCAAATTTTTGCAGACTTTTGATATGATTCTAGTCTTTCTATAATTTTAATCACTGAACAGGGGGCCCTTAAAATTTATTGTTAATAGGGATTATACGGTATTTTGTTTTGTGAAGAATAATTTGTAAGTCGCGAAAATTAATTGTTGTGGATTGATTTCAAACTGACGAATAAAAGTTGATGCGAAGAAAAGTTGGTTTACAGTACTGTTTGTCTCTGGACCTACCTGGACACATGCAGTTAACACTGACCCCCGACCCCTCCAGTTTCCGGGCCAGGGAGTAGGTACTCATCACCATGGCCAGTTTAGAGTTCTTGTAGGCCTGTTGTCCATTGTATGTTCCATCCTTTTCCAGGAAGAAATTTTCAAGGTCAAAGGGTTTGACACCTGAAAAAGTTAAAAACATCTATATTGTAGATGTGAAACAGTTCACTTGGTAATCAGTTCACCCTAGTAATTTTGGTTTGATACAAGTTAAAAAAGCTTTGGTTTACTTTTTTTTTTTTTTTCGAAGAACTGCACAGGATATATACAGATACTTTGCAGACAAACATAAATATATAACATACGCACCACCCCGGTTGCCTCGGTCGTTTGTATCGTGTAATGATGAAGCCACCATTACAATGCGACTGTCTCCACTTTCACTTCCTGTTTTCTTTAAATCATCCAAGAGAAGATGGGTTAGAAGAAATGGACCTGTAAAATCAATACATCTGTCATCATGTATGTAATTGAATTCTGTCATTTATAGTTCTTATTCAGTCTTTTATTAATGATACTGAGATGTAATACAGTGGACCTTCAGATATCTGGACGCTTCAGTATCCGGACGATTTTTCACTGGAACTGAATTTTTCAATGTTATTTTGTCTTGTTTAACTGGTAATTCAGTTATCCGGATGCTTCACATGTCCGGACAAATTGACTGGGAACCAAAGCGTCTGAATAAATGAGGCTCCAATGAATATGTCAAATTATCTTCAATTTAATTGCCAGTTTAGATTTAGTAAGCCATGACAAGTTAATATTCACATATAACAAGATGACACCAAAGGGGAAAAACATGAATTTTTGCTGTACACATCAACCTATAGAAAAATGTAGGGCTAGAAATTATATAGAATTAAGAGGTACAAGTTTTCATTGACTGCCATATTAAAAGTTGAACATAACCAGTATAACTGTTGCAAATCCAAGTTTTTTCCTGAAATTAGTGAAAAGAGTAGGTCCAAGGTACAAATCAGACTATGGCCCTTAGGTAGTATCTCTCTATGAGAAATATAGACTATAGTGCCTTACTAATTACCGGGTTAGGCGTTTGGGATGATCAGTTTTTCTACCCCACCTCCTTTCGGGTAAGTATATAGGTCAAATGATCAAAAATCCATTTCTTGTATTACCTAAATAGTTTGTTCCCATGGTCAGCTCAAAGTTATCCTTGGTAAATTCCCTAACTCTTTCGCTCCTGTTAAGAAATACCCCTGCATTGTTGACAAGGACATTTAGTTTTTTGCCCAAAGCATGGAAGTCTTCCACAAACTTTCTAACTGATGCCAGATCTGCCACATCTAACTGTAAAAAAAAATCGTAAGGAATCAAAAACTGAAGTTTAACGGATAATTTCTTGTCAGCAGTGATATCTGATATTTCATGCAGGATTTTTATGACTCAAAAATATAAAAAAAAAACAAAACTGATTGAACAGGTTGAAATGTATCTCAAAATTAACATGAACAAATTTGATAAAAGGTTTTCTTTTGTAATACAGTTTATAAAAGTACTGGCATATACCCGTACTTAAATTTGCAAACTTAATTATGAATATTTTGTATGAAAAGGATTAATGATATAAAACATCCCCTTACTTTGAGAGAATATCATTTTTGTGCTTTACCTGAAGAAATGTTGCCAGTGCATTAGGATTCTCTTGCAGAATTTTTTCTACCGCAGCTTTGCCTTTTTCCTCATTTCTACAGGCAAGAATTACATCATTACCGGCTTCACACAGCTTTTTGGCTGCTTCAAACCCAATCCCACTATTGGCTCCGGTCACAATTATCACCCGACCTGTCATTTTCTGTAATCATCAAATCCTTTTATTGAAGTTTGTCCATAAACAGATAAAAAAAAAAGCACATTCAACACTAAATATTGAAATGAAATGATCCATCAATTATTAGTATTATGTCTAAAGTATTTTTTAAAGCTATAGATAGTTTTCGATAGGCCAGAATTTAGCAAGAGTTATTTCCCGTTGGCCGCCATAATGGAGGTCCAAATGCTCATATTCCTTTGTTGTTCAACCAATTTTATATTTGCTATTTTGAATTAGGAATCATTATTTTTCTAAAGTATATTAAATAAATTTTGGAAGCCTCCTTAATTAAAAAAAATTATTTGTCAATGGTAAAGATTTTCCACCAAATATTTCTGCTACATCCTTTTAGACTTGGTTAGAGTTAGACAAAGGGGAAAAATCTCTGAGTCGACCGCCAATATGGCAGCCAACAGGAAGTACTGTAAAAGCACAAATATTCGTGGGGGATAAAATTTCGTTGATTTCATTGTTAACATTTATCAACGAAATTAAATCCCATACGAAATTTTATATGACTGTATAATGAATAGGCTTACTCTCAAAACAACGAAATTAAATGCCCACGAAACTATTTTTGATGACAAATCAATGAAATTTTATCCCCACGAAAATTTGTGCTTCTACAGTAACTCTTGCTAAAATCAGGCCTATCGAAAACTATCTATTGCCTCTAAGCAAACCCAACAATCTTAAATTTCTTAAGCTTGCTCTTGTTTGTAACCCTGATAATTGTTTGTCTGGAATGTGTAACAGTGGTTCCTCGGAGATCAAAATTTCCTTAAATTTGGAAAATAATATATCAGAAGACTCTGGGAGGTAAAAGTAATGGGAAATTCTGCAAAAAAATAGGTTGTATCCAGGAATGAGGTAGATAGAATGTTCCATCGCAGCATTCGAGCGATAACTAGAACTCAGTGCATAAGCCATTTACTACAAACAATCAAGAGAGTTCTGAATTAAACATGCCATGTAAATTTGAAGCCTGAATCAAGCAAGGGGTCAAAATGTTGTTGCACACCAAGTGTATTTATATATAGAGGGAACAGAATTTTCTATGTAGCTAATTTAGTGACTTATTGGTAAAAATTCAGGTGCCTGTGAAGACACCAGGGAGCAAGCCTTGTGACAGTGATCAGAGCTCCAGATAAGGTGCATATCTGCAGAAATAATTATATGCATTGAAAGTTTCAAAATACGCATTAAAAAACTAAAACTGAGCGTACATTCTAGTAATGGAGATGATGATTTCCATTTCGGGAGAAAGAATCAAAGATTTAGATTAAAATCGATTTTGCATAATTTTTAATTTACCGATCAACAGTTCTCTTAAATTCTCTAGAGTTCTCTGTTTAGTAAGATGCTTACATACTGTTTGTACATAACATTTTATTATGTGTCCATTACCCATTTCTCTCAACTAGCCATATGAATGAAGATTTTTTCTCTCATTTACTCTTGTTACGATATCATCTTAAACAAAGGAAAATATTAAGTGCCTGTGAAAACTTTACCTACTGTATTATCTTCCTTGTCAAAAATGAATGTTTCTCAGTTTTAACCAAAAGTTTTGTATTTTCAAAATTTAATTAGATAAAATAAAATGCAGACACTGTCCTTTGTAGTTTTATTTTCCCCTTCTAAAACACTTATATATTAACAAAATACACAGAAGCCATTCAACTGAAAATCAAAATCTGACTGCATTGATTTGAAATTCAGGGAATACACTTTGGGGTAAAATATTATCTGGAGCTCTGAGTGAACTGATGGCCCCATTTTTAATATATGGGTTATGAGAAAGCCTCTTCCTTATCATGCAGGATTAATAAACGCTGAATACATCCTGCAAAATGGTTTTCTTATTGACTTTCACATGATAAAGGTTTAAGCAGTTTATATAACTGCATTATGTGTAGGCTGAATCTGTTGCAAAAATTCTACCTACATGTAGGACGTTTATATGCATGCATTCAAAATTCTCTTAATCATATATTGCAATAAGATTTTAAAGACAAAATAAGTTCAATAAGCTTATAGAGTACCTCAAATATTGGTTGTTTCAAGGCGTTTCTCTTTGAATTTTTTTCTTGGCGGCTTTCCGGAAGTAAACAATGGTAAGTATTTTTCTACGCAGTATTTTTAACTTATATTTCAAGGGAATATTTTATTGTTTATAATAGAAAAAGTAAATTAATAACGTAAGTCATTTAAGGTAAAATGAATATATGATTGTATATCTGCCATTAAAAGCTTGTGTTTTACATTCATTTAGAGAACTTGATTTTCAGCGCATTATTACATTGGTTGTTCTTTGGCACTTCCGGTTTCATTTCACATTTGCAATTTTACTCCACAAATTATGCCACCCAAACGTAAACAAGTGGCCGTAAAGGGTGAAACGACAAAACGACAGAAAGTAAGCAGTAAAAAAGATGAAGCATCTGCAAAACGGAAACCAACTAAACAAAAGAAACCAGTTGTCACCTCTAAAAAATTAGACAAAGCATCTGCAAAACGGAAACAGACCAAACAAAAGACATCAGTTGTCACTTCTAAAAAATTAGACACGGGTACTACAGCAATCAAGTTGAAAATGCAAGCATGGTTTTAATTAATAAGTGAAGCTTAGATTAGCTACAAAACTAAATCAAGCTATATAGCTAAATCAAGAGATTGTGTCAGACCTGATAATGGACATTTATAAGAACTGTATTGGTATGTTAAGCTAAATTAGATTTAACATTACAGTTATAAGAATTGAAACAATATTGCCATTGTTTGTTTTTACTGTGTAACGGGAGAGGATTAAAATGCAGCAGACCAGATTGGGATTCAAGCCCGGGCCCCCTAAATTTCCAGTCAGGTGCTCCACTGACTAAGCTTAATCTGCCCACCGTTGATTAAACCTGGCTGACCACCACAACTTCATGTGCTAGTCAAGCAGGTTTTTCATGTAAACTGTTAAACAGAGAAACAAAAAACAAAATTTTACTCAATTAAACACAATTTTAAATAGATATGACCAAATGATTTTAATATATTCATGAATCCTATTCTGGCACATTTGATATAATTAGGGAGAATGTGAATGGTTAATTTGAAGATTTATCTGTAAATATGAAATGAACCAAACTCAACATGTTCAAAAGAATTAATTAAACAACCATGACTCAATGAAAGGTACATATGAACAGGAAATTTATTTTATTTTGTTTTTAGGTGCTGATTCTAGTTTTTCCCTGAGTGACCTTATCTCAAATGAAAAGTGGAAAATTGCATTATCAGAAGAACTGGAGAAAGATAATACGAAAGACATCCAAGCTAAGCTTTCAGATCATTATAAAAAGGGAGACAGCGTATTTCCGCCTAAAGATCTTATATTTAATGCTCTCAACATGACTCCTCTGGATCAGGTATAATAAATTTAATCAGAAGGCCAACTTTAAAATAATGTACAGCATGTGTGTTTGCCCTCTCACGACTAAGGGTGAAAAACTTTGGGTCAGTAGGTAGGTGATTTTTTTTTTTCACAGAAAATTTTCAAATCAATACTTGGTTTTCAAAATCTATTTTCCATAATACATAAAAAGATATTTGTTTCTTGGAGGTTAAAAAAAAAAGATTTGAGTCTGTTTATTTTTAGCCAGTCGGGAGAGGGCAAGCAAACAAATTTTTAAAGATGGCTGAATGCAACATCATTTGTAAACTCTCTATTGCTCAATAAAATGGCATTTGAAAATTTTAACAATTAAACACTCAGTGTATGAAAGTAAATTAATTCTAATCAATTTTTGATCATGTCTTCATTTCCTGAAGTTGTTTTACAAACAAACCAATGAAGCTATTACAATTTTAGCTGCAGTCTGGCTTTCTTACCTCACATTATATTAAACTGTCAAAATTTGACACATGCTTTACACATGTTATAACTGTATTATAAAACTGTAAATATTACATTGTACTGCATTTCAGATTAAAGTTGTGATTCTAGGACAGGATCCATACCATGATGATGGACAGGTGGGTACAGTCCTGAAATTAAACACTGATGAAAATATTTGTTTTAAATCAATCTTGTAACGTACACAAACTTTAGAACTGCTATTTAATCTAATATTTAAAATATTTTATTTTCAACACAGTGATTTCTTCAGTTATGGAAGTTTGTTAAAATCATTGAAAAATTGAATGCTATTTCTTCAAATGATTTTTTAAAAGAATTTTCCCAATATGTTACCAGGCAGTATTATAATATTTTACCAGGCAATGGGGCTCTCCTTCTCAGTACCAAAGGGGGTAAAAGTTCCGCCATCGCTAGTTAATATTTACAAAGAGTTGGAAAAGGATCCAGACATCAAAGGATTCAAAACCCCGGATCATGGATGCTTAGAAAGCTGGGCAAGGAATGGTGTCTTATTGTTAAATGCTACACTTACTGTAAGGTGAGTAAAGTTGGGATGAATATGCAACATTGAAAAATTCTGTTCTAGCTATGAAGATATGAACCGTCAACCATATATATATAGGGGGAGATGTCTTTTCCTCAACACCTGAAACTGCTTTTAATGAAAGACTATATATTTAACAACTCAGTCATGTCTATTTTGTTTGTCAAAGTGTAGTAAACTGTTATGCAAAATTGGATGTCAGTTTCCATTATAATGTTATATCAACAAAACTCTAAATTTATTTTAATTTATTGCAGTGCTCATCAGCCTAACTCTCATGCTAAATATGGCTGGCAGAAATTGACTGATGCCATCATCCAGCTGGTCAGTGAGGAGTGCTCGGGGGTCGTCTTCATTTTGTGGGGAGGATTCGCACACAAGAAAGAGAAACTGATCAACCAGAAGAAACACGCTGTGATCAAAACCGCCCATCCTTCACCCCTCTCCTTTGGAAAGTTCATCAATTGTCAGTGTTTCTCAAAGACTAACAAAGAATTAAAGAAATTCAAGAAAGATCCTGTTGACTGGAACCTTTAATAATTCTTAGAGAATTTAGAAAGACTCATTTTTCAATACTTTGTGATTGATGATAGAATATACAGTAAAACTTGGTTATAAAGAACTCACTTATAAGGTATCTTGGTTATAAGGAAATTTTTATGCACCCTGTGGAAGACTTATACTAATTTGTGTACAGTCAGATATAGGGAATCTCGGTTATATAAGGTTTGAAGAAAACATCGAGATCTGAGCAATTTCTTTATAATAACCAGATTTTACTGTACCTTGCATACATATCTACAATGTTAATGACTGTGATTTCTAAATTTTACATTGTTGTAGTCTTTTTATGAATTTTTAAAGTCACTATACTTTAATGAAGTATTTTAATTTTTATACAATTTCTTATAACCTGTAGATAATTTAGAGTAATTTCTATTTTTTTTTTTTTTTTTTTACATTTTTTATTTTACCATCATGTTAATTCTTTAGTGTACTACAAATAGTTTGTAATAAAAAATTGTCTCTTTTTTTCTCTCCTTTTTTTCGTGGATTAATATACTAAAATCTGAAGTATCATATGCCTGATGAAATGAGTCATTAGGCATAGGATTATTGCTATTGCACTAGAGATGATGCTTGGTTGATATTAGGGGATACTGTGATGGTTTAATGTGAATGTCTGCGAAAGAATCTTGCCGTACATCTCTTGTGATATTATTTAGCTATAGTTTATGTCATCACACTAACACTGAATGATTTTTAAATCGATCCTGAAAGGCCATTGGAAGAGCACTGGTAATATCACAAAAAAATATTGATAAAAGTTATATTTATTAAAACGTAAAATAAAAATAAAAAAATAACGAAAAGAAAATTATTTTTTCAAATTAATGTTCAACTTGGTATATTTTGTTTTATAATATTGGATATTTGCACTTGCGAAAAACTGCAGTTCATAAAATTAAAAAAAATCTGGATTTTAGAGGAAGGTTTAAATTCCTAGACCCTGTTCTCTCCCCTCTCCCTTGTTGCACTTCATGAAAGCAAGGGGGGGGGGGGGCTTTTCTGGCTTTACTTCTTAAGTAAAGACACATCATCAAAAAAATGCAAGATCCATGGACATGTTAAACAGAATTTTGGATACATGTATTACAATTTTAATAGTAATTTAAGAACTATACTTCATTTAAGTATAATGCATTTTTGTTATAGTGTACTTTGAAATTTATTTTTAACTTTTGTTTTGAGTCCATTTTTTCCGGATATGTCGTTGACCTTGTCCGATTTAGATTTTAGGATTGCATGCACTTCCGGAATGTCTTTCATTCTGATGATAATGGAATTCTGATAATGTTGGGATGGAGGAGACGAATTTTGACTGTCTTCCGGACGATTTAATTATCAGAATTTTTAAGAATGTCTCCACGGAAGACCTTTGTACGATCTACCACGTCAGCACGCGATTCAGGCGGCTAGCATACGACAGAAGCCTAGTGAGGTGAGGCCTTTCTTTGGTCTGTGTATACCCAGATTGTGGATAGTTTTTGTCAAATTATGTCAACAAAAGACGGCTAATATTTTTTGAAAAATATGACAAACCAATACATGTCAGTTGTTGGCTTCACAAACCTGGGCCATGTTCGCTTATTTTTTTCGTTTCACACTAGCCATATTCTTAACTCAAAGAGTTCAGATAAGGGTTGATTATATCATGTATATACTTTATATATTTATAAATTGATAAAATAAAAATGAAAAGGAAACAGTACATTAATTTGATCTCCCAAACTGTTAACTCAGTTGAAATATATTTAAAATTGTGAGGTTTTCTTTTTCAGGCATTCAGATTTTGAGCAGTGCTACCAGACTTCATCATCAGCATTTACAGAGTACATCAAATGTAACTGTTCCCTCATAGAGAGCTTAAGTCTGAACCACTGTTACTGGTTAACAGGGCGATGTGTGGAAACTGCCGTACTCAAGTGTAAAAACTTGAATAAGCTCTACCTATTGGATGTCAGTATATCGACAAAGCAGCTTTGTAGGATTTTGTCATCTATATCCAAGTTAGAGGCACTGGCATTCACAGTTGCCAGTGTGGATGAATTTGACAACAATCTGAATGTTTCAGAGCCGGCCCAAAGGACAATGTACAATATTAAGCATTTAACGATTCATTTCAAAGTGGGTATCACCCCTCGGACTGAACCGTCGATATCAGTGCAGTTTATACAAAAGAAGAACTCTTTTATAGAGCATTGTAGGGAGTTGACCTCCCTTCATGTGATGGGGCACCCAAATCTGGGATGTGGGTTGCCCAAACTCCTTCTTCAGCCTAACGTTGTCAAAGTTAGCAACCTCAAAAATCTAAAACATTTGTCTCTAAATTATGCCATTGACCCAGCTGCTAGAATATTCTACTATGGGACCTTGATGTCTGTAGCCAAGCTACATTTAAAATTGAAGACTGTTCTAAACCCTTCTGCAAATTTCAGTTCGGAAAGAAATACAGACTTCTGGAAAAATTTCTGGATTTCCCAAGATGACCTAGAGTATTTAGACTTGTCCAACATATCATTGAAGAATATATTTCCAACCATCTTTGATCCGGGTGTAGTGAAGAGCAGCCTTGTTTATCTAAATATCTCGCACACGGACAGTCGGGAAGTAGGAATGAACCTTGCTACACTTGGTCACGTTTGCCCAAATCTGCAGAGTCTGAATCTGAAGAATAGTCAGTTGGTGTACCTCCATTCTGCTGCAGCAGACCAGACAGAAAACACTCTACATGTAAGTCTCAGGCACTCACTGTTAGTCAAAATTTCTTGAAACCTACAGACACTTTGCAAATCTTAAAAAGAAATGTTTTTTTTTTCATTTCAACATGTTCAATAAGAGAATTTTTTAACATATTTCACAATTTTCTTAATTTCTTATGAATGAAATTTGTGAGAAATTTGTCAGTATTATAATAATCTTAAAAACATTTTTTTTCAGATCTTATAAGCATGAGCTAAATTTATCAATGTTAATGTTAAATCTAAATTGAGTCATCCATTTATGACTGTGGTCCTAGAGAAATACCTTAATTATATTATTTCATATATGGAAATGACAAATTAATGCTAAAATAATAAAATACTTTCATTTTTTACCTAAGCAGAATTTTGACATTGATGGCTGGACGAGTTTGGTCAGTATGTGTCATAAACTGGTTCATCTCAACATCAGCAACATCCACATCCACCAAATCAATGTCTCCAAAACATTTGTTACTGCCCTCACCTCACTTACAGGTATGTGTAACAACTGAAGCAGATTTATCATCCTCATGGTCTCCAAAATGTTTGTCAAAGTCTTTGCTGATAGGTATAACAAATCAGTGTCTCTCAGATCTTTGTGCCAAATCTTTGCATATTTGACCATAGGATAATAAAGTTATATGCAAATATACTCTGATAATTAGTACACATTTAGCTTAAGTTTATGTCAGTTTTTGGATTTTTTTTTATGTGATCTAGGTCTGAAATCTCTGGCAGTGTCTCCATGCTGCCTGCGTTTACAGGATTCAGACTCCAAGGACACAGAGAAAGGTCAAGGTCAGTCTGGGAAAAAGCATGCAGCGTCCACTGTCCTGGTCCAGTATGCCAAGAAGAGGAGGATAGCTCTCTCAGGGAACTCTAGTCAGGTTGGTGAAATTAATAGCTTATACACACAAACCATTACAACCTGCCAGATTTTATCTAAAACCCAACAAAGTGGAAAGTTTGCAGGTAATATCATGCACATGGACTGTCTCTAATCTGAGATCACTTTATAAGCTACACCGTGTAATTTTATATTCAGGAGGAGTGATAAATTTTGAAGTTACGTGTAAATTTAAGATTGAAAAAATATATGACCATAGGACAGCATAATACTGCTTTGTTAAAGAGAATATTTTTACAATTCTGAGTTAAATTTGAGCACTGTATTTTTTTCCGCTAGAAATTATAGCAGCAAGGACATTGTATTTTAGTGACTAATAATGTGCTAATTTTTTCTTCATAGGCCATACCCTCAACCTCTTCAAGTAGTGACCTTGACCCTTCTGAGACAGTTGAGATTCCCGCTCAGTGGAAGACAGGTCTACAGACACTGACTGAAGCCTGTCCTTCAATCTCACACCTAGAACTCCTGAGTGCGGGGCTGGTACGACCCATTATACACAGGGGCTCAATAGGACTGGCTCCAAAACCTTGTGTTTACATACCATGGTAAGAACTAAGAAGTTGTGGATGCAAATCCCTGTTTTTTAAGGTGGCATGTTTTCTGTATTGCAAATGAGTTTTGTGAAACATTTAATGGAGGTTATGCACAATATTGTGTTGTTCAGGTAGATTCAAGTCAGCTTGATACTAGTTACACGTATTTTTTTTTTTACTTTAGAACAGAATACCTTAATGAATACAGAGCTATGGTATATTGGTAGATTACCTAATCTATTGTTGTTTATTGTAGCGTGGAATCATACGCCTTGACAGATAAAGAGCTGTCATATTTAGGAAGGTTATCTAATCTATTGTTGTTATTGTAGCGTGGAATTGTATGCCTTGACGGATAAAGAATTATCCTATCTAGGAAGGTTACCTAATCTGTTGTTGTTTATTGTAGTGTGGAATCATATGCCTTGACAGATACAGAGCTGTCATATCTAGGAAGGTTATCTAATCTACAGTACCTCCAGCTGGCTGGACTACCAGGTATACTTATTATACAGTAGAGATCCGCTATTACGGTGACAGTTTTATACGATAGAACGCTTATTACGTTGTAAATTCAAAGCACAAATCCATTTCTTAACAAATCTATACAAAAAGAACTGTTTATTACATTGTCCAAAATCACCAGGTCTCAGTAATACGATGTAAAAATTCTGTCAAAAATTTTTTCACTCCGTGTTTATTCAGTGTTGATTGCTGGTAGACACTTAAGGAGACGCTTAAAATAAACATTGGAACACCTGTGCTCAGAGAGAGTGTTAACTAACAGGGCAGTGAGGTGATTAGTGACGCTTGATTGCACCCACCTGGACTGTTCCAGCGAGCCCAGCAGATTTGGAGACGTGCCAAAGCCATTGTTAAACAATTAAAGTTTACTCATAAACCTAGCTTCTTCTTTATCTATCGCTGTAATTTTTTTTTTAAATTCTTTTATTCTTTATTTCATACTTAGTTTAATATATTAATTTAATAAATAAAAGGTTATATTTAATCTTATGCATGTATGCTGTACACAGGTACACATAATGTGTAATTTCGTTTGCAAATAAACTGCGTAAATAAACAGCTTGGGTATCAAACATAATTTGGACAAATTTTGAACTCCAATACAAACGTTTTAACAGCTTGGGTAGTGGCTTGGACTACCTCTCAGTTGTCAGCAGAAAAACAAATCGATAATTGCTGAACTGCTAATTGACCTCTGTTCAGTAATTAAAAAAAATTATTTTGACAGATTGCTTGTCTATTTACTTTGACCTTTTTATTTGAATAAAAAAAAAAAGTTGTGGTTTATTTAGAAATGACTTTTAATTGAATACAAAGAGAATAAAATAATCGGAATTTTGGTAGTTGTTTATATAGAAATGACTATGACTACGAAGACATTGAAATTTTCACGAACGCATTATCTGGACAGAGTACATGTTACAGAAAATGGCGGCAATTAAAGGAAGATTGTCGAAGTTTCTATTAAAAAAATTGCTCTATGCTTTTACTATAATAAAAAAGAAGAAATAGCATCATGAAAATAAGTTTTAAAGATAAGTAATCAATGAATTAAGTGTATATGGCATATTGGAGAAGAATTTGAGCATACAAGAACACATTTTCCAAACAATGTTTTACAGGATTTTATTGGGAACTTTTATTACGTTGCCCTCAGTATTACGATATTTTACCGTGACAAAGTGAACATCGTAATAACGGGTCTCTACTGTACTATTAATTAAAAAATATTAATTAGATATATTAATTAAATATTTACAAATGTAAATAAAAATTCAGTTGTTTTGAACATACCATTTTTGTTCATTGTTTTCCTAGATATGTTATTAAGTTACCATGAAACTCAAATGAGTTTCAAATCAATTCCTCTCCATTCTGCAGGCCCCAATATCACGAAAGGTATTAAGCTTAAGTCAAAATCTTTATGTTGTACTAAAATGTTAATGAAGTCAAGGAGACAAAAACTAAAACATTTGTCATTATTGCTTCAAAATAGTTTTGATATCTGCAAATGTAGACATTAATTCAATTATTTTAAAATAATTATTTTAAAGGCAATCGAAAATTTGACTTAGGTCTAAGTTTGTTTCATGATCCTGGGGCCTGATAATCCTCTTGAATTCATTGAAAAGAAATTTATTGAACAATTTGGTATCAATAAATATTGTATTCCTTGATGTCTAGTCGTCATATTGCCCACAAAAAGCTGCAATAATTGTTTTATTATACGATTCATTGTGAAATTTCAATGATTTTTTAAAACTCATTTTAAAGTAAGAATTAAGGTTCACAAAAAAAAGTGAGGGAAGTAGGCAAGCACCCTCCAACCCTCATCCCAACCCTCACCTTTCAACCCCAGATTCTTTGTGCCTTTATGCTATGTTCACACAACTGAGTGGAAATCAGGTGCAATATCCTTTCAGAACTTTTTGTTTCAATGTAAATTTCCTGATATACTCACTTTTATGGAAGTGAGGAGTATCATTTTATAAGCTTATTCCAGTAATACTCCAATAATACTTCTATTAGTTTTTAAGTTGTTTTTGTGCCCTTTATTCAAACTGCCATTTGTCTATAGCTGAGTGTACATATGATGTACATGTACAAGATAAATAATTTGTGTTTCAGGTATAATAAGTGGAACCTTACTTTGTGTTTCAGGTATAATAAGTGGAACCTAAATTTGTGTTTTAGGTATAATTAGTGGAACCTAAATTTGTGTTTTAGATATAATTAGTGGAACCTTATTTTAAGTTACAGATATTATATGTGGAAGATTAATTTGTATTTCAGGTATATTTAGTGGAACATTAATTTGTGTTTCAGGTATAATTAGTGGTACCTTTCTGTCTGACCTAGCCAAACAATGCCCTCACTTGAGACAGCTCCACCTGTCTTACCTAGGTCTGACAGCCCACTGTATCTACACTAACCAGCTGTGCCAAGCTTTTCAGTATTTTACCTCTCTCATTGATCTCAGGTGAGTTTTCTCATTTATCTCGTTTGAGAATCCTAGCTCATTGATCTCAGGTGAGTTTTCTTGTTTATCTCATTAGCAAATCCCGTCTCATTGACTTCAAGTTAGTGACTTTTTCTTTAAAGGATTTTACTTCAATTATCTCCGTTGAGAATTCGAATTCTTTTGAGAAGTCAAAAATTCCTTTGATAATTCTTTGATATATTGCCAATACTAGACTTACTTTATTTATCTGTTATTTATCAGATGATGAATCCATTTATAATGTTAAAGTGCAATATTTTACCAAGACCTGTAAATTCATTTGTTTTTCAAGAACATGCTGTTTTACTAGTAGTTTTATTGTGTTGAAACATATTGTAGTATATAAAACAGAATGTATATTGGATGAGGTAAGAAAAAATATCTCTTTCTTGTCCACAGAATAGAACATGCCTACCTGTCCATAGATCAGCTGTTTTGTCGATCGGCGGTGAAGTGTCAGTCTCTTCAGAGATTCTGTGTGGTGTCTAAGAATGGTAGTGTGGACCCAGCTGCAGTGACAGACCTTATGTCAAAAGTAAGACATGCTCTAAATATACTGTAAAGCTTATACAGTGAACAGACACAGTGACAGACTTTCCATGCTTAAATTCAGTGTTTGGAAATCACCATTAAGGTTCCTTTTTCTTTCAGCTTCCTCATTTGATGGTGCTACAGCTCTTCACAGACTCAACCCAGACCATGTGTAAAAAACTCAAAAAGACCCTCAAAGACATGTAAGTTATTGTAATAACAAAAGTCCAGGACTCAACTCGGACGATGTGTTTTTAAAAAACTCAAAAAGACCCTCAAAGACATGTAAGTTATTGTAATAACAAAAGTCCAGGACTCAACTCGGACGATGTGTTTTAAAAAACTCAAAAAGACCCTCAAAGACATGTAAGTTACTGTAATAACAAAAGTCCAGGACTTGACTGTCAGACAATGTGTAAAAAACAAAAAGATCCTCAAAGACATGTTGTAATTACAATAGTCCAGGACTCGAACCAGACCATGTGTAAAAAATTCAAAAAGACTCTCAAAGACAATTAAGTAACTGTAATAACAATAGTCCAGGACTTGACTATGTGTAAAAAAAGATACTTGAAAACACCCTCAAAGAAATGTAAATTGCTATAATAACAGTAGTCCAGGATTTGACTCGGACGATGTGTAAAAATCTGAAAAAAAGACCATCAGAGACGCATGTAAGTTGTATTAGCAGTCCAAACCATGTGTAAAATTCTCAGACATGGAATTATTAGTCATTAGTCATATATTCGAACCAAGCCATATGTAAAAAAAAAAAAAAAAGAAAGACATTCAAACTCAATAATGGTACATACTATAAAGTGTCGTGTATGAGAAACTGAAATACACTTGAAGACACAAGTTGTAAGCATCCCTAGCCATATTGAAGAAAAAAACACTCTAGGACCTGTAAGCTCAAAAAGACACTCAAACATAATTTTTAAATGTTACCAGAAACCCAGACCATGTGTGAAAATGAAAAAAAACTCACAAAGACACTCAAACACTATATAAGTTACATGTACAAGTGATGTTTGTCATAGACTCATAAGCTAACCTAAACCATTTAAAAAGAAAAATAAAAGCACTACTCTGTTATTTGTTTTTGTACCTTTATTTGAACCAAATTTTGAAAAAGTATATATATACAATTTATAATTTTTGGGGTATTGTATATGGAATTCATTTTTCTTTATATTAATAATTTTTCCTTTTCACTGTAGGTTCCAAAGTTCACGGCCAGCTCTGAGTATCACCATTTATCCGCTGTTTGACCAGGACACAGCTTATGTAATGAATAAGATACCCACAAAACACTTAGAGGAACTCACAATATTTAGCTCAAAAATCTGCCAGCAACCTCCAGGACAATCTAGGGTCAAGGCTTAAACCATGGAAACTGAAGGTCCAGCAACCTCCAGGACAATCTAGGGTCAAGACTTAAACCATGGAAACTAAAGGTCAAGGTTCAAAAACAGAAACATAATTTTGTGTTTTTTATTTAGGTCAAGGCTATTAATGTAATGAAGTATAAAGTCACTATAAACACAGATACCATTATGGTGTAACATACTGACACAAAGAGAACGCTTCATAAATCTATATTGAGGAAGCCATGAAGTGCTATATAAAATGTTGTATGATATCAAATTTATGAAATATTTCATGTTGATAAAATAATAAATTTTATCTAAGAATAAGTTTTTTTCTTTTTCTTTTTTTTTTTTTAATTTATAGTTTTTTTGCAAGGTGGAAAATTTCTTGAGTGATTGACTTGTATGGCATGCCAAATTCACAAAAATGAGCTAAACATAGTTTCACAGTCGATAAACTAGGTTTATCGGTTGTAAACTAAAGTTTACGGACTGTAAACTATAGTTAACAACGTTAATCTATATTTTACTTCTGTAAACCATTGTAAACGCGATAATCTATGTTTCAGAACCGTAAACTATATTTAACACTGAAAACAATCATTTGTGATTGCAAAACATAGATTATCTGATAAATACAGTTTCACGATTTGTAAACTATGGTTTACAATTCTTAATTATAGTTAACGATCTGATAAATATAGTTTCACGATTTATGAAACTATGATTAACAACTCTTAACTATAGTTCATGATTGTAAATTATAGTTTACAGACGTGAATCTATGATTATCAACAAAATCTATTGTAAACGTTTTATTACAGACAGATAAACTTAGATTAGCATTCGTAAACTATAGTTAACGTCTGTTAAACATAGTTTTACAGATGAATACTATAGTTAACGAATTGTTAACTATAGTTTACGGTTTGTAAACTACAGTTTACAGTCGATAAACCTAGTTTATCAACTGTGAAACTATGTGTAGCTCATTTTCTGAGAGTTTGGCGTGCCATAAACTTGCATGGAAAAATGAATTTTGTTTTCCTTGTCTGCTTCATGTTTAGACAGTATTGCAGAGGTCATTGGCTTTAAAAATTGAAACGTTCAAATTGAAAAAAAAAATCCAAACTAAGATCTTATAAATATCATCCAGTTAATAATGTAACCAAAATCAAATGGATCAAAAATTCACATTTAAAACTGGTCAAATTTGCAACTGTACACAAAAAATTTTTATATGACACCTTTACCTGTTTACAATGTCTGAACATGTTCAGTAAAACTCGTTTAGTACGGATATTGCGAATTCAGGGATATAGTGAATTTTTTTATCCCCAACAATATACGGAAATAGCAAATTATGGACATAGCGAAATAATTTAGCAGATCCCATTGACTTCGTTATAATATATCGAGTTTTACTGTAGAGGATTCACGGACACAGTAAAGTATTTGAGAATACCTGGCCAAATTCTCTAAATACTTTGAAATATATAATGGATACGAGGGCTGTTCAATAAATAATGTCCTGAACTGTATGACATACAATACAGATATCATATGACATTAAACTTGACTTTCTCTCATTATTGAATCTTGAATGAATTTATATCAGTTGATGTGACCACTTTTCATCACATAGTTTCATCGTGAGAAGCTGGGAAACAAGGGCTATTCGAGACACTGCATTATAAACGAATGGTAAAGAATCAGTAAACTAGAGTGAAAATAAAAGCGTCATTAAAGCTGCTGTAAAACTTGTTAAAAATCCCAAAGAAATACTAATTGAAATATGTGACATTTACAGCAACCAATGCCTGTTTTATAGACAAATGAGCGGGTGGATTTCAATGATAAAAAATTATATAATGGGGATCAAAAATGGGTAACGTCCTTGCCAACAAAAATTATAACAACTTATGTACTGTTTGCCAAATTTCAACAAATAATATTTGATAATATATGATAGACTTTAAGACACATAGCAGATTTGATAGACATCATTTCGGGAGTAGTTTACACTGTTTTTATGAAACGTTTGACGGTACTCAAAGGTCATCCTATATTTTGAAAAATGAGTGAAAACGACAGCGTGTACGAATGTCTTAACAAGTATTTTAAAATATCAGTAATTGTAGTTATTCACGTTTATTTGATATTCAAACAGATAATGGAACGTGAATCTATTGCTTAAAACCCTCAAAACAAAATTTACCATAAGATGTACTTGATGAAAACAACGAAAGTCTGACAAGAGCATAGATATGCAAGAGCACAAAGACAGATTTATATGCAATTTTCTTAAATATTAGTGGTATTATTGTTCAAATTCGTATTCGGGTGGACAGTTTAATTTCTGGAGGAGTCTAGAAAGCAATTTTTTTGCAAAAAAATCGAAAGGTTTATTAGAGGAAGGACCCAGAATCAGGAATCCACTACATTAAATTTCTTCATGACAGCGTCCAAACCCACATGTCCTGAAGAGTAAAGGGGTTTTCGGGATAAACAGAAAGTTAATGTTTTTTCACATTAACAATATTCGCCAGATCTTTGACCTTTTGACTTGTTTCTATTTCCAAACTTGAAAAAACACTTTTCAGAAGGAAGAAACAAGTCCAGGAAATCATTGGATCTGCCATTTTCCAGTATACTAAGGGTCATACCCAAAAATGAGTTCTAAAAACAATCAGAAATTGGATAAAAAATGTTACGGATATGTGTTTTAATTAAAAGAGATTAATAAGTAAAATCATGAAGACTAAATCATTGAAAAGCGTCTTTTGCTTCTTTCCGCGCACCGAGGACATTATTTATTGAAAAGCCCTCGTATAACGAACCAGAGTTGGATATATCAAATTTACGGATATAATGAAAGATTTTTGTCCCTTTGAGGTTAAAAATAACAGAATTTACATCTTGTATATCTTTTAAAAATGTTAACAAAAAAAAATCTTGAAATTTTTTTTCGTACATTGATGGTTTAAGTATTTGTATATGAAATTTAATTCATTCGAAAACTTTTGAAACCCAAGCTTACTGTGATTAAAACTTTCCAAAATACTGCAATTAGTGGTTAAACTTAAAGTTAAAACTAGAGGTACTGTGCAGGCACGTAGCATCGATTTTGAAAGTGGGGGGGCCAGCCACAGAAAATTTTTTTTACTTACCTGAAAAAGTTGACAAGCAAAAAAAAAAAAGAAGAGGAAAGTTGCCCAAACTCGAAAATCCTATTTCGGGGGGGGGGGGGGGGGGGGGGGATAGAGGCAAACTTTTTCCACTACCAATTTCTTTCAATATCCAATTTTTAACCTTACAATACTACATTTCAGTCAGATTACTTTACTCTAGTATAAATTAGTGGGGGGGGGGGCAACCACCTTTTCAATGAACATTTTCAATAGTAAAAGTATTGTTAGAAAAAAAGTGGGGGGGGGGCAGGCCCCCCTGTTGCTACGTCCCTGCTGTGAGCAATGAGCTCACTAAATGATACTCCCCGCCTCCCATATGGTTATAACTGATGACAAAGTCCATGTTTTGCTGTGGCCGGGAAACCCAAAATATGTGTTGGATCAAAAAGTAAAATAGGAGGTGCACAATGACAATATGTAATAAAGATTCCGTGAAAATTTCATTAAATTTCACTCAGTGGTATAAGATGAGTTGCGGATAAGAGATGGGTACCCTAAAGCGTAACAGACGGACGGACGGACGGACATACCGATTACAGTATACCCTCCCACTTTTCGAGCTGGGGGTATAAAAATATCTTGCATGTTGCAAATACTGTAAAGGATTTGTTATAGGTATAGAAGGAAAAACGGATATAATTAACGAAGTAAATTCACAGGTCCTAAGGAATTAGCTATAAAATTGTGTCTTAATGTGTATGAAATGCATTAATAACTAGCCTAGAATATTACGGTTTTTACCAAAACAAAATTTTAATTTTTTATGTCAACTCTTTTGCGCTGAATGGTTCTTCACCAGTATATGACCCATAGGAGTGATGGATTCTCGAAAGGGACGTAAAACAACATACATGTACACTGAATCAATCAACTGATTTGGGGCCGTATTCGCATTACAAACGATACCTCTAATAATGTTGGAAACAGTTGTTGCAGCCGTATAGGAACCATCGGTGTATCTAAACATGAAAAATGAAAGGAAAGCTTATAGCCAGATTTTTATCCAAACATTTTAATGAAAATGGTATTTTTAGGCAGCTTTTAATGTTTTTTGTACCCTCCCATCTCGCTTAAAAAGCGGGAGGGTATATAGTAATCGGTATGTCCGTCCGTCGGTCTAGCTTACGTCTGTCTGTCTGTCTGTTACGCTTTGGGGTACCCATCTCTTATCCGCAACTCCTCCCATGCATACCACTGAATGAAATTTGATGAAACTTTCCCAGAATCTTTATTACATTTTGCCATTATGCACCTCCTATTTTAGTTGTTGATCTGACACATATTTTGGGTTTCCCACAACAAACATGGATACTTCCATTATATAATATGGGAGGTGGGGGTATCATTTAGCGGGATCATTGCTCACAGTACCTCGAGTTATACACCCGCTTGAAAAGTGGGAGGGTATACTGTAATCGGTATGTCCGTCCGTCTGTACGTCCGTCAAGCTGTACGTCCGTCCGTCTGTTACGCTTTGGGGTACCCATCTCATCCGCAACCCCTCTTATACCACTGAGTGAAATTTAATGAAACTTTCCCAGAATCTTTATTACATATTGCCATTGTGCACCTCCTATATTTTAATTTTTGATCCGACACATATTATGGGTTTTCCACAACAAAACATGGATACTTCCATTATATAATATGAGTGGCGGGGGGGGGGGGGTGTTATTATTTAGTAAGCTCATTGCTCACAGTACATCTAGTTTTTATTACATTACGGTCTGTTTAGGCTTCTCCTCGGTCAATTTTGAAGTCTATACACTGTATATAAATATTTTAACCCTTAGCAGTAAAAAATATGCAAAAACTAAGCCTACTTCAGGTAGGTGCAAGACTAACCTATAGCAGTCGAAAAATGTGCAAGACTAACCCCTATTAATTTAGTGACGTAGATCTTGTGTCATGTAGTGCAATGCGCTCAAGTCGACCTTATAAAGATTATTTACAATGCTAGGAAAGAGCTTTACCAATCTGCAGTCTTTTTATTTTGGGGTGGGTCAGAGGAAGGTAGTACCTAGGTATTATGTAATTGTCTTTCTGTGTACTTAAGATTGTAATTACACGTATCGACCGTTGTCACACACCCGGAGTATAGCCATGATTAATCATTGCTGATATATCTTGATCTTCCCCTGTCACAAAATTGAGAAAATATAAATCTGTCATATAATATCAGATTTGCTACGAAGAGCTGAAAGAAGGAATATCGTTTTGTATATCAAATTATTTTTGTATAATGCAAGAAGAAATAAATGCATGCAGGATATTCATGATATTGCAAATTATGTCATCATGCAAGAGCTTTTTTGTTCAAGCACCGGTTTTGTTAATACCCGGTACTAGATCTCAATACATGTACAATATCTAGAGATTAAATCAATACCACAGAGTGTATTTGTGTTGAAGAGTAATGGATTATATTGCGTAAAGATATCAAATTCTGTTAAGTATTTTCTTCATTTAAGAAAATATGTCAGTCACTTTGCAGCCAAGCTTTATCAAATTGTATTACTCAGCAATTTGAAGTGCTTTATTTCTTTTTTTTTTTTAGCTTACTTTAGCTTGAAGGCCAATTATTTGTCATATAGCCGCATTACTTTGATGTCTCTATGTGTAACATTTTGACGTACCTTTCTTTTTCTAATATCAATGTTTAACAATAATATTTCTACAAAAGTTGGGTTAGGAGGGTTTTTTTTATATAATATAAAAATGTTTAAAAAGAAGATATTTAAAGAGTAAATATAGTGGCAAATTTCTGAAATAAGCACCCGAATAGAAGGGGTTCAGAATCATTAGATTGATTTTTTTGCTAGAGTTAAGGCTTAATGATCAAAGTTTTAAAGCCTCAATAGTTTTTTTTTGTTATTCATAATTTTATTTGTGCTCTCACATATACACAAATAAGTTAACAATCAATACATATGAAATGTTTTTTTTTTAAATGAGCGATCTTTCTAAAAAAAAAAAATAAGCAAACCCGCAAACAATATAAATTTGTACAGGGGAACGTAAGTTTTCAAATGAAGTATAAAAGCAAAGGCCTAACTTTCGGTATAAAACAAGTCTGTCAAAATACCAACCCTTGATTGGTCATATTTGCTAACAAGAACATTGCAAGGTCCAATACAAAATGCTGAGTTTGAGCAAGTTTTTTTGAACACTTGTAACATCAACTTATCTGTCAGTACCTGGCCTCGCTTTAATAACTGTCACATTCAGAGCATTCTGAGTAACGAATTATAGTTAGAAGATGTAAACACCATATGCAGGTGTTTCCAAATGTATATACTTATATTTTACACATTTTTATGATAGATCGTTGCACATAATACACTGTAATATGTCTTTTTGATTTGAAAACTTTACATGCAGAAAGAAGAAAGAAGAAAAAGGGAGGGGGAAGAGAGGGGTGTTGTGAGAGTGTAAGTGTACGGATGTGAGTGTGGGTGACAGTTTTAAACTGATTTTTTTTAACTTTAGTATTGTATTGTTTGTAATTTTCATTTTTAAATCGATAAATCAAAGTTTTTTTTATATATATATGCAAATATTTAGCAAAATTCAAGTAAATGGAATTAGAGGTTGAAAATATATTTTAATCCATTAAGTAGTTGTTAATGCAACTGTACATTCACCTTTCGTTGTTGAAAACACTTGTTATCGTGGAAGATTATTTCGTCGATTAATAAAGCTTTCGGAGACCAAGAATTTGATAATGATACTTATTCAGTAAGGGCAATGTTTCCAGTTAAGGAGAAAATAAAGATGTTCAGTCAATGCCACAATTAGTTTAATTTTTTACTTTGACAGTTCTACGTTTGGATTTAAAAACTTCATAACAATCCTTACAAAGATATACAACGGGTTCCAGTAAATGTTCAACCAATTTAAGGACAGATGATACAAACAAAATATGGATGCCTGGATTTGTATATATTTTTTGGCCTAATTTCATTGAAAATAATGCAAATAATATATTTCTAGAATATAAAGAAATTGTAAACCTTCGACGATGTTCAAAAGGTCGCCTCTGTGAAACCATCCTTATTAATCTATACAAGTAAACCTTCTACGATGTTCAAAAGGTCGCCTCTGTGAAACCATCCTTATTAATCTATACAAATATTTTTCACTTCAAATTCCATTTTTGTGAAAATTTGACTAAAAATTTTAAAACTACGCGGTGAAACTTATTCATTTTATTCATTAAAGCATGACTCAAGTCGTTATTTTCATGTTTTTGACAAAAGTTTGTTTGCATCGTCTGTCCTTAAGCCTACAGTGTACTTCTTTACTCAATCTCTTGTATATATTGAATGGTTTTATTGCTTAATTGAATTATTTGAATTTTGCCAGAAGCATGCATGGCCAGGACCCGTAATTATCGGCGAGCATTTACTCATGCTGATGACCTAACGATTAAAACCTTTCAGAAGTGTTAAATTAAAACCTATGGTTAGAAGAGTAGAACCATTAACAAATAAAGATTATTTGTAGTTTAATAAACTATGTACATATTTGAATGAAATACCAAACGAACATTTATATTCAAAACAAAATATAAAATACTGGTTTCAGCGTAGAACAAGGAGGGAGTCAAGATGCAAGTGCATTTTGGCTATTATCAACACAACCTCATAATATATGAGCCTGAAAAATATATAAAATATTATAGAATTCAAGTAACCGGATTGAAAACAAGGGATAAATTAAGATAGTGAATGTAAATACCGAATTACTTCTTTGGTCAAATAAGGAATATTTATGCATTTTCCTCTAGATATTATTGCGTGAAGGTATCGTCCTTAAAATATTAAATGACATCAATGTTTTTGCATAAATAGTCAATTTTGATCAATTTACGTTAAAATAAAAAGATCAAGAATAGACATTTTTTAAATTTCTTTTGAGCTAACGATAAAAATTTTCTCTTTATTACGGAAGAAGAATAATTTCCATTATTTTAAATTGTAAATAATTATGAGACATCGATGTATAATGCATATGAATAGTTTTTTTTTCATAGGAGTAGGAAGTTATCGAGTCAAACAGACAAAATCAAGAAAGAGAGAGTGAGAATGTGGGGAGACAAGAGAGAAAGACAGATTGGGAGGGGAGGAGGAGTGAAAGGGAGATGTAGAGTGGGGGAGAGAAAAGAGGGTGAGAGTGGGGGATAACCATCTCCCGTTCTATCTAATCGCTCGAGATCGAGAGAGATCTCGAGAGAGAGAGAGAGAGAGATAGAGCGAGCGAGAGAGAAAGAGAGAGAGAGAGAGAATAGTTGATAAGTGGAGACATACGATATCCATCGCTAATAGGACCCTTGATAAAGAAATAACTGTCTTATTTTTTGATTTCATGATGATGATCAATCGATTGGCTTGCGAGATAACTTTTGGCGTTTATGCAAATTATCACGCAAGTCAATCGATTGATCGCATCATAAAATCAAAAAATAAGACAGTTATTTCTTTATTAAGGTTCCTATTCGGGATGGATATCCTAAAGACTTTTCAACTTTGTTCACAAACATTCCCCACGAAAAATTTAAGTCCAGGCTTTTTGATATCATTGAGAGCTGCTTTTTGAATAAAAATGGAACTATTAAATTTACTTACCTTGTAACTGGTCATTTGCAAAATTATTACTCCCAATACTATTACTCTTAACTTGATATTCAAAAGATGCTCGAGTTTATGATTGACAATATCTATGTGGTTTTTGTAGACCAGGTCTTCCAACAATTTACTGGAATTCCTATGTGTACCAATTATGCACCGTTATTAGCATACCTATTTTTGGAATTGTTTTAATCAGAATTTGTCCAAAATTTTATTTTGTACGTGAAAGAAACTTGATGTGGCCTTCAATTTGACATTTATACGTATAGACGACGTATTTTCCATTAACAATGGTTATTTCCATTCTTCTGTTGATAGGATATATCCCAGTGATCTTGAAATAAAAGATACCATAGATTCTGACACATCTGTTTCATATTTGAATGTTTCACTTGAAAAAAGACGTTAATGATAATCTATCAACCAAGCTTTATGGTAATCGTGATGACTTTTACTGTTCAATTGTCAACTTCCCTTACTTATGTTCATGTAGCAATTAACCTTCATCACCTGCATACGGGGTTTATATCTCTCAGTTTATTGGATATGTAAAAGAACATGTTCTACAGTCGTATGAACAATTTCTAAAACGAGGTTAGTTACTGACAAACAAGTTAATGTAACAAGAATATAAGCAATGTAGTTTAAAGTCATCAATTCATAATTATAAGTTCCATGGTTGATACAATGACCTTCTCAGCAAATACAACTTATCATTGACTTAAAGCTGACTGATGTTTTTCTTACTAATTGTTAGGCCATTATCTAAACACTAAATCACTGTAAATTGTCGACGGATTTTCCCGTTATTTCCCGATCAATACAAGGAACACACAATGGGTGCGACCAGTAGGCAGGAGATGCTCACCCCTCCTTTGCACCTCATACCACCTGTGATGTTTTGGAGGTCTGTGGTTGCTCGGCTCCAAATGTATACCTGTATTGTTTAAAAGACATTTTTGCTTGTTAACCGTTTGTTACATGTATCTCTATATATTTCATTTAATAAGAAGATAAATCTGAATATCGAAAAAGTTAGATGTAAAGTGAAACTAAAATGTTTGAACAATTTTGAAAGCAGCAATGTGCACTTATAATTGTTTGTGTGTGGATGTCGGCCTTAATCTAGATCAGTTGAAATAGATCAACGTGCATTGACCAACGACTAATGATGTAGGGGTAACTCTGGCACCATAAGTCAATAGCTATAACTACTGAGATACCCAAACCATATGCCAAATTACATCTCATTGTATACATCCCTCTCCTTTAATTGGCTTCGCCCTATAAGACACAAAACAAGTTGCAATACTTTCATCTGCAAGTCTCGGGGTGCTCAACGGCACCAAATAAGTTAACAGAAAAGAATGAAATGTATGGCAGGGCAGGGAATTGAACGTTACGACCCTAAAAAAGCAAGAAAACTACACTTGCTTTTATCAGCCTTTCAGGCATAGCCACATATCTTTTGACGGAATGAATGATTCCAACTTATTACCGGGTACGGGATAATTTAAATAAATGATTGATAGACATCTTAAATTCAGGGGATAAATGACCACTTTTAGATCTTATCATCAACAGGATAACCTGGCCATTCAGGAAGTCAGGCTATTTATCTATTTATTTTTATTTCGTTTAATTTTGCATGTGTCTATGATCGTCAAAGATGTTTTACATAACCAGTATCTTCAAAACGGTGCGTGTAAGTTGATTTTAATTTTTTTTTTTTTTTTGAATTAATACACAAGTGATTGTGGACTGGACTACATGTGAAAAAAATGTCCCAAGCTTATCTTAGATCAAACAGAGAAATATTCTAAAAATAACTGAAGACATCAACAAGGCATATATCTAAACACTTATAATTGGATACACTGGTCTTAAAATATACTTGGACATTTGATTAATATCCTAGCGCTGAAATTCGAATGCCGTTATCGCGACTTTCTGCATGGATACCAAGAAATCCCTTCACTCGTGTTTTGAGACCAAATTACCGGTGGCGAATTTATAAAGTTTACTTAACAAAAGGCCCGTGTGTAATGGAGAAAAGAACATTTTGTCATTTGGCTGATAGGGATAATGTTTATTGACTGCATAACGCGCTAATTCGTTTGGATTGGACAAATTAAGGGATTTTGCCAAACGTTCTACGAAGCTTGGGATTGGTTCGGTCAGACACGGAGAAGACAGAATCTAATTAGCGACAGTCGTAAACTTAATTGCAGTAAGTAGGTTACTTAATTTATTATATAAAATAACTTGATCTACATTTAAGTCTTAAAACTTGTGTGCTTTTTATAACATTGAAAGGTAATTTTATTTATTATCTTGAATTCATTAACATGTATATTTCATATTTTTAAAATTATTTTAATAAATTCTTTGCTTTAGTTTTAATTTGCCTATATTAAATTAAACTTTCCGAAATGCAGTGAAAGTTTCAAATAGCCAATAAGACTATTCATTGAAAACAGATGTGATCTGACGGTATACAGGATACCAAGCAAAAAAGTAAACATGTTAATTTTTTAATAGTTACTCAATATATATCCGTTCATTATCTTTAGTCATAAATGCATTGTTATTGAATGCAAAATTTTGTTAATTCTATTTTATTAATTTTCTACCAAGGTATTATTTACTTTTAAGTTGGACATAAGCTGCCTTATTTCTCATTTTTTTTAATTAATGAAGAAAGTTTGCCTAAGTGCAGGACCTTGTGACATTCAATACTTGTAACGGCTGTCATTACTGAGCATTAGGATTTTTTAGATTCACCCATAACTGATTGATAGCAGTTTATTGTTTAAAAGATAGTTATGTAGAACTTCCACAATCCCAAAGAATATCATGTAAATTTTGTAAGACATTTTTTGTTATAAAGATTAATTAATGCCAAATCACTTTTCGTGATTTCCTGATACACATTTTTATTATGCACAATTATGCACAATTCATTTAATACTTTCGAAACACAAGTGCCAGTAATACTTTACATGTAATTCGAATTCAAGATAGTAATAAATTTTACTTTATATGTAAATTCGAATTAAAGATAGTTATAATTAATGTTTTTTAAGTAAAATTCTCGCTTCATTTTCTTTCTTGTTTGCTCTTTAATTAATAAATGATGCATCAATAGAAATTTGGTATGTATACACACACGTACATGAATGTATAGAAACTTGTGCAAAGTAAATTTTACTGTTTCAAATATCCAATGAAAGAGAAAGTCTATGGATGGTATTTGAATCGATAGAATCACATGATATTTTAAAAAAAACGCACTTTATCAATGAAATCCAGCACTTTTCTCACGTCAGTAGTAAAGATAAATTGGATATCAATAAATTCGACTTTAACCTTCTACTGATAAAATTTTGCTAAATTTATATATTGTTTCTAAATTTACCAATAACTGGAAATCTTGTCTTAAAATATTTTAACATCTATGTATTTTAACCACACAGAAAGTTACAGGGTCTTGAAATATTCGAAGATACGAGGATTGTCCAGTAAAATCGTGTACAAGTTGTCTAGACTAAAAAATAATCATCACTGCGTTCTAAAATATCCACTACTCCTTAGTATATTTTTCATTAATATACATAGCTGCTAGCAAATTTCAAATAGATATGTTCATAAATAAACAGATTATGAGATTTTATGTTATGTGTTGTATCACCTTACGACGCACGGATGATAACGTCAAAGTGTCTAAAGCCGCGTCACGTTTCCTCTTTGCTAAAAAAGTTGGATAATTCCCACACAAATTAAGAAATTTCATTGATGCACATACTTGAACTTCCCTTTATTCCTCCATAACAAGAGGCCCAGGGGCCTTATAGGTCACCTGAGTATCATGTAACAACTTTCCAGCGATTGTATTTGGTTCGTGTTTTAATCCAAAAGCCATGAAATTCACAAATTTTGAAGAAGGCACCATTGCTTATCAAAGGGCAGATTTCAAAGCATTAATTTATTTTTAGTCAAAGTACCCCCCTGGTACCCCTGACCCAGCGTCCCTGAAAGTATCTATTTTGAAAGGGGCCCCTTTCTTCATTATAAGGCCAGCATTTTTTTTTGTTTAGGTTTAGTTATGAACATGAGAATAAAAAAAGTCCCAAAGGAGAAGGAAATCAAAATTTTTTTTTTTTGATAAATCAATTATTAACATTTGTACATTCTTTTTTTTATGCTATTATAATAGGCTCCTTACCACTGGACACATAATGCTTACAAATAGGAAAGTAAAACATTGCTTATTTCATCATCTGCCAGTTTGGGCCAGTTATATAAATTTTGTGATGTTGGTCAAAATATATTTTAAAAAATCAATTCTTTAAAAGTCTTTCAATATATCTTCATTTTTTTTAATATGTGTTAGGTAAATGTGTAGACATTGTTCTAAAATTTAATCCTATCATAAAACAGACAGGCGGTATTGCGGGTGTAGGGTGAACATTTTTTCAATCAAGTGTAAAATAATTTTTCTGGCTGATACAAATGATACTACATGCCTGTATATATTTGTATATTCTTGCCTTAACAATTTCTTCCTCAAATGGACTGAACTTCTCCCATAGTTTTATTCATTACATCTGATGCATAAGCAACCCTTTTCTGAAGAATGATGCTTAGACTGTAAGCTATAACAGAGACCTAAACAATGTTGCTGCCCGCTGGCAATATGCAACAGCTACCACGGGCAGTTTAAAACCTGGGGGAGGAAAATAATTTACAGACAGATACTTTTGAAACGAATACATAATTATCTCACCAGCATGTCATTGTGCAACAAAGTCGTCAGCATTTTATTTGTCCTTTGAACAGGTGAAACTTTTTGAATGCGTATCGATGAATTTTACACAAAACCAAGCTATCTTTCAGATCTCGCTTTATTTACCCGCCGTTTCATCTTAAAACCGGAAGTGCGAGTTCGTAAATGTGAAATCTCGATCCCGACTCAAATTTGACATCGGAAAGAAAAAAATTGTTTTATTTTTTTCTGAACATTCAAAACCTTGAGCGGAGGGTTTGTAAAACTGAAAATAAAATAAATCCTGGCCTTAAATATGTAATTAGATCATTAGCATATTAACCAGGATGTTAAAAGAATTCATGCATTTCACTATATAATCATTAGAGCCCCACCCTAAAACAAGAACCCCTGACCCTGGGGCCATAAAATTCACAATTTTGATAGAGGCACTCTTGCTCATCATAACTATGTACTTAGTTAGTTTATTTAATACCCAGGAGCAGAGGAGAAGATTTTCAAAGAATTCATGTATTTTCACTATATATATAATCAATAGAGCCCCGCCCTAACACCAGAACCCCTGACCCTGGGGCCATAAAATTCACAATTTTGGTAGAGGCACTCTTGCTCATCATAACTATGTACTTAGTTGGTTTATTTAATACCCAGGAGCAGAGAAGAAGATTTTCAAAGAAATAATGCATTTTCACTACCTACTTATTTAGCCCCGCCCTAGCACTAGAACCCCTGACCCCAGGGCCATGAATTTCACAATTTTGGTAGAGGACTCATTGCTGATTACAATCATGCAAACAGTTTGACTGCTTGATGTCCAGGAGTAAAGAAGAAGATTTTTAATTAAAGATTGCATTAATTTTAGTGGTTTTGGCCCCACCCCTCAGGCCCCAGGGGGCAGGGATCATGAAATTCACAATTTTTGTTTCCCTTTACCCATAGATGCTTTGTGCCAAATTTGGTTGAAACTGGTTCAGTGGTTGCAGAGAAGAAGCTGAAAATGTTCAAATGTTAACGCACGACGCACGACGACGGACAAAAACAGATAGCAATAGGTCACCTGAGTTTACTCAGGTGACCTAAAAAGTCGAGGAGTCTATCTCGCACACACATGGGACCTTCTGAAGATTTTTTGCAAGTTATGGACAGTATTCTCACTATCATTCCACTAATGGGCAATCTTATATCGACGGTCTACAGTTAGGGCATCTTTCTTTATTACCATAGTACTGTTTGTTGCTCGAGTATGTTTTATTTACCTGGAGACTCGATCAAAAATGATTTCGCTAAGAAAACTTCCATTTCAATTTAATATCAAGGATCTGGTGATTCTTATCTCCTGTATTCATTGAAAGTCTTTTAGGGCATCATTACTACATCTAAATCAAACTGAACTACTCTCCGGTTGGCCGTAACGTCATCCAACGTCGCCATTTTTCATGTGCTGTATTTATCACTTTCCCATTTCGAATATTCAGGAACAGCCAAAAATTAAGCATATGACTTGACATTTTCAAAAAGAAGACAATAGAAAGTGGATTAAATAATTTTACTTCATTTTTTCTAATTAATACTTTATTTCGAAATAATACTCGTGTATTCTCAAATGAAACCCTGTTGTTTTTTTTATCGCGCGGCCCGTAGTACTGTACTCTGTGCACATTCAACATGTTCAAGCATAAAAAATCTTTATTTTTGGTACAATTTAATTAAATAATTACGATGCACTAAAATGTATTTCTCCAGCTGATCGAATTTTAGCTGAATTTGAGTTAAAAATTATTACCTTTGTAAAATCTTGAAAGATTTCTTGAAGTCCACCAGGCTAAATCTCACTGCTTCAGGAAAGTAACAGGTGAAATGAAATGAGAAAATTGCAAGATTTCTTTTAAAAAGTATTTTTAGATAGCTTTATCATTGAACACTTGCACTATTCCCTACATAACGAAAAGACAAATTGGATATTAATAAATTCATCTTAAGACTTTTGCTGATAAAATTCTGCCAAATTTAGAATCCGTGTCTAAATTTAACATAATCAGAAATCTTTTTGTCTTTTAAATATTTTGATAACTATGTATTTTAACCTTATATTGCAAGAATTTCATACGTAAATTACAGGGCCATAAAATGTGATATATTTGTCCTTATAAACCCTGTATTGTCTTTAAGATTAGATGCGGCTTTTTCTTTTTAAAAAAGTCTTATAACAAAATAATCCCGCCCCCTATACTGTCTGGATAGAGTTTGATATTGTCATATTGTTCTCTGTAGGAAATCGGGTAAGGTGTTCTTTAATTTTTAAAGTTCTAATTCTTTACATTTTTCTTGCACAAAATTTTAAAATTTATTTTTTCGAACAATTTACAACTTTTCTTTTAGAAATTATATTTGAAAGCTCGTATTTAGATTTAAAACTCTTCGTAAATCTAGAATTTTATATTTCAGGAAAACTCAGTAAAATAAAATCGCAAAATCACACCTTCAGACTTATATATTTATGACATACAATAATACATAACTTCTGCTTTGTGAATTACTGAAAAATTCTATTTTTGTGGGGTCAAAATATTGAGGTTTAAATGAAAAATATTGGTTTGTGTGGATTTAGATTCGTGGTCTTCAACTTGACATTTAGATATATCGACGACCTATTATCAATTACCAATGGTTATTTCCATTCCTATGTCGATACGATATATCCCGGTGAGCTTGAAATAAAAATTACCACATCTTTTTAATATTTGGATATTTTACTTGAAAAAGACGTTAATCGTAATCTAACACTTAGTTTTATGATAAAAGTGATGACTTTAATTTTTCAATTGCTGTCTGACGTTTTCATACTTATTGTTAGGCCATTATTTACACACTGAATTGTCGACGGATTTTCCAGTTATTTCCCGATCATGACAAGGATCACACGGTGGGTGTGACCGGTCGGCAGGGGATGCTCACTCCTCCATTGTATCTAATCACACCTATGATGGTTTGGAGGTCCGTGTTTGCTCTGCTCCAATTTTCATTGTTAAATGGACCTTTGAACTTGAATACTGTTTCATTGTGCAGAGAATGTTAAGAAGTAATGCATATGAAATTTTACATTTCGTAATGGACATAAATTCGTGG
Source organism: Saccostrea cuccullata (assembly GCF_032062105.1). Taxonomy (NCBI): domain Eukaryota; kingdom Metazoa; phylum Mollusca; class Bivalvia; order Ostreida; family Ostreidae; genus Saccostrea; species Saccostrea cuccullata. The sequence continues at coordinate 184,956 of NW_026918900.1, read as the reverse complement.
GTCTTCCCATACCTCAAAAAGAACGAAAATCAAAACGCATGAAAATTTGGGATTTCACAGTATTTGAACAAGAGAAACTAGTTTTTGTTTTAGGAATTCAATGTTTATTGAGACCTGCAAGATAGAAAAACAAAATTAACTGTGTTTTTGTAAAGAATGAATCTGTCATTAAAGCTATAGTAAAACATCAAATCACCAATCTAAAAAGTGCATTTTGAAAAAGAGAATGTTTTAAGCATCTATAGATTTCTAGTTCTTTTTTGGGCTTTTGTTTTAAAAGATGACCTGAATGGGGACATCTTACGTCAGATTTGATTAGTTAGAAATTTAAACAGATGAGAATTTTTTTGTCCTTGCAGAATTTCAAGCAGTAGTTTCAAAGTTTCAAGCAGTATTCTATTATTTAGAGAAATGTTATGTAGATTTTGATTTCTTTACTTTCAGCTAGAGTATTCTTTGAGGGAAAACCCTACTAAGAAATGAAGATTCAACATAACTTTCTTTTCACATGCTTGATTACTACTTGTATGGTACGTATTACTTAGTTTAGTAAAAACTGTATATGTTTTTACACTATATTTCCGAAAATGGCATTTAATGCATAATGATATTAAATATGGTATACGAAAATTACAAGCAGTTATCTAGTTCAACAGTCCAATAAAGCTACACAAATTTGGAGCAGAGCAAACATGGACCTCTGTTAAACATCGGAGATGGGATGAGTTGTCATAAAGTAGAAAGCATCCCTATCGAACGATCGCACCCGCCATGTGCTCCTATTCATCACCACGATAACGAAAATATCCATTGATAATTAAGTGTGAAAACAATAGCTTTACAATCTGAAGGAAAATCGTCAGACAACATTCATAACTACCAGGGGTTATCAAAAAGTTCGTGGACTGGGGCTCTAAAAATAAAAATATGTAGTCTGAGCTTACAAAATTTTTAAGAAACATAAAACAACGATAAATAAAAAAATGTGGAAAATTTTAGCTTGATACGTTCATTATTTCCCAATTTATTATAAAATAAAAGCGACATTAGATCATCACCCGGCGCCGTTGCCGTTTATTTTTATGACGTCCGACAACGTCATTGTTTTTCAATGTCTGCTTCTTCTACCTCATACACTTATTTTAATGAGATTCCCTGAAGCTGAGTAAGGACTTCAATCAGTCTTGTTTATATGACTTTACAATGTCATGAACAGCATCTTCCAATGCATATAATATTGCAAATAGATTTATACAATGGGAGAGGTCCGCGATTAATTGGGTCAGCATATTTTGCTTTTTGGACTTCAATAACTACATCACATGATTAACGTCATTTTTGACATGATTGATTTTTCACACCTTGACTACAAATCGACATTAATTGTGCTTTCCTTTTCTCTCTGAATCTATTTTGGCATTATATTACAGGCATTCGTGATGCATATTATTTCTCTGTAGCCAGTTTAAACATTTCTTATATATAGGTCTATTCCAGTTTTTTCATGGGCATAACTTTATAGTTTCATGGGCATAACTTTATAGAATGTTGGAAAAGGAAACCCCTCCCCCTTTTGGCGTCATTTTCTAAACAATATTTGTTTGAATACTAATATCTTATGGAAAAATAGTGTCCCAACACATACCTGAAATAACGTGATACATGTATTTGGATGTCAAATTTTCACATCAAAATATTTTTTCTCAGTTACACTTAAGTCGAAAAAGGGTCGTTTTCGAGGTTGCGCCGCCTGGACATACCATTGCTTACAAAAAAATTACTAATTTATTAAAATTTTATGATTTGTGGTTTATTCTATAGATAGTAAAGATGATGCTTACTAGATATTTTAGAATTCATTGATGTACAAAGCGGTTTTAATTTTATGGCGCTAGTCCACGAACTTTTTGATACCCCCTCGTATTTTACAGCAGAAATGCTGGTGTTTCATTCTGGTCAATTTTATTCAAGAAGTAAAACACTGAATCATTTTTCTGTCACCTTTTTTATGTTTGAGATGAATTACTTTTACCGATGTTAAGGCGGATAACTTCCATAAGATAGTAAAATAATGTATTTATAAGCGAAAACGGGCCTTTTACGCCAGACAGATTTAAATGTGATTTGAATGTTTGAATTACGTCAATAAAAAACATATAATAATAAAAAAATTACTAAAAAAGTAGCACAGATTAATGAATATAATGAATATAATGGTTTGCATTGCCAATCACTGGAAAAATAATGAAGAAATTGAAATCATTATATACTGTAAATCACATATTTTTGTGTGGTAAAATTTTCGTGGTTTGAGGAAAAACTCTCAGTTCGCGGGGATTTGATTTCATGGATGAAGAATTGTTGAGTAATTATGTTTGTAACATTTTACATTTAAACCCAACGAAATTTTGTGATTTCACAAACAAAAATTAAATATGTATAAACAATTTGCTTCAAATTCCAGTTTGACATAGGTCAAAATATCAAATGAATTACTCTCAGTCTTTTAAACTTATTTTTCAATTGACTGTCTTAATTACATTTTAAAAAATTATACGTAGAACACACTCTTGCGTTTCTGCACAGTTAACACATAGGAGAAAAACTCCACATGCAGCTGAAAAATGTTTATTTCTACGTTAATGAGGGAAGATGGCGACAGAAAAGTTAGTGTCATCATGTTTATTATAAATTTAAGTTGTTAGTTTTTCATTTATATTTCTCTCTTTCTTAAATGAAACAGATGTTTCAAACCCTGTTTTTGTTTTACTTCGAGTTCAGTGGGATCGAATCAACGTAGGAATGAAAATAAATACAACTTTACAATAGATTCCTTATTTTTGCGGTTTTATATGGTAGAATGACCCAATGACATCAAAGCGTGTCAACATCAGGCATATAAACATAAAAACGAGTAATTTAATGTGAATGGGGCTTTTCGTGAAATTACGCGATAATTGCAATCTAGAAATTTACTGTGAGTACTGTTAATTGATGAAAAATTATCTGTATATCTAAAATGGAATTGAAGACCATAGCAAGATACGGTGTGATTGAAATTAGTTTTATATGAATACAAAAACATACCTGCTTATAACAGGGTTCAATTAATTTAACTAAAACTAAATAAGTATTGTAAAAGAGAAACTCAGGTATCTTCTTGATACCGATATATTTGCACGTAGATTAAAATGCAAGAACAAAATGAGTTCATCATGTGAATATGCCATATTAAAAATAAAAAAAAATAATGAAAAGTTTATTGAAATGATTATTTCTAAAAAGCTTAATTATGTAACCCAAACTGATTTTTTTTTTATTTCAAAAGAGAACTTTAAAAGCTGTTTTGCATAAACAGCATATTGATTTTATAATAGTATCGTTTAAGGTTCTAAAATGTTTGGTTGACATTTTTAATTTCAAAATTTAAAAAGAAATGACGGAAACGATACGAAAATAAATTCAATAGATGATTGTTCAATTTTAATTTATTTAGAAGAATCAAATCGTTGTCAATCCTTTTTTGGATACCCTCAGCTTTTATCTTTAATTTTTATCCATTATATTATCCATTTTCAACAAAAAACACCAAAATGCTTGGGAAGAGAGGAAATATCTTCTTATAAAATAAGAAAATAACTAAAGTGTATGTTCTTAGTTCTTTCTGAAGGTAAAATAAGCTTACACTCAATGCAGCGATAAGATCAATTAGTACAGAAGAACTTTTGGACCAAATATATTTTTTATCATACCTAACATACCTTTTTCTCCAAAGTAAGCAATAGTTCACATGCTAGGAGAGGTGATTCAGTACTTCCAAATATAATTGTAAAATTATCACGGGAAACACGTAAATATCCGGAGAGAGAGAGACAAACGAACGATCAAACCGACATTTCGACACTGTGTACACAACAAACTTCACCCTGCTTTAGGAATCTTAAGCTACTTTCGACATAATTGTATAATGCCCAAAAACGTAGCCATACTATTAATTGATCATATTTCCACTTAAAAGCCACTGTGGGGAAACCTCTGATAAATTTTGATCCTTGTTTGTTTGGAAGAAATTCTAATATGCTTGTCAGCGCATTCGATGGTTAATATCGTATTATTTACTCATTATTCATTGTTACTTATCCCCTTGCGGCTTACTTTTTAACCTTTTTACAACTTTTGTGAAATGTAAGGCTAATATTGAGCACTTTATGCCAATATGTGTGAATCTTTGGTAAAATTTGTACTTTATTACTTAGATAAGAAGTTTCTTGTATTAAACGCCCTTTTTCTTCCCTAGGACAAATGTCCTTGATTTTCGAAGTCAAAATAAAGCACGAGGATAACACTTTCATGTGTATTCTATGACTAAAAGGTGCATAGACTCAGATTTGAAGTTAATATTTTCTCAAATTTTCTGTATAATATGACGACTGATATATTGCAGTAGCATTTCACACGAAAATATAATAAAAATCTTATTTCATCTCGAAGTTATTGAAACTTCCCATTTCTGGACTGGTTTGATTGACACATCCTCGCACTTTCACAAATTTTAAATTTATTCTTACTCTTTAAGAAAAGTGGCAATTTTATGTTGGAAATTTTTTGTTGGAAAACTAACTATTTTAATGAAATGAAGAAAAAAAGGATGTTTATAAACATTTGTTGTTCATATTTTCAATGGAAGAACTATTTTTAAGCTTTGATTCTAGCAGAATTTCATTGTTGTCGTCCTGTACAATAATGATTTCTTAGTAAATACTATATATTCGATTGTTAAGAAGTCTTTCTTCTGAAGCAATTTAATACTCTTTTGAGTCTTATAGATCATTAAAGTTTCAATTATGTACTACGTTATCATAATGGACTTTTACGAGAAGAGTTGATGGTTTACTTGGACATTTAAACCTGCATCATGTATCAGGTACAGAACTGATAATAGAAAAGAAAACCTTTCTAATGGTCATAGATATGGTGTTAAGGGCGCTAACATGTGAAGGCCGGGAGTTGAGGGTAGGGTGGTTGTCGTTTTCTTCAAGGACAACTTATATGTGATTTGAAATAACCCGTTATTTTCGTTTAATTAGAGCTAAAAATTTATATCTTAAAAGAGGTACCGTACATAGCCCTAGTGTAAAAGTAAGCGTCAACTGTAAAAGTCAGCTCTCCTCATAAAAGTCCAATAGCATATTTTGACAGCAAAATGAAATTTTCAAAAATTCCGCTCATATTGCTTTAAATTATCTTTATGTTTTTGTTTTATTGGCAAGAACTTGGTCAAATTAATGCTTTTGGCCGATACAAAAATTTATATTGAATTGAGAAAAGGATTGCGTCAGACTACGGTATACTTACTACTGTTAAATCATTAATTTTCGTGAGGGTTCAATTTCCGTGGTTTTTAAGGTATGAAGGGACCCACGAATTTATGTCCTCCACGAAATCCAATTTTTCACATATATCTCTACTGAAAATTCTCAACTTACCATGAAATCATATCTCCATGGCCATGAACCAAAATATTTTCCACATACCACGAAAATATGACCCCTCGAAAATATGTGATTTTACATAAGTCTACTTGGACATTTTACTTGAAAAAGACACTAATGGTAATCTAACAACCAAGCTCTATGATAAACGTGATGGCTTGAACTTTTCTATCGTCAACTTCCCTTACCTATGAAGCAATATACCTTCATCACCTGCACACGGAGTTTACATATCTCAGTTGATTCGATACGGTAGAACAATTTCTAAAACGATGTAAGTTATTGACAAACAAGTTGATGAAACAAGACTATCAACACTCTCGTTTAAAGTCATCATTTCATAAGTTCTATGGTCGATACAATGACCTTGTCAGCAAATACAATTTATCATTGAGTCAAATGCTGGCTGACGTTTTTCATACTAATTGTTAGTCCATTATTTACAACTGAATTGACGACGGATTTTTCCGTTATTTCCCGATCATGGCGGGTATGACCGGTCGGCAGGGGATGCTCATTCCTCCATGGCACCTGACCCCACCTCTGATGTTTTGGAGGTCCGTGTTTGCTCTGCTCCTATTTTGTATTGTTTTATGGACTTTGATATTGAATACTGTTCGTTATCTCCATATCCTTCATGTACTTAATATTTGCAATTATGTCTTAGGTAACTGGGGAAGAAAGTTGCAGAGAAAGATCTGGAGCAAAACTGACAGACCAAGCCTACAAACACACAACCTGTACTTTATGTTATCAATTCCTTATAAAAGAAAATAGAGCATTCCGTACAGGTTATCACACCAAATATACAGGTGAAAAATGCTTGTATAGTTTGAACCAAAGTGAATTCCTCTGCCCTACGCACGACAACCACACAATTATGAGTTATGTCTGTGAAACTATATCATCTGATGAAAAATGTATGCAGTGGAAAATGTGCTGCGAGAGTGCTTGGGAGTGCTGCCTCTCTCAAAAACTGCAAAACACTACGACACCACAGGGCGCTTTCTGTCCGATGACGTGGGACGGTTGGGAATGCTGGGAGAGAACTCAGTCTGGAAAAGTTACCAGACATGAATGTCCGACTTTTATACCGTATACTCCAAAGGAGGGTAAGTAACATACTAAAGTACTGTTGGCAAGGGTTAATTAATTTAGTTTATACAATAAATCGATATCTTTTCTGTAGCATTAAGGTAACTGGGAATCATCAGATTTCGCGTTTAATGCTCAATTTTCATGGGATACACTCATTCACGAATTTTTATTCTCCATGCGTAAATTGATACATAAAGGTAAAAATGTATACGTAACATTTCTGTAGGTATCAAAATTACTACTTCGGCATTTATAAAATTTCACATTTGTTTTCTCTTCGAATTTTTACAAATTCGTTTGAAACCGTTGTTTTCTAAAGTTGTATTTTTTTTTTCAAAACAAATCATTGAAAATAATTATATCATAATTATCAAATCCCAGATTTGACATCAGTAATTAGTTTGCTACAATAAACAACGATATGCAGGAAATCTTTTAGATGGGGAACTTTTTGAAGGTATAAAGAGAATGCTGTATACTCAAAAAATTTAATCCTAAGAATGAAAGCCAACCATTTAAAAGATACTTCAACTGACATGATATTTACAGTTTGTTCGTTTTAACCTAACAAAAATCGTGCAGCAGGGGATAAAATCAAGGTGTCTCAAACACCTTGAAATATAATATCAGCAAGAAACTAAGTATAGCTTTCTCAAAACAAAGTTACGTCAATGCTTTTTTTTTTGTCTTTGGAGTAGAATTATAAGTGTAGGGACGACACGATCTCTCTCATAGTTTAACGGATTCGGTGTGATTATTCAAAACGAAGGATTATTGCTTAACAATAATGATGTGACCGAAAAAGATATTTCTGCGACTTAAAGGTGTCTAGCTACAAAAGATTTTTAAAATGTTAATTATCAATAACTCACATACGTAAGTGAAATAAGCCATTCTTTGTATGTGTATCAATTTAGTACCACTTTAGCTCATCCCTTCGATTATCAGTTACATAACAATCTGACACGACTCAATATATGCTTACTTAATGTATTTGTCACCTGCGCAATGGTTAGAGCGTCTGCTCTAGAGTCGCCAAGTTTGAATCCCAGTTTGGAACGTAGAAACTGGTCCCTCGGATGAGACCGTAGAAGCCGGGGTCCCGTGTTGCAGAAGGTGCTGGCATAAAAAAAATCTTTCACTGCTTAGTAACATGCAGTAAGTGCCCAGTAAAGAAGAAAATTTGCAGCTCTCAATCGTAAAGTGGTGGCGTTTCCATAGGAGTGAAAATTTCTTGTGAGGGACGTTAAACAACATACAAACAAATACACATAACTAAATGTACTTATAGCTAAGTGTGCGAACTGAGCACTTTACAGTGACTTTTGCTCTTAATTTGTTTCGGTTTATAGTTTAAAAAAAAATGTAAAATAGGTTATTTTTAGCCGGGCTTCGCTGAAAGCAAAGTCCTGGCTCTAGGCATCATGAATACTATAAATAGCACAGTAAACAAAAAACCAAACAGTGTCAAAGCAGACGCTTTCGATAAACAAAATAGTCCCATTGCTAGACGATATTCAATCAAATTTTTTAACACCCCATTTGTTGAAAAAGTTAATGAACAATATTTTTGCTTGATCATTAAACTGAAAGAGAAATTAGATATTTGCTTTATTGGGATAATCGTGATATAACTATTTGTACACATATATTGTAAGCGATCTATTTTCAATAGCGCAGTCTTTTCAAAATGTTGAAATTGTTGAAGAGTTTCATGTTTCATATCGTTTTCGTCGACGTTATGAAAGTTGTTATATTCTGTTTTGATTTTTAGCAATTTAATAGTATAGTAAAGAATTAAGAATTAACATGCGTGAAGTCGCATGACAATGTACATGTATCAGTTCTTCTAAATGTAGTTGACGATAAAAGTAAGGTTTGTTTGAAACTAAAAGAATATCTATAAAATAAACATGTGCATTATTTTAACTATTCCAAGACTGAATTTTTAAATTATGAGAAATAAAATGATTATTGAATAGAAAATATGCACAATTTTATTTCACAACAAGATTGCCACTTTTCCCAAGTATTAAGAGTAAAAGTAAAAATTTGTGAGAGTGCAAGGATGTGTCAATCAAACCCATTCAAAAATTTGAAGTTTCAATAACTTTAAGATGAAATAAGATTTTTAATTTATTTTTGTGTGAAATGCTATTAAAATATATAAGTCGTGATATTATACAGAAAGTATTAACTTCAAATCTGTGTCCATGCACCTTTAATGCATAGACTAAATTATAAAAATTACAAAATATTGCCTTCCGAACATAGCAACAAGTCTCATCAGTTTCATATTAGTGGTTTTCCTTTCAGAATTTCTCGATTGGAATCATCTAAAATTAGGAATAACAGCTTGACCGTTTGGAAGAATAGATTACTTTAGAATACATGTAGTTTCTTTCTACCATTTAGTATTTATAATAGATCCGTAGTCCCCCCTCCCCCAAAAGGTTTAGATGATAAACACGATGAGTGTCATGATACTCTGTACATAAATCATGAAAATATAGGCCACTGGACACCAGAGAAGGGATACGAAGACTAGACATCACATGTCACCCTCTCCCCAAAAACACTTATTTTATCTATCAGATGATTTGAAATCAACAAAAGTATAATATTTGCATTGCGTATGATAATTAAAATAAAAAGAAGGCAAATTGATGGGTTGCATTCGCGAAATGGACATTACATAATAACGATAAAATCAACGAAATGCTGAATATTGATTGAAAAGAAAATGCATACTTTATGCTTATTCATTCTTATTTTCGTATCTAGAACAACAGCTGCAGTCGGCTCAGATTGATTTGTTTTTGACATTATGTTTATATTATACTTGTAGCTGAAGCTAAGAAATTCTGCACGGAGAATGGAACTTGGTGGAGGGACAAATCCAAACTGGAACACACAGATTATGACGAGTGTCTCAGTGTTACACAGCTACAGGAAACAATTGATGTACTAGTCTTATCTTCTACCATTTAAAGTTTATAAGAGTTATCGCCCGTTTTTAAAATCATAACATAAAATTTAAAAAATATATATGCTTCTCAAAGATTTTATTTCTGCTTTCATGATATTTCGTATTGAATTTAAAATAAACAATTTGCCATTTGATGCTTTTTTATGTTATTTACGTTTTGAATAAACTGACTTTCAACTTTACTTCCATCCGTGAAAGAGGCAATTAAATGAAAATGAAACTACTGATTTTCAGGATATATTTTGTATTTTGACCTAAAAAAGAACAAGAACACATCCTAGACTCACCATATAATAAATTATCTCACTATCTTTGTCTTCAGAAGCAAATCATATTTTAGCAAAATTATTTATTTTGATTAAGCTTAATTTTACAAGTAAAATCCTTTTTAGTTTTTCAAAGATGTAACCCTGGTTAGAATCGCCGTAAACAGCGTTGGGTTGCTGCTTCTAGTGTCATCTATCGGTCTCTTTCTTCTTTACAGGTAAGAAATACATGCATTATATACCATATTGTTATAAATATTATTAAAGACAAACATAAGGTGCAATATCAAAGTTAGGATTGCATGTCAAAGGAGTACATGTATCTCAGTGATTAGAATATTCTTAATGTCATGGTTGCTTTGTCAAATAGCTTAAGTTAAGATTTTCGCTCAACTTTAGTAAAATATTCACTATTGAATTTAGTGTTAGATGTTAAAGTATATTAGATTTTAAAGGAAGTATGTTTCACACAATTTGAATATAGAATATAGAATGTTTTTGACTGCAAATGAATATTATCTTTAAAGACAACTTCGAATTCAGCAAAGGATAAAACTTCACATTCATCTATTCCTCTCTCTGCTCGTTAGAGGAATCATCGAACTCTTCTGGGATGTTATTATTCGATACAAAAGAGTGGAAGATCACTCTCACGATGCTGACCAGGTATTGTTAATCTATAATGACCGTTTATATTTATTTTATGAAAAAAATTACACCCAACCTTTATGTACAAATATTTATATTTGCATAATACATTACACGATACACACATTAAACTGCAACATGCATATTTCCCATACTGAATAAAACAAGGAAATACATAATTATATTTATATTTATAAAGTATTGCTTTCTTTATTCTCTAAATATATGATAATTATTATTTCATCTGTGCATTAGTTTATACTGCTATACTAATCATATATTGTTTTTTATTTTTAAGATTGGATGCAAGATACTTTTTATTCTAAATCGATTTGGATGGTCTGCACCATTTTTCTGGATGCTTTGTGAAGGGTTTTTTCTACACAGACTTCTTATTAAGACATTCGAAAGACAAAAAACATTGATATTCTATTACCTTTTCGGATGGGGTAGGTACTTACTATGGAAGCATTTTCGTAGAGATTTTTCTTTTAATAAAATCACTTTTATAACATAAAATATTATTAAATTATATACACTAAATTACTAATATATTTTTATAACCATTAGAAATAAACTAATACATTAAAAATCTTTCATCCATTAAAAATCTTTTTATATTGAAAAATATTTCTGAAATGCTTTTTTCAATAATGTTGAGGGTCATAACCTTTATGTTTTTACTTTAGGAACACCACTTCTTCTCACGATTATTTATCTCATCGCAAAAATATCATCAGATTCATCGTCAAAAATAGCATCAGAAAAGTAAGTTCATTTAACAGTTATAGCTGTACTATAAAATTTTGAAAACATTTAGGATTTCAGAAGAATAAGATGATTGTGTTGAACAAAATTTTGAATGCAGAGTTTTACTTGAGTAAGACGTTGAAAGCCCAACATTAAGTTTGATCATCAAGCCTTATAAAACACACTGTCAAAGCAGCAAGCATAACATTCAAAAATTCTGTGTACAGTGTATTTGCTCTCACAGAGTTCGTCTTTTTTCTGTGCTCCATTATACAATTATGCTTTTTTTTTTTTTAGCAATCTCATTGTTAGTGGGCACTATGGTATACTTTAGTTTACTATGGTTTGTGTTTTAGCAATTGCTGGTTGGATTCCTCCTCATCAGGAAAGGACCTATATTGGATCATCTTTGCACCTACCATATTTTGTCTAGTGGTAAGGGAATCTTTTATCTACTCCTATAGCTTGCTAAAACATACAGTCATAATCATAACTTCCTTGTTTTATATAATCAAGCTTGAAAAGTGCTAACAGGAATTGATCTACTGAATATACTCTCTGCTTACTATTTACGAAATATGATTATTTGATTCTTCATTTTTTTTCAGCTTAATTTATTATTCTTTATCAACATTCTTCGAATCCTTGTCAGGCAAGTCCGAACATTACCTTCAGAACCTAGCAATTTTAGGTGAGTTGCAGACAAGCTCGAGTTTAATCGATTGAGCTATGCTTATTTCCAATATCTCATCTCTTTTCGGCATATTCTAGAATCATGTATCATAATCTTTTAAATTACTTGAATATTTAATTGTTTTATCAGGTAATGTTTAACTATCAGCATGCAGTCGTTTGCAAATGGCACAGACAAATAATATAATGATGGTACATGTATATCGTTTTCTTAACAAAAATGCTCTATCTATTTTCAGAAAGGCCCTCAAGGCCACTTTCATTTTGATTCCTTTATTTGGACTTCACCAGTTCTTTCTCATCTATCAACCCACGGCCGAGGATTCGGCTTATAATTTCTTCCAGATGGCAGGAGGAATCATCAATAATGCTCAGGTTTAAAATTCTTGTAATAATAATCATGATAATTGTTTTGTGTTAATTTGAGTTAGAGGTTAGTATTGATAGTTGCCATCAAGAGTGAATTAATCCTGTTTTCGATGTTATCATCCTTTGAAACAAAAAGATGATTGAAGGTAAAATATATAATTTATCGTCCATGGAAAAAAATAAATAGCAAAATATTTTAATGATACATGTATTTATTTTATTTCAGGGAATCATAGTTGCATTGATCTTCTGTTTTGCAAATGGGGAGGTTAGTTTTTTATTATTATTTTACACAATCAAAACTTCTAAAGAGAACATTCATACATTAGAAATGGATAACTTCATGGTCCCAACAAACATTCTTTTAAGTTTCACCTTCATAACTTTGAATTAAATTCAAAAAGTACAGTTTCATAGCGAAAATGTTCTAAGATAACAATTTTATAAAGAAAAAATAATTTTAACACTTACTATATAACTTAAAGAATTTTAATGGCAAATTTTGATGAAAAAACGCACCCTTTTGAGTCCACGAGTAACTCCAGAGTAAAGAACAAAGACCTGATATATGTAATGAATCAAAAATCAAATGTTAACGCTTAAAAGCAGGTGTTCCATGACAGACGCAATTTTTGAATCGCAAATGTAGGGCCAAAATTGAATCTTCAAATCCTTACTAACATATGAATTTGAAATCGCAAACCTTCACCAAACAATTACAGGGCATGAATAAGCATATCCTAAAAGTTTTTAAACAACCTTAAAGAGGAAGAGAAGCAAAGAGAGTAAAGTATGTTAGATGGAGTGGATTTAGAACAGTACAGGCTGCCAGCCATCGATATCAATAACTGTACTTGATCATTGGAAGTTGTTTTGGTTTTAATAAAATATTTTATTATACTTCTGCTAAAATGTTTCCTATATAAAGTTCAGAAGGTAAAATAGCTATCTGTTATAGTTCATGCATTGGAGAGCTATACCCCGGGGTATAGTTTTTGCTATCCACTCTCGGAAAATTTTCATGCAAATTTTGCCTCCAATTTTGATTTCCAGCGATAAATCTATTGAACTGATGATGTCATAATGACTTCAGTAGCATTGTGATGTCATCAGGATTTCAGATTATTCTTGCAATATTATCTTACTCCAAAAAAATTCAAACCTCAGAAATCATAATATACATCAGTATAATAAAACGCTTATCCACTGGGTGTGAGTGGGATAGCTCCTTTATCAATCCCTTGACAGAAACTATTATCAAGCCCTCGGGGAAATTGCGGGTTTGATAAAAGAACTATCCCACTCACACCCAGTGGAAAAGTGTATTCTACATTCATCCAGGTTATATCCCATCTAAAATCATCCTACGATACCATGCGGCTTCAACAGAGCATAGACCGGAGGAAAAGTCTGACGACGTCACAGACCAACACGCGCCGCCTGTCGGCATCGTCTGTTAACATCAACCAGAACGGACTCCCGCACGTGTCGTCGTTCCAAGATATAAGCGACACCTTGAATCTCGCTGACAATAATAACATTCCAATGGAAGATTTTCAGACAAATGGTATTACTAATCCAAACTGTGAGTCCAAAGAAAATGAGGAAGTGCAGTAACGAATTCTAACAAAGGTTATACTATGAATACAAATTAATAGGATCTTTTATGCAGGGTGCTTTGTGAATTGCATTTTTATATATGTTACGAAAATTTGAAAAAAAAAAGTGTTTCATGATTGGTGAAATTCTTTGAATACTAGTATTAGCTTTGAAGGTGTCAACGGCATATCTACAGCTTGTTGGTCTGAAAAATTGCAATGAACATGATGAATGAACAGAGAACTATACAGTGCCACCCGATGAAAAAAGTGTGTATTAATTATTTATAGCGCACAAAAAAAGTGCATTATGTTTCTCGATTTATTTATCCGTATATTTAAACACTACTAACATGTATTTCTAACATATTCTTTCACTATTTACGCAAACAATATTTCTTATTACTGTCGTTAACGTTCTTATTACTGAAATAGTGAACTTCCATTTCTGGTGGACATGTGCTTCGAGCAGATGTCAGGTACGACAGAAGTCAGACTAATATTTTTAATTCAAGATTTTGAGCAATTGAGGTAAGAATCTGAAGAAATAAATCCAGAACTCAGCACACCTTTTTGTGTACGCAATGATATTCAATTTTTTTCGGGTGACATTGTAGCTCATAGCACGTCACTTTTTACCAAAAGCTACAGTTCTGTAGCGAACAGTTTGCTAATAAGCTTTCTACCAGCCTTCATTGCTAATAAATGTAAGTACCATTATGTATAATGAATCTGTAATCTGTGTGATTTGCAAAAAAGATAGTCCAAACATTTGCTGAAGTCGGTATTGTCTATGAAGATATCTCTCAAATTCGTAAAGATTTGCGAGATGAGTGTGTTGAAAATATAATTTTGGTATTCTTCCTAAGAATATCTCACCTTCATAAATATAACAAGGAAAGTATAAACTTTCATTACATCGTGGCATGTAATGTTGATTCATTAATTTGTCAGCTAGTTAATTTGCTTCATTAAAAAAAGTTGTTTCATCAATATATTTTGATAACTTTTATGTTTATTTATCAAGAGGATGGTTTTTACATTGAATAAATGTACAAATACATGTGTAGATAATTATTTTTTATGGTGTTTGATAGTAATTTCTTGTTTTGTTACAAGAAATATTACTTTTTAGCTCACCTGAGCCGAAGGCTCAAGTGAGCTTTTCTGATCACATTTTGTCCGGCGTCCGTCTGTCCGTCTGTCCGTCCGTCTGTCTGTCCGTCTGTCTGTCTGTCCGTAAACTTTTCACATTTTCGACTTCTTCTCAAGAACCGTTGGGCCAATTTCAACCAAACTTGCCACAAAGCATCCTTGGGTAAAGGGGATTTAAGTTTGTTCAAATGAAGGGCCACGCCCTTTTCCAAGGGGAGATAATTATGAATTAGAGAAAAATTAATGGCATTTTTAAAAAATCTTCTTCTCAAGAACCACTGGGCCAGGAAAGATGAAACTCATGTGGAATCATCCTCAGGTAGTGTAGATTCAAGTTTGTTCAAATCATGACCCCCGGGGCTAGGGTGGGGCCAAAATGGCCGACTCAAGTTTTACATAGAAATATGTAGGAAAAATCTTTAAAAATCTTCTTCTCAAGAACCACTGGGCCAGGAAAGATGAAACTCATGTGGAATCATCCTCAGGTAGTGTAGATTCAAGTTTGTTCAAATCATGACCCCCGGGGCTAGGGTGGGGCCAAAATGGCCGACCCAAGTTTTACATAGGAATATATAGGAAAAATCTTTAAAAATCTTCTTCTCAAGAACCACTGGGCCAGGAAAGATGAAACTCATGTGGAATCATCCTCAGGTAGTGTAGATTCAAGTTTGTTCAAATCATGACCCCCGGGGCTAGGGTGGGGCCAAAATGGCCAACCCAAGTTTTACACAGGAATATATAGGAAAAATCTTTAAAAATCTTCCTCTCAAGAACCACTGGGCCAGGAAAGATGAAACTCATGTGGAATCATCCTCAGGTAGTGTAAATTCAAGTTTGTTCAAATCATGACCCCCGGGGCTAGGGTGGGGCCAAAATGGCCGACCAAAGTTTTACATAGGGATTTATAGGGAAACCTTTTAAAATCATCTTTTCAAGTACTTCAAAGCTATGATTAGTGATATTAATATAGAATCATCTTCAGGTAGTGTAGATTCTAATTTGTTCAAATCATGAACCCCGGGGGGGTTAAAATTCACCCCCCCCCCCCCCCCGTAAACTTTCATTTCTGATCTGATATGTGCTTTTTCCAAGCCAATGTGCTCAGGTGAGCGCTGTGGCCCCTGGGCCTCTTGTTTCAGTATATTTTACCGCTCCAAAAATATTTAGCATAATTCATATTTCTGTATGATTTTTTTTATGTTTTTATTGTTAATAAATGATTTATTGTTAAAACCAAACATCAATCTTGTGTTTTCTTTTTTACTTTTTTTTTTTAAATATATAATTATTGAGTATTAAAGATAAATAATGACACCAAAAAAATTTGAAATTGTAATTATGGTCAACAAAGTCAAATTTAAAACAATGTACAATTCAACAGTGGACATCAGATTTAGAAAACTCCTCCAACAACAGAGTATTAATTTCTGGAATTTTTAACAAGCTTATCATGATATTTTAATATTTTCTTTTTTAAGTAAGATACAACAACTTATTCTATTTTTAGCATTATTAAATCAAGCCAAAAATTAAATTAAATACAGTCTAGCTCATTGTTTGTCTGTCATATTGGATATATGCAAAAAAACAGAAAAAAAACAAACAAAACAAAACTGTTTATATATTGCTATGTAACAAAATTTATTACATTGAGCTTTGTCAATGTTAATTATTTTTTACCAAATTTCATTTTAACAATGAGAGGAATGCATTGCATTTTCCTCAGCATTATTTAAATATACTTTTTCAATGTAATAAATTTTGTTACATAGCAATACATAAACAGAGGTCAGCGTTTGCCCTGCTCCATTGTAGCAATATAAAACGGGAGCAGGGCAAACGCTGACCTCTACAAATAGCAGAGGTGGGATAAGGCGAAGGAGTAAGCCTCGCTCTCAATAGCTTGTCATGTTTTTGAATTTATTCTACATGTAGGTCGAGCATATTTTTGCGTATTGAGTCAAATGGGAGACATATGCAGGTGAGAAAAGTAAATTGCCATATTTTTAAATTGATTATAAAAATAAAGTTGAAGCCATCCCGTTTTTCAAAAATTTTTGTTGGTATGTTATTTTTAGCGCCATTGACTTTTTCCAGTAAAATGTTCATATATGAAGCAGATGTGTTAGACTCTTTTTTTTCCTTGTTGCTTATGTCAAGCTAACTGGGATATATAGAGTCGACACAATTCCATTTAAACAATTTAATTTACACAAGGAGCAGAGCAAACATGAACTTCTAAAACATCAGAGATGGGATCAGGTGTCATCGAGGAGTGAAAATCCCCCTGCCAGCAGGTCACTTTTGCCGTGTGCTCCTTGTCATAATCGGGAAATAACGTAAAAATTCAGTATGTAAATAATAGCTTTACAATAAGTATTTAAAAAACGTCAATATTGCATCATTTGATTTAATAATAGATAGTATTTGCTGACAAGATGACTAGGTCATTGTATCGACGGTCCAAATATAATATAAATTACGAAATAGTCACTTTCAACGAGACTATTGATATTTTTGTCCCATCAACTTGTTTGTCAATAACCTACCTTTATCTACATTTCAACGAGACTATTGATATTTTTGTTCCATCAACTTGTTTGTCAATAACCTACCTTTATCTACATGTCGTATCTCGTTTTAGAAATTGTTCATATGTAAACAAGCTCTTGCCAATCGTTTCAACAGAGAGACATGAGTTCCGTATGCAGGTGATAAGGCTAGTAGCTGCACAAGTAAGGGGACTGGCTATTGAAAAGCTTTGTTGTTCGCTATTGAATAAGGTCTTTTGTAATTTTATATCCCATTATTAAACTAATTCAGACTCTATGGTATCTTCAAGCTAACGGATATATTCTGTCGACATATGAAAGGAAATAACTATTGTTAATATGTTAATACGTCGTCGATATATCTAATTCTCGATTTGAAGGCAAGAGCAGGTATTTTCTTGTTCTCATATTCAAGATTTTAAAGAATTCTGCATTATATGAATATAAAATAGGTCTGTTTAGAACTAAGTGCAGTTGGTACCGATGGGAATTTCCAACTGATTGTTGGAAGACCTGGTTCCAAAAACCACAAAGATAATGTCGATCAGAAAATCAGGCATATCAACTTGACGTGTGTACAATTAGAATGTTTTAACAACTTCACTTTGAAATGACCAATTGTAATGACAAAGTAATTAAACTTTATATGAATTTCCACTTTTATTGAAAAGGCAGCTGTCAATGATGCCAAAACGCCTGGACATTAATCTATCTTGGAGAATAGTTGTGAATAGATTTGAAAAGTTTTATATCATTGATTTTGGTAAAATTTTATGATTTCAAAAAGTTCATTGGAATTTTTTAAGCATCCACATTTCATTTACACCACTTCTCGAACATATAGTTGCACATTATATATCTTCTGCTGCTGTAATATATGTACTGGGAAAGTATTGTCTTATTGTTATATTTTCACCACTGAGGATCATGGTCTGTGTGCGATTTCTAGGGTTATCTCTCTTTTATAATCTTTAAAACTGCAGATGTAATAAGGACCTGTACAGAATATGCAACAGAAAACAAAGAAATTACCATAAAATATTAAGTAAACAATAAAAACTCATACTGCAAAGAACATATTTTAATACATGTAACACCATGTTGAAGTGAGATATATGTATACAAATAAAGTCAATGAAATAAATTAAAATTCAATCTAAGCATTTCTGACACAAATTTAAATCACAATTTTGAGTTATAACTTGGAAGTACATACATATAATTGACAAGTACATGTAAACATGAAGTATGTCGATGAAGGTATAGTCATATTCAGCGTTTCTATGGTGATCAGTGGGGACAACATCATTTGATAAACTAATACATGTATATGAAGATAAGATATGTAAATGAACATTGCAAATGATGTACATACTGAATCCAAATTCGAGTCCAAGTGAACATTAACCGTCACCCCATGTCATTTTAACTAAATTCATTCAAACATCTCCGTAAAAAATTAAACAAAATGAAATTACACTGCCATCCCTTCAAACAAACAAGATCTATGAATAATGATTTATGAAAACAAGTTATGTTCTTTCCTTTTTTATGCCCCCGTAAACGAAGTTTCGGGGATATATAGTTTTTGTCGTGTCCGTCCGTCTGTCTCTGTCTGTCTGTTTGTTTGTCCGCAAAAACTTTATCCTTGCCTATAACGTTTGATTTAGTGGAGCTATGACATTCATACTTCACATGTGTATTAACTTTCTTTGGGTACCGCCAAATTTGACCTTTTGACCTTGGAGTTTGACCCACTTTTACACAAAAATTTTGAAGTTTTACTTTGGCCATATCTTTTGAACTGTAGATACCAGGACTTTTATATTGACATATATATTTTTTGTGGAAAGACATTTCATTGGATATCAAAAAACCTTAACCTTTTGCCCTTGGAGAAGTCTGTACCTATGAAATAATTTAACCTTGGCGATATCTTTTTAACAATAAGGGCTAGGGATTTCATACTTCAAATATATAATCCTTGTGAAAAGACCTTTCATTGGACCAAGAACCTTGACCCTTTTGACCTTGACGTTTGACCTACTTTAAAAATACAACCCTGACCATAATTTTTGAAGGGATAAGACTAAGGCATTTCATATTTCACAAATTTAATTCTTGTTATACGCCCTTTCATTTAATATCAAGAACCTTGACCATTGACCTTGACCTTGGAGTTTAACTTACTTTTTACAAACTTTAACCGTGGCCATAACTTTTGAACAGTAGGGGCTAGAGCTTTCATATTTTACATGTGTAATCCTTGTGACAAGACCTTTCATTTGATGTCAAGAATCTTGACCCTTTGACCTTGACCTTAGAGTTTGACCTACTTTTTTACAAACTTTAACCTTGGCCATAACTTTTGAACTGTAAGGGCCAGCGCTTTCATACTTCCCAAATGTAATCTTAGAGACAAGGCCTTTCTTTAGAAACCAACAACCTTGACCCTTTGACCTTGACCCAGAGTTTGTCCTATCTTATAAAATGTTAACCTTGGTCATAACCCTTAAACAGGTGTAGCTAGCGTTTTATATTTTTTGCATTTGTATTTCTTGTGAAAAGGCCTTACTTTTGGTACAGTGTTTCATAAAACACATCTTGTTTAAGCCAGTCAGAGCACATAAGATTTTGCCATTCCTTACTCTGTCTAAAACCAACTTTTTCTGAATGACAACAATTTCTACAGGCAAATCTTATAGGGACTTCATTTTTTTTTTTACAAACAATTTTCTGACACCTCGAACTGTTAAGTCACAGAATGCCTTGTTCCTACATCAGTAGACATGCTATTTTTGATGACATAATTTGACTACATTTCCAGAACTAATTTTATGAGCAAATTAGGTAATGAATGATAAAAATTAAAGACACAAGTCAAGCATGCTCCACTTATTAGATTCAAACCACACTTGGCACAATAAATGACTAGCAACTCTTTATAATTAAAAATGTGAAAAATAAGTTCTAAATATTTCATATCATACATTGCTGCATTCTGTGATGTGAACATTCTTATTTTCGACATAATAATATCATTTTATCACATTTGAAAACTTTTCTTGAATGTTATTTGATCATTTTATTACATTATCATGATTACCGATATGTAAACATAAAGTCTAAATGTTTATAATTATGTGATATGTTTATAATGTATGGTCCTAGAAGAACTTTATGGTAATACAAACATGGCTTCTAGGAAACTTCCTGACTACTCCACATAATATGTCATAATGCAAGTAACATAATAATATAATTAACATTGATACAAGTAATATTATACTTGTACAAAATCATGATGATTTTGTATGAACATTTAAGTATGGATTTTTTTTTACAGAAAAATATTTACATTGTCTCTGAAATTCAGCTGTGTGTCAACTTATGCATGAATATGACAATTACAGACAATGTTAAAATCTGATACAAGATAATGTACCGGTACATAGGGATATATTTTCAAAAAGGAACAGTTACAGTAACTCTTTCCTTGAAATAGCATTAGAAGAAATACAGTAAACAAAATCAAAAATATAGTGCCAATATTCTGAGTATGATATTTAAATGCCCATTTTGTTCATTGAAATCACAGCTGTGTTTAACCTTTTCATCAACTCAAGGCCTTATCGACTCAAAGTGTTATCGACTCAAGGTGTCATTCCCACAACTAACTACTGTGTACGTATTGAACGAAGCTTCTTCGTCCCTACCCAGGAAGTTATAGCTGGCCGTCACCCTAGAGACAGAGAAGACACAGAGAAAATTTAGTGAATCATTCATTACACACAGTTTTCATAGGAATATTTATATAAGTTTTTGGAAGGTTAAAATTTTTTTAAATGGATTTTATTATTTCTTGTTTTAGCACTGAATTTCACTCTAGATTTCAAAGCATAGATTTGGGTAGAATTTTAAAATAAGGCTGGTTTGATAGGGAAAATTTTGTAATAAATATATGCTTTAGCAAAAAATTAGGCCAGTACAAATACTTTTATATATATTCTATTTTGAATATCCTTTGTCCTTAACTGAACGTTACAAAAATCAAAACTTACGTGAAATACATAACTCTTCTGTGATAGAAAGTGTAAGGCTCAGCACAATCATTACTGAAATAAATAAACATAATTGTAACCATGGTTATGCGACGTAAACTTAGTTTACATTGCAAAGTAGCTACCTTTGAATTCTTATTTTGTATCATATTAAATGATATGAGTACATCATTTAAAATATTCATTAGCAAATTCTTTTTCAAAAGCAAAAAACAAAAACCAAAAAAAAAAAAAAAAACAACAACAACAACAACAACAACAAAAAAAAAACAAAAAACATAACTCATTCAAGAAATATTGAAAGAAAGAATAAAAATAAAAATTTCAATTTACAATGAAAAAATGTGATACATACCAGAAAAAGATTACTGAATTAAAAATTCTAGAGCCAAAAAAAAATACAACTTACACTAATTCAGCAAATCCATTTTTCTTATTAAATGCTATACCAATAGGAACAGAGAATGAGTTTTGGGACCTGACTTGGACACTTTTATCGACAGTGACACTGGTCTGATTTAGCACTTTCTCTGAAAACACCACCGACATTGTCACATCCGAGATCTTTATCGCAAAATAATTCGAGTTTGTCACATTGAATGGATTCTGAAGAAAAACATTTTTTCATCATTATAAGAAAAATGTAGAAAGATAAGCAAAGAAAATTTTTTTTAGTATTATGTAAAGTACATGTAATATATAAGCTACAATTTATAATTATATCAAAGCACAAATTTTGTCAACCTCCTAATTCTTCACTTATGTAATAAAGATACTAAAAAATTCTTTGAGGACTATTCCACTCAAGTGACCTCCACAAATCCCTGAATATATGCCCTTTGGATACTATGGTGTACTTTATCTTTATGTGCATTTGACATTGATTATCAAGTAAAATAAAATTTGTCTAATCAGGCCACCACTTGCTTCGAAAAATTTGGCTGGAGTAGACAAAATTCTGGATTACACAATACTTTTAACAATTTAACAATTAAAAATTCTAATTACATTATAATAAAACTCGTTTAGTACGAACATGGATATTGCGAATTCACAGATATTGCAAAGTTATCTTGGATCCCCAGCTATCAAATTTAACGAATTCTTTATACGGATATGATAACAAATAACAGATATAGCGAAGTAATTTCATAGTTACCAGTGACTTTGTTATAACCGAGTTGTACTGTACAAGATTTAAGGAACTTGAAGTTTACATTGTATTTGACAAGATTTTGGTATACACAACATCCAGATTACACAAGTTTCAATGTATTTATGTTTTACTACTTACCACTACAAAGAAAACCACTGACTTATTTTGAAGATCTATAGTGAGATTATGAGGGAGAAGTAATTTTACATCGCTGCTGATTTTAACGTCTCTTGGAAACATAAAGAAAATAAGCAATCCTGCCGTGAGTAAACACACTGTTATCGCCAGCGAAACATACAAGCACCTGATGAATAGAATAAACACATATATATGTATTTCATTATACTAATATAACATGAAAAATGTGAATAAAATTCACATCAATGAAATGCAGCATACCTTATCCAATAATTCATAATAAAATACAATTAATACAATGAACATGGTTTACTCTTTTCAAAAAAGACTTATGGGCAGAAATTTAGCCTGAATTTTCTCTGATTATTTTCACTGTTCACAATTCTGTAATCAATGTACAATAAATTGTCAACATTTTTTTAAAGTGATATTTCAATGAATTAAAGTTCCTTTATGTGGGAAACATTGATTGTTGAGTGTTTTTTTTTTTCATTGAGATTAAGCACTTACGTTCGTCTAGGTTTCAGTCTATCATCTCTAACTGGAATCAAGGCCACCAGCTCATTTTCTTGTTCTATAAAATTAATACGATGATAATGTAACAAAAGGTCCATGGGCCACAATGCTCACCTGAGCACTGTGGCTAAGAAAAAAGTCAAATTTGAAATGATGGAGAACCCTGCAAACAGTTAAGTTTTAAGTTGGCGATTATAGTTTATTGTCAGTAAAACATCCAAACATTAAGGACTGTCTCTGTAGTTTATTTTATTTCATGTTCATTGGGATACATCTTTTTATCACTTATACCCATAAAACACAGGCTCTGTTATGGGTTTTTTTTATTATTTCAGGTTTAGGGGGATACAACTTTGGGTCACTCAGCTGAGCATTGTTCAGGGCTGTTCTTAAAGGCAGAGATTTTAAGCACCGCCTTCAAAAATACCTGGTCTGGGTAACCCTGTCAATCAAGTGCATGAAGGTCCATCATTAGATCAGGGATCGACACTAACTTTAAAACCATAGTTGTCAGCAGGGCTAGCTATTTCTAATTTCTACTAGCCCTGTCCCTGTGTAGCACCCTGTACACCTTGTTTGGGACTCATGGTGACCTTCAAATTAATTAAATCCTGCATTCTGGCTGTATTTTGGGTAAAAATTATATGTATTTTTATGATTGTACCTTTGATATTTTTTTTGTTCAAAAAAGTAATTTTTTATAATCATTTAGAGTATTTCAAATCACCTTTAAAGTTTATATTTTGACTTACAAAAGCAATAATTATGATTATAAAACATGTTTGAAAATAGATTTTAAAACAATTATCAGACACATTATATTGATAATATGTATACCCTGTATTATAAGAATTTTACCAAACATGGTAAATATACTATATGGTAAATCTTTGTTAGTATTTGAAAGGATTATAATATAATCATGTTTTTTTTTAAATTAACCTTTTTTAGGTTTCATAGCATAAAACATATTTTCAAATCTCTTTCCATTTAATTAATAGAAATTTTGATATTAATTTTAATAACACATGCTATATGGTATATATCTAAAGTGGAAATGTTTTTGATAAAGTACAGACCAGCACTGTATGAAGTAATTAAATTAAAAAATAATGTATATTTTGACTAATTTATGATTATAAAACATGGTAGATTTTAAAACACTTATATTTTTCCTTTTTTATTCAGATAAGAATTTACAAATATTCAGCAATTTTTAGCATGTTTCATGGTGACAAAGCCTTATTAAGGTGTTTACCAAACATGGTATAGAGAAACTGTATTTTAATTTTAATATGCTATATGGTAAATCTAAAGTGGAAATGTTATTGATAAAGTTCAGAGCAGCACTGTATGAAGTAATTAAATTAAAAAATAATGATCTATTTTTAGTGAAATTTTTTAGCATGTTTCATAGTGACAAAGCCTTATTAAGGTTATAGGATAAACCTAGATATTTTTAGTGAAATGCAGATAAAACGGCTCTCTTTCCATTTAATTAATAGATGGGATCCTGTGAATGAATTAATTAAGACTAATTTGGTTGTTACAGGAGTTGTTTTTTTTAATTAACACATACACTAACATCTAAAACAATCTTTGTTTTAATATTTGAATTTATAGAATGATATCATAATATTTTTTAAATGGGTAGGGGTGTTTGCAAACAGTCAAGAATAAATCAACATATAATTGAAAAAAACTTTTTATTACTAATTTTAAATTTGTCTCAAAATCCCAAACACAGGTAAAGTTTGACATCTGGGTATTTCACTGTGTATTAAATCACGTCCTGTGTATAGGGTTTAGGAGACAGATGACCACAGGTAGACTGCTAGCCCCCAAGGCATTCACACCTGTACAAAATAAGCCCCTCCCTCACCTGGAATTTACCACCCGGTAAAAAATCTCTGCCTTTAAGACCCAGGGACCAGGGAATTTTCCTGCCTATAATGACATCATCCCTGGTTATTCTGATATTCATCCCCTTTTAAGGGAGAAACCTTAAACCCCCTCCTACTTTTTGAATGGTCCCTTCTATATGAATTCTTAAAAACAACCCTGATGTTTTTAATTTTCCAGTACCTTTAGGTATTGATCCTGAGCCCCTACACGTGGGACAGGGCACCCTTCCACGCATCAGCTCAACATAACCGTCAGACCGTATCACAGCTGTGGGGTTCCTGAGGGGTCGGCCCTGGGGAGCAGTCTGTTAATACAAAGAAGTCGATCTCTTTATACGACCATTTCCTAAATTATTAGTTGGAATATACATTTCTTGCCGTTCTCAATTAAATGTTAAATTTACAGGTTTAATTTTATAAGCAACGAGAATTTAAATTGAAAAAAAAATTGTTTTAAATGTTATAGTGCTGTCATGAAGCAAACAATTAAAATCATTAAAATGAGTTCTCTAATAAAAAAATTTAACATTTTCAGAAAAGTCACCACCTTTGGTTAAGGGTGAATCTATGGATACAAACATGTTTCCTAATTAAAACAATTCCTAAATTTTAATCTCGAAAATATTCATATTTTGCTGGTTTCAAGGTAAATGTTAAATTTACAAGTTTGATGATATGCAATCAGAATTTAAAAAAAAAACATTAAAATTTCACAATTCTTATTTGAGCAAAAGGAGATGAAATAAGGTAAATGTTATGTTTTTTCTTTTCTAAAATATATTAATTCTGTTAATAAAATCCAACATCTTCAGAAAAAGCATGTACCTTCCATGCATGATCTTAGGGGACAATATTGAAATACAAATAAGTTTCCTTATTTAAACATTTTCTAAATTATTATTTGGAAAATGTATCTCTTGACAGTTTCAAGTTAAATTTAATAGCTTAATGTAACCATGTAATCAGACCTTTAAAAAAATATTGAAAGAGTACACATTAGAATTAAGTAAAATCAGTCATTTTATTGGGTGGGCGCGATCAGAATACATTATATATTCATTATTCAACAGTAATATCAACATCTTCAAAAAAAACATTAACATTCCCCCTCCCAAATTTCTTTTCCCAGACACAGTAATGTAATGCTTTGTTCTCCATACATGCCCATATAATTGTTGGCATAACCCCCCTCACCTGTTGACCTATAAATAAGGTGAGTACATTCCCCCCCTCACCTGTTGACCTACAAATAAGGTGAGTACATCCCCCCTCACCTGTTGACCTATAAATAAGGTGAGTACATTCCCCACCCCCCACCCCCCTTCACCTATTGACCTACAAATAAGGTGAGTACATTTCCCCCCTCACCTGTTGACCTATAAATAAGGTGAGTACATCTCCCCTCCACCTGTTGACCTATAAATAAGGTGAGTACATTCCCCCCCTCACCTGTTGACCTACAAATAAGGTGAGTACATTCCCCTTCACCTGTTGACCTATAAATAAGGTGAGTACATTCCCCTTCACCTGTTGACCTATAAATAAGGTGAGTACATTTCTCCCCTCTCACCTGTTGACCTATAAATAAGGTGAGTACATTTCTCCCCCCTCACCTGTTGAGTACTCCCCCCTCACCTATAAATAAGGTGAATACATTTCTCCCCCCTCACCTGTTGACCTATAAATAAGGTGAGTACATTTCTCCCCCCTCACCTGTTGACCTATAAATAAGGTGAGTACATTTCTCCCCCCTCACCTGTTGACCTACAAATAAGGTGAGTACATTTCTCCCCCCTCACCTGTTGACCTATAAATAAGGTGAGTACATTTCTCCCCCCTCACCTGTTGACCTACAAATAAGTTGACTATATCCCCCTCACCTGCCGATCTATAATTAAGATGAGAGCATTTCCCCCCTCACCTGTTGACCCATTAAAAAATGTGAGTACATTCCCCCCTCACCTGTTAACGTATAAATAATGTGAGTACATTCCCCCCTCACCTGTTGACCTATAAATAAGTTGAGTACATTTCCTCCCCTCACCTGTTCTTCTGAGGGGGACAACTGTTCCTCATTCAGACTCCCTCCCACTCTCCCAAACTGCAGTCCTCTGTTGTTTTGAGGTGGACTATTTCCATTGGATCCATACCCTCCTTCATTTCCAGGGGGACTGGGGGGTCCTGATTTTTCTACCAGCTTTTCGTACTCACCAGACATTGTTAGCACTATTCAAGGTTTGAAATATCCTGCAAAATATTTATTTTAAATTCTTTTGTGATTTAAAAAAAAATTTTTTTTGCAATAATGTCATAAAAATTAAATGAATCTTCTAAAAAACAAGAACTGTCTTCTACTTTTTCTCTTTTTTTGTTGTAAGTAAAATGACAACTTGATCTCCTAACAACAAGACATCCATTATTTGCATTAATACTAACATATTTTTTCCCATTAATTACAATACCAGGTATGTACATGAGACCCTATACCAAGGCCAAGTTGACATGATCTCATGTGATAGATGGTGTAAAGTCTTTTCTTTCCTTACTCTATCATGCATGAATTATCAAACATTATTCTTGATAAATACCTGGTGCCTAAAGCCATCGGGTGTGTCAAATTCAAGGTCACAAGAAACGTTATATTTATCTTTTATATTAAAAATTGAATTATTTGTGTTGTGCTGAGGAAATGACCCTCTTCAAGTCCCAGTGAAGTACTTTCAGTACTCAGAAGACTTCAAACATAAAAAATAAGACTTCAATATGAAATGGTCAATATAAACAAAAGGAAAATTTCACTTTTTAAGTTAAGTTGATGCTATTTTAGTTATTAAACTTCCTGACCAGTCAGTATAAGGTCAATATTGTGTGGCGGTTTGTTTCACATGGAAAAATTATATCTCCCTAAAGAAGAACAAAAATTCTCTTTTTCTTAATTTTCTCCTATTGTTCTGAAATGTGATATTGTTTCAGAAAAGAATTTCCTTAAGTTATGGTAACTCAAAATAGTTCTAGAAGATAGTAAATTTTTCACTTTTAAAAATTGCATAGTATATATGAGGGGCTATCAAAAAGTTCGTGGACTGGCGCCATAAAATTAAAACAGCTTTAAGTACATCAATGAATTTTAAAATATATAGTTATCATCATCTTTTCTTTCCATGGAATAAACCACAAATCATGAATTTTATTATGAAATAAATTAGTAATGTTTTTGTAAACAATGGTATATCCAGGTGGCGCAACCTCGAAAACGACGTTTTTTCCAGCTAAGTGCCTAAGTTTAACTAATAAAAACTATTTTGATATGAACATTTGACATCCAAAAATCCCGCTAATTCAGGTATGTGTTGGGACACTATTGTTCCATAAAATATGGAATTTTTATCTCATTCTGGAAGTTCTGACATTTATTGTAAATTTTATATGGAGTATCTAAACAAATATTGCCTTGAAAATAGCGTTAAAAGGGGGAACGGGTTTCCTTTTCAAATATTCTATGAAAAATGGCTATACACCTCGGTAATGTTGAAACTGGCTATACGGAGAAATAGAATGCATCCAGATTACTTGATTTTTACTGCCAAAATAGATTCAGAGAGAAAAGGGATGCACAGTTAATGTTGATTTGTAGTCAAGGTGTGAAAAATCAACCATGTTAAATATTGATGTTGATCATGTGTTTTAGATATATTGAACTCCAAAAAGCAAAATATGCTGGCACAATCAAGCGAGTATCTCTCCCAGTGTATAAATCCATTTGTAATATCATATGCATTTAAATCCGCTGATCATGACATTGTAAAGTCATATAAACAAGACGGGTTGAAGAACTTACTTTAAGCTCCAGGGAATCTCATTAAAATTAGTGTAATAAGTAGAAGAAGCAGACATTGAAAAATAATTACGTTGTCGGACGTCATGAAACTAAACAGCGACAGAAGATCAAATGATGTCATTTTTGTTTTTTAATAATTTGGGTAATAATGAACGTATCAAGCTAAAATTTTCAACATTTCTTTATTTTTTGTTGTTCTAAATGTTCCTTATAAATTTTGCAAGCTCAGACAACATAGTAATAATTTTACAGCCTCAGTCTACGAACTTTTTGATAACCCCTCGTAATGATAAAATTATACACACACAAAAAAACCCTCAAAATTCAATGTCTTGAATTTCTTGACGGTCAACAATTAATAAAATTATAGTTAACCGGTGGATTTAATATTAAAGGTATAACTTACATTGCCGAATTGTTAGCATATTGCCTGCCCCCAGCTGTCACAGGTTTTATTATGATGACCTTATGGTGACCAGCTGAGTAAACGTTTACAGTTAATGAAGCAAACAGACATAAACGCATGTGGTACCTGTACATGTTAATGTGAAATAAATAATCAATACCATACATATTGTACAGTAATATGTTAATACTGAGTATCGATAATGTACCTGTCATTTTTTGAATTGGGCAGTCATGAGTGCATGTACATATTGTACACATGAAATAACACAATACATGTAAATGCAAAATCAAAATTGATGCAAAAAAATAATCTTGGCGTAATAATTGCATCTTCCCTTATTATAATTAGGCTTAATGCCTTTTCAATAGTTGCACCATTTTGACCAATCTCTCACCAGAGGGAGTATTACACTTCATTGCAACACCTCCGTCAGCGTCCAAATGCCAAGATTCTTGGCAAAATCTTCTTTTACCTATCATTGGCGTCGGAAGCAAATTAAAAGTCGGGGGCTAAGTGTAAAAAGAAATTTCTTGTACCTTCAAAAAAACCTAACAAGCAAAAAAAAAAAAAAAAAAAAAAAAGGAAATGTCTACTTCCCAAACACAAAAATCCTATTTCGTGGGGGTGGGGGTGGGGGAGGGTATGTTCGAACTCCAGTACCAAAATTTTCTTCCAACACCACCACTTTCCCCATTGTTAACCTATACTAAGACGTATCTGTGGAAAGTGGGGGGGCTAAACCTACGAAGATATGTTCAATGTCTATACTAAGTATATATTTGGAAAAAAAGTGGGGGGGCTAGCCCCCCCGGTTCCGACGCCTATGCCTATTGCATCATAAATTATAAATTTTGAAGTTTTATATAATTCAGATTGACTTAAATCTTAAATCAAAGATTATTTATGAGAATTAGTAAAAGATATACCTCTTACAAGGGATTATTTCTCGACAGGATATATTGAAAACGTGGAAAACGTGGAAAGTTTAAGATGCATTGCCAAAAAATATCAACATGTTGAGTTCTTATAAACAAACATCTTGCAGCATTGACAAATTATTCAGAAATGTACGTTTTAACCCTCCCGTGGCCCATTTTGAACAACATTTGAAAAAAATTCACGTGTTTGCATACGTACAACTTTCTAGACATTGACAGAGGTAAAAGTGGAATTACAACTCTGGGTAGAGATTGCATATTTTGACTTTGTTTAATGAAAGTGCAGCTAATACTGTCAACTATCAACTGTTGAGTTGGAGTATTAAAATGAGCCATCATCTTCTCTATATAAAATATTATGATGTCATTGCCATATACATCACTATTTTGCCTGTCTTAGTTCTTGTGAGGTTTGAAGAGGCAAGTCAGATAATTGATGGAATGGTCAAGATTTTTAAGGTAATCAATTAAAAATTTCATATGCCCCAATGGTTGTATTGTTTTCCCTGACAATCTTGGAAGCTTTCTAAATTTATCTTGATTCTGATGATGATCTGGTCAATATTTTTACTTTGAAGTTCAAAAACTTGCTCAATATTTTTGCAATAATGGGAAACTCTAAAAGAAATTTAAAATATTTCCACTTAATTAATAGAAAAGATTGCCATTTCTAATACCTGTAAAAGTTTTGCAGCTTACTCTTCTCCTACAATGTTATTTCAAAAGAAGCAACATTATGATCTATTTGCCTTGCTGTCTCTCTGAGTTTGTGATCACTCCATGCACCCTATTAAACTTGAATATTTCTAGTGCACTCTTAGCATGTGTGTGTGTAGTTATACATCATGTACATGTAGACTAATCTAACTTTGTCTAGGGACTGCAATACAGGCCCTCCTCAGTATGTCAAAATTCAATCTTTATAATGATATTGTCTGAGTCGGACTCGGTTTAAATTGTGGTGAGGGCGTATTCCAAAACACAGTTAGATTATTCTATCTAGCACAGGCCCTCCTAAATATTTTAATTGAAGTACATGTGTACATATGAAACTTGCTCACATGCAATCTTTAAATGTTTTAGACAAAATGATTTACTATTCATTAAATCTAACTTTCCAAAAAAACTTAAATTTATAAAACCATGAAAAAAGAAAGAAATTATAGAATTCTTTGGCATCACTGATTTATGCAAAGGTGTAATAAAATTTCAGATGAAATGTGGTCCGTAGAGGTATAAATGATGAAAAAGTGTTATCAAAAGCTAAACGAAACATTGCTATTTCAAATAAAAACTTAGTACTATACATGTTTTTATACCTTTGCTATGGATTTCCATAGACACATGTAGCTCATAAACTGATTCCCCTCAGTCCTTAATTAATTATTTATAAGTGACTGTGTTTTACTAGCATTAGAACAATACTATTTAGAATCGTTATATATTTACCACGCCTAAATAACCGTCCATCTTTCCATCACGTTGTAGAAATCGTTACTTCGACATCTGTTCGATTTGAGGGGTTTTGTTGACATCACATGACCAAAATTCCGGATAAGTACGAATTCGAGATAAAATTTGGATCGGGGAGAGTTCATGTCCGGAATAAATTAAAACAAAATAAAATAAAATAAAATAAAATAAAATAAATAAATAAATAAATAAATAAATAAATAAATAAATAGATAAATAAATTTCTGTCTACACGATATCCAGAAAATTGTATTTTAATATAGAATTATCTTTCTTTGTTCAAAATTCCTTTTTAAAAGACTTCAATGTGTAACTAATATCTCTTACATTTTTAGAATTTTGTATACATAAATATACATATCAAGGTACGGTTTCAATACATAAACCTGGCTCTGTATTTTTCTAACATTTAGATTGATGTAAGAAATTCATTCTTGATATTCTATGCAGTAAAAATATAGCCTACATTTGTTTTTCAAAAATGACACCCTAAATGCTAATTGTGACGTCATGAACTTGTATATTTTTTCCCGTATTCTATTTTGAATTTGCAGAAGAAATCATTTTCAGTGTTTTTTTAATTTATTTATTTTATTTATTTGAGAAAACATAAAGTTCATGCATCGCCCACAATGAAAAATTTAGAAATACGTGCATGCATGTGATTTTTTTCAACACATTTTACACAACATATCCAAAAACTGAAGTGAGCGACGGCTGCAGACTTAATTTTCTAAAAGAAAATAAGCATGTAGAAATGGGTCAGTTTGAAGCTTTTCTGCATAAAACTTAGAAATGTACATATACCAAATTAATCAGTTGTAAACTATAGTTTACGGACTGTAAACTATAGTTAACAACGTAAAATATTTTACATACATTTAACGCGATTTATGTTTCACAACCGTAAACTATACTTAACACTGAAAACAATCATTTGCGATTGCAAAACGTAGATTTTTTTGATAAATACAGTTTCACGATTTGTAAACTATAGTTTACAAACCGTTAACTATAGATAACGATCTGATAAATATAGTTTCACGATTTGTGAAACTATTGCAACTCTTAACTATAGTTTACGATTGTAAACTATACTTTCAAACGTTTTTTTTTCAACAAAATCTAATTTAACTTTTTTTTATCATTCGTAAACTATAGTTAACAACCGTTAAATATAGTTTTACATGAAAACTATACTTAACGAATCGTTAACTATACTTACAATGAAAAATTTACGGTTTGTAAACTAATACGTGCCTATATATGTGATTTTTTTCAACACATTTTTCATTCATATTTAAGCTAATTAAAAAAAACGTTTAAAAATTGATTGCTCAAAGAGCAATTGCCGGCTTTTGTGATCCTGTTCAAGGCAGGATGCTGACCCCATAGTCGCCATTTTAAAGTTACGAAAACTAAGCATGCTTTTGAGAAATACAAACGCTAAATGAAGCAAAAAAAAAAAAACGACGTTTTATCTAATAAAATAAACATTAGTAGTAATGACTTTGAAAACTTCATAAAAAGAACATAGTTCATTAGCGTAAGGATTTTTGATAATCATATACCAAATTAATACACATACTTATTTCAGGACAGAATGTGTTTGTTTACATTCAGCTTCTTTTATGATTTATTAAGATATTGTCAGTGTCTTATCATTTATATTGATATTTAAAATATTTTTTTCATTAGAATAAAAGTTTAAAAAATCAAATGTCTCTGTATTTTTTTGATTTTTTTTAGGGCACAAAATATTTTACACAATATCATAATCACAATCAATTGGCGTCACAATCAATTACGTCACAATAATCTACACACAGTGTAGAATACAATGGCAAATTCAGAAAATGAAAGGCCCAAGTTGCCTCTCATCAAACCTATGAGAGGAATATTAACAAAACGCGGCCTAGATGTTCAGGAAAAGGTTCTGACGGAAGAACCTACTTCTCAAGATTTTATTTATTTCCCATCGATTACATATGGTAATCGTGGTGTGGATCAACGCTGTGTGAATACTTTGGCTTACGGAACCCATGACATCATTAAGACGCTGATAAGTGGAGGGGTACCACCGTTCATTTTCCAAAAAGAGTATTGGTATGCCCAGCAAGAAAGTCTTTGGGAGAATTCTGAATTCAAGTACCGCCCTAAAATCAGAAGAAAACGTGAACTGTGGGCGCCAAAAGAAACCGGAACTACTTTCAATGCCAAAATTGATAAAGGCATAACTGAGGCAAGGTTAAAACAAAAGAATCTATTGAAAAAGATTTCCATGAGAGCCAACGAAGTGCAACTTAAAACAGATGATGTATTGAGGAAGAAAGCAGAGAAAATGGACAGTCGTGTCAAGGCTTACGTGGAGAAAATGGAAAAACGTGCGCGCAGAAATAATGGCAGAAAACATCTAAATAAATGCAAGTGAAGAACCAGCCCACGCGGATTGTATTTTGAGAATAATGTGATATGAGATAATATTTATCTATAAAATTCATTTTGTATAGATCTATGAATTATCTTGAAATTACTGTATCATTTTAACATATTTTCATTATTCAAGTATTCCGTCTATTATTCTATTTTCAACAAGCAATTAGTTATCGATAAAAAGCTTTTCTTTTATTTTTTTTTTCCCCCAAAAGTTCTGAACCAGGAACATTAATTTCGGAGATTTTAATTACATATAACTGTTTTCAATGATATCGATCTTAGGCTGAACAGGATCGAACTGCCTAAAAAAGAAAATTTTCTGTAAATGATACATCTTGTTCTTATGAGGCTATAATATTTGAATACTTTATAAATATAGACCTTTGATGAAGTGGATCCATAGATATATCGACTTCACAGAAAAGCAAACTGACCGAGCACGAAGTACGAGGTCGATATGCTTTTCTGTGAGGTCGATAAATATATCTATTTGATTGACCGAATGAAAGGGCTACATTTATTATATTATTTTTTGAATAGATGGACAAAACACAATTTGAAAAAAATGGGAACAAGGTACAAGTTTTTCTTTCTTTAACCCTTAGAGAATAGAGATCAAAATACTATAAATAAATTAAACAGTTTATTGAATCGTGTTTCCTTTATATCGATGGAGTAATTTGGATGATTTACTTATATTCAAAATACATGTACTACATTTGTTTTGATTATGTTTTGTATCAATTTTTGACAAACATATTCAATATGTTTCGATATAAAGTATTGATCCTTATTCAAGGCATTGTTACGTCTCATCAATTACAGAACATTAAAAAATATATATTTTTTTTTCATACAATTAATTGTGATATCAGTATATATTTTTTTTTTGTTTTATTAACTTCATTTCATCAAGTCATTATGCATTTCAGATTCTATAAATAGTAACTCAAGTCTTTATGCTGTTATATACTTAATCATGTGATCAAGTTTGAGCCAATCAGAGAGCTTGGAATAAATGATAAAAATAATATTATAATGTATAAGTTTCTTATAGCTGTACGATGTGTGTCTCCATTAATAAACAGTCACTGTATAAGAGACATTAAAAATGTTCGAATTATTTCTGTTTCTTTAAACATTATCTGAAAAATATATTTTCGTTTAGCTCCAAAAAGTAAAAATATAATGCATCTTGTAATAAAGAATCTGTAAAGTAGCATCAGTACA
Organism: Saccostrea cuccullata; assembly: GCF_032062105.1. Classification (NCBI taxonomy): domain Eukaryota; kingdom Metazoa; phylum Mollusca; class Bivalvia; order Ostreida; family Ostreidae; genus Saccostrea; species Saccostrea cuccullata. Next base: position 149,247 of record NW_026918900.1, on the reverse strand, counting down.
TTTCTCTGTCATCCTTGGATTTCAATGATGTAAGACGTGGCATTCTCGACGCTACGTAAATAGCGTCTCTAAAATGGCGGATAGATACTCATTGGTTAAAAATTTAATAACATGAGCAGTGGCGGATCCAGAAGTTCATGTGGGGGGGGGGGGGGGGTTGAGGCCCAAGGGGCCGAAGGGGGAGGGCATGGGAGGGGGTGCATTTTCCAGCATTTTGGGAGTACTTTTTTTTTTTTTTTTTTTTAGCTTTTTTAAAGACCGATCATCACAAATTTTTAATAAATTTTTAAAATTTAATTAAACTTTAACGCAAGACTTTAGACTTTGCTTTCAAAAATTGTTAAATCTGACAATTTTAGAGAGAGAGAGAGAGAGAGAGAGAGAGAGAGAGAGAGAGAGAGAGAGAGAGAGAAAGAAGAATTTTTATGTTGCAGAAACTCGTATTAATTTTTTTCAAAGAATATATAAAGCAAAACGAGAAACAATATAAAAAATTTGCCGTTAAATGATGTGAAAATTATTTCAAAATAAATGTTTTCCTTTTTATAAACATTATCTGAAAAAAATATATATATAACCAAAGAGGCAGGAATTTTCTTCAAAACTGCCATTTCCGATTTTTGTTTCTTTTTTGAAAAACGCAAAAATTGAATAAAAATTATTTTCCAAACGAAATGCAAAATGTGTACTCTAAATAGCCCTGCAACATCATCTGTTAATACTTGGGCTTCCAAAAAGTAAAATATATTTTTTTTATATGTAATGTGTGCAATGTAATTATATATATACTGAAAGAGATGAGGGTGGGGGAGGAGGAGGAGGAGGGAGAATGTCAAGAAGTTAATCAATTACTTAGTACTAATCTATATATTAGAAATGCAGGATTAAATTGTTTTCTTTGATATGGTGTGACTTAAAACTAATGCTTTATTTAGTTTTATCTTGGAAAATAAAATTACTGTATTGTTTGAATTATTCATTTTTTACATACAGCAATTTTGGTCATTTCTATTTAATTTGAAACAAATAAAATGTCATATAGCCTGTGGATTTCATGAAAAATATTTTCGATGTAAAATGCTGCTTTACGTGGCATCCCTTATGCAAAATGACGAAAGTGTTTTACTGTATCAAGCAGGGAATACCCGCCGTAAAGATTGTCCTCTACGTAGCTGTATCTATATTTAGACATAACAAGGGTATTTAAATGTCCTTCTCGATATATAGGGAATAATCGCGAGTTTCTGCAACACCCTCTTTCAAACTAAAGAAAAAAATTACAAAAAAAAAAACCTGGAGAATCTGTCAAAACTATTGGTTAAAAAAAAATTATATTATTTAATTTTTAAAATGAGCAAAAAAACTTTAAATTGTTTAAAAACATGCATTTTATCAGCAAAAGAATATTACTGAGCAGCACCGTAACTACTAGTATGCAGTTTTCTGTTGTTGGTACCTAACTACATTGTACTGTGATCTTGTGACTTCACGATCTCTATGGCACCCTCTCTGTTGATTACCTGTGTTGTGTGCGTTCAAGCGGAGTCTTATCAATGCAACAAAATGATAAAATAACACTTGTAAAAAAAAAAATCAATGAGTGGGGGGTTTTCCCACCTCTTGATGCAACTTTGAATGTTGTTGACAACGATGAGACGACTAACGCCCCACCTCTTTGCCGTACGAGAAGCTGTCATTGGATCCTTGCTTCACTCGTTGATATTCGCCTGAATTTCTCTCTCATGTATATTTCAACAGCGGATGAAAGGCTGTGTAAATTCTGACGATAATTATATAACGTCGAGAATACATGAACCACACCTTACTGAAAGTCCAAGGATAACAGAGAATTGTATTAGATTTTATTCTGTGGATAAGAGATGGATATACCCTTCAATATTATAGAATGATAGATTCAATGTTTTGCTATGGGAAACCCAATTTATGTATCAGATCAAAAAATAAAATGAGAGGTGCACAATGGCTATATATAACAAAGATTCTGTGAAAAAAGCATCATTAAATTTTATTCCGTGGTAAAAGAGGAGTTTGAGTTAAGAGATGGGTACCGCAAAACGTAACAGAAAGACAGACAGACAGACGCACGGATGGACATACAGAAGGATAGGACAGACATCCCAATCACTATATACATACCCTCCAATTTTTCAAGCGAGGGTATAAAAAGCAATCTTTCATTAAATCTACATTTACAATAAAAAAAAAACGCCATCTTCTGTTGTATTCTATGATCTGATGTGTCTGTAGACTCAATAACGCGAGCTGACTGAACAAAACGTGTATATCTCGTGTTGTTACATACAGCACACGTGATCTGTCTGCAAATGGTGTTCGACTTCCGCTCTTGTTTGTAAAAGAGAAAGGGGGCGGAACAAATGGTGTTCGATTTCCGCTCTTGTTTGCAAAAGAGAAAAAGGGGGGGGGGGGACAAATGGTGTTCGATTTCTGTTCTTGTTCGCAAAGGAGAAAGGGATAAAAGGTTATATACAGAAGTATATTTCTGTTACTTTCATGTAAGCTGTATTATAAGTGGCAAAATGTATAAAATAAAACCATAACCAATAAGCCAAATTTTATGAATGACGACAGAATTTCTCGTCGGATTTCCTGTATAGACCTGTTCAGGAAAATAAATGTATTTGAAGCTATGGATGTTTGGCCAACTTGTGTTGTTGAATAGGGGATTCCTTCATAACGCGAGCCGACTGAACAAAACTTATTAAATTATGCATTGTTACACTTGGCTCGTGTTGAATTGGAATCCATTTATCTAACTATCTTAATATGTTCTCTCTAAAGCTATAAGCAAAACACCGCAGCAACATGCGCCAATGCACATAAGTAACAAATTACATACAGTTAAAACAAATGCACACTCCAATGTGCACTTGCAACATAGGATAACAATATACATGCAGTTAGGACACGTTCATCCTCCAATGCCCACTCGCACATATACGCTCACAAACACACATGCTGTTCAAGGCAAAAAAAAAAAAAGTTTACGATTTTCAAATTTCCCCTCTGAATTTGATATAAAATGATAATTTAATAAATTATTGATTTTGAAGTCTATTTTTGTAGCTGTTTTATCATGCGGTGTTGACTTTTAAGATAATTTTATCACTGACTTTGGGAACCTTACCCAGGGTAAATCGATATAACAGAAACTTCACCTGTTTATAAATCAACCTGTCAGGTGATTAAGAATGGGAAAAGAGGAGACATCGAGTAATGCATCGGCATTTCTAGAATATACCTGCAAAAGCCTGGATATACAAGCTAATTTTATTCAAAGAACTTTTTATTCCTACATATGATTATTACCAAACAAATGAAGTGTTTATTTAGCATTATGGCGCGGATCTACTAGTATCTTAATTGGGAAAAAATATATTCATAGATAATATTCGAAATATGACTTTTTACTTGATTACAAATTATTGAAAAGATCATTAATAAACATTTTTTTCTGATTTTAGAATATTTCCTTTTTATAAGTAACTAATTTCAAAGACATTGTTCCAATTCTAAGTTCTTGATATAGGTTTTCAATTCACTAACCGATTTTACGCAGATACACGTATCAACAAAATTTGATGGTACAGACCTTTTGTTGATCTTTTTTAATATGCACCTTTTTAACAATTTGATTGCTTTGACATTTTGCATATTTGATTATGATTTTAATTTAATACATTTTAAGATAAAATTTTGATAAAACTTTTCAATAATTGCTTACATTGATATATTTTTCAGCATAAAGTTTTAAAAGTAATCATTTTATAAATTTCTTCTCGTATGATTTTGAATTACTACTCATGTAACAGGTTACAACCACTTAAAAAAGCACGTGTTGTAAGCAATATATATCAATGCACAATTATAACATAAAACACACATTAGCCGCCTTTGAATATACGCGCGTATTGCAGTAAAAACTTGGTCAATTAAAAATAATTTACCAGAGATTGAAGATCTATAAAATAGGCCAATATTATAAGAATAGTAATGAAATACCTGTACATGCGTCCTCACGGAGTCTTAACTTCTACTCATGTCCTCGACAGACTCTATCTTGAGGGGCACAGGGGGCTGTTATATATAAAAGTCCACACAGATGAGAATATTCACACCTGTACCGAAAATTTTCGTTCATTTTCAGGAGGTGTTCGAAAGGGACTTCTGATAATAAAAAAATCGCTAAATCATCGCCAAGAAGATAATTATTTAGTCTTCTTATCTAACATTAATAAAAGATTTGCTATATTCTTTGGTGAAAAGATATTTACATGTATTTATTGTTAAAATTATTTTTAAGACCCCTAAGGAGCCCCTGATATGGAGGGGTTGACGCAGGGGATAATACAACATATGTTTTGATATACACGAATTTTCTCTGTTAATTCCTACGGTTAATTGTTTAAGAACCGGGTGCCTTATCAGATTTAGATTGTATTAGACAACAAATGGTTGATCCCACCCTTATCATTTTTTCAATACATATTTACAAGATGTAATAATAATATGAAATCTATTAGAAATAATAAGACATCCGTACTGCATTTCGTTATTTAGATGCTAGCAATAGATATTAAAATGTAATATAAGGTGATATTGTCTATATCCTACAAGATTTTAACAATGTACAAAATTTATATGAATCTTAATATCGCAGATCTTTCCGAAAGTGCTCGCATAAACAATATCTGAACAAATCCTAAGATTTGATTTTGAATAATAGAAACATGAATGAAATACTGGTTTAATAAAGGAATAATTTAAAATAACATTTTGTGACTCAGGACAGCCTTAGCTGTGATTTTTTTTAAATTAAAATTATTAATTTTTATCCCCCCCCTTTTTTTTTTGAATGGCCAAATGAATGTGTATTTACTGAATTTCTGTCTTTCTTTTTCAAGAGAGATAGATGGCAAAAATTTGTAGACGTTTTAAAAAAAGTTCGAAATGAACCCAATTATTAAATCGGCATCTCCAGCTTGTCAAAATTTTAAGAAATTATTAAAATAAAAATCAAAATTGAAATTGAGAGAGAGAGAGAGAGAGAGAGAGAGAGAGAGAGAGAGCAAACATGTAAAGTGTTTTAGTGAATGAGATAAAAGATATATATGTGACAGTAAAAAAAAGAAAATCCTAAACATACAGTATACGGTTAAGCAGATTAACATGTAAACTGGATAAACTTATCCGTGTGAACGTCTGACAATTCCCATTGATAACGGCACATACGACGATTCCAAAGTTTATCAGAGCTCGATCTTTGTTAGACTAACGAATTATAATTTTAGATTGAAGGTGTCTTCTTCTAAATTCAAATGAAAAGAAGTATATATTATATTTTTGGCATAAAAAATTGAAATTTAAATAGTCCCATTTTTAAAATGGATATGCAGTATCTTTATGTACGAGGGCCATTCAAAAATTACGCGGACTGTGCTATTATTTACTCTTACAGACGTCATATAGTTATGAAATTTCACAGAAATATGTATCTTAAAGATTCCAATAAATTTTAGGCAAAATTTCTGTATTTTAAAAAAATTCTACTAAAATTATCGCTGATGGAGAGGAACGGAGCACGACCAAAAATTTGAAACAAAAGCATGCGGAATCCAATATTTAACTCATTAATTTTCTATAATTCGCGATATTTTTCGACAATTTTCTCAAATGTTTCTTTAAATTGTTCTGTTATTATGTATTTAAATTTCTGACATGATATTTTAAGTACTAACAGAAATATAGTGATTTTTCTCTGATGCGATTCCCGTGAAAACGACTATGAAAATGACGTCTCCTGAATTGACGGCGCACCACACTTTTGTTAAATTATGTGTAATGCTTGAGATATCGCAAACATAGATCCAAAATATGCATAATAAAACATGTAGTAAACTAGTGTATTCCTGACATTCGTCCACAAATAGCAAATTGAAATTTTAGACCGTTAGACCTTTGTAAAAAGGCTATACGGGAGAACGGGAAGAAGATTATCGACGAAAACTTTATACGGACTGTAAAGAACGTGATTAAGAGTCACCAAAATCACCCTATATCTCATAAATACCTGCAGTTTTTGGTTTTAAAACAAAAAAAGAATATTCTTTATTTGTTTAATAGATTTTAAGCTTGACAAGAAATGGTATTTGGATGTTGAGTAGATAAGGTAACTCAAACTGTACAGGAACTCTTGGGAAAATGTTGAGAAAATGAAAGCTCAATCACATATTTTTTATAATGCCTGTGACGTCGGAGATTTTGCTGCTCCGTGACTTGATGATATGTCCTGAAAAATGACTCAAAATTGACACCAATTTACAACATTTTGATATGAAATTATGAAGACCATATAAGTAAAGATTCTTTTATATTATGTGTGACATTTTGTCCGATTATGTCGTCAAATATTTCTTCTGTGCAACAAGTCCGCGTAATTTTTAAACGGCCCTCGTATTTAATATATAATATTATTATTTGATTGAACAATTTCCATCTCTCTGATTGGCTGAGATCTAACTATGTTAGAAAAATACTACGTTTTATTGACCTGCACGTGACGTTCCAGGTGAATACAAGGATTTATTTCCTCTACATTGATCTAAAAATAGATCGGGAAAATCCAAATTGATACAAATTGTTTTGGAAAGCTATTCAAAGGACTATGGCTTTTTTCTCATGTGAACAAAAGATAAGTGAATATACATTTTCGAGTGAGGGTGGTAAGAGGGGATGCAGGGACCCCCCTCCCTCCAACGCTTTTATTGAATAACAATTCTTACTTTTTGGCTGTCAATTTTCCCTAATAATACTCATTCCTTTCAAAATCTATCCTATATAAAAAGGCTAATAAAACAATTATTGCTGTTTTTTCGGTCAATACAATGATTTAGCCATCTTCGAAGTACACTATTCACTCCTTTATATTGTACTCCTCAGATGGCTAAATCATTGTATTGACCTCAAAACAGCAATAATTGTATAATATTTAAATTTCGAATCTTCGCTGTTTAAAATTTGTACAAGAATCTTGTACAACGAGCGTTGACAGAGGTGTTGTGAGCGTAGCGGAAGGTAACTCTGGATAGAGAATGTTAGGACTGTGTCAGTGCATTCACTTTGAGTGAACTGAAGTCCATAATTGTATAACATTAAATAGTGGATCTTTTATATTTTCCCCTTTTCACAAAATATGAACCACATATCCATACAAGAATACCTGGACTTGCTATTAAAAGATATGTATCATTGATTTAATTTATAGATCAAAAATGGATTTGAATTTTTACTCAGTAAAGAGATTTTTTTTCGAATATCATCTCTTTTCCATCAACTTAATACATGTAGATATCCGAGTAGATATTTAACGTTGTTTAATGTTGGAGTAATTTTTTCACGCATATGGAGACTTTACCAGTTGCCCCTGGCAAGGTGGCTGGGAGGGATGAGGTGTATATTCAAATCAAAAGAGATGGATGGACAAGTCGTGCAGAATACCTATTGCTTCAGATAATATAAAATACATGCATATTCAAAATATGAATTCATTATTCAGAGTAAAGTTCACATTATGGAAATAAACTACTGATATTCAAAATATTTCTGAGAAAAAAAAACTCTGAGGATAAACTTTATTTCAAAGAAAAATGAAGCGAAGACCTACTAATATAAAAGTAGGAGTCAGGCAAGGGGATAAACTAAGTCCAAATCTACTTAAGACTCTAATCAATGATTTATAAACAAATTATATAATAACAGTGATAACGCTGTTGAATTGGGACAGTCTTCATTAAGTTGTCTATTGTATGCTGATTACTTAGTGTTAATTTCTAATACTAAAGATGGTCTCTAGCTATGTTTTGATAAATTGAGTGATAACTGTGATAAATACTGCTTAACTATCAATCTTAAGAAAAAAAGATTATATTGTGTAAAAATGGCTTAAAAACAGCCAGATGACTTTTCACTTATAATATAAAAATCAATTAAGTTATTGAAGAGGCAACATCGTCCAATAGGAGTTCAATTTATCAGCTGGTTCTAATCGGATGAGATCCTAAAAAAACAACATATCAGTTCATCAGGTTCATTTACAAATTGTCATTCTGATCTCTACAAGATATTTCAAAATACTTAAATGCTTTGGCAATCATAAAACCCAAAGTTCACACACTAGTACAATTATTTTGATCATACCATAAATCCAGTTCTATCCAGTATAAACATTTGATAACTATTTGTGGTGTTGATTAGAATGCCTCAAATACGGCAATTTTTGGCGAACTTGGTCGTTTTCCTATGAATGTTGCTATATAAGAAAACAATGCATTAAATAATAATAAAAAAAAAGTACCCAAAGCAGTAGTATTTATTTCATTCTAAATAAACTAGACATATTCTAGTATAACATCTTGTACATGATGAAAATATCGTCTTTCAATATAGTTGTTAATAAATTATGCCACAAGATGCATCAGATAAGTTGTAGGGAAGCAAGTTGGCAAGCTCAGATCATATGCCCTCTTTAAATCTAAATTCTGTACATATTTTTTTCTGTTATAAGTAATCCTTGAAATAATTTACGGACTTTAGAATCAGCTCATATCCTCTTGCTAAATTTACTATCTTCAAGTGTTGAAGACGAAATCCATTTTTTATTTGATTGTTCAGCATATCAGGATTTACGAAATCCATTCAACAGAGTTATGAATACTATCTGTAAGAACTTATTAAGCTTATCTATAATAGAAACAAGTTAATATGACTTATGAGAAATGAAAATGATAATGTTATCACATTAATATTATACTTGTATAATATATTACAGCTTTTTTTTTTTCTTTCATGTTAATTTTGTACAGTTTATTAATATCATATTACAGGTATTCTTATTATCATAATTAATGTTGGTTCATTAATTGTTCGACTATTGTTTAGAAATTTCATTCTCTTTTTTTATTACTTGTGCTTTAGTATGCATTTGAAGATTTTTTTTTATTAAAAAATGCACTATTTTAAATAATTGACTGATTACAACTACATTCATTCTTAGTTTTGTATTCTGGCTAAAAAATAACGAAGCTGCGGGAAACAATATGATTAAACAGTTTCATTCTGAGCATATGGATAGCATAAAGAACATTCTTTCCCTGGATAATTTGTTTTAAAAAGTGGTACTGCTTGCACCAATCTTTTTTCTACAAAGTTTACCTCCTAAACCCCTATTCCATCCAAACTAAAAGGACCAATTTGAATTTAACTGAGTTAAAATACAAATTTAAATATATAAAAAACAAAAACGTTTTATTTGAAACAAATTAATCATTGTTCATGTTGTCAATTCAATCAGCAGATGTATATTTTTACAATATAAAAAAAATAACTGATTTGAAACATATACTGAAAATACATATATTACAAAAGTTTTGAACATGTAAAATACCATTCTGAAATATTTGAAAAAGTCTGAAAATTACAATGCATTGTATAATCAAAAAATAACCCAAGGAACGAGGTGCTTTTCTTACTTCGTGTTTGTGTCACTTTCTTGTTTAAAAATGCAAATGCAAGATATGAACGAACCCAACAAGTATGTTAAAGCTTTAATTCCATTTAAAGTTTTTAAACAATAAAAATCGCGAGAGAAGGAAACAGGTACCTCAAAAGCGTCAGAGGTGAGATTAGGTGCCAGGGGGGAATTAAAATCCCAATCTGGCCGGTCACAGTTAATTGTCTAAAACTCTTGGCAGCTCCTTGTCATGATAGGGTAAATCTTAAATTAAGTCTCTCCATCTGAATTAGGATACAACCTCTTTCATAATTATAAGTAAATCGTGTTACTTTTTTTTATGTGTAATTTTCATGTCAAATCAAACACACTCTATTTTTATCGAAAAAAATTCTCCTTCGGCATAAATGAATTCTGCTAATTTTGTTTGAAATCAGTTCTGTGCCTTATACTATCAAAGAAGGAGGAAAAAAAACTGTTTATAATTTACCTAGACATGAATCACATACTGGGACACATTCAGAAAAGATCATAGTAAAAGACTGTATAACTAAGAGGCTTTATTTTCATAAATTAAAACCGGGAGAAATAGTTTTGCCTTCTTCAAATCATAAATCCACTGAAGGTGGTTACTGGGACAGAATCAGAGTAATATCCGCCACCAGAAGCAAACTGTACCCACACTTTGTCTCCACGCTTCAAGGTTAGAACCGCCATATTGGTTCCCGTCTGATGGGAGGTCGAACCATACGCATGCGCTCTGACCTTGGAGATCCTGTCGTGGACGATATCCACATTGATTGTGTTTGAGCTGTAAGCTGTGATTGTGACGTAGAAGACGTAGGTTCCGTCTGAAGGGGCTGTAAAAATTCCGGAAGATGCGTCATAACCCTGTCCCTGGTTGAAGAGCACGCTAGAGAAGACAAGTTTTCCAGATCCCCAGTATCTATTGTCTGATGTTGTGCCAACGGTAAAGCCGATTCTCTCACTAACATCTAAAAACGTTATATTTCTTACAGTGAAATGTAGTTCTTAAGTATTCGGAACGTAAATCTAAAAGATAATAATCTTCTGAAAAGACTATCGAGGAAAAATACACTTATACCCATGGCAATTCTGTAGATAGGAAAAAATTGACCTTGAAAAATTATAATTTCAAGGTCTTAACACCGCTTCTAAAAGACTTACTCAGCATGAACTTACACAATTAACCAATGCTAGAAATCATCGTTGATAGCTCATATAATGACATGGTCTTGTCTAACCTTTACTCATAAACTTCCATATCAATTCGTAAAGAGTTTAAAAGATGTTTTATTGAAATTTAAGGGCAAGACAGTCTATACAATGTTTCATAAGCATTCTTAAACATAATTTCCTCATAATGAGGAATTTTATCTTTTAATTTAGGTGGTGTCAAATTTTGAACTATGCATGAAGATAACGATCGTAGCAATATGTTTTTAAGGTGGCAAGGCCTAATCTCACAAAGGACATCGATTTTTAAGGTCTCATCAGAAAGACATAGCTTTCCCTTCTATAGCAGGGAGTTTGGAGAGGGAACATCCTATATCCTAATAGACAATAACGTCTTAATGGTTTGACGTGGTGCATGGAACAAGAAGTGAACAAGGGACATCTCAGCCACTTTTAGCAAGCGTTCTAAGGTAAAGTTATATAAGATTTTATTGATTTACCAACAATCGATATTTATAAAGAATAAAGGAGAAAATGAAAGTGATTTTTTTTTTTACATGAAAACATATTTACCAAACCCTCCACTTGAGATGTTGTTCCGGAACCATTCGAGAGACAAGACAGCGGCAGACAACTTCAACTGGTCGAGCTGTGTCTCCGACAAGTCTGTTTTTATATTGCTCAGGCTTCTGTTTGTTTCCTCTACAAGAAAGTGTTTCAAATTATACTCTTTTTTTCCAATAAACCCTTTTCTGCAAAGAAAAGAAATTAAACCCTGCTCAATTTGCTTTGTTGATTATCATACTTTTCAAAAACACCACAGTTAATTACTGCCATATATCGATGCAGAATAATATTTGTGTTAAAAAGAGTGATCAAGGTATTTATGGATAAAAAAAAATACCTATATCTAAGAAAATATAAAAAATAAGACCAACTGTTAGGGATTCCTACCTAACAGAGAAGTTGAAACATTGGCAATCATTTCAGAGAGAACGTGGTACTTGTTTTCTATTAGTTCTGGAACCGTCTTGTCAATTTCCTGCGCATGCTTATTCAGCTCCATTAAACTCATTGATAATACTCGTATTTGTATCTTTAAATCTGACAGTATTTCGCTTGCATTCCGTTCAAACTTTTCTTGACCAGTCCACAAATCTTTTTCAAGTCTTTTTCTATCTTCCGAGCTCTTTTCAAGTTCTGCAAGTATCCTGAAGTCTGTAGCGTTTTGCGCTGAAAGTCTCTTTTCGAGAACTTCATTTCTTTCTTTCAATTTCTGGATTTCATCCTTGAGAGTCTCGGTTTCTTTTTCCATTTTGACCCTTTCATCTCTAGCAGTTTGTTTAGCTGTGGACATGTCGCTTTGTAAAGACAACACAGTCTCCTTCAAGGAAACCATATCTTTCATCATGGCGTGGACATTTTTCGTCATAGACATGCGAATTAAGGTTTCTTGATTTAAGAGCTGTCTTAAAACAACAGAGTCTGTTCCCAATTGCGGAAGCTTTGGTTCCTCTATACCCGTGTTTTCTGTTGTGTTCGATATCCCTGACTCTGCAATAGTCAGATTTATCAAACATATCGAAATACAAAACGCTGTTACCAGTGGAAACATCTTGGTCGAACTACACTATTTATCAGTACTGGCTTTATATAGGTACAGCGAATTAAAAAAACACTTGAACTTTGGGCTGAGAATGAAAGAGGGTGGTCTTTGAAATGAAGCAAAGTTCATCTAAAATGTAATACTGATGCACTCCCATCCTGTATCACTGTATGGAAGATCTTACCATACTGGCCAAAAATACATCGAGTGATATCCTGTGACAGAGGTCTAGTAATTAAAAACAAGTAACTTAAAACGGACGGAAGGAAATCATTTAGAGTCTATACTTCACAGACTTAATCAAGATATACATTTAAATCAATACAGCTCCAATTAGTTTAATTGCTAGTAAACTATTACTTCATGAAATGAAAATTGAAGTCCATTGTTTTTACCAAATCTAATATAAATTGTATTAAACCTTTTGTGAAAAAAAACCTGAACAATCTATAAAAAAAACCTCTTTTGCCTTCTCTCGACCCACTAACTAACACGGCGTGACTCAAAACTATTAAAATCTCCAATAAACCATTATAACATTTTTATTCAGTTGAAAGTTTTCTCTCTCATTCATTTCTTAAATCTCCATTAACCCATTTTTTTTTTAAATTCAGTCCAAAGTATTCTCTCTCATATACAGAGTACTATAATTGGGTAAATTTCTCTATAACGCAGATGAAACTGAATTAAGTTTTTATAAACAAATTTTAAAGTTCGAATTCGTTTTCTGATAAAAAGAATATAAAATCAAGAAGTGACGTCTACAGCCCCAAAATTCTTTTGTCTTTCAACAACTATAACTAACAACACTAATAATACATATTGTGCATGAAATAAACTTTTTGCTCTTAATACAAGTTAGAAAAAAGAAACATTTCAAAAGATGCGATGAACATATGTAGGTTATCATCAGATTTGAACGTTAACATTCATCATCCGTTCATTTTACAAGAAAGTAGAGGAAGGGGTCTACATGAAGATATTAAATTCGTCTGTTTTGTTCCCTTATGGATTTTTACAAGAAGCAACAGTATCAAAACGTATGAACATTTTATCAGTTTGTACCAGTCTTTCTAGAGACAAATTAAGGAAGAGACTTTCTGACACCATATATAGCTGATTCAATAGGATGGAACTCAGGAATTTTCACGTCTTCGTATTGTTTTTATACTGTAAATTCACAATGTTAGAGACCATTTATATGCGACAAACAGGTAATCTGAAATTGTAATTCAAAAGATCCAATGAAAATATTTTTGTAGTCTTAAAGGCGAGTTTTCCAAGACATTGTTGGAATAATGGTGATTTATGTGCTATGATTACATGACCAAACCTTATTTATATCCAAATAAAAGTTCCTTATTTCTTCTGAAATAACATGTCACACATCTCTTAAAAACAAAGAAGACCAACAACTAATAAAACTTTATGTTTAATTCTAGCTCATAAAATGAGATCCGCTTCAATGACTTCAATTATATAATATCACAAAATAAACATTAAATAAATTTTTGTATTGCTTTTAACAAAATATACAAATAATTAAATATAAAACTATTCTCAAAATATAAAAAAAAATATTGCAGAAAAATTAAATCAGGCGCTTTCTTGACACCACTTTATTTTGAATGAAAAATAAATTATAGAAATTTTTATTTAATTGATAAAAAAATATATCAATATTCAAAAACGATATTGACAAGTTACTGTAATTGTACAACGTGGTCTAGAATTTTGAAGTCCATTTTTTATATTTTAGTCTTTACTCACAGACAGGCATATACACAAACAAGACATATAAACAGAGAGATTTCTTTACAGCAAAAGCTTGCGGAAACTATGTCTTCTTCTCTTCCATTCTGTGCTGTTTCAAACATTTGGGTGAACAGAACTTGAAATCGAAATATTCAAATGGAACTTTTCCCGTCATATCCCCACCACACTGGAAACAGCGACTGGAATAAAGATAAAAAATAAATTCAAAAAAGTGTTTTATTGTATTTGAAACATTTTTAAACAACGTAACGTTAAAAAGACATGCCTACTATGTTATGTAAAAAATGTGCTCCTTTCACGATTGTTCCACGAGTGATTATATCAAAACTTTCTCTGAAGCCAACTTTTGTTAGTTAACTCCTTTCGCCTTTGTATTTGAAATATATCATTATCAAAATGCCATTACGTCACTTAGGTTTACATATCATTTTGTGTTTTATTGTAAATAATTATTATTTCTAAAGAATTATCAATACAAGTGTTCTTCCATATTTAACCGGTGTTCCTAGTTTGATCATATATACTGAAAGGAAAAAGAAACGCAGGGTAGCATAAAATTCGAAAACTTTTTGACCGCAAAACCGAAAATTACGAAAATTGGTCAGATGAGAAATTTAGTTACTCTGCACCAAAATCAATGTTCACAATTACTCAACCGTAAATTGTATGACGTCATGTAGGGAAAACGGTAAAAAGCCCAAAACACGTGCAATTTGATAACGACGAGTTTGTCAAAAATCTTGTTGCACCATTTGATGCACCTGAGGTATACACATTGTTTTTCAATATTTAGAGACGATATGAATTTCTTGCAATCTTAGTATAGTTTACGGAACTTCAGTGGGGTCAAATTTTCGAATTGCCTAATTAATGAAAAAGGTAACAACGGGTAACTAAGCAGTTTCTTGTAAATTTTCCCCCATAAAACTTGTAATCCGTTGTCAGATAGGGCCTGGAATGGCTTTCAATCAACCGTGACAATGACGTTAACGCGAAACAGAGCCATGTTACGAGCGGGTTATTCGTGCTGCCACCTCTTAAATCGCAACCCTACTACCAAAAAGACCGCCTTTTATACAGTAGACTATTCCAGTCATTACATTCACACAAAAAATTAAATGAAAACAATTCTGCAATTTGGGTTTTTGAGCATGTCAACTTACTGTTGTGTTCCTCTCCCTCGCGCATGCGCGCGTTGCATGACTAATTTTTTGGCGTGGCTACCGATGCCCAATATAGCCAAGGTTTAAAAGATAATCAATCGGATGAATTCCATGCAAAGGAGAAATAACGCTCATGACAGATGTGCAGGAGAGACATTGAAGATAATGAGTGTTTTCGATTTTCACTTTTGGGGGGTATCGTCATATGCGCTTCAATAACTCAAGAATTATTAGACAAAATCAAATGAAATTTTTGTTATATCTTTTTGAAAATTAATGTTAAAAGTTGGACAGGAATACTGAAAAAAATTGAAAGAAAAATAAATGTAATTCCCCTCAAAAGTTTACCCTGCGTTTCTTTTTCCTTTCAGTATATATGTTAAAAAAAAACTCAGATCGACTGAGGAAAACATCATACTAAATACTGTACGTATAATGTAGTTTCTACCGTCTTTTTTGAACGACCAACGAATACTTGTATCAACCGAAAGTTCATTTTCATTTTTCTATTTTCTGACTACAAATGACATGTGAATACTCCAGGTCTTTCAAAAATTGAGGAATTTTAAGTGTGATCAACATGATTTACAAACAAAACAAATCTATAAACAGGGCACAAAACATGGACCCCTGGAAATTTCTGATGTGATTAGATGCCTAGGGAAGATATTATTCCCTGTAGACCGGTAACATCCGCCTGGAACCATGGGTATATTGATCAGATGGACAGAATATTCCGTTGTCAAATTAAGTACATAAAATTAATAAGAAGCATGTTCGCCAAAATACGGAACAATGTTGGGTAGATTTTGTTAGTGTCATTATAACAACCAATAAAATAAATGTTGACATTAAATTCCTGTAATATTAATTTGTCTGTCAAGAGCCTGCCTCGCATCGTCAGATACCCACAGGTGATCTCGTCTTTTACTTACCACGTGCACCTGTAGCAAACTAGCCGAAATGTCATTGTATGTAATAATTACGCACAGGTCATTTGATTGGCTGCTGCACAGAATCTCTAGGGCAAATTAATGAATCACAGTTTACATTACGTAAGTTACTTATAATATGTGTGTTTGGCAATGACATACGTTTTTTACGTAGTTAACACACAAATTGCAAACAAATCCAAACACCAGTGCACTTGTCAGTTTAAGAAAGGTACATCCATATTTATCTTGACTGATTTTTGATGCCAGTGACTTCTACTTGTCTAAAATCGTCAAAAACTAAATTCGCACGTTTTAAAAAGCGTAGTGAACATTATTCAAGTTCAAAAGTCCATAAAACAATACAATATAGAAGCAGAGC
The DNA here is from genome assembly GCF_032062105.1 of Saccostrea cuccullata. Taxonomy (NCBI): domain Eukaryota; kingdom Metazoa; phylum Mollusca; class Bivalvia; order Ostreida; family Ostreidae; genus Saccostrea; species Saccostrea cuccullata. The sequence continues at coordinate 132,644 of NW_026918900.1, read as the reverse complement.
AAACAAGAACCTCCAAAACATCAAAGGTGGGATAGGGTGCCATTGAGGAGTGAGCAACCACTATCGACCGCCGTGTGCTCCTTGTCATGATCAGGAAATAACGGAAAAATCCGTCGTCATTTCAATGAGTAAATAATAAACTAACAATAAGTATGAAAAACGTCATTCAGTATTTGACTCAGACTCAGAGATAACAAGGCATTGTATCAACCATAGAACTTATGAAATGATGATTGTAAACGAGACTTTTGTCAACAATTTACTTCGTTTTAGAAATGTACCTACATAGAGCATGCTCTTGCGTATCGAATCAACTGAGATATATACACTCCGTATGCAGGTGATGAAGGTATATTGCTGCATAAGTAAGGGATGTTGACGATTGAAAAGTTAAAGTCACCACGTTTATCATAGAGCTTGGTTGTTAGATTACCATTAAAGTCTTTTTCAAGTAAAATATCCAAATATGAAACAGATGATCATGTGTCAGAATCCGTTGTATATTTTATCTCAAGCTCAATGGGATATCTCGTATCGACATAAGAATGGAAATTACCATTGCCAATTGACAACACGTCGTCGATACCAGGGTATATCTAAATGTCTAGCTGAAGGCCACAGTAAGTGATTTCTTCTTTTCACGCATAAGATTTTTGGATAAATTCTGCTTCAAATCAATACAAAAATATGTCTGCTAATAACGGGGCGCAACTGGTACCATTGGGCTTTCAAATAAATTCAAATAATAAAGTGCCACGCCACAGCATGATACGCCCGTCAAAAAATTACAATTTTCTTGAACAGTTTAGCGTGCAAGAAAATCAGGTCAACCTTGATTCTAAGATTTCCATGATTTTTCCATTCCTGAAAATATTTATCCATCCCCTGTGATGCAGGCATTAATTATAATAAATATTACATCATTGATAGATTTCTATGCTGGTTGTGTTAAACCTTGTCAAATGCCCATCATATTAAACAATATCAAATTAGTCTTAACACCTTAATCTATACTAAATTAATTTTGAAAAGAAAAGGCTGGCCATCAAATGACATATGCTATAAACTGACCAGCAGTTCTTCTGTCTAATCCCCAAAGGATACAGATAAGACTGCTTGATCAGATAGCCTTCCTAAACTGAACTCATTAATCTTGTCTACTCATTACTACCAAGAGATGAATGGGTCTAAACTATCTACCATAAATTTTTTTTTTAAACACATAAAATACTCAAAGATTTTTTTTTGGTTGAGATTTAATGTCTGACAGGTTTTTTTATGTAATTCATATGGACATACTGATTCCATCCCACCCAATAAAATTAGTTTTTTAATTAATGATATTATATAATATCAGATTAGTCTATTATGCAATATCAAATTAGTTTTAATTACTTTTCATCAAATTCATTTTAAAACTTAGGTTAGCCAACAAGAGCTTTTTAATCCAACAGGCTTAAACATTTGCCCAATACTCAAGGGACATAGATAGCACCAATGCTCTAGCTGCCAGTTAGCTCCTCACACTAAACTCATTAATCTCTCTCTAATTTGACAAGCAATTTTCTTTTATCAAAATTCTTCTTGACCAGTGCTTGATAATTACACTCATGGGAGAGGTAGGATTTCTCTAACATACATTATATTTGTTATAGATTGCTGTCAAGTATATGCTTAAAAAAATAAGTATTTTCTTGATTTAACACTTTTTTAATAAGGACAGTGCAATACTCTTACATTATTTGGGATGTGAAAATGAAAAGTAATAAGACACATTTTTAAAAAAAATTTCACTTAAATTAAAGGTCACAGTGACCTTGAAATAGGTCGCGACACACCTTCTACCTAAGATGCATAAACTAGCCAAGTTTGATGATTGATAGTCTTATAGTTTTCTAGTTATGGGCCGGAAAGGATTTTTCCATATTTGGCTATATCTTCTTAATTAAAGGTCAGAGCGACCTACTTTTTGTGCGCGACACACCTTCTACCCAAGATGCATCAGATGACAAAGTTTGATAATCCTAGACCTAATAGTATTAAAGTTATGAGCCGGAAACGAAAAAGCTAACAGACAGACGGACGGACACGAAGCCTATAACATAATACGTCCCGTCTTAAGACGGGCGTATAAAAACCACTTAGATACTGTCAATCAGAAACTCAAGAATCTTTTTGATGTCAAATTCAGAGTACTTGTGTGTACAATCAGAATGCTATTTAACAAAACAATTTTGCAAATGACCAATGACAAGATAAGTAAAATTACGAATTCCATTTTTATTGAAAACGGTACTGTCAATGATATCAAAAAGCCTGGACTTCAATTTATCATGGGGAATGGTTGTGTATAATGTAAAAAATCGTTTTAAAGCTGTTGATTTTGGTAAGATTTTGTGATTTCAATTTGCCCAACAGTTCCTTGGAATTTTTAAGTGTCCACATCTGATTTACTCCACCTCTTGAATATATTGTTGCACAGTACTCTTGAAGTTTCTTCTTCACTAATGTTAATATCTTAGGAGTAAAGAAAGAGGCTTGGTTGAACATTTACTGGAACCCGATATGTATCTTTGTTTGCATGGATTTTTATGAATTTTCAGAATCCAATATACATATGGTACTTCAAATTCATTTTGTTTGTTTGTGATATTAAAAATACATGTATTCAAAATAACACGATTCTTCCATGGAAAGGGAACTATGATTATAACTTTGATAACCACTTGTAGAATTAAATCTAAATTCTTCTAAAATACAATTTATATAATGAGCCTTACAAACGAATACAATGTTCAATGTTTCCTGCTATGTCAGCAGGGACAAGTATGTACCGATCATTTAATCTAATTCTTTTTTCACTTCTGGATTATTGAATGCAGAAGGATAGACGGTTTTTACATTGCCTTTCAATCTTTTTTTACGCGATTATAACATAAATCTTATACATTTAAATCCATTCTGGCAGAGTGTCAACGTCTTCTTTTTCATATCTGGCCCATAGTCTGGCATAATTTTCTACAGAATCCATAAAATTTATGAAATTGCGACGCCAGTTGAAGGACCAGGGTTCCCTATACTAGTATTTAGGACCTTTTTAAATAAGTGATCTAAGGTCCTCAATAATAAATAGAAAAACAATAAATGTATTTTCAAAACTGAAGTGTTCCAACTTTCAGGTTGGTTGCATAAAATCGACGAATTTGCATATTATACGACATTTTAGCAAGTTTGCCCATGGCTAACACTAGTAAGTAAAAATAAAAACCAAAATCACTTGTGGGTATCGAACGATAGTCTAATAAACTTAGCAATTAATTGACTGTACCCTGAACCCTGAACACGCTCTCGAGTATCGAGTACGTTGTTAATTGGCCCAACTAAAATACATCTAAATATGAAACGTGTGTGGAGGAGTCAGTTGTTTCTCTTATATCTAGAATATATATATCGAGTTGGCATATGAATAGAATATAAGTAACTATTGTTTTTTGATTTGAACATATTTTATTATGTAATAAATACATAAATGCATTGGGCAGCAGACACAGTCTATATAAGCCCTCTCCGCAGGTACAAGGTTAATTAATACACATTATTCTATATAATTACAGGTTCAAACTATTGTTAATTGATAAAACGTCGTTGAAGTGGATGGCCACGGCAAATTTGTTTTTTCTTCCTCTCATCTAGAAATTTTTGAATAACTTCTGTGTCATAGATAAGGTTTACGATACTTTGAAGATATTTTGGTGTTGAAACTATGAATCTAATTTCCTTTTAAACTGTAGTTTTTTTTTTACATACATATATGTATCTAGGGTTTGATCTGAAATTTAAAACTGTGTACCTTAGATACCCATCCCGGGTAAATATTCCAAAGCTTTTATCTTTGAAAATTTAAAAACGTTGAACTAAGAAATTACATGTACCTTTTCGTTGATTGGCTAGTAAAATAAGATTTTCCAGTTTCGGGGGTATTTCGTCAGTATCAAAATTATCGTTTACTTCAAGGCCTAGATGTGTAGATAGAGGGAATTTCAGTACATATACGTGTCATAAGAAACACTCCAATAGTTTAAAATCAAACCGGGTTTTCATTCAGATCCTTTATACCTGGATGAGTTAACCCGGAACTTTCGTGTATAAATATTTTATTACTTTAGAAATAAGACAATTAAGGCACGACTCTGTTGGATTGAATTAAATACAAATATTTTTGTTCCATGAACTTTTTGTGACTTTCCTTGCGCCACACCGGAACATTTGAGGGCGTTTCTATATAAATATACCCAAACAAAAAAAAAACCCACATTGGTATCATCAAGAGCTGCGTTACGTACAGCAAAGAAAACACATATTGGATTATACAGGACCCCTAGTAACTAAAAATTATTCAGGAGAAAAAAATCAACAGCCGTTAAAAATGAAAACTATCTCTTGTGTACTCTTTTTGTGTGTGATCAAGGCAGTCTGTTCTCAAAAACCTGTACTACAAGCAAATGAGACACTGGCATTACCATCCCTACACAAGAATCCCGCCAGAATGCCCCGGGTGTGCAGACAGTATGTTATTCGAGGGATCCAACAGCTGACCAGAGGTCTGTACATCATATATAGTTGATTAAAATAATTTTTTTACTCGAAATTCCTATTTGAATAAGTGCATATGGTTCTATAAACATGAATAAAATCCCATTATTTCATTGAAGCATGAAAACCAATGCTTATTGAAAAAATAAATTATCTTCATGTACGTACGTGTTATTTTCAAATTGATAGCAAGACTTTTCTTTGTACCCATTTCTTTTTTACTTTTTATGCAGGGCTACTCTTCACAAAAAAGGAATTAAAGAAGAAACTTAAGAAATTCAAGGAAAAAGAATGCAATGGTCTGAAGAATCAGGAAAAAATTCAAAAACGATCTTCTTGTTCTATTAATGATGGAGACACGTGCTGCCCTTCGTAAGTGAAAGTACAAACCCGTTTCATTTTGGACGTTTATCATTTTGCTTTTTTTGTCTACAAATGTGTAATGGTAACATGTTCAGAATTTTTTTTTTTTATTTTGTTGAAAAATGTTGAGGTCGTATGCATCCCTTAATTCACAAAAAAGACATTTAATATGTATTGTGTATATTTATTTGCTAATATCCTTTTGAGATTTAAGGATGAAATTTCTAAGGCACAGGTTTGGTTTGAAGATATCTTGTTGTCTTTAAACTTTACAACTGGGATCGGGAACATGTTTTAAAAACTTTTAAACGCACTTAAGACACAAATAAAGTTTAGGAAAGATATTCATTTAGAAAAAAAGTATTTTTTTTTCGAAAGAAAAATTCAACAAAATTAAATGAAAATTCCAAAATGCCTATTCGATATATTTGCAAATGAAAGATCCAAATGAATTGCTCGACAATTTCAAATATTCTGTCAAAATAGCGGGTTCTTTTAAATGCTCTTCGCAGCCTCTTTATAAACACTTCAACAAAAGTATTCATATGAAATAGTAGTGAAGGAAAGTGAAATAAAACAAAATGTCAAATTTAATATCTAAGACATACTAGTATGACAGTACCCAGAGACTATTTATAAAAATAAAGTCTGAATTTTGTCACTTACAATATCTGTACATTTATTATCTTGGAAAACAGGAAAAATCTTTAATATTTTCTCAAGAACCACTGGGCCAGGAAAGCTGAAACTTGTGTGGAGGCTCTTGGTGGTAGTGTTATCTCAGCGAGATGTCTTAGGGACTAACAATTTTGTTCCGACATCCACTACGACGTCAGACCAAAATTTTTAGTCCTACGACATCTCGCTGAGATTAGGTAGTAGTGTAGACTCTAAATCATTTAAATATTATGACATTTACATTTTCATTACAACCATAATTCAGAGATCATATTTTTGACAGATACTTGACCTTAGCTTATCCAACTCATCTAAACAACACCGATGGAAAACTACGGCAGCTTGTCTCCATCTACAGAAAAAGCCAGTCACTGTATCAGTTCATTCCGCTAGGGATGTGTGTGTAAGTGTTAATCTCCTATCAAGTTCATCATGATCGAAATTAGAATGCAAGAGTTCTGTTGAAATTTTTTGAGTGCATTTTCTTGCACTACATTAACATTATCAATTATCACAAATTATAACAAAACAGACTTTTTGGGATTTGAGAAAATTTAATATTTTTGGTAAGATTTTTATTTGAATACATTGTCAATAACATTTATAATTTTGCCAAGTCTGGGAAAAGCTGGTGTTTTAAATAATGGAAATTTAATGAAATATATCATAATTTTATTTCAATATACTTTTTCCCATCATTTCTCTAGTCGTGGGAACTGCTTTGATTCATGTATACATTTTTACCCTTATAGAATTTTTCCAACAAAGACCGTTTATTCTGTTCTAAATATGCATGGATAGACAGTGTTATGTTTTCATTTTCTTAATGTCGATCTTTACACTGTATCTTTTTTCTTTAACTGTAGGTCTGGGGGAGGCTGTAACATGTGCAAGCAGGAGTTTACATTCCGGTCCCTCCTTGTTTACGACATGAACTACCCTTACTACACATTTGACGAGTTTTACTTACAGACTTACTGTTCTTGTAAAGGAGGCATGTGATGAATAGAGTTACTTTTTTTCACCAAAACGTAGTTTCAGCAACAAAGAATGTTTAGAAAGAAAATGGTGTCTGCATAAAAAAAGGATTGCTTATATCAGTTAAAAAGTGTTCAGCAGAAGATTTAAATCGTTGTGGTCAATCCAAGTGTTGTCATTGGTGAATTACTTAAACAGACAGGGCACTGCCATGTGAATTCTACAGAATTTAAACAATTGAGTGAAAATATTTGGTCTTTTGAACTGGTTAGTAAAAGGTGTAAAAAAAAAAATTAATTCATTTCCTTAAAATAAAGTACAACTAGCATCAAACTGAGAACTTGAAGTCGTGTTCTCTCCATCAGCATATTACTTGTTAAAGTTGAATTTTAAGATCACAATCAGGGACATATCCTTAGTTACTGGGACAAAAAAAATGACATAGATTTTATATTTTAAATCGATGTGTGTGTAATACATTTTCTTTGACAAGATCTTAAAAGTTCTTGAGATTTTGAAAGATATACATTTCAAACAAAATTGTCCCCTGGAAAAAAGTCCTGCTCTGGGAGAAAACCTTGGAAAAACTTCCAGGATCAAAATAAAAACCAATAAATGATATCTATTTTACAGTTCATACTTTTATGTCCACAAGTGTAGCTGTAAGACAAAAACAGTATAAATACCAGACTTGTCTGTAGTTCTCCATTCAATATTTATTTTAGAAAATGATAAAAGTAAATAAAAGTCCATAGAAAACTACTTTATCAGGTAAATGATCATTTTACTGAAATGTTAAACTAAAAGGTCTCAAAAATTTACAATACATGTATCAAATATTTAAGACACCATTTGTATGAAACTTGCAAGAAAACCTCAAATATGAAGAAGAATACCTTAATTGACACCTCGCGAATGAATGGACATTGAAATCTTGATTCAAATGACCAAGGAGCAATATGAAAACCAACTTTCCTTCTGTCTTTCACAATACAGAAGTGAAACAAGTATTAGATAGATTACAAGATCAGTATGCACTGGTCGTGGCTAACAAATTTAAAACAGGTAACAACAGTGTCTTTGTTTGTATTGTATTAAAGTGGAACTAGGATTCAGTTCTTCGAGAGGTAATCCATTTTATACATGTACCCATAGTTCCCTTTTGAAGGAGGAAAATTTTCAAAACCATACATCAGTTTTCAAAATTTCTAATATTCCCGACAATCAAAATTAATTTGAGTTAATTACTGTACCTAGTATACTGAATTTCAAAACTCAATAACAATCTTTACAAAAAAACAAAAAATAGTGGGTTCCAGTAATTGTTCTACCAAACCTCTTCATTCACTCCTCACTGAAATATGTCAGTTGTGAAGAAAAAACTTTAGGAATACTGTGCAACAGTATATTCCAGGGGTGGTATAATTCAGATGTGGATGTTTATTCCTTTATGGCTAGGTACCTAATACTGCCTTTGATGTTTTCGGGGGGGTACCTGTTTGTTCTGCTCCCAATATGTATCATTTAAATGGACTTCTGCCCTTAATACTGTTCTTCATTTCCATGTTTCTTTCACATCTGAACGAATTTTTATGATCTGTTTTGACTCATATGCTAATGGTTTTGTTTATTGTTAAATCTTACCGTTTTTTTTATTTTAGTTTAAATAGATCTGAGGGTTGAAAATGAATTTTCAAAATCACCCCAACATTGCCCAAGCAAGAAAAAGGCACATATTTCTGTCAATCATGATATTGTTGACCAATCACAACTGACTCTAATGTTTTACCTCAAAACTGGAGATTTTTGCCCTGTCCCCTCAATGTTTTTCAGTAGCCTCTTCTCTGCTGCAAGGGCACGCTAAAACAAAGTTTGAGTATTACCAAACAATTACCTAAGTACTAAACATTTTAGTATATGCACATATATCTGACCAACAAAATGTGGCATGTACCTGAAGTTTGCTACTACATATAGTACACATGTGTCAAATATTAATTTTTTGAATTAGCAAATTTTCTGTGTTTACATGGTCTAACTTTAGTTTACAGTATCTAAGTAAACATGTAATATAAAACAACTTTTAGTCTAAAATAATTTAAAATATATTTGCAAAAGATTTTTCCCAGATAGTCATTTATACAAAACTACACAGAAATAGTTATCATACAAAAAGTGATTTACAGTAAAGCAGTATGACTTTTTTGTTTTTTTTACCTTCTCAAAGGTGTAAGAAAGTTAAAGAAATCTTTCATTCTCTCTCTCCCACAAAAGTGATTTTCATTTTTACCTTCTCTCTATCCGACAGAGCCAGGAATCTTTTCTTCTCTCTTTCCTCTGCTTCTTTTACAGCTTCTTCCTCCCTTTTTTCCTTCATGAAGGAAAAAATCATTAATATGATGCAGCACATGGTAAAAATAGTACTCTCAAAATTATAAAAACAATTTTAAAAATCCAACTGTAGATTAATTTTAGCATACTAAAATGATCATGTATGTACAAAAATCTTTTATCGAAATCTTTTTATGAATAAAAATATACATCTTCTGCTAGGTGAATCAAATTCTGAACATTAAAGCTGAATGCATATTCGAAATATGCATGTACCAGAATCAAATTTTAACGGATTTTAGGTGGTTGAATATTTTTGTATTTGTGTACAGTCATGTTACTCTGCCATTTTTGGGGGATTTCTATCTTTCTCTCTATCTTACTTTCATTCTCTCTTGTTTGGCTTTTTTCTGTAATTTTTTCCTCTCTGCTGCTTTCTGTTTTCTTTCTTGCTCCATATCATCTGTTAATGCACTTGGAATCTACCAAAAATCAAAATATTATTAATATAGATCTAAATGCATAGTCAAAATATTAGATACGGAGGTTTATGGTTTCTTCAAAGATTTCTAAATACATTTAAAACAGATACTAAATGTCATCCACAAAAATAAGATAAAAGGGGGTTGATTCAATATCTTTTAATTATATTCATGTTCAAAAGAAAAATAAGATTAGATTTCAAGATACGTCCAAATATTGCTTTTAGAACTAAAACTTTTTCTTGACATCCTTTCTCTATTGTAGTCAAATGCAGGAAGCCCTTTAAAAATGATGTTATAAAATCTTAACATTGTTACTTTTTATTTATTTTAAAACCAAGAACATTAAAAAGGTTTAATGAAAATAAGTGAAAGAAAGGTTTAAATAATAATATGAAAATGTTACAGATCAAAGAAAGACCTAAATCAACTATTTACTACTTTTTCCTTACTTCCAATAAAAAAAAAATTAAAAGCATTTTCTTTCAAATAATAAAAGGAACCTCTTGACAAAAATTAACATGATCAAAGCAATGAAAAATTCAACTACATTGGAACTTTAAAATACAAAATTGAAAATAATAAACAAACAAAAGGCTATGGTATATACATGTATACACACGTATTTCATGCCCTGCTCTACCTTGCGACATACCTGTGCTGTTTTATAATCATAACGATCAGGATAACGGCCCATAAACTTCCTGAATTCATTCCTTGTCTCCTTATCTTTTCCATGGTTGTATGGAGTCTGGCCAAATTTATCTCTAAAAGAAAATGATGCATGTAGGTTGTTGTGATATTGTGAATTTTGTATTAGTGAAATGAATATTCATGTACATGTAGTAGAATTGAAAGAATAATTAAGGATCAAAGAATTAGAAATATGTACAGCTGTATATATGGTAGCATTTTCTTATTCATATTCTCTAAGAGAATTTGATTTAAAAATAAATTTTTGAAAAATTATAGCCAAAAAAATTAATAAATAGAAATCTTGATTTCATAACAGTGTGTCTACTAATTAAATTATGCAGACTTTAACAACCACATTTAAATCACACAATATTTCATAGTTTGTTCTTTTATTTCAATGAAACAAATGTCAGAGTATAAATATTTCCAAAATTTGACCCTTTTTAAAACACATTTTAAATCCCAATTGAAAAGATAAGAGCTCTGGACCTGTACCAAAATGGGCAAACTTTATTTCCTGAAATTCCATCGTACCTTGCAGCTGGGTTAGCACCACTCTCCATTAGTATCTTGATGACTTTCCCATGCCCCTCCTTAGCAGCAATGTGTAACAAAGTCAATTTATTGTCTCCTATTGCTTCATTTAGCATGTCATTGGTATCTATTGGTGACAAGAGTTCCTCTGAAGTTGATGATCCTGGTCGACTGTCTGCTTTACCTGATGGTCTTTGCAAAAGCTCTTTTTGTATCAGATTTTCTGATGAATTTTCAGAAGGTGCTGATAAGTTCACAGAAGAAATAGACTCTTTTTCATTTAAATTCTCTAGTCTATTTATGTTTTGTACATCACAATTCGTTGAATCACTATATATCTTAGAGGTCAGTTCACTATTTTCACTATTATTTTGACAATGCTGTAAAGTGCTAGTATGAAAATTTTTTTCTGTCCCATGTGGAATTTTTTCTGGTGATTCTAATTTTGGAACACTCTTTGAGAAAACAGCCATTAAATTTCTAAGTGTTTCTATATCTCCTGTTTTACAAGCTGTAAACAGTGAATTTTTCAGGTGATATTTTTCCTCTTCTGAAAATATATACAAGTAAAAAGAATTAATTTCTTTTAATATAATTAAGCACCCTTCCTCTTGTTTCAGTAATTAATCCAATTTAGCATACATTTTCAAGTTGTCAACAAATTCTTATTTTTCCAGCATGTAAAAAAACTGTTATGAGTTCTCTTTTCACCCTCCCAAACATGCCTATAGGACAGCACTTTGTCTATATTCTACATATATCCAAGTCATGTAAACCAAATATTATTTGCAACATCTTTTATTCATGATTCTTCTTTTTTGAATCCATCAAAGACTACTGATTTTCAAAACCTGGGCAACAGTGCTATTAATAAATTGTTGACAAAAATCTTCATTATGAGAAACATTTGTATGTAAAAGAAGGTCATAAAACTAACAGATGTGTCTTGATCCTGAATAAAAGTTGATTTTAATACAGTAACTAGTGAAAGGATCTGAGTTACCTAACGGGTCTGTCTCTGGTTCCAGCTGATGTTTCGACAATCTCCTTCGTCTGTTTTTGTTTTTCTTTCTGTTTGGATTCTTCGTGGCTTCAAACTCCTGCAGCTCTAATGTGGACAGTGTCCCCATGGTTTCCACAAGATCAGCATCACTTGTGGTGGACCCTCCAGAGGAGGAGGGCTGATTTTCATTCTGCATCTCATCTTCTAAAATCAAATCAAATTTTAAGATTGTGCCAGCTGCCCAAATCTCATTCACTTTTATAGATAAAATATTGCTTTTATTAAATTAACAGTAAATGGATTGACTTTTACTCAAATACAAAGAAATCCTGAAAGAATCCTCTGTGTTCTGCAAATGAAATACAGTAAAAACTTCTGTAGTTTAGATACCACTGGTTCCAATGAAATTGAACTTATACATAACATCTGGATTAGACAAGTTTTTCACTATATACAGTAAAAACATTCTGGATATTAAGACAACATTTCATACAACTGAATTTACTAAAAGGAAAACAAAGTTATTGAAAGTTAGTATTTTATTGGGCAAAATTTTGGAATAAACAACCTCCGGATTTGAGACAATTTTTTCACTATACAGTAAAAGTTGTTTAGTTCAAACAGGGATTTTGCGAATTCACAGATATAGTTAAGTTATCTAGGATCCCAAGCTATATAAATTTAATGAATTCCTTATACAGATATAACGAATTACTGATATAGCTAAGTAATTTTATTGGTCCCAGTGACTTCGTTTTGACTAAGTTTTTCTGTAATGTTAATTTTAAAATCAAACTCCTTGATCATCAATTACCGAATCAAAACTAACCAAACTACCCACCTAAGACCTGTATTTGTTGTGCCCTCAATAGAACCTTCTCTTTTACATTATTTTTTAGAACTAGTGTCAGAGGTAAACTAAAAACAAAAAACAGTCTGTAAAATAAGTTACCATAACACTCAATGGAAGATAACATTTCAAACACTCTTCTGGTTTCTGACAATCTTCTCTGTCGTCCCTTCTGTGGGTCCTTATTGACGACCTCCAACTGACCCAGGGCTGCATTAAAGGTCACAGGTGGGGAAATGGGAACATAATTCTGGATATCTGCCTCTTCTCCTGCAGGTACAAAGAAAAAGGTACATTGTATCATATTAAAAAAAATTTGACTTGAGTTGTTAGTTTTGCTGGGTGTGCTTTAAGGATAAATCAGTAACTTTCTTTAAAAGTATATACATTTATATTAAAATACTTTTTTAAAAAATCTGAATGTCAGCTTATCATTCCTGTATGAGATGTCTTCAAATAGTCAATATCTTATTACATACAGGTAATAGTAATGTTTTATATATCCAATGTACATGTATACTATAGACATAACAGTGAGTTCTTCAGACTATAGGTAAAAGTAAAACTTTTATTCCCCATTGTGGCCCCGCCCTACCCTCGGGGGTCATGATTTGAACAATTTAGAATCTACAGTACCCCAGGGTGCTTCCACATGAGTTTCAGCTTTTCTGGCCCAGTTGTTCTTGAAAAGAAGATTTTCAAAGAATTTTTCATAACAAGAAAAAGAGAAAAAACACTCAAATTGAGTCAGCTATAAGGTAAACTAAAAACCTAAACAGTCTGTAAAACCAGTTACCATAACACTCAATGGAAGATAACATTTCAAACACTCTTCTGGTTTCATTAAGAGTGGGGCGTCGTGTGGGAAATGGAATCATTCGGACTCTCTGGTCGTCTTTGTTAAAGGGTGGGGACTTCCCGTGTAGAAATATTCTTTTGTTTTTGTCTTTTCTTGATTATCTCCCCTTGTAAGGGGACTTGTCCCTTCATTTTAACAATTTAAATTCCCCTTCAGCCCTAATGAATATTCTGTCACAGCTGTCTAACGCTCCTTTCCAAGATTCCAACAATGACTTGATTTCCTGTGTGAATTTTTTTTTTTGAATTATGAATTGAAAAAAAATTTCCGACAGAAAATGAACTGAAAGTAAAACTTTCAGAAGAAGCAACAAAAATTTCCAACAGAATACTGTAAACCAACAAAGCAACAAAAATTTCCAACAGAATACTGTAAATCAACAAAGCAATAAAAATTTCCAACAGAATACTGTAAACCAACTCCTATTTCTGTCATCTATTATTCACATTTCAATTTGCTGTGTCAGTTTGCAATCAGTCCGCAAAGTTTAACATTCTCTATCAATATAAAGCTAAATAAATGTTTCATGGCTATTAAAATTCATAAGTAATAGTTGGTCGCGAAACTCAATGACATTTCTCGCAAACGAATAATAGTTGGTTTACAGTACTCTATGAATACAAAAAAAGTCTACGTAAATAAATTTGACAAAACAATCAAGGAACACATCCTTTGGGGGCCTCACTAACCTCCTTTAATGCTGCCTCATTGTGTCTCCTTATGCTGGCCCCACCAGACTTAGGGGCATTTCCCTGACTGTCTCGTGTTCCCTGTGCCGTGCCCCTTTTAGCCCTCACTACATAGCGATGAAACGTCTTGTGGAGGATCAGTTTCTCCCTACAAATTTTTTCTTGATTTTAAATAAACTTCAATTATAAAAAGCTTAAAATTTCAATTTTAATCAAACAAAACATGATAAAACTCCAAACAGTTTATAAGAAATAATTTCATTATGTATAATTTTATTTTAAATTCTATATCATATGTAATCAAATCATATCAGAAAATAAAAATGCATATCATTTAAAAAATTTTTCTTAAATTAATTTTCCCAAATGAAAAGACAAATTAGGTGTATGTACATGTACTTGTAATTTATTTGCAATTGACTATGTTGTAATTTGTGGCCATACTTACTTATCAAAAACAGCTCCTGCAAAATGACCCCCTCCACACATTAAAACGGCCCACTTCATCTCCTGTGTAATGTTGTTTACCAGGGAAACCAGTTCTGAATGATTCTGAACTTTGACCTAAACGAAGAAATGATAGTTGATGAAGGGGTACACTTGTATTAGGTGAACTGCAGTTTTACAGCTACTATATATATCATCACTGCAAATCTTACTGATGAATACAAATGATGACTACCCCCCAACCCAACCACCCATACACACAAAACAATATTTCTGAATCAAATAAATTTGAAGATCAATCCATACATTGTCAATTAAAAAATATGGTTGAAAATACCTTCATACCTTTTTATGATGTACAACACATCTGTACACAGACACCAGTAGACCCTCCGAATTACGGAAGAATATTTTAGGATATTTCCTGGCGCTCTCATTGGATGCCCCACCCATTTCTCCCTCTGAGGCCCCGCCCACTTCACTCTCGCTGTCACAGCTGCTGAGATCCTCGTCTTGCTGCTTGAGTTGTAAGGGGCGGGGAAGTTTGGGGGGAGTGGTCTCCTCATTTTCCGAGTCAGAATCTGAACCTGAGATGCTTGAGACGGAACCTTAATTACAAACAGGACAATGTATTATAGATTTCTTACAGTTATGTACAGAAGAATTTACAACAGAATACATTACATACAGATTTATTACAATTATCATAATTATGTACAGAAAACAGATTACATTACAGACAGATTTATTACAATTATATACAACAATTATATACTACATATTTAAATAATCACATACAAAATAATGTACAAAAGATATATACGTATTTCAATTAGACTTATAAGTAATAGAAAATACTGTACTTGACATTTTTTGCAGGTCTAAATATAGCTTGATCAAGCATTTCTTTTACTATTGAAATTTTTAAGATTACCTGGTAAAATTGCAAAAATAAAATTTACACTTTACCACAAATATCCTCAAATTCTTCCTCTTTAAGACTTGTTTTTCCTTTGAGTTTCCTCTGAAGGTTATAGCGATGCCAATCTGATTTAAAGTGCTCTTTCTACAATTTTACAATTATTTTTCATTAAAATTTGTTTTGTTAACATTGGTGCTCAATCTCTGGTTATTTGTACATGTAGTAAGTTTAGTGTTGAGTTTATTCCTTTGTAGAAATAAAGGGCACAGTATCCAATAAAAATAATTGGATTCTGAAGATGAATACATGTATGTTAATCAAACCTAGCATTAAGTTATCTGATCTAGCTTTAAGGTATCTGACCTAGCTTTAAGGTATCTGATCTAGCTTTAAGGTATCTGGTCTAGCTTTAAGGTACCTGATCTTGTCTACTCTGGAACTCCACACCACAGGAATTACATGCCATCCTCTCTGGGACCTGTATAATGGTTGTTAGCTCTGGGTTTGTTTCTGATGCAGAGAGCTGGTCTGGTAAAAAAAATTCAAAACATATTAAATTTAAGAATTTTATATCAAACACAATTCTTTATTCAAACTGATATCATTTTCTTAGACAGGCAAGTCCTACTTATTTTTTCTTAATTATCTTCAACAATGATTTTATTTTCTATTAGTCTGTGCTATTTATTCAAATTGCTTATGTTTCATTTCATCTTATTCTTATTTTAAACAAAATTTTCATAATTACATTAAAAAATTATTTTCATTTTAAAGAGTTAAACGTCTGTCTTTGCCATTCCCTTAATAATATAATTCATATGATAATTCATGTGTGACAACATAAACAAGGGCATTATCCATAAACATAATGTAAAATCACTGATTTTCGTGGGTGTTTAATTTTCATTGTTTTCAAGGTTTGGAAAGACCCACGAATTCATGACCACCACGAAATGAAAAATTTCAAATGCATTACTACTTAACAGCTTAACAATCTTTAATTTATCCACAAAATCAAATCCCCACAAACAAATATTTTCCCCTCAAACACTGAAAGTTTGACCCCCCAAAAAATATTTAATTTTACAGTAACATACCTGATAATGGTTGACTAGTGTCTTGATTTGAATCCTTCCTCTCTGATACAGAACCATGTTCTGACGTCGGGTTACAGTTGGCTAGTGACAGTCCGTCCAATTTTGTCGCGGCTTCTTCTGTATTGTAGAATCGGACAGTCCAGTACTTTTTACTGGCTTTCTTCTGTAGTCTTTTTGGAGAACTTTGTGGACTAACCCTGAGTTTTGTCCCATCTGCCATCTCTTTCTTAAGATCAGCGACAGTTGTGTTTACTTCATATCCTGTTAACTGCTGGTTTCCTTTGTGTTCAGACATTATGTCTTTTTCCAAGGTCTACCTATCTGCTCAAAATAAATGTAGATTTATATATCAGAATCCGGGAATTATGGTCATTTACATTTTGCTGATTGCTCGAAACAAAAGGAATCGGAAATTTTCACTTTAGGAATATCATGATCATGTTTTCACCCTTAAATTGATAGGCCTAGTCAAATATTAATTCTAATATATTGATCAGATGTTCATCCATAACACACATTCAATAAATAAAATTTTTAATAGATAATGAACGTAAACACAGTTTTTTTTTCTTATCTAATCATCAATATTAACATTATCTGATTATCAGATTATGTTCCTCTTGTGCCACATGGCATAATTTGTAATGAATGTCAAGATCTGGTTTTTGTATAAAACAAAGATTATTGAATATAAATCACAGTTTTATGTATATTATCAAACCCAAGCAAAACTGACCCCTATAAAAAAATAAAATGGAGGATTGTTACATAGACTTCTGCATATCAATGGAAAGATAAAATTGTGAATTTTGTTATCCAACTATGTGCAACATTACTACTAGTATTAAAAAAATATATTGAAAATACCTTGCATTTTTAACCCCCCTGTCTGCCAATAATTTATTTCAGAGTTACCAAACTTTTTACTAAGGCTAGCGGTAAATCTAGTAAAACTGCATGTTTTGGGACCCCCTAATTCTCACAATTTTTTTTTCATCTTTTTTTCATTCTGCCGCAAATAAAAACAAAAAAAGATGCAGTTTTCATACTTATCAGAAAATACTTGTCTCTCTGGGAACACTGTAACGTATATTATGATAAAATCAAATTTTTATTTTCCGACTCCCGATCCAATATTGTTCAGGACAGATTTTTTTTTAAATTAATATTCTGGAGTCGGGAGTCGAATATACTTTATTTACCCCCTCCTGTGGTAGATGCGGTTTCCTGTCTATTCGTCATGTAACTTAATATTAAACGTTTGAGCAGATGGTAGACTAAAATTTTAATTCTTTGATGTTGATCCGTGCAAAAACTAGTGGTTGACTATTAGTAAAGATTTCTAAAATTATTAGTGGGAATGCTTTTTTTTTTTTTTTTTTTTTTTAAATTCTTTACCTCTGACATATTGAAAATCAAATGAAAATACTAAGGACAATCTAGAAGACTTTTCCCTCCCAGTTTCGCGCGATTACAGTGGTTAGAAATGATAGAAAGAAGGGGGCACTACCAAGGAAAAATCCCTGACAAGCAAAAACTATCAATAGACAATATTTTGAGGGTCATAAGCAGTGTAAATTATTTAATTAACAAGGATGATTTACAAGATTTTTTTTTTAGCTATACGAATTTTTAAACTACTTTGGTACATTAATTGTAAACCTGTTCGAGTTATAAATTATCAAGTATATAAGTTGAAATATATACTTACTTATTTATGCCTGCTACCCCTTTGGAATCTGACAAGATTAAAAATCCTCCAGGCCTCCCTATCCTGAGCAATGCTTTCTATTTTTTTTTCCATTTCTTGTCCAATCTTTTGATGTTTACCTCCAAATCTCTCCGCCATGCAGGTGTTCTTTGCATAGCCTGCCTCTAGCTCTTACGTTTGCCTTGAGGATTCCTGGAAAGGCTTGCCTTGTGATGTTATTGTGGGCCTTGCGTAGAGTATGCCCTATCCACTTCCATCTTTGCATTATTTCTTCTTCTTTAGGGTCTCGGTTTGTTTTTTGCCACAATTTCTCCCCACTCCAACCAGGAGTAGGGGGTCTAATAGGCATAGGTATAGGGCAGGTAAAAGTAAAGGGAAAAGTTTCCCTTTAGTTTTTTCCCTAACCTATGTCTCCCTCTCCTAGCATATTTTCTCTCGCACCACTCACTCCCTCTTCCTTACCCTCTCTTTCCTTTTTTTTTTTTTTTTTTTTTTCATTTTTCTGCTAAACATTTCACAACGTATTTGTCGTAGAAAACCTTATATACAGGAATATTATTAAAAAGTAATAGTGTTTTAAGCCTAGCATTACTATCATAGCTAAAATTTACGGTAGTGGTTAGTTAGATTCAAACTTAATCACCACCAATAATTTTTAATTATGATTTTAAACATTATTGAAATCGATGTTGCTGATTTTGTCGGTCCATCTAATCTGGAGTATGCGTCTCAGACACGAGTTGATGAATGTCTGGATCCTGTTTGTTGTTGTGACAGTCATCCTCCATGTCTCCAACAGAACCACAGAAGAACACAACCTTACCGTTGCTATTAAAAAGCCTAACTTCGGTGCATGTTGTAATTCCCTTGGTCTTCCATATGTTTCTAAGTTGCAGGAATGCTACTCTCGCCTTTCCTATTTTTGCTTTTATGTCCGCTTCTGTTCCTCCTTGTTGGTCCATTATACTACCAAAGCAGGTGAAATGTTCTCCTTCCTTTCCTTCTATATAATAACCAATGATTTGTTTGTGATGGTGTGTTTGCTCTTAGGATCTTTTTGCAATATTGATGTTGAGTCCTATCTGTGCTTATGTTTCGAACACCTTTGTCATTTTCTCCTACATTTGTGCCTGAATGTGTGATAGGAGTGTCAGGTCATCCGCGAAGTCTAGATCATCTAACTATATGTGACTGTGGTGTCAAATAAATGAAATAAATATACTTTAGTATACAAGTAAAATTGATGCAAAGCATCAAATCGGCCGCTAACAAAATCTAGCATTTCAAAAAGTACTTTCACAATTTTATAAAAGTATCGATCCATGCAATGAAAGCACTGTCAAGATATTCAAAGCTGAGATAGCACCAGCACTTGATCATTTTTATTTCAGTCTGTCTTCAAAGCAATACAAATAAATAAATAAAAAAAAAATGAAAATTTTATTGCATTTGCTCATCAATTGGATTCATCGAGAAAAATGAACCACGTGCTGATACCAAGGATCTTTGTCACGTGATAATGCTTATATAGTTATGGTTTCTGCAGAGTAGATGTCAAATTTGATAAATACAACACAGATGCTGAAACATCAAAATAAAAGTAAAATACACAAAATCACTCCTTGACAAAACATTACATGCACCTGCATATAAAAGAATTTAAGCGTATATTTAGAAATCATTAATATTTATTATAAATGGCGTTAAAATTGAGTTTGGAGACTTTGAATGAAAATCATATAAAATTGGTATTTCTAGTGGCCAACAGCAATTACGTAAAGGAGAAAGTCCGAAAACTGTCCATTCTGTGAGAGAAAGAACTGTTCGATAGTTTTTTTCTCTCATAGATTGGACAGTTTGAGGACTTTATCCTACTTAAAACATTTTCTTTATTGTTAACTTAATAAACTGTCCCAGGTGATGGTGATGTATTTGCAATGATTACGGCATACACTTGATAGTCCATAGATAAGAGGGGTGAAAACAATATAGCTGTATTGTTTAACTTAATGGACAGTGCCAGGTAAATTTAGATTTAAATGATAGCTCACTTGATTTCTGACTACTTCCTATGTAAAGCTTCATGAAAGACGATGTCCTCATCGGATGGAGAAAGTAATGCATACTTCTCCAAAATACAGGAAAAGGTTAGTAAATACTCGAAAGTAGGTACATGTAGACACAAGCAAAGGCCTGTAGGTATGTAGAATCTGAAGTTAGTGTTCAAGTTTTGACAAAAAATATCGCAATGTTTGTGAACAATCAGGATTTAAGGGACACTATACGAAACATATTCTTTGAGAACAACACCGGCGACCCGCTTGTATGAAGCCGAGATTGAGGAGCAGCTAATAAAAGAGAAAACGGGCCACAAATCTATTACAGTTTTATCCTACATTTGAACCAACAATGAATAGTAGCAGAGAGTAAATGAAATAATCCATGGGAATATGGGGATTCAGAGAATGGCAAGTGTATGAAAAAGATGAAAATTTGTGATCCCTGTCCCAAAAATGATTCCTCCTGCAGTGCATCTAGTGAGGTTATCATTTCATCAGGAAACATGCCTTAATTCTCTTTTTAAAATTTAAATTGTTGTTGAATATATTTTTAAACATTCATGGAATGGATCTACTACGTCCAGCATTCATTTACAACTGTTGTGAAGAGGATGAGACGTTTGTTTATTATTAAAAAAAACTTCTGGATGTGGATGTTCTAAAATCATTATCCATCAGGATATCACTTTTTGCATTGGATTTGTCATTTCCAAAGAGAATATACTGTTGAAGATTTCTTATACAAATGTTTGATATTTATGCGTAATTGTGTATTGCATTAAAAATATTATTTTCCTGTTTTCATTACTAAATTAAGTTCAGAAAATGTTTTGCATTTTATGTATTGTTTTCAACATTTAAAACCTGTACATTAAGTTACCTGTAACCGTACATTAAGTTGACAAAAAGCTGTATAGATTAAGTTAAGAATTGAGAGTTTTGCCAACTTAATGTACAGTTACAGGTGACTTAATGTACAGGTTTTAAATATCCCAATATATTATGCTGTATAATGTACTAAAACACAAAGGATTACATAACAAAAATGTTTTAATACTGAATATGATTCAGCCATAAATTGTTATTTGAAATTTGTTATATATATATATATATATCAAGGATTTTTTGAGAAACTGTATATTTTGGATGAGCATACTCATATAGGGTGACTCAAAATCGCAGAGAAAATAGGATATGGGCCAGTGTGCATCTTTTACTTAGCCAGTCCAGTCCAATACGAAAAATCGTAATGTTACGAAATATCGTAATATTATTCTTATATTACTATTTTTCGTAATATAGTTAAATTACGGAAACTCGTAATACAGCAAGTTGAGAGAGAATATATTACGAATTTTCGTAATGCAAGACAAAATTAAGCATTGAAAGAAACTGAATGATGTTTAGGGAAGTATGACGTCAGAAATACATTATGCCCCAATGGTACTAGTATCACGTGGTCATCTTGGTCAGTGACGTCTATCGAAAAGTATGGAAATGCAAGAAGAAAGTAACAATGGTAATGGGTGAGTGAACATTTTGTTTTATGATTCTTATATAAGAATTTTCCCAAGAATGCGAACAATTTTCCATAAAATTTCAATGTATCTTCAAACTTGTCACAATGGTCTATAATACCCGAATTCCCTATATTTTTCCCGAAGTCTACCCTGCAGACCCTCATCTCAAATAACAAGATTTACGAGAGATATTGTAAGACTCTCACTAGGCTCTGAATCTTTGCACTTGGATCAAATGCACCAAAACAAAGAAAATCCACTAATCGTACATATCCATGATATCATAATGATGAAACCATAGACATATAATCTCTGATGGAACATAACAAAGAGATTGTATCAGAAAAAAGGGAAGTAACTCTTAGAAGAGTTAGAAATTGCTTATATTACGAATTTTAGTAATATTACGATTTTTCGTATTGGACTGGACTGCTTAGCTACGGTACAATTAAGTTAATCTTTTTGTACTTAAATTTTAACTCTTATTTAAATCACACTTTCACCTTTATCATAGTATACCAGAATTGCATGTACCAATGGCAATAATTATACTCTTATTTTACCTGAAATAGTTTTAATAATATTTATCATCGAACAAATATTGCAAATTAATATTCGTAAATTATTGTATGAACTTTTTGCACTAAAAAGTTACATATTATTTGGGGTATTGAAAATCTAAACAGATAGTTTTCGATAGGCCTGAATTTAGCGAAAGTTACCTCCCGTTGGTCGCCATATTGGAGGTCGACTCAGTGATTTCCCTCTTTGTCTTACCAAGTTTAAGAGGTTGTAGCAGAAATATTTGGTGGAAAATCTTTAATAAATAATTTTTTTTAGATAAAGGAGGCTTCCAAAAATTTATATACTTCAGAAAAATAATGATTTCTAATTCAAAATAGCAAATATAAAAAAATTAATTTGGTTGAACAATGAAGGAATATTATGAGCATTTGGACTTCCAGTATGGCGGCCAACGGGAAGTAACTCCATCTTCGCTAGCCAAGGGTTTCTGATATGCTCCTCTCCTCATAAACCCTTGGCCTACGGTGTTCATGGAAATCGGGATTTTTTTCCAGAGTTCTGATTGGATTTCAGTACACCCAGGTCGACCAATCAGCAATTGTTTTTTGTAAATGACGATATTTGCGTTCGGGATACATCTTCAGTAATTCTTCACTCTTTAATCTCGGAAATGAAAAACGCAAGAAAACAACGATCCGTAAGATAACATTCAATTCTATGAATAGCCATGGTGTCATCCAATATCTTCTTAATCAAAATTTAGATACGTCATAAAATTTAATTATAATAAATAGTAGGGCTGGGTATTGGCCCGAGATTTCGTATTGCGATATATTGCGATATTTTTAACTGTATTGCGATATGTATTGCAATATTTTTAATGTAATAAAAATGGCATTTTCTTACTAAATTTACATGAAATTACATGCAGAATGTACATAACTGTGATAAGTAACCAACACAGAAAAAAATCTTGTTGATTTCATTTAAGTAATGCTCTAAAATTTTCCCACCAAACAACTTATGACTTACTGTTTGGCTTAATAACAAACTTTCATCAGTCCATTTTGATATTTAATGACAAAATTCCTTAATCTAAGCATATTGCCAATATATCGATATTACAAAATCGTATTGCGATACGATATATTTTGTCATTGTATTGCAATATATTGAAATATCGATATTATTGCCCAGCCCTAATAAATAGTTTAGAATTAATATGTTCTGCTGAAATTTTCTTTTAAAAAACCCGAAGAATGACATATACCTTTAAATAGAAAAAAAAGATTGACACAAAGTAATGTCAAATCAAAATGTCCATTAGAGCGAAACACTCTGCATTGAATTAATTTTAAACCACTTTTATCATGTTTATAATATAGACAGGTGACTATGAATACACTTGTAAACAAGTTTAACTTGTTTTCGGTGGCGGTGTAATATGGCACGGTGCATCGATCTAGTGAATTATATTATCATCATATCGATGCTTCATATTTATCGCACCATCCCCATCATCAGGAACCATGGTAATAAATGTAAAAAATAAAACAAGATATGAGAAAAGACCAGAGAAAATCCTAACTGATTTATTGAATGTCACCAGGGTTACGGCATGAATGGACCGCCGTACCTTACTTTGCATATTATGAAAATAGGAATGCCTATTAATAATAATGATTTGTTCGTCTGGATTGCGGAAGTTTGTTCCACGGACAACACGGGTAGGACTGTTCAATAATCCAAGTTTTCTTTCCAATACGACACCGTTATTAACACAGACTATGGCGAGTTCGGACTTTAATGGTTTTCGTGAGGAGTTTGGTAAGGCTAAAAACATCGTAGTACTCACTGGTGCCGGAGTAAGCGCGGAGAGCGGAGTGCCCACATTTCGGGGTGCTGGTGGCTTATGGAGGAAATTTGCAGCCCAGGATTTGGCAGACCCTAGCGCATTTCGCATGAATCCTTCACTTGTTTGGGAATTTTATCATTACCGACGCGAAGTTATGGCTTCCAAAGATCCCAACCCGGCTCATATTGCTATTGCTGAATGCGAAAAAAGACTAAAACCTCAAGGGCGTGATGTTACCGTTATTACGCAGAATATTGATGAGTTACACCAACGTGCTGGATCTACGAATGTCATAGAGCTGCACGGAAACCTTTTCAAAACGAGGTGCACAAAATGCCAGGACGTCCAGTTTAATCGCAATAGCCCCATCTGCGAAGCGTTGGCGGGAAAAGGAGAACCAGATCCAAACGCTGACGATGCCCGAATCCCTGAAGAGCAACTTCCACGGTGTACAAAAGAAAATTGTGGTGGACTGCTTCGCCCGGGTGTTGTTTGGTTTAACGAATGTTTGAATGACTCTGTTCTGAAGGCAGCACACGACAAACTGGATGAATGTGACTTGTGTCTTGTGGTTGGAACGTCATCTGTTGTGTATCCCGCGTGCTTGTTTGCCCCCGAGGTGGCCTCTAGGGGGGTTCCTGTGGCCGAGTTTAACGTAGAGGCTACAGGTGTCACCGACAGTCTTGGATTCCATTTCCGAGGCCCCGCTGGGGAATGGCTTCCTAAAGCTTTGGCTCCCCACCCTAATGAGAAGACGAATTAGTGCAACCTGGCACACAATATGTACTTGACAGTTCCACTTATAGACTTTTCAGCGTTAAGTATATTACATTCATTGTAAAAGAAAGTGAATACTGAATTATAGATTTTTGCTGGGAGTGATAAAGATATCTGATTTTTTGATGTACGAATTTTTATTTATTATTAAGTTTTTTGCTTTGCGGTTCTTCTGCTTCTTTTAAAAAGATGTTACTGTTTTTTTTTTGACTGCATTCATGCATGAAATGTTTTATGATGAAGAAGATCAGATCGATTATGCTCTTGAAAACGCTTAACTTCAAGTGAGCAGCAATCACATATCACAACATCTAACCGCACTTTTGTTACAGAAATATTCATGATATTCATTATATTGCTGGCAGTTTTTACATCTTACAATTTGTTTAGTTTGGGATCAATAAAATGTCTTTCAGTGTTTTGCTATTTACTAGCCATCTTTAGGAAATCGGTCAGTCACCTAAAATTAGTTACTCAGTAATCTTTCAATCACATTTACTTAGATATTCAGTTATCTTTCAGTCATCAATTCAGTTTTAATAATAAATGGCTGCGTTGCATCCTGTTAATCATTATGAATCTGCAGATAGGTTCTTTGAAGTTAATTTAAGACGATAAAGTTCTACGCAGTGTTTGACTCCAAACTGTTAGAATTTATATTCAAGGGCACTATATTTTTTTTTAATTTTTGCAGGCATGCAGACCTTTTAATATTACTTTGACTTTCAATTCGGCATTCAGATTCAATCATGCATATGACAAACTTAATTCAGAACAAAGTGGGTTGTACTATGTTATTTCAATAAGTATATAAGTTATGTGATAATAATTTAAAACAGCTATATAAAAATAAATTCATTTTAAAATGGTCCCATTTTTTACACGTCTATATCCCGTTGATTTTCCATAGTAGGCCTTAACAGTGCTGCGTATCGATCTTAAAGTCAATTTTATAAAGAAACATGTACGAGAAAATGTTGATGCTGTCAGTCTTTTACATAGGCGTATCTATGCTGCAGATCGATTTTACGTAACTCATTTAGACCTTCCTTGCATGCATTTGAAATTTACGGAAACAGGTAACCGTCTTGTTGAACGTATCACTCGACCGTGCCATGATGAACAGATAGCCCGCGTGGCGCAGTGGTTAAAGCGTTCCAAGTTACCATGAATCCTAAGGATTCCTGATCCTTACGTCGCGGGTTGAATCCAGGCTGTGTGTGGATGCTAAATCTGTAAAAGACCGTTTAAAGCGTGGCCCTGTATCGCAGTTAAAGTTTTTGAAAAAGTTTCATTTCCAAATGGCCCTAAGTGCCGAGTACAGAACACAATTTGTAGCTCATCCTCGGCAAGTGGCTGCGTCTCAATATGAGTGAAACATTCTCGAGAGGGACGTTAAACAACATACAACCAATCACAATGAACATTTTTTTCTAACTAGGAGAAAAAATTAACGATGCTTGCTCGCTGATACAGTGTCTTTAGACGAATAAGAAAGAGGAGACGAAACATATGTATTTGTCACATACTAAGTACATTGTAATGTTGACATATGATTAACAATCTTGCATGTAAAATTAAACAACAAAACATAGACTACACCTTCTATCCAATTGTAAAATTCCAGGTTTTTGCCTCTAAAAGTTATGGGTGCATGGAAAGGAGGTGTTACCAAGAAACTGACTTATATAAACAGATTTTAAACTGATACAGACTATTAACAAACAACTTGACACGATATGGAATTTAACAGTTAGTCTTTTTGAGAGAACCACTTTGAAAATTTTTATATAGTCTTATAGTGATGGATCAAATCAAAATTGCATTAATTTTGCATTTTTTGGATGTACACTTTCTGTTGGTTAGAATGTATATATCCTACAAATCAAAATAACATTTCACATTGATCCCGATGCAAATTACGTATGTTTCCTTTACCACAGCCTTTTAAAATTCCTTTGACTTTCAATTCGGCATTCAGATTCAAACACACACGATTGCATTTAAATTTGTTCTCCCTTTTTTGCGATTCTTAATTTCAATTCAACATTTAGATACATGAACGTTTTTTTTTTAATTTCAATAATAATTTTAATTCGTACCCGGCATAATTGTCGACTCCATAAGTCCCAGTGAAATCTGAATGAAATACACCAAAGAGTCTAGTGGTTTTTTTTGCAAATTCCCTCTTCCAAAGTCAATTTTACAAAGAAACATGCATATAAGAGAAAATGTTGATGAAGTTAGTCTTTTACATGGGCGTATCTATGCTGCAAATCGATTTTACATAACTCGTTGAAGGAAATCACTGATATAAAACATAATAAAACTTGTTGAACGGATCAATATTCAGTATATAATGAACATGTTTTTTAAAGGAGCAAAAATTAACGACACTTGCTGATATCAGACCTTTACGTGAATCAGATGATTGATTGTATGCTGTTCAACGTCCCTCCTACCTATATAGAGCGAACTTAACGGTGTAGAGTTTACAAATTTTATCCCAATAACCTGGCACAACGTAGGCTGACCAGTGGGGAAACTTTTACAACTTTTATCGTCCAGCACACACCGCGACACGGGACTTCGGTTCCTCCCATCCTATTTCAACACACAAATCAAATGGTGTAGCCAAACCCGCGCAACGTAAGGTAGGCACAACGGCAACCTGTAACTCCTGCGATACATGTACGGGCTATTAGGTGAATGTTAAGATAAGCAAGATCAAATTGTGTCACATATGATTATATATGATACCACAATGAACAAACTTGCATGAAGATTAAACAACGAAAGACACCTTTATCAATTTAAAATTTCCTTTTGTACTGTCATATTGTGATTTTGCCTCTAAACCAAATCGAATGAAAGAAACGTATTCAGAGAACAAACATATTTTAAATTGATGCAGACTATTAACAAAGAACTTGACATAATATGGATTTCAATGGTCTTTATGAAAGACACACTTTGACACACAATATATGTGTCAGTTATAAAAATGAACAAGAGATTTGGAGCATATATCCTCTCTTCGTAATATATCTGGACTCAAAACTTCACTCACAATCGGTTTCATAAGGCCACAAGGAGTTCCCCTGAAATATTACATACAATCAGATTGACCATATTTGCACCAGCAACACACACGAGAAATGGAATGATGTATTTTGTGCGAGGAAATCATTTCATTAGACCTGCAAGACGTGTAATGCTGGATGGTAACTTCCTAAGGGTGTGTCCAATCTTGTCCCACTTCTTCCCTTCAGGATTTTAATGAGATTCATATAATAATGTACTCTTCTGGCTTCTCTCTTCAATAAAGTTTTCAAAATGTGGTTCTTTTTGATCAAGGCTATGATTCACTTATAAAACAAAATAAAACTGTTATTTGAAGTTAATTTAAGAAAGAAAACTACGCAGTCAATTGACACCTTGCAATTGTTTGAATGATTATATTCAAGGGCAACAATTTTTATCAAAAAAAACTAAGTTACAGAAGACCTTTAATATTCCTTTGACTTTCAATTCGATATTTAGATACTAGTAATTAATGTATATGGATGACATTCTTATAGTTTGTAATCTGAGCTCCACTTTGCATTCCTACAACATTCAATTCAATGGCTCTATTTGTATGTTAAAGATGAAAAACAGCACAAGGTTAATTTTGTATTTCTCCATGTATGTCTCTGTCCTTTACAATAAGACAGAATTTTTATCTGAGCTGAGCATCGGTTTGGTAGCAAAGTAAAGGATTTTTGAGACCCAGATATTCTAAATCATTGTAACACAGCTTTTGCCATGCCAGTTGTGTAACCTGATGTCACGGATAATGTTCAGTCATAGTTAAGATAAGCAAGATCACACTCCCCAAATAGATGAAGGACTTAACTTCTCTTATGGGGTCACTACTAATTGCAAATTTTGGGCAATTGTGTTGATTTTCATATTATGATTCCTTCAAGTTTATCTTGAGTCCTGTTCCTGCTGATGGTGCTGCAAGGCGTGTTTGTTTTGAAATGCAGTTAACTGTTTGTGCGAAAAGAGAGATAGGTCATTAACAAAGTCTTGATCGTCAAGATGGGTCAGATGGAAGTATCCACTGTATACTACGGTATTGTTCCTGCATGTTAATTGTATTCCTCATGATCCAGTCAATTACTAAGAGGAAGAGGAATGGTGACAGCAAATATCCTTGTTGACCTCAAAATGTACCAAGTGGACACATTAGGATATATTCTGCTTTTATAACTTGTATTTAATGTTTGATTTAGGTTGTTTTTATGTATTCACTATGAAAGACAAAAATTGGAATTAATGAGCACTCTTTTTTAAAAAAAAAGTCGTCAACAGTATGGTGGAAAACCGAACGTCGAGATATCTTTTGGAGACAATACATGAACATTAAACTTTCTCTAAATACTGGTGATTTACATTTAAACTTTTTTATGCTTTAGAGGATTATCAAAACAACAAAGAATAAAAAATTCATAAATAAAAGAATCAAAATACATTTTGTTTACATGTCTTCAATTTAATTTCTGTCAATGAGAATTAGAATTTTAGAAAAATAACATCAATTATACTTAATAGGTACAGTAAGTGAATAGCAGATTTTGTGCTAAAATGGGAGAATACAAAAAAGTAACTACATGTATACGTACAGTTTTTCTTTATGATGTCCTCTTCAGGTCAAAATATAACAATTTCGCCTACATGTATGTACTGAAACTGTTTAACAAGATGTAAGGAGGTAAGCGTAGTAAGATACATCGGTCTTACAATAACCAAACATTAACTATGTATCCTAAATTCAATCATTCCACTTATAACAAATGGGCGAGTTCAATGCTAACAAATATTCTGACAACGTTAAAAAAAATGTAACATTCTTTCTCACAAGAGTCCAGTCATTCAATTCGATCAAGTTGTTTGAACCTTTTTCATTCACAATATATAGTATAATAATTTATATCATCGGGATTGGAGACAATTTCCAAAATCTTAAGTGATCTTTTTGAAAGCAACTTGTTTATCTTTGAAAAGTCAAAACTAAAGAATGTCTATACTTAAAACATAAACTGAAGCAATATTTACGCAAATGATGCACGCCATGAAGACTTTTTCTACTCTCATAGCTGTGTCTTTACTGCAGGAAGTGGTAGGTTTCAGACGTCCTCCTGGACTAGTTAATGTTTTATGGCTTTCCATCACCTTGTAGACAGTCTTACAATGAAGTTGTTGTACATTTTCTTTTTTCTCGGGATCGGGATCTCCATGATAGATACGAAGAACAATGGTTTCCAGAATCACAACCATAGCACTCAGAATAACCTGTGTAGTAACATAAATGCTGAACCACGAGATGTTCTCTGAGGATGAAGGCATTGTGTCGCTTAGAATGCTGGCAAACACAGCAAAGGTTAGAAATAAAGCCATAGACATGCCAATTTTCTCCCCGGCTTCTATTGGCAAAACAAAGCAGAATATGTTCATGGTTGAAAGCACCACTATCGGTATCACAAATGTTAAAATGGCCATGGTTGGACGTCGTTGTATCTTCACGACAAAATCGAGTCTAATATCTATGGAATCATTTCCTCTTCCGTACATTATTTTTTTAATTTCCTTTTCTATAGAAATTAGGTTCCACTCTCCATTAGCTGTTAGGGTTGATAAGTCAATTGAACATATTTTGTCATCAATTTTTATTTCATGAATATTTGATAATAAAGACTGGAATGCATAAGTGCATTTCTGTTCGTCAAACGGATATTTCTCCATATTAATTTCACATTGAATCGTGCTCTTCACCGTATCGTATAAAATTACTGCCCCATAAGGTAAAATAAAAACTTCATTGTTTTTTACGGAATTAAAACTGATACATTTCTTGTCAATTTCTAGTTCATTCAAATTACAAACGGCTGGAATCCAGACTTTTTGGGCAGGAATCCTTAGACCTTTGACATCATATTCTGAGATATTCCAGCGGAGATATTCATCTCTCCAATTATAAGCCAACCAGACAATTGATGAAAACGTTTGTGACTTCTCGTTAACATGTTCTATACTATGAAGCGAAATGGACACACCAAATGGAACATAGTGAGTTCTGTTTAAGACAGGCTTACGAAAGCGATTGTATCCATCAAAGAGCGCATTTTGGAGAGATGTTTCGGGGTCCATTTCCCCAAGGGCTTGACCAAGAGAAAAAAACAACGCAAGGAAAAATACAACACACTTGGACATATTGCGAAACATGTTCAGTGACAATTTAATAGAGGAGGTTACAACATGGACATTGCAAAAGCATGATTTATACTTTTATTTTTATCAGTCAATAATTATGCTTTTTATTAACAAAGCAGAACCTCGTATGAATAGTTTTAATTTTTATTGACTTAACGAGAACTGTAATGTTTCACGCCATTATCATGTTGGAAACCATTTATATAATTATTGATATTGATATGGAACAATTAAACTGAATTAGTGAAGATCAATATTTTAATCTTGTATATATTTATTAGTTACAATGTCTTAGCTATGTCCCAAACATTATTTGCATTGATGAATGAGCTATACAAAGAACAATTCTGAATTTCGGACAAAGACTGATTTCAGGAAGCACAGTCTGATAGAAGGTTGTCTTTCTCGTTTTTTTGGATGTTCTGCTTAACTATAGCTATAATCTGAAAAAAAACGATACATATATATTATTATAACAGTAACTTGATCAGAAGGGTCGTATCACGTCGAGTTGACAGGCGCTGATCATCAGATCAAACGAGACGCGAAGCGTCGAGTTTGATCTGATGATCCGCGCCTTTCAACGGACCTCCTTAACGGACCGAATAAATGCTGCCTGCAGGAAAGGTAAAAACTCCTTTTATACTCTCACAGACATTGGATATCCCTACCTTAATCCACTAACCTTAGTCCATCTGTACAAATCGGTCATCCTGCCTTCTGTATTGTACGGCTGCGAACTGTGGAATAACTTGTCAGCAACAGATTCTCAACGCCTTCATGACATTCTATATGCAAGTCCTCACAGAACCTTCCACGCCAAACTACATCCGATATCTGTGAAACCCTCTTTCACGTCCTTCCAATAAGTGTTGAGATAGACTAAGGAAACTCGTGTTCTTTGGACGTCTGTGTCGTATGAACTGCAATATTTTACCAAAGAAAATATTTTTAGTCCTTCTGTTTTCCTTCTTTGCTAACCTGAGCAACTGTCAACAAGGATTTGTTCCAGATGCCATTAACCTACTGTGTGCATATGATCTTCTTCAATTCTTATACGAATGGGTAGCTGACGGCGTCTTCCCTTCCAAATTAAGTTGGAGAAACATTGTAAGATCTACAACCAGCAGAAAACAGAAGGATTTAAGACAATGTCGTATGGCGAACAACACTGATTTCTCTAGGTTTCATGCAGTCTTCTGTGATAACGACCCATCTTCCTTCTGGCGAACACCAAAGAATTGCTATGAAATTCGCTTATACAAATTCATATGCAAACTCCTTTCTGACCCGCCGCGTGACTCAGTGGATATCTGTCGCTTCTGTGGGACTGCATTCCGTGATCTGTTTGTCCATGTTAGTTGTTCATGCCTTATCACTTCGAACATCCGGAACAACTGGTGCAGTGACATCACAAACACCTTCTGTATTGAACTTTCAGCTGAGGTATGTGCACTCACCGATGAAGAACTGTATGTCATACTCCTTGGTCGCGCTCTAAACACCAGGATAGCAGAACAGAACGTTGTAGATTTCCAAGTAAAGAACTTCCGACTTATACGGGATGCATCAGCACATTACTACAGGGTGATGTATCAACATATGCCAGTGGGGGACAGTTAACAAATTCCCTCTTGTATGAAGTGATACGTTGTATATATCCATTAACTATTTTCACTTTCGTTTTCTTCTGTTTGATTATTTTCTTTTCCTAACTTTGTACAATGAATAGTTGATTTTGTTCTGATTGTGTTAAATAATCTCATATTATGAGGAAATAAAGAATGAATGAATTATAACTGGCTAAATATGTTAAAATAAACCTTTAGAGATAAATTGGATAATATTAATCCATTAAACAAAGCATAATAACAAGGGACTTTTTAACGCGCAAGAAAAATAACGTCATATTTCTGCGTACTACGTCATCAGTTTCAGAGAGTGGTGATATGGATTCAAAAAACAACATGTTGGTGATCCGGAAAATCGGATCACGACGTCATGTGGTAGCGTAAATTCAACAGTAAAATTGGATGATACACATTAGGTATATAATAAAAGATAATACTGATGGCTCATTAGTTCAGTAACTGTCCATGATTGAATCATTATTCGTTGAATATCAGTTTGAATATTCCTCAAAAAGGGTCAATTAGGTCTGCAGGATAGAACACCGTCATTTCGTAACTCAAAAGTGATTGGAAGATTACTGATAGTTTAATAAAAGGTTACTTAATTACAAACCTATATATGCTACTTAGGGACCTTTAAAGCTTTCTATATCACTGAGGTGACTGAAATGTGCAGATTCGTTATTTGAATATTTGTGCATTACAATGTTGTATCAATCCACAAAGTCTGGTACCTACATAATTATTATCAATATCTTTATATATACTTAAAACGACTTTAAAAAACGTGCACAGGGTGTGAATAGCCAGGGCTAATATCAGTTGAACTATTCTTAACTAAAAATATTATATATGTGTTTTTTTTCGGGGAGGGAGGGGGGTTAAATTTAAATTTCGATCCTATGACAGGGTGCCTTAAAATATTTTGAATTATTCCTTACATCACATCCTACTCAAATATCTCAATGTTATTTAGGGGCAAGCCTGCCCTGAGGACTTCTATGCCAAAATCCATGCACAAATTGAAGCACATAATGCTGTTTTGGCCAACTTTGAAGGATTTTTGTAAGTTGTAAATCAATTTTTCTTTCAGATTGCGCTCTCTAAAAACAGACTTTGTCTGAAATCTAGTCTAAAAATAGATCTGTACAATGAAATCATCAATGCTAATTCTTCTTATGTTGAGAAGGAAATGTGATTTTCATTTGAGACCCAGTCATTAACTAACAAAATACACGCATTAAAATATTGATTTTCACTAATTCAGATTAATTGTTCTCTATCAAATTCAATAACTCTGCAAATGGGTTTCCAACATGACAGTCGTGAAACATTAAAACTGCTGTTATTTCAACAGAATTGAAAAGACTCTTTTCTCATACTTGATATTACTATGTAAATAAATCGCATTGATTGGTAAATATAAACGTATACATTTGACTTTGGTAATGTCTATCTTGTAGCATATTCCTTTAATGTCACTGAACATGTTTCGTATTATGTCCAAGTGTGTTCCATTTTTCTTTGCGTCCCTTTTTTCTCTTGGTCAAGCCCTCGGGGAAATGGACCCAGAAACATCTCTCCAAAATGCACTCTTTGATGGATACAATCGATTTCGTAAACCTGTCCTTAACAGAACTAACTATGTTAAATTTGGTGTGTCCATTGCGCTTCATAGTATAGAACATGTTAACGAGAAGTCACAAACGTTTTCATCAATTGTCTGGTTGGCTTATTCGTGGATAGATGAATATCTCCGCTGGAATATCTCAGAATATAATGTTAAAAGTTTGAGGATTCCTGCCGAAAAAGTCTGGATTCCAGCCGTTTGTAATATGAATGAACTAGAAATTGACAAGAAATGTATCAGTTTTAATTCCGTTAAATACAATGAAGTTTTTATTTTACCTTATGGGAGTGTTACTTTATACGATACGGTGAAGAGCACGATTCAGTGTGAAATTAATGTGGAGAGATACCCGTTTGACGAACAGAAATGCACTTATGCCTTTCAGCCTATATTATCAAACACTCATAAATTAGAAATTGAGAAGAAAATTTCCTTAATTGACACATCAAGCCTAACAACAAATGGAGAGTGGAACTTAATTTCTTTAGAAAGGGAAATTAAAAAAATAATGTACGGAAGAAATAATCCCATTGACACTAGACTCGATTTCGTCTTGAAGATACAACGACGTCCAGCCATGGCCATTTTAACCTCGGTGATACCAATAATGGTTCTCTCACTAATGAACATCTTCTGCTTTATTCTGCCAGTGGAAGCCGGGGAGAAAATTGGCATGTCTATGGCTTTATTTCTAACCTTTGCCGTGTTTGCCAGCATTCTAAGCGACACAATGCCTTCATCCTCAGAGAACATCTCGTGGTTCAGCATTTATGTTACTACACAGGTAATTCTGAGCGCGATGGTTGTGATTCTGGAAACCATTGTTCTCCGTATTTATCATGGAGATCCCGATCCCGAGAAAAAAGATAATGTACAACAGCTTCACTGTAATACTGTCTACAAGGTGATGGAAAGCGATAAAACATTAACTAGTCCAGAAGGACTTTTGAAACCTTCCACTTCCCGCAGTAAAGAAAAAGCCATGAGAGTAGAAAACATCTTTATGGTGTGCATCGTCAGCTTAAATATTGCTTCATTTTGTGTTTTATGCATTGAAATTCTTTAGTTTAGACCTTTAAAACAGAATCAATTTACTTTTTGCAAAAGATAGGCTATAATCTATTTAGAAATGTCTTTTAGATATATTTTGAACTCACGTGGATTCGTGTTGCGAATTGACGTTTAGAGATGAAAATAATTTTTGTCATTTGACAAAACGTCAGCAAAATATTGAATACAACAGTCAGAGTTTTTTTTTTAAAGGAGAATGTTTTATTTTGTAATTTTGAGTAGAATAAGAATCATTATGAATTTAAAAAAAATTGTTTTGTAGGTGAATATGATGTACTTTTGTATATCGAAGAAGTCATAGAATTTTACTTTTAAAAAAAGATGTGTTTTAAAATTGTCTAAAAGGTTTTTACGAGTTCTCATTCGATTTTGAACACTTTTAATGCAATTTCTGAAGAGTTGAGACAGGGTTTTCCAAGATTATTTGAAAGACCCTACAATGCATATTTTTAAAGTTGTTAATAATATTTTGGAATTAATCGTATAGGAGGAGAAATCCAGATTGAATTTGTTTGTATTAAGAAATTCTAATACAAAAAGTATGTACAATTAATTGGCATTTGGGTTTGAAGAATCTCTATCCTTGAAAGGAAATCAAGAGCATACTCTAGATATCAACAAGTTGCAGATTTGAATCCAAGTTCTAAAAAGCATTTTAATCGTTATTGTGTTCATATTTGTTTTGTCAACTAGAACTAGTAAATTTGGTTACTTTCTTTCTTATGGAAGAAAGAGAAATGGTTGGCAGTTTGCTATTAACCCTTTCTTTTTTCAGAATTACAATTTCTGTCTAAGAATCAATTCTACAAAAGTATCGTTGTCTTCTCATTTATCAATGATTCGTCTTGTGGTATCATTTTCGACAGAATTCATAATATATATTAGGATATTTTTGCAGATTGATAGATTGAAGTTCCCTGAACTCCAAACCTTCTAAATCAATGTCTTAAGTTCCTCATCGATATAACTACTCTTCCATGATCGTTAGTGACATGTCTACTAGAGTAGGACTACGGATGAAAAGGGAAGAATAAATTTTTGCTTTAGATGGTTTATTTCTATGCAATGTGAATATTTTATTTTTAATTCATACGTTTTAAAGCAATATCGAAAGGACATTTATAAGTAAGAAAAACAGAATGTGGACTGTGGAGAAAGAATGTTACAAATTATTACGGCGTCAAAAATTTTGTTAGGAAGTTTAAGTTTCAGGAACCACAGGGATTTTTCTCATTCATAACACGTTGTGGTTTACAAAGCTTGTCATGGGCAACGTACATAATTACAAATCCCATTCTGGATTCTGTTTTAGAAAAATTTAACTATCGATTTTCTCCGGGATTTTTATACGAGTATATAAATAAAGGCTGTATGACGGACAAAGGAACGAAGTAAAGTTTGGTGTGGAAGATAGATGCATTACCTAAGTGGAAATTAAATCAATCAAATGAGCCATCTTTAAAAAAAATAGCTAAAGTTGACCCGACTCATTTTTTTAACATTCCAGGACACTGATTTTTTTTTATTCCTTTTATCCCGTCACAAAGAAAAGATTTTCACACCTACTTACCCACCCGATACTTTTAAATTGAATCAGAAGAGGACACACAGATATTATTTTAAAGAGGGTCTGAGACCTCGTTAATATTTGGTTATTGTAAGACTGATATACCCGGATATTCTAACTTTGCTTTGTTTTTAAACCGTCTCACCACACAGGGACGTAGCAACCGGGGGGGGGGGGGGGGGGGGGGGGGCTGCCCCCCCCCCCACTTTTTTTGCCAACACTACTTTTACTATTGAAAATGCTCATTGAAAGGCTGGTTGGCCCCCACACTTTATACTAAAGTAAAGAAATATGAAGGAAATATAGTATTGTAAGCTTAAAAAAAATGGATATCGAAAGGAATTGGTAGTGAAGAAAGTTTGCCTCAACCCCCCCCCCCCCCTCCCCCCCACGAAATAGGATTTTCGACTTTGGGCAATTTTTTTTTTCTTGTCAACTTTTTCAGGTAAGTAAAAAAAAATTTCAGTGGCTGCCCCCCCCCCCCCCCCCACTTTCAAAACCGATGCTACGGTCCTGCCACATTCACATTATTACACTGTGACCTTTCTTTTGACGTTGTCATCGCAACCATTAAGAAAACTATACATTTATATGTTCATGTAGTTAAATTACATTTAATTGTTCTGTTTTCTGTTTAGCACTGTTTAACAGCTATTTGAAGCATTGTAATCAAATATTTTTTTCTAAAATTCTAATTCTCATTGGCTCATAGGTACCTTTTCTTTCAATCCGTCGATGACGCAATCTCTGATTTGATATCACGTGACTTTACGATCAGGACTTTTGACAGCACCATAGGCCGAGGGTTTGTGAGGAGATTAGTGGATCAGAAACCCTTGGCTAGCAAAGATGGCTTTGTACTGATTGATTAACAACGATGGTTTTCATATTAAGTACTTAAGATAATATTCAGGCGAAGTGAATTTATGGGAATGAATAGTGCAGCTGTTGCAGGAAAAATGCATAACCAAACGAAATTTTTCTACAATAACTGCAACCTTATTTAATTCCCAAACTATAACAATTAAAGAAATACATTTTACTGTTTATATTTATATCTTCGCGATTGATATATATATGATCATCGTATGTTTCATTGAATGAAGAGTTACTGTTCAAGAATTAATCTGCACATTAAATGGTTGTCAAGTTGTGTTTACTGACTGATAAATGATAATTATAAAAATAAAGAAATAAAGGAGAAAATAATCACTATTTGTAAACTTGTCCGATTAAATCGAAACATTGATTGATTGTATGTTGTTTAACGTCCCTCTTAAGAATTTTTCATTCACATCTACGTTCAGAATTTTTTTTAATGTTGATGTAAAAAGATTTCATTTTATTTCATAAATGTGCTTGATGAGATGTGAGATAAAACTAAATATTTACATTTCCAATGTCTTTGTCTGAGATAAAATTACCAAATGTAAATGTAATTGATTTCCTCATGAATGTCCTTTGGCGCGGTTCCAAAAAAACCACGTGCAGGGCCAACACCTAGAGAGAAGCAGGCTTGGAGCCATAATTTGTTTGGATTGGCAGAATCAAAGCATGTAAATCATAATATAATAATATAATTTTTCAAACATTCATGAAGATTGCACATCTATATCTTGAAATATAAAGAATTCAGAATTTTTTTAATATTGGTGTAAAAAGAATTTTATTTCATGTGCTTGATATGATGTGAGATAAAACTAATTTAATACGATTTTTAGTACTACATGCTGAATGATTTTCGTGTATAGAAATTATTTTTAAAATGAACAATTGAGGGTTACGAGGGTTGATCCAAAAGTTCGTGGAATTTCTTCATATTTTATTCATTTTTATGTGAAATTGGTTCAAAATTACAAATAAGAATATAGACACTTGTTGAATATTTTAAATTTAAAAAAAAAACATTTTAAATATTTATGATTGTATAATAGTAATAGATGTTGCCTAGGAAACGGTTGCTTGGAATTGCAGGGGAGACATTAACGCGTTTATTATCATTTTAATTCTTAATACGTGAAATAAGAATAAAACCACCCTACGTGGTATATAAAACAAAAATTATGTTATTATTACGATTGCTTGATCTTTTATAAACCTTTGTGTGAGAGTTATACTGATTTTACTTAATATTTAGTTAATTAGTTGGTGATTTATTGTTCATCTTTTTAAAAGTTGTTAGACAACGTTAAATTTCGGTCAAGTCATAAATTTTGTAAAAATCCCGGGATCACTCTATCTTTAACACGTATGTTATATTGACATAGGCTGGGGGGAAATGCATTTAGTTATTGGTTTTTCAGTGGTATAAGAAATTTAAGAAAAATAGAACTTCCATGCATGGACGCTGATTAAAGCTAGTGTGGCCGCCTTTTGGGGGCTCTGTTTCAAGTGTTTATCCCCCTAGACAAATTAAAATCGTTAATGGACCTTACCGGTGTAACGTTGATATTTGATCCGGGTTGAAAATTGACCCGGGGGTCATTTTTCAACATTGAATACTGAGACCAAGGTGTTGAATTTAGACCCAGGGTAGTCCTTTGAAAACTGAGCCGGGTCGTGGAATTTTGATCATGAAACCGGTTCTAAATTCAACAGCATAAAAACACATATGTATGACTTGGTTTTCACAGCTGTAATTTAATTTATAGGCGTTGGGTACGGGGGCGGGGAGCTAGGGATGCGTAGCCCCCCCCCCTCCACTTTAGAAAATTTTAAATCACAATTTTTTCAAAAGTCAGTAACATCAAAACGTACAACTTTTGTACACTCTAAACAAGCATTCCTCGCGACAAATTCTAAACTATATACATTTGTACATCATAGACAACTGCTTTCTCAATAAAAATGGAACTCGGAAATTTTCGTATCTTGTGATAGGTCATCAACAAAAATCACTTTGTTTAAAATCACCGTGATTCTATCAGTATTGTGAAGTTGATATTGAAATTTTTTGCAGTCTTCGGAGACCGGTTCTTACCTCAAAACTTAGAATTTCGATAGGCACCAATTGTGCTCCTTTATTGGCCGACCTGTTTTAATATTTCTATGAAGCAAAATCAGAATATATTTTTACAAACATTTACATGACAATAAGAATACACTTGCTGTGGAGTTCAACTCAACATTTAATTCAAGTAACAATAGTTACTATTAGTTACTTTAGTTCATATGTCGACTCGATATATCCCGGTGAACTTTAAATTAAAGTCACCACTGAATGTCCCACAACTGTTTCATGTTTTGAAGTTTTACTCACTATATGGAAGATGAAGGCCAACTTACTGTATAAGAAAAGAAATGATTTCTTCTTCATCTTTTCCAAAGTGAACATTCCGTATTTGTGAAGTAATATTCTGCTATCACCTGTTTATGGTATGGCGGGTAAAACGTTTCATTATTATACTTTTTTATTCTTATTAAAAAATTTGGGGTTTTTTCCTAAATCATGTCATACCTGTTTGATAAAATATGATTCCTATTTTAATTGTTATTCTTGTGCGAAAAAAAAAAT
The DNA here is from genome assembly GCF_032062105.1 of Saccostrea cuccullata. NCBI lineage: Eukaryota > Metazoa > Mollusca > Bivalvia > Ostreida > Ostreidae > Saccostrea > Saccostrea cuccullata. The sequence continues at coordinate 92,003 of NW_026918900.1, read as the reverse complement.
CGATATTTCTGTTCGAGAATTCATCGCCTTTAAGTTGTTATTCTATTCGAAAATATGTGATTCCTATTCGATAATTTTGTCATTTCTATTCGATAATAAAATGATTTATATTCGATAATCATGTTAAACATGTTATTCCTATTTAACTGAGTTTACAACCAGTTCTAGTTTTGTCATATTTCCCAGAATGCAAGTACTGAAAAAAAATAAGAAAAACATCACATAGGAGAGATGAAATTATGCAACAAGATAAGAAGTTTATCAAATTGGAATTGTATTTTTTTCGAATAGAAATGGATGCTAGTTTGTTTTTGAACAAATTTATTGCATGTAAACCAAATCATTATCGAATAAGAAAGATAAAATATCGAATAGGAATGACAAAATTAGCGAATAGGAATCGCATGTTTTCAAATATGAATGACATCGAATAGGAAACGCGTTTTTTCGAAAAGAATGATATAAGTATTATGATATAGGAATCATATTGTCATATTTCCTCCAATGGGAATAGCAATTTATCGAATACAAATTATAAATTATCGAATAGGAATAACAACAAATCGAATACAAATCACATTGTATCGAATAAGAATGATTTGTTTTAGAATTAGAAAAATCTCATTCTCAAGGTTATGCTCCGAAAACGATACAATTTTTAAGCCGAGGCAGGCTAGCTATTGACAGATAAGTTTGTTAAAGGGATTTCACAAACCTTGTTTAAAGTCAACATTAACTTGCATGCTATGGTCGCCATATTGATCTTTTTCACAAATATAACCTATCATTGGATTCATTTTGGCCGATGTGTTTCATTCTAATTTTTAGGCTTTAAATTTTATTTTGTATTTTTATGTTCTGCCCACCTGAATTATCTCACTTTCTAGATACAAGATTTCCAGGATTTTTGTTTTATGCTCGTTTCATAGTTTTGTAGTTATTTATGGATGCTATGGATCTTAGAAAGTATTAACAAAAAATAAATAAGTTGTCATGCTTGAAGATAACTTAAATCGTGTAATTATAAAAATGTACATACATTTATATACGGGTTGATAGGTTTAATTCTATTATTCTTGAAAAGGGAAAAAATTGAAACCGAAATATAAATATAGATAATAATGATACTGATAAATCTCGTAACACAACTTCCAAGTTCAAAAAATATTCTAACTCTGTGGTGGGGTCAATATTCAACAGAGTCAATTTTCAACTTGCTAAGGTCATAAATCTGTTGAAAAATGTCCCCGGGTATAAATTCAACGATTTTAGTCTCAATTTCTAACGGATAAAAAACACCCCCGGTTCAGTATTCAACGTTGAAAAATGAATCCCGGGTCAATTTTCAACTCGGGTCAATACGCATATTCAACGTTACACCGGCTGACGTACTGTTCCTGACATTGCTTTGGAACATTTGGAGCTAGTTAAATTGACTTTAAGTTCATTTTCATTGGTCAATATTACCGGTATGATACATTAATTAATACAGTGCGGTATACTTCCACAACAACTAAAGTCATCGTGCTCGATGTAAATTTATACTATAAAAATATGGAAAGATGGGGAGTATTTTGAAATATGAGTGAAATAATGAAGATAAGTTCGTGCGAAAGGATACACAGGCTTTTCTTGAGAAAAAATGGAGAAAAGGGCAGCATTTTGTAGAATTACGTATTCGAATTGGACATTAGAGTGACATGCTTCTATAGCGTATCAAACTTGACGTAGCGTCGAAGTCGGGTTTCCCAACAATTCATTTTCAGAAAGCTCGTGTGACGTTATTGGTAATTGGAAAGTGGTGAAATTTTCAAATATTGTTGTATTATGATTCTATATTATAAATATGCCTGTTGTTTTCTTTCATTAAATGACGGTAAAATTTTTAAAAGAAATTCCACGAACTTTTGGATCAATCCTCGTATTTATTGATCTCATATTGTCCTTGTTTGAGCATTGCAATTATATATCACAATGAGTATGCAATCAGCATTATTTACAATTATTAAAGTAATAGCTGAATTACCGCCCTTGAAAGGTCAATAATGTAATATCACATCAAATTCAACTTTGGTATTTTACAACAAGTTAATATTTTCCGGAAATGCACTAAATTCTCATTGCAAAGCAATTGCTCTTGCTGTCATGGAGTCATTAAAGTTACTCACATTCCTAGGCATAAGTAAGTTTATGGTTCCATGGTATTATATTGTATTAAATTTTTTATTTTTTTATTAATTTATTTTTAAATTTCAAACTTTAAGGAATCAATTTTCTATCTTAATAACTAACAAAATGTTATAATTATTTTTTTGAGAGAAAGTACTAAATTTATTTTGCATATTAACAAAACATTATGAAATTTCACATTTGAAAATCATTTCTCTAAATGGCGTTCATGGTGTAACACAGATACATGTTGAGCGATGACATCTTGGATATTATCAAAGTTATTCATCTAATTACATGTATTATCACATTAAACTTTCACTCTCTTTTTCAGTTTATATTGTACAGATCTCAGGGCATCGCAGACTGGATGTACGCTTAAAGATAAATAAAATTCTGAACGAGAGAAGAAGAGACATCAGAAACAGCGAACAGCCGACAAACCGTATAGAGGAGCTGTTGATAGATAAATATAATGGCCTAAAAGCTGTGGACAAAGGAAAATCTATCGAGAGTACAAACATTGTCCGACTCCAGGAAACGTACAAAGGCGTTCCCATTTACAATGCTTACATCACGGAGGAAGTTGATTCCGACACGGGTCATTGGACAGGTCAAGTTTCCGGTTCATGGTACGACGATCTGGAGGAGGATATAAAAGAAGTTGTTCCACGTTTGAGTGAGGATCAAGCGTTATCGGTTGCTTTGCTCAATGAGGGATTAAATAATACGTCAATGATATATAAGAGTGAGACTCTCTTGATGATAATGCCAACTGATGACAGAGCAGTTCTGTGTTATGACGTCACAATGACAATTATTGCACCAGGAATAATGAAACGACCAGGATATGTCATTGATGCAAATTCTGGACAAATGCTTTACAGAACACAACGATTACAGAATTCTGGTATTAATGCTGTAGGTGGTAACAAGAAAACACAGAAAATTATTTACGGTGAAGATTTCCCGCCTCTAAAAGTCAAAATTGATCAAGCAAGGAAAAGATGTCAACTTAAATCCAAATACGTACGAGTGTTCGATTTACAAACTGCAACAACACCTTCATCAAAATCTAAGCCATATAAATTTCCTTGCAGCAAAGGCATAAAAGACAATGTAAACGGAGGATTTTCTCCAATGGCCGATGCTTTTTATATGTCAGAGAAAGTCTTCAAAATGTTTGAAGAATGGGCACACGCGCCTCTTGTATCCAAGCCTCCAGTTGATGTATGGGTACATTATGGAAAGTTACAATTTGAGGCTTCATACAATGGAGTAAGTTTAGTGTTTGGTGATGGTGGTAAGTATTATTATCCATTAGTTACGTACGATGTAGTTGGCCACGAGTTTGCTCACATTTTCACCGAGGGTCACTCACATCTCGTGTATGCCAATCAGTCTGGTGGTGTTAATGAGGCATATTCCGATTTAGCTGGCGAAGCCTTAGAATTTTACATCACTGGGACGTTTGATCTTCATATTGGTGCTAAGTCGGATAAAAATGATAATGAAGGGATCCGTGATATATGCAATCAAAATAAGGATGGAAGCTCTATAGTCCATGTGCAAGATTACCAGGATGGAATGGAAGTTCATGATTCCAGCGGAATATTCAACAAAGTGTCATGTACATTGATCAACGAACCCAGTTTGGGACTTAAGATAGTTTTTCAGATCTTTACTCATGCTAACCGGTTCTATTGGGCTCCTCATTCCAATTTTTCGGATGCAGCTTGTGGGGTCCTAAAGGCCACTTATGATCTAGGTCACGATTTAGAAATTATTCGAAAAGCATTCAAGGTAGTGGGAATCGATGTATGCAAAATAGAGTCATACATCCGAAAAATTTACGGGAAAACACACATCAAGAGTTTGACCGCAAAAGGAAAAGAAAATATTGTCTTTGGCTTTGATGGACATACATCTTCTGGTCGGTTTATTCGGATTTTTACAGAGGGTGGATCTGGTGACGTTGATTTATATGTAAATAATGATTTAGATCTGGACAAAACTTTGACAACATACAAATCTTCTTACGTAGGCAACACGGAGGTATTACAAATTCCATTTGAGCAATGTCTGGTGAAAATATGTTATATTCATCTTATTCCTAGAGCTGAAGGCTTTGAAGGAGTTTCTTTTCAGATTGATATTATTTGAGAAAGGAAAGATTTTTTTTACAAATCGAAATATAAAGAATCCATAGTCATCTAAAGACTGTATAGTTCATCTCATATATACATCTGTTAATTAAACATGGATAATGTTATATTGCTGTAGGAAAAGAATGTTGTAAAATTAATATTTATTTATTTTTAAGTTAATTACTTTTCATATTATTATCAGGCATGCTCATGTGACATTTTTTTCTAAAAATACATGTAAGCTATAGTTAGATAAAAATTATTCATGCATATGGTACTTGCGTTTACTTTGTACAGTATGTTCAGTACATGTATTAAATACTTTACATTACATCCATGTAAATTACGTTTTACTACATGGAAAACCCAATAGAAAATTTTTGGTTTGTGCTATCATCATTATATCAATACTGCATGTAGCATGCAGCCAAGGTTGACAATGGTTTTCGAGTGATGACAATTTTCAATGTTTCACTCAACTACAAGCAATATTTATTATATTTCACTAAATGTTTTATAGAAATACATATAACAGTGAACCGTGGGCGCATAAATTCTGCGCAGTCGCTATTTTTTGGAATATCACTGGCCGTACGTCAAGCAATGTTGACTGTTGCTACGCTGGAGGGCGTGGCTTCATTATTCAACGGGTAATAGTGTTTTTTAACAAAATGTTTCTCGAACAATCGGATTCAACTAATTTACCTGAAAGTATATTAATATTTAATAACAGATATAGAGACCATCTAATGAAATATTAATTTAAGGTTCATCGATACTCTGATAAGAGAGATAACTGTAAATGATGACAAATGTCTTTCATTCCTTTGTGGATTTGCCAAGTTTTCAAAGTGTTTTTTTTGTCCAATTTTGCCCCGCAAGCTATGCTATAATTGTTTGTTTTTTACTTATCAAATACATTTCTTTTGGAAAGTCATTAAGTTTCAAGCAACATTTTAGATGAGTTAGCAGAGCGTTTATGAATCTTAATATTCTAATCTCATGTACAAGTAAGAAAATATAATTATACTTGTAAATACAGTAAGTTCGATATAACCAAGGTTTCTACATATTGGAGGTAAATTACTTAATAATAAATAAAATTCATTTTGGTCGGGATTTTCAGATCACTTCTACTTATCCACGGTATTCGACATATCAGTTTTCGGGATGCAAAAGTTGAACAGTTACAGTACTATATTTCATGTTACCCCCGTCTCTATATTTTTAGTTCTAAAAAATTCTGAAAAAGACAATAAAAATATAATTTATTAATACCAATTTTATTAAAAAAACAAACAAACGCTGAACCCTGTGTTGTTTTCGACGATAATGTTATTATCTAGTACTGCTTGAAAAAAAAATGGAGCGAATTGTATGGTAACCGTCTATTTTAATGGGGTCATTGAAAATTGCGCGAATTATTGGATTTTGTTCCAGATACTGGCACCAGCAGAGTTACTTCTACAAAGCAGTTTTACGTATGTCTAACTGGACAAACGGGCGATTTACCATCGTGTTACCAGGACAAACAATTTCTTTAACAAGTATTTCTATAAAAGTAGATCCGCCTCCCCAAAGCCTCGACAGTGACCAAGAAAGTGGATTTCTGCTCGGTTTTGGATTTAAACAACTTAAACATGAGGGAGAAAAGGTAGATAGTTACTTAAACTCGGCCATCGCAACTTATGATGTAACCAGAGATCTAAATCTTGCAAACATTGATGGTTTGAACGTAGCTTACGTACTGTTTGGGGAAAGTGAAAGTAGGCCTAGATTTCCTGTCATTCGAGGTGTGGCCCTGTATTCGGGAAACTGGCCTAGTGCAGATATACCAAAATGGCAATTTAATCTGGATAAAGAAAAGACACCAGTGATAAAGGAAATATTTCAGAAATATGGAATAGATACATTATTTCGAATAAGTTGTTTTCCCAAAGAAAACGGAACAGATTGTAGGAATGAAAACAACATTGAAGTGCTGCGATATGACGGCGATCTGTCTCAATCAAGTACAGCTGTACAAAATGCAGAGTTTCAACGATGCGATTCAAATCCAGTCTCAACCTCCCCGGTGTTTGACAGGGAATTATATTGCCCCGTTTTCCACAGTCTAACGCGGACACGGTCCATTTTGGAAAAGGTACGTACATGTTTACAATATACAATGTAAATGATTAATAAACATAATTAGTCTTGTAAATTTATCATGATGGAGGGGGCGGGGGCACAATAGAGATTTTAGAAAATCTTGCAGGTAAAAAAAAATGCTCATTAGTAGTCAAATTGAATTGAAATTATTAGCTGCAGCAAAATGTATTCTTTGCTGCATATCATATTGACTCTGGGATTTTGTCTAAAACCTTAATATTCTACCATCAGGCCTAGAGATCTAGCATAATTAGGTATTCCATTAATTAAAAAATAATTTCAGTCCACAGTATGCATCAGAGAGGCAGAGGAACTCCTTCGAATTTATGATGCCACTGTCCCAACAGACTTTAGCCTCAAAGATCTGAAGAAAATGATGAAATTTCCATTTGTTGTGGTGGAGGGACTTGATGCTACTGGTAAGTTCAATACTGACTAAACCAAACATGATAATGATTTGCTTTTAGAAAAAAGTTATTAAGAGGTATATATAAGTATATGACAAGGGGATTTTTTTCAGATCTGATTATTTATGACTTTTATGGAAAAATTTTAATTCCTCTCTGTTATGGAGAACATCAGAGGCTCATACTTTATCACAAAAATTGCATGTGATGGGGGCGGGTGGGGGTGGGGGAGGGGGGTATTGATATTGACTACGGTCATTACAGCAAGTTCAAGGTGACTGGCAGAAAAAGTGTATTTGTTTCTAACTTTTATTAGGTCACCTGAGTAAACTCAGGTGACCTATTGCTATCCGTTTTCGTCGTCGGTCCGTCGTTCGTCGTCCGTCGTGTGTTAACATTTGAACATTTTCAGCTTCTTCTCTGCAACCACTGAACCAATTTCAACCAAATTTGGCACAAAGCATCTATGGGTGAAGGGGAACAAAAATTGTGAATTTCATGATCCCTGGCCCCCCTGGGGCCTGAGGGGTGGGGCCAAAACCACTAAAATTAATGCAATCTTTAAAAATCTTCTTCTTTACTCCTGGACATCAAGCAGTCAAACTGTTTGCATGATTGTAATCAGCATTGAGTCCTTTACCAAAATTGTGAAATTCATGGCCCTGGGGTCAGGGGTTCTAGTGCTAGGGCGGGGCTAAATAAGTATATAGTGAAAATGCATTATTTCTTTGGAAATCTTTTTCTCTACTCCTGGGTATTAAATAAACCAACTAAGTACATAGTTATGATGAGCAAGAGTGCCTCTACCAAAATTGTGAATTTTATGGCCCCAGGGTCAGGGGTTCTGGTGCTAGGGCGGGGCTCTATTGATTATATAGTGAAAATACATGATTTCTTTGAAAATCTTCTTCTCTGCCCCTGGGTATTAAATAAACTAACTAAGTGCATAGTTATGATGAGCATGAGTGCCTCTACCAAAATTGTGAATTTTATGGCCCCAGGGTCAGGGGTTCTGGTGCTAGGGCGGGGCTCTATTGATTATACGAGGGTTGTCCCATAAAATCGTGGACAAAACGTTTTTCTCGAAAAGTAATGGGCGCACTAAGTTGAAATTTTCAGTAAATGTTTATTTATCATATTCGAGTGCATGATAATTTTTTTGATAAAATATAGGCAAAAATAAAGATTTTATTATGCTTGAATGAGCACGGGGTATTGTCCTACGGCGCACGGTCAAAAATCCAAGGTTTTATTAAAGAATACACAAGTTTGAATTCAAAATAAAAGTTTTAAATACATGTGATTTGGATTAAAATTATCCTAATTACATTCCACAATCAATTTTGTAGTCTTTGTAAAAATTTCAAAACATTTGGTTAATTTTTGGCAGTTTCTCGAGCATTCGAAATGGGAAAGTGGTAAACACAACACACGAAAAATGGCGACGTTTTATGACGTTACGGCGCACCGGAGAGCAGTTGAGTTTTATTTCGATGACACCTTAAGAGACTTGAAATGACCATAAAAGAAAAAAGATTATAAAAATATCCCCGTTTCTTAAGTATACAAATGAAATGGGAGTTTTCTTAGTAAAGTCTTGTCTTTTTTTGATCAAGTCCCTGGGGAGTACAAAACATACGGACAAACTCCTATTGTTATAGCAAAAGACGCTGTCACAGTACGTGGACCGCCGATATGAGATTTTCTATTAGTTGAATGATGGTGAGAATATTGTCCGTAACTTACTAATAAATCTTCAGAAGATGGAATGATGGTGCCAATATTGGTTCTTCGACTGTTTATGGAGACTAAAGAATGAGTATCAATGAATTCCTAAATTTAAGTCGGACTCATCCAACTTCATTTTCAACAAAGATAAAACGTGACGCTGTTTTAGACACTCTGACGTTATAATCCATGCGCCGTAAAGTGATACAATACCTGACATAAAATCTCATAATTTCTTTATTTATGCATATATTTATCTGAAATTTGCTGTGTATATTACTAAAAAATGTACTAAATAATAGTGAAAACTTCAGAGCGCAGTGATGTTTATTTTTCACACTAGACAACTTGTCCACGATTTTACGGGACAACCCTCGTATATAGTGAAAATACATGATTTCTTTGAAAATCTTCTTCTCTGCCCCTGGGTATTAAATAAACTAACTAAGTGCATAGTTATGATGAGCATGATTGCCTCTACCAAAATTGTGAATTTTATGGCCCCAGGGTCAGGGGTTCTATCATTAGGGTGGGGCTCTATTGATTATATAGTGAAAATACATGATTTCTTTGAAAATCTTCTTCTCTGCCCCTGGGTATTAAATATACTAACTAAGTGCATAGTTATGATGAGCATAAGTGCCTCTACCAAAATTGTGAATTTTATGGCCCCAGAGTCAAGGGTTCTGGTGTTAGAGGGGGGGGGCTCTATTGATTATATAGTGAAAATACATGAATTCTTTGAAAATCTTCTACTCTGCTCCTAGGTATTAAATAAACCAACTAAGTGCATAGTTATGATGAGTAAGAGTGCCTCAACCAAAATTGTGAATTTTATGGCTCAAGGGTTCTGGTGTTAGGGCGGGGCTCTATAGATTATATATAGTAAAAATACATGAATTCTTTGAAAATCTTCTTCTCTGCTCCTAGGTATTAAATAAACTAACTAAGTGCATAGTTATGATGAGCATGAGTGCCTCTACCAAAATTGTGAATTTTATGGTCCCAGGGTCAGGGGTTCTGGTGTTACTGGGCAGGGCTCTATTGATTATATATTGAAAATACATGAATTCTTTGAAAATCTTCTTCTCTGCTCCTAGGAATTAAATAAACTAAGTACATAGTTATGATGAGCAAGAATGCCTCTTTTAAAATTGTGAATTTTATGGCTTTAGGGTCAGGGGTTCTGGTGTTAGGGGGGCGGGGCTCAATTGATTATATAATGAAAATACATTAAATCTTTGAAATTTTTTTCTTTGTCTCTGGGTATAAAGCAGATGAACTACCTTTATAGTTATGATGAGCAAGGGCCCTAATCTTGCAGAATTGTGAATTTCAAAGCCCCAGGGTCAGGGGTGGGGTGGGGGCTCTACTTATATACTGAAAATGAATTTTTTGTTTGAAATCTGCTCTTTTGTATTTATAAAACATTTATTTTTTTATATTAAGGGTGCCTTTTTGAAATTTGTGCAATGTGTGGACCTAGGGTCAGGGGTTTATGTCACAGTGTTAGGGGCACTACTGGTTAGTTGGAATGCATTTTTGTTCCCCTACCCTGCATATGGGTATTCAGTAACCAAGCTAAGCAACTGCTAAGTGTATTGTTATGATGATCAATGGTGCCTCTTTCAAAATTGTGAATGTCATATAGCATCTGGCTTAAAACATGAATCAAATTCAATAACTGGAAAATTGTTGCATAATGCTCAGGTGACCTATAAGGCCCGTGGGCCTCTTGTTTATCAAATAGAGACTAACTGGAAGTTGATTCTTGACAAACAATAAATTTGGCAATTACAAATCTTATTTTTTTTTATAAACCACAGTTGATGTAACTGAAAAAAATTGTTTTAAATAGGGAAGACCACCTTGACTGAAACACTGGAGAAGAAAATGGCTGCATGTAGATATTTTACACCTCCTCCCCCAATACAGCATCTGAGGAAACGTTTTGATGACCTTCCAGAAATCGTCAGAAGGGCCTACTATTCCATTGGCAACTATATTGTTTCCATAGCAATACTAAAAACGTGTCAGGAAAAACCTGTTATCATGGACAGGTTAGTGCAGACATGAAATCAGAGAAAGTTTTGATGTGAAATAATTAAAAAACATGTATACATCAAAAGAGCAGGAAAAACTCATTCAGATATCATGTCTCAGAAAATGTTCTTATATTTTATGCTGGTGATTGAAATAGAAAGGCAGATGTGTAGTGTTTGAGGCAAATTTATAATTGTTTAAGCAAACTTGAATTATTGTTAATCCCAAAATTGTTAATTGCAGAATTGTTAATCCCTAAATAACAGTTTTCCCCTTCTGCTCTAGATTCTGGCACAGTACTGCAGCTTATGGTATAGCCAATGAAACAAGCAATGAAGACATTCCATTGGAAGGCCACTGGGTGTATAAGTGGCCCAGTGACCTTTTAACCCCAGACATTGTCCTCTTTCTGACAGTCAGTGAGGAGATCAGAAAGCAGAGGATGCTGTTAAGAGGAGGGGAGAAAACTCAAGAAGAAAAACATCTAGATAAAGATAGACTGTTTAGAGAAAGGTAAAATCTTCAAACAGTCAGGGTTCTCCATGAGCTGTTTTACTGTGTTGCTCCTGACACAGCAAAATTTTCTCTGACACAGTAACAATTCAAATTTTATGCGTGCAACACAGTAAAAATTTTGCCGACACAGTAAGATCTGTGATATTTAGAAAATCCAAACATATAAATCCTCTCTAACTGGAGCTTTAATCAAACAATTCTTCCATCCTTCAGTTCTAAAATGTAGAGCACTTATATGTAATTAGTAGGGCTTCACCTTGCATAATCAGTTATCTCCTAGACCCTCGCCTTCACACTTCCATGTCATGGTTAATTGGTATTGGCATTAAAATAGATTGTACTTTTAAAAATATTTGAATATGTCTTTTCTATAGAGCCACGGATGTAAAGTATTATGTTAGCACTGTAAGTCAAACATAAAATCGTACCGAAGTCATTTAATTGATGTAAATAAATTGCTGAAAATTTTCAACATGTTCAAGGAACTCTTAAAAGTAATTTTTTATTCTAAAGTTTCTTTTTCTGTAATTCGGTAATTCAATCAAGAAAACTGACAAATAAACAAAATTACTTTAAAAAATGTTTCATGTAAGTACAACTGTATCGAACAGAATTTCCTCTGCTTTTCAGTACATGTGCTTTTACTTTTATCAATATGTACGACCATTCCATTTGTGTAACGAATTAGCGATTTTTAAATAAGTGTAAGAATGTATTCTTTTGTAATTATAATGAATAGTGATTCAGTTGCAAATTTGATCGTGAAAATACTACGAAATTTCAGTGTTTTGCGTAAACTTTGCAACACAGTAAAATTTTAAACGATGGAGAACCCTGAAACAGTTGAATGTACAACTGATTGAAATTTTACACATTCTTGATAATCTAAGTTTAATTTCATGCTTTTGCTAAATATGAAAGTGAGGAATCATTTAACACAGTCAAATAAAGGAAGTTTTAAAAAATTTTAATGACACTTTACTCAAAAAAAAAAACCGTGTACCCTTGTGCAAAGGAAGTAAAAATAGTGATCAAGTCAAAATTCAATAATATTGCGTATATTTTTTGGATACTCTTAATTAGTCTGTAATTGCTGTAGATTATACCTAGCCTACAAGAGAATGGAGGAGCCTAGCTGTATAGAAATAGATGCCAGTGGGTCCATAGAGACAGTTCTGGAGGCAGCAGAAAAGGAGTTGGCAAAGCACGGGGTCTATCTAGACCAGAATGAAGCTAAATGATGCATAATGCATATCTAAAGAAATCCACAAAATACATGTACACACAGTATAATTTGTTAAAACCCATAATCTGTGTTCTCAGGAATTTTGGAAATTTCAGGGTGACAGCTAAACAGTATTATTCCAATGTACTTCCTGAAAAAATTGATTTAATAAGAAATTGCATACAGTATTATCTGGTTAACACATTTAATATCTTGGTTCTCAGGAATTTAGGCAATTTCAACTTTTAAAGTTCTAATATAAATCAGATATGTACTTCCTTAAAATATGTTTTTTTTAATATTTGGTGTTGTCCAGACACTTCCTGTTATGTATTACAAAGGCCCTATTGGTCCCAACTGCTTCATAATTATTGGTTATTATTTTCTCTAGTCTGAACTCACACTAATTGTACCTTATTGTCACTTCAATGTAATTAACAACTTTCAAGATATATGTTTAATTAACAACTGTTATGATAAATGTGTTTTTACATAAGTGTCACAAGATGAATGACCTGGTAGTGCCACATCCCTTTTTAGAAAAAATATTATAAGGTAAAGTTACAAGTGAAATAAATATTGCTTTTAATAACTTTGAAACATACAGTTGCATGTAATATCAAGGACAGTGTACAAATGCACTTTTTTTACAAATCAAAATATAAATTAGGATCAAAACTCAGTCTTTGTTATATTTGAAATGGCACCTAGCATCAGTGGGATGACTGAAATATTTACATAGAAATTTTAATGACAGTTAAAGTGTAATCTTATTTTAAAGATGTCTGTTTATTGTTAAGTTTGAATGCTTTTTTTGAACTGAAAACTTTCTTTTATACAAAGTACAGATTTTGAAATTCAAGTTAAAATGTGAACCCTTGAACTTTGTGAACAAATAAGAAAAATTGACAAAACATCATGTCAGAGTGTATTCTTGAACAATTTCTGAACTTAAAATATGAAATGATCTTATCATTAATCATATTTTGCCATCAAATGCATTGTACTTGTAAAAAAAACAATGGAAATAAATTTCAAATATTTTCAGCCAACTTAAGTGGAACTGGTTTTATTTCGTTGGAAAAACTATACTGTGTGAACCATATTTTCTGAATAGAAAACTAAATTTGGAAGTAGTACTAGTGTATAGTTTTAAGAATATTTTCAGTATGTTATATAATTATTAAGAAATTAAGGTCAAAGGGGTGATGTCTAATTCGCTGCTGGTTATGTTAAAGTTCTTACAAAATGCATACTTTTAATTTGATTCAAACATACATTTAAAACTGTTCAAATTGAGCTATTTTTATTTTTAGATGTAATATGCATTTCTACCTTTATTTAAAAAATAAGATGATGTGTTTGTGAAACACTGACCCCCATATGGCAACACAGTGAATTTCAAGGTTAAACTTTCTCAAATGCAAATCAAATATCTTGGTACCCAAAGTTAGGCCTTCTCACAAAAACTACAATTGTGAAATTTTGAAGCCCTAGCACCACCTGTTCAAAATTATGGCCAAGGTTAAAGTTTTTAAAAGATTGTCAAACTTCAAGGTCAAAGTGTTTAAGTTGGTTTCTAATGAAAGGATTACAAATGTGAAGTATGAAAGCACACCCTAGCCATTCAAAAGTTATGGCCAAGGTAAACGTTTTTAAAAATAGGTCAATCTCCAAGGTCAAAAGATCAAAGTTGATATCCAATGGAAGGTCTCATCACAAGTATGTAAGCCCTAGCACAAAATGCATTACAAATGTTAAAGCCAAAGTAAAAGTATGTTTTTTTTTCTATGTAAAAGCATGTCAAACTCCAATGCCAAAAGGTCAAATTTGGTGGTAACCAAAGAAAGATCTTGTCACAAGAAAAACACTTGTGAAATATGATAGCCATAGCTCTACTCAGTCAAAAGTTATGGGCAATGCTAAAGTTTTTGCAAACAAACAGACAGTTTTTGCAAACAAAAAGACTAACTGACGACAGGGCAAAAACTGTACCACAGGGGCATATTTTTTTTAGTTTTATACTCTTGGACTTTTCCATTTTAACATCTGCTTTTCATCAGAGGCATTAATGTCACACAGCTTATTATACCCCCGCAAACGAAGTTTAGGGGGGTATATTGGAATCACCATGTCCGTCTGTCTGTCTGTCTGTAGACAAGATTTTGTCCGGACCGTTTCTCAGAAACTATTGGATGGATTTGTCTGAAAGTTTGTACACTTATTATTCACCATATGAAGGTGTGCACCTGGTATTTTCATCATGATTGGATGATTTTTCTGCATTTTACAGGCATTTTTTCGTTTTAAATTTATTTTGTTGTTTTGTTTGGCTCATAACTAGAAAACTATTAGACTTACAATCATCAAACTTGGCCAATTTATGCATCTTGGGTAGAAGGTGTGCCATGACCTATTTCAAGGTCACTGTGACCTTTAATTAAAGTGAAATTTAAAAAAATAACTGTCTTTCACTATTGAATTAAACAATCCAAAAAATGTAAGAATGTTGCAGTATCCCTATTTAAAACATGTTAAATTAAGAAAAAAAATTTTTTTTATTATATACTTTACAGCAATCCATAACAAATGTTATTTTATAAGAGAAAATCTACCTCTCCCAAGGGTATAATTATGAAGCACTGGTCAAGGAGAATTTTGATAACATAAAATTGCATGTCAAATTAGAGAGAAATTAATTAGTTTAGTGTAAGGAGCTAACTTGAAGAACATTTCTGATCAAGAACTTGTTATCTGTCTCTTGGGAACTGGGCTAAGGAATCAGCCCTAAATAGTTTTAGTGACTAGCCTAACTTATTGAATGAATTTGAGAAAAAGCAACTTCAATCTAATTTGATATTGTATAATAAACTAATTTGAAATTGTATAAAAAACTTAATTGATATTGTATAATATAATTAAAACTAATTATATTGTGTGTGTATGTGGGGGTGGGGTGGGGGGATTTGAATCAGCATGCTCATTCTCCACATTAATTTCAGATTGAAACTTTCAGTATGATATAAAATCCAAATAAATCAAGTATTTAAAAAAAACCAGTAAATTTTGTTAGATAGTCCCTACAAATCTTAAGAATCATGCAAGAACCTTATTCAAAATGATGCATCAAGATTACACAATTTTTTTTTCAGCATAAATCTTTGTAACAAATTTATACAAAATCTTTGTTTTCAAATTTAATTTCAGAATGACACATGCAATAATGCATTTTGCAATAATGCATTTTGTTTGCACTACAAAGGAAAACTTAAGATCCATTCATCCCTTGATAGCAATTAGTGGGCATGCATCCAGTAAAAGATTAATTAATGAGTTCTATGTAGGGAAGCTTAAGCTGTCTCAATCATTTCTGTTAGAGCATATCTCTGATCAAGGAGCTTTTATCTGTGTCCTTTGGGAATTAGACAAAAGAACTGCTGGTCAGTTTAAATAGCATTTGTCATTTGATGGCCAGTCTCCTATTTCTAAAATCAATTTGGTATAGATCAAGTTTTTAAGCTATAATGCAACCAGTTGATGATTATTTGTTATAATTAAAGCTTGCACCACAGGAGATGTTTAAACAATTGTTATAAGGAATGGAAAAATTACGCAAATCCCTTTAAAGGTTGACATAATTTTCTTGCACTCTAAACTGTTTATAATAATTGAATGAACAATATTTGATGGGAGTATCATGCTGAGGCTGACTGCACTTTATTATTTTTAAAATGAATTTGATATAAATTTATATAGATTAATTTGATTCTGTATAATGTTTTTTCAACAATCAATTTGCAGAGTATCATGACAAATAGTTGCAATTTATTTTTTCAGTGAAATAAAAAACTGTTACAATGTGTTAGTATTGATGTTTTATTTGGTTGCACCTCAGTTTCATTAATTAAAAAAATATATATATAATGAGCTCTCAAATTGTTTCTGAGAAAATAGTGAACACCTCTTAATAGATCCATAAATATTTGTGAATTTGCACCTACTCTGAAAAACTCAGCGGGGGTATTTGTCCCTATTGGACAGTTCTAGTTTTTTTCAGTGAATGTCTCTGGAAATATTTGCATTTGTATATACTAATTACATATATATTAATTACAGTAAACTTTCCTTTGCTTTGTTTCTATTAAATCGAAATCCATTTCCTGCATTTATAATAAGATTGTGATATTTTGACTAAAAAAACTTAAAATATATTCTGCTAATCTTTTTTAGTTTCTTACGTATACATGGCTGTAGTTTCATAATATCAAAAAGAAAGTTTGTATCACCTGTCCTAATAGTTTATTCTGAGGTAAATGAACAGTAGCAGATCAAAGATAGGTCACCTCGATACAATACTACAATAGAAAGAATAGCATGTTCTATTTTTTTTGTTCCACTGGTCAGATGATAGAAGAGTCTATGCCATACTTAGTTTTTCACCCGTCTGTAAACTCTTTTTTTCCAAAACGCTACTCTTCCTACAGTTTTGGTTCAATTTTAATACAACTTGGCACACAAGTAGACTGAAGCAGGGTACACAGTGAACTCTGTATTATAAATATTGTTTTTTTCAATTTGGACCATTGCTTGTCAGAAGGATACACTTGCAAGAAATGAAAGCAATATATCAAACTGATCAAATAGTTATGAGCTTGATTAAAGTTATTATGAACAAACAGAGAGCTAATCGGCTATATAAAAACGGACAGGGCAAAGCAAAAAAAGTATGCCCCGGATTCCTTGATTATACATGTACTTTCATGTTAATTAGTTGAATCTGATTCGTCGAGCTCGAGAACCATTTGTTAAAAACACTTTAACCCGCTGAGTAATGTAGTAGGAAAACGTTAAAGAATTTTCTTTTAATATTTACAATTTATTATGTTGAAAAATGTACAATACTTTATTATCGTATCCTTTTCTTGATTTCTTTATGCAATTTTGTCATTATTCGGCGCAGCATTTTGACAAAACCAAGACAAGTATGGAAAATGTGCAAAGTACCTAGAAAAATACTCATCTGTAAGAAGTCAATTTAAAAATTTCAACCAAACAGTATCAAAGAAAGTTCGATTAATTAATTTGTAAATAACTATGATAGAATCATACAAATTTAATATCTTACAATTTATAAATAAATTTCCTTTTAGAAAATTGACCTCACAAACTTAAGATAATGGTTTTAGAGAATATGCACCTTTAACGTGAAAGATTTAATAATATAATGGATATGTCTCGCACTGAAACTTGATAATTTTAAGCTGTATTGCAAGAAAAATGTGATCTTAATTTGTGCGAAAAACCATGTGAGTTTAAACAGTGTGTTGAGCTGTATTTATTAAAAAAATTCGTACAATTATTAACAGAAAAAAATATTGCAATCAAAGGGTTTGTTTAAATTTCAATGAAACTGTGTTTGCAAGCTTGCTTTAAATTCCTTCCAGAATTTTCACTCATATAAGGAAATTACCAATTGTTAGTGGAGGATTGCAAATTTGGACCAGTGCTTGAGACTTTTATATGTTTTTATTTTGGTAATCGAGGGGAGGAAAAACTTTATCGTGTTAGGAGATATTTCGACATGTGATCTTGCTTTATATGGTCTCGTCCAAAGAACTAGTACTGCACTGGATTTATTCACGGGTGATGAAGATCAACGCCTTTTGGAAGCAAAAGATATGGCAAGCCATTTTACTAATTATTAGTATATAATAAAAAAGATTCTTTCAATAAGAAAGATATCTCTTTAGCATAAAGAGATATCTCTTTGACTAATAGAGATATCTCTTTGACTACAAGATATATCTCTTTAACTTAAAGAGATATCTCTTTGACTAATAGAGAGACATCTCTTTAAACAAGAGATATCTCTTTTACATGTTTTACTTAGAGAGATATTTTATTGTCTAGAGATATATCTCTTTAAGCGAGAGGGATTAATCTTTTAAAGTTAGAGAGATATCTCTTCAACAAGGTTAAAAGAGATATCTTTCTTAAATAGATAGATATCTCTTTTAGTATGAGATATCTCTGTAAGTTTAAGAGAAATCTCCTACTCATAAAGATATCTCTTTAAAATGAGAGATATCTCTGTAATTTTACGATAAATTTTATTTTCCAAATATATAGCAAAATAGCTTGCCATAAGAGAATGTTGGGGAACCATGGGAAAAACACGCCTCCCGTATGTTTTTTGAATGTTTTGTTGAATATTAATCTATACGTTCTATGTTCGTTGACTTGCCTATCCCCATGTATTTTGCAAGTTCCTTTTTTTAAGCAAAATCTTCATCGCAAACAACGGAAGTCAAATAAACAGGAAGAGACTGAGGCAATGACGTCATATCTTGACAAATGTATCAAATTAAGTTATGATTACAACCAGAAACATTTATCACATACAAGTACTATCCATAAAACTAAAGTACAGTTTTAATTGAAAATATGAAGAAAAAATGTCATTTAATAGTTTGACGATAAATATCCATTTATCAAATAATACTATCTTTTCAGCAAATAAATTGAAATTTGATCTTTGAGAAACACGTATGTTTCAATTAAAAAAAAAACCTGAAACCCTGACAGAAGTATTGACTACACAGAAATCAGCATAGTTGATTTTATCATAATTCGACTTCAAAAATCGGAGACTATATAAGTTATCGGGATGCCAACACTTCTGTTCGTCTGTATATCCATCTGTTGCACTTTTGGGTACCAATATCTTATCCGCAACTCTTTAATGAAATTTAATGATACTTTCACAGAATCTTTGTTAGAAAGTGTCATTGTGCCATTCCTATTTTATTTTCTGATTGGACACATATTTATGGTTTGCCAATAGCAAAAGATAGACACTGACATCCTTTTCTATAATACTGAGGGTATCCACGTCCCATGTGTTAATTCAATGTAAAATGAAAAAGTCCAATCTCTTCTCATTTAAATATATGACCAAGGTTATTTTTTTGTGACAGACGGACTGTCGGACGGACGGACGGACAGACAAACGATATTTAATGTCCCCTCGCTTTAGCGAAAGCGGGGGACAATAATCCCAGGTGATTTCTTATGTTGCCCTCTTGTTTTTTCAATAACATACTCAAAATTAAAGGGAAATGACTCTTGAAATTTAAGAAGCGTATAACAGACAGACAGACGGACGGACAAACGTTAATATAGTGTCTGATCAATTAAATTAATTTAAAATGTCGTGTGAATGGGAATCTTCATATATATATATTTTTTTTACACTTTTATAGAGGTGTTAATTGACACGTTTGCAAATATATTTCCGTTATTTTCCGATCAGGATAAGGAGCACACGGCGGGTGTGACCGGTCGAAAGGGGATGCTTATTCCTCCATTGCACTTAATCCCACCTCTGATGTTTCGGAGGTCCGTATTTGCTTTGCTCCTATTTTGTATTGTTTAATGGACTTTTGAGCTTGAATTCTGATTGTTATCTCCACATACATGTACATGTATTTCATGCAAGTCACAGCTTCGAAATGTAAAGAATAGCTGGTATAATAAAAAAGAAATTCCCTATCTCTGAAAACCTTGAAGTCATCGAAATGAGAACGACCTAAATCTGGTGATTAATAAATTTATATTTCCCTTTTCCTTATGTTATTTGAATCTATAATTATAAACAATCAAACAAGTAGAATTTGTATTTGTTTATCTATACTTGGTATTTTTAAAGTTGCTCAAAACGGACCTTTGTTGGTAAATGTTAACTGCTTTTATTAAAATGCTTAACACGTGCACAATTATGATAAAAAAATTTAAACGTTAACATCCACACGATATATATAATTAGCGGTCAGACAATTTTCCTCTAGATAAAAAAATTTAGATATAACTCGATCAGTATGTACTTTTCCCAGCTGTCAAAGATGGTGGCTAGTAACATCTTCTTTAAATGTTTGTTAAGCTCAAAATTTTAATTGTATTTAATTTAATTTTTTTAATATTGGGATAACGAACAGTAATCAAGCTTATAGAAGTCCATATCTATAAATGATTAGAATTGGAAGCAGAGCAAACAAGGACCTTCAAAAACCTCACATATGGGATCAGGCGCTCTTGGGGATTAAGCTTCCCGTGACGAGCTGTCACACACGTTCTGTGCTTTTTGTCATGTTCTGGTAAACAAGAAATCGTAACCAATTCAGCGTGTAAATAATTGCCTTACGTTAAGTATATAAAAAAGTCAGCATTCCCACGATGGTAGATTGTATTTTCGCTAAGGTCATAGTTAGATAGTTCTTGCAAAATGATAACATTAAACAAGGCGGTTGATATCCTTGTTTCATCAACTTGTTTGTCAATAGCTTGTGTCGCTTATTGTTCATCCACAGAGTTTGATTTTGCATATCGAATAACCTGGAAGACAAAACCCCATGTACAGGTGATCGGGGTATAAATATGGTTGTATGAAATACACATACTCTAAGAGTTCAATGTGGTTTCCTCGAATAATCCTCCGGGATTTTAAATGCACGTCATATGTGCAATACTCAGATGGAAAGTTAAGACTCTAATAGAGATATAATTGACTCAGAGGGTTCCTTTACCAACTGTAAATCCAGCGAGGATTTGATTATACAGGGTGTTATTTTACGATAAATTCATGATCACATGAAAAAAGTTTTATTTTGTAATAATCCTTGGAAAATCTGAAAAAATCAAAATTATACATTATTGATAGTAATGATTGTAACTTATGTCTACGTTATGTACATCACTTTGTTTCTTACAGAAGATTCCAAAAGTAAATTATATAGATTTACAAAATAATTTTTCGTTGGGATGTTTAATTGTGGATAAAGTGTAACCATGAAATCCACTAAAAATATATAGTAACGCAAGAACATTGATGTTGATTGCACTGTATATTAAGTGAGTGTATCACAACACGTGTCTAATAATCACGTGTTTAGCCAATACTTGTTAAGCAGACATTAATCGATTATTGCATTTTCATAATACATGTACAGGTATTTTGATAATTATCTACTTATCAAGCTGTGTTGTGTATGCCATTGGAAGAAGCTCCATTGTCGCAGACAGATGGGTTTTCCATGTCTCCTTTCCCTAATAAATTGTCTCTTTTTATTGTTCCATACGTTTTTATTTTAACTTTGGGTTTTTATTACTTTTTTACAAAAACAAATATTTAATTTATATATCTTTTGACCAGGTAGATTTAAAAAAAATTCTGATAATAATTTCTTAATGGTTGCTGAAAAGGCTTTCACATTTCACTTTTATTTTCTTGTGACACGAGATTCATTTTCATTTTCCCACCATCTTTGTTATTCCCCTGACCTAAGAGTTCGACCAACGTTTAAAAAATAACCTTGGCCATATGTATTGAAGAGTTTAGCATTTCATTTCCTTAACTTAGTTGGAAAGAATTAAACTGAGAGCTGAATGGACACAGCCATTATTTAAAAAATAAACTAAAATTCAGGTTAAAATTACTCATTTCTGATCTGCAACTTTTATTTTACAACTAAATAAAATTTAAGTTAAGGAAAGATAGTATTACAACAAACTTTCTTCATGTGTCATTTCATCTTTTTATCTAGTTTTTCACAAAAATGTTTTCGATATAAAGATAAAAGCACTAATTAAAATAATATTGATAATAATATAATTATTATCATGAGAGCAAAGAAGTTTTTTGAACATCATAGAAAATAAATAATTTTGTTTTACTATAAGAATTTAATTTTTGGATTATGTTAAGAACCCTTGAATGTCCAAAATTATATGTATATAAATCCAGGCTTCAACTTTATTGTTTATCTGTTTATATCATCTGATTTTAATGCAGCTTTTAAAGACTCTTGATTGTAAAGCGCAATTGTGAACCTTCTATTTTATATTCTAATGGTACAGATAATTGAGTCTAACCAATTTAATATTGCATGAATTTTTTTGCTCAAGTCACTTCTCCTTTTTATCAATATGTACTACATGTACACATATATTGCCACACAACGTAATTCGCTATTGCATGTTTCCTTACTGGGTGAACCCAAGAATATACAGGTATATACATGAATTAGGGTGCATGCTTAAACCAACGTAAGTTAAATTGTTAATAAAAAAAAGTCTTTTTCTGTCAAGTTAAGAGTAAACGACATCTTTATCATCCTCACAATGTCAAGGGTTTGTGATTTCTCGAACTGGAGTTCGAGAAATCACAAATCTTTGACATTGTGAGTATGCATCTTTATATGATGCTTCACTAACCGTAACGTTTCTTTATTTACAACACCTTGTTTACCCTAACATTTTAACAAGCTTCAGCAATTTTTGAATGTGGCATAAATTCGATGAACTCGATGAAGCATGTTTACAGTGCACACGAGGCGGTGTATGCAGCACAAAGAGAATAGTTTATCAGTACAGCACATACTGCAGCAACGTTGAGATTGAAGCTTAATTAGAAACATGTGTAAGTAATGCATCTATGTTGTTTCATATTTTTTAAATTTATTTTTGCTCGTTTCTCCGGTTGTGTTTTATGCCTTGTTTTTGTCGAGAACTTTATATTCAGAAGACTTTTTTAAAGTTTCACCATTCAGCCATTAGCATTTTCTTTATTTTTTCACTGCACATGCTGCATGAAGTGAAAAATATCAGAATAAATTGAGAATGGATTATTGAACTAAGCATTTTAAAATAATAAAGTTCAAGGTAACTCTAAGAATAAGACATTCAACAATTGAGGTACATCAATACTCTGATAAGAGAGATAACTCTAAATGATATGAATGTCTATTATTCCTTTATAGATTTGCCATGTTGAAGTGCTTTTTTTTGTCCAATTTTGCCCCGCAAGCAATGCTATAATTGTTTGTATTTTACTTATAAAATACATTTCTTTTGGAAAATCATTAAGGTTCAAGCAACATATTATATGAGTGAGCAGAGGATTTATGAACCTTAAATAAAGACTGCTGTCTTTGTGTGTAAGTACAAACCGAAGCATATGGAAATAACGAATAGTATTCAAGATCAAAAGTCTATAAAAAATACATAATAGGAGCAGAATACGGACTTCTAAAACATTGGAGGTGGGACGAGAACAGCTGATTATTTTTCTAAGGTGGTGTTGAGACGTTCATGTAACCTTAAGAATTAAAAACTTAGAAAAAAATGCAATAAAAATAAGAAATTATACAATTCAAATACCGGGGGTAGAAAATATAAAATTCAAATGAAAAGCTAGAGGTACTGTGAGCACTGAGCTCACAAAATGATACTCCCAGCCTCCCGTATGGTTATAATGGCAAAGTTCATGTTCTGCTTTAGATCTGGAAGACCCGAAATAAGTGTCAGATCAAAACGTAAAATAGAGGGTGCATAATGGCATTATGTAATAAAGAATCTGTGAAAGTATCATTAAATTTTATTTATTGGTATGAAACGAGTTGCGGATAAGGGATGGGTACCCTTAAATATTATAGAAAGAACGGTCATGTTCATGTTTTTCTATGGAAACCAGAAATAAGTGTCCGATCAAAAAGTAAAATCGGAGGTGCATAGTGACACTATATAAAACAAGGATTCAGTGAAAAACTCATCAAGTTTCATTCAGTGGTATAAGAGGAGTTGCGGATAGAGATAGGTACCCCAAAAGCGCAATAGACCGAAAGACGGAAAAAATTATATGTCTTCTGTGTTGTTTTCTCGTTATTTAAATGTAAGAAGATACCTCACAAAAATGAAAATTGAAAATTTTCATCATCTTCAATGTCTTCTTCGCCTGTCTGTCACAGCTTTGATTCTTATTTGCATTGAGTTCATGAGTTCATCAGTGTATTAATTCTTCAAATAAGGATAATATTCAACCCTTTTTACAAGGCAGCCCTTAGTTGAAAAAGCCAGCTAGGGCATTTCGAACCCTTTCATCTACAGAGTCCCACAAATGTTCACTGAGAAAAAATGGACTTTATGAGGTCCAATCAAGTGAGTTAATGTGGTTGTATGCGAAAAAATCTTAACAAATCGTGGCTACATTGATCCAGTTTTTGTAATGTTCGAATGTTACCCTGCGTTTCGTTTTCCTATGAGTATAATTTAGATTTTTTAGCTTGACGGAAAAAAAGATATGCAAATTGTTTCACGCACCAATTGTAAATGTAATTGAAATTTTCTTGCATTGTTAAAAACATTATAGGCGTGATGTTTCGTTATAAGAATATCTTCTTTCATCTTTCATCCTAAATCCATGCAGAAAAAAATCCTTACCTGTTAACAGTTTATCTGACCGATAAATTTTGATCATATTTTTTAAGTCTATGTTTCTCTTTTTAGCGTACATTTTCTAAATTATCCCAGTTTTCTGTTATCATGCAGATACACAAAGCTTTTGCATTAACATTTCCTGGGAAATTTTCATGCATTCCTGTAGTAAAAAATTAAAAGTTAAAAAAATATATATGAGAAGGTTTATTTAGAATCATGATTGTTACATTTAGTCCAGAAAATATAATACTAACCAATACGGTATCTTATACATGTACCTATACATTTTTTTAATGCACAGCTTGTTCATGTGACGGAAAACAACCTAGCATGTTACTTAAAAGACACATGCCCAAGATAAATGTTCTAAACTCCAATACAGGATAATTACATTAATTGTTTTTCTTTAAATATATTTCAATGGCTAATTAGGAAATTTAAATTGTGTAAAATCCTGTCCTTTTCAGGAATGATTTTTTGAAATATTTCTGAAACTTTTCAAGAAATATCATATTAAACATTATAGTTTCATTTTCCAATTTTTGTCACCAAATTTTGTGGCTTTTACACAAATAAAATTGTTTAAATGCTTGAATTAAAACGGCTTTCGCATTTTATTTAGAGAGGCGCCTTTTCAAATAAGATTGTTGAATTTTGGAGGGAGAAAAATCAATTGTTTTATTTTGTTATTTTGGGCTTGAAAGATTTCAATATGTGAAGGCAATTTCACCAAAGACTTGAATCAATTATCAAATTTGAAGAAGTACTTTTTTCTTTTCAGCAAGGGACGGTTATACAATAGGGGAAAAATCTACTAGTAAAACAACAGATCCAAGGTTCTGGCAATGTTTAGCATTAGTCTTAGGAGTTATAGCCCTTGTCCTTTTGATAGTTGTAATTGTCCTGGCAGCAAACAAAGAAAAGGAAGATACCAACATCCCAGAATGCAAACGACTTCCGGTTTCCGGTGTTATTGATATCACTGAACCTGAAAAACCTCCAATATTTCACGATCTTACCAGAGGAGAAATAAGAATTATATTTGACTTTATGCTTTCACAAAAGTCTTTAAATTTATCACAGCCAAGTAAAGCTGTACTTGCTTCTAACTACATATATGCAATGGAACTCATTCTTCCAGAGAAGAAATTCGTTCTACAGTCGACTCAACAAAGTCCACCAATAAGGAAAGCGTTAGTTACAGTTTTTTGTGGCGGGAAAGCCGAGCCAAATGTCGAGGAATATTGTGTAGAGTTAACACAGCAACTAAGTTTCTGTGGTGGGCCAAGGTCCATTCCCTTTTCTTTTAGGCCATTTACAATACCAGAGTATATGTCGGCGCTGAATGTAGTAACCGAAGATGCCAATAGAATTGTTGGTGATATACTTCTTGAAAGTTTTAAGGGATCTTTTTTTCAGTGTGGAGGGAACTGTTTGGGCGTAGAAAATATAACTCCTTATGCCGCCATGATCGCAGAAGTTGAGGGAAAGGGATACCGAGGATTATGGTTTCCATTCCTTCAGCTGATGGAACCAAAAAACTTGCACCCCGTAGATTTTGCCGTTCTTGTAACTTTTAATGGAAGTGCTGTTCCAGAAACAGCCGATGTTTGGTACAACGGCCAATCATTTGCCTCACTCCAAGATTTTAAGGACAAGTGGGACAAAGGAGAAGTTAGTAAACTGATCTTAGATTTTCCTCAGATGCGTACGCATGATAAAAAATTTCCAGAAAATATGCAGAGACCGCCTATTGAAATCGAACCCGATGGTAGACGTTATTACATCAAAGATCAAACAGTCACCTATATGAACTGGATGTTTCATTACGGAATATCCCCATCTCACGGTCCTCAGCTTTACAACATCAGATTTAAGAATGAAATGATTGTCTATGAATTAGGTTTACAAGAAATCTGTGTTTTCTACTCTTCCTCGGAACCTGCTGGAAGATTTACAAATTATTTTGATTCTGTTGTAATGATTGGTCTTTATATGAAAACTTTAGTGCCTGGCATTGATTGTCCCTCACACGCAACTTTCCTAGACGCCACGCATATGTTTGAAACTTCGGATTCCCCAGTCACTAACAAAAGAGCGATATGTGTATTTGAACACAATACCGGAAGTCCTTTGAGGCGCCATCATGCAGCCAGTGAAACACCTTCCGGTTACTATGAGGGTGCCCCTAATGTTGTACTTATACTAAGAATGATTGGAACTCTTGTAAATTATGACTACATATTTGATTTTATTTTCTATCAGAATGGTGTTATGGAAACCAAGGTCACTGCTTCCGGAATAATTATCTCCTCATTCAAATCTACAGATAAAAAATACGGATTTCAGTTAACCGACCAAGCATTGGGAACCCTGCATTACCATTTCTTTAATTTTAAAGTAGATCTTGATATTGGAGGTTCTAATAATAGCTATTCAACTTACGAAGTAGAAGCAGATGAAGTGCCAAATCCTTTTTCTAAAGCATCCAATCCTTCAAACTGGCACCAAGAAAAAGTTGTCAAGGTTGACTATGCCACAGAAAGAGAAGCAGCATACAAGTTTAATTTCAGTTCGCCTAAATATCACGTATTTTACAATGAAAACAATAAGGACAAATATGGCAACCCTAAAGCCTACAGGATACTTCAGAAAAGTATGGCCAAAAACGTTCGAACACAGGGAGCAGGAAATGAACCTGGGTCACCTTGGACACGATACCAAATGGTTGTCACAAAACGCAAAGAAACAGAGCCCCATAGCTCATCAAAATACGCCACATACGACGGCGAGAATAGAACAGTGGATTTTGAAGATTTTATTGGGGAAGAAAATATAAATGGCGAGGTTTGTATAACACCTTAACATCTAATATTAACTGTACGAGGGTTGATCCAAAAGTTCGTGGAATTTCTTTCTAAAATATAATCGTGATATGACGAAAGCCAACAGCAGGCATATTTATAATATAGAGTCATAATGAAACAATATTGCAAAATTTAGCCACTTTCCAATCACCAATAAGGTCACACCAGCTTTCTGAAAATGGATTGTTGTGAAACCCGGGGGACACTTTGACGTTACGTCAAGTTTGATATGTCACGCCACGTTATAGAAGCATCTCACCCTAATGTTCCATTCGAAAACGCAATTCTGCAAAATACTGCCCTTTTTCTCCATTTTTTATTCTCAAGAAAAGCCTGGGTGTCCTCTTGTCTTCATTTTTAACTCATATTTCAAAATACTCCTAATCTTTCCACATGATTTTCCAATTTCAGTAGCAAATGTCAAAAGCAGTACGTTAGCCGACAACGTCCATTAACGTTTTTAATTTGTCTAGGGGGATAAACACTTAAAACAGAGCCTCCAAAAGGCCGCCACACCTTTAATCAATGTCCTAGGACGTTCTATTTTTCTTAAATTTCTTATGCTGCTGGAAAACTAGTAACTAAATACATTTTTCCCCAGCCTATGTCAATAATGTATGCGTTCAAGATAAGGTGATCCCGGTATTTTCACAAATATTATGATTTGCCTGAAATTTGGCGTTTTCTAACAACTTAAAGATGAACAATAAATCATCAACTATTAAATTAAATATCCAATAAAATCAGTAAAACCCTCACACAAACGTTTGTAAAAGATCAAGCATTTGTAATAATGACATAATTTTCGTTTTATATACCACATAGGGCTGTTTTATTCTAATATCACGTATTAAGAATTGAAATGAAAATAAACGCGTTAATGTCTCCCCCGCATTTCCAAACAACCGTTTCTATGGCAACTGCCATAGAGCTGCTTTCATAAATATTTAAAATGTTTTTTAATTTAGAATATTCAACAATTGTCTATATTCTCATTTGTAATTTTCAAACAATTTCACTTAAAAATGAATAAAATGTAAAGAAATTCCACGAACTTTTGGATCAACCCTCGTATATTTACACTTAAAGTTGTTTTCCGTCTCTCAAACCAAAATTCTGCAATATAACACAGTAGTCATATTGCTGATTTCCTTTGTAAAGCAAAATTTCTCGACCAGAAAATCGTACAGATGAATGGCTTTATTATTTTTTTTCCTATTAGGTAACATAATTGTGAATTCAGTTTTTGGAATATTTTCTGTTTTTATATTTCAACAGATGGGGATTTCTTTTAGGTCAGCTGAGACGCCCAGGTTACCTATTGCTATCTGATTTATCTGTCATTTAAAGTTTTTTGTCGGTTGTTAACTTTTGAAAATCTTCAGCTTCTCAAAGTCTGCTAATCTAGTTAAAACTAATTTTGGTGCAGGGTATTTCAGGGCAGAGTCACAAAGCAGGACAAATTTCATAGTTACACTTTAACAAACTATGGCTCTTAATCAAATTGTGAAATCATTGCCCCATGGTCAGGAATATTGATGTTAGGGTGGTGCTCTTGGGCTTATATAGTGAGAATATTAAATACATGAAATCTTTTAAGATCTTTTCTCCTCCTGTATCGTAAGAGCAGAATTACAGTTCAAGTTAGATTAACTCATGATAACTTATGAATTTCTCTCCAGGATAAATTTTTAAGGATATATCACAAAATCTGGAGTTAGAGTTGCTACAAATTATAACAATATCTTTTTAAAGAGTGTAGGATATGAGGCTTTCAACTGACCAGTACTTTCCGATTTCTTTTAAATACATATATTGCTTTGAAAGAAAATGAAAAATAGCATTGCTTTGAAAATTTAAATGATATTGCAAAGCTTTTCATTAGGTCATTACCTCTGATCTGTTCACTACTTCACACTTTTTTATTTAGAAATTGTGAAAATGTGATGAATAAATTTTGAATGACTCTATATTTTTTTCAGGATCTTGTTGCCTGGGTTACAATGGGTGTGCATCATATTCCACACTCCGAAGATTTACCCATAATGCCAACTCCCGGAACTGATCTCAGCTTCCTGTTGCTTCCTTTTAATTACTTCCCTGAAGATCCAAGTGTCGGATTCAACGATAATGTACGCATACAATACGACACTCCTACAGGCCCACTAAAGATAAAAAAAGCAAAAACATCAGAACTGAATTGTCTTCCCCCCAAAACGTATTCTGTTGAAGATTTAATGGGCCATCCTGAAGATTTTATAAATCGTCCGTGAAAAAAAGTATACAACAATTGATAAAAGTAGTTGTGAGAGGCGAAAGGTAATATTTTGATATTTGGAATTAACCGACAAAAGATGCAGCAAACTATTTTTATGAAACCGAGATACTTTAGTGTAATTTTTGGATAAAGGAATGCATTTCCTTTTAGGTATCTTACACTGAATAAAAAACAAAAGAATGAATATTTTATTAAGATAGTTTTAGGTCACCGAATCACTCACGTGACCTACACGGTATTGCTATTTGATTTCGTCCGTCGTCGAACGTCGTCAATTGGTCGTTTACTTTTGAACATTTTTAGGTTCTTCTCTGGAACCACATAATCGATTTTGTCATGAGCGTCCATGGGTGAAAGGGGGTAAAAATTGTAAAGTTCATCGCCCCTGCTCGTCTTGGACCTGAAGAGGTTTGACTAAAACTATTAAAATTATTGCAATCTTTAAAAAACCACCTTTACATCACGTAGATTAATTAAAATAAGCACTGATCGATATTAAAATCCTCTCCTATGCCCCTTTTTATTTTATATATTGCCTAGAAAATCACGTAGTTAAACTGATTGTAATAAGCACATGACACCGATTTTGACAAATTCTCTCCTATATTTTCATAGCTATATTCACCAAGGCAAAGTAAACAAAACTAAAAATACATTGTACATAAATAATACTTTAGATTTCTTTATATCTTACGGATTAATTATTCATGTTATTTCCGATATCAATCCATGATTTTTTTTTGTATATTGTTTAACGTTCCTCTCGAGCATTTTTCACTCATATGGACACGTCACCGAATGCCGGTGAAGGGCTTCAAATTAAAAATTATAACTTGGCTCTCAAAATTGGCCATTGAGCAGTGAAGACAACGGCCGATGAAATGACGTGCCAACGTTTTTGCTAAAACCCGTCGTGATGTGACGGGGTTTACATTGTACATAATTATGATGAGATTGTTTTTATATTGTTTAACGTCATATCCGATATGTCACCGTATGCCGGTGACTTTTTAGACACCTCTCCCATTGAGCAGTAAGCCGAGCGCTTGCCGAAGGAACAGTCACTTACCTATGTTTACGTCTTAGGTATGACGCGGCGCCGTGAACGAGAATCGAACCCGGGCCTTCCGATCACGAAGCGAACGCTCTACCACTAGGCTACCGTGACCAGTAATTATGATGAGAAAGGGTGCTGCCAAAAGTGTGAATTTCATAGCCCTTTGGGTCAGGGGTGCTGGGTTTGGGTGGTGCTTTATTCACAGATTTAAAATAGCAAAAATGCATGCTATGAAAATCTTCTCTGTCATTAAGTACTAAGCTAACTAAATACAATTATGCAATGTAAATGTATTTGATATAATTATAAGTAAACTTTAAACGTGTATTTTCTTGGGCATTTAGGAGGCAAACAAAGTGCACAATTGTAATAAAAAAACAAATAAAAGTAACTCCCCTTTGCTACATTGTGTTAATCAATAAATCATTTGTATATGTTAAAATTAATTAACAGGGTTTTGATTTAATGAAAATAGAAAAAAAGAATGTTATATATATAGAAACAATATAAAATGAATGTTTGGTTTAATGAGCAAAGCATGCTCTTACTCAGATTCTTAACTGGAAAGCAATATATTCATCATTTATTTTATATATTTAACAAAAGTTGTAGTTAATTGTACACATTATATTGGCAATATATATTTACACTGTTTAATAGTTGATGAGATATTTTTCAGGTAAAGTCTTTGTTGACAAGAGCCTGCATAAAGTTATAATATACCTTTATAAAAGACTCACAGAGAACTAGGGTGATTTGTGATTTTATTTTGGTCAATGTATTTAATTGTATTATAAAACTTTTTAAAAATTGATGAGAACTCCATATTTTAATTTTTTTCTCTTCATATTTTGGCATATTTTGCAAAGACGATAACTCTTCCCAGTTGGTGTTTTACATGCAGAAAAAGCAAAATTTCTTTAAGCATATGTCTATTTGAAGAACTATTTCAACTCTTAAAAATTGATTAAAGAACTTTAAAAAATCATAGAAAAACATTCTTGAATTAAACTCATTATTAAAGTATTCTCTTTTTTATCCCATGTTTAACCCTTTATTCCGTTGATATAGCTCATGTGACATCGTTTTCGTATCACACAGTTGTGACGTCACAATTGATTTTGCGTTAGAGTGATGAAGTAAAATGAAGTGGAGTCCTATATAAAAACAGTGCTAAACATTGTTTGTGGTATAAAAAACATGGGATAAAAAGAATCTCACATGATTTGTAGTTAGATACGTTTTTTATCCAACTCGTTGTGTGTTTTTATTCCCTCGCCAAGGCTCGGGGATAAAATCCACACAACTCGTTGGATAAAAATCATATTCAACTACAAATCATGTGAGATCCCATATTATCATACTGTTAAATTATTGATTTTTCTCAGAGGGTTTGAATAACTTTGAACAATGCATCACAACTGCATCAAAGCAAAAATTAAGAGAATGTGATGACGGCGCAGCTTGTATCCAGATAACTGTGGTTGAGAGGCAAATATTTTAAAAATTGTTAGTGATTTATTAGAAAAAAGAAGCTACATTATAATCAGATATACTGATTTTATAGCCGTGTGTTTTTCTTTACTGAGGTGGAGACAAGGATCCCTGTCCTTATGTTAG
This sequence comes from Saccostrea cuccullata, assembly GCF_032062105.1. Classification (NCBI taxonomy): domain Eukaryota; kingdom Metazoa; phylum Mollusca; class Bivalvia; order Ostreida; family Ostreidae; genus Saccostrea; species Saccostrea cuccullata. Next base: position 59,525 of record NW_026918900.1, on the reverse strand, counting down.
CCAGGATTTCCTCTGATGTTCTCGACAACATCAAATAATTCAAATATAAGTAATAAACAACGATTATTAAGTGAACATGGCATTATGAATATCAATAGCGCTAGCAAGCATCATGGAATATGCCAGCAGAGCAATTGCTATTCATAACGCCATATTCATTGAATAACGTTGTTTGTTTCTTAATAGGATCCCGCATGATTTGAAGTTAGATATGTTTTTTATCCAACGACTTTAATGGGTTTTTTTTATCACCGATCCATGGCGAGCTGATAAAACACACAACGAATTTGATAAAATCATATCCAAGAACAAATCAAGAGAGATTCTTTTTATATAAAAAGAAATATCCAAGTTATATCAACAGGATACCGGTATAGCAGTAAACATAGGACAAATTTGTATATTTTGCATTCATTATCATCCCTTTCAGATTTTGGAAAACCACATATGATCCCTAGGAGATCTCTTGGGTCTAGCATGTTGTAATAAGCAATTTTTCCCCAGGTTTTTGGAATTCTCGAGCAGTTTTGCTTCGTCGCGAATGTCTTTAAATTAAGCTTGTCTTATATCTCTATGAATTGTTTTACAATGTTTTATAATTTTAGGCTTTTTTTGTCTCTTGTATTCAACTTCTTGTCGAAATTGTTAAATTCTAATTTTCTGTACAAACTACTGGCTCAATTGTGTCCAAACAAATTAATCCGAATAAATATTTTAAAAATCATCCTATTTAAATTCAATATATCAGTTAGGCATAGATTTCTACACGAATGCCATGGAGGAGTGAGTTTTCTCTGCCGACCATGGCCAGACACATCCGCCATGTGCTCCTGGTCATGATCAGGAAATAATGGAAGAACCGTCGACAAGTCAGCGTGTGAATAAAATCCTAGAAAATAGCATACAAAATGTCAGTCAGCATTCGACTTTATGATATATTGTACTTGCTGACATGTTTATTGTACCGATCATAGAACTTACGAAAAAGAAGACTTTAAACAAGACTCCTGATATTCTTGTTTCATCAACTTGTTTTTCAATTACTTACCTCGTTTTAAAAATTGCTCCTACGTAGAGATATTGTATTTGCTGACATGTTCATTGAATCGATCATAGAACTTACGAAAAATAAGACTTTAAACAAGACTCCTGATAATCTTGTTTCATAAACTTGTTTGTCAATTACTTACCCCGTTTTAGAAATTGTTCCTACGTAGAGATTGCCCTTGCATATCAAATCAGCTGAGAAAGTTACACCTTACATGACATAAACGCATTTCTATCGAATGAACTGAGGTATATAAACCCCACATGCAGGCGATAAATTTACATTGCTGCATACTTAAGTGAGGATGACGATTGAGAAGTTAAAGTCATCACGTTGAATTTACAGCTTAATTGTTATATTACCATAAACGTCTTTTTTTCTAGTAAAAATCCAAATATGAAACAGATGTGCATGACTTTATGGTATCTTAATTATAATTCAAGTTCAACGAGATATACTGTGTCGACATAAGAATGGAAATAACCATTCTAAATTGACAATCCGTCGTCGATATATATCTAAATGCCGAATTGAAGGACACAGCAAAATTAATTATGATTCATGAGGTTCAGACTCTTATTATATATGGTAATTTTCAGTCATTTCGTCATAGTCTGGTCCTGATTTTTAAAAAGAAGGCTAGAAATAACTTCTAACGGCAAATAATTATTATTTGGTCCAGCATAGTTTTTTTAACCTATTTCGAGTATGCTGAATCCGAAAAAATATGCTGGCCTTCATGAAAATAGCGTTAAAGAGGTCAAAATGGCGATTCAAAATGTCAAAATGGCGGACATCCAATTTTTCTAATTTTCTCTTAATGTCTTTCAAAATGGTGAATTAATGAGTGAATATCTAACTGAGTATTAGTTAAAACTATAAAAATTACAATAGGATGCTAACATTATTAGTTAAACTCAGAAAATTTAGTCGTTTCTACACTTAATTCGAATTTTCTCTGATTGTTTTGTCTATTGTTTCTATATTCTTCTTTGTTCAGGATTTACATTTGCAAATATCCATACACTGCAGATTTGTATTTTTCCCTCTACGTCCCACTATTCTACAATTGAATGATAGTGCAGCTGTAAGTTAAAAGTCAAAATAACGATTCAAAATGGTGGATATTCATCTTTTTCTTCAAATTATTTAATTCTTAATGTTGTTTACATAGGAGAAAGGATTCGTAAATATTTTACTGAGAATAGTACAACTATGTGAAATGACAATAGAACACTAATTTTATCACTTTAAATAGGAAAATTTAGTCGTTAAATTTGAAATGTGTTAATTACTTAGCTCAAATGGCAATTTAAATGACGTCTTATACACTCGAATTTCGAAAAATACCCAAACTGCGTAATTCTGGTTCGTTTTGCAGAAAATGAATTACAGTTTTTATTTTTATTCATGAAATAATGTTCAAATATGCAATGAGAGTTGGGGGATATTTTTGTTAATGACTTAGGAATTTTATAACACGGATTTTTGTTTAATTACTTCTATTGTTAAGATAAATTTTTGACTACAATTCCGATGACATTTTACCTTTTACGTGTCTCACCATGCTTCTTCATATAAAATGTTAATAACATCATACAATAATTGCTGTTTTGAGGACAATATAAAAATTAAGCTACTCCAAGAGCAGTATCCCCAGAGCATTAAGGCGAGTGAACATTCAGTTGTTGGAAATTCTTGATCTATTTTTAGTCCAGTACTAGTGTAGAAAAAAAATAAATGTTTATGTTCATGTGGAAGGTCTAGTGCAACATAACTTAGCATGATTTTTAAAATGATTGACCACGACCAATTATAGGGCTAGTAATTGTTACTACTCCCATACCACTGAATGAAATTAGATGAAACTTTCACAGAATCTTTATTGCATATTGCCATTGTGACCTTCTATTTTGATCCGACACATATTTTGGGTTTCCCATAGCAAAACATGGACACTGTCATAATATTCATATGGGAGACCGGGGTATCATTTAGTGAGCTATTTGCTCACAGTATCAATACTTCATTTTACATAAGGTTTTGGAAAACAAAATAGACTTTTCACATTTGAACATAAATGTGTTGTTCCTTGAGTGTTGGTTGATTGATTGTATATTGTTTAACGCCGATCGAGTCGGCAATTTTTCAGCTATGTTTCGGCGGACTATCAGTTTAAATAATCGGTTTTTGAAGGATTTTGGTTTCCCTGGCGGCCCCCAGTGAGCTTACTCTTTTTCGAACCCCAGAGAAACGATCTTTTACATGCCAAGGGGGTTGTCATCCTTGACACAGGGCACCATTTTACTTGAGTGTTGAAAATTCCAAAATTCCGAAGACAGACTGAAACATAAAGCAATTAAATAAAGCTGGAATAGAAGATGTTAGGGGATAATACTAAGTTCTTATTAGTGCTAAAAAGCTGGAACAAAGTGTTCGATGAAATCGGACAAAGATTTCTTCAGTTATATTTGATGGTGTGCCGAGGGATGTTGAGGTAGAAGTGCGAGTTGATAATGACAGCGATTCGGGAGTGATTTTAGGTGGACGGGGGCTCAAAGTCTTTGGAACACGTACGGTCAAAAACTCTTAAGTCAAGATTGTTTTAACTATTTCCAAAAAAATGAATCTTTTCAAGTATTTTTTGTTCATATTTAATGGACTAATCAATATACTACATATATAAAAAACAAACTGTAATTTATTTTCTGCAAAACGAACCAGAATTAAGCAGTTTCTACGAAATTCGAGTGTATCAGACGTCATTTTGAACCACCATTTTGAGATAAATAACACATTTTCGATTGAAAGTGATAAAATTAGTGTTCTGCTGGCATTTTACATAGTTGTACTACGCTCAGTAAGATATTTACAAATCCTTTCTCCTATATAAACGACATTAAGAAATAATTTATAAAAAAAAATGAATATCCGCCATTTGGAATCGCCATTTTGACTTTTAACTTAAAGCTGCGCCATCATTCAGTGGCAGAATAGTGAGATGCAAAAGAAAAAATACAAATATGAAGTGTATGGATATTTCCAAATGTAAATTCCTGAACAAAGCGGAATACAGATCAATAGACCAAAAAATCAGAGAAAATTCGAATTAAGTGTAGAAACGACTAAATTTTCTGAGTTTAACTAATAATGTTAGCATTCTAATATAATTTTTATAGTTTTATTACACTCATTAGATAATCACACATTATTTCTCCTTTTTGAACGATATTAAGAGAAAATTAGAAAAATTGGATGTCCGCCATTTTGACCTCTTTGACGCCATTTTCATGAAGGCCAGCATATTTTTTTCGGATTCAGCATACTCGAAATAGGTTAAAAAACTATGCTGGACCAAATAATAATTATTTGCCGTTAGAAGTATTTTTTTCTATAAATCGGACCAGACTATCATAATATTCTTTTGAGATAAATTCTTAAAGGAAAAAAATATTTAAATTGCAAGAAGTCCACAAACCAATGAAAGATTACAATAACTTTGTGCAAGAGAAGCAAATATATGATATACATCTCTTTTTTTTTGTATCTTATGATATCAAATACTTTGATATTTTATATTCTTATTTCACTGTTCTGGATTTTAAAATATATATATATATGGGAATATTGAGCAATCATCTAATTTTTGATGATTTTGCAATCGGTTTAAAGTTTCGCTGAAATGCAATGTTGATTCCGATGTGACAATTTTGTGTATAGAAATTTTAAAGGGGAGACTGAGTAATTATTCAAACCGTAACTGTTTGACTTTGAAAAGGTCTAGATTAGGTTTTATCTCTGCACGTAGTTAAGTCCTTGAACCAACAGCTAAAATTTGAAACACAACATTTGGGCACGAACAGAAATAAATTTCCCTTAAAAAATTGCAACAATATTGTCTAAATGTCCCTAATTCTGATAAATACTTCATCACGTCCTCAAAAATACAAAATATTACAGGTTATCGAGTATGTTTCTCTGTTTCTGTTTTCTGATTTGTTATGTTGTCATCTTTTCCATTATGATATAATTCAGCTTTAAAGGGATCAATGTTAAAGTAACTTCAATAAATAAATAATAATATCCTTGAAACTTCATATTTTTAGACGGGTTTGATTGACATATCATAGCACTTCCACAAATTTTAATTTTATTCAAACCTATCCAAAAATTTAAAGTTTCAATAACTTTTAGATGAAATAATATTTTTAATTTATTTTTGTGTAAAATGCTATTAAAATATATAAGTCGTATTATTATACACATAATATTAACTTCAAATCTGTTTCCATGCACCTTTAAATAAACTTATTTAAGGTTTACGTAACTACGTATATCCATAAAATGAAAATATTTATTGGCATGATCATATCCACGTTTATAAAAATGTGTTTCTTGCCTTACTAAACAAAATGTTAATTTCGATTTGAACAATCTGTACTCTACGTGCTGTGAAGTTGATACTATAAAATATTAGTTGTACTCTGACACCTCTTTATACTTTAAATATACTTTTTCAATGTATAGTACATGTATATTGCGGATGGCATTTTAAAATATTGATTTATATTCCCTGTTGACCTCGAAATACTAGTAAAGACAAAAAAATTCTAGCATATCTACATACTCTTTTATATGGATTTTTAACTGTGTTTCTAATTGTTTTTCTCTCGTGTATTTGAAAAAAAAACTTTCACAGTCGGGGGGACTTCTGTAGATTCTTTAATCATCAGTTGTATGAAATTTACAAAATGTGTAAACATAAATAAAGAGTTATAAAAAAGAAGTCAATTGGAAGAAAAAACAATTAAAACCTGCGTTTGGTATGTGATCAGGTAGACATTTTTAAAAAGAGAATTTACTTTGAAATTAAAACTAATTTTCAGTTATCAATAACAAAAAAAAAAAATCATTTTATGGTTCTTGGAGTATAGTCGCAGCATTGCTATATATTCAATGTATAATATCTAATGTCAAATGTACATCGTTATCCTTAAAGGGACATGGACACAGTTTCAGCTAAAATTCCAAAATTTATTTTTCCATTTTTACAATTATTGAACTAGGGTCTTTCTAATAATCATCAAAAATTTGAACGGCAGTTGTCCAGATACAAGACAGATTTAGAGCTCCAAACCTTTGTTATGTAAACAAGGCTAGTGTCATGTTTTTGTTTACACAGGTTAATATACACTGTACTAGTATATGTTCGTTCAAAGTAGATAATTTCAAATAAAAGTTAATTTTAAATATGGTATTTACTATAGATGACTGTAATAAATTTGTGCAAAGGTTATTTAAAAATCACATGCAGCAAAAGATGGATGACATTTTTTCCTGAAAAAAAAAATGTTGATGAATTAAAAAGTAACCTTTTGAGAGATTTTGTTGTTTACATAATAATGTCCAGAAAATCTAAATTCAGAAGTAGTATGATATAATGATTCAAATGAAAATATGTGTATATGTTTACAGAAATTCTACGTATAACAAAATACATGATTCAATTTTTAATTTTATATAAACACAACTATTTTTCACTTTTTACTATGCAAACAACCGAAACATATATTTTGATTTGCACCTATATACTTTCTAACAAAGAAGAAATTCAATCAAATACGAACATTTAGGTATTCATTAATTACTTAACTCTAAAATACTACTTCCTAAAATACACAAGGACTCTCTTATACATAAAGTGGACTCTCTCAAATATGTAGTGGATTTTTTAAAACATTTACTGGACTCTCTCAAACATTTATTGGACTCTGCGACTCAAACAATTAAATGACTCCCTCAAACATTTAGTGGATTCTGACATTCAAGCAATTAAAGGACTCTCTCAAACATTTAGTGGACTCTGAGGCTCAAACATTTAGTGGACTCTGAGACTCAAACAATTAAAGGAATCCCTCAAACATTTGGTGGACCCTCTCAAACATTTAGTGGACTATGAGACTCAAACAATTAAAGGACTATGAGACTCAAACAATTAAAGGACTCTCTCAAACATTTAGTGGACTCTGAGACTCAAACAATTAAAGGACTCTCTCAAACCTTTGGTGGACCCTCTCAAACATTTAGTGGACTCTGAGACTCAAACAATTAAAGGACTCTCTCAAACATTTAGTGGACTCTGAGACTCAAACAATTAAAGGACTCCCTCAAACATTTAGTAGACTCTGAGACTCAAACATTTGGTGGACTCTGAGACTCAAATAATTAAAGGACTCTCTCAAACATTTAGTGGACTCTGAGACTCAAACAATTCAAGGACTCTCTCAAACATTAAGTGGACCCTCTCAAACATTTAGTGAACTCTGAGACTCAAACATTTAGTGGACTCTCTCAAATACTAAGTGGACTCTGAGACTCAAACAATTTAAGGACTCTCTCAAACATTTGGTGGACTCTGAGACTCAAACAATTAAAGGGCTCTCTCAAACATTTAAGTGACTCTTTCAAACAAATACCGGTATTTGATTCCTGCAAACATTTTATGGACTCTTTCGAAATTTCAGTGGACTTTCTCGAATATTAAGTGGACACTTTGAAAAATTTAGGGACTCTTTCAAAATTAAGTGGTCTCTTTCAAACACTATTTCGTCTCAATGTCCTCAAAATCAATGTTAAGCTTCCAGTCGCAATCTTAGATCATACACTGTAACATAATTGTACTTCGGAAAACGAAAACTTTTTTTTTATAATTGCAAAAACCATGAAAAAGAATACTTAAAGATTTGAAGATTTTTGAACAAAGTTGCCATCACAAAAATTGTATACTAGAAAATTTTTAATTGTAATAAAGATTAGTCTAGAATAATTGTCAAAGGCAAACTTACTGCGTTCTTAAATGATCTTGACATTATGGCATCAATCTTTAATAATTCTGTTTGCAAATCCATGTCATAAAAACCTGGACATATACTTTAAAGACATTAAATTATTACTGAAAATATAATAACCATTTGTCTTTTGAATCCAACTCTTTGTATTGAATCGAAAAATAGTGCGTAATGTATTCCTATTACACAAGACTTTGATTTACTATTTTAAGCAATGATATTTTCGAAAACTATAATTTTTAATAGCTAACTATAGCTGGTTTAAAACACTTCAGTATTTTTTGTAAGGGTTAAACACAACAAGACAGAGGGTTTGATTTTATTCTTTCGTAATACTTATCTTTAGCAAATTTACAACCATTTTCATACACCAAAAAAAAATATTATTCCTCTTATTTAATAATTCCCCAAAGACGCTGTTTATTGATCTATGTCTGGAAGAAACACGTTTTTTTTTTTTTTACTCCTTTTGCAACTCATGTATTTTTTTTAAATAATGTGCTCGATGCGTATCAGCCAAAAAAGGGTTTACTTGGAGTATTTTCGAAAGTGTGTTTCGTTATTGTTAGATGTAATTACTGACAATAATCGACGCATGAATGATGATGGATAATTTCCTCACGCAATAAAATAAATGAGGATAACGAACATTGATTCAATCTCAAAAGTCCATCCCCTGCCGACCGGTCACACACGCCGTGTGCCCCTTGACATGAAATGGAAATAACGGGAAAATCCGTCTTCAATTCAATGTGCAAAAAATGCCCTAACAATTAATATGAAAAACGTCAGTCAGCATTTGCCTCAGGGATAAATTGTATTTGCTATAAGGTCATTTCATCGACCATAGACTAGGAGACTGCTGATATTCTTGTTTCATCAACTTGTTTGTCAATAATTTACCTCGTGTGATCTTGTATATACATAGAGCATGTTCTTGCGTATCGAATCAACTGAGAGATATAAACTCAGTATGCAGGTGATGAAGGTATATTGCTGCATAAGTAAGGTAAAATGACAATTGAAAAGTTAAAATCATCAAGTTTGTCATAAAGCTTGGTTGTTAGTAACTATTAACGTCCTTTTAAAGTAAAATATTCAAATATGAAACAGATGTGTCAGACTCTGTACTATCTTTTATCTCAAGCTCACCAGGATATATCGCAATCGACATAAGAATGGAAATACCCATGGTTATTAATTAACAATCCGTCATCATTAATCTAAATGTAGAGTTGAAGGCCACAGGAAGTGTTCTCTTCTTTTCCCGCATACGATTTTGAACAGATTCTGCTTCATATGAATACAAAAGTAGGTCTCCTAATAACGGGGCGTAATGTGTACACATGGGAATTCAAGTAGGGTGTTGGAAAACATGGTCTCCAAAAACCACAAAGATATTATCAGTCAGAAACTGAAGCATCTTTTTATATCGACTTCAAAATACTTGAATTTACAATCAGAATGTTTTTGTACAAAATAATTTAGCAAATGACCAATGCCAAATTGAGTAAATTTACGAGTTCCATTTTATTCAAATTGCAGCAGTTGTCAATTACTGTACGTGTACTAAAAATAGCGGGCTTCATATATTAGCATCTTTGGCGTGGACAAGAACGCGCCAATTCATGAATACCACTAAGAAATCATTTACTAATACAAAACAAGGCATGGACATGTGTAGCGCTAATTCTTGATTACGCTTACAACTCTATACCCCTTCATTTGCTTCTTTTGGTAAAATTTTGTGACTTCAAATTTTCCAAACGTTCCTTTGGATTTTTAAGTATCCACATCTGTTTTACACCACCTCTTGAAAAATTATTGCACAGTACTGAAGTTTCTCCTCCACAACTGTTAATATTTTAGTGCAAATGTTTCTTTTGCCTTTTTTACATTAAATATCGGTTCTTACAACAGGATTTTTGTAGACAACAATGTGCCCACTATTATTGATCACAAATATCCTTTCACATGATATTCCCTTCAAAACAGAATTCTTACCTGTTATTCAAAGCATAATTGCTTTTCAAGCCGATTAACACCTTGCTAAGTTTATGAACATCTACGACGATTTACAGTAAGTGCAATATACTTACATCCACAGAATATTTAAGAAAACCATTGCTGCGGATTTATCTATTCACGATAAGACTAGGCATATCGCCTGTACAGATTTCTCGATCAGTGATTGTTCCATCAATGAAACGTACTATGACGTACATATAAATCCCACTTTAAATGATTATTAATACAGATATAAATATAATATACGCTTACGAGGGTTACGTATTTTTTCTGCAACAGCTGCGGCATAAATTGCCATACTAACAACCAAAGGAAGCATTTTATTATCTAAATTGATATCTGTGATATCAGACAATATTGTCCATCTCAAACGTGTGTCAGGAATTAAAGTTTTGAATCTCAATGGGAAATAAAGAGGTTTGATGAAAGAATCCACTGAGAAGGCCTTCGGCTTTTAAATTATTTGATCAGTTGAACGAGCCATTACATTTCCTGTTTTTTTTTTTTCGTTTCTTTTTTGAAATTTCTTAAATAACCAAGTAGAACGTTTAAAATAAGATGACTTCAAGTTAGGATATTTAGGAAGAAATGTGATATGATGTCTTTAGTATGTCTTTCACCTGATAAAGTATTCACGTACATGTTCTATGTATACAAAATTATATCTTCTAGACGGCTACGCAAAAAATAAGAAGATACAGCCTTTATTTCTTTTACATTTTGGCCAGAATGTTCAACGATTAGACGGCTCTAGCATGTGTGCATTAAACAAATAATGTTATAAATAATAGATTAGAAGGAATTAGTCGCAAATTCAATCTTCTTTTATTTTAATTTTAGTTCATTTTATATTTTCTTTTTCTTTTTTCTTTTTCTCTTTATAATTATTTTATTTTGTTTTGCAATCTTTTTACAAAGTCATTTCTCTGCAATTTGTACACATACTACGTTTAAGTACAAATGAATGTTGTAACTATTTATTGGTTTGATACAGTACGTCCATAAATCTAACGTTAGTCTAAAGGACATTAAGAAGCAAGATATCAAGCCCACTTTATTTTATTTTGATTCTAAGGGAATACGCATTGCTATGCACGCATTTCACAAAAGCAAAGACAATGACAAGCTTTGGAAAAGTTATCACAACTTAGTCAGTGGAATAGACGTCTATTTATTCTTTGACTTAACTTTAAAAAACAAAGGTGAAGTCATTAATAATTTCAAGTGCATTGAACCTCAGTATATTGACAGTAGACTGTTGTGTCAATAATTGAATATATATCAAAGATAAGCTTTTTAGGAAAAATGACTATTGATATGAAATTAATATATGTGGAGATACCGAATAGTATTCAACTAGGTCTTTTTTCTGCATAGAATAGAATCAATTTTAAATATATGTAGTTAAGGTATATGCAGGATGAACACTCAAGGAATAAAAGGAGAGTCGAAAGTCGTTGAATCTAACACACGTATATATACAGTGTGTTCTAATATTGTATATCGGTGAATCCTTAATGCTTGTTAGGGGCCAATGTACGTGGAATTCGAAGGTTACACTTATCCACGAATTAACATCCCAAAGAACATTAATTTTGTGAAACATACGAAAATAACGAATAGTATTCAAGAAAGTCCTGAAACAATACAAAATAGAAGAAGAGCAAACACGGACCTCCAAAACATCACAGATGGGATCAGGTGTCATGCAGGAGTGAGCATCCCCTGTCTACCGGTCACATGCGCCGTGTGCTCCTTGTCAATTTTATTTACAGAATTTTGTGAATATGAGTGACATTATGTCCCCACGAACCAACAAAATTTAGCTTGCTCACTAACAATTAAAATGCCTTCACAGTGTATAACCAACGTACATGTATGTTAATTGTATGTTAATTGTGAGTTTCCTAATGTTTATCCTTTGATACAGAAACAAAAAGAAATAAATTTCAGTCTAGATCTGCAACTCACATAAAAATTTTCATTTGTTTATCGCTAAGTTTTTACCGGCAATGCTCATAGCAATTATTCAATCGCAAAACGAAAATATTTTGTATGATTTTATCAGTTAAAAGCTTCTTAAAAAATAATATGTTTTCTACCAAAACAAAGAAATATAATATTTTTAAATAGCAAAATTTATCATTGGGTCGATGTATTTGTATATTAAACGTTTGCTATAAGTAGTCTAGTTTTATTATTTTTTTTATAAAAATGGCAATTTTTATGCTTTATAATTGCACGTTCTTATGTCTCGAGGCATACGTGACTTATGTCGTTCAAATACCCATATGACAGTGCATTTTCCTCACACGCTATAATTAGAAATGTCAATTAAAAATTCACCCAATGAAATAATCCTCGTGTTAAACATTATATATCTATATATATAAGAAAGCCAATTCTGCATTTGAATTATTCTTGAATTTGAATTACAATGTATCACACAATACAGTCTAGAAAAGTTCTGAGGCTTGAAAATAAGAAGAAACCTGATACTTCATCTAGTCATAGGAAGTCATTTCGAAAACAATGTAAGACTTTCTCCGGATATGGACAGAAACGAGAAAGTCTTTCTTTGTATAAACCTCGATCTATGACAATATCTGCGCGCTCCAGTCTGCATTCACACGACCGTAATAATATAAGAAACTTGTCAATTGAATGCAGAGGATACAAAAACTGCGGTGACTCCTTCTACCTTTCCAATTTCTTGGGCGAAAATATGAGAAGCTATTTTCCTTATCATCAAATGGTCGAAGATGGAACAACTTCAGATTTAGATATCAGTGGCATTCCATGCAAGATAAACGTCATGGGAGCTCCAAATGTTGGAAAGACCTCACTCATACAAATGTTCACAAGTAAACCATCCGGATGCATCTCTAAACTCCAAACAGATGAGGGTAAGTATGGTTAGTATACCTTGGTAAATTATTGCAATTATTAACATATGTCTGCTTGCCTTCCAACCACAATCAACTAAAAAGAAAAAAAGTGGTCTTTTATTGATATATGCAATAAATATGACAGTGAATCAAAAGCAAAATATACAAAAAACATGTACAAAAGTAACATAAGATTTATACATCAAAGTCAAAAGTAAAGAGACAATTAAAATCAAGTTTGTAACTGAAAGCAACAATGAATTAAATCTTTTAAAAAAAGTGATATCGAAAAAATTATTTTGTAGACGATTTGTGCGATGAAAAGTTGCTCTTGAGGGTGGATGACACTGTCGTTAATTTGGAATTCCACGAGACAGATATGCGTATGCAGGTATGTACATTCCTTTTAAACCTGATTTATGATCTTTAACGTTGAATACACACAAAGTACAATTATTTCCCGATCATGACAAGGAGCCAAGGTGGGTGTGACCGATCGGTAGGGGATGTTCACTCCTCCATGGCACCTGATCCCACCTCTGATGTTTTAGATGTCTTTGTTTGCTCTGCTCCTATGTTGTATCGTTTTATGGACTTTTGAGCTTGAATCCTGTTCGTTATCTCCATATATTTCATTAATAACTTAAACATTGAAGACATGCTAAGTACAATTGTTCTATATTGTAGCGAGATATCCCTAACCGAGATTCTGACGCCTTCTTTCTTGTATATTCACTGGGGGATCGCAGGACTTTGTCAACTGCTGCCACAATATTGCGACAAATGCGAAATAAATACAAAGTGACCTCTCCAATTTTCCTCGTCGCCAATAAAATGGATCTTGTTGGCAAAGTGTCAATTTCAAAAGATGGTGAGATTATTGCTATATCATCATTTCTTATAATTTTTCGGGGGAGGGGATATCATTATTAACATTTCTTTCTTGCAGAAATTTACTCATTTATATCTGTTTCATTGTTGCTTTGCAGATGGAAGACTTTTAGAAAAGGAATTCAAGTGTAAATACATGGAAACATCCCTTTTGCATCAAAATGATTACCACAAACTGCTTCTCGATATTATTAAAAAGATTTTAGTCAAAGATGAATTCTACAATGATGAAGAATCCATTAGTTTTGAGCTGGACTCTTTGCCGGTAACCAAGAAGATCAAAATCAAGGGACCAATTTTAAGACTAGTATCTAGTATATTCAAATGCTGCTCAAAATAGCATCTGCAATCAACTTCTAATAATTAAGTTATCAAAGCAAAATTTCAATTGTGTCTTTTGCATGCTGTTGAGTATAGCGTTCTTCAATGTTGAAAAAATTGAAAATATTGAGCAAAGGGTATTCTAAATCTCTTAAAGATAAATATATAGAATCTGAGAAATAAAGCAATAAAACAATGTTCTTGATTTTATCTTTGAAAATACTCGTGTCTATCGTCAAAACCAAGCAAAGTCGTTTGTAACTTTAGTTCTCTAATTTTATGAACATTGATGTGTAACTTTACCCTTCAGAGAATTGAGTGATGTTGTATGTATGAGATTTTTTCAGTCACTTAGATACGTCATCTTATACCGATAAAGGACTTCAAATGTAGACCTTTACTCGGCAGTTAGGGCCATAGAGCAGTGAGGATTCTCTGTAGTGCCAATGCCTCTGGTGACACGGGGCCTCGATATTGAGGATTTTGAGGTCTCATACAATTGATAGCAACTTTGCCTACAACATGCCAAACGCATTTGCTTGGCAAAGGAACAATCGCTACCTATTTCTTTATCCACTTTGATCAGTCGTGGCCGTGATTCGAACAGACAACCAACCGATCAAGGAGTAAATGAACTTTACAGACTGTTACAGTGAAGGTTTATCCTTCAGTGAAAGGAATGAAATAAAGCAATAAATATCTAAAAACAAATTATAAAAAAAAGTTATGATAATACATGAATATTGACACAATTAATTATTTTAAGGTACATTATACTCTGGTAAGAGAGATAACTCTAAATGACACAAATGTCTGTTATTCCTTTATAAATTTGTCGAGTTTTGTCAAATTTTGCCCCGCAAGCCATTCTATACATTGTTTGTATTTTATTCAGCATATACATTTCTTTTGGAAATCATAAAAGGTAAAGAAAATTTTCATATGAGTGAGCATATGAATGAACCTTAAAATAAAATACCCATGCCGGGTTCTAAAAATATTAAGAAAAGTCAGTTTAAGGAATATCCAAAATTGAAGACTAAAATGCACGTTTAGACATGCTTATATTCAGGTTCCCGTTCATTTGTAATTAGTTAGTATTTTAGTGTCAAATTATCATTTTCCATATATACCCATTAGTCCAAATAATGTCATAGTTCATACTTATTATCTTGATTCATAGCAAATTTCTAACAAAAAATGATTAAAATATGAAAATAACGAAAGGTTATCATGAACAAAGTTTCATGGAATAATCCAAAATTTACAAAAGAGAAAACATGGACCTCTAAAAATAGAATTGAGATGGGATAAGGAGCTGTTGAGGATTAACCAACCCCTGTCAGTGAGTCAAACCTTCCATGTTCTGCATCAGTATTGGTTACGTATTATGATTTATATTATGACCCCTAGGTCGAGGCTTCTGCTGTAGGACTGTTTGTCCTCAACGGCTGCTACCACCCAGTAACCAAGTACTTCGGTTCTAGCTTGAAAATAGGAATACATATTTTAATGACTATAGTAAAATGAAAAAAGGCATCTAAAATGAAGGATTATCTCCCTCAGACATAGCTCTGATCCTTTGATGTATTTGTTTCAAGTCTTTGGCGCTTTTTAGTTCCTCCAAGTTTTTTTATTTAAATATTTTTGATTTCCAATGTTTCGGCTTGATCATGAGCATCACTCATTCACTGAAGAAATATAATTCGTAGATCGAATTGCGTGGTTTGAAAGTTTTAGAAGTTTTTACTTGTGTTGTGAGTATTCATATTGTATAAATCATGCAGGATAGTGTCTTGATTCTCGGCCATTCATTTATTGTTCGTCTACAGCGGTTCATGAATCGTTCTGAGCATTTACAGGCTAATCTTGGTTTGAATCTCAGGGAGAAAGCATATTACGGAGGATATTCGGGTTGTACAATCGATAGAATATCGCTTAGGGGCCTGTGAGAAGTTGATGGGTTTAAACATGCTGTGGTGTGTCTGCAGATAGGTTCGAACGATTTATTGTAACTTAGATGTTCAAGTATACAACCTGGTTGAAGAAATAGTTTTATTCACCGATAAGCCCCGGGGTCGTGGAGTGCAGAGGGTATGTGTTTGTCAAATTCTGCATAGAAAACCACCCAGTAAACCTGGCAGATTTTCAGTAGACGTTGAGTGGTTCAATGCCAGGGTGAATGTGGTTAATAGGATTTTGAATGATCGGTTAGGAAGAGACGTTGGCTCTGGGTTCAGATTCTGGCGGCACTCAGGATTTTGGTCACAGGAAAATAAGGAAATAGTGTACTATGAAGATGGTGTGCACCTAAATGAAACATACGGGTACCCAAAATATTACAATAGTGTTAGGGCCTCAGTTGTTTCAGCACTTAAAAGCTTACAAGTAGTTGTATAAACTTGAATACAAATACACTGTTGTGGTCAAATGGGGTAGCTTATGCATTGTTTTATCATGGAACTTATGCTGTTGGTATGTCAGGCAATGCAACCGAATGACCTATGTTTATCTACAACTATTAGGGTTTATTGTCGTTTGTTGTTCACCTTGTAAAAGTTACGATCAGTCGATTAGCTTGCTTTTCATTATTTGCCACAGGATTTGATGCATGAAAGTTTCATGGGTTATTTTAAACAGGTATTCCCAATGTATATTACATGGATTTATGCCCTATATGGTTGGGCTATAAATACTATAGCTCTATATGGTTGAGCTAAATGTTATGGTGTTATGGTGTTATGCTCTATACGGTTGGGCAATATATACTATAGCCCTATATGGTTGGGCTATATGTATCCCAGTATGGTTGGGCTCCATTGTTTATATTGAAATTTAAACATACATTGTATTTAGATGTTATACTTTTTGATTGATGTGTCCCAAACTCTTTATGTTTGACTTATAAGAAAGTCCTAGAAACATGTTTTTTTCGACATTTTTTAGCTACTCCAACACCAGGGGGACAGAAGACTTTAAAGATTTAATACAATAATATTCTCACTATATGAGCCAAACATCTCCACCCCAACACCAAATTTCCTAACCCTGGGGCAATGCTTTCACGATTTGATAGAAGACTCATAGATTGTTTCAGAATCTAATCTTTCTAGCCTTTTATTGTCCTGGTGTTTTGAATATTTTTAAACTTGTATTAATTTTGATGGTTTTTGTCCTACTTCTTAAGCTCCAAGAGGATATGAACTATGAAATGTTGTCTTACTTTGTAACTTTCCCCTACAATAATCTGCACCTAAGTTGGTTTTAATTGGCTGAACAGTTTTTAAGAAGCTGAAAATTTTCAAAAGTTAACAGCCAACGAATGACAATAAATGTCGGATAAATCAGATATCAATTAGTAACCTGGGTGACTCAAGTGACCTACGAAAAGAGAAATTTCCATCCATTAACCCCTCACCAAAAAAACCAGAAACGTATTCCAAACACTGAATTCACAATTACGTTGGTTTAAATCAAAATTATCAGACTATTCATCTGTATGTTTTTCTTACAGATTTTGCTTTACAAAGGAAATCATCAATATGACGACTCTACTGTGTCATATTGAAGAACTAAGGTTTGAGAGACAGAAAACAATTTTAAGTGTAAATATACAGAAAACATTAGTTTATAATATATCAAATAAAGATATGCATATAGAGACTTTTTCATTCATTTAGAACATAGGGTACGTGTCTTATTTGCGCAGAAAAAATGATCATATACAATAGACTATTTGTGAGCAGAAATCACTGTTGTTTACTTACAGTGGGAAAATTAATGAAAATAATTAATTAAATTTCTTACTGTTGGTCTAATATAATGCTAAAAATATTTTGCTCTATTATAAATTATCTAATTAACGGTAAATAACGATTTCTTTAATCTTACATCTACGGGCAGATCACTCTAACTGCATAAAACTACCCAGTTTATAGAGCTCTTTCTTGTGCAGTGTTTAGAGCGTCCTTAAGTGCTACAAAACTCTCCATTTACACTTTCTTCCCGAATAAAATGCTCAAAATCTACTGTTATGTTTTCTCCGTCATACTAGTATGTGGCGTATTTTGATGAGCTGTGGGGCTCTGTTTCTTTGCTTTTTGTGACAACCATTTTGTATCGTGTCCAAGGTGACCAAGATTCATTTTCTGCTCCCTGTGTTCAACGTTTTGGGCCATACTCTTCTGAAGTATTCTGTAGGCTTTAGGGTTGCCGTATTTATCTTTATTGTTTTCATTGTAAAATACGTGATATTTAGGCGAGCTGAAATTTAACTTGTATGCTGCTTCTCTTTCTGTGGCATAGTTTACCTTGACAACTTTTTCTTGGTGCCAGTTTGAAGGATTGGATGCATTAGAAAAAGGATTTGGTACTTCATCTGCTACTACTTCGTAAGTTGAATAGCTATTATCAGAACCTCCAATATTCATATCTACTTTAAAATTGAAGAAATGGAAATGCATGGTTCCCAGTGCTTGGTCGGTTAACTGAAATCTGCATTCTTTATCTGTAGATTTGAATGAGAAGACAATTATTCCTGATGCAGTGACCTTGGTTTCCATAACACCATTCTGATAGAAAATAAAATCAAATATATAGTCATAATTTACAAGAGTTCCAATCATTCTTAGTATCAGCACAACATTAGAGGCACCCTCATGGTAACCGGAAGGTGTTTCACTGGGTGCATGATGGCGCCTCAGGGGACTTCCGGTATTGTGTTCAAATACACATATCGCTCTTTTGTTAGTGACTGGGAAATCCGAAGTTTCAAACATACGCGTGGCGTTTAGGAAAGTTGCGTGTGAGGGACAATCAATGCCAGGCACTGAAGTTTTCATATAAAGACCAATCATTACAACAGAATCAAAATAATTTTTAAATCTTCAAGCAGGTTCCGAGGAGGAGTAAAATACGCAGATTTCTTGTAAACCTAATTCATAGACAATCATTTCATTCTTAAATCTGATGTTGTAAAGCTGAGGACCGTGAGATGGGGATATTCCATAATGAAATTCCCAGTTCATGTAGATGACTGCCTGATCTTTGATGGAAGAATGTCTAGCATCAGGTTCGATCTCAATAGGCAGACTCTGCATATTTTCTGGAAATTTTTGAACATGCGTACGCATCTGAGGAAAATCTAAAATCAGTTTACTAACTTCTCCTTTGTCCCACCTTTCCTTAAATCTTGGAGTGAGGCAAATGATTGGCCGTTGTACCAAACATCGGCTGTTTCTGGAACAGCACTTCCATTAAAAGTTACAAGAACGGCAAAATCTACGGGGTGTAAATTTTTGGTTCCATCAGCTGCAGAAATTGAAACCATAATCCTCGGAATCCCTTCCCCTCAACTTCTGCGATCATGGCGGCATAAGGACGTACATTTTCTACCCCTGAACAGTTTCCTACACACTGAAAGAGAGATCCCTTAAAACTTTCAAGAAGTATATCACCAGTAATTCTATTGGCATCTTCGCTCACTACATTTAGCGCAGACATATACTCTGGTAATGTGAATGGCCTGAAAGAAAAGGGAATGGATCTTGGCCCACCACAGAAGCTTGGTTGCTGTGTTAACTCTACACATTATTCTTCAACACTTGCTTCGGCTTTCCCTCCACAAAAACTGTAACCAACGCTTTCCTTTCTGGTGGACTTTGTTGAGTCGACTATAGAACGAATTTTTTCTCTGGAAGAATGAGTGCCATTGCGTATATGTAGTTAGAAGCAAGTTCTGCTTTACTTGGATGTGATAAATTTAAATACTTTTGTGAGAGCATGAACGTCAAATATAATTCTTATTTCTCCTCTGGTAAGATCGTTCAGTAATATCAATTACACCGGAAGTTGTTTGCATTCTGGGATGTCCGTAGCTTCCTTTCTTGTTTGCTGCAAGAACAATTACAACTATCAAAAGGACAGCGGCTATAACTCCTAAGACTAATGCTAGACATTGCCAGAACCTTGGATCTGTTGTTTTACCAGCAGACTTTTCCCTTATTGCATAACCGTCTTTTGCTGAAAAGAAAAAAAACAATTATCAATTAATTGTTTCAATTTCATAATTCCAATCTAGAATATATTGAAATTTTTTAAACCAAAAACTGGGTACGGTATGTATAACGAGGTTGCTCTGACTCTCAATTTAATCTAAGTTTTTTTACAAACATGCGTACGATGTGTTTATTTTTTAAAATCATCTCATACCGTTTTTCCAGCAGAGGTCTCGAAAAATGGTGCATTTTCTTCAGTAATTACAATTTTTGACGTTATAACGTTATCACGGTGTTACTGATTTTAACGTAGACGTAACGATCTGTAAATTCTCTTTTGACAGAAAAATATTCACTTAAACCGGCCAATATTCCAGTAAACCAATGTGAACTTTTCTTTATCATTTATCGTTGATAGTTTGAACTAGTTTAATAATTTGTAGGAATATTTAATTTAATCATAACAAACGATTTTACCAGACAAGCTATGAAACTTGAATTATCCAGACGAAATAAGGTAAGTTCTTTAAAAATTGAACGCATTGACTATGATGTTACATAAAACAATTTAAAGGAACATGAATAAATTTTAAAAAAGTAGATTTTTTACAATGAAAAAACTATCATCAATCCCCTCCTTCCATTCCAACAAATGGCGGCGCTATAAATGTATTTTTTTTTTTGGATACCGTACATGTATGAATGTAAATTAATTCTCTGAACCACCCCAACTTATGTCGTTATTACTGTTTTTTACTGTATATATAGATTAAAAATTTATCAAATTCATTAAAAAAAATGCTTGATTTTAATTTATGTTGAAAATTTAAAAAAAATGAAATTAAGATCAGATGACCATTACCGTATACCCTACTTTGGGTTCATACATTATCTTCTGCATTTTAATTTCGTCTTCTTTTTTTAGCAATCAAGCGCTTTGTTTTACATAGATGTATTAAGAATCACATTACAAGTGATAATTTTCTTAATCTACAAATTTTGTTGTTTTTTTTTCTCTCAAACGTAATGTTTTACATGACATGCTCATTTTGTTAGAGGAGAGAAAAAACAGCCCAAGATACTACATAAAGCATTGCGAGTTTTACTGCAAAGGAGATTTAATGAAATTTAAAACTAGAATTATTATTATTATTTTATTAATTCATAAAGCGCAAAATTACATATAGTTTCTATGCGCTGTACAATGGTTTTGCTAACATCTAATAACAATATATCAATAAAAGCATATAAAATTGTTATGGAAAGTAAATGATCGATAAAACAAAGAAAGACCTTATATAAAACATGGTAGTAAGATGAAATTGGTTAACTTTGACAAGGCAAAATAAAAGAGAATTTTAAAAAAAACTGATACACAGGATAGTACTTTTGAAGTTGAGTTTACGAGAGATTACACTTGGAGTCCTTGATGTTGCGCTGGAATTTTACATTCATAGGTTATATTCACGCTTGAACAGGAGTGTTTTTAGGTTCTTGCGAAATGCTCCATGTGCTTGAAGCTCTCATAGTTCTAATGGCAGGTTGTTACACAGTTTTGGTCCTAATGCACTTATGGCTCTTGCACCATATTTGTTTGATGATTTCTTTACTATTAGTTTCCATTTGTCAGACGATGATCTTAAAGTCCTTTGTGGCTGGTAAGTAGAGCATAACTCTCTCATATATGGTGGTGCTGATGAGGAGTGTAGAGACTTGTGCATGATAGTCAGCACTTTGAACACAACAGGTTGTTTCACAGGCAGCCAGTGCAGTTGTTGGAGTACTGGCGTGATATGTTGTCTGAAGCATCTTCTTGTGAGACAACGCGCAGCATTGTTCTGAGCCACTTGTAACCGGTGCATGGTTCGATCGGTTATGCCAAGCAGAAGGCA
Source organism: Saccostrea cuccullata (assembly GCF_032062105.1). NCBI lineage: Eukaryota > Metazoa > Mollusca > Bivalvia > Ostreida > Ostreidae > Saccostrea > Saccostrea cuccullata. The sequence goes on along the minus strand of NW_026918900.1, from coordinate 37,613 downwards.
TTGTGATAGTCAAGGTGGAATACGACTGTTGCATTAATGACCTTTGCACACGCTTCCTGGGTGAGATGTTGTTTCACCTTGGAGATTCTCCTAATGTTGAAGTATATCTTTGTTACCATGGAGTTGACTTGTTTTTCGATTGATAAGAAGGCATCCAGGGCAGCACCGAGGTTTTTAACAGTGGATTGGAATGTCACTATTGCCTCACCAATCTTCAGGTGGATGTTCTTAACACGGTACTGGTTATGGGCACTGGCAATCACCATTATCTCGGTTTTTGCATCATTTAGTTTGAGTTTGTTTACAGTCATCCAGGTTCGGACACTCGCTATGCACTCCTCCATAACCTTGACTTGTTCCGTGCGCATGACATTGTTTTTAACACTCAGACGGCTGTACAATTGAGTATCGTCTGCAAATCCATGACGGTTAATGGCATAGTGGTTGATGACTCTCCTGAGTGGTAGAAGGTACACCAGGAAGAGGAGGGGACCGAGAACAGACCCTTGGGGCACTCCAGTGGACAGTGGCACATCTGAGGACACGCTGTTATTAATCTTTACTGCTTGAGTGCGGCTACTCAGGTAAGACTGTACCCAACGGAGTGCTGTGTCCGTCAGTCCAACTTCCACATGTAGTCTCTCCAGTAAGAGGGTATGATCAATGGTGTCAAATGCTGCACTCCGAGAAGGACCAGGAGCGTGGCATCACCTTCATCCAGTACTGCTTCTACGTCTGCTTTTATTCGCAAGATGGCTGTTTCAGTGCTGGTACCGGTCTTGTAGGCTGACTGCAGGTCATCATGAAGACCGTTTCTGGTGAGATGACAATTAAGCTGTTGTGCAACAACACGTTCGATGACCTTGCTGATGAAAGGAATATTTGAGACTGGTCTATAGTTAGTAAAGATATTCATATCCAGTCCTGGCTTTTTAAGACGTGGTGTAACTAGTGCACGTTTCAGCTTATTTGGAAAGACCCCGGTTGAAAGTGATGTATTTACCAGCTCAATAATAGTCGGCAGCATAAAAGAGAGAACAGTTCTGTTCTTAAAGAGCGCAGTGGGGATGACATCCAGTGAGCAGGTCGTATTTGCACAACTATTGATGACCTTGTTTACTTCTTCATGCGTCTGGACCTTGAAGCAGCCAAGTTGAGGCACTGGTATATCCAGGTCTGAAGAAGCTGTATTGTCATGGATATCTGTATCATCAAGACCCTGTCGGATCTTCTGAGCTTTCTTGTAGAAAAACTGAACAAAATCTTCGGCAAGGGTCTGGTCATTAGTAGCCGGTGGTAGAGGAGTTCCTGCATTATAATTCATTAGACTACTAATAACTCTGAAAGTCTCTTTACTGTCCGCTGTGGTGAGCTTTTCCTGATAATAACTGGACTTGGCAGAGTTGATCATATGCACCACAGCTCGGGACTGTTCTGCAAGCATCTGTCTATGCACCTCCAGGCCTGAGCTCATGGCTTTACGCTCCAAATGTCTTCTCCGTTGTCTTGCTTCATGGATTGAGTCATCGTACCATGGTTTAAGAGAGTCCCCTTTGATGGTAATGGTTCGAAGGGGTGCAATGCTTTCCAGGACCACTTCCACTTTGGAGTCTATAGCTGACAGCAGGTAATTGACATTGCTCCCTTCTTTGATGGAGTTCAGCGATTCTGCTAATTCTTGTGCTAGCTTCCACAGGGATGCGCTTCAATGGCCTAGCTAGCCGACTTTGTTTTCCACGTGTAATGGACAGGTGTAAAGTTGGCAAGTAACCGCATAGTGATCTGAGATCCCTATATCCGTCACAGTGATGGACTTCACTAGTGGGAATATAGGGTCATCTCTTGTAAACACCAAGTCCAGAGTGTGTCCAACTGCACGCGGGTATGTTAAAGAAGCATATAAATCATTTATCGGGAAATTTGGACTTTTAAAAAAAAATTAAGTTTGATGATTTACAAAAACCACTGATAAACGTAAACTTTTATTTACTATCGCATAAAGATAAAAGAGCGTCTAACGCAATGACGTGCGCCACCACCAAGGCATCACGTGACTTCTATTAATAGCGAAATGTTCCTAAACAAAAACGCTAACAGAACAACAATACCCCGGAGTTTAATAACCTCTTTGAGTAAATAATATAGTAGAAAAACATCTATTTTGCCTAAAAAGTGCTGCTAGAATCCCATTGTCCTGTCAGTAAAATAATTATAACACACATTCGCACGAAACCTTACCCTGCGTTTTGTATTTTACACATATGAACCGAGAATTTTCGTAAAACCATGCTTAACTTGGGAGTCTAGCAGCACTTTCCAAGTATTTCAGAAGGCGAACTTTCCATCTGTACAAATCTTATGTTTTGAAATATCCAGCTAATTGTTGTTCTACGGCATTATTTTTGTCACGAATGACCGAGGAAAGGCCGACTGGGGTACGGATATAGCTGACTGTCTTCGAAAGAGAATATAGTTGATGAAAATAAATTAGCATACCTGTTTATTTAACTGAACTTCATATGAATTTCACATAATATTCCCGATATATGCTTCTAAACTCCATTTTAGGTATCTTTGTACATGCCGTCTTAGCCAAATTCTCTTTACACGACATGATCAATACCCAAGTTACTCGATGTACAAATATGACGTCATCGTTGTTCGATTTTAATCAAATTGACAGATACAGCATAATAGAATAAAAACATCTTATTTTTGTTAATCTTTACACGTTTTAATTTATTTCCTAGAGTTAAATTTCATCTCTAAATACCAATATTACGAAAACTTGTGTTCTAAAATTGACGTCATCTCGGCTACTATGACGTCATATTATTTCACTGACTTAATCAAGGTAGAATATTCTTTATGTTTCCTTATCACCCCTGCGCATAAATGGGGACATTAACATGTTGTTTAAGGTCAAGTCCAACCACTATGTTCTGAACCTGTTTGGTGCGTGACATGCCCGGTTCGTGATAATGGATGTTCATGTGACCGAGGATGCATAATTGGGATGGAATAGTAGTGCATACGTGTGACAGGAACTGTTCCCACTCCTTGAGGAATTGGGTTCCTGTGAGACCATTCTGTCTTGAGGGAGGAGGATGATACACAAGCACTAGAGTGACAGGATGATTGCTATTTAGCCTGACCGTGCAAGTTTCAAAAGTCTTGAATTCAGGTTGAGGGGTACATGTGATATCCATGCTGGCTTTGATTATAAAACCAACCCATCCTCCTCTGGCCCCTTTGGATATAGGTCTAGGCACGCCAATGTATTTGTATCATGGAGGGCAGAGCTCGTTTATGTGCGAATCGTCTCTTTCACGCAACCAGGTTTCAGTTATAGCCAATATGTCGATACCCTTATCATTGATATATTCGCAGAGGTATATAGCTTTTCCTGCTACAGATCTTGCATTGAACAAGACTTCTGTAAGAAATTGCATGCATAAATATATATATATATATATATATATATATATATATATATATATATATATATATATATATATATATATATATATATATATATATATATATATTTGTAATGTGCATTGAATGCATTGTATTAATAGTATGTTGTTAAACGTCCCATTCGGGAATATTTCACTCTTATAGAGAAGTCACCATTTCACCTGTTTAACTGAGTCATCGTGTCACGGCACACAATGGCACTATAAAGATCGTTCACTACTGAATGGCTTTGACTGTCTAGTAAAGGCCTTCATTGTTATACATGCATGTATGTAGACGTCCCAATATGAGTAAAAAAAATCTCGAATGGGGCTTAAACAATCAATCATTTAGTTTTATACTCTATATTTAAAGTAAATTATTATTTCAAAATCAGCAAATCTTTTTGATTTTTTTTAAATAAGGTGCCCTTTCATGTGAAATTGTAATTCTGGCTCTAAAACTAATTGAATTTAATTCTATTCTTTTACCAAATTCCATTTTCTATTTCGTTTTATGGTTATACCTTTATCACCTATATATGACATATGTTCTGCAAGATGATATGCAAGAACATGTTTATCTTACCTACAATTCACAAAAATCTAAAACAAGGGATGCTATTTTTGATAGTTGATAATATCTTTGGATATCAACAGTCTCGTTTGAAGCCAATGCATAGCAAATTATTAGGTCGACAATGTGATTCTTGTCATGATGGGAAAAACCGTAAAAATTCCATAGACAATGCAGTGTGAAAATAATTACCTAACAATTATTATGAAAAACTCCCACAAGCATTGGTTTCAATGATAGGTTGTATTTGCTGACAAGGTCATTGTATCAACGAAAGCTGTAATGGTTTTTGTTTGTTTTTATGTTCTTTGCATTCCTCTTGAAAATTTTTCACTCAAACGGATAGGACACCAATTACCAATGGATGGGGGGGGGGGCTGCAAATTTTGTCCTATATTCGGCACGTAAGGGTTTTAAGCAGTGAGGGAATTTTTTCTGCCGGCACCTACTGCATGCGACACGGGATCCCGGAATATACGGTTACGTCTGGAGGACCGGTCTCTACATCCGAAAGTGGGATTCGAACCTGGGACTTAAGAATAAACTGGGATTACTGTAATGGTCATACATGATCTAATACCGTTATAAAGACGAATAATGATACCTGTAGGAATATTTAAGAAATAAGGTATCATTTCAAAACATCTATCGGGCTATCCCGATAGATGTTTTAAAATGATACCTTATTACTTATATTTACATTTGTGACTTATTCATACTTTGATTTTGCCTAATTGTGACTTTTAACGTGTGAAATGCATTATTTTTCAAACCCAACGGCATATATATAATCCACTGAACGCGCGTCGACCCTTTATGACGTCACTGAGAAATTATGTCGAACGTTTATCCATACGCACATCTATGAACTCTTGATCCCGTACCGGTATTTATACCGTTATAGATACGCATCGCTTTCAGTAATGTTATATAAAGGAAACATTTGCAAATGTAAATATAACGGGTTATTTTTTCGACGTTGAAAAAGGACCCCCATTAGTAGAAAAAAAAACCACCATGGATATGTAATGTACGATATATTAAAGTTCTAAATCTTAACAAAATTCGAGAATAAAGTTTCATAGTAAATCATAGTATCAAAGTATTCACTTTAGTTAAGTATGGTAAACAATAGTGATATAGATGCTTATCGAGTAATTTTTTATCAGAAATATGTCATTTTACATGTATGCACAACTGCTGGAACAGCCATTGTTTGAGATATCAATGCAGGTGGCTTGCTTAGTGTCGCTTATGGACTGATTAACTGCAATGACCTTATCCATACGCACGTCTATGACCTCTTGATCCCGTACCGGTATTTATACCGTTATAGATACGCATCGCTTTCAGAAGTGTTATATAAAGGAAACATTTGCAAATGTAAATATAGCGGGTTATTTTTCGACGTTGAAAAAGGACCCCCATTAGTAGAAAAAAAACATCATGGATATGTAATGTACGATATATTAAAGTTCTAAATCTTAACAAAATTCGAGAATAAAGTTTCATAGTAAATCATAGTATCAAAGTATTCACTTTAGTTAAGTATGGTAAACAATAGTGATATAGATGCTTATCGAGTAATTTTTTTATCAGAAATATGTCATTTTACATGTATGCATAACTGCTGGAACAGCCATTGTTCGAGATATCAATGCAGGTGGCTTGCTTAGTGTCGTTTTTGGACTGATTAACTGCAATGACCTTCATAAAAAATAAAGGAAATAATATTCAGCGGATGTAAATATGTAAGTATCATGAGCAGGGTTTCCTCTTCTAACCTTTTCTATTTGATGGACCCATTAACAGTGGTTTGGGTGTTTAGAAGGGGTTCTACTGATTATATACATGTAGTAAAAAGAACTTAAATCTTTGAAATTCTACTTCCCTGTCTTGGAGTTTAGCAGATAAGATAAGTGCACGGATATGATGTGCAAGTGTGCCTCTTCTATATTTGAATCTTGTGGCCAGTGGAATTTAATTTTTGGTAAAGGGTTGTGAGATCTATTGATTATATAGTGAAAATTAATACGTTATTTATTTAAAATCTCTAACACTGTAGATGGGCTCATGTAAATAGGGATGCAAATAATATATGTAAACAAGTGCAATATTATGAGGAACAAGTGTCCTCCTTCAAATTGTACATTTTATGACCCATGGTCAATGTTTTTTTTTGTATTACGGTGGAATTAATAGTAATTAAAAGCAAAAATAAGCATTTGTTTGAAAAACGTTTCTACTACATGGTTTTGAAGGTGGAGTCTAATTGTGGCAAAGCGAAAGCCAGATATAATCGATCTCGGTTTAAAAAAAACAGTAATCATTGCATTGAAAATGCAAAACAAAAGTCTGCGGAAATGTTAGAAACGGAATTTAAAAAATAAACGGGGGTATTTTGTTCAATAATTCATATCATACTGTAAGCAGATATCAGGGAGCTTTCAATATTTTAGTTTTGAGATTTGTTAATTTATTGGCAATTGAGATAAAATCTTCAATATCTTCTCCTTTTTTTATAACCTGTTATGTGTACTTTAGCTTCCAATTATTAAGAATTATCATTATTTTCATTTTCTCTGTGTAACGACGTAAAATTCAATCTGTATTTTTTACTTAACACCAGTGGCTACATTAGTGTTTCAAACCCTATCTCATTAAAAACACAGACAGGTGATAATATTTTTGTACTTTTGATGTAAAAAAAATTAATTCGTAATGTACATGTATATCAGAACAAAAAACCCCACTGTTTACAAATAAATTCTGCTTTTAGGGACCTACCTTAAGCAAAAAATAAGTATATATGTTCTTGTGTTGAGTTTGAATCTCATGCCTCTAGTTAAAAGTTTTACTTTAACAAAAGTTCTGGGTTCAAGCAGGGCCATATGCATTTGCATTCTACAGAGAGAAAGCAAGGAGTTACAAATGTAATCCTTACGTTGCGATTCGAATCCCAGTGTGGAGCATGGAGACCGGTTCTTCAAATGAAACCGTAAAAATCGAGGTCCCGTATCGCAGTAGATGCTGGCACGAATAATATCCCTCCCTGTTCAATGGCCCTGAATGCCGAGTATAGGACAAAATTTGCAGCTCTCCATCGGCAAGTGGTGGCGTCTCCATATGACTGAAAAGTTCTCGAGAGGGACGTTAAACAATATATACAATCAATCAATCAAATACCAAAAGCAACCAATGTGAGTCGAATGAGATGGGTTTACCTGGAGTGTTCAAATGATTTTGTTTCATTAACATTGCATGGTGATAGTCGAATGTGGAGATAAGTAAAGGTCTAAAAATGCATATTGAATAAGATATCGAACAATGTTTATGTTTTTGATTCCTGACCATCTTCTAAACCTTGATCTTGTGGAACATAATGTTGTCTATCAATTTTATTTTACTTTATACTTATATGGATACTTAACAGTATTCTTTATACATCTTAAGTGACCATGAAGGCACCCGGCCTACTTCTTTACTCTATTCCTTTGCAGTTGTCGGGGTGTCATGGACGTTTTACTTACAGTTTATGTTGCAATATTGACTTTTGTTTGCCGTATAAAATTAATGATCAATAAAGTTTGTTTTAATGTTTTTAATGAAAGTATATACAAATGCATGTACATACATGTAGAAATGAGTAGGGGTCTTCTTAAGGTATTTCACTCATAAGCTTTTTAGTAAAGTTCAGGCAGAACCTCTTACTTTAAAACTATTTATTATAATTCAATTTAAACATATTTAAATTAAACAATGTGTATCGTTCAACGTTCAATGAAGAAACTGCTCAAAAATTCACATTAAAAAGAGCAAGATTTATGATGGACTATTTCTTGTGGTGGAAGGATATTTAGCAGAAAATTCTGCAACTCTGCAACTGCACATTTATTAAATTTAATATCTTAGAACCTTAGGCTCACATACCTTTACTCAGAGAATATTTTCCGTTATGATATGCTAGGAATATTAAATATTGGTCTCAATTCATATTTTCATAACTTACAAATATTATACCCTCCCTCAACAAACTTTGCCCAAAAATAAATATATATTCAAGAAGTTTCAAAATTTGCATCACTGACCTCATCTTTTTCTTTCATTATTTTAAACTTCTCGATACTTGTGAGTGACCGATCAGCACTCAAGTCATTAAAAGTTTGATACAAGGAAATATTTTACTGCCTCTTTAATTTTTAACACCCCAAATATATTACTTCTTCGTACAGAAAGATTACACATTAATTTATGTGCATTAATTTGCAAGTTTTCTTAAATGATGAATATTACTCATAATAAGATTATATTTATTGCTATGGTTACATCAAATAAATATGATAAAGGTTAAAGGTTTAAGTGATTGGGCAGAGTTGAAAATTGCGATTATCCAAAATATACTTTTAAAAAATCCTTGATATAATAAATTTCACGAGAGTGACATTCATTAAAACCACAGGGAGTTGACATGTAAATTTGATTGCAAAAGTTCAGAGCTAATTGAGATATCGCTCGGAAACAAACAGGTCACAGACTGACAGAAAGGCAGACGGATTGACCCAAATTACACCCCCCTACACACACTCACACCCTCACACACACCCTCTCACCCTCACACGCACACCCTCACACGCACACTCAATGAAATCGGGGGACAAAAATCAAGCAGACTTTGCTTTGATTAATTCCTTCTGACGTCAGATAGTAATGAAAGAGCAAAGATGACGTAGATTCTTTGTTGGCACTCTGACTTTTTATAAACATCAAAACTGCTGAATTTTAGTTGACAAGAAATAAAGTTTTATTAGATGACTGCATATTTATATAAAGTGACATTTGCTGACTCCTCGATGTATTCTAAAATTTGCGATATTTTAATTTATTTCTTTGAAAATGAGCAAAATATTAAGCAGATTCCAATATTTCGTACATATATACAGTACAGCCTCTTATTCAAAAGATGCAATAATACATGTAATGTGCATAATCTAATGAAATCATCAGGTGGGGACTGAAGAATTTCTACTTATTAATCTGTCTATCAGCATACCTTGTTTCAGTAGAATTTTGAGCTAACTTGCTTACTGATTTTTTTTAATATATCTCTGTATAGTAGCTCAGAGTAATTTTCTATGAATTTTAAATTGCTACATTACATTTTCTTTCAAGCATTTTTTCATGCTATTTCTTGTTATTTATTTATTTATTGTATCTGAGCTTTTAACCCTTGGTGTGTCATTTAAGAAATGCTTAAATGTCAAAGTATTTGCTATAGTTGACTGTAATAAACATGATAAATCTGTGCAAAGGTTCTTTGAAAATCACATGCAACAAAAGACGAATGACATTTTTTTCCTGAAAAAAAATGTTGATGAATTAAAAAGTTACCTTTTGAGGGATTTTGTTGCTAACAAAATGATGTTCAGAAAATGTAAATTCAGAGAAAGTATGATTACAATGATTCAAATGAAAATATGTGTGTATGTTTACATAAATTATACGTATAACAGCATACATGATTCAATTTTTAATTTTAAATCCACACAACTATCTTTCACTTTTACTATGGAACTAGCCGAGACATATTTTATTTGCACCTGTATACTTTCTAACAAAGAAGAATTTCAATTAAACACGAACATTTAGGTATTCATTTATTACTTAGCTTACCGTTCACGGTAGCTCAGTCGGTAGAGCGGTAGCTCCGTGATCGGGAGGTCGTGAGTTCGTTTCTCGGCCGCGACTGACCCAGTCGTTAAAATGGGTAGCAACTGTTCCTTCGCCATGCGCTCGGCACTTTGAAGTGAAAGTTGCGGGTCCTTCCGATGAGACCTTAAAAACCGAGGCCCCGTGTCAGCGGCAGGCGTTGGCACGATAAAGATCCCTCACTGCTCAATGGTCCTGAGTGCCGAATATAGTTCAAAATTTGAAGCCCTTCACCGGCATACGGTGAGGTCTCCATATGAGTGAAACATTCTCGAGAGGGACGTTAAACAATATACAATCAATCAATCAATATTACTTAACTCTAAAACACAGCTTCCTAAAATACAAACAGACTCTCTCAAACATTTAGTGGACTCTCTCAAATAAGTAGTCGATTTTCTAAAACAATTAAAGGACTCTCTCAAAAATTCAGTGGACTCTGAGACTCAAACAATTAAAGGACTCTCTCCAACATTTACTGGACTCTGAGACCCAAACAATTAACGGACTCTCTCCAACATTTAGTGGACTCTGAGACTCAAACAATTAAAGGACTCCCTCAAACATTTAGTGGACTCTGAGACTCAACCAATTAAAGGACTCTCTCACACATTTAGTGGACTCTGAGACTCAAACAATTAAAGGACTCTCTCAAACATTTAGTGGACTCTGAGACTCAAACAACTAAAGGACTCCCTCAAACATTTAGTGGACTCTGAGACTCAACCAATTAAAGGACTCTCTCAAACATTTAGTGGACTCTGAGACTCAAACAACTAAAGGACTCCCTCAAACATTTAGTGGACTCTGAGACTCAACCAATTGAAGAACTCCCTCAAACATTTAGTGGACTCTGAGACTCAAACAATTAAAGGACTCCCTCAAAAATTTAGTGGACTCTGAGACTCAAACAATTGAAGAACTCCCTCAAACATTTAGTGGACTCTGAGACTCAAAGAATTAAAGGATTCTCTCAAACATTTAGTGGACTCTGAGACTCAAAGAATTAAAGGACTCTCTCAAATATTTAGTGGTCTCTCTCAAACAAATACCGGTAGTTGATTCCTGCAAAACATTTTATGGACTCATTCAAAAATTCAGTGGACTTTCTTGATTATTAAGTGGACACTTTGAAACATTTAGGGACTCTTTCAAAATTAAGAGGTCTCTTTCAAACACTAATTCGTCTCAATGTACTCAAAATCAATGTTTAGCTTCCAGTCGCAATCTTAGATCATACACTGTAACATAATTTTAGAACTTTGGAAAATGAAAACAACTTTTTTATATAATTGCAAAAATCATGATGAAGAATTTTTAAAGATTTGTAGATTTTTAAAGAAGGTTGCCATCACAAATATTGTATAATTGACAATTTTTAATAATAATCAAAATTAGTCTGTAATAATTGAGAAAGGCAAAGTTGCTGCGGTCTTACATGATCTTTATACATGATCTTGACATTATGGCATCATTTAATAATTCTGTTTGCAAATCAATGTCATAAAAACCTTGACATATACTTTAAAGATATTAAATTATTACTGAAAATATAATAACCATCTGTCTTTTGAATCCAACTCTTTGTACTGAATAGAAAGATAGTGCATAATGTATTCCCGTTACACCATTTTAACAAGACTTTGATTTACTATTTTAAGCAATGATATTTTCAAAAACTATATTTTTTTAATTGCTAACTATAGCTAGTTTAAAACACTTCAGTATTTTTTATAAGGGTGAAACACCAACAAGACAGAGTATTAGACTTTATTCTTTCGTAATACTTATCTTTAGCAAATTTACAACCATTTTCATACACCAATAAAATAATATTATTCACCTTGGTTGATAATTCCCCAAAGACGCTGTTTATTTATCTATGTCTGGAAGTTTTGACTCCTTTAGCAACTCATGCAATTTTTGTTACATGTTATAATGTGTTCGATGTGTATCAGCCAATTAGGGTTTTCTGGAGTATTTTCGAAAGTGTGTTTCTTTATAGTTAGACGTAATTACTGACAATAATTGACGCATGAATGATGATGGACTATTTCCTCATGGAATGAAATATATAAGGATAAGCTCAAAAGTCCATCCCCTGCCGACCGGTCACACACGCCGGGTGCTCCTTGACATGAATTGGAAATAACGGAAAAATCCGTCTTCAATTCGAAGTGTAAAAAATGCCCTAACAATTAGTATGAAAAACGTCAGTCAGCATTTGCCTCAGTGATAAATTGTATTTACTACATGTACAAGGTCATTTCATCAACCTAAGACAAGGAGACTGCTGATATTATTGTTTTATCAACTTGTTTGTCAATGATTTATCTCGTTTGATATTGTATATACACAGAGCATATTCTTGCGCATCGAATCAACTGAGAGATATAAACTCCGTATGCATCAAGTTTGTCATAAAGCTTGGTTGTTAGTAACTATTAACGTCCTTTTAAAGTATAAAATATTCAAATATGAAACAGATGTGTCAGACTCTGTACTATCTTTTATTTCAAGCTCACCAGGATATATCGCAATCGACATAAGAATGGAAATACCCATGGTTATCAATTAACAATCCGTCATCATTAATCTATATGTCGAGTTGAAGGTCAAAGGAAGTGTTCTCTTCTTTTCCCGCATACGATTTTGGACAAATTCTGCTTCATATGAATTTAGGTCTGCTAATAACGGGGCGTAATGTGTACCCATGGGAATTCAAACAGGGTGTTGGAAAACATGGTCTACAAAAACCACAAAGATTTTATCAGTCAGCAATTGAAGCATCTTTTTATATCGACTTCAAAATACTTGAATTTACAATCAGAATGTTTTTACAAAATAATTTAGCAAAGGATCAATGAAAAGTTCAGTAAATTTACGAGTTCCATTTTTATTCAAAATGCAGCAGTTGTCAATTACTGTAAGTGTACCAAAAATAGCGGGTTTCATATTTTAGCAGCTTTGGCGTGGACAAGAAAGCACCAATTCATGAATACCACTTAGAAATCATTTATTGATATACAATTAAAACAAGGCATGGACATATTAAACGCTAATTCTTGATTATGCTTACAACTCTATGCCCCTTTGATTCGCTAAATTTTGAATTTGCCAAATCATGTACACATAAAGAATATCAAAAAGTCTGAACTTTATTTTATGATGGGGAATAGTTATATACAGTTGAAAGTCGTAAGTTTTAATGCTGTTGATTTTGGTAAAATTTTGTGGCTTCAAATTTTCCAAACTTTCCTTGGGATATTTAAGTATCCACATCTGATTTACAACACCTCTTGAATATATTATTGCACAATACTGAAGTTTCTCCTCCACTACTGTTAATATTTTAGTGCAAATGTTTCTTTTGCCTTTTTAACATCGAATATCGGTTCTCACAACAGGATTTTTGTAGACGACAATGTGCCCACTATTATTGATCACAAATATCCTTTTACAGGAAATTCCCTTCAAAACAGAATTCTGAAATCAAAGTACAACTCCTTTCAAGTCGATTAACATCTTGCTTAGTTTATAAACATCTACGACGAACAGTAAGTGCAATATACTTACATCCACTGAATATTTTAGAAAACCATTGCTGCACATTTATCAGTTCAAACCAGACTAGGCATATCACCTGTACAGACTTCTCGATCAATGAAACATACTATGACGTACATGTGTACATATCAATAATATAATAATTAATCCTTTAATCCCACTTTAAATGATTATTAATACAGATATAAATATAACATACGCTTACACGGGTTACGTATTTTTTCTGCAGCAGCTGCGGCATAAATTTCCATACTAACAACCAAAGAAAGCATTTTTTTATTTAAATTAATATCAGGTTGTCCATCTTAAACGTGTGTCATGAATTAAAGTTTTGAATCTCAGTGGGAAAGAGGTTTGATGAAAAAATGCACCGAGAAGGCATTCGGCCTTAAAATGTTTTAATCACTTGACCGAGCCATACATTTCCTTTTTCATTTCTTTTTTTAATTTCTTAAATAACCAAGTAGAACATTTAAAACAAGATGACTTCAAGTTAGGATATCTATGTTGAAATGTGATATGATGTCTTTAGTATGTCTTTCACCTGATGAAGTATTCCTGTACATGTTCTATGTATAAAAAATCACATCTTCTAGACGGCTACGCCCAAACAAGAAGATACAGCCTTTATTTCTTTTGCACTTTGGCCAGAATGTTCAACGATTAGACGGCTCTAGCATGTGTGCATTAACAAAAATAACAAAAAAAAGAAGAAATAAATATAGGATTGAAACGGTTGAAATATAATTTTATTTATGTTATAAATAATAGAATAGAAGGAATTATTCGCAAATTCAATCTTCCTTTATTTCAATTTTAGTTCATTTTATATTTTTCTTTTTGCTTTATCATTATTATTTTTTTTCTGTTTTGCAATTTTTTTTTGCAAAGTCATTTTTCTGCAATTTGTACACATACTATGTTTAAGTACGAATGAATGTTGTAACTATTTATTGGTTCGATACAGTACGTCCATAATCTAACTTTAGTCCAATGGACATTAAGAAGCAAGATTTCAAGCCCACTTGATTTTATTTTGATTCTTATGGAATACGCATTGGTATGCACGGATTTCATACTAGCATAGACAATAATAAGTTTTCGTAAAGTTTTCACAACTTAGTGGAATAGACGTCTATTTATTCTATTTTAAAACAAAGGTGAAGTCATTAATAATTTCAAGTGCATTGAACCTCAGTATATTGACAGTTGACAGTTGTGTCAATAATTGAATAAATATATATATCAAAGATATGATTTTTGAGAAAAATGTCTATTGATATTAAATTAAAATATGTGGAGATGTCGAACAGTATTCAACTAGGTCTTTTTTCTGCATAGAAAAGATTGAATTGTAAATACATGTAATTAACGTATATGCAGGATAAACACTCAAGGAAGAAACGGAGAATCGAAAGTCGTTGAATCTAACACACGTGTATATACAGTATGTTCTAATATTGTATATTGGTGAATCTTTAATGCTCGTGATTGGCCAATGTACGTGGAATTCGAAGGTTGCACTTATCCACGAATAAACATCCAAAAGAACATTAATTTTGTAAAACATACGAAAATAACGAACAGTATTAAAGATCAAAAGTCCTGAAACAATACAAAATAGGAATAGAGCAAACACGGACCTCCAAAACATCAGAGGTGGGATCAGTTGCCATGCAGTGGTGAACATGCCTCCGTGTGCTCCTTGTCAATTTCATTTACAGAATTTTGTGAATATAAGAGTAATATATGAGTAATGTCCCCACGAACCAACGGAATTTTGCTTGCCCACTAACAATTAAAATGCCTTTACAGTATATAACCAACGTACATGTATATTAATTGTGAGTTTCCTAATGTTTATCTTTTGATACAGAAAAAAAAGGAAGTTATTTTCATGCAGTCCAGATCTACAATTCACATGAAAATTTTCATTTGTTTATCACTCACTATTAACCGAAAATTTTTATTGCAATTATTCAATCGCAAAACGAAAATTTTTTGCATGATCATAACAGTTAAAAGCTTCTTAAAAATGAACTATTTCTACCAAAACAAAGAAATATAATGTTTTTAAATAGCAAAATTTATCATGAGGTCTATGTATTTGTATATTAAACGTTTCCTATAGGTAGTCTAGTTTTATTCTTATAAAAATGGCAATATTTTATGGCTTTATTATAGCACGTTCTTATGTCTCGGGGCGTACGTGACTTATGCCATTTAAATATTAATACCCGTATGAGAGTGCATTTTCCTCACACGCTAATATAATTAGAGATGTCAATTTAAAAATTCACCCAATGAAATAATTCTCGTGTTAAACATTATATATATACATGTATATATATATATATATATATATATATATATATATATATATATATATATATATATATATATATATATATATATATACATGTATATAGAAGAAAGCCAATTCTGCATTTGAATTATTCTTGAATTTGAATTACAATGTATCACACAATGCAGTCTAGAAAAGTTTTGAAGCTTGAATATAAGAAAAAATCTGATACTTCATCTAGTCATAGGAAGTCATTTCGAAAACAATGTAATACTTTCTCCGGATATGGACAGAAACGAGAAAGTCTTTCTTTGTATAAACCTCGATCTATGACAATATCTGCACGCTCCAATCTGCATTCACCCGACCATTATGATATAAGAAACTTGTCAATTGCATGCAGAGGATTCAAAAACTGCGGCGATTCTTTTCACTTTTCCAATTTCTTGCGCGAAAATATGAGAAGCCCTTTTCCTTATCATCAAATGATGGAAAATGGAACAACTTCAGATTTAGACATAAGTGGCATCCCCTGCAAGATAAACGTCATAGGAGCCTCAAATGTTGGAAAAACCTCTCTGATACAAAGGTTCACAAGTAAAGGATCCGGATGCATCCCTAAATTTGAAACAAGTGGAGGTAAGTATGGTTAGTATACCTTGGTAAATAATTGTAATTATTTTTATGTCTGCTTGGCTTCCAACCCCAATCAAACAAAAACATAATTCCTCTTTAAAGAATAAGAATGGTCATTTATTGAAATATACAATAATTATAAATGACAATGACAGTGAATAAAAAGCACAACATACATATAAAAACATGTACAAAAGTAACTTAAGTTATATATATCAACATCAAAAGAAATAAAATCAAGTTTGTACACGTACTTGACAACAACAATAAATTACATCTTTTGAAAAGAGTAATATCGAATAAATCATCTTGCAGACGATTGCTGCGATGAAAAGTTCCTCTTGAGGGTGGATGACAACATGGTTAATTTGAAATTCCACGAGACAGATATGCATATGCAGGTATGTACATGCATTGCCTTTAAACTTGATTTAAGACCTTTAACGTTGAATACACATTAAGTACAATTATTTCCTGATCATGACAAGGAGCACACGGTGGATGTGAGCGTTCGCCAGGAGACGCTCACTCCTCCATTACACCTGATCCGAATTCTAGTCAACTCGGCACCTGGTATACTCGGCATCTGGTGAACTCGGCACCAAGTAAAGTGAATTCGGCACCAGGTATATTCGGCACCTGGTTAATTCGGCACCTAGTTAATTCGGCACCCATTTTAAACGGGTTACTCTACACTTCTTTATTATATTTTTTATTGTCAATTTATTCAATTTTTCTAATATAAGAAGAGAATTAATTGAAGATTTGCGATTATTACACACTGTTTTTTAATCTCTCTCTAAATATGTATGGAAAGAAATAAAATGTTACAGCAGCGAAACATTCTCCATAACAAGTAACAAAATACTCGGAACGGATCTAGAAAAAAATATGATAATAAGGAAATATATTTGATATAATCGATTTTCATAACTTTTCTACTTCCAAAAAGATATTTGCGTTGCCAGTGAGTCTTGTGTGAGCACTATAATATATGGCGTTTCTGAGATAAAAAATGATAATACGAAATTGAATGTAGATGTATACATGACATTGTTCACACTGAACAGCTTCCTGTCGAGGGCGAACAATTTGGTTGCATTTGTCTGTAAGGATATATAGAGTATAAAATATTGCTGATCTATTTGTAGGAATTTCCTATAATTGTTGTCTTAAAGAATTCGAAACACACACAAAAAATGATACCAGGGTATTTACAACGTTATTTTCCCAATATGTAGGATTATATTTAACAAGAAACAGATCTTCTCTGGAATCTCATAAAAGTGCCCGGTAAGGTACCTTATTTTTTGAGTGAATGACAATTAAAATAGCAATTTTTTAAATAACCGAATATTGGCCAATTATATACTGATATTGAGGCCTATATACATGCATAGGGATTATTTTCAAATTAACATTCAATTTGATTTATATTTGACTTTTTGACAGATCATCATGCTCCATATATTCATCAATATGAAAAGAAATTGACATGATTGTAATTTCACTTCAATAAAAAAATTCTCAAAGCAGCAGGCGTGGTTAGAATCTACATGAGGTCGTGTAATTTGGGTTATAAACGCACGTGTTAAATGACCAGACGTATTTTATTACCGAGTGTAAAATTTTATCATTATATGATGAATTATTTTACGCTAATATGTTACAAATATAATGATGATAAAAATAAAAATGTATAATACATTTCAAGTTTTTTGTGGGGAGCTGTCGCTACGGAAGGAAATAAATGTTGAATAGGGGCTCGTTGAATAGTTTAACAAATTATAGGAAAATAAGACGGCACTCGGCAGCGAGAAAATCCCAAAATTTTAACTCTCCAGTACAGATATAATTCTCAATATAGCGAGACTGAGAGAGATATGTATGGCAAGCCAAATTCACAAATATTCCTGTTTTTACAAAATAACAAAACAAATAGAAAAATCTTTTAAATTTTGTTTGTTTGTATTTATCAAAAATAGACCATATACGACTTTAATAACCCATGATGTACGTTTCAGTTCGAAATAAGAATCATAATTCTTCAATGAAAAAGGACTTTATACAAAAAGAATTCATAAAGTTTTAAAAACCGCAACTTCCTCGTACGAAGCACCGGAGTTTCCACATACGAACTATGAAAATCATTTATTAGAGGGCGAAACTATCTCTCTCTCTCTCTTCATAAATAGCGATATTAGACTGTTTAATTCAAAATGCGTTGGGAGAACCAAATTATATATTTTAAAAATATTTTTAAAATTGTGAAATTTTTTCAACATACCTTTCATTGCTGGTTTTCGTTGGGTGATGCAGAACAAGTGACATATTGACGCCTGCCTGGAATCCTTCACTATATACCCTCCTCATTTTCTGACAATTCACAACTATTCGCCTTGTGTATTGAGGAAAGTGACACATTTAAACCTTGTAAGTTTTTGTTAGAAACTTTTACTACACCCTTCATTATATATGACACTTCACCTTATTCATTGTGTATACGGAGGACACATGCATATATATCGACCCCGTCCCCCTCTTGACAATATACACAATGACTTTGACAATTAAAATCGAAATTTTAATGAAAATGCCAGAACTAAAATGTGTAGATATAAGTGTTAATGATTTTTGTCCAGTTTTATTTCAAAACATTTTTTAAACGCATCATGAAGTTAGAAAACGACATTAATTAATTTTAAAAAGAAAATCACTAAATGAAATGTTACCAAAAACGCATGAACAAAAAAGATATTAACCGAAATTTTGTAATTTCAGACAAGTGTCCGTAAATCAGGATAGCAAATATATGTATTTCAGTTAAATAACCGTTTTTTTTTTCCTCTTAAAAGGCAAATTTATTTATCAACAACGTAGTCACAAGAAAGGTATTAAGAAAAAAAAACTCAAATAATAACACATATTTCGATTTATTATAGAAAGGTGCCGAATTTACCAGAATCAGATGCCGAATTGACCAGATTCTGGTGCCGAGTTCAGCCGAATTCACTTTTTCTTTGAGTGCCGAATTCACCAGGTGCCGAATGTACTTGTACCCCCTGATCCCACCTCTGATGTTTTGGAGATCCGTGTTTCCTATGCTCCCATTTTGTTTTGTTTTAAGGACTTTTGAGCTTGAAAACTGTTATCTCCATATGTTTCATTAATGGCTTTAACGTTGAATACACGCTAAGTACAATTGTTCTATATTGCAGCAAGATATCCCTAACCGAGATTCTGACGCCTTCTTTCTTGTTTATTCACTGGGGGATCGTCGGTCATTGTCAACTGCTGCAACAATACTGCGACAAATGCGAAAGAAATACAAAGTGACCTCTCCGATTTTCCTCGTGGCCAATAAGATGGATCTTGTCGGCAAAGTGTCAATTTCAAAAGATGGTGAGATTTACAATTGCTTAACTTTTATTTGTTATTATTTTCGGGAGAGGGAGGATATCATTATTAACATTTCTTTCTTGTTATTCAATGCAGAAATTTACTGACTTGTTTTCTATTCCATTCCTTGCTTTGCAGATGGAAGACTTTTAGAAAAGGAATTCAAGTGTAAATACATGGAAACATCCCTTTTGCATCAAACGGATTTCCACAAACTGCTTCTCGATATTATAAGAAAGATTTTAGTCAAAGATGAATTCTATAATGATGAAGAATCCATTAGTTTTGAGCTGGACTCTTTGCCAGTGACCAAGAAGATCAAAGTCAAAGGACGAATTTTAAGACTAGTGTCTAGTATATTCAAGTGCTGCTCAAAATAGCATGTGCAGACAACTTCTAATAATTAAAGTTATCAAAGCGATATTTTATTTGAGTCTTTTGCATGCCTTTGAGTACAACACTCTTAAATGTAGGAAAAA
Organism: Saccostrea cuccullata; assembly: GCF_032062105.1. Taxonomy (NCBI): domain Eukaryota; kingdom Metazoa; phylum Mollusca; class Bivalvia; order Ostreida; family Ostreidae; genus Saccostrea; species Saccostrea cuccullata. The sequence continues at coordinate 17,486 of NW_026918900.1, read as the reverse complement.
AGAAAATTTTGAGCACACTTAAGTTTTCTTAATCTCTAAAAAATACAGTTTAAGTACATGTATTTAGAATCTGAGAAATAAATTTTCAAAAAAGGGGATGTTCTTGAGTTTCAATATTTTGACCCCATTCATGTCTATGGTAAACAAGAATGATATGGGTTACCCCATATCCAAAGATATTCGACTTTTAGATTTAACAGTGTTTAATGACTTCTATAAAAAAACTGCACTGTCTTGTTATGGAACTGGTGTACAGTTCAAGAGTCCGTAGCATTCCTGCCCCCAGTCTCCTAGCAAACCGTGCACATACCTGTGCCTGCAAGACCAGTTAGCCTTGTCTACACACGTGCGATGAAATTGTCAAACGCATCTAGTGAGCTCGGAGAAACACATTTGTTTTGCCGAGAAGTTAGGATGGCGGGTCCGGTGTTGTATAACCATTCTGGATTAAGAATTCGACTTTTCAATTTACTTGAATTTTCAACACGAAAATATGGGCCTAGTTCATCGCCGTAGCTGGGCATTTGGCGGGAAAATGACACTTTACTTGCGTAAAAATCTGGTGAACTTTTTTTTCTTCACAAATTAAACATTTAACTTTATATTTGATTACATACCAGAAAATTCATTAAACAACATTTTTACTTAATCAGATCACATAAATACAAATTCTGATAAATAAAAATTATACAATACCTGCGGAACTATACTTTGTTCTAACAACTGTTCTAGCATTTGCATCCACAACAAAGTTTGTTTAAAACGGGTTACGAAAATCAGGGCTGGGTCGGGAAATTCGAAACTGAAAACTTTTTTGTTTTTGGAAAATTACTGAACTATACTAATGTATTCGTCACGTAACTTACTTAAATAACACAAATTCTATATTTGATAATATGCTGAGCTTCAACATGAACCTGGTTTTCAGTTTAGAAATTTCCAGCCCGGTTCAGGTTTTGCTACACATTTTATAGTTGCGCTCCCTACAGTTTACACAATCTATGCACATGCAGAAATCAGCTCAGGGATTGAAAATTCCGTCATTAATAAAACACACACACAGAAATTTTTTTTTAAAGAGGAAATTATATGATACATGTAATTAACGAACAATGAACAACTTAATACAATTGTTGATATAGTATAATTAATTCATTGGTGAAAAAATATCAATGGAAGAATTGATGACCTACATATTCTCTGTTATCAAACATGTTAAAAAAGACTGAGGAGGGAGCGAGCGTAGGAATATTAATATTTTTTATTTGCATTTCGGGGGAAAAGTGGTTTTCTAAAAACAGTTAAACGTTATTTTTGATTTCTTTAACGTATCACATACACAGCATTATTCTAATCATAAACAGTAAATGTTGTATGTTGACGGAATCTACTTATCATGATGGAACTATTTTTGTCAAAACAATTTGTGTGAAGCGTACCTGTCTTGAACAAATAGTAAGCACTGATCGAATATATTAAAAAAAGACCATACAAAATTTACTCGGCATGCAGGGCCATTGAACAGTGAGGGTTCCTTTATAATACCAATGTCAACCGTCCTTCGATTTTAAGGTCTCATTCAACTGCAGCCCAACTTTTTTTTTTCAAAAATGCCGAGCTATTGGCGAAGGAACATTTGCTTCAAGCTTTCTTTTAGCTAGAATAATCTACATGTAACTTTGTCTCGGTTCAAGCCCTCTCCACAGTAAGAATACGTCCCATATACTTACAATGTAGCAAATCGGAGCGGATCCGTTCCGAAATGATTTTTGAAGAATACAAAAGGGGGTTGGGCTGAAAATAACTACCGAATTTATTAATTCAAAACAAGCCTTTTTGAGATTGTATAAACCTTTATTCCCAAAAAATAATCCATATGTAGACAAAAATTCAATTGATTTTCACAGCTGTTTTTCTCGCTTCAAATGTACCTGCCAATTTCATTCTAAACTCTCTGGATTGTTCCTACTTCCTAGAAAAGCACTGAGTACGAGTTATCACCCGTGTTTCTTGTGCTACATTGCGAATACACGGAACGAATTCTATCGTTAAACCGAGTCCGTAGATGGTTTTCATATTGCCCCTCAATCTTTTAATACGCGATTTTAACATAGATCTGATACATTTAATCTATTCTGACAAAGTTTTCATACATGTATCGGACTCATCAACTAGCGTAATTTTCAACAAAATACATAAGATTTATGATATTCCGACGCCAGTGGAAGGATCAGGGTTTCCTATATTTAGGACCTTTTAAAATTATTGATTTAAGGTCCCAATTATTATTTATTTTATTCGGATATTTTTTTACTGATATTAGGACATCAGGAAGTCTTTCAATCTTTTTTCCAATTTCATTAACCATCCATTGCAACAAAACTCACCATGCCAGTCTCATAACTTCTAGTATTGGTTTCTCTTTTCTAAGGAAATGAAGGTGTCATGTAACACACAGAGATAAATAACAGCATTTAAGTTCAAAAGCTCAATTAAACAATGCGAATCAGGAGAAAGAGCAAACACAGAATTCCGAAACACCAGAGGTGGGATCAGGTGCCATAGAGAAGTGAGCATCCCCTCCCGACCGGTCACACCCACCGTGTGCTCGTTTTCATGACCGAGAAGCTGTATGTATATAATGATCTAACAATTAATATGAAAAACGTCAGATAGTATTTATCTTAATTATACACTGTATTTGCTGACAAGGTCATTGTAAAGAGCTTACGAAATGATGACTTTAAACGAGGATGCTGCTATTCCTGTTTTAGCAACATGCTTGTCAATAACCCCGTTTTACAAATCTTTGTTCACATCGATACAACTGAATGTTTCATATAACAATGAGTCAATAATTTAACAGTTCTACGAGAAACCACTTTTGTCTTAATACCAAAACGATATTTAATTTATTTTTATTTATTATTTTGCGATAGAGTTTCAAGAATTAATTAAAACATGTTACAATGACAAATAAACATTTCATACCAAGACAGAAAAATACAATAAACCTAAAGTAAATTAATACGTCTATTTCACACATTCGCCCTCTAGCCAACATACTCAAAAATGAGTTTTTTTTATGTTCGATTCCTTGTTCAAATGCATTTATCATTAAATCTTATATACCGGTAGTTTTCACTGGATCAATAGAATTTGTGTGTGAAAGTAATAAAAGATATGTACTCTACTTGTAAAAGTAAGACAGTACGTTAGAATCTACTAGGTAATAAATTGGTCAAGTTGGATATTTATAATTAATACATCACGTATGGACACCTACATTACTTGAATCAATTATCAAGTTGGTTTTTGGTACACTTATGCAAGTGTTCTTTTCTTGTATTAACGGAGAATTAAGGAAATATTCGCTTAGGTGTAAATTTCTTTGTTCCAAATTAATTTTTTGCAACACGGTTTACAGTATAACGATTGGCTAGTCTTTACCGTAATTGTAAATATCCAATTTGAAAGAATAAAAGGAATACCGTTCTAAATGTATATATAATGGACTTTATTACTTGAACTCGCCGATGAAAATGTTGTATTATTTAAAAAAAAAACCAAACATGTTAACAGCCGAAAGCCTCATACAGAGAAAATTCGAAAACAAATAAATCTGCGATATTCGCAACTTTATGGTAATTGTATTCGTTAACAATGTAATCGTATCGACCTGATTATTTCCGATGCTTTGGCTTCAAAGGAGACTTTGACATCTGTAGATATTATTAACTATCAACAATCGCATCCCTTGTTTTAGATATTGTTTGTAGGCAAGGTAAATGTTCTTGCATATCAAATCAACTTGGAATGTTCGCCATATACAGGTGATAAATGTATAGTACGTAATCAGCAGGTATTGACTTTATTGGACCTCGTCTACTAAAATTTTCTGCAAAATAATGTTATATGCAAATCTATTACACATCTTATAAATGCTAGTATTACTAATGTGGTATTTCCCTCCCGTTTAAAACAAGCTAAAGTCACTCTTATTTTCAAAAATGACAACCAATCAGATCAATGGAACTACAGACCCATATCCATTCTTCCAACACTATCAAAATTAGTTGCAAAACACATAGCCAATCAAATACGTAACTTTACCTCTAACTTTGATCTTTCATTTAAATGACAATCTTGATTTCGAGAATTTCATTCATGTCAAACGGCTCTGACAAAACTCACAGCTATGGACCAAGGAAATCTAGTAGGGATTACCTTCCTTGATTTCGGCAAGGCAGATTTGGTTATTCATGATATACCTATAAATAAACTTCAATCATATCACTTTGACCAAATGGCTATTAAATGGTTTCATTCTTATTTAACCTCAAGGTCCCTGTGTGTAAAAATAGGTACATATTCCTCAGATTTTTTGCCCTTCACAGCAGGAGTGCCCCAAGGATCTATATTAGGTCCCCTATTATTTTTATTGTTACAGTATATAAATGATCTCCCCTTACATGTAAATAGAACAGATATTGATATGTTTGCAGATGATGCAACTTTAAATACATGTCATAAAAATGTAGAAGGTATTGAGAATGCCCTGAACTTTGATTTGTGCGAGGTTGAAAATTTGTGTTCCCAAAATAAGATGGTGTTAAATACCAATATGACAAAATGTATGCTAATGGGAACTCATCATAGAAAATCATTTTTGAGCTTTTTGGAGTACATATTGACCATTCATTGCGCTATTAAGTACCATATTGACTCAGTTTGTAAATCTTTAATCATTAATATAATTTGAAACAGTGAATTTGAAAACCGATAATCTATTACATGCAAAAACACTCAGAATAGATTTGCTTCGTTTAGTGAAGCAAAAGCAAACACACAAAAAAGAAAATAAGCAAAATTCAAAACGAAAAGGATGTATCTTTGTGAAAAATAACAAAATCATTTTGGTAAAGCAAAATATGATAGGTGGGAAATAAATTAAAATTTTTTTTTTACTTACTTACCAAAAATATTAAATTTTATTTTTTAAATTTTTTTACACCAGACATAACAAGAGAAAATAATCTAAAGTATTTCAAAGTGGGATGGTTGGCTTAACAAAAAAATCAAAATGGCTGGCAAAGGTTTGTTGACGAGGTAATGTACACTGGAAAAATAAACAGCTTCTGATAAGTCACGGATTAGAAATTATTTGATATATTGGATACATAAAAGGAAAGTAATACTATATATTTAAACGAGGACAGAAATCAGAGTTGTTTTTCTTACCATTTCAGATATTTAACAAAAACGTATTGCTGCTTCACATACATTTTCTTCTTTGAATTACGATTTTGTGCAAATACATTGAAAATATTTTTGCTTCGTTTGATATCATAAAAACAAAATGAAGATAGGGTGAAATGAAAACTGTTCCTTATTTGAGCTAATACATGACAAGAAAAATTATGCAATTTACTAATCATACAATATAACGAGGATTACATTAAAACATGTTATTTTAATTAAAAAATACATCACGTTACTCAAAGTACATGTATCATAGGTGGGGCATTAAGACTCAACTTTATTGTGTTCATGGTGAAAAAAAAAACCTAAACTTAACTCCATCCAGATGTTGCTCTAATACATTTAATGCAATATTATGGTAATATTTCATGTATGTAAATTACTTTTTCTGTAATATATTCTGTATTTAAATGATATACATCTTAAGATCCATTTTTTCCTATTATAGCATGGTCAGAACAATGAACGCAACAAACCTGTGATCATAAATTGTGAAAAGCGGCAGATCTAAAATAAAAAAAAAATCGGTATGGACGACCAAATAGCTACAGTGCCACACATTATAAAAGTGTATATTTATTGCACAAAAATAATGCACTGAAGTTTTTTTTAAGGAATCAATTTGTTCCCAAATTTAACACACTTTGAAAGTTCTTTTTTCAAAGTGTTTGATTTTTCAAACTGCGTTTTCAACGCTATCGTATCCAGGGAACTGAACCTCTTTGTACACAATGAAATATATACAATATATTATTCAAAGCTAATTCACTAAGAATTAGCTGCTTTTATCGAAGGAAGTGCATATCTGCCTTACCTAAGTCTCAATACTTATACCTAGTGATTATCGTTCTTGTCAAATATTTTAGTTGATTATTGCCCTTTTAATAAAAACACCTGAGGGCGCTTTGGTTGCAACTTCCTTTTTCAATATTCCAGCATCATCTTGGGTCGGTATAAATTTTCCAGCTTGTTATTGTGTTTTATAAATTCAAAAATAAAATATAATTAATGCACCGAAAGCAAGTTATTTATTGATAATATTGTTTTAATATAGTCAAACTCTTGCAAAGCAGTCTGACAGTGGAAATTTAAATTCACTTAGTGTTAATGTTTATAAGATACACTTGTACAAGTAGGTAACATCATTCTCACTTTAATTACTATATTTGTCATTTTTGACATGGCTCTCAACTCTGTTTGAAATAACCGTGCACCCGACAGCCTGAGATGCAGCATATAGGTCAGGAACTGAATATATAGTGAGTCGGCCCCATTCACAATTTTGCAAAATCAAACTTTTCAAGACAAATATTTTTTTTCCGGGCTAATACTTTTTGGCAGGGCGGACAAATTCAACTAGCAATCAGCCTTGCATGTCTAGCTTATTTTACAGTGAATTTTAAATACTGTTCTCAAAAAAGATTTCAAATAAAATAAGGTACATTAATACAATTTAAATTGTTCTCTCTTAGATATTTTGGAGGATTTATCATATTCTAGCCCGATAAATTTGTACCCGCTGTCAGCAGACCTGTTGTGCTCATGAAAACATATCGATCACATCTTACATGTAGGTGTCTGATGATAATACCAGGTGTAAGGTTTTGCCAAACTTAATGTAAACAGTTTTATTTCTATTTTATATCCTTTTAACCTTTCTATTATTTTATAGGTAGTGTCAGACATGTTTAGGCACCATGTACATGTATACTTTTATAGCGACTTTGTTGTGCTAGACTGTAAAGACAGTAACAAAATGGACAATTCCAACTCATGACAATAGACATCTTAATCTAGCCAGCTGATTCCTGTTTTAGCAATAATGCTTATTTGAAATATCGTTATGAATGTTCTATACATGCATGGATCTGTGGGTTGAACATTGGCCAAATTTCATATGATTTTCAATTCATTCATAATAGCTTTTACACTAAAATCAATTTTAAATACATTGAATCCCCAAAATTAAAGCCCATTGTCCATCTAACAACCCTTTTATGAATTCAAACATATATGTAACACAACTACTCACACAGAGCATTTTACACTTACATCTTGCATCACGTTCAAACTGAACATGAACTCCCAGCTACATTGTTGTATGTGTAGCTTATAAAAAATATGTTGAATATGTGTTGTTTGATTTTGCTTATTTGGGGCATGCTCGTTGTTGGCTGCCCATTGCCCTTGTTGTATTTGAATTACAGCCCTTAATTTACATACACTAAACATACACACTGCATGTTAATCATGATCTAGCTCAATTATAAACAACTTTTTTATGAACTCATAACACAACTACTCACATAGAGCATTTTACATCTTGCATCACGTACAGACTGATTATGAGCTCCCAGCTACAGTGTTGTATGTGTAGCTTATAAAAATTGTTGAATGTTGTGAATATATTTTGTTTGATGTTGTTTGATTTGGGGCATGCTCATTGTTGACTGCCCATTGCCCTTGTTGTATTTGAATTACTCCCCATAATTTAAATACACTAGAGATACACACTGCATGTTTCCAATTATAAACAACTTTCTTTATGAATTCATAACACAACTACTCACACAGAGCATTTTACACTTACATCTTGCATCACGTTCAAACTGAACATGAACTCCCAGCTACATCGTTGTATGTGTAGCTTTATTAAAAAAAAAAAAAAAAAAAAAAAAAAAGCCAGCTACATTGTTGTATGTGTAGCTTATATAAAAAAATGTTGAATGTTGTGAATATGTGTTGTTTGATGTTGTTTGATTTGGGGCATGCTCGTTGTTGGCTGCCCATTGCCCTTGTTGTATTTGAATTACTCCCCTTAATTTACATACACTAAACATGCTAAACATACACACTGCATGTTTCATCAACTGTTAATCATGTCCTAGCTACAATTATAAACAATTTTTTTATGAATTCATAACACAACTATACTCACACAAAGCAATTTACACTTACATCTTTACATCTTGCATCACGTTCAGACTGATTATGAACTCCCAGCTACATTGTTGTATGTGTAGCTTAATAAAAAAAACCAAAAAAAAACCCAGCTACATTGTTGTATGTGTATCTTACAAAAATAATGTTGAATGTTGTGAATACCGGTATGTGTTGTTTGATGTTGTTTGATTTGGGGCATGCTCGTTGTTGGCTGCCCATTGCCCTTGTTTGTATTTGAATTACAGCCCTTAATTTACATTATACAAACTGCATGATTAAATGTAAAACATAAAACTATTGATCATGACCTGCATATAGCTACATATTTATATTTATATAAAAATGTATAATGATGAATTCCATCCATTACATACACTAAATTTGAAATACAAAATTACTTCATCCACATTTATTTCATTGTAGTCTTCACCCGTTCTAATTAATTTTCAATTTTTACAAAAATCAAAGTTTTACACATACATCAAATTATGATGTGTAGCTGATTATTTTTTAATTTATTCAAAAAAACAAATCATAACACTTTGTACAAATATTTCAACTTTTAATTTCATATACTACAAGGATCTAATATTTAATCCGCAAATATGAAAGATCATTGTTTACTAAATCTACAATTGTTTATTGCAATTAAATTTTGGCAAAACTTTGAAATCACAAGACTTCATGGGTATTAATTTTTATGGCTCAAACAGGTCATCGATTTAACATACTTCTCGTATAAAAGTAATAATTTCCTTTGAATTCCAATTCTAACATCATTTACTTTTTGTTTGAAGTGTAACATAATTACCCAACTCTGAATATTAGTGGTAGGGTGTCCTAAGCTAGCTTTGTATGGTGTATTAAAACATTATTTCTAAATCAATAGTATTGTGCCATGTTTGCTAATCAGTAATATGTAACTTAAACCAGCATTGTAACTTAGTTTGTTAAATATAGATAAACCTTCTTTAAAGTTTAGATTTTGTAAATTCTGTTGCTGTTACACTGACCTTGTTAGCAAAGAACTATATGCGGTATTAACCAACATTTGCCCCCCAAGATCAAACTTTGATGGAGTAATATTTAATTAAGTCCTTAAACAGGGGAGTATATGCTGACTTCAAAGCACTGAATAATTTCATAAGTAATGACGTCATATGTACGTAATGACGTCACAAATATGACGTAAATTACAGTTTTTTATGAATTTTGCAGAAAAATGTACATATTTCGTCGATATTTTAAATAAAAGTTACCGAGCGCATGTGTGTTCAGGATAAATATTTTGATATAATGTGTAGAATGATAATATCAATGAAATATGTCAATATTGTTCCTGAACACACATGCGCTCTATAAATTTTAAAGCTTAAATTGTTGAAATTTTGTCCATTTTGTCCTCCTTCTGAAAAAGGATATAAAATCGGACTAGTTTGTGACGTCATAAAAACAGAATTTGTGAATACACTGCTCTGGAACTATAATATTTTCTGTTAACTTATATTTCTCGTACAATTCATTGAATTCAGCACATTTCAGGAAGTTTTCAAAATTTGACTTTTGTGGGGGCAAACATATGCAATATAACGCATATAGTTCTTTAACCCATAAGTAGGTCATATTTTAGCTGATGTGCTTCATACCAATTGTTAGGCCCTTGTTTTATACTAAATTTCAACACAATGTCCCATTGCACATGATCAATATATGTAGGGCTTAAGGTAAATTTGATCAGTCAGTAGGGAATGCTTTCTCTTAAGCACATGATAATACCCAAAGAAATTTAAGGGTACTTGTTCAATGTATGGTTATACTTGTACATTTATCCGAGTTCAATCAACATTTGTTTTCTCTAGTTTTCTCATTAGGTTAATTTGATATACATGTACATGTTTTCCAATAAATAGGAAATATTTCCAGTGGGAAGTAAGTAGTTTCCTCTTAATTCAAAATAAATTTTAAATAATTATGTTATTTATTTATTGTTTATGTATTTTGCATACAGGTATATACATTTTTGTACTGCTGACTTCTGCGTTATATTGATATACATGCGTACATGTTTCTTTGATCTATACTCATCACCTAAATCTTAGATAGTATTTTAAGGGTCATCACATCGACTCGGGGGATAAGTTAAATTATACAGGGTTCAGTTTTATCAATCATGATAGGTATTGGCTTGGACATGGCTACTTCTGCCGCTCTACCCCACCCATATGGTGGCGGAGTTCCCTACCACAAAAAACTTGTGGTCGGGAACTTGTGGCGTAAACGAGCGGCACTAAGTAACTATCCTTATATGCAGTCATGTAACTCATGAAAGTTAAAAGTAAACTTTGGATTTAGATATACATAAATAAGTCCTTGACCTCTGCACCTCCCAGGGTCAAGGCTTTTACCACTTTCTGAGATGGTGTTTGTGAACTTTGACCTTTGAACTATGAACTTTGAGCCCGAGTTTGAAGATTTAATATTAACTTATGTAATCTTTATTTTGTTGTGTTGCCAGAGACACCAACAGCTTTTCATAATTTGTGTCTCTGGATAAACAGCCGTGCCCAATTATCGCCACAATAAAATTTATTAAATACATACTTGATGTTTTTATATGCACTTATCTGAGATAATATTCAAAGCTAATTCACTAAGAATTGGCTGCTTTTATCGAAGGAAGTGCATATCTGCCTTACCTAAGTCTCAATACTTATACCTAGTGATTATCGTTCTTGTCAAATATTTTAGTTGATTATTGCCCTTTTAATAAAAACGCCTATGGGCGCTTTGGTTGCAACTTCCTTTTTCAATATTCCAGCATCATCTTGGGTCGGTATAAATTTTCCAGCTTGTTATTGTGTTTTATAAATTTGAAACACCCACCCACCTCACCCATTTAGAATAGATGCTGCTTTTCTGGTTTTTAATGCTTTCAGGGAAAACTTCATACTTGGAGCGAATATCAGTCTCAACATTACAGGACTTATGAAATGAAACTAGGGTCCTAGACAACAGCTAAGGGGATCGAACCACAAGTACCTCTACGGGCTCACACCATTCTGGACTTGATTTAATGTGAAATCGATGTGAGGAACACCTATTTATAGGGAAGTGATTCATTCCAAGAGCAAATCATGCACCATTTTTGCAGGAGCCAATAACTTCCTTTAACCACAACATTAAAACAATAATGTTGATTTATAGAATCTGGTACGGCTGTCCGTTTCTTTACGGCTGAGATGTGCGTAAACGAGCGGCACTAAGTAACTATCCTTATATGCAGTCATGTAACTCATGAAAGTTAAAAGTAAACTTTGGATTTAGATATACATAAATAAGTCCTTGACCTCTGCACCTCCCAGGGTCAAGGCTTTTACCACTTTCTGAGATGGTGTTTGTGAACTTTGACCTTTGAACTATGAACTTTGAGCCCGAGTTTGAAGATTTAATATTAACTTATGTAATCTTTGTTTTGTTGTGTTGCCAGAGACACCAACAGCTTTTCATAATTTGTGTCTCTGGATAAACAGCCGTGCCCAATTATCGCCACAATAAAATTTACGAAATACATACTTGATGTTTTTATATGCACTTATCTGAGATAAATAGAAATATTGAATAGAATTCAAGCTCAAAAAATCATTAAACAGCACAAATCAGGACCGGAGCAAACATGGAACTCCAAAATACAGACGTGGGATCAGGTGCCACGGGGAGTGTGCATCCCCTTCCAGTAGGTCAAACTCACCGTGTGCTCCTTATCTTGATCGGGATATAACGGAAAAATCCGTCGACAATTCAGTGTATAAATAATGGCCTAACAATTAGTATGAAAAACGTCAGTCAATATTTGACTCAATGATAAGCTGTTACTTGCTGACGAAGTCATTGTATTGACCATAGTATTTACGAAATGACTTTAAACGAAGATGCTGATATTCTTGTTTTTATCAACTTGCTTGTCAATAATTTACCTTGTTGTACAACTCTTTCTTCACGTCGATACCATTGAATGTTTTATATAACACTGAGTCAGAAATATTACAATTCTAAGAAATACCACTTTGTCTTTTAAAATACCAAAAACGATGTTGAATTTCTTTTTATTTCTTTTAAAGCATTTCAAGAACTACCTTAAACATGTTACAATGACAAACAAATTGTTCATATTACAAGTCTGTATTTGTATACCAAGACGGAAAAATACAATTAACCCTGATGTAATTTAGAAATTTTGTTTCTCATATTCACCCACAAGCTATTTTAAGAGACTCAAAAGTGAGCTATTTTATGTTCGATTCTGATTTTCCTTTTAAAATCAGGGATATATTTTTCGCAATCTTGCTTGTTCATGTGCGATTATCTAGTTTTATATAGTTTTCAGTATATATCTCTATCATTTATCACGTTCTTTTTTTGTGTGAAAGTTATAAAAAGACGTGATCTCTACTTGTTAAAATAAGACAAGACGTGATAATCTACTGGGTAATTGATTGGTCAAGTTTGAGATTTATAATAAACACCTCACGTGGACACTAATTAAGGAAAGTTTTGAAGTTTTGTATGAGCTAGCGCTTCATGAAAAATATGCTTACGTGCAAGTCTGTGTGATTCAAACACCAATATTTCACAATAAACTTAAAAACATTCCTTATATTTACATTTTACATGTTTGGAAGCAATTAAAATATACTTAATATTTGAATTCCTCGCTGTCCTACAGAATGTATATCGTTGCATTTTTACTAACGTCGCTGCAACCTCATTGTGACGTCACGTTAACGCACATTTCTCTGTGTATATTTCTACGCGTGAGAATACACGAAAATGGTTTTAAAATCAATTTCACGGTTGGCTTTGTAGAAAAACACAGCAAATGTAAATATTTTAATTTAATCAATTATCACGTTCTTTTTTCATTTATGCACGTGCTCTTTTGTAATATTAACGGAGAATTAATGAGCCACTCGCTTAGGCGTAAATTTCTTTATCCCAAATTTATTTATCGCAACACGGTTGAAAGTATAAGGATTGGCTTTTCTTTACAGTAATTGTAAATATCAAAAGAATAAAAAGGAATGCTGTTCTTTAAATAATATTTACTTTATTCTTTGAACTCGTCGATGCATTTGTTGTATCATTTTTTCAAAAAAAAAAAAAAAAAAAAAAAAAAACAGTTCCCAGTAACAAAAATATAAAATATTATAAAATACGTTCTTAAGTAAAGTCTGTTGTATCCTCAAAGGGTTGAACATTTAAAAAAAATTCCATTTGTAGTGCAAAAATTGATTGATTTAAGGAATCACTGTCTAGTTGGTATAGTATGCCAGGGCATTAACGATAGTGGGAAACATGGGATAATTTGCATAACGGGCGAGGCAAATAGAAACTTGAAAATAGATTGACAGCAATTGAAGCTGAAATGGCTTCATTGAGAGACATCACCTCTGTGAAAACACACGTACAAGTAAGTGGGCTGGATGAAGATGTTAAGAAGATCAAGACTGGTTTCCAAAGCTTAGAATCCAAACTGAGCTGACTATAAGAAAGGTGTTCGATTTTGGAGTTTACAGAATAGTGATTAACAACAACAATTAACAATTAACAAGAGCCTAGAGCCTATACAGATACAGAATGTTATTGAAAATAAAGTGAGAGAGTTAAAAGGGCCAACTGAAAAACTTCAATTGGAATTACATGCAACACTTTAAAGCTGATTTTACCAACTGCAATACAACTGCAATAAAACAACAACAACAACAACAACAAAAAAGCTTTATTTGTTTATGTTGCTCAAACCATACAAGGAATTTCATTTACATTGACATATTTACAGATCTTATAAAATGTATAAAAACAAGGTTGATTTAAAAAGAGTTTATTAGAGTTTTACAATATTTTCATAGAACTGCTCGCGATTGGTTTTTTCTGCCTATGACGTAACGTTTGTATTCCATGAATTTTGATTTCTCAATGAAATTAACCGATAAACATTTAAAATGAAGAAAAGGATCCCCCAAGTACCTTTAATTTGTTCTGATTATTCTCTACCTATATAGCATCTTGAAGTACAAACAGTGCAGTTGGAAGGATCAGCTAAGCTAATTACATTATAAAAGCTTGTAACGGACGGATAGTCCTGACAACAAACTATTTACAATAGGGCACCTGCAGATGAAAGCGAATTTCAGCAAAACCACAAGTTTTGTTGCTTAACAAAGTATTTACATTAAATACAATATTAGTTTTGGGACTAACAGCAAATTGCTGATTTCGAATATTTTCGAAAGTCTACCAGTTTCCATAAATATATATGGATTAGCCAGAGCATTTGCAATACTTAGTCAAAATAGTACACCCATTACTTTGGAGGGACATTTCTCAACCCACAACGCGACAATAAGTGGTCCTGTGAAAATCAGAAGGGCGCTATTTAGCAGGCCAACTAAATACACAGAACTTATGATCTTTTTGTGTCTGAATTGTGCAAGCTGATATTGGACTTCAGCAACTGGTTTGGCGTTGCTCTTATCAGCAACTGAAGACGAGGAATTTTCCTTCTTTGAGTTTGACATCGCTGGAAAAGACTGCACAAGCCTGTCCTTTGTATCATTGATTGGTTTTACATGTATGATATGGGGATGTTCATTGGATTTTACATTTAAGCTCTGCATTTTAATATGTTTGATTGTTTTGAAATAAAGAATCATTGTGATCAATAAAAAAGACATTGATAGAAACCTGCTATAAATTGTTTGAGCAAGATAGTGGCCATTGTACACAAATATAAATAACTTGTCATTACATGGATTAAATTTTCCTGGAGGTGGCGAAACAAGAACGCAATTTATGATGACGACAATAATCCATTCACGAAAACAAACAAAGTACTTCCTTTTCTGGCTAAGAAAGAACGAGACGAACGGACGTGTTCTTCACATATGACTAAATATCTCTTAAAACTGATAAGAAATGTCTGTAATAACGAAATATATAATCCACATGTCATCAACAGTATTTGCAGGACAGTCAAAATCTTATTGTCGCTTTGATGAGGAATAAGCTGTTTTCCACAGGTACACATGATTCCAGGCCCAAGCGTGAAATCACTAACAGACAACATCAGTATCAGAAAATAATAGGGGTTGTCTCGTATTTTCTTTTACTTTACTATAATTCTGAATATTCAACAGTTTAAGACAAGTACAATCATTCAAGCGATTGATAACAGTACGAACGTCGCTGATGTTAAGTGCTTTCCCTGTTCATCTCTCAGGGAGCAGTTTTGATATCCATTCAGATACCAGCTTTGATTTCCTTTCATGTCCATTTGGATCTGTGTGAAATGCCTCGATTGTCTCCCTTTCTTTAGATATTTGGTCTTAAAACGTAAAGTAAAGACATAATTAGATGCATTAGCTTCTATAATTTAATTTCCAATTATTACTCCAACGTTATAAACAAAATCATTCATGAAACCTCTTGTTTTTGCGTGCAGTTATGATCAGCTTTTTTTACTTAGCTCCTGATAAGCTTGTAACTATCGTCTTTGAAGTCTTGATTTTACATTCTACTTGCTTGGCCTCCTGCTACATGTAATTTAGCTTGTCTGCATCCCATTCATTTATCTATAGCTTGTTATTCTCTTTTACCTTGACTTTGAATTCGATTTCATTGCAAGATTTTTACGTATCTTTCTTTTCTTATAACATTTTCTTTTAACATAACTGAGATCTGAGCTTTTTAATTATCTCTGAATTGCCATTACAAGATTAGTTTAGTTTTAGAAATAGTATTATATGACAGATAACATTGCCAAATCTCAAGCTTGTCTCCACGAGTGAAATATTTGGGTCCAACTTTGCTCCAAGCTGCTACAAATATCTAGAAAAATCATTTAAAACTTTGTTAATGTTCTTTGATTACTGTTAAATAAAATTTGAACACTTTTCTGTAGAAATTGAGCTTAAGCATAGAAAAAAAAACAACAACCAAAAGATGTAGGCATTATAGAATATTTAAATGTTTGTCAAAACTTATTTGCATTTGTTATGTCTGCATGATGCTGTTGGAAATTTAATGATCTTCTTATTATGCCCATAGCTTTGATTTATCTCTATAAAAAAGCAAGTGTTGAATCTGCACTAATTTCTGAATCACAAGAATATTGTCAAATATACATATAACAGTTCTTACATAATATTGCATTAAAGAAACATAAATATTAGAATGATATAATTAAGCAAAATGATTGATAAATTGTAATAATTTCCCATTGAAAATGTATTTCTTTAAAAGAAAGACAATAATTACATAAGATAAGTACACTGTAGAGTAAGGGATACTACCCTAAATATTCAGTAGCCTTTTCGGAATAGATATGGATCAGATATTATCTATCAAGTGCAGTTTCCAATGGTCTATAAGGGAAGTATTCTGCAGACACTCTTCCATGAATGAAGATTTTTAATAAAAAGTCTCAAAAAGGAGAAACAATTTAAGAATGTGGTATATTTTCCTTGTTATTCAAGACATGTAATTATCACTTCATGTAACATAAATTATGCAAACAATATGTCGTTAATAAGATTTTCGGAAGGTGTGACTCGTTGCTTCGTGAAAAGTTTGTTGTTGCCGAATGAAAACGTTTTAGCGACGTTGGTTCTCTTTTTTTCTTGCGGCGATAATAGATTTCTATTAACATTTCAAAAGGTATTTTACATAACTATATAACATTTCAAAGGAAAAGTGAAAATACGTTGAAAGAGATATTTATATTTAATTGTGATGATAACATAAACGTTTTATTATATATTTTATAAAGTCTTGACTTTTTAGAAAAAAAATATCGTAATTATCTGAAACGTCTTAAAATAAATTAAATGAGTAACGCCTTTTCAAAACATATCATCCACGTATAATAGCAGGATACAAAATACAGACATTATTAAGTAGAGTAAAGTCATTTTATTATAAATAGCATGAACAAGAAGGTGATCTCCGGGATGTTATTTCAATCTTGTTAATTAAGTGATCAATTAACTCTCAAACAATTCTATATTGTTAATTAATAATGCTAATTGACTGTGGTTTGTTTGGTTGTTATTATTTTCAGATTCAAATTTAAATGCGGAGAAAGCTTCAGCTCACAAACATAAATTATTCCTTTACAGTTTAAATAATCTGCAAAACATACCACGTTTAGAAATTAAAAAGCTAGCAAAAATGCCAGAAATAAGAAAGAAAGAAAACTTTTTAAAGTTGAATATAGGAACTGGAAA